>NC_090982.1:6285179-7496846 GCF_040807025.1 Struthio camelus | reverse complement strand
TAAAAAGTAAATATTGTAAAATCAGCATGTAACATTCACTAATATTCAGATGAGACATTCTGATATTAATACATGTGATTCTCTCTGACCTACATATTGCTAATCCTTTTTCTCCTCTGCAGTGTGCATTTGACTATGAGAGCACACCGTCTATTTTGCGTCAGTTGGATTAAAAGGAATAGTTTTGGTACTGATGAAGCAGGAATTTTCAGTTATGATTGAGTATAACCCCAAGAACTTCTAAAATCCAACTTCCTAGCATGCATGTATGTCAAGGATTTTTGTCTGCTGTTTATTCACTTAATCCATATCAGGATCAAGACATACTTTTCTGATCTTAGAATTAATAAAACATCTTTCTAAGATTTTTGGGAGAAGAGGGGGAAGCAGGGATTAAGTAGGAGAGATCATTCAGTTCTTGTAAGATATATCAGGCCTTAACTAAAAATGTATATTACATTTGAAATTTGATCTCCTGATGTCATTTGTTGGTGTTATTGACTACCCTGCCTGTTCCCTACCTCGCTTCATATTTTACTCCCAGCAATATCTGTATAATGCAGAAAATAGCTGAGGTCTGCTAGGTCATTATGGGTAAACTCTGTCTTTTATAATTATTATTTCAAAGCTATATTTTCTCCCTGATGTTTGCTTTTTAATACAGATGTTTTGGTATTAATTTAGTGATAACTGTCATACCTAGTATGCTAGCATGTGGCAGAAGGCATGCTTGTCTCCTTCCAGTCCAGTTTACCTTTCTCACTAATAAGTAAGTCATACTAAAAGTCATGAAAGGTGTACATATGCAGAGAATTGGAGAATTCTGCTGTCTTTCCACATTACTGAATTCTTGCATCCTCCAGACCCTGAAATCTTTCTACCATCTTCTTAATGTCAACTTCTTCTGGAAGGTTTGGATGTCTATGATGCAACCTCCGACACACTTTTTTATTAGGAACTCAGCGAGCCCAGCATGCTTAACTGAAAAGATTATTCAATTTAGATTCCAGGGTACTGGAGGAGAAGCTGCATTTTATTTAGTCCTCAATATAAATTTTGTCGTGCAAGAAAACAGTATGAAATAAACCTAAATAAACTCTCTTTCCATTCATATTTGACCTAAAAGAAGCCCCATTCTTGCAAAGCACTATTATACACTCTTTTGTCTGCCTGACCTTTTTTTTCTTCTTGAGTTATCTGTTAGCTTTATCACCTACAGAGAAACCGAAAGATTTTTTTTCTCCTCTGTGGTACGTGGGAGATTAATGACAAACAATAGTTATTGCTGTATATTTTTTTTAGTATCTGTAGTATTTAGCATTATATATTAGAATCCCAAATACAATAAAAGGGTATCCTCTGTAAAAGAAATGAAAAAGAAATTTTTATAGGGTGCAAAACAGACCAAATGCTTACCACAACCATCTGACCAAATAAATCTCTTTCAAGGATCTGTCCACAGATTAAGGATTCACTCTTCACTGCAATTTACATTCTTAGGCCTATAAATGTTTTATGACCTCCCTCTATGAGCACTCACAGCCAGAAAGAGGTAATGTAAAATTGATCTGTGTATTAAAAATGCTGAGCCAAGCAGGCCTCCTTTCTGAATTACAGTGAACGTTCATTGGTGATTCAGCTGGCTCCATGGAATTACTATTTTTAAAATATCCATCGGTTAAATGTGAGCTTCCAACACATTTTACTAGCTTTCATGTATTACAGTACCTTACATCTGAAGTATCAAGACTGGGATATTTTGGGAATTAATTGTTTGCTTTTTTATAGTGATGTTTTCCAGTTCGGAATTAGGCTCAATGGAATATCATTTTCAAGTAGTGAATTAGATGTATTCTCACAGTGATCTCTTTTTTAATTTTGTTAATTCTTCTGCTTCTAAGCATCATGCTACCACCACTGAACAGTGATGTATAGTAGTTAAAAACTACTACTGCGATAGAGCTGAGCTACAATTCTATTCTTATAATAGCAGAAAAGCGGTAGTGTCAATATACTTCCAAATTTAATCTTCACAGAATGCATTTTTTGTTCAGTATATGTTCCAACACTGAATCCATACACCAGTGTTCAGTATGTGAGGATTAATAATTTCTTTAATTAGTGCCTGACTAAAAGAGAGATCAAAATGTTGTTTCTCTCGGAAAGACTTTCAAGTAGGCAGCAGGAACGCAAACTCTACCACTGTTGAATGCAAGCGTTAACACAGAATTAAATGTCAGTCAGAGTTTACTCTCTATGCTCGGTCAATCTTTTCCATTTCTGCTAAGGATTTCAAAACTTATTAGCATTTCTATGTAAGTACTTTCCATATAAATTCTTCTCTGTTTTAAATCAAAGCATTAGAAATCAGTACAGGAAATAAGCTCATTCCACAGCAAGTTCTTTGAAGGCAGCACTTCAGACCACCTGAATGAGACTTCCTTTTTCTGTTAACTCTATAGAGTTGAGAGATTTTAAACATAAAATATTGGAATATTTGCTAAACAGGTGAAAACTTTCAAAATAAATGTGCACATTTTATTTTATAGAGAATAGGACTTTTTGCCCTTTAATTTAAAAAGAGAATTATTTACAAACAGTCTTGACTACAGTTAACTAAACAGGTTCCCTAAAATCAATTTTAGTGAGCCCCCATTTGGAGATTTATGGAATAAAAGTGGCAAAAATTAATTTAGCTTAGGTCAATAACAGTAGTATTCTTACTAGCTTGAGTCATCTAATTTAGATGCCTAAGGTCTTTTCTTAAGTCATTTAGAGGATTAAACTCCCCCTGAGATTCTTTCTGTCTGTACCTTCATATTAAAACTTTATTTACAAAGGAAAATGGCATCCCGACATAAACTAAAAAAAAAAAAGGCTTATCCATTAATTTTATTTTTTCTGTGACAAATATTGAGAGTTGTGAATTGAGTGCCATCAGTTATAAAGAAAATTAAATGGCAACTTAAATTATTTTGAGAAGCAAATGTTAGACCTTTAGTATGCCAGTCTGATACTATCATACATTTCTTTAATTTGCTATATAGATATCTGCTGCTTTGAAGAATGTAATTTTCAGCTAGTGGAAGTAGCGCAGGAAGGGCCAACTGTGCTGTCACTAAAGAGTGGTGCAAGAAATCATTTTAAGCCAATACAAGGTTATGTTAGATAACTTTCTGATCTGATATGTTTTAGATTCTAAAGTGATGGGACCTTTGCTCAGTTCAGTTTTTATGGCTTTCTGATACCTGGTTGTTAACACTTCTTTGCTCCTTTGTGCCTTAAACCACACTGCCACAAAAGCACAGAAGACTCTAAACTTCCTAATTCCGTAAGATTTACATCAAGCTTTCTAACAATGGATGTAGCTGACAGGATTGTCTCCCACTTTTTTCATAGGACTGGAAGAATATTAACTTTTTGTTATATTTACATGCTTATTGATGGTAAAATCACTATAGAACAGTTGAAGGATAACCCTCTGGAGGGAAGGAAGGATTATTTGTGAAGGACACCAAAAGATACTTTCTGTAAATGATATTTTTTTCTCTGCACATATTTTTATGTTAGATATTCTAACCTAATTTATGGGGAAAAATCTATGGTTGGCTGGAAGAAGGTAGCTGTCAACATCACAAATAACAGGAATCTGAAACAAGAGCTTGAAACATTAGACTTTAAAAGGTTGTTTTAGTTCTTATACTTACTTTCTTCCTCCATTCTCACTTTACTCCCACCCCTGAGAAACAAATAAGAAGAAAGAACTTCTGTGGAAGGCTGGAACTGTCATTCTTGAGCAGCATGACTTATAACTCCTTAGACCTTTCAAGAGGTCACTGGCAAAATCAGGCATCAAGAGGTCACTGGCAAAATCAGGCAAACAGCTAGGGGTTTCACAGAAGGCTTCAGATGACCCCTCCATGGGCTTTAGCCCTTCCCCCCCCCCCCCCCAAAAAAAAAAAATGGGGGGGAAGGAGAATGACCTCAACTGTTTCTTCCTTCTCCCCCACCCAGAACTGCATATTCACACCCTGCCTTTTAAGCCTACTGAGCCACAGTGTTAATTGGATAATTTCACTGATCTGCCACACTTGAGTTGAAGGAAGTGTCCAGAGCACGTGGCTGGAGGGAAGAAAGTGACAGAGAGTGTAAAGGAAGATGGAAACTTACTGTGAAACTAATCCATGAATATTCTTTATAGTTTTGCAGAACAAAGAAAGCCTATTGTGTATTTTTTTCTTCTATAGATCTTCAGAAGAGAGTGTGAGATGTAAGTGCAAAACGCTTTTGCAAAGTGCCCCGAATGCAAAGTAACCTGTTTTGAAAGAGGAGTAAGATCAGAATTAAACTTTCAAGATTTGTTTGGAGTGTTACCACCCAACTTATTACTTTTTTTTTCCTGTTGCTTTGCTGTATCAATACCAACTGATATTTAAACCATCAGTGAAATATAGATTCTCACAGCTGCTTTCTCTGTTGATGCACTATTTTAAATATCACTTTTTCTGAGATCTCAGAACCCTTGGAGATTTTTTGAGAATAAGGCAGTTCATTCTTTGAATAGCACAAATGCATGTACCCAGCATAAAGTAACAAAGCAGAACTGGAGACAAAAGGTCAGTCACTCAGAGAGTAGACTGGGCTCCTGAAGAAAAGCTCTGAGATTGCACAATTGAGCGCAACTCATTTGAAAATTAGGTAAAACTTTTAAAATGTGCTCTCTTAAGATGTGCAGTGTTGTTATTTCTTTCGTTGGAGTCAGTGTACTCTAAACTAAGAACACTCAAAAACAGACTGTTGCTAAACTGATTGACCAACATATTATAGATGATCACAGGAAGGGACCAATTTTTTGTTCCTTCTGCTTGTATTTCTGTCACGGGAAGGTCGAAGATGTTCAGTGGGCATGAGATGAGGTTCTGAAATTCTCAGAGTAGTATCAAGAGAGTCCTCAGGTTTTGCCTTTTGATTCATAAAACCAAAAAATCAGGCAAACTATTCTTCTTTTTTTTTACCCTTTTCTGACACCTTTAAAGAAACTTTCCCCCCAAATTTCATTTCTTTCTAAAGCTTTTATAAATCAAAAAATAAACCTCTGATTTTACTGACATTTAGAAACAAAATATTTAGCTGAGACAGTAATTCACAAGTAGTTTTGGCTTTTCAAAGTTGCTTTTATTGCTGCTAAGAGTGTATTAACCAGAAAAAAAAAAGTAATTTTGCTCCAGTCTAAGGCCCAAGAAAGTGCGGAATTCTATGTATATGAGTATTTCTTCTAATTTCTCAAACCTCTTACTCATTAACCAAATTCTCATGGGCTGTGGTTCAGCAATGCTTATCAATTCTGAGTGTTCATTCAGCATACTGCAGCCGTCTCACTCAGAGGGCTGAACTGGTATAAACTGACCCTGCTGGCTAAAATTTGTTCAAACTATTTTGCTTGGGAATACTCTGTACTACCATGAATTGTACTGGATCAGATATCATATTTCCATATTAGTTGAGTAAGTGTTTTCTGTCCTCCAACCTGACAGTATGACACTACTTAAAAGCATAGAGCTAAAATAGACCATATTTTGTCGGCTTAACCAGTCTGAGAAGAGATGATTGTGTGTTCCTTGCTGGATTCAGAGGAAATCTGGTGACCTGGTATTTCAGGAATTAAGTGCTACTGAGACGGTGTAAACGTACTGTGCTGCTGTAGTTACACAAATACATTCTCCAGCAATAAAAATCTGTGTTAAGGCTTTCTTAGCCCTTTATCTAGCTCATCAGACCCTCAGTGGGAGCAACTACAGCTGTGCTGAAAATCGAATCCGGCAGAAACTTAAAATCAGATATCTGGTTCGAAGGAAGCCATTGCAACCTCTCTGCTTTGGAAAAATTGAAGAGGTGGTGAACTGAAAGTGTCATGTAATGACCTTCTTAAGGAATCTTGCAGTTGAGTTGCATCTCCTTCTCCCTCTCAGCCTTGATGTTTCTTTCCTACCTGTTTGAATGTGCTTGTGTATTTGCTTAGGGGCAACACAGGGAAAAGAATCAGGGAGCTTTTCCAGTTTCAAAATGACTTCACCAAAGGTAGGCAAACAAAAGAATAGCCCACTTCCAAACCTTATCTGGAGTTATGTTGCTGTTGATTTGACTTAATTTTATTGATTCGTGTTCATTGCTATGTTAATTGAAACACAATAAAGTTTAGATCAAACCTTTTTTTAGGGGGGAGCTGGTGGAAAAGAATACATTCAAATAGAAGTCTCATGTCCCAAATGCACTGAAGTATATAAAGATGTATATTTTTGTTAAACATCAGCACAGTTCCTCATATGTTAAAGTGAGGGGTTTTATAAGCTACAGAAACTGAAATAAAGAATAATATTGAACTAAAATATTTATCATTAGATGAGAAGGAATGGTTTAGAAAAGATTAACTCAAGTGTATTTGCATCTCACAATAATTTTACTAGAGATCTCTGGTGGCTACTAATAATTTCTCAGTCTCCACCTATGTTTCGTCACTGTTAAGTACTTTCCCTAGATCTAACTAACTGCATGAGTAGTATCACTTTGAAAAATCTAACGGACACTTACTTTATTCCTGAAACTGGTAGTGAATAGCTGTAAGAAAGTTTAGTGAATAAATAATAAACTGGTGGGAAGTTTGAAAAGACAAGATATAGCCTTCACCTCGGTGCCATAGTAGCTGACCTCAGATAAGACATTTAATATACCAAGACAGGTTTTAGTTGCAAGACACTGCATTATTTTCATTTGTTAACACAGGACTGTATTTAAGACTATTAGGAGCCTCAAGCTAACAGTGTGTTGGGGCTGCTCTTTTAATTACAATGCAGCTTGATAATGTGTGGAATTGTCGTAAAGCCCACTTAACTTCCCGAGACTTTCTGTGGTGGGAAGGAAGGGATTCTTGACCGGCTAGGCTTGACTGAGGAGGAGCTTGTACAAATATTTCTCTGTGTATGCCTGAAGAGGGAATTTAGTTCTGGTACAGTTTTAATCTTGCACTTTGTGCAAAGTTCTGTGGTTTTAAGGAAATCCAGGATACTTGTTTCTTCAGCATTTGAGAATTCCTTGATACTTCTTCCATCCTGTGACTGACTTCATATATACTTTCTTTCTCGTTCAGTTGGATCCTATGCACCAAATAAACTAAGATAAAACCAACCTCCCCATCCTGCAGCCAAGAAGTAGCTTCAGGTATGGGATGAGTTTTCTGATATAGTTCTGCCCCTTAGCCACTACTCATGGGAGTGGGTTTGGCTGGTAATGTTTGAATCTGTGTGGTGGTACATACCTGGTTAAGTCTGAGTGGGCTTCAATACATAAAACCAGCAATGAAAGATGCTGGTCATGATCTACACATGAAAAAGGTCATCAGAGATCTTTCAGAGGTGACGCTTCACTGCATTACAGTCCTTGAGAATGCAAGTCCTCTGTATTCAGCTCTTTAAGGCACTTAGTTTCTCTGACAAGACTACTTCTAAGTGGCAGGAGATACCGGAAAAGATGCTGGAACAACAATGCTGAAAAACAACAGAGCAGTCCTTAGGTGGAACATGTGCTGACATGCTGTTTTGGATAAAAACCAAAATCATGTCTTCACACTACTAAGCGTGCTAAGATATTGTTAAGAAGAACTGAGCTTTTTCAAGTTTTATCATTTAAAAAGTCTATTCACTGTATTCAGGTTTTTCTCCATGCCTAATCTACTGTAACACTATTAACAATTAAGTATGCTATGCATTATGTTCCCATTGTTAACTAAAATCCCTTCATTTGGCAAAGCTTGTTGAAAAGAGTCTAAGAATGTCTTTCAAATTAATATTCGTCTCCTGTGCAGTTGCTTAGTTGTTTCCTACTAAATCCTGATGGAGGTGAGTTATTTTGACCTTTACTGTGATGCAGTAGTTAAGGTCAATTTTCTAAGGAGAATATACTATTCATTTTTTACCTTCCTTCCAGCTTTTCTTCAGTGGGATTTAATGGGAAGACGGCTAAATTGGACTTGTTTCCACATTTTAAGAATACATTAATACCCTAAAATTAATTTCAATTAATAATAATCATATGAAATCCTTTAAATATTAACCCTTCATGTTTTAATAATGAATTCACCACACATAAATATATGTAATTATAATATCTAAAATACACAGTGTACATCAAAAAAATTTACACGTTTTTCTCCTTGATATCACTCTCAACTGGTTAGACATCATTAAAAACAACTGTTAATTCAATTGTATCTGTGATTATTATTTTTAATAGCTTAAAATGGTGGAGATACCAGAAAATGTCTCATATTATTATATTAACAGCAAACCTCCAGACTGTGGTAATTAAAAGCTTAACTGTTATAAATGAAGTGAAGTTTCATTGCCAAGTTTGAGGCCCAGATCCTATTAACCTCAATTGGGTTAAGTTCGTCTACACAAAAGGAACCATTGACAACAATTTTATAAACTCTTAAGAAAGCTACTGCTCAATGTAAGCAAAGGGGGCGCAACTCAGCTTTAAAATGACAGCTAAACAGGGTTTTTGTTTGGTACCCTGGAAGAGATGAACACTGTATATGTGCCAAAACCAGGTAAAAGATGTTTGCCTCTGCATTTACTTTCTTGTTGCATTTATGAATATGTATAATATATGCTATATTAATATATATTTTTAAATGTTAATTAAATTGCTTATTTTTAGAGAAATCTATCTTTTTTTTAAATCTACTCCAGATATCTTCTGAAGGAATAGATAACAACTCTTCTTTATTCAAACATTGCTTAGCACTGAGATATTTAGATGTGAACCAAGAATAGAAGTCATACCCTTGTGTAATTATGGCTATTTGATCAATAATCTTGACACTTTTTAATCTTCTGCATTATAGAAAAGGAAATAAGGAGTTAGAAATAAGAAATTAAAGAGTTAAAAATTAGCATAACCGAGAGTCACACAACTGCAGTGAGGAATTTTCAGATATAATTTCACCCAGAAAAGAGCAGTAGTTCTCCCTCCCATGCTGAGAAGCTAGATTTAATATTTCTTTAGTGCCTTGAGATGAAAAGATACACCTTGTCAAGCATGTCCAAAATATTTATTCAGTTAATATGCTAAAAAGCCAGGTAACCTTTAGGGGGAAATGCATTAGTGTTTCCAGAGTAACAGAAATGGATTTGCCCCTCTGTAAAGATTTTATATGAAACAAAAAAATACATATGTACATGTCAAGATCTGGCCACAGAAGAGCTTGTGTGGTATCTAGGTTCCAGTTATCTGAAGCATGCTGGCTTGGCTATGACACAAAGAAGTCCCTTAGTCAAAGTCCCCACCATCTCAAGATTAGTTGCAGGGTTTAGGCACACCCCTGAACCTGTTCTTTTTTGCTGTGTCCTCCATCTTGCACAGCCTCCTTCCCTCTTTTTCATCAATGTCTAGTGCAATGATTTCCCGTACTGATTGCCACTGCAGTAAAAGTAGAGAACAAGATGATTTTCCCCAGATAAATTGCTCATATTGATCCTCAAAGGCTGGAGAAGTTCAAGGTCACTGAGCTATTCTGTCTGAAAAGGTGAGTGCAGAGCCATAGTTATTTTCATTCCTGCCTTTCTTTGCCCCTTTTCCATTAAGTTATTGCAGAGAGTGTTTGCTAAATAGTTTGTACTTTTCTCCATGCCCACCATTACTGAGCACTGTGAATGAAAAGAAAAGAAAAGAAGAGAGGAGAAGAGAGAAGAGAAGAGAAGAGAAAAGAAAAGGAAAGAGAAGAGAAGAGAAGAGAAGAGAAGAGAAGAAAAGAAAAGAAAAGAAAAGAAAAGAAAAGAAAAGAAAAGAAAAGAAAAGAAAAGAACAAACCTATAATTATTTTTACTCTCTTCTATGACCAAGAAGCAGTTGTACACTTCTACCCTGATGTACCTCTGTGTCTTATATTGCTGCAAAGAATTACTCTGAGTACTAATTCCAAGAGAAAGGAGAGCATTTTGTTTAAAATTTACCACAGTGTTATTTTCTAAAAAAAGTCCTTAAATAGTCTTCCTATAGTATGAGTATATATTGCTAAATATTCCACATAAAAAGTAATTCAGCTTTCAACTTTTTTTGTTTTTTTGCCAGCATTGAATGTTTTGATAAGGAATATAAGAAGAAGAAAATTTAACTGCTCGACTGTAGTTTGTAGCCATTCCTAAAATGCAGAGTGAATAATTTAATAGTACTTGTGCTAGTATCTTCTTTTCCTAATTTTGGTTTAGCCATTCATTTTTTGTTTGAATTCTATTCAGTTTTGTTTGAATTTCTGTTCCAGAAGCCAGGTTCCCTTGTGTAACTGTTTAAGATGATATTCCTGTACAGGGAAAGCTAATTTGCAATGACTCATTGATTATAGTGTATTCACACGAAGAATTTGTCCATAAACCTATTATAATTTAGGGAAAAATTTCCATAGATTTTTGAACTTTTTTGGAGGTAAAATAGCTACAAGTAATTTAAGAATTTCACTCTGAATTCAGGGAACAAAAATAATATCCTATGGTGCCAATAGGAATTTATTAACACACAATTATTCACAATTTTCACTACCCTTCCTAAATTGATAAGGAAATAATCCAATAATGAATGACTAGAAGAGGGTTTTTTTATGTATTTTTCTATATTTTGAGTATAGATGCATAAAAATGGCTGCTTTTTGCTGATTGATGTAGTGATTAAAATAGAAATAACATTTTTATTTCATTTGTAATCTTTCTGACTGAAATGTAATGACAGATCTTTAAATAATATTTTATTAATAGTCTGATTTTAACTTCATTTTTGTTTATAATCATTTTATCATTACTTTTCATGCTTTCATAATATTAAAATGCTTCTAAAATGATATGAACTGTATTCTTAATATTGTGATAGTATTCTGAAATTGTCTCACAGTATTATTAGTACAACATTGAAATGAGCATTGTAGAACTATTAATTTTCCAGCTAGCCATTTTGCAGATTGGTGTAGAAAGATTCATGTTTTTATAATGGAAGATACTTGATATTTATGTGGAGTTGGAGAACCAAATGGAGATTACTAAGAGTTTTGCTAGCAAGCCTTCCAAATGGCATCCAGTGAAAACCGGAAAACTTCTGAAACATATCAGTAAAACTTTGTTGCAAATTTATCATGGTAGTAGTGGTGATTAGAAATGGTATATACATTAGAGCAGTTAAGCAGCCTAGATTCCTGCTGGCAGAGAACTTGAATATACTTCTTTTAAAAAGGAAATCTATCCCATCCAAAACAGCTCTGCTAAATATAAATGTTGACAATAAGCTTAGCATTTTTTCATGAGCTGATCTTTATTGTTCGTGAAAACTATAGAAAACTAGGTTACCACTGATAGAAATAAAATAGTCCGGCAAATTAGGTGGTTTAAGCTAAACAAACTGTAAAAGGCAAGATGAAATAGTAGAAGTAACAGAACTGTCTAATTTATTTTTCTCTGATGTAATTCTTCATTGAAGAGGCACATTTTCCTTAGAATTTGCTATTCTCTCATTCCTTGCTGGTTTTGTAACTATTTCTATGAATTTTATCATGGGTGCCACTACTAAATGAGCAGGCATAGAATTTTACTCAACTGAGAATTAGATTATTTGGCATGCCCATATTCAGACTGATAAGATCATCTCAGCTAAAATAATTCATATTTTATGGATGTAATTTTTAGTATCTTTAATGAAAGACCTGAGAGCCTTTAAAAATGTTAATTTATTCCCATGACTATTCTTATAACAGAGGTTGTATTGTGATGATACGAATGTTTGTGTACGCTGTACATGAAGTAAAGCTGGATACACTGAGGACCCGGAAATCCAAGGTCATTCGGGATCAGATTGTGTGTGAAGAGTACACATGGAAGAGCCATCTTCCATCTCTGTTTTTATGTCTTCAGACGACTTAAATAGAATTGTGGTCTCATCTAACTTTATATACAGAAGTGCTCTCTCTTTCACCTTACTGTTTTGAGATTGCAGAGATGAGTAAATTCTTGCATTAATTTAGAGGTACGAGAATTGAAGAGAATTCTGAAACAACCATATGGGTTATCTTACTGACCTTTCTGTACAGAGCCAAGTGCAACTGTTCATCTACCTAGTTTGTGGCAATGGATAGGGTTAGTTCTGGGGTGTTTGACTTTGATTTCTAGCTAATATTGTGCCTCTTATTATTTGATGCTCTTTAATATGGCACCACAGAGGTGTAGAAAGTCTTTCATCTGTGTACAGCTGTGTTTCAATGACACTCATGTGCACCCACGTGGACAAAAGAAATAAATGTGTGGGGAGAGAAGATGTATATGAATGATCATTCTTATTTTCTCTCCCTTTTTATTTCTTTCCTTCTCTCTTTGACTTTGAGATAGACTCTATTAACAGATTACATGATTTGCTTAACTAGTCTGCTATGGTACAAGTTCATAAAAATACTGCTTTTCTGCTGCAGAGCTGGTAGTCAGTACAGCAAGTGCTTCATCTGCAGACCTTTTGTAACCCTCCAATTAGTGCTCACCCACTCACACCTTTCTAGCAAATTTTTCAGTAGGGGTCTTGTAAAAGTGGGGTTTTTATTCCGGGAAAACTGAAAAGGTAGTTTTATGCCAAAAGAGACATTAAATTTTTCCTTGGTAGGGCTGCATCTGAATAAAACTAAGGCCAAACAGGAGGATAACCTACCCAGAAAAAAATTAGTACTATTTTTCTGAAAAAAATGCAATGAGAGAAAAAAAAATGCATTAAAGCTTTATGTTTTCATCATCTTTCTTAGTTCTTTAAAGTAACAGCAGAATGCACTTTACAACAATACTCTATATCATATTTCAAGATGGGTTGATGAGTACTGTGGTTAGTGCCAGGAATTTGTTCATATACCAGGCTGCTGTTGTCAGTGTTTACACTTTTCTAGATTTGTTCATTTGAAGTCAATGTTGTACATTACAGAAAATAGCAATAAAGCTTGTTAACACGTCAAGCAGTGATTCTTTCAAATCATTGTTTTGCTTCATTTTCCTCTTATGAGAAATAGACACACCAGGAAGCAGTAAGGTGTTGGCAAGCTCAGAAACTGTCACGGCGAAGAAAAACTTTAGGAAAAACTTTATTTGCTACAACAGAGACTCTGTTTCACTTGCCACCCTCTCTTTATGCCCATTCACAGCTTTCGGATTGAGAATACCTCCTATATCCTTCATGCAAAGCTTGTTCCGCACTAGAACAAAGTGAATCTGTATTTGACTGCCACTGTCACATAAAACCTTCAGATAGATCTAGTTTTCTTTTGCATTTGCATAGTGCCATTCTTTTTACTCAGAAGCATGCTACTGAATCTAAGAAAAATATTACTGCATTTTTGAAACCTCCAGCTACAGCACAGCACAGTCATGTAGTACCTTTTCCTGATCCTGCTGTACTAGAGACTCCTAAGTGCTAAGCTAATACAAGATGGACAGTAAAAGTCTGGTACCTTTAACCAAAATAACACTTTCAGAGCTACCTAACACACTGCTTTTCACCTCTGAGGCTGAGAAGTGCCAGCAGGAGTGTATGTGTGCATGTGTGTGCAGAAGTGTGTGCATGTGTGTTTGTGTGCACGTGCACATTTTACTGTACAATATTTTTCCTCCTCTTTACCACTCGAGAGCCATTGCTTTTGGATTTCTCCTCTTTCATATTTGATTGACAGGAAGGTTTTGAAAAGGACTCAGATCTTATTTTGGAAGGGATTGAAATCTTATCTAGATAAGTTTTTGAATCCCCTTTTAGACTCCAAAGACCCTGAGACAAAACTACTACTAGATATTGTTTCCACAGCTGCTGCCACTGTGGTTTATTAAAAGCTCTTGAGCTCAGGTGGATAGAGAAAGGGTCACTAGGATGATACTGAGTGAAATAATTTGGGCAATATTAGTGTCTTTGCTCTACATAGTAAGAATAACCTTCATACCTATCAGGGTTAATATAGAGTGATATAGGTGCGAACTTAACTTGGTGAGGCATATGTGCTAAATTCATAAAGGGAGCTTGATGCAACATACCATTGAAATTTATCTAAATTCAATATTGTTAAACATTCTTAAAGATCAGATGAATTATACATGAAGTATATGGATTATTTGTCCCAGGCAAACAATAGTGACCTTTCTGTCTGTGACTTAGTATGACAAGGTTACCATGTTTTATTCAAAACTTTAAAATAGTGAAATGATTTGTATGCATTACTATTTCTTTAGGCTGCCAGGGAAAGCAGAAAGCAACATAGTTATTCTATAACACAAAGTCAGATTCTGTATTAAATAAAGTGAAAGAAAAGGATTATTTTTGACATTTGTAAAATTCATGTTGTAGTTTTCTGCTTAACTGGAGGTACAAAAATATATATATATAAATAGAAAAGATAAAAGAAAAGAAGGGGAAACAAGACAGCACCCTCTGTCTCTCAAGAGATAACAGCAATAATAATAATCATAGGCAATAAGGCAAAGAAAACAAGACACTTTTAGGTAACAGAGTCAATGGTTTTATATAAATTAGTAGAAGTATCTACTGCAATAATAAATAGAAAACTGCTGTCCTTACTACTTTCTGAGCTTAAAGGCAATGAAAAGAACAGAAATAATATCACAGTTAGCCACACCATAAAAATTAGGATCATAGCAACAGTTCCAGACCTAACCATCTAGTATCTTGTCTCTGACAGTAGTCAGTTCCAGATCCATCAGCGGGAAGCACAGACACCTTTTCCTTCATTTATTCTGACTCTGGATACTTCTCATGGCCGCATGAATGCTTAAAGATGTGTTTATGGTTTTAAAATATGAGTTAGCAGATAAATGATCAATCGTAATTACAAGTAAATTTGTGGTATGCTTCAGCATTCTTTGCACTAAAAATATTTGCGTATGGTATCCTTGAAGTAGACCAATTCATGAGTCAGCTAGATCAAACGCGATTCTTAACATGCATACTATATATTACTGGCAATGAATATTTTTCCTTTATCATTATACCAGTTTTTTTCACACCTTCACACCTGTAAAAAGTAAATAAATATACTTATGTGAGAGGTGGGCTAAGAGAATGAGGCTCAGGAATTATAGCAAATAGGTGAATAGATAGGTGGTAATAAGCATAAGGCAGACATCATTGACAACATCCTAAATCACATGTAAGTTTTAACTATCACCTGTCATGTTTCACTGTAAGCTTGTTGGCCATTATCAAATACTGTTCTATAATGCATAGTAGCTGTTGATTTGAAAGCTGTTAGGTTGTTTTCTGAAGGTGGGAACACAAACCAAATATTAACGAAAGAGTACTGTTGAAAAACTTGTGACTTCTAGTAGAGTGATAAATTTATACAAGAAAGAAAGATTTGGTACTGCAAGATTTCTAAGTACATTTTCCCAGTCTTGAATCTGAACTGGCCAACAGTGTCGGGCTTTTTAAAACCTCCCTTTGAGTCTTTAGTTCTTTCACTATAATTTAGAAATACATTTTAATTATCTTAAGCATAATTTCATGTACACATACGCTTTATTAGCAAACATTATGTCACAGAATCACAGAATCAGACAAGGGTGGAGGTTGGAAGGGACCTCTGGAGATCATCTAGTCCAACCCCCCCTGCTCAAGCCGGCTCATCCTCAGCACATTGCCCACGACCACGTCCGGCCGGGTTTTGAATCTCTCCAGCAAAGGAGACTCCACTACCTCTCTGGGCAACCCGTGCCACTGCTCCCTCACCCTCATGGTCAACAAGTTTTCCCTCAGGTTCAGACGGAACTTCCCGTGTTCCACTTTGTGTCTGTTGCCTCTTGTCCTGTCGCTGGCCACCACGGACAAGAGTCTGGCCCCATCCTCTGCACAGCCTCCCTTCAGATACTTGGACACGTTGGTCAGACCGCCTCTCAGTCTTCTCTTCTCCAGCATAAACAGGCCCAGCTCTCTCAGCCTTGCTTCACAGGAGACATGCTCCAGTCCCCTCGTCACCTTCGTAGCCCTCCGCTGGACTCTCTCCAGTAGGGCCACGTCTCTTGTCCTGGCGAGCCCACAATGGGGGACACTACTCCTCTCAGAGGAGGCCTGCCCAGGGCTGAGCGCAGGGGAGGAGCCCCTCCCTCCACCTGCTGGCAACACTCTGCCTAATGCACCCCACGATCCCATGCGCCGCCTTGGCCACAAGGGCCCCTTGCTGCCTCCTGCTTCACTTGTTGTCCACCAGCACACCCAGGTGCTGCGCTGCAGAGCTGCTTTGCAGCAGGGCAACCCCCAGCCTCTCCTGCTCCATGGGCTTCTTCCTCCCTAGGTGCAGGACCCTGCCCTTGCCTTTGGTGAACTTCAGCAGGTTCCTCTCCACCCAACTGGCCAGCCTCTCCGCGCCCCTCTCAAGGCCAGCACAGCCTTCTGGGCTCTCAGCCGCTCCCCCCACTTTAGCATCAGCAGCAAACTTGCCAAGAGTGCACTCTGTGCCTTCAGCCAGGTCAGCGAGGACTACGTTGAACAAGACTGGATCCAGGACTGACCCCTGGGGGACACTGCTTGCTACAGACCTCCAGCCAGACTCCGCACCACTGATCACAACCCTCTGAGCTCAGCCATCCAACCAATTCTCAATCCACCTCACTGTCCGCTTATCCCACCCACACTTCCTGAGCTTACCTGTGAGGATGTGATGGGAGAGAGTGTCCAAAGCCTTGCTGAAATCCAAGGAGACAACCTCCACTGCTCTGCCCTCATCTGCCCAGCCAGTCATTCCATCATAGAAGGCTATCAGATTGGCCAAGCATGATTTCCCTTTGGTGAATCCATGCTGACTACTCCTGATCACCTTCTTGTCCTCCACATGCTTAGGGATGACCTCCAGGAGGAGCTGTTCCATCAGCTTTCCCGGGATGGAGGTGAGGCTGACAGGCCTGGAGTTTCCTGGCTCCTCCTTCTCAGCCTTTCGGAAGACTGGCATGACATTGGCTTTCTGCCAGTCCTCAGGCACCTCTCCTGATCTCCAGGACCTTTCCAAGATGATGGAGAGTGGCCTAGCGATAACATCCACCAGCTCCCTCAGCACTCGTGGATGCATCCCATCGGGGCCCATGGACTTGTGGATGTCAGGTTTGCCCAAATGATCTCTAACCTAATCCTCCTCCACCAAGGGAGACTCTTCCTTTCTCCAGGCTTCCTCTCTTGTCCTCAAGGGTCTGGAATTCCTGAGGGCTGGCCTTAGCAGTGAAGACGGAAGCAAAGGCGGCGTTCAGCAACTTTGCCTTCTCTCTATCCTGTGTTACCAGGGCACCCGCCCCATTCAGCAGCGGGCCCACATTTTCCCTAGTCTTCCTTTTGCTCTTGATGTTTTGGAAGAAGCTCTTGTTGTTGTCCTTCACTTTCCTTGCCAGATTGAATTCCAACTGGGCCTTAGCCTTCCTTGTTGCATCCTGGCATACTCTATCAATGTCCCTGTGTTCCTCCCAAGTGGCCTGCCCGCTTTCCCACATTCTGTGTACTTCCTTTTTCTGTTGGAGTTTGGCCAGGAGTTCCTTGCTCATCCATGCAGGTCTCCTGCCCGAGTTGCTGGATTTCTTACTCATAGGGATACACCCGTCTTGAGCCTGGAGGAGGTGATGCTTGAATATTAACCAGCTATCTTGGAATCCCCACTGTTTTCTAGGGCCCTCCCCATGAGATTCCTCTAAGTAGGTCCCTGAAGAGGCCAAAGTTTGCTCTCCTGAAGTTCAGGGTTGTGAACCTACTTCTTGCCCTGCTCCCTCCTCGTAGGATCCTGAACTCCACCATCTCATGGTCATAGAAACCAAAAACCTGCTGTCAACACCAGCAGCGCAGCCAGTTGTTAACCTGGAAAACTTATCTACTGCTCCTCCCATCCTTCCCCCTAAAAGGCAGGATTGAGGAGAAAATGACCTGGGCTCCGACATCCTTGACCCCCATCCCCAGAGCTCTGAAATCCTGATTGATGGTATCCAATTTGCCCTTGGTGTCATTAGTGCCCATGTGGAAGAGCAGCAGAAGGTAATAGTCCAAGAGAGGCACAGACAAGCCTTGGCAGTCTTTCCATGACCTCTCTTATTCGAGCCCCTGGCAGGCAGCAAACCTCTCTAGACAAGAGGTCAGGTTGGCGAATAGGTGCCTTTGTCCCCTGCAGCAGGGAGTCATCCACAACAGTCACTCACTGCTTCTTCCGGGTGTTCCCGCACAGCACGGGGTCTGTCAGGCTTCCCTTGAAGCCATACCTAGCTTGTTTGATGTCCATACATAGTAGAATATCCTACTGCTTCAGCCATGTGCAGCTTACTCCCATATTCATTTACAGTTTCCAAGATCTTAATCTTAAGCCTCAAACCCCTAAACTGCTGCTATATTTGTTTTTAAGGCTAAGGCTGTGTCTTAACCAATAATTGTGTAGCATCTCAATAACACATTGTTCCATTCTTTGTTAAATAACAAAAATTAACCAACTAAGAATAGTTCTACATTCTTCTGAATTTAGAAATAAGAACTTGATTTTTAAGATTACTTAGTAAAATTGGATGTGGATCAGATTCACAGGCTCATAAGCTGGTTTACCAGCTGGTTACCTTTCAATTTGTTATTCAGCTGTCATGAAGCTTTCTACTCAGTTTCAAACCTAATATCAATTTCCTTGAAATGAATAAAACTCATTTTGTTTAATATTATGCTTCAATGTATTTTAGTTGCCCCCTTTTACTTTAAAAACAAATGCTAAAGGACAAAAAGACAATTATTCTCTGTGTTTGTGCTGATTGTAATTTGTGGGTCTTAACTGTGATTTTTCTTCATACACTGACCTTAATATTTTTTGGAAAAGTATTGTCCAGCATGTCATGAACATGAAATAGTTGTTTGCTACTCCTTTTGCTGTTTAAAGTGTTTGTTTATTTTATTTCTGAAGTGTGTCAACTTTCAGAAAAAATACTTATTTCAAAAAGTATATTTTCCTAGTTTTTTGTGTCACCATTTGTCTCATGCTGTAAAGTCGTTTAGTAAAACTTCATCTTTGTATGCCCCTCTTGAAATATTACTAAATGAGCCTGTTTTTCAAAAAGTACTGGATACTTTCTATTCGAATACTTGAAGTCTGACAGCACTCACCATTTAGGAAAACTGACTGTATATGATTCCTCCCTGCATAGAATATTTACCGTTTCCAATTATCTCTATATCCTATTTTCACTGAAAATGGAGCTCATAAACATGTATATGCGATTGGAAGAGTAGTAGAAGAAAGAAGTAGTAGTTCATGAGCCCAGTTGTATCACATCTTGCTTGAAGATTTGCTTCATAGGCTGGGGAGCATACAGTGAGGTGCCATTAACTTTCCTCGTAAGTCTGAAGCTGAAAACTCAGCCAAATTCTCCCTACTTTCCTCATTGGAATGGACTTGCTGAAGTCTTTTCATATCTGAGGCCACCACATAACAGTTTAATTTATTTTCCTACACAATAAGCTGTCTGCCTCATACTCATGAGTTGTTTAGATAGTCTGTATAATTATTTGTCTGTGTTATGAAAGATATAGTGACCCTCCTGACTCTTAATTGAATGCATTAGGCTTCCTGTTATATCATGCACCCACAGGTAATGGCTGTAATTGATTAGCACCTTATCTGGATTCAGAAGGTTTAAGTCATGCAAATTGTTTTGCAGTTCCTTAATAGAGCCTTCTTAATGAGACAATCAGGAGATTTCAAGGCTTACTCTCTGTCTGGAGTTCCACAGATGCAGTGACTGCTGCTGAAATCTACTTCTGTTGTTGTTAACTCTCAGGCACATGGAAAATAACTACCATCTGCATTTGTAAATGTTGCTATTCTTTTCATTTATTAAAAAAAAAAAAGGTAGAAGGAATGCTTATTTTTTTTCTCCTCACCATCCCCACTTTTATCTCTGCTTCCATTTTCTCTCCGGATTTTCTGAACAGCTTATGGGGACTAGAGATGGAATCATACTGTTCACTCTCGGGGGAGTGGTCAGCAGATAAAATAGTTTAGAGGATGGGACCAGAAATTTATCTAAATACTAGCTGTGGCCATCAGAATAGTCAGCTACTCAAATAAGTAGAATAATCAGATGCATAACTTTATGAACACCAGCATCAGCACAATGTCATCTTGCAGACGTGTCTTCTTGGCAGTCTAGAAATAATGTCACAGTGCTACCCTTCTAGTACTGCCAACGTAACATCCATCAGAGGTTGTACTTCTGTAAAGCGCCCTCATGCAACTTGTAAGCAGGAGGCTGGGGGTCAGGAGCAGCTCTGTGAAGAAGTCCTGGACCCTGGTGGACAGTGAGCTGAGCGCGGGCCAGAGATCTAAGGAAAAGCTTTTTATTTGAGCCAGCCAGAGCAACCTTGTCCAACCTCCTTTGGGCAGGGTTTGGACCAGAAACCCCCTGAGGTCTCTACCAAGCTGAACTGTCCTTGATCTTTATGATCCTATGTTTACTTACTAAAAGTACCAAAAATTGAATGACTTGAGGAATTACTTTTTAATTACTTTTAATTAGAAAAAATGACTTTGTTGGATAGTCAAAATTTGTGCTACCTTTTGTATGGAAGAAACATTTCATCAAAAGATCTCTGGTTATAAATTCCATTATAATCATGAATTAGGATCTCTTTTTTTCCTCTAAAACAGAAAAGTGAACTTTCATTTTCCTTTCAGCTTTAAGTTTTTGTGAAGATTTTTACAAGATATAGAGATACAAGTTGCCTTTGAAATATGCAAGACAATGTGAAGATCTTTTCTATTTTTACTATGAAACTGATTCAAGAACTACGTTTGCTTTGCAAGTATGCTATTGATACTTTTACACTCAAGGAAGGTTTAAAGATGTTTCTGTTTATAGAATCATGGGATACAAATATTTTAGAGGATTGATTTTTGAAATCATTCTATTCCTCTCTCTTACTTTCTCTTCTGTGAGGGTATTTACACTTCTATTTTTGGAATAACAGCACTTGGTAGTTCAGAGCTGACCTCGTGCCGACTATGTAGAGTTTGTGATTAATTTACCGATGATATAAATAATCATTTTTCATCCTGTGTGTATGTGTGAGTGTTCTAAAGTTTTGCACTGTGATTTGCACCTTTTTTCTTGATATATTTTTAATTGCAATAGTCCAATTATTTATCGCTGGTATAAATCTATTAAAGAAGTCTGGGCCCTGGTCCATCTCTGGTGTATATATCCGGTTTTCTCCTCTGTCTTCACTTCAGGAAGGAATATTAGATATGCAAATAAAGAGGTCTCATTATTCATTGCTTATGTACCCTGAGTTCTATCACTGATGAAATCATTATGAGTATACAAGGAAAGAGGAGTAGACTAAGAACTGGGAATGAGCTTTGTCCAAGGTAGAAAGGAATTGGCTTTAAATGTGAAAATCCTCGTTATATATAGTGGACAGTGCTTTGGACAGTCAGTTTGTCAATTTCAGCCTTATCCAAACTAGCTATAATTCGTTTTAGCACCATCTGCCAGTTGAATATTACTTAAGGCTACCATTTGATCAAATATAATTCTTTTTTAGTAGCAAGTAGCCCTATTTCATGCAATGGGTTGCATGGACTATAAATCATGGCACAGCCTTGCAGCAGGTTTCAGCTGGGAAATTAGTATAAAGGCTAAATTAATCCCTTAATGAAAAATGTATTTCATACCTAAGAGGTAGAATCAGTGAAAATATGTATAATAAATGGATTCTACTTTGTTTATTTTGTTTATTTGTTTGTTTGTTTGTTTTAAGTGACTTAGTGTCTCACTGGTAAATAAAAAATTGAAAAAGTAAAGAACAAGAAAGTTATCTCCTTGGATGCCTCATAGTCCAGTTTAGTTTTCACGATACATAAAGCAAAAAATGTCAATACTGTAAACTTACAGAAATTTTAGTAGGTTTAGAAAACATGCTTCATCTCTTTGATAATCTATTTGTCTAGCAATTTGCCAAATGCTATGTTTTTAAATGGTAGGATTTTGAACAGGATTTTACAGTAAATGTATAGTTATATAGGCGGCTTGGATAAGGGAGCTCGTAGACTTTGCAGTGCACAACAATAAAAGAGTTAAGTCACAAAGAGTTAATTTCACAAATCCATTTCCTATATACATGGTCTACTAATTCTCCTGTATCATCTGTTCCCCTCTTCACTCTTCTCTGCACCTTCAGAGTTGGGCTGCACACAACTATTGTGAGGCAAATGCTTTTATTTTCAGCAGAAATGGGCATTGATGAGCCTCAATATAGTGTTATTTATGATTTATGATAAAATTTAAGATAAAAACTATATTTTCACTTTAGCTGTGTAAAACCTGCCTGAGACTCAGAAATGGGACAAACAACTTTGTCATACGCTAGATGTACTATTAGAAGTATGCTAGCAAAATTTTAAAGACCATTTCTGAACCACTACATGTGCTATGTTCCTGTTCTATAAGGTGCCCAGTGTCCTAAGTTTCCTTCAAGAAACCTAGGATTTATGGGGAGTATGCTTGTTTGGGATACTAGTAAAAGAAGTGATAGTTTTTACTGGTAACTTATGAGCAAGCCTTACTTTCATCCTCCTTGTTATAAACCTGATGCCTTCAGTAAAATAGAACAGATTTAATATAAATAAATGTGTTAATATGCATTGCAGCTGATATTCACAGGATTATCCAGCTATTAAAAAGAATTGAAGGCATTCATGGAAAATGTATCATGCAAAGACCAACCAGGCAAATACAATTACTTTTTGCAAATATGCCATAATACAAAGGAAGAGTATACTTCATCATTAAAGTATTGTTTCCATCAGGTTTAAAGCATTCTAAGGCCTTAAAATAACGGGGAGAAAATGGGCAGCATCTGCTCTGAGTTTCCCAACAGTTTTTTCCGTGCGTGGTAAATGTTCCACCATTTCTTCTCTCTTGGCTGTCTTAAAGAAAGACTGCTTTTGCTCCTCCAGTCTATTGCATGTAGGCACAACGGGAGCACAGGCACAGAGAGGGAGGGAGGGACTGCACTGGAGCACGTAACACCAAAGACTAGGGCATAGCAGATTTGTGTTTGAATTGCCATCGGCTAAAATCGCTGCAGGCCCTAACAGCGGCGTTAAGCCTGCCTTTAAGCAATTTATTCCGCTAGGGCCTGGGCTCCAAGGGTGCTGAGCGCATGAAACTCTCCCTGATGGCCAGTGGCACTGCAGACAGCCATCCTCCGCTCAGCAACAACAGCATCGTGTGCGCTTGAGAAACAAACCGAAAGGGAGAGAGCATTAAAGAAAGCATTAAGAGCCACACTCAACTTCTGTCGTTCAGTTTTGTCTGGCCTCTGTGCTTGTCAGCTTAGAGGACTGATGGTGTTTTTAGAAATTCACGTGCAAGACTGCAAACACACATCTGCACACGCACGCGCACACACTGACACATGTATTTTTTGAAGTTCTGAATTATGGTCTCTCATCTCTCTAAATCCCTCCCCCCCCCCCCCCAAAATCTCTCTTGCAGAGTAATATATGCCATGGCCAAATACGTACCACTTGGTGTCACATGGCATTTTTCGTATCTGTGCTACTTTCATTTTTTTCCCAGTAAATAATATTTACTTGAGTGATATAATTCAATCATCTGCACAACTTCAATCCACAGTCCTGGAAGAGTGTAATCACAAACCAGTGTACTACATCTAAACTGACTTTAATAGCAATTCCATTGAAACAGGAATTTGTTGCAACATGCTTGTTAGACAGTGAATGCAATATGATAGCCCCTAACTGAAGTCTTGCATCACTTTTGAATTACAAAATCAGTCTGTTGAGCTGTGTGAAGTGCCTCACAGTTAAAAAGAGAGGAAACTTGTATTGCATTATACAGGAAGGAAGATCTTTCAGCATAGTACACCATTTCCTTTTATTTGAACTCCTAGTGCTTCCCTATCAGTTACTTAATTTTCAGGAGGAAGTTACACTGATGCTTCACAATTTCCTATTTAGTTTTCTATTAGATTTACTTTGCAACAATTATTAGAATGTGTAAAGCTACTGAGAAGTAAAACAATTTTGGAAGAATTTTGAGATCTCAAAACTAGTTTTCACTGCAAGATAGAATAATGCATGAGCTTTCGTGTTTTGGAAGAGGATGTGAAAGTAAAGGAGAAAGAGCAAGAGAAAAAAAGATATGCTCACATAAAAAGATGGTTAAAGCACTTACATGAGTGCAAAGTAGACTCTGAATGAAGTAGAGATAGTATTTAATCCTACATTACATGTTTTTCAGACGTTATCTTACATAATAGCTGTTGAAAATCAGGATTTTCTCATTCTCTTCCGACTAAAAATCTTCCGACTAAAAATAATTAAAATTATTTTTTAATTTTAAAAATTTTATTTTCAATTGATTAACATTTTCAATTGGACAACTTTGTGAGAAATATTTTTCTAACCCTAAAATACGTATTATTGTGGGTCTTTTTGTTTTGTTTTTTTATTTTCTGGCAAATTTTTATCCTTTTTATTGGAGAAGATCTTCTGTAACCTAAAGAACAAAGGTTATCATCTCTTGCTCTCTCATACCTTCTCTCTTGCTCTCATGCACATACTCATTTTATTTATTATTGTGCTGTGCTTGATTCTCCGACATCTTTGCAACCATTTCATATTGTTTGACTTTGTGAAGACAGGGAATGTTGTGACTATGACTTTGGATAGGGAGAAAAAAAAAAAACCTCAAGCCAGCATATATATGTTCTGTATTTCAAAATATAAGGGAAAGAAGTGGAGCAACTGTAAATGGAAAAACGTAAAAAACCTTACCTGCTTAATCCAGTTTGTAAGAGTGGTAAAAGAATGGTAAAAATAGGAAAATCTTTCTCATATCCGGGATGTTTCTGGTTGCAAAGTCAATGCGCGTGCATGTATGTTTGCCTTGTAGAGCAAAAGTCACTAGAAAGCCTAGTTTATATTTTCTCTGAAGCTGATAGATTATTTTACCAATATACATCTTTAACTAATTGTTAAAGCAATTATACAAAGTCACAGATGGTAATTTAGAGAAGAGGACTATATTTTAGTTGGTTTCTGTAATTTTAAATAGATACAGTCACAAAACTCTAAGTGAGCTATTATTTCATCCTACCACGCTAGTGATATCAAATCTTGTATGTGTTTGTCATCCTTACGTCCCATGGCATCACTTGCATCTCATTTTAGTCCTCAGAAGTGTAGTCCTTTAGTAGTGTAAAGAGTCTGAGTACAGGTTAAATGTTCCCTAAAGGTAAAAAAAAAAAAAAAAAAAAAAAGGATATTACTTCCAGTCCCAAACTGATAGGATCTTGATTTTATTAAAAATTTCTAGGTACTGTCAGTACCCTTTGCTGTATAGCAGTTATTTTATACCCTCTACAGAACACTCAGTGAATGTATTTGTTATCTAATAATCATGTTTATTATTTGAAAGTGGCTGTTTTACCCGTAATATGTTTGGGTGGGTAAGTCGCATGCATTTATTTTTACAGAATTGACTGAAAGCATCCTGCCAGAGACCTTATGCCTAATTTGAGATCCCCTGGAACCTATGGGAAAAATCCCCTTGATTTCAGCTGGTTTTGTAGCGCGTAGCGAAGCACTGACCATCCTTAGCTCCCTGTGCCTCTCACAGTGTCCCCCACGGAAACGCATGGTCGGTGTGGTAGCATCCTTTTGTTGCTGCACAGTCAACGAAACTCCAGTTAAAGCTGTTGGCAGGAGCTATTCCAAATCAAGTACACTGCAAACAACACCGCTCGAAATGTATAAGTAAAAGCGCTCTATCAGCCGATGCAGACAGACTATACCTTGCTGTAAAGAGTGTATCATAAGCAGAGCGCTGCAGGCCGTATCATCATAGTTATCCTCCTCCTTTCTCTTTCCCTGTTCAATTAAGAAACATATGTTATCACTCCTATTCATGCCTTCTCATGGATTCCTTAGGGTTTTCTTTTTTTTTTCCTTCTGCTCTCTACTATGGAAA
Organism: Struthio camelus; assembly: GCF_040807025.1. Taxonomy (NCBI): domain Eukaryota; kingdom Metazoa; phylum Chordata; class Aves; order Struthioniformes; family Struthionidae; genus Struthio; species Struthio camelus. The sequence continues at coordinate 7,470,780 of NC_090982.1, read as the reverse complement.
CAATCCTGACTGCTGAAGAGATAATACTGGTTTCAGTAGTAAGCAGTAATTTTAGAGCTACTTCTACTTCAGGTGTTGAATATAACTCAATTGTTTAGGATACCCGGTGGATCATTTATTTCATACTCATTGTTTGCTCATCGCAAATGGGCAGCCAAAGTATAATGTTCGTGATTCTTTCCTACAAAGGCAATTTCGCAGCCTGATATCTAAAGCCTTATTACATGAGTCATGCATAAAATTAATAGTAGGACAAAAATTTCCTTAATCATAACTGATACATGAAGGAGGGATTAAGCTGTGAATGTCATGAGAAACAGGCATAATAGCACTGGCTTAAAACAGGCTCTTCATCCAAGAAACTGAAAAAGCATATTGTCAGAAAATGTGTTAAATTCTATGTTGAAGGCTCAAATTGAGATTATAGTGTTCTCCGTACAAAGTCATTACAGCCACCTATTGAACAGGGATCAGATTTATAGATTTTTCAGCCAAAGGGAACACTTACATCATAGTTGGACTATTTTTTGATAAGCCGTTACGATTCATGCAAGTACTCCAGTAACTTGTCCTATCTGATTTCGCTTTGAAAAAATAATGAGATGGAGAATTTCTCACTTGCCTTAACAGCAAAAAATATTTAACCACTAGAAGGAAAAAAAAGTGCTACAAATTGCTTATATCTGATTTTTTTAAGCTGCCATCTTCCTGATATCTTTATTACCTTGTAAGCCTGTGAGTGCTTTGTATAAAGGTAAAAGAGGTGGCAGCCATTATTTTCCCTTAAAAAACCCACTTAATTCTCTTTGCCACATAGAAAGAGGTAAGAGATGCCCCACTGTTTTGTGTCATTTTTCCCAATAAACCAACAAAATGTCTGTTTTGAAATAGGGTTACTCCTCCTTGTAAAGTGTCTCAACTTGTCAATAGCAGGACAAGGGACTTTAGTAAAAGCATGTTGCCTGTAACTAGGATTGCATACTGCCACTTCGTTACAGAGTTAGTGTGTGACGTTTTGTCAGCTGTGTTGCATTGGCTGTGCAATTTTAAAATGAGTATCATGCTCATGCATATTATGAAACAGAGACTCAGGTCTCTGCGTCTTAACTTCCCACCACTTGTATTTGTTGTCTCTTGTGTCACTAGCTCTGTAAGACAGTGGCAACTCGTTCTTATCTCTCTGTTCAAAGCCTAGCATGATAGGAATCAGATCTCAGATGGGACATTGGTGTGATACCCATATATTCATTAGGAGCAAGGGAACGTGTTTTGAGAGAATTAACAAACTGAAGTATGCAAGTGCCTGAAGCTGAAGAAGTCAAATCTGAGATGGAGATGTTTTGACTGACAAAATTGTTCCTCATTGTCAGGCTTTCAAGATTATCAAGAGAACTGCCAGTGCAGCACTTGGACTTGAGCATTATACAACCTGCACCTTTTCCAGTGCTCTCTAGTTTAGTTTTAGCAGCAGAAGCTCAGACTAAACTATTTGTTTGAAAGCACACTCACAAACTGCTCAGCTTTTGATATACGGTAGCACTTGCTAAACAACCAGCATTGACAAAACTGCCAAAACCACAGCGTTTTCTGCTGCCAGATGGAGGACAAGGAATTTAGGGGTTGAATAATGATATTAACAGCTTTGAAGAAATGATTTGTTACTTACTGCACATAATTGTATTCCTGCTACATTAGAGAGTCTATATTCCACACACCTAATTGAAACAGATTAGGATGCATTTGGTAGAAATGGTCAATTTAAGCAATCATTCAAGCAACTGAAGTCACTAAATACACTTTGTGCTGATATTGCATATATAAATGCATGTGTTTGATTTTTAGCATATTCCTTGTTTAGAGGCACTCAGGATGAATTAGTCTGACTAGTGCAATGACTCTGAAAATGACAGCACCCTTTGAACTTTTAAGTTTGAATTAGAGTTGAATTAAAGTTGTCACATTAATCCTTTGGGGAATTTTGCTGTTGAACTGTCAACAAAATCTTACAAGAGTTGTTTCAACAGATGGACATACTCTGAATCATACTTAGATCCTCCAATTAGATATATGTCCTGCAGAAATGGTTTGAGCAACGCAGAAGAGCTCATAGACACCTCAAAGTTGCCATACCACAGACAGGTGCACTCAAGAGTTGTACATGGGATAGGACATGATGAAGAAGATCCGATCTTAATTTTTAGATGAAATAAGAGACGTAATAATAAAGAAGTCCATCAAGCCGTCAGATTTTTATCAAATCAGAACTGCTATGGAATGGGTGTTTTATTTGGAAGTGCATCTTTCTTTCATTTAATACATTTTTATAATTTTTTACTTACTATCAAAAGGGGTATAAAAACAGCTAATTTTCAGAAACCTGGTTCTAGATAAGTGAACTAAAAACTTCTAATTTTTACAAGCCTAGTTCTGGATAAGTGAAATAAATTAATGGCTCATTTGGTAATAGTTTCAGTAATGCAGAATTTTTGACATAAATCAGTTTATTTCTTTCCTAAGAAAACTGAAAAAGTATCTGCTGCACATCTGCATCTGGTATCTGCTGGAAAGGTAGTAGAGCTGCATGTGAGTAATCCAGGAAACTTCTGGAGTAAGTTGATGGCAATTTCTTGAAAGAGATAACGGACAAGCTGACTAGGGGAAGTTATCTGCTGGATTGGTTCCTCACGAACAATAAAGAAGTGATTGGGGCAGATCTAGGGCAGTCTTGGCTGCAGTGACTGTGAAATTGTGGAGTTCAAGTTCCTGAGAAGAGCCCAAAAGACAGATAGTAAAAACACAGTCATGGGCTCAGAGACAGTAGATTTCAGCATGTTCAGAGATTTCAGCAGGATCGCACAAGAAACTGTGTTGGAGAGTAAAGGGGACTAGTATAGGTAGTGGTGGCCAAGGACAGCTCCTGAAATCGCAAGAAATGTCTTTTCCAACATGCAAAAGGCCAACACGTAGAAAAAGTGAACTCCTCACTGAGTTCAAACATGAAAATGAAGTACTCAGAAGTTGAAATAGGCATAGGCTGCCTGGGAGTGACATTGCCTGAGCATGCAGAGATTAAGAAAGTCAGTGCTCAGCTGAGGTTGAAACCAGTGAAGGATGTGAAGGACAAGAGAAGAGCTTCCCTCAGAAAGGAAAGCTAAGAAAAACATGGGCCAGCTGCTCAGTGCAGCAGGAGACCTCACGACCAAGGATGATGAACAGTTGAAGTCTTTTTTTGACTTTTTTGATTTCAATGACTTTTTTTTTTTGTTTCAGTTTTCACTGGTCTTAGGGTTGCCAGGGTGTGCCAGGGCCTGGAGCTTCCTGGGCTGGGCTGGGAGGGTCCCCCTGGCATCAGAGCAGGGCCATCTGTCCTGTCCCACCGCCCCACAGCCAGGGGCAGCCAAGGGCAGCCCCAACCTAGGAACCTCTGTGGGGCCAGGATAAAATGTATATAAGAAAGATATATTATATGACTTGAAGAGTGTTAGGACAACTTGAAAAGCAGCCTTAAATATCGATACAGTTATACTCACATTGTCTTTTGTGTAGGACTTAGTAGCTGCTATTCTTTGGGATAGGAAATGTCTTTTAGAGCAGGTTAAATTTTAAAAAGCCCATGTCTATAAATTTGGATGATTTTCTGGACAGTCCTCAAAGCTGGTAATTGCCAAAGTAGAAGCGCTTGTTAAGAAAAATCAAGAAGTACCAGTTCAAATCAGGTAGATCAGTTGTCATTTAATACATTGAACAGAAACTAAATGATGTCTGTTTTACATGAAATCCTTTCTGATGAAATCATATGCACAGTGATCTGTACTAAGCATGACTCTTAACACTGCTGTTTTCTGGGTTCTGTTTTTAGTAATGGCAGAAAAACTATAGCATTGTCATGCTATTTTAAAGAAGACTGTGTGTAAAAAGATTGTTCCCCGCACCAGCCCCCAGTAACATTTCAATTAATCAAAGAGAAAATCTCATACCTGATGGCAGTTGGCAGGTGGTCTCCTCTTTTCTTCAAATGGAAGAGATGCAGAAAATAATTTTTTTATTTCATTCTTTCTAAGTCCTAAAAAATTCCCTGTGGAGGAATTGGAACAGGAATCTGTGCAAAGTTTTTTATTTCCTTATGTCAGGAGTAGATCATTTAACAAGAATCAATATATGCGCCATTATTCTTACATGGAAATTGCACAGTGACTCTTACTAACTAGACAGTTGAATGCCTGACTGGCTAATGTTCTTCTTAGCTATAGGCAGTTGCTATCTGCTACAGCAGTTCTACAGTTCGGTGCGATGCACGTCTTTTTATTGCACAGTGTTGGATATACGCTGGAGCATCGGTGCTAACCGAAACCTTTAAATGGTCCTGTGATTTTGTAACCAGTAATTTTAAAAAAAATGTGGATGGTGACAGTAAATTACTCATTTGAGGACCTGACGAGTGAAACACAGAGAAGGCAGCAGATGAAGAGAGTAAAAATGGGTGAACACGGTATAGACAAAACACAGGGCTTTACAGTTATTCAAATATTTGGACAAGGACTTGCAAACAGTATGTAAATATTACTTGGCTTCTTACCAAAGCTCACGTGCCTCCTTGTGACTGAAAGGATTAACTAAACCCTCTCAAAGTTACTAAATACTGCATCCAGCTCTAGGATGTAGACTGTTTCCATATATAAACCTATATGATCTCTGCTGCCTTAATGGAACTATTTCTACAACAATTCCTGTTATTCAGAAAATAAATAGGAAAGTGACAATAAATAATATTTAGGTTCCATTTCAGAAAATCTTTTGATGCTTCTTGCATTTCTTTATAATTTTATTTTCTACACTATAATTTTTATTGTGAAGCCTCCGGGTGCTTAGAGAAGCCCAGCTTTGGGCAAGGGCCTACTGTTATCCACGTTTAGTTGAACGGTAGAAACACCAGGAACTTGCTGCAGGAGCCACAGCATTGCAAAGCCTACATCTGTCAGTGATCGTGGACAGTCTATATATTATATAAACAGAAATGTTGAAAAAGAGGGTGAGAAAGAGGGAGATAGCAAAAATGAATGATCTTGCTAAAGTTGCTAGGCACAAACAGTCAAAGAGGTTCCTGCAAAGCATTGATGATAATTTCTTGACTCAGGTGGTGGAGACGCCAACGAGGAAAGGTGCAATGCTAGACCTTGTACTAACGAACAAAGAAGGTCTAGTTGGAGAGGTGAAGGTTGGGGGCAGCCTTGGCTGCAGTGACCGTGAGAGGGTGGAGTTCAGGATCCTACGAGGAGGGAGCAGGGCAATGAGTAGGATTGCAACCCTGGACTTCAGGAGAGCAAACTTTGGCCTCTTCGGGGACCTACTTAGGGGAATCTCCTGGGGTAGGGCCCTAGAAGGAAGAGGGGTCCAAGAAAGCTGGTTAATATTCAAGCGTCACCTCCTCCAGGCTCAAGATCAGTGCATCCCTCTGAGGAAGAAGTCGAGCAAAGCGGGCAGGAGACCTGCATGGAAGAGCAAGGAACTGCTGGCAAAACTCCAGCAGAAGAAGGAAGTGTACAGAATGTGGAAAAGGGGACAGGCCACTTGGGAGGAATACAGGGACGTTGTCAGAGCGTGCAGGGGTGCGACAAGGAAGGCTAAGGCCCAGTTGGAATTAAATCTGCCAAGGGATGTCAAGGACAACAAGAAGGGCTTCTTCAAATACATCAAGAGCAAAAGGAAGCCTAGGGAAAACGTGGGCCCGCTGCTGAATGGGGCAGGTGCCCTGGTGACCAAGGATACAGAGAAGGCAGAGTTATTGAATGCTGCCTTTGCTTCCGTCTTCACTGTTAAGGCCAGCCCTCAGGAATTCCAGACCGTGAGGACAAGAGAGGAAGGCTGGAGAAAGGAAGAGTCTCCCTTGGTGGAGGAGGATCAGGTTAGAGATCTTTTGTCCAAACTTGACATCCATAAATCCATGGGCCCTGATGGGATGCACCCACGAGTGCTGAGGGAGCTGGCGGATGTTATCGCTAGGCCACTCTCCATCATCTTGGAAAGGTGCTGGAGATCAGGAGAGGTGCCTGAGGACTGGCAGAAAGCCAATGTCACGCCAGTCTTCCAAAAGGCTGAGAAGGAGGAGCCAGGAAACTCCAGGCCTGTCAGCCAGCTCAGAGGGTTGTGGTGAATGGCACAGAGTCCAGTTGGAGGCCTGTGGCTAGTGGTGTCCCCCAGGGGTCAGTCCTGGGTCCAGTCTTGTTCAATATATTCATCAATGGCCTTGAGGAAGGGACAGAGTGCACCCTCAGCAAGTTTGCTGATGATACTAAACTGGGGGGAGAGACTAACACACCAGAAGACTGTGCTGCCATTGAGAGGGACCTGGACAGGCTGGAGAGCTGGGTGGAGAGGAACCTCCTGAAGTTCCACAAAGGCAAGTGCAAGGTCCTGCACCTAGGCAGGAATAATCAACCCCATGCAGCAGGACAGGCTGGGGGTTGACCTGCTGGCAAGCAGCTCTGCCGAGAAGGACCTGGGAGTGCTGGTGGACAACAAGTTAAACATGAGGCAGCAGTGTGCCCTTGTGGCCAAGAAGGCCAATGGTCTCCTCGGGTGCATGAGGCAGAGTGTTGCCAGCAGGTGGAGGGAGGTGATCCTGCCCCTCTCCTCAGCCCTGGGGAGGCCTCACCTGGACTACTGTGTCCAATTCTGGGCTCCCCAGTACAAGAGAGACATGGCCCTACTGGAGAGAGTCCAGCGGAGGGCTACCAAGATGATTAGAGGGCTGGAGCACCTCTCCTATGAAGAAAGACTGCAAGAGCTGGGCCTGTTCAGCCTGGAGAGGAGAAGATTGAGAGGGGATCTCATCAACGTGTACAAGTATCTGAAGAGGGAGTGTCAAGAGGATGAGGCCAGTCTCTTCTCCGTGGTGCCCAGCAACAGGACAAGAGGCAACGGGCACAAACTGGAACACGGCAAGTTCCACCTAAACCTGAGAAAAAACTTCTTGACTGTGAGGGTGACAGAGCATTGGAAGAGGTTGCCCAGAGAGGTGGTGGAGTCTCCTTCGCTGGAGATATTCAAAACTCGTCTGGATGTGATCCTGGGCAATCTGCTCTAGAGGACGCTGCTTGAGCGGGGGGGTTGGACTAGATGATCTCCAGAGGTCCCTTCCAACCTAAACGATTCTGTGATTCTGTGATTCTGTGATTCTGTGATTCTGTATTCTCCAAGGCTTATTTCATTCAACAGTCTACCAGAGTTGTTTAAAGTCTATCAAACTGGAAAAGCTTGTATTTTAACTCTTAATTGTGTATGCAGTCTGTGACAGCCATCTGCTTAGAAAGCCACGTTTTGGTGTTCTTTTCCTTCTCGTTCAGCCTCACTGAAATTCGAATATTGACAGGAATAGTTTCTGTGGGCCAAATAAGTTAGCAGAAAAGCTGATGTAGGCTTTTTGGATTAAAGTTACAACTTCACATAGTGACACACATAGAAGCCTGAACTGAATACATTTTTAACATGAATATACACATAAAATAAAAAGTAAATGATGATTTGCATCATCTCCCATGTTTTTAGATCCCTAAATATGAAAACTATGTATTACTTTCAATGATTAAAGTATAACATGGAACTTGTAAGAAAATACAAAATATATATTGGCTCACTTCTACTTTCATTCATATTTTTTTTCTTGTTCTTGTTAGCTAACAATTTGTTGTGATATAGTTCCTTTCTGGGAAGATTTGGATGCTTTTGTATCTATCAGTAGCGTAAGTCTGAGAATGTAAGGAAATAGTAACGACTCTCTCAGCCTCTGACTTAGGCTGTTGGATGAAGCCCCTCATCTCCAAATTGTTGGTTTAAATGCACAGTGAGACAAGGCTAACTGAAAATCATTATGTATGTCATGACAAATTACATGTTCAGTGTTTGTTCTGTGGCAAAAATACGTGGTTGCGGTTCTGTTCCCAATGTGGAGGTGTCCATGTCGTACAGCCATCACCCCGGTTTGCTGTAGCTGGCGTCCTTTTTAAGGCAAGTTAACAGAAAGAGAAAAGTATCATGCTGTCTTTCTTACTACCCACCCTGATGAAGCAGCGGACCCTTATGGCCACCAGCGACGGGCTTCTATGAGGCATGGGGAAACCTGCTGTTATAACTATTCTGCGCAAGAGCAGTATGCTCCCGGCACCAGGTGGCCGCGTTTGATGGTGACGTCCCTTCTTAAGGTGCCGATCAGCTGGTGGGAATACTGAAGCTATACCTGTTTACGCCAAGTGGAAGTCTGATAAACTTGTCTCCAGGCATTAAGCCTTAGGGGCGCAGCCCATAACAACACTGCCTCACAGGCTTATCCCTTTCTGTGTTGTCTCTCAGTGAAAACTGAGCTGAGAGCGACGCAGTCATGCTGGGGATGCTCAGTCAGAATGAGTGACTTGCTCACTCCAGAGTGTGGCAATGACATGGACTTGAGCTGACTCACAGAAATCTGTGCCAGCACGAATCGAGGTCTAGAAAGGCCCCAAATCAAGCACTTAACGTGAGAGGAGTGCTTCCCTTGAATGTCTCAGTCGCTCTTCTTCAGTTCCAGGCACGGAGCCCATAAAAACTGGCATCTCTAGCACATGCCTTTTTTTTTTTTTAATATGAAGACTGCAGTGCTGCCACTTCTCATGAGATTGATGTGCGAGTGTTACTCATGAGACTTGAGCCAGGGGTGAAGCCAAACTCAGAGGGCTGACAAAAACTCTAGCGTTCGAGTTTTAGAAAATCTCAGACCGGATGGAGGAACCTCACTCTCCACTGACTGGATCTCTGCCCTCTTGCCTATCTCCTGGAAAAGAAAATCCTGTTGAGGTTTTCTTCCCTCTCCTAAAGCCCAGCCCCACTTTCACAGGGTGGTACATACTAATCAATCCTGAGACCTTGCAATGGCCAGAGGTGGTGTAATTACCAGATGAAATGGAGAGCAATGGGATATGGAGTCAGAAAGCTAAATGGCTGTGGAAAAGAAAAGTGGCAGCTGAATATAGAGTCAGAGGCATTCCTTGACTTAGAGGCCAGAGGATGCTGACCAGAAGTACTCAGGTCAAGACCTGTTCAGATAAGGGAGGGGAATGGAGCCTCATAGTCACAGAATACTTCTCCCCACATGCTTCTCTATCAAGTTGCCTAGCTGAATCTCCAAAATTATTCAGTCTACTTGCATTGAACTCAGCAGAGGTTAGCTTTATCTTCTGTTTAAGATTGTAAAGCAGCCCTCACTGATCTGCATACTGATACAGCTAACATGCTTTAAAGCTTTAAAGATAGCTTGGGTATATGTGCATTACAGTGTTTTCTTTTTTAATTTAAGGTGCAAGATAATTTAAGCAAATACAGTGCCCTCTCTGTATGCATGTCTTCCACCAAAGATACAATAAAATATGTTTCTTCAAGTCCCATTAAAATATTTTCCAGTATTTTTTATTTTCATGTTTTTCCACATCTCTTTGAGATGCTTCTGTTGTATATGATTTCAACTTTGGTTTTAGTTTCAAAAGAATTTTAAATTAATTTGTCATAATTTAAATTCATTTTTATAAAGTGGGAAGACAAACATCAGCAATTAATACGCAGCTATATAAAATGAGTTATTCTTCTCAGTAAAATATTGGTCATTTAATTTATACAGTAAAAAAAAGACAGCCCTGAATCTCTTTCAGCATACTTATAAAATTTCCAATAAAATGATATCTGCAAGAGGCCAAAACTCTCTCTCTCTCTCACTCTGTGTATATATGTGTATGTATAAATGTATGTATGTATGTATGCATTTTTCAGTAGAACCAGTGAAAGATAAAGCTAAGGGAGATGCATACTGATGATTAATAATAAATTGTTAAAGTTACGTCATTTAACAGATAAGCAGGTAAAGTTTCAACTCTAAAGTAAAAAATCAAATACAGTAAGGATTCAGTCTAGGGGTCATGTACGCTGGAAAGAATCCAATCCCTTTGTGTCAGAGGACTAAATCTGAAATTAATTTATAGATATATGTTTTGGTCATTTTGATATCAGGTATAACAGTTAGCAGTGAGCATGGGTGTAAGTACAGAAGATCATACTGTTCTTCATATTTTGCATGCACTTACTGAATTATCATTCTCTTCCTAAAGGCCTTCAGTGAGTAGAACTATATAAAATAGTTGCTTTTGATATAAATAATTTTTAAGTATCCAAATCACATCAGTTGGTTTTAGTTTCACTTAAAGTGCTTGATTTATACTAAAGAAATGAATTAAAATGAATAGAATCAGCATTTGGAAGAATTTTGCAAACTGTTATTGAAGTAATGGCAATTGGATGGATACTTATAGGTATCCATCACATTGGGCTGATCAACTGTATTTTAATCAATTTTAAAATTCCTCCTTTTTAAGAAGGATAACAAAAAACCACCTGTGATTAATCTTCATAAGAGGATAGACATAGTGCAACACATACTCCACAGAAGAAAAATAAAACAAATCTTTAGTATTAGAAAATATGAATTCAGTTCCCAGTTTTGAATTGAGCAGTGTTTAAGGCCTTATAGACTAAAATCATGTAGTTTAGGATAGAACTTTGCTTACTACTTGTTGATGGTTGTACTGGCTATGTTTCTATGCACATAGTTTCGGTTTTTGAATTCATTTTTATTCTTCATGCAAAGCTCCGCCAAAATATTGCCATGGCAAAATTCCATCAAAGATTCTGGAAGATCAAAATCAAGGCACAAAATGTGTTGAGGAAAAACTGCTGCCAAGATGAAGCACCATAGTGAAAATCAAAATAAATCGCTTTGTGAGTATGAGCATCCTATTACCATTTTTTTGTGGAAAGGACCAAATCACTGTTCGTTATATTATAGGACATTGATCATCCTTATGCTTTATCAGTGGTTTTTTTTTTTGGTCCGGTTCCTACCCTAACTGAAAGAGAACCTGATTTTATGCCTATACTGCAAAGACTGTAGGTGAACAGCTTCCAGGCTTAAGGCATTCATACGGGATGAGCTTTTGCCCCCTCAAAGGGACTTAAAATATGGGAAAATATGCCACCTACTGATTCATCTCTTTCCAAGTCTGTGGATCAGTTGGACCCACAGGCTGTCTGGATCCACCTCTGTGGCAGAGAAAAGCGGTCCAGCAGAGTTTAAGAAAAGCAGCTATGTATAGGCCAGGCGGTAGGTTCACTACTCTTTGGTAATAAAAGCTTCAAGACTGTATTTTTTATTCTCATTTTTATTAGTGCTTTACTTGTTTAGTTTCAAGAGTTCCTCAGGTTTCTGTAGGCCCTTGTGCCTTTGTATAGAGGTGGCTGGGCGAGAACTGAATGGTTTCATTGCCCAGGGGTAGTAGGAAAGCAAGTTAGTAGAGAACACAAAGAATCTAAAAGATTGGCAATAAGAAATAGGCAAGCAAAATACTGATTATTTAGTCACTTCCTAAAATAAATTAATATTGAAATGATGCTCTTCGGTGAATCTTCTCACTTTCCACAATAATAAAGACACATCTTTCTCTCTTTTAAAGGAACGATACCACTGAGATGCAACAAACAATGGACTTTCTCTTCAGATGAAGAGTACTCTTTTTTTTCTCGTGTAGGCGTGTCATTTCTCCTACATATGAGGCACATCTCCCTCTCGAAACTCTTAGTGACCTCACCTCTCTCTGCACATATGAGACACACTTGCATCATGTTCCATTAAGGGCAGTTTGTTTTAGATTAATCTCACTTCCTTATCATGAGGTGGAGAAACATATATCAAAGTATAATAAGTTTTTATTGTCCCATATATGCAAATAAATACATCTAGCAGCAAAATATTTTGGAATAAAATATCTTTATGAAACAGCCTACGCACGGACTACATCTAGACTCAAGCTATTTTCCTATGTCCAAGGTTTGAGCAGCCTATGTGATGAGATAAGGAATTTAGGTACATTTAATGCATTAATTGATTGTTTCATAACTATAAGGGGCTTTCATTGCAGTTTGCAAACATATTTAAAATAAAGTGTTTTAAAAGTAACATGGGCCTGAAATCTTAAAATATATAATGCAATATATATTAATATATATTAATATATACCTCCCTCTTAGAGAGATGTCTGTCATGGAAGTTGATAGTAGGTATGAGACAGTGCAGCCAGAAGAGCCTCATTAGACACTTTACTGAACTAGAAAATGCTGATGGTTTATGGGCAATTGCCATGACAAGCAGATTATGAGAGCTGAACACAATTGTTGTTTGCCAAGTGCTGTTCCCAAATGGTCACTGCTATCAGCAGAGGGAAAAATTCCAAATATGTGGTGTTTCTTCTTGCTCTGCCAAGAGCGACCACTGACTGTGCCTCAAGGCCTCCTAAAACTCAAAAGCTCTTTTGGACGTCAGATCAGAGCAAAGCTGCTGATAAATGTTAGTTATATCTTGGCTATCTCCTGCCTGCCAGCATCCATTAACATATTCACAATCACTTTGTACATTCTCAGATCTGTCTTTTATTGTATGGTTTTTTACCTTTTTCCTGCTTCCAAAGTGGCTTCAGCTAATCCCTTGTACTGAATAGGCAGTCTGGAAATGCACCTTTCTCCGAGACAAAATTCAAAAGTAGTTTTGCTGCTTTCTGATTTAATTTTCAGTCCTAAGCCATGTATATTGCGTAGTTTGAGAAACTTAAATTCAGAGAATTTACCAAAAAGTAAATTCAGGTTCTGCTCTGTGAAATGCAAAGAAGTTAGCTGCGTTCCATGTTTTTCCTGTGTAGTCAAATGTAAAGATCACCACTATTTTGACTAACACTGTAGTTTAGGGTTGAATGAACAATTTACCCCATAAACTGGACCAGAGCTACACAGTGAACCACTATAATTCAACTTTGGATAGACACTAAACTTGTACGTCCTTAGGAGCATGAGATCACAGTATGCTCATACGATATTACCGAACTATCAGTCCATATGTTCACTCTAAACTCACGATACAAGTGTTTGATGCATGATAGTGATATAATTTTGTTAGACTGGAAAAATGGGAAATATTTTCAATTTTTAAGAGATTCCTGCGTGTTTGTTTTTGATCCCAGGAATTTACCATTTCTAGAGACATTTATTTTAAGCGGCTATCCTCTCTCAAGATTAGGTCATCATTTCAGACCATTTGATTTTAAATATGGAGGATATTTTAGTATTCTAATGGTACAAAGTTGGTGCTAACATTTGAGACTTATTTCAGGGTAGCTCAGAGAAAAGTTAGATGAAAACATTAAGTTTAGGGATGAAGTCATGCAAAATCCCCGGGAACTGTTTTATACTTCTGATATTCTAATTATTTGTAGCTTGACTGACAGAAGTATCTGACCTTCCCTCCCAAACAGGGATCAGAATTCCACTGTCCTCAGCATTTCAGAAATGATGCAGAATAGTCTTTACATTGGACACCTTAGCCTAGGATTTACGCAGCATGCAACAGGTGAATAAAGCAGAAAGTGAGCTGGATGAGAAGACAAAGTATTATAGAAACAGATGCATATACAAAAGTTTGTAGCCACGAGTGGTCACTAGCCTGCCTCAGGTAGAACAGTATATTGTAATTCTCTTGACAAAAAAAACTTTTACATTTTATTCCTAAAACCGTAAAACAAATACAATTCTTTCAAGGGCTGAGCAACATTCAAAAGTGTTAGTACATATTGAGATATATAACAAAAGAGAAATAAAATACTAATTTCAAGTTTTGTTTAATGCAAATTGGTTAAACTGTAAATTCAATATGGTTGATGTTCAGATTGGAATTCTGAAACTACAAACGAAATTACACATCTTTTATAGTTATCATCATGTAAAAGAGAAATTTTGCATGTTTGACAAAGTAACCACAGGTGTGGACACCTGGTAACCAGGTTACCACAGGTGTGGACACAAAAGAAGGAAGAGATGAAGGAGAAGAATTTTCATTCTTATCCTTGACAAAATATTTGGGCCCTAGAGACAGCCAGCTGATGTTAGAAAGCAGATGCGCTGCCACTCTTTGCCATTTTATGCCAGCGCATCGAGAAAGATGTATTTGCTGCAGCCTTGAGCATAGCAAAAGTGACTGATCAACCTCCAATCCTCTTCTATGAGAAAATGATTTAGTATAATGATTATCCTGTACAGGTTTGGGGAGTAAAATTCCAGTTGTATGGAAGAGATGTTCCTTACTTTATTCATAAGAAAGAAACAACAGGACATTCTACTAATAATAACCTGAAGAGGAAGTTTCCAGGATTAAATTCAGAGAAAAATAGTATAGATAGAAGATTTTTTCTACTCTTTCTCTAAACCAGTTATATATATTCTTTACCACACAGCCATTTCATCCTGCAAATTTTCAAAATATTTGGCTTGTTTTGGTTCTATATTTGAAGTATAAGGTAATATCATTTGAAGAGATATCATACGCTGCAGATCCAGCAACACCTACAAATCTGTCTTTACTTTTGCCGTCATTTCATGATTACAAGCTTTCTTATGTTTGCAGTGCTGTATGCATTTATAGATATCATATTTTGTTAGTCATATAAAGTAGACCTTTTTTTCCAAAATGCTGTATTTCATTTTATTTGTTAATTTGGACACCACTGGAGACAAGTTTACTAGCTACTCTTTTAATCCAATGCATAGAGCCATATAGAAAAATGCCTGAATTCCTCTACTTTACCAGCTACCAGTCAACGCCACTCTCTCCCAGAAATTATAGTAGTTGGAATGAACTCAAGAGACCTAAAACTTGGTAACATTTATGTGACAGATAACTTTCATTGCTGTAGCTAGAGAGGGTGTTTTAGGCAAGCAAAGAATGCAAAGGAAGAAAGAATATCTTTCTTGTGACTGCTAATGATTGAGAAATCAGCAGAAGAAGATATATAAGGTGATTTACACTTGCTGATTCTGGGAAATTTAACAGCCATTAAGAGACAATAACAGTAAATTGTAAATTATGCTGCTTCTACTTTTTGTCCTGTCAAGGTAGCATAGACTGTAAAAACCCTTTCCCTGCATTCCATTAGTTAACAAATTGTTAACAGAAAATAAGAAAGAAATACCAGGGAGCTGCAATTTGAGTACAAATCTGTGTATTGAAAGCACAGCAGAAGTCCTTTAGTGAGCGTAGGTACTCACAAAATCCTACTTAGTTTTGTAGGCTCTGCTATGCAAGGCTCAGAAGAGAAAAACAGTGTGTGTCCTTTGAGAACATCTCTCCACTGTGTTATCTATTAAAAATGTTCATGCACACTCAAGCCCCTAAATTTTGAAAGCAGGTATTTCTGTAAAAAACAAACAAGAAACGAAAAAAAAGCCACCACATATATCCAAACGTAGATACTAAGCTTAACATTTGGATAATCAGATCAAGTCAATATCTGATTTTGAACATTTTTTCATATTATTTTATTAGCTCTAATTGCTATCCTAACAGTACGCCTTGAAAGTAGATTTTAAAGAAAAAAGATTTTTGATTTTGCTGGAGGGAAATACAAATCCACAACATATTTTATCTCTAATTCTTTTCCAGTTTCTTTTTACTGAAATCAATGAATTCAAAATCATTATGCATACCTTATCTCACAGAAGGTCTATACCACGTATTTTGTGAACCTCATTTTTCTAATATTAATGAATTATTTACATCAATTCCCCAGGGATTGAAGTGCATAAAGCGTGAATCACAGAAAAGATAACCTCTGTGATCAAAATATATGCAAGAAGGAGCTTTATTGCAAAGAGATAGGTATTGGCTTAGGGAGATTTGGGCTGATTCTATATTTGGAGGGCTTTGCCTGTGTTGTTAAGCTGGCATAGAGTGCTAAAAAAGAAATAGCACGGTAATGTAATTTATACAAACAAAGTGAGTTTTTGCCAGTAGAGTTTATTCCACGTCACCTGAACAAAATAAATTTTAGTAGCAAAGTATTCTATCTAGTTCCTATAAGATGAATTGATGTTAAAGCTTGTACCAGAAGACCTGTCAGTCCTGAATTTTACCGCACTGCTTTCTTAGTTAACAAAGATCTATCTCCAGTGTGCTATGCAGATCTGACCTAATGTTTGTGAACAGAAGTATGAATTTCTCAACCTGTTAACTCCTTCCAGGTACTAACTTTGGTATCACTGCATTTAATAGCTCCATGAGTCTTTGCTACTATGTCAAAAAGTCTTTCCAGGTACGGTGGAGTCTGGGGCAGATTCTGTTTTGTTTCAGTTGTACTTTTTCCCTTATGAAAGTTTTAAGTGGCTTAACGTGAGATTTAGCCTATAGACACAATTCAGAATAAACATAGAGAGAAGAGTTGGTTTTATTCTCCAGAGCATCCCTTTGCAAGTCCCGGGAACCTTCAGTGGCCTGCCCCTGATAAGCAGGAGCTGCAGCCAGTGTTGGGTGCACCGGGCTGATTGCACACGAGGGACAACCCACCCAGACAAGTTGAGCTGCTACTGTGTTCCCTTTGCAGGAATTGATTGCAGAGCCTGGGACTAGGCCTGTTGCACAAAAGGATGAAAGGAAATTATTTCACCAAATTATCAGAAATGATCAAAAGCTTTTCATCAAGAACCATGAGGAGAAAAAATGTGAGTAACCCTGAGAGGAGAGCGATAACAAAGATAGCACCCTGCTACATAACAGCCTTTCATCAGATCAGAAATGAACAATAATGACAACCGGACACAGGGGATAAAGCCCAAAACATAATGTAAGTCCTTTGCTGGGCAGATCACACCTACCTCTGACAGATACCTGAGGGGTTTATTTCTTTTGTACTTTGGCAGAACTTGGAAATATCATTATGTCAATCAAGTCTGACTGTATTCCTTTCAAGCTATTGTAACTAGTGACTTCATTCCTCAAGCCACAGTGTAAAGAGAGGTACTATCTTAGAAAAAGCCTAAATCTATAATAAATATCTCATTTTTCTTTAAGGGTGCAGGGTTGTTTCAACAGAAGAATTTTTAAAGTAAGTCTTATACTGTATATTTATTGTCTTTATATTAAAATTAGAAACCATGAGTGAGCCACTGCTGAAGGAACTGAGGAAACTCATTTATTAAAAGTGTTCATTTTTCTGTATTTTTCATGTTTTTATTTTTCCTCTTTATTTGCTCTGCCAGTTATAGATGAATTTTGGTGCAGTACACCAAAACTTACATATCTGTAAGAGTTTACACACAAGAAGGGAACAGGAAGACCCAAATGATACCTTTTAAAGGAGAGAGAGCTTTCATACAATCTAAGTTAATGCTGCTTGTGTGAGACGTACTTTAGCAAGGCTTTTAGCATTGTGTCCCATCACATCCTCATAGGCAAGCTGACAAAGTCCGAATTGGGAGAGTGGACAGTGAGGTGGACTGAGAACTGACTGAATGGCAGAGCTCAAAGGGTTGTGGTCAACAGAGCAGAGTTTAGCTGGATGACTGTAGCTAGTGGTGTCCCCAAGGGGTCAGTACTAGATCTAATCCTGTTCAACTTATTCTCCAGTGATGTGGATGAAGGGACAGTGTCTCACCAGCAGCTCCCCAAACTGGGAGGAGTGGCTGATACCCCGGAGGACTGTGCTGCCATTCAGAGGGACCTTGATGGGCTGGAGAGATTGGCAGAGAGGAAAGTCCTGAGGTTCAACAAAGGCAAGTGCAGGGTCCTACATCTAGGGCAGAGGAACCCCATGCAGCAGTACAGGTTGAGGGTTGACCTGCTGGAAAGCAGCTTTGCCGAGAAGGACCTGGGGGTGCTGGTGGACAACAAGTTGACCATGAGTTGAGTCAGCAATGTGCCCTTGTAGCCAAGAAGGCCAATTGTATCCTGGGGTGCATGAGGAAGAGTGTTGCCAGCAGGTGGAGGGAGGTGCTCCTGCCCCTCTCCTCAGCCCTGGGGAGGCCTCACCTGGAGTCCTGTGTCCAGTTCTGGGCTCCCCAGTACAAGAGAGACATGGCCCTACTGGAGAGAGTCCAGCGGAGGGCTACGAAGGTGACGAGGGGACTGGAGCATGTCTCCTGTGAAGCAAGGCTGAGAGAGCTGGGCCTGTTTATGCTGGAGAAGAGAAGACTGAGAGGCGGTCTGACCAACGTGTCCAAGTATCTGAAGGGAGGCTGTGCAGAGGATGGGGCCAGACTCTTGTCCGTGGTGGCCAGCGACAGGACAAGAGGCAACAGACACAAAGTGGAACACGGGAAGTTCCGTCTGAACCTGAGGGAAAACTTGTTGACCGTGAGGGTGAGAGAGCAGTGGCACGGGTTGCCCAGAGAGGTAGTGGAGTCTCCTTTGCTGGAGAGATTCAAAACCCGGCCGGACGTGGTCGTGGGCAATGTGCTGAGGATGAGCCGGCTTGAGCAGGGGGGGTTGGACTAGATGATCTCCAGAGGTCCCTTCCAACCTCAACCGTTCTATGACTTTGTGTTTCTGTAATTCTGTCATTTCCTGTATTGCATTTGTACCTATTGTCTCTGTGATTCTGAGAATTTATTTACTTGAAACTAGATCAAACTTAACTCTTGGTGGGTCATCCTTGAAGAAGAGAACATGTTTTTTTATTATTCAAAAGATGGAGATGTTCTTAAACTGTCCCTCTACCTTTCTTTTTTCTGAATATCATGAACAAGGCTATACTACAAATAATATCACACTTCATTCATCTATTAAATGATTCAGACACTTTATACAACTCATAAGTTGGCTAATGATTTCTCTATATTTGTTTTCCTACTTTTTTAAAATTTCATTTTCCCCATTTTAGTATCTATTTTTCCTCCTGCTGCTCCTTTTTTTCTAGCATTTTTTGAATATCAAAAAACTGGAAACAGTGGGTATATGGATTTGTATATCCCTATTTATCCATTGAGAGACCTATATATTCTATGATGAAGATTTGCTATTTTGATTTGACATTTAGTTCATCCTATAGGTCAGCCGCTCACCTGCTTCATGCTAGCTTCTCATGAGTAGAGGTAGATATTGGAATCGAATTTTGCTATAGTTTGTTTGTTTTTGTTTTAACTTTTTTTTTCGGTAAGGTAAATTTCTCCATGTCTGAGACAAAAATCAGTTGTCCATAAGAAATCCTATGTGAAATCACCGGAGTTTGAACTCTGAAATTCAGAACTGTGAGATCAGGAAAAAGCATTAAATACTATTTAACAAAGCTATTCTAGGCTCACCTCCAAGGAAAGGTTTCTCCTCACTGGGCAGAGTGGCTGTCATACATTATTACCTGAGTTTCAGCTACTGTCAAATACTGTATAAATACTCAATAAATACACCAGTGAAGATGAAAACATGGCCTACCTGGAAACATAATTATGAAAGACTATCTGCAGTTAAGATTTTTCAAGCAAATGAAAAGGGTCACATTTCAAACACGGGAGAGCTTAAGAAATTCCTGATAAGTCACACTGGCAGTTCATCCAGTCTGGTGCTCTCCCTCCAGCAATGGCAGCAGCAGCTGCAGTCCTTTCCCTTCAGGTACCTCCAGCATCTACAGTAATCCCAGAATTAAATGTGTTGGAGGGTATTTGCCAGCCTTTACTGGTCTTTTTGTTGACCTGCTGCCCATGAATATGTCTAATTTCTTTTTGAATCTGCTAATATCATTTGTCTTCATAAATGATTGTGGCAATTTATCCCAGATGTTCATTACCTGCTGTTTAAAAAAGTACTTTCTTTTCCCTTTCAAAATGAACTCCAACCAACTTCAGTGTGTACCTCTTGCTTCTAATATTGCAGAATTTCCTGAGTGACAGTTCTGCATTCATCCTACCATCACATTCCCAATTTTGTAAACCTTTATTATATTCCTCTGCAGC
Source organism: Struthio camelus (assembly GCF_040807025.1). Lineage (NCBI taxonomy): Eukaryota > Metazoa > Chordata > Aves > Struthioniformes > Struthionidae > Struthio > Struthio camelus. Next base: position 7,450,950 of record NC_090982.1, on the reverse strand, counting down.
CTTTTTCTCTCCAAACTGAAGTTTAGCATTTTTAATCTTTCCTTATGAGGTAACTACTCCCTTTCCCTAATCATTTTTTTTTCGTTTTTCTTATGTCTTTTCTAACTGCACTATGTGCTTTCTTGAGATGCTGAGTACACAGTGCTCCATGAGTAAACACTAGATTGAAGATTGTTTTCAGAATATTAAGTTGAAATGTTATTAATGAGAAAATCCACTAGAGTTGAGTAACCAGGGTCTGTGACACACCGTAATTTGTCACAGGGTGGATTTTACCATCTCACTTAAGAAAATGTGGAATATGAGCACAAATATATTTAAAAAAACCATATTTTTGGTAATTTTGCTGTTCATCTTTTTAAGAAAAACCTTAATGATAATTCCTCTGATCTACTGCTGACTAGACTATGAAAGTGCAGGAGACTGTCAGGGAGCAGGTAATAGTGGTTGTCAGCCAGCATTTTGTAATCATAACTAAGGAATAAGTCGACTTTAAACTACACCTTCATGTTGGGAAACTGTGAAGAGGCAAACATAAAGACTGTTCTGTTTTAAGGAGTTCTTATCTGTAACAGGTATGGTCTTTATTATATTTAAAATAATTAGATCTACAAGAAAAGTTGAAGGGTAAAGAAAACAGGTTGAGCTATTTATGCTGACAGAATATTAAGTTTACCAGAGAAAAAGTATGATAAGGGTAGAAGACAGACATTGTAGGGGAAAATAGCTATTATTTACACTTGAACGCTCAGTAAAATCAAAAGAAATGGGATTTTTTAAACTTCCCCACAAAATACGTGGCATAATTATTAAAATAACCATGCTGTAAAAGAAAATAACAGTGAGCTTCATGCCTTGTGCTGTTTATACAGATGCATTAGTAATGCTAAGCTCAAGCTTGCAGCTGCTGGTGTGCCCCTAGTCTTCATCTACGAAAAGAGGAGTCACGATGTCTCTGTGTAGATATACCTGGGAGAAGGGGACTTATTCTTGTCTTTGCTGTGCTCATATGATCTGATATATTTGGCTAGACAAGCACAGCCTTCAGCTGTTGATCTTCAAGGCTGTTGATCTTCAAGGCTGTTGATCTTCAAGGCTGTTGATCTTTACCCCCCCCTTGGAAATATGCTGAAGTGACTGAGGTGGGGTATTTCTGTGTGCCAGGTTCTTAGTCTGCAGGTGGTAGTCTCAGGTGTCACAGCCTTTTGATTTACATTTTTAATATTTATTCTTATTATATTTATATTTATTATATTTATATTTATTTTCAATATTTCTGCCAATGCCTGGAATATAGCTGGATGCTTATAATAAAACAATCTAAATATAAGTAAGTATGACAGTCCCACTGTTACTTAAGCCTGGCACTTCTAATGAGTATGTCTTCATTGACTGACTTCCATAAGGATACTGCAGTGAGCAGGCTTCAGTATGTTGATAGCTAGGTAGGCACAAATTTATGTTTATTAAACATACTAAACTATGTTAGTTGGCCCTACCTGTCTCTAGACTTGCATTTTGCTCTTTCTTCTCTCTCTTTCCACTACTTAAATCACTGGGCAGTGCGTGTTGACATTGACTTGGGAAAGATGGTATGGAGGAGAAAAGAGAGACAACTCCTCCTGGTGTCATGTTGGGTCTCTTCTTGCCATACCTCTTTCTTAAATTGACATCCAGCAGGATATGGTTCAATGTTTATCTATACTGTGTAACACCTTCCCTACTTTTTTTGCATATTTTTTAGTATAAATAGGCTTCTGAAAGCCTGGAGATGCTTGTTCATTATCTGTCTCTTAGTGCAGGCTTGGAAATAATTTCTTTTCTTATGAAGGATTTCCACTAAAATAAAACATCTGAATTTTTCTGAAATATTTTTGTGTTTTCTTTGAAAAAATTGAAAAACTTAGAAGAACTAATTCAGTTTTCTTTTTTGGAGAAGAGAGAAAGAAGGGTAGGGTACCACCAGCAATCTAGCGTAATGGAAAAGCCTTTTTACCACAGGAAAAATATTTTCACGGCAAAATCGCTGTTAGTTCTAAGGTAGATGCAAGAATAGCTTCACGCCGGTAGTGATATTAGGAAAAGAAAATACCTAAATGCTACTTAGATGAGATCATTCCTAAATATGCTAAAATTTTTTCCTGGCCCGCAGCTATAGGTGGAGCCGAACTATGAACCTTTGAAATAAACTGCCCTGTGGGTCGGATGAATGAATGAATGCCTGATCATCTTCCCGCTGATGTCAGCGATGTTGCTGAAGAAACGAGCCTCAAATATAAAAGAGATTAGCTGTGATAGATGCGAGCATTACTGGCTCACCCCTTCCCATGAAGAGTGCCTATTTCCTAGCCTTCCTGCAAGTTGAATGAGGCTGCACTTCTTGGGGTGCTTTTGGGCGCTTTTTGAGGCACTACTCTGCACTGCACTTTTATAAAGATTAAAAATCGTACTTACACAAATCACAGAAACACAGAATTACAGAGCGAAATGGACAAAAGGGGATTAAAATGAATTAACAGTATAGCCTGCACAGCTGCTAGTGACCCTCGCAGAAATGTGGATGATATTCTTGTCAAAAGGTAACTACGTAAGTCACTTCCCTAGATGGGTATGGGACAGATATTAAGAGTAATTATTCTATGAGGACCGTTTCTTCCCCATTCCGTGAGAGCCTCCCTTGACATGATACAACCATGATCTGCTGCAGAACAGTAGCTGATTTTTTTTTCTTGTTGAATATTGCTTGGCTGAATCTTAGAAGAGCCCTGTGGAGCCACAGGCTTTGTAAAATGAAGTGAATCACAGCAGAAATTACAACAGACAAAAAAATATACCTTTTCATGTGAAAGCTGTTAACGTGTAAATATTTGTTAGGAAAGGAACCCATGTCCTCTGCTGATGTGCCTGAATCCAACCCTTCCTCTAGGTGCACTTTTAATTCTGCAGCCAGAGTATTAGCAATATTAAACCGACAATGTCACAAAATGCCAAGTCTGAAAATGTCACCGAGAAAAGAAAAGAAAAATAAAGAAAGAAAAGAAAAAGAAAAAGGATGATGACCGTGCAGCAAAGGCAAATGAAATAAATATACCTCAATAGTACTTTATGGTGATTTCTTGGTGAGTACAATTTTATACATTTTGCATCCTATTAATTTTTATGGCATTGATGGAGAAATATTAGAACCATGAGAGCGCTGAAGACAAATTAGCTCATCAATTAAATATATGAGACAGCAGAGACTGAGTTTATTTCACGATTTCCAATTGCAATAAAACTGTAATTACTAACTCATGGAATCTTCATGGAAATCTGCATTCATTATCACTTAATTGGAAGTCAGTAACTGCTGTATACTTAACTTTTCAGACATTTAATGCAGAGGACTGGGAATCAGTATAGATTAAGGCAGGCCTTCTTTTTAATCCTCATAGCAGTTTCTTCTTCCCACTTTTCCAAGCTAAATTTTGCCTGTGAAACTATAGACTTTGATCTAGACTGAAACAGGACAGAAAAGTAAAAATGAATAAATTTGTTCAAGGACATTAGTGTCTCTGCCTTTCTTTTATGCTCTTTGCATGGGTGTATCTCTCTTTCTTTTTCTCAAACACATACACGTTTGCATTCCGTGAGGAATAGATTCTGCCATCATTACACTGAATAATACCTTATTTTAAATACGTTATTTGGAGAACAGCAGCATGGAAATGACCTCCATGTGAACCACTCAAGCATATTATAGTTGTAGAGAGGTTTTGGTACCGATCTGTTTCTTGCATCCCTCTTTAATTTCCAAGAAATCTAAAAACTTTTATTATTTTATTTCTTAAACTAGAGGATGAAGGTAGTAGGAAACGTTTTTGCAGCTGAGTGGGTGTTGTGGCTTGACTTGTTTCCCAGAAAAGAAGTTTGCACTTGGCAGGTTTTTCAGAGCAAAGGTGAGGGCAGCCTGTTCCTCTTCATTACACAAGATTTCCATGGCATATAGTCCAATCACAAGTGGCCTTTTGGAATTATTAGATCATAAATGGCAGCAAACCAAATCAATCAGTGTTTTACGTTTGGGATCAAAGTTGATTCATAAGTTTGCTGGAGGGAAGGAAAAGGCTAGCAACACCAAAATCTGTCTTTTACAACACTCATTTTAAAATGAATCTACCTCATTATTGCTCTATAACTATTGTAACGGCATGCAGAGGCAACAATGTAATGTTAGCAAGCCTTAAACTGAACGGCCCTATAGCTGCTTTTGGTAGAAAGCTATATGTATGTCATCCAGTCTTGCTAGTACAACAACGTCAACCATTTCAAATCAAAAGTCTTGGATTTTGCTGGGTTTTGCCCTTTTTATTCTAAGATCATTATTTTGATGATTTTGATGATTTTGATCATTTTCATGAAGTGTTTACACCTTTTCAGATGTGACTTTTTAAATGTTTGTACATTTTTATCAAGAAAATCAAAGTAAATAGTGCTGACAAATGAGTGTCGATAATCAGAAATGCAGTGTGCAAAAATACTTTTCTGAAAAAAGTTTATTTTCCAACCATTTAAAAAGAAACTTTTTTTAGCAAAAGATTTTGATTTCCAAGTGATTCTAATTGCTACTACTAAAAAATAACAAATAGAAAGCAGGGAATTCTGTGACTTTAGATGGGTGCAGAAAGACCTAGCAAAAAGAAAAAAGAGATATTTCAATAACTACAGAACTGCTAATAGCGTGGTGAGACAGAGCAATAATTGTTTATTTCAAATTCTATATTTAAGCTTACTATTGATTAAGGGTTATTGGTATTAGGTGCAAAAAAGCAGGAGTACAGCAACTCTTATTCTTAGAAACAACTGTTTGGCCACTGCTGAGTCATTTCTGAATTTTATTGTCTTCATGTAAGCCAAATACCTTTTCTTGATATCTGGCAATACTTTCCTATCTACTTAATTACCCAAAAATAAAAGACGAGCAAGATGCAACATCATTTTAACAGAATGTAACTTTTTTAAAGGACTACTGAGTTCTATATTAAGTATACCAACCAATACCTTGTGTTGGTGAAAAATCCAGTGTTAATTAACAATACTGTAGTTATAAATAGAAAAATTAGAACTGCTATAATAAATGGATAGTGATCTATTTTCATTGGGGGATTCAGGAGGGTCTTCAAGGGAATATCGGGCTATATTTAGACGAAATCTAGGAAACTTAAAATGGTGCTGGGAAGGGAACTACTATGCTATATGGAACAGCAAGGACACCGCAAAGGATTTAGTGGGCAAGCTTAGATGTCAGTTAACAAATAATAAATTTAATAATGTCTGATACCATCTTTGCATTTTATTACTCATTTCTTCTTTTAATACTTCATGCAATAGAGGACAGGACTGTTGGTTTCTAGCCTGAGGAGTAGAAGTTGTAATAACTTTAAGGATATCTGAAGTTTCAGAAAGTGAAAAATTGCCACTTTCATATATTTCAGATGAGCTGCGAAACTCCAGACAGCTAATCTGAAAAAGCATTTAATATTCTCTTACACATTTTCATAAGATTGTTTGGAAAATATGATCTAGATGAAACTGTAGACACAGGCAAAAGACAACTTTTGTGACCAAGTATGCAAAGTCTGTTGCAAAGACCAGGAAGAGACAATGACCTTATACTACAGCAAGAATAATTCAAATTGTAATTTTCAGTTGATTTTAATTTCCATTCATAAGGATAGGGAAAGAAAAGAATGGATGGCTTAGGCTGAGTAGTTTCTATGTGCCACGAAAACATTGGTATAATTGATCCTATCTTTGGAACAGTGGAAAAAAATAAGTGACCCCTCCAGGTCCTTTCTAGTACTATTTTTCTATGAGTTCAATTCAAGTAATCAAATTAGGAAGCTTTCCTGGCTTTGCTGCTGTCCAGTGATATGACTCTCTTCACCTTGATATTTTACAGACATAAACTGTAGTTTTTTAGGAATCAACAGCTGCAAAGGTAACAACATAAGACCAGACTTTTCCCTCTTTGAAAGCCCTCTGGTAGGTGATACTGCTGACTTAAGGGTAGGATCCCGTATTGCTAGCACTTATAATGTTTCATGCTGTGGTTATTTGTTCTTTCACTTGAAGTTTGAATACCAACTGGACTTTTATGAAAAAGTATCCCGTGAGTGTTGGCTGGGTGATGAGATGCCATCGAGCTATGAAAATATTTTAGGTGTTTAACTCCAGAATAAATATTTCACTAGCAAACTTAGGGTAGCAATTTTGATATAGTAACTGTTAAAATGCCTAGACAATAATTTGCTCTTTTTAAAGTTTTAGGAGGGAAGAGATGACAGTACTGATGAAATGCTATAATTTTGTTTTAAAAGTTAGCAGTATATTACTTAATTTTAAGAGTCTTGGCCTTACAGACGTTCCTTCCCCTTTGTATGAGTAATTCACAAGCTTGATTCAGCTTCAGGTAATATCTATGGAAAAATTCCTATTGTTTCTTCTCAGGGTGGACAGAGATGATCAAGTAATAGGAGTTCACACAGCCCACTTCTGGGTACAAGGTTGCAATAAGCATAAATTCAGTATATTGCAACCGCCTCCATTTCCTTTTGCTTGGAAGCAGAGGCAAGGGTTTAAAAGCCAGGCTTTAAGTCCTGAGCCCTGTTTCTTCATCCTCAGGTTGTTCATTTGTTCTGAGTAAGAAGTGGTTGATTACAAAATTTGACTGCAAAGGCAGCCGTTGAGATCTTACTGAGTTTTGAAAAAATAGACAGACGCAAATAGTCACAAAGAGACTTCTTATATAGGAGATAGTGCTTTTCTCTCCTGACATCCTTGCAGCACTGAGGCTCTGTATACTGTTAGTGTTACTTCCGAAGCTGTTCATCCCTCATGTGTGAGATGCTCTTGAGCAGCTGTGATGTCAAATGCTGTGATGTTAGAAGAGATACACAATCTTTACAAGAAATTGGATTTGGTCAAAATCAGTCATTGGCACCATCCAGAAACTTCATTAGAGTCATAAAGCTGCTTCTTTTGGCACAACTCTTTGTTCCTGTCTAGAGGAAAACAATATAAATACAATATAAAGAAGAGAAACAAAGTGGAAAAGAACAACTGGGTTCAAAAGGTTAGACCTCCACTTAAGCTCAAGAACTGAGAAAGCACAGCATGTGAAAAAAAACTTTACTGGTGTAATAAATACTGCATGGACATAAAAAGAAATTTGACCCTGAGAATTAACAAAAACAGAATTACAAAGTTGGAAGTTCTCTTTGCATATTAACTTAAACAAACCAAAGAATATAGAAGTGTGGCTAGAAAGTCTGTAACAGAGTTTCTCTTCTGCCTAAAGTGAGGAAATAAGAATCAAAATGTGTATCTTGATGTTTATGTTTTACATTCCTTTCAGATGTTTAACTCCAAAACTGCTTATTATCAGTGACAAATGGTTAATGCAATTTACCATGAAGCACAGGTTTCATGTTCTGCACAAACTATACAACTCTGACTCCTCAGGCCTCTGTAGTCCTTGCCCTGTTCTCATGAACAGCCTCCTTTCTTGTGTGTTTGCCCACTCTGTGTGCAGAAACAGTTTGAGCAGAAATGCTAGTGAAAAGTAAGGGAACAGATATGTAATCTCTTTTTCTTCACATTACACCTGCATCACACAGGCCTCCTGAGTAGCTACTTTTCCTGTAAGGTTTGTCCCACTAATATCCGTCTGTTTTTACCCTTACTCTTTCTGCTTCTTTACTTTAGAAAAGTTTAGCTCCTTCACACTTATTTTCTACCTTCTTTCACCTGACCTTGGTCTGCTGCCACAGTTCAACCTATTTTTTTTCATAGTAATTGTTGCTGTATGAAGAATGGTGAAGAGCAGTAGGGTGAAAGGGGTATGTGCAATTTTGCCCCATAGAAACCTTCTGGCAGCAAGTTTTTCAGCTTGATTATATAATACAAAACTGAGATAGGATAAAAAAGAAGGAGGGGGGAAGGATGGAAAAAAGAAAAGAGGAGAAAGAACAACTGAGTACACGGATTTTGAACAGTAACCTCTTTTCTTCTTTCATATTAAACAGTTCTAACCCCTCATGTAAAGCCATGGCGTGGCAGACCTAAGTAATTAAATCTGAGCAAACAGACTGAGGATTTAGTAAACAACCTGTGCAGGAATCCTGCAAGAGTCTGGTATGCTGAGAATAAACGTGGTCTGCACTGCACTGCATCAGCACGCAGATTCAGCAGACGCTGAGGTTACCTAGCGCACAAAAACACTGCCCTTCAGAGGCACGTCTGTACTACTGTATTAAGCTGTTTCAAGGCAGGGTTAACTGTCCTGAATAATTCACTTTGATAAACTCCTCTCAAAAAGTGTTTTACTCTCTCAGTTTAAGAATGTTATTTCTGTTTTGCTTTGCTCAGATATCGTGTGTTAAATATACAACAAACAGATATTGGGTATATAATTGTACTAGTAACACACAGACTATATCCAAGGATGTTAGCAGCTGTACGGCTCCGAGAAAATTATGCTGATACTCCCCAAGCCTGCCAGAAATTTCAAATGCCGAGCAGAGATGAAACTTCTTATATTCTGTTGAAGGTATATAGCATCTTTTTCTGCTTGAGTGTCTGAAAAGATACTCAGAGTAAGGGATGGATTAGGGCTATAATTTCTCATATTTTCTATCCCATCACCTTTCTTGGGAGTTATGCTTAGAGTAAGAACTTTAAGCAGACTTCTATTTTCACACCTGCAAGAGCTAATGTTTTTGTTGCAATTAAGACTGCTGGGTGTACCAGCAGATACACCCAGCAGGGTGTACCTTCCTTATCTGTTTGGTCTAGTTGTGCAGCCTTAGTAACAGCAAGTAGTTGGCAGGACAGGTTCAAAGAATACCTTCAGAAGAATCAGTTGCAGTCTTTTTCACTGAAGATTGAAAACCTAAATATCATTTTTTCAGTTATGTTTTTGCTATTATTTGAAGACGTACATGTATATGGTCCCTTTTCTTCTTTTCCTTCAATGCTTGACAAGAAATGACAATAAAATATAATTGGTACTGTTTTTAATGATTTTTGAAAAAATATTTGTTTTTTTCCTCTTTTCAATTAACACTCCTAAATTCATTCTCTAATCTTTTCTTATCTTTCACCCATGTTGTAAACTTCTGCCGTTCCTCAATATAGTAGTCTTTCTACAGTAAATCATGATTTGCACTGGAGAAATTTCACTTTGATTTAGAATAATTATTTATAAAGAAGTTATGGTGAAAAGCTAATAATCTTGATAAAAGGTAGGATGGCAAAATTAATAGGCCAAATTTTCACAGCTTTTGGTCCATTAACTGCAGCTAGTGCTATAAACGCGATTCCTATATTAAGATGAGGAAACACACTATTTCAGTTCTAGGATTGCATTTTACCTTTTTATGTTGTATTCTCAAAGTTTTTATGTCTACCCTATTCCATTTGACATTGATATCACCTTTGGTAATAAATGAATCATTTCTCCAAGTCTGGTTCAACAACCTCACTTTTTCCGAAGAGGTTCCCATTATAAAAAGCAATGGGTTGACTGAATGTGTAACTGTCACAAGAGTCCCATGTCATGTGTGAACCAGTGACCTTTTGTTTTTTCATGGATTGAAGCTCATCCTTCACACTACAGGTATAATTAATTACCACGAATTTCAAAATATTTAGCACGTAAGTATAAAAGAGCATAGAGGCTATCTGAGTTTTGTATACTCTACTGATTCTTTTTCTTTTTACTTATTAAAATAACTCTTTGCTGCCTCTTGAATGCAGTTATCCGGATGTCTAGAGACAAATAGGAAGTTTAATTATGATAATTTTAGTATACCGTCTATTGCAGAAGTCACCTGCAAAACTGGGTTTTTTCAGTTTGTACCGTAGAGGTATCAGGTTTCCAAGCTGACCAAAGAGTATTCACTGCTCAGACTTTTCAATAGCATGTAATTAGGCTCCCCATCTAAGGGTCAGGCTGTGGTCCCAAGAGCACTGACTGTAACCGTTGACAAAGGAAGCAGGATGCTGTGTTAAGCACGGCAGACTGCAACGGAGATGGGGGCTGGCTGCTCCAGCAGAGCTTGCTGTGGCACCCTGGCTCTTCAGACCACCGATTCTGCTGTCTGTCCACCCACCCCTCCGTCTGGGCTCTCCGGTAGGTGCATGAGCGGCTACTCTCAGCGGAGGCAGCAGCTGCAGCAGCTTGTGTCCCCACTCACCATGTCCTCGGCATAAGGAGGACGGAGCACCTGCCCACGGCTCTGTCTCATTCCCGTTTCTCCCTCCGCAATGCTTTTCTCCTGCTGCTGGAGGAGCATCTCTGGCCCTTCGCTCCTTCTGCAAAGCAAGGAGGAAGTGTGGGCATGATTAGTGCATGAAGGAACTGGCTGTAAGAGGAAGAGACAGAGAGATCCCCATCCCTCTGTTCCTCAGCTTCCTGCAGAAAAAAAAATAAATAATAAAATAAAAATATTTTCCTCTCCCACGTACAACTTACTAAAAGCTCATCAAACCTTCCCAGCTCTTCTCTCCTCTATGCAACTTCTGCAATGGCCAAATGACAGCTGCCTTTTACCTCCCAGAACAAACTACCAGTGCCATAAAATGTAAATTGTATTGATAATGCTGACCTTGGAATTTATGGGTGTTTTTCACTAAGTTCAATCATTTTTGGATTATGTTATTAGCAATTTGTGGATTAAATTTCTTAATGACTACCTTAGCTTGTTCACAGTTTTTACTTTAGCTACATGGTGTAGAGGACCATACCTGACTTGATTATCTGTTTTGATTATGGCCTAATTAGATTATGGACCTAATTATGGCCTACTGTAAGACTCTTCTTCTAATTTCTAAAGTTCTCTGAAGTGAAATCTAGTATATTTTACCCTGTAAGGCATACCACATTTTTTCTGACTTTTTAATGGCTCATATAGCCTTCTAAAGTTTAGTATCAGTAGAACTGAAAGAAGTTCACAGAAAGGCAATGAGGATTATCAATTACGTTAAATGCTTTCCATAAGAGGGATGACTGAGTAAGCCAGGACTCTGGCCTGGAGAAGAAACAGTTGAGCAGAACAACACAGAAATCTACAAAGGTATACCTTACTTATCAGTAGACTTTCTAGATATTTTTTTAGATTCGGTTGCTAGCCTGAAGACTAGGTAAATGTTTTTGTGGGAGGAGTGAAGGAGGAAACTACTAGCAAACTGCTGTGGACAAATTTTACCCAGAACTAAGTCAGCCACATCTATGTGAAACCATAATATTTATGCAGCTATATGATTTTAGTCTAAACCAAACAAACCTCAAAAAAGATCATCAGTGTAAAAAGTTCTGTTTAGATCAAAATCAGGTAGCACCCTTACAAAGTAAAGAGATTGTGCTGAGTTTTGTATCATTCTGACTTCTGCAGAACTTCTGAAAGAAAACAACATTAGAAGAACTCTAATTAAGTCTATTATTATTATTACATATGCACTATATTCCCTGCTTTTGTGATGATATTGGAATATTCTGCCATTAGATTTTTTTCCCTATTTGCTAGATACGGCCTATCTTTCCTCAACAGCTGAATTAAACATCTGACACTATTCTTTGGCAGTTTTAGCTGATATATTAATGTATAGTAGACTATCAACAACATTTTATTGATGCATAGCATGTATGTTCAGTAAAGGATCAAGACTGTTCATTCAAGAAATTTGTTACCAATTAAACTGTGTTGCTGAGGAAGAGCTGATTAAAAGTTAAATCCACAGAGCAGAGAATTAAAAAGCTGTCTGAAACTCCTCTCAGAATCATAGTTGGAAAAAATCTATGAGTAAATTATTACACATAAATTCTTTAGATACTGAAATATTAATGTATCTTTATTTAGGCTAGTCTAGAAGTTCGTTTATAATACTAATCCTATTGCATTTACTGATCATGTAAAAACTTCCATGTGTAACATCTGGAGTGCTCTGTGCAGTTCTGCGCTCACCAGGACAAGAGACGTGGCCCTACTGGAGAGAGTCCAGCGGAGGGCTACGAAGGTGACGAGGGGACTGGAGCATGTCTCCTGTGAAGCAAGGCTGAGAGAGCTGGGCCTGTTTATGCTGGAGAAGAGAAGACTGAGAGGCGGTCTGACCAACGTGTCCAAGTATCTGGAGGGAGGCTGTGCAGAGGATGGGGCCAGACTCTTGTCCGTGGTGGCCAGCGACAGGACAAGAGGCAACAGACACAAAGTGGAACACGGGAAGTTCCGTCTGAACCTGAGGGAAAACTTGTTGACCGTGAGGGTGAGAGAGCAGTGGCACGGGTTGCCCAGAGAGGTAGTGGAGTCTCCTTTGCTGGAGAGATTCAAAACCCGGCCGGACGTGGTCGTGGGCAATGTGCTGAGGATGAGCCGGCTTGAGCAGGGGGGGTTGGACTAGATGATCTCCAGAGGTCCCTTCCAACCTCCACCCTTGTCTGATTCTGTGATCCTGTGAATGGATCTTAAAAATAATTAAGGCGTATGAACACAATTCTAGGTATTTGTTTTGTTGTTAAGGAATATGGAAATACAGAAAACAGCAAGGCACCATCTTCAGAAGCTATAAAGTGTTGTATAACTTTATCCAGAGTCATTCACGTATAGCACTTTGTTGGGAAAATTAGTAAAATTAGGAAAATAAAAATGAGAAAAGTAATTTTTTCTGGATTCATCTATAACTCAAATGATATATCTTAGTACAGCAAAAGGTTAGTCTTCTATTAAATATTTTCTATCTCTTTTTTCACTTGAGAAAAGAATTTTAATGGAAAAAGATATTTTCCTGTTATCACATTTGATGTCTCTGACTATCTAAATATGAAATATTTCCTGTAGATATTCTTTATGTTGATTGAAAGACAGAGTTCCATTAGCTAGACCGTCACCAAGGCAGCAATGAAACTTCATTAGGAATATGTGAACTGAAAGTATACTAAAATGGTCTAATTTTGACAGTGTTTCAGCATTTGCGCTTGTCAGTACATATATTCTGTTTAGGATATATCAGTTGGTACAGCAGTTGATGAAAATGAATGTGAATATTTTCATTGAGCTAACAGTCCTATTCATCCTGCAGCATCTCATATTACTTAAAAAGTTAGTAGTTACTTTTATAGCTTGCGTACTTTATATATTTACAATTTTCTTCTTTACCTGCAAAAAAACTGTAGTGAATTAAAGGGAGTATTTTTGGTCATGAATTCATGGAAATATTGAGTCATGTCTCTGCAAAATGATGAGTCTGTATTCTCTACCATGAAAGACCTATGTTTGCCAGTTTTTGTAGGTTACTTGCATACTTTGCATATAAATTACCTTTCTGCCAATTTACTTAAGGATAATTGAGACAGCAGAAAGAGTTATAGTTTCAGAAACTGGATAATACTTGTTTGATAGTGTTCCTAAAGTGTTTATAGCCTAGTCTTGTACTACTAATATTTTTAAACCTTTTTTTTTTAATATGCTGAATACCATCAATAGATTCAGGAGTAAGTTATAAGCAAATGTTGACCATATTTCTTTTGTTTCTAAAATATAATTCTTACCAGAAATATTATGTTAAAGCAGAATTTAAAAAGGAGTCACTCACTCTTAACAGAAAAATTGACTGTTCAATAAATGATTAGCTTTATTGAAAGGTTGACATTTGATGAAAACTTGTATATATGTTGTATAAGGAATGGTTCTGAATCTTGTTTTAGAAAAATAATTTGTATTTTATCTCTATATCCATATTCTCTCAAATTCTTAGATAATGAAATTTATTCTACCAATTTCTTTCAGATGAAGAACTAAAAAGAATATTTCAGTGGTCTAAACAGACTGGAATGGATTTAAAAAATACTGAATATTGATTATACTAATGGTGAGTTTCAGATCGAAGTTAATTTCAATTGTACATTTAAAGAGTTTAGTGAATTGCTTAAAAAATGCATTGAATTATATCAAGACACTTTGTAAGTAGCATTATAAATAATAAACTAAAGCTTATGATAATTTAATTGAGGACAATGGAGAGATAAGTTAGAAAAAATACACCATGTATTTAGATGTGTACACAATATATTTTACTATTTTTTCCCTGTAGAATCTGGAAAATACTGTTCTCTTTTTTTTAAGTCAATATCTTTCATGTCTATCAAAAAAAGTAATCATTTCTGAAGTCTATCTTACTCTTCTAGTCTAAGCTATTCCATTTTCTTTTTTTTAAGAATTATTATTTTCTATTTTCTTGATCTTTTCTATGTAACTGTATGAGTTCGTATTCTTATTAAACTCTATATTAAACTATATATTAAACACTTCCTCATCAGGTTAAAAAACCTTTTTTTTGCATCTGTGAATATTTTAAGGCTCTTATATCCCCTTAAAAATATATATTATAAGAAAGATTCACAGAACATACACCTGATGGTTCACTTCTGGTTTTACATGTGGTATATTAAACAGTACCAGCCTGCTTTTTTAAGGTACCTGCCTACTCTGCCAGCCTTTTCCTTATTTTAAGGCCTCTAATCATTACATAGACTATCAGCGCTAAACCACTTCTAAAAAGTCACGAGATGTTAGTAGTATCACAATACTGGAATAATCTCTTTCAGGGAACAGTAGCCTTATGGCCACAATATCACCACTAATTTTATAGAAAGAGGCTTTAGGAGTAACAGTGAGGAACTAGTCCGCTGTGATCTTCAAGCAGACAGCAAGCAGCACTTTATAAATGAATACAGAATGTGGTTTTGGTTAATACAGATAGTTCTGGATGGCAAACCGTTCCTACCTCTCTAAAATGTTTTTGCTAACATTTAAAGGGCAAAAATACCTCTTTTCCATAAAATCAAACTAAGTACTGTATTCAACATTCAAAATCCGTTTTCGAAAGAGCCTGATGGAATTAAGGGTGCTTTTGAAATTAAGGACCAGTAGCAGGCTTACCGATAGGGGTGGCTCTGTCTCTGTTGTTTGCTTGACATGCTTGCGCCCCTCAAAACCAACCTGTTTTGGAGCTGGAGGAGTCATAGGACACAAGGTAACTTCTGGACTTAAAAGATCACTTTCTACGCAAAATACTTAGGATTTTTTGTTTTTTGTCTTATTGTTTCTGTCAACTCAACAAACTTTCAAATATCATAAACGCAAAATTGAAAATGCACCTTCAGGCTGCAGCAAGAAGTTTATTCTAAATTCTAAGTATCTGCTTTGAAAAATAAGCATAAAGCTTATTTGATAGTTATTAACAACTCAGGTGAGGTATATGCCTTGTTTTCTCGCTGATTCTCACCATTACCTTGAGCAACTCGCTTAACTCATTTTTGATATGTTTTTATCTTAAATTTCCAAAAACGCTGGTAGTTTTGTCTGGTATCAAGGTTTACCTTGAACGTATTTGCAAGACTTCCTTTGCTGATGTAAACAAATGTGACAAATGGAATGGATGTATTCAGGTGCTCACAGAGCTAGGCATGTGAATCACCCATCTGCCTCTTTAGATCTGTTAATAATTCATGAATCTGGCTTTAACTGACTTTAGTTGCAGTGGAAAAATATAAACTGAAGTGCAACTCTTTTACTTTGAAAGAATTCATTCTAAACTTGAAACGCAGCAAACTCTAGGACTGCTGCCTGGGCAAATGTCAAAGTCATATGGCAAATCAAAGTAATTCTAGAGCAGCTTTTTAAAAGGTCGGAAAAATCCTTGTAAAGGAAAATGTTTTCTCTGTAAGGGGAAATGCAGTCAAAGGTATTACCTACTACTGTTTCTAGCCTTTCCCTACGCCTTGTCATTTTTAAAACAAATCAAGAATTATGATGTCTGCATTCTAATACAGTGAGAAATCTGTTGGTAAATGTGATTTTTTTCATGAATGTTTCAGTCTGTTGTTATTTTTGTATTTATTTTACATTTCTTTAGTTAGCTGTTGTCATACCATAACTTTGGATGCAAATCCCCCAAAGAAATAAATAAAAGATTGGTTCTATTGGGGTGACAGAATAAAAATGTTTAATAAATATTTAAAAAAATATAAGCGTCACAGGTTAAGAAAAATGTGGAAGAAATTGTGAGAAAAGAGCAACAGAAAAAGTAACTGGAAAAAACTCATTAGTAGTGCTCTATTAGTAATTTTAGGGAAAATTGCTATTTTCCATGTCATTCTTTTTTTACTGTTATTATTTAAAAATAGTTTATGTCAGTCTTCTAGAGAGAAAATGAGGTATCTTCATATGGAATTACTCCCGTAGTTGCAATAATTCCACCTTGAACAGGACAAGAATGAAAATTGTTTTAGGTGCTCTCTTGCACCTCCTCTGAGGGATGTTTATATATGATATCTGGAGGAAGTATAAATGCGCTCTTGGCATCTACTTTCCTTCCTAGAGGGGAAAGAATATTATGTCAATTGTAAGAGTGTATTTCAACAATATTGATACAATCCCAGTCTATATATCTGAAAAATCTGCTTTTGCATCTAGAATTTTAGTCCTCAATTTTTTTAGATAATACAGGTGCCTATAGTGAAACTAGTTGAACAAAGGATTTCAGAGCTAGTCCCCTCTGATTTCATATAACCAATTCAGCTCTAGCTAACTGGGAAATACTGTTTTGGTTTTTTTCGTTTTTTTTTATTAGCTCAGCAAGATAACCCATTACAATGGCACATATCTCTTTCTTCAGTGATATACAAAATACTTTATGTCTTAAAAAGGGCCTCAAAGAAACAAAAACTCACCCTTGCATTTTCTGTGATGAGCCCTTCAGTGCTTAAACTATCCTGCAACTTCCACATTTCAGCTCAGGAGCTGAGGAGCTTTCAGACTGCACAGTATGTTAAAAATAGTACTTCAGGTAATCATAATTTAAAAACCCCAAAAGTCAAAACAAAATTGGAAGTGATGAAGTCTATTGTCATATAGGATGAAGGCTACTATTCGCCCTTAGGGGTCCAGCACGTGGGGTTCACTGAACCCCTAAATGTGATGCTTACAGACAACACCACAGTCTGCCTTGCTCAGCTAAAGAGGAAAATAGACTTTCCTGTGTAAATGAGACGCTTTCCATTTTTCCAGCTAGTGTACAACGTTCCCTTCTCTTGAAAGCAAACAGAAGAAATCAGCCAACACTGAGCTGAATGCAGAAGAGCTTCAGCTCTTGATGAGACAAAGCTCTACCAGTGCTTCAACTCATTTTTTCCCCTGCACCCTGGTGCCACAAGTTCACATCCCAGCTGGGGACTTGGTCCCTCGGTGAGACTGTTGTCTGGAACTCAGTGTTCTTGGTGCTAGGAGCAATTATTACGGTAGGGGAAATTCAATCAGTAACATACAGAAAAAAAAAAAAAAAAAAAAGGCAGATCACTGCCTGGTGTGTATTCACTGATTCATAACTGAGGGTGTGAATCAACAGTATGTTGGTTCAGGCTCTGCCTTTCCCAGCAGCTTGCCTCTAAGGCAGCAGTTGTGGCGTCTGGTGGGATGAACTGAAGATAGGAGGAAATGTGGCAATAAAAACAATAACAGCAAAAAATGTCATGGCTGATTTGTCTTTTATGGAGATGCCACTTCTTTCTCTCAGGTGGTACATATTTTTCAATTGCTTTTATGTTCAAAGTCTTATACATCTGAGTAGCCACAGATTTTAAATTTAATATTTTAAAACTAGATTCAGACAAACATGGATAATGGAAGATTATTTGTTGTCCATATTACTCAATAAACCTCCTTTTATTCCCATTTCTTACTATTCATCAGAAGCTAAGGCTGTGATCCTGCAAACACATGTTTGAGTAGTAGTCATGAGCCTGAAAGCTTTCAGGAAACTGCAGATACTTTCTTTCTATATACAGTAGATTTCTATAGGCTGTGGGGTTGCCTTCTGAGGGGGAAATATATATACGTATCGTATAAATGTACATAGATATACATATATGTACATATATTTCTATGTCGTTTTAGTAGATTGTCTTGCAAAAAGAGGCCCAAATCCATGGCTGGGCTGGGAGGGAGCAGTCCGAGCAGTTCTGCAGTCTGTGGGTATTATATGCATGAGTACTTCTTCACATTTATAGATAAAAATAGTGTTATGCAGGCTGCATAACGTAACGCATAAGAGTTATGCAGGCTGCTCGGTATATTTAGAGCTTTTTTTTGTTTGAAAGTTCAAATGTAGGGACTGCCATCTCTTTCTCCAATATAAAATAAAATAAATACATAAATAAAAATAAACACCACCTAACCAGATCATGCAGACAGAAAGTGTGATGTTCGCTGATGCAATGAACTGCTTTTGTGCTCTGTCCTGAGGACTCTTAGAAAAAAGTACAGAAAGCTGTCAGAAAACTACAGATCAGGCAGATTATGTGTCTGTCAAAACCTTCTGTTCTTGCTTTCATTGATTAGCCCAGACCGACCACCTCATCTGCTCGGCAATCCGATGCGCAGAGTTACAGAGCTGGCACCAGGAGCACCACGAGGAGTCGTGCGCACTAATCCTCAGTGCCTTGACAGGAGACCAGGCTACAGACTCCAGCTGTAACTCTTTGCATGGAGGAAATCAAGGCAGTTGCACTGAGTTCAGAAATGAATCAAAGAAATAGTTACTGAAGAGGGAATGTACATACATTCAGTAGATCCGGGGATAGCACTGAGTATAGCAGACCGTCATGAGAAAATCCTCAAACGTCAGATCAAACTATTTTGAAAGTTCCTGTAAGGGGACTAATCTTTTATTTTCTGTCCCTTACTATTCTTTTAATCATTCTTGTGCCTAGTTTAAGTGCTTTTACGGTTTAGAATTGAAAAACTAGTGGTAATCAACCATTACCACTAAAACTTACCTAAATATTTTCATTTTATTTCCGTGCAGTTTCCAGACAGAAGTTGCAAGAGCTCTAGAGCTGCCAAATTTACATAAATAGGAGTCTTACAAAATTACGTTTTAGTCTTAGAATCCTGCCTCCCAAGTTTACCTCCATGTATGGGGAACTTTGTTCATTTACTCTTACGGAGATGATGGTGTAAGTATAATCAACCTGCACCCAGAGGACTCAAACAGCAATAGATATATTAAAAAAAAAGTAATCTGAGTTTCTACTTAAGTCTTTTAAGTTAATCTCTTATTTTTTAATATTTAGGTTTGTCCATAATGTCACGTATTTGTATACATTTATCCACCTGCCAAACTTAGAGTGAACGTGAGGTGTCAGATTCATTTTAGCAGCACCACTTTACATTTCCACAGTTAAAAGAATAATCATGCATAAATCAAACTTTGAGAAAAAATACAGGAAGTGACCCATTCAGCATCATCTAATGGGTAAAAGGAAGAAGGCAGTATCTCAGAGCTGTCAGATTTCCTTTCTATGCCCTAAGTATTCATGCATGTACAGAAGACTATAGTATTTATTCCTTTTTAGTTAAGTTTTTTTGAACTATTCTCACCAGCTGGGGAACCAAAGCTTAATTCTTTTTTTTTAATTTTTTTTTAATTACCCTTTAGCTTGGCTTTGTTTTACTTTTTACAAGACAAAAGCAAGTCAGATGGAAAGTAGGGCAGAACTTTATAACAGCTGAAAGCAAAGTATTTTATTTCTGTTCCTGGTTTACCATACCCAGTTTATATATAACTGAATATTTGTCAGCATTTATTATTTAGCGTATTCTGTTCTCTGTTCCAGGTGTTTACAGAGAACAATCAGTTTGTCGATGTTTCTAGTCTACATAAATGACACCTTTTAATGTCTTCTTCCTAGATAATTTGCCCCTTCTCCTTGTTGTCTTTACAGTCTTTCTTCCACTGAGTTCCTCTTTTTTGGGAGATGGCTACCAAATATGAAGCTTAACTAATATTTTGTACAATAGCAGCTCCATTTTTTAAATATTTCTGAAAATACTTCAGCTGATACAATACAGAAGAGAATTGGTTTGTTTTTCGCTGTTCTTTGCCGGTGGCACTCATTCATCCTGTGACTGATCAGAACACCAATTTCTTTCATTTCCAGTGTCACTGTCACTTTCCAGGGATGATAGCAAAAAATGTCTTATTCCTCCAAATATGAAAGAAAAAAAGAGAAAGAAAGAAAGAAAGAGAAAGAACGAAGGAAGGAAAGAAGGAAAGAGAGAAAGAAAGAAAGAAGGATAGAAAGAAGGAAAGAGAGAGGGAAAGAAAGAAGGGAAGAAAGGAAGAAAGAAAGAAAGAAATTCGATTCATCTGGCTATTTTGCGTTTCAGCTCATTTCTGCATCTCCAGTCCTCTGAATGGCCCTTCTTTCACCACTACACTCTGATACATTACTGTATTTACAATGCCTTCCAGGTTTGCATTTCAGGTTTGTGTGGCCCTGCAATCATTTTGTGCAAAAATCATTAATGTAACTACTATTAATGAAAATTTAGTCCTACAGTGAACCATGAAGGAACTGTGCTAGTGACCTGGCTCTGGCTCAGTAGATCTTTTTACCCTACAGGCTATTTTCATGTCTCATTAAATCATTTCCTTTTCCTACTTTCTTCTCTTCTACTAACGAGCACTTCTCTGACTTGAGCAACAGTTTCATGAGACATTAAAAAACCACAAAAATACAAAGAAAAGAAAAAGAGATAGACATATAGAGGATTTTCTTTTGTTTTTGTTTGTTTGATTGATTGATTGATTGATTCAAATCTGACCTCAATATTAATCTAACTGACTTTTGTGTAACAAGTACAAGTGACAAAAAATCACTGGTGTGGATAGGATCTTTCAGTCAGCAGCTGCTGCTGTCACCTGAGGATACTTTTCTTTCACAAGTTGTTGCTCTAAGTCATTTAACATTGGAAGGCTTTCTATTTGAATATGAACAAGTGAGCTTACTTTATCAGCCCAATCAAATCCCTACACGGAAATCTTATTAGAGGAGCTGAGACCTGTTTCCACGGCTCACAAGTTGCTGATGTTAATGTTGACTATAGTACCACTATCAAAAGAATTAACTATTGTTTTGCAGTGGCCTAAATATGCTGCCTGCTCAAATGTCATCTCCAGAGTGTGAAGTGATCATGATACAGTGTGAAATTTACTGGGAGAAGAATACTTTTTTAAGGAATGCTTTTTTAAGGTACACACGTATGTAGTCCTCATGACTTCTCTTTTCTTCACTCTTGCTGAAGACCAATGTGCAGGCTCTATTAGCTGATCATGGCAACATTTCAGCATAATTGCTCAGAGCCCCAAATCAGCAGAACCAATGCAGAGTAGAGGAGGACAAAGCAGTGTAACAGATTTGTAAAATCCTGCTTGTTATGGTAGTTTGAATGTCATTGGATGAACCAAATTTTACGCCATGTTCGTTTTGTGCTTTCAAGGACGCAGAACATTTATTTATACAAGCCATAGTGTAAGCACAGCAGTGCTATACATTCTCATGTAGCAATTCAGTTCAGCTTCAGAATTTGCACAGAAGCCTTCACAATTGCATGCATTTACCGGACTTTTGCAATGCAGAGAATGTGCCAAAAAGATTGGAAGCCAGAGATTCATCAGCCAAGTGTTTGTCTGTTAGTTGGCTTCAGCCCTTTGTGTGCGTTCTGCATTTTGTCTATATAATTCAAGAATTAGATCAGGAAAGAGGAATATGATTTCTGTCAGTATTGTCAGTCTAATATTTCCACATTTGGGAAGCCTCTTAGCTGCTTTCAAACAAATCTGCTTAAAGTACTGTCAGCAGATCTGCCCTTACTCTGTACAGATCATCTGGTTCACTTTAGAGCTTACTTTGCCTTCCTAAGGGAAACCATCTCTTTTCCCATTAGCATTCTACTGATTCTTCCTTATCTTACATCTGAAGGGATGCGCATGCAAATTTCTTTAACAAGCACAGCTCTGCTCTTTTTTCCATGTTGTTTCGGGCATCAGACTGAAGTTCGGAATGCAAAATAAATGTGTTTATGAAAGTTTTGCATCTTACATACACATCCACACACACACACACTCACACACACACGCACAAAGATGAGAATGAAAAACATATTTTATTATTTGAATAAAATTCAAATAAATATTCAAACATTATTTATTATTCAAATTTCTCCCAGAGTTTTGAGCTGTCAGATCAGTATATGTATTTCCATTAAACAATGTTTCACAGTTAAAGATAAAATACAGGTTCTGTGCAAAAATTTTCAAGTAGATGGGTAGAATCTTGATAACTCACAACCTTAACAGTTCACTTGGACACAAATTCTCCTTTATTAAACTCTATTGATGACCAATTACATGTAAAGCAAAGTATTGAACATTTCAATTTGGTTTTCCAGCACTGCAGATTGCATTTTAAAATGCTTTATTTATCCTTTTTGAATAATCATTTTTATTCTATTAAAAACAGCCCTAGTATAGATCTTTTATGCAAAGGGCTATGGAAATACAAAATGAACGGATTTCTACCCCCCCAAAATTTAGATTTTTATTTTAATAAAACCATATCTCCCATTTCGATGGCCCTCCACTAGAGCTGGATAGACTTTTCCCATTAAAGCTTTTAACATGATAGAAAAACCGTTTGCAGCATTTTTAGAGCAAATTCTCACATCCACTTTTCACAACCGAAATCAGAAGTCAGTTTGTGTTGTTATCAACCAGGAAATTATATTTTTGATATTACTAAAAAAATTCAGCTTTTGGAGTCTCCAGACCAAAATTATTGGCACTATTGCCAATAGTTAACTGCCATTTATTGGCGTTGATTAAGCACTCCAGACCAGTGCTTATTGCTTTCATTGCCAGGCTAAGGGTTTTTTTCCCTGAAAAAATCTCTGAAAGCAGATTTTTAAGCATTTCATTCGACTGCAACTCTGTTTCCACCACCTTATGGTGCTGCATGAGGCTACAAATACGTGGCAGGTACGCTCGTCTCATTTGAAAATCGTATTTGTAGCTCAAGGCTGGTTTCCCTGAGTCAGAGCAAAACTAGAAGAGGTGGGAGTTATTTCTCTGGTACATAAGAACGTGCTTTAGCTCAATTTCTCAAGTAGAGGAATGGGAGGACTGCAGAGGGCACTTCCACAGTGCGTTCTGGGACTGATTCCTCCTCCCTTTGTATTTCTCCACTCTCTGGCATATTTTGAGTGAAAAACTAGTGATAAATGACTGCAGAAATACTATAGCCTCATTTCAGTATCGTTTTACAGCCAAATTAAAAAGATATAAATGACCAGGCAAGATAACAAATGCTGACAGAACAGACCCTAAATCATTCCTGGATTTCCATGTAAAGGTTCAGGAAAAAGTTGATATATCAGCCTCTTTAGCTAGGCTTCACTTCCTCTTTCCTTGGGTTTGCTACTGTGCGGTAACAGGAGGATTCCAGCACCAAAAACCAAAATGCCCAAAGCAAAACATAAACATATATATATATACAGAGAGAGGGAAGGTATTAATTTTTAACCACAGTAACAGGTCTCATGGGACAAAGGCAGCACACAGACTAAGCTGATTATTTCTTTTGAGGAACTAATAATACTCATTTGGTATTTCTTGTTATATAAACTGTATCACAGAACAAGCTTGTAGATTTTCTGCAAATGTGAAGCACTTTGAAAAGGGTGAATAAGTATGACAGCATAATAACACAGTGCAAGCTAATAAGAAAGCAAGGTGCCATGAAAGATGTTGGAATTTGTATTTTCCAAATTATGGAGTATTTGCCTTTAAAGTAGCATATGATATTCAGAAGAAAAAAGTTGAGAAAATCCCATGTTCTAACTGTAACTCATCAGCTTCTTTATTTATCTATAGCAACAATCACAAATCCCTTAAACAATTTTCTGAAAAATGATCACTTTTGTCAAGGCATCATTACTTAACAAAATAAATACGGTGTATGTAAACATGTAAATAGCTCCTTTTAGAACATGAACTTTTTTTTGATAGAAATATCAGTGATGATTTTATTGTTATTGTGTTTGTTTAGATTTTACTTCTTTAAACCTCGTTCAATTTACCTTGCTTTTTGCAGAACAGTTATATCTTAATAAAATCACATTTGTGTTAGAAAATAAAGGTGGATTTGATTTAGTCTGGTCAAAGCTGAATAGTTAAAAAAAAAATGTTACTATGGAACCTATCATGTCTTCACATGTGTAATGATATATATAACATTATGTACTTTTATTGTTATTTTCATGTTTACATAGGAATATGAACATTTACTGATTTTATATTTTTGTCTGCTTTCTAATCATATGAAATCTATTTATTCTGTAAAGCTACGTTGCCTGTTGGAGCTGATTAAATTAGCTTCAAGTAATGCCGTTTTAAAGAGGGGGGAAAAACCCTGTTCTGATAGCTCATTACGAATATATAAAACAATCCCAAAATATTTTAAAGGAATTTCTTTCATTCAGCAAGTATGCATTTGCAAGATAGCAAACATTAACACAGTTTGAACACATAAAATTTAGCCATAGGTAGAAGAAAATGCAGAATCAGAAGTTTCCTAGTATTTCCTGATTTGGAAAATTTGAACATGTCTTATGAAAATGCTGATGTAGTATTCTATTCCAAATTAACCTTTTGCTATAGCTCTCTATTCATATTTAGCTTGGAACATGATAAATATGACTGCTGTATAAAGATATTTAATCCTTGAGCAATGATCTTTGTCTAAGTTGGAGAACTAGCTGCCTTATAAAGCTAGTAGGGTCTAAAGAAAGTGGATGAAAAAAAGAGAATCTAACATGCCAGCTTCAAATCATGATAACTTCTTTTAATATTGAAAAAGTAAGAAACTCTTTAGATCCTTAAATAACAGTTCTCTCCTTCTTACTCTCCCAATTTAATTCTTAAAAGTTTACAATTCCTATTTCCCTTAAGTAACTTTCCTTACTTTATTAGCCTATCCTCTTAGAAATGTTTAAATTCATATGTGGACCTTATTACAGTTTTGGTTAAAAGTTTCCCTTTCTATTCTGTTTTCAATATTTTCATGCTGTTTCCCAGCAAACTGCTATGATGGAGATGTCCTATCTTTTCATTTTAATGACAGTGAAAATGAAATTATATGGGAGAGAAAGATTTTCTTAGGTGTTCAATAATATATTCTCAATCATTAATCATTCAGTAAAGAAATGAGTCATACTGCAGAAACATGTGAAACATTGTCTGGAAACACAGTAGTGTAACTACAGTTCATAGCATGAAAAGTCTTTCTATTTTCTTCATACAACAACTGTAAAAGAATACACAAAATTAGGTATATTCTATGACATATGTCTATCCAAGGAGTGATGAAAATTGATTTTAACAATTATAGACTGGAATCCAAAAAGCCATCACTCTACTTAACGTGTCCCTCTTACGCATTTGGAGTAATCAAGCAATGAGCTGCTATTCAGCTAAAGTGTACAAGTGTCAATATTTATCTCTGTTGATGCTTGCTATTGATGGAGGATCAGAGAAATCTGATCAGAGGACTGTTGATCGAGAAAAGAGGAGTAAAGATCTTAAAGTCTAAAGCATTTAATTCTTCAATTTTTTATAGATATACATGGGAGTTGATTTGCAGAGGAGTTAAATGCCAGACTTACCAGTTGAAGTCAATGGGATAAGTGAACGATGAGTGTATTTGGGAAAGGCTTGAAATGTATAGCAGTCTTCCCATTGATTTCAAGGTGGAGAGCAGAAATAGATCGTCTTATTGGCTTTAGTGGAACTGTGTTGCCTTCCTCTATGACTTCTCTGAAGGGTGAAGCTGAGAAACTGCCTGGATTATTAACCTGAGACATTGGAGATGACAGCTGAAGTCCTTTTTCTCACTGTTCGGTGGGGCAACTTTGTTTGTCTATTTGTTTCTTTCTTTTTTTTAACATACTTCTTTTGTAACCAGGTGTTGAAAAAGGCAGAAATAATGTTTTTTTAAGGATTTAATTTCATAAATCAGTCTGAATATCTAGCAAAGTCTATTTCTGGAGGAGAAACATCCACGTTCCCCATAGTACTCCATTATTGTCTGATCTCAGAAGCATCACAATTTCTAAATATTGAAGCTATATCAACTGCAGAGTAGTGGTTATAAAAACAAGGACAGGGGCTGAACACTCAGCCCCTCACTCAAGGGAAAACACACAAAAAATGACATTACACAACCAACTTCCTTGTCATTGTAGTGTTGGGTCTTTTTTCACACAGAAACTAGGAATATTTATAACTGCAGTCTGCATGACTGCGTTTTTCTTGCCAATTAGTTACTCTGCTTGCATTTACTTGTCCTTTCTCTTACCTCTTGCTTATTCTGCTTCTCTTTTTACTCTTTCTCTCTTCTTTTGATGCTTGGGTTCATGTCTCTTTTCTTTCTTTCTTTCTTTCTACCTACTTCCTGTTTTCCTAGAGCCTTCCAGTAGCAGTCCCAGTCATTTTAACTGGCTCTGACAGTCTTCCCTGATGAATATTTTTTCTGCATTCCAAACCCATTTTTACGTAACCTGCTCACTAATTCAGATAGCTGGAGTGGAATGTCCTTTTTTTCCATTGCTTCTGCACATGCTCACTCCCCTCTTTGCAATGGCAGCAAACTCCATGCACAAGGGCTCACATAATTTCACATAATGTTGGACAATTCCTTGAGTTTCCATGTCAAGTTCCCAAATTTTGCCTCAGCTATGTAACCTGAAGGAGATTCCTTATTTGATTTAAAAATAGCACGAATGATCTCAAAAATCATAAGCATAACTTTCAGGTAGGAATCCCCTCAAAAAATTTTGAGAATTCATTTAAAAGCCCTATGCAGCAATAGTCATATCTGACTGCCTGCTTAGGCTGCTAGCATCAATAGCAAGCATTTCAGTAGCAGGTTTTAGCACAAGCCGGTGGAAACTGTGTAGACTCAGCATCTGTGAAAAATTTTATCTCTGAATATGGCTTTGGATGCCCAAGTTTACATAATCAGATTGGAATCCATGCTCTGTATGCTATGTATATTGATTCTGAACTGATTTCATTGTTTAGTTATTTGTTTTTTTACTTTAGAGCCTAGTACCTACCTTAGACTTTGAACTGAGTATACTGCATAATTATCATTTTAGTCTAGAAACAGTATTCCTTGCTGTGCCAAATGTTGCATTTTTGTATATCAAGCTACATACCTGAGTCATAAAAACCGTGTTGGGCCATTCATTAATTAATAAAAATTACCTAAGACTTAATGTTAATCAGGTATCATTTTTAATGATATCTGTGTCTTCTTTTATTGCTATATGTGAAAAAGATATTAGGTATGCACCTATCATGAAGATGTCCCTACTGCTGATGGTGGAGTGCAGTGAATGGCTACCCACTAGCTGACGAGTGCTTGGTCACCTTGGATTTCCAGTCCTCTGAGAAAGGTTTAAATGAATATACCAAAGGCATAACAGCAGGATATAGAGCTCTCTTATTCCTCTTTGCATTCATAAAATGAAGCTTGAAGTAAGTAGGAACAAAAATTAAGTATAATACAAAAGGCTCGTACAAATATTTTGACTTTACCAGTGTATCACACCTACAAGAGACTTTTGACTCAGCTCTGTTGTTTTTCTATAAGTATCCAGGTGCTTTATCCCCATCTTTGGAAGTAAAGAGTCAAACCCAAAATCTGAATTTGCTACAAAGCTTGATTTGATTCTGACTGGCAGATGTATTTCTCATTACTGAGAGCAGGGTATGGCAACATTGAAAAAGCAGCTGTAGTGAATCTGTATTTTGCAAGCTTGTTGAAAATGTGTCCATGTTAAATGTATGTTGAGGGAGTGTAGACAGTGGGTGAAAGAACTTTGGAAAAGCCAATTACAGAAGTTTAGCAAGCCAGCGCATAGATGAACACACAGAAGGTATATGCTAATAGACGATCCTTAAAAACTGGGGGTGAAGGGAGAAGATAAATGAAACAAAATAAAATTAACCAAAATTTCAAGTAAAAATTGTTTGCCCTTTAATTTTTGTTATTCATACATTTTGTTTTGAATAACGGCAGTGATCCAAGCAACTTTTGTCTGAACAGTAGCCTGGCCCAGTAGGTGTCAGATTAGATATTCCTTACTGCATTATCTCTGTATACTACTCTACATCAAAAGGACTGTGGAGATGAGGCTCATAAGGGAGGCAGAATAAATAAAGGATATCTCTTTTCAGTTTTGGAGCAGTGCTTTTGCCATTAAGAAAAATCAATAACTGGACTGACTGCATTCAGTAGGGAGTATTACTCTTTCCCATAATGTGTCTAATGCATATCATTACCAAAGTAATCACATTATTATCTGTCTCTGCTTTCCTACTTGCTTGCCTAGACATAAACCCAGAACTATTTGTAATGTTGTTTTTTCCCTTCTTCTTCAAAATTGCTGCAAATTGTATTTCTTCTCAGTTCCTTTATGAGCTGTAAAAACCGCTCAGTACCTCCGAATTCAAATTAAGTGTTTTCCTCCTTCTCCATTTCTGTTTTATTCACAATTATATAAATCAAAGCTGTCATTAACTTGAAAACTGGCTTTTCTTTTTCGTACCCTGTATTAATGCCATCTTATCCTAGATACACTATCGCACACAATACCCTGAAATAGCTGAGAGATAGAAACAGAGTATGTCCTTCATTCTTCCAGACTTCAGATATATTAAAGATCCTGCAGTGAGAGAGGAGGGTTAGCAAAGCAATACTGCGATACCTAGAGGATTAAAAGTGAACAAAACTTTTAAAAACGTGTGATGATGGCTGGACAAACAAGGAAAAAAACCCACATACACTCACATACATGCACGCATGCACATACACACGATAGGGTGGTCAAAGGAAAGAGAGAATGAGGAGTAAAGAAAATGGTGAGAGAGAACTCTTGGAAGTGCAGAAGAAAGGAATTAGAGCTTGTGAAACCCTAAGTAATGCAATCAAACAAGGCCTATTTACATTAAATGGAAAATAAGAATATGATCTTGTTATTAATTCACAACCTTGGCCCCCCAGCCTCCAGCCAACCTGAGGCCATTTTTGGCACCAAATTTGTTCCAAATTTCTGAAAGTATTATTATTATTTTTTCCTGATCATGAATAAGCCATTAATAGCAACAATCTAAAAGCATATAATTAGAAACATGAATCACTGCCAATAGTTCTGCATGAAACAGGCATGAAAATTTGCTGTGTAAGTGCAGTAGCCCCACTGGCTGACAGAGAGCCAAACTTTGGCAAACCAGCCAAAAACTGAAAATACTTTTGAAATCATCACACACATTGTACCTGGGGAGGAGACTCCACCTTGAATGCCTCCAATAAATTTCTATATTTGATTCAATTATTTTAAAGGTGAACTGCAGAAGAGATTTGCAGAAGAGAAGAGACTTGCAGAGAGTAAAGCTCAGAAATGCGTTGATCAACATCTTAAGACTTACATGAACAACTAGCACATGTAAGGTTTTTAAATAAACCTTTACATTCTTTTTTTTTTTTCTTCTTGTGACATGGTAATTGCTAATCTTCCACAGACATTTTAGGAAGTACGTATTTCCGACATCCCAGACAACATTAGCATAGAGGTGCATGAGAGTGATGCATGATGATCCTGCCAAATTCTCAGCTGATATAACGTGTTATGACTTCTCTAACTCCCATGGGCCTACACTAGTTTACAGCTGGTGATAATCAGAATCAGAGCTAATGCAGTAGCACTGTGGAGCAATCCTGTGAAGATCATTAATGACTATAATTAGATAGGTGAATTTATTTACAGCATTTTTATTTGTTCAGCAAAAGACACATCCAATCATAATCATTATTCCATCATCTTTATAGTTTTAAAATGTTTTAATGGATAAACAGTAGAAAAAATTTTCACTAAGAATTCTGTTAAAATTAACACTACTACCACTAACTTCCCCCTAGCCCTCCCCAGACTAAAAGATGTCAGTAAGATATGTTCTGGTAAAGTGGTATTTTGTACATAAATATCCTGATTTTAACCTGAGTGGAAAACATGAAGAAGTGGGAAAGATCCATTTATAAACAGAGATGACAAGATCAGTGTGAAACTTTAATCTGACTTGAGTCAGAGGAATTTTTCTGTCATTGTCCTTGGTATTGCCACATTTTTCATGCAATTAAATCGAGTATTTATCATGCGGACCAAATAATGATTAGGTCTCTGTGAATCCTGTAAATTTCAGAATATTGCTTTCCAGTTGTTAATCTCTCTGAATTTTCCTCACCTCACAAATCTCATTCTGCACTTTGGGTCAGGAGTCAACCAAATCTTGATCAAGTGTCATTCAAAACCACGAGGCTTTATCTGTCTTTTTATGCTATTTCAACAAAAAAGCACAAGGTTAGCCAAAATGTATGTACAGTTGATGATCTGCTGGGATGAGCATTGCATCAGGGCTAAATTCCTGATTTGGCTGAATTTCCTCCGTGAATGTCAATATTGCATTTGTTTTAATGTGCCTCAGCTCTATCACTTGGGGACCCTTCCAATAAAACAAGAATAAATTCAGCACCTGAGAAGTGCTAAATCTTTCACTGTGTAAAAAATATTGAATATATGACAAAAATATGGACTGAATTGTAAGCTGAAGTAGGAAACCATACCATCTAAGAGTAACCTAGAAACTGTGAAATATATCATGTACTAAGGGTATCTTGCTGGAACCCGTATTTCCTCTGGCCTTCATTAATGACCATTGATATAGGCTTCACTGCAGTTCATACTTCTGAGTATGCATTACATATATATGTATATATATACATACATACACACGTATGTAAGTAAAGATCTGAAGTTCCAAGCACTGTACTTGTTTAGATTAAAAAAAGAGAGAGAACTACAAAGAAACTCAAAGCAAATCTCACAAATATATCTCATCATGACAAACTTGAGTATCAATCTAGTGGTGATTAAAATATGATACGTTCCATTAATCACACAGTTCATTGAATAATCAATTGTGGTTATTTAGCTTGGAACGCTCCACTGATCAGACAAAGAAATATTGCATAGACAAAAAAGTGCACCTACACGTGACATCATAATAGCTGATTAATGTATTCACTACGTGTACAGCTCTGCAATGTCCCCCTCCCACCAAAAAAGAAAAAAAAGGATAGGAAAAAGATGTGGAAAGAAGAACCTATACATATTTGAACAAAACAGAGGATTATATAGAACTTAACATTTTTCACTCTGAGAACACGTTACAGCAATATTGTGTTCAGTTTTCCAAGGCAGCTAAGAAGATATCAGATAAAAAAGTGCTTAAAGAAGACAAAACAATGACACATTTCACTGACAGGTAATTATGTGAAAGCTGTACTATTTCAAGGACCAGGATTTTCAGCTGCTGGTGCAGACCTGGTGGGTCTGCCCTTGCAAGTTTGCTGACAGCATAAATGTAAGGACCTGAGAAAATCAAAATGATGATAGTTGATACTAGTTGCATGGTTTGGCCAAACTATTTTTGCGTTGGTCCATCTACAGTCAGAAGAGATGTAGCACAATATTTCCATTGTAGTAATTCGTGTGAGAAGAATTGATTTTGTATTTTGTTTTGCTTGTATCTTCCAGCATATGAAATAGATTGGATAGATTGTAATAGATGAAAACAAATGTAGTGTTTTATAGAGCATATCCTGTTTGTGAGAGATGGTGAATTAGGATGAAAGCCCCACGAAATGAAAGCTTCAGTTAGGAGAATTAAATCAACATATCAAAACGCACATCAACAATCCTATGTCGAATTGTCTCCTAATCCTCTAATAGTCTCCTGTTAGAGTCTTTATTTTTCCTTCAACCCTCCTTTTTCCTTTCCACTCCCCTCCCCTCCTCTCTCCCCTCTCGCTCTATCTCTCTTTAACTCTCCCTCTTCCTTTCTCTCTTCCTCTCCCTCTCTCCATCTGCCAAGAACATGGAGTATGGAATTTTCAGTATCAACTTCATTTAATACATTTTCCAGACTTCTTGAAGAAAATCTCTAATTGATATACTTTTTTTTTTTTTTTTGCTTTGGAAGATTTAGAATACTAAAATTTGTGCTGTAATTCTGAAAAACAACATGCTTCTGTTACAGTAGAAACTATATATTTGTTTTCCTTGTTAAAATATATACGTTTCTCCTGAAGGAATTAATTAACTTGTCACTTATGCAAACTAAAAGATGGAGTGAAGAGGGAGAATCCTATTCCAGGCAAAAAAAGCAATGTAGTCAGAACAAAACAAACATCTCAGGTAAATTCTTGTCATTTGACACTTTAGGATTTAACTCATATTCTTGCAAAATGTTTAACCAAAACTAGCTGCTGGGTCCTGGAATCTTATATGATGCTTCAGGACTAAATCAGACTACGAGTTGTTGGTCAGAAATATAAACATGAAATCCCACTGAGGATATTAACATGAAAGTCATTGAGGGTTATGTGAACTAAGACATTATTCATATACAGCTCAGCACAAAGGAGGCTTAGATTTTAGTTAAGAAGAGTTAAAATATTCTTTGCTTTTTCAAAAGTGCTTCAGTCGCATTTGCATTATGCATTGGGCTGAGGGAGTTGTGGCGTACCAGCACAGAAATCTTTAAAAACATACCCTCTTTCAGTCTAGTTTATGGAAAATATTTGAAAATAACTTGATCTTAAGATCAAACTTTTACTCTACAGTTGTAATAAGAATCTTTCTACTGATTCCAATGAGCAGATGAGGTCCACTCATCAGATGATAGTAAATCTCATCCTGCTTTAGACATGAATAAATAATTAGTTAAGATTAGCTTGAAGACCTTGATTTTTATTTATTTTTATTTGTTAGATAGCAGGAGCAGATATTCACTACAGTATGGGTATGTTTTTCATCTATATCGTCACTCAGCAAAAACTTTTTCTATATATTCAGAATTATTTACTTTGCCCCATCATTACACCATACCTTACAGCTGTAGTCAAATATATACAAGTTTATAGCTCAGAAGATTTAGAGGTTAATTTCTGCTAAAAAAAAAAAGGGAGATTATTTTTTGCTTAGCTCAGGTAGTGACCGTAGCTCATGCACTCCTTTCTGTTGAATAAATATGGTTCATCAGGGGCTTCTGCTCAGAACCTTTTAAGCCTGTTCACACTCACTGCAGTACTGAGATAGTGTGAATCAGCATCTCTAAACTAGACTAAGACTCCGTCAACAGCAAGCATTCCCTTGGTATTAGTTGGCCTAGTGTAATCAGATTAAATTAGGACAAGAGAGGACTTTTATGATATTGATTTTCATAAAATAGAAGGATCACGAATCAAGTAAGAGGGGATACTACAAATTTCATATGTACACACTCGCATGTAAGGTTCCTTTATGCTTTGCTATGAATACAAATCTCTTGCTATTATTTAGACTTGGAACACATTCAAAGGCAACCAAAGTCACGGCTTCTACTTTTCAACTTGGGTTATATATATATGTACGTATTAAAAAAAGATTTTGAATTTTTTCATAGAAAAGAATTTCCTTCCCATATGGAAGATGGCATCATAAAATTAGGACGTGTGCTCCCTCTAGCTTTGCTGAACTCAGCCAGATTTCCATCCAATTACCCTCTGTGTAAAGGACTAGGCAAAAATGGTATCTTTATTCTTCTTCCATTTCTCCTTGAATAGTCATAAGAAGCGATTAAAACTGTCTTATTTTCCAGGTGTTGTTTCCATGAATAAAATGAGAAAATGAACTAATTTTATGTCATTATGAAATTAATTGTGACGTTATCAAGCACTTTGAAACGCTAAAATGAAAGGTGTTATGTAAAGCACTCAGGCACACACGTGCTAGCAAATATACATAAAATCCCATTAAGTGCTAGACATTTTGGAGAAGGTAAAATGTGTTACATTCCTCTTATTACAGTTATTATGCGTCATATAGGAAGGTACTATATACTATTCAGGAAACATGTTTCTGCACTCTTTGCTTTTGAGGGGGAAACTATGTGGCTGTTCCTTTGCAGATAAAATAGGAGTCACCACCCTCTTGCTGCCACACTTTAGCATTTCTATTTGTTTTGGAATTAGGGTCTAACAGGGTGCAGGATTAGAAGAAAGAAGCTAAATGTTTACATCCTCACGGTTAAAAATAACGTGAGGACAGTCCGAGCAGAGATCTATGTTTGGCTTTCTGTACAGCAAACACTTTATTATTATCACTTACTGACTAGTGCTGTCTACAACACTGAAAGAAAGCTTCTGTCTAGGTTTAGTCCAAAAATGATTTGTAGTAATAGCTTTTAGCTTTTTTCTTAGCAGAAATGGAGTAGTTCATTTCAAATTGATTATTAAAATGCCATGATCTTAAAGTACAGCAGGATAAAGCAGTTAAATCTAGATACTGACAGGCTCCAGCAAACCTTCACTACCTAGATAAAGGCAGGATGATCTTCTGCTGCTATAAATTAATTTGTTAGGCAAATTTTTAAGTTTTTTCTTTTATATTCCAGGTTGTCTTAAATTTAAACTGGATGATGAGCAACTAACTTTACATAACGTTTATCCTTGGAGGATATAGAATTACCATAGGACCTTGTAGATCAACCCATAGCTTAATTTGATCAAAGAACAATTCCCATGAGTTTTGTTTTTAAAATTATTCAAGACATGAAAAATAGACAAAAGTATCATGGATTGTGTTGAAAAGCAGCTGCAAAGTTTTATTTGCTACAGTGCACTTAATATAGCTGATTTTTTTCTTTTTGGTACATTGTGATAGCACAATGTATTCTCGAGAGGATGCTCTTTGAATATGAAATTTAATATTCATTAATAATTTAAAATTATAAACTCTATTTTCAAATAAAAGCAATTTTGTGACAATATCACAAATTTTAAAACATATAACACATTTCTTTAGGTGGAGGAATTTCCAGGAAGCACCAGCACTTCAGTTCTTGTGAATTTTCTGAAAAGGAAGTCAAAATTTAGCTTTTGTTAGTCCAGGTTCCAGATTCTTGGGAGTTACAGAGCTATAGATTTACAAGCATAGTAATAATGAGGTAATCCCTCATTATTCCATGATGCTATTTTTTTAAAAAAAAATCTAAATTTTGAATACCTCTAATTCTAGAAATTTCCTGTTAGAGGCTTCCTCTGCTTTTCCTTCCCCCTTTTTTTCATTCCTTTTTTTTTATCTACCTCGGTCCTAACCCTATTTTGTTTTGTTTTTCGCAGTTCTAGGAATCTGGATACTTAAACAGATTAGAATCTGGTATTTGAAAGGGCTGAATGCCTGTAGCCTGATTTGCAGTCTAAACCTACTAAACAATTTCTTCATCTTAGCATTCTTTCTTTTTCCTCAAGTCCCTCTTATTTTTTCCGTGCTGACATTATGCAAATCTCTCGTGATATCTCCTAAGCTATATTTAATACGAGTACATTAGAAACTTTGCAAAATTTAAAACTATTTTAGCCTAAACACACACTCCAATAGCATTGCTACATACTAATTTTTTCTAATTCTATCTAATATACTTTGTCTTCCCACACACTAAAATCATACATTTGTATCCCTGAACCATACATTTATTAATCTTTTGAAAATATTGTTGATCATTCTGCTTCAGTTAGTCAACTGTAAATGAATATTTTTAATGAAGGTAAGTCTTACCACAATTCACTATTCTTGGAAGATGCATGCTATATTATATTTAACAATATATTACGAAATAATGGTATCTGAAGTTTGATTGACAAACTAGAGCATAAAATTACAGTATATGATGAAATAACTGGAATGCAAGTCCAATTGACAAAATGAAAAAAAAAAAAGGTTGCCCTTAAAATCTTGCCAGTTTTGCATTTTCTTTTACTTACAATTTCAATAATTCATTCCTAACTGTTGGAATAGATGCTTTAAGCCCATCTTACCACTACAGACACAGATTTCAACTCAGGCAGAGCACCAGAATGTGAAAATAGAGCACTGTTACCAATTTGCCAAAATGCTGAGTTGGTAATGACTAATAGGTGAGAATTTCCTTACTGAACTATTGTTTTCCAAACAGAAGACATCTGACTTTCTTACCCCATGAGAGATTTTAAAGAAAAATACAAAAAAAGTCTTAAAATAAAGCAAAAAATTAAAATTTTGACAAACTTTGTGCACTTACTACAAGTAAAGACTTGATAAGGTAAATCAAAATTGTCAAAATTGATTTTGGTAATCTTGAAATCTTTTGGATTTTTTCAAGTCTAAATTGTAAATTTATGGTAACTGTGAAATTTCATTAGTGAAAATTCATTCTATACATGGATATCACATTGGAAAATTTCAAAATTTAGAACCTTTAAAATAATTTAAAATGGTCATTGAAATAAGCCTTTCTTGTAGCAGGTAACAATTTCATTATGATTTTTTTGGTCCAAAAATTCAAATGTTATTTGATAATAGAATAGGTGAAACTACTATAGTAAAAATATAAATTTTCCTAAACATCATTCCATTACTGATCATTTATTCTGATGCAAGTTCTACAGAGCTAAAGTTCTGAAGTTTTAAAATTTTAAAAGCTATTGTATAGACATCTGTCTATTTCGACCTGCTATAACTAGTCCTCTCACTGTGAACCTCTTGGGTTATGTTTTGACTTTAGGTGGTGAAAGCATTTTGGTGTGAAGGTGTATTATTGGCAGCGGTTTGAGCAGAAATTCCTTTCTCTATTTTGGATGCCCAGAGCAGAACCAAATAGGGAATGACCTAGTGGCGGTCTTCATAGCTAATAAAGAAACATGTAACTGCTGTTAGTCCTAATGTCTTCTTCTGGTTCCCCAGCAGTTTCCTACGCCACTGCTGCTGAAGATCTTCTGTTGTTGTGGGCTATTGCCCACAATATTTAAACTACTCTTTCTCCACCTTGGGCACAATAACATGGAATTGATTTAGTACTGGATTTGTCCAGACTGCTTGTATAATAAATGAGGATTTGGACTCACTCCTTGACCTCGTGGAACATCTATACTGCCTTGTTTACACCTTTGAAACTGTGTTGAGGTCAGAAGGATGGTGTGTGTGAAATTCAAGCTGAAAATCCTCTAGGAAGAGTAGTCAGCAAGTGTTTCTCCTGAAAAAAGAACTTCATAGTCAGGCCCATAAGGCTAATGGGTAAGGTAAGAAGGGGAAAAGCCACCCTACAAAAACTAATCAGTCAGAAAAAGCATTGATGCTAGAAATACATATTCAAATATTAATCTGAATATTATGATTCATATTGAGGTAGTTTAATTTTTCAACTGTCATGACTTATAAGTGTTGAGATATTGGTATCTTGCACAGCACGCACTTGCCTTAAAACACATCCTCTGGATAGTACGTTTCCCAACATAACAGTTCTTGTTATTTAATTCTTAGTTCTCATTTTCTTGTATGTTCATTCTTTGGTTTCTGATTTTAAAATAATTGCTATATGTCCAATAAATTAATAACTTGCATAAAAAGCTTTCTCCTTCAAACTGCTGTGAACAAGTTACTTCATACAAAGACTCAGTTAAAACTGATCATTAACT
Organism: Struthio camelus; assembly: GCF_040807025.1. NCBI lineage: Eukaryota > Metazoa > Chordata > Aves > Struthioniformes > Struthionidae > Struthio > Struthio camelus. Next base: position 7,413,401 of record NC_090982.1, on the reverse strand, counting down.
TTAGCAGGAGTACTCTATTCAAACAGTGTTGCTACAATGACAAGCATTAGGCACACAAATAGCCTGGACAGTTAATTAAAACAGTTTTCACTCTTCAATATTTTATGTTTGCATCTAGAGAGTCCAACTGATTCCATGGATCTCCATCCTTGATTACTCCTGTGCCTGAATTTGCCCTGTAAATGGGGAGAGATACAGTATATGCAGGGAGGGGGACTTGTGAAGAACCCACGTTCCCTGTGATGTCATTACAGAACTGACAACATAGGTTAATGTAAAGCTTGACTAAAATGGTCTTTTTAAATATATTTTTTTTCTTCTTCTTCTCTAAATGGGTGAAGGAGTGAAATGCAGAGAAGGGGAACTGAATTTTAAAATTATGTATGATATGGAATTTCTATTTTTTTCCCCCTCAGGTCTATTGAATACAATGAACTTTAAAAGGGGATCTCAAGAGTACTGCCATAATTGATTCAATCTTTTGTGACCGTTATTTTCTTTTTAAGTATTCTGAGGAGAGACACTTCTTGGAGAAAGATTACTCTTCACAGGAGTTCTCTGTACAGAGATTTCTGTGTGTTGCATAAGAAGCATCTAGTGAGGTCCCTAGTATTAGCCTTAGTACCTAATTTGACTAATAGGTCTGAGCCAGAATGATCCATGCCACATTTTGAACTAGCAGCGCAAAACAATACAGATGATATTGTGACCAACTTTTCTGCTGTCCTGTTTTCTGAAATTAGCTTACATAGGAGTTCTCCTTATTATTCTTTCAAACATAACCTACATGAAAGTAAAATGAAAAAAATTAAGAATAAAATATTTGAAAAGGTGAAAATATCTAATATCCATCCAGGAAATTGTCAGTCCTACCTGTCTCTAACATTGGAAGGTAGTTTCATGCATCTACTAGTGTAACAAACACCCACATTCTTAATTCCTAAAGTCACTTAATAAACAAAAAATTCCATTATTCATAACCTGCATGTGGTTATACATATGTTAATGCAAAACACTATTAAAAGGTTGATAAATTAATGCTATAAATGGGATTTACAATACTTTATTTTTTAGGTAGGAAGTTCATTATTCAATTTTAGCTACTCTATAAAATAATTACATTGTATAAACTGTGCGATAAATGAACACAGTGAAGACTTGTAAACGGTAGGAGAAACCAGTAACAAAGATTAGGTATTTGGTCCAGTTAGTTCTGCAGTTTTTGTAGTTGGGGAAAGGGTATTATTTTTCCTTTCACTCTCATTTAAAAAAATAAATGCATTTTATTTTTAGGATTATGCAAACACGTTAATTCATTGCATTGTGGTTCCCCTTTTCTAAAGCTTGTCTTTAGAATATCCTAGTTTATGTGAGAGCCTGTGAGCTATTTAAATGGATAATATACTTTCTTCTTGAAAAATACCACCTTCTTCATGCTCAGTTAAGTTCAGTTATTGAGTTAATATGCTATGTAGCAATTATTTCTTCTTCCTTCTTGTATTTGTTACAAAAGTATAGCTTTTTCAAGGAAGGAAAATAGATTGTTGCAATGTGTTATTACCTTAGCATACTCCATAAAGACATAGGTCACCACAGATGATCTATCAAGTGACTTAATATTCGTAAGATATCATATAGGGCCTGTTAAAAAAGGACACATAAGGCCTTTGTCTTCCTGCTGGAAACTCTGGGAGGATTTAGACCGTCAGTTGTCTCAAGTCTTTTTCTGGAGTGTTACAGACCAAAATTTAATGGAAAATAATTTTAAAGTTGAGGGATGACAATATGATGAGTAGATCACATTCGTGCACTACTAGGTAGATTCTACTCAGTTTGTATGTGATCTTTCAGACAGGAAAAATTTGTGCTGATATCAATAGAGGTTTAGGCTGAGTCATGACTATGGGAAAAGAGCTTTCTGAATGCATAATTATCACTGCAATCTAAATGAAAATGAGTAAAGCGGGTAACATCACTATTAAATAGCATCATAATTACAACAGTAAATTTGGAATCTCATCTTGCTATATATATATATAATTTTCACTTAAATATATACTTTTAAATGTTTATCAAAAAAGTTAAAAAACAGACAGATTATTAAACAATTTTTTTTTCTTCTAATTACCAGCACTTTTACTCCTACTATTAATACTAAATATTTTTGGCTAGAGAAGTAGTTTTTCATTTGAACATGATAATTCAGTATATTTACTACATATATTGCTTTTGTTTGAAGGTGAATGCACTTGAGCATTTTAGTGACTAGAGCGTCTGTATTTTAGTGACTAGATTTACAGTAAGATTAAATTGTTTGAAAACATTCAGCCATTAAACTTTTATCTTTCATTAAGATGTCAATGACAAATTCTATATATCCCCTGTGACACTAAATGTTAAGTTTAAGTCAACTTATAATTTATCAACTAGCTAAATTCCATTTGGAAAATGATCAGAAAACGTATGCAGATGCCTTTAAATGGCATCTGATTAGTAACATTAAAGTTTTTATGAAATCCTTAATGATAAGTTTATGGAAGCTGATAAGAATTACAGAATGACACAATTTCAGTGATTTCTGAAGTATATTAGAAAACTGCCTTGCAGAACTTTAGTTTTATAATTATTTTGTCATTATTCGGGATGGAAAGCACCAGTATACAAAATAAGTGATTCTTTGTTCTCATATGGAACATTTAGACACAAGCAACTCACATTTTGAGATGATGAATTTATGGGTACCAGTAAAATTGCCCAGTTTTAACTAGGCTTGTATGGAAACAGAGTCAATACAATGCCCTTGGCTCTACTAGCTTCCTATCCAGAATAAAAATTACATATTAAGTTTCTCATGAAGGCTTCTCTTTTTTGACCTACCAGAAGCAGCCGTAGGAACAATTCTAGCTGTGGAGCACAGCACTTTTAAAAACACTGCAGTGAAAAATCACATATGAAGGAATTAGTAAGAACAATATGAAATGAATTGTTAAAAGCCGGACATGGAAAGACAGATTTTATATACGTATGCACACACACACACACACACACACACACGTATATGTGTGTGTATATGCATATACACCCACGTTTATGTATATGTGTGTATATATGTATATGTGTATGTGAGTGTGTGTGTGTGTAAATATATATGTATATGTATATGTATATGTATATGTATATGTATATGTATATGTATATGTATATGTATACATATGAATTCAGAGAAGGAGAGCAATGGGAGAAGGACCATTCTTGCCATCCTGTGGTGAAGAGGACAGCACATCAAGAAACTCTTCACTAAAAAGGATGCCATTAGCATCCTTCCGTCTGGGGCCTGCAAAACACTAGAAATGCAGGATTTCTGTCTCTCTTGGTTCGAAGACCTGTTGGGTCAGAACTAATTGCTTCACTTTCATCTATAATTTTATCATTTTTGCAAAGGCTCATAGAAAGTATGAACCTGGTTGCCCTATCCAGAGGAAAGAAATAAACACAGGTCAAACAGGCTAAGATAACTACGGTTGCCCATAGGCTTGTGTCAGTGCCTCTTGTTCGGGTTCACACTGGATTATTTGATACTCATATGGACCTCATAGGGCACTTTTGCTGGGCAGATGCAAATATTTTTCTCTGTAAATGGATGAGAAACTCCTGTTTTTAGATAGAGCCTTATATTTTAAGGCTTTGTACTCCATCAGTTAAAGACTTCAGTATGTTGTCTGAAAACGGGACATTTTTCCCAAGAGATACCTAAAACAGAAAATTGCACTAAGCAGATTTCTTCAAGTGCAATGACTGGATAAATATGTGTATCTTTTTAAAACCAATGTGAAGGAAGAAAAATTAAAACTGATGGCCTGGTATCTGAGAGGATGCTGTAAACAGCCATGCTGTCAGCTGCAGGAAAATAAATAAATAATCAAATAAATTAAGAATTGCACAAAGGGCTGCTGAGACAGTATTAAGATGACTTTGTGAATCTTGAAATTTTAGGATGGTATTAGTGTGAATATGGACCAAAACACAATCATTACATCATAATTATTTTTTTACAGAACATTTAATCAGTATAGAGGAAATTATAATAGAGTAGAGGGAATAACAGCTGTGTTAGAGAAATTATGTTATAACATTGTTTTCTCCACTTATTTCTTTTCAAAAAAAATTAAATTTATTTTATTAAAGCCTTTATTTCCTGTAATACTTTTATATAACTTATATAAGTCAACTGTTATACATTTTTGCCCGCAGTCATCCAAAGAATTTGTTATTTATTTCTGAATACCAAATGTAAAATGTAAATCAAAAAATACATGTATATTTTTACTGCATAAATAATCAGAGAAAATTACAAAACAGCGTTGTTCAAGTATTTAATCTGAGAGATTTAAGCTGAATTTTAAAAGCAGTGTTAAAACGCTTCCAAAACTCCTTGAATTAGCTATTAAGTTTCATTTTTAATCCTGCTATTAAAAAAACATTTGTTCAGATGTAAAGTACATTGTTAACCTCAACACAATCTTTGGAGACCTTTATACTTGATTTTCCTTCAGTTTTCGATTTATACTTTTACAAAAGGCATAGAGTATAGACGCCTACTCACTGTGCTATAAATTCAGTAGTTATCTTCTGCTACAGAGTGATATTTGATGGAAATGAGGGATATATATTAAAACAGGTTCAGAAAGCAAAGTTTCAAGAACGCAGCAAGGCTAACCAAAGAGTTAATAAATTCATTTTAATTCTATGGAAATAGATGTTAATCAGCAAAGTCTCCAAAGTGCTGATTAATCTAACTTCCTATCTGACAAAGCTCACAAAGCCAAGAAACACTTAATTATTTCAGTGTATTTATGTTAATTTTAGTATTCAAAATACTAGGAAAATAAATAAAAATATGTTTTTTGCTCTCAATTAATGTATTTTGTACAGTGAGTCCCATCGTACTCTAAGTTATTTAAACATTATAAACACGCTATATCTGTGAAATGTTAGAAAGAACAAAACAATTTACTTTAAAATATTTTCCAAAGCTCCTCTTCAGGAACAGAAACAGTGTGACCTGCTCTGGACTCACGATGTAAGGGGAAGCACTGTTTGCTCCTTTCCTTCATAGACATTTCTGCCCAGAGCAGATGACTTCCATCATGAGAATGAAGAAAGTTGATCTGGTCCCAAGAGAGTGACAGGAAGGTGAGTAAAAGTGCTGGCATGTTTAATATGTGATTCTTGGAGAATCTCTGAGATGAGCTGGTTCTTATAAGTAGAAAACTCTGAAGTCATTGCTGTAATTATTTTATTATCTCTGATGGTGATCTGCTGGGAGAATGATGCTCCCACTTAGCAGATCTTCATCTTTGATGTAAAGTTTTTTAAAGTAGAAAAGTTTTTTCCATTACAGAAAGACTTTTTTATTACTTATTCATTTATTTATTTGTTTCAAATAGCACACTGATACATTTTTTTTTTAGTTAAATAGGAACCAGCAGTATGCTAATTCATGGTAGAATGTCTATTCGTTGGTCCATAAAATTAATACATTTTTAAAGGAAAAAGTTTCAATGAAAGATAGATTTGGGGGGAAAATGAAAGGCTAGGCAATATTTTTCTAGGATTCAGAGCTCTGCTTGGCTAATATGAATCAGCAGCAAATTCCTACTTTCCATTTTCATTCCTTTCCATTTTTCTTCTTATAAACAGGAGAACTTCTACCCGAAGCTATTGCTAATGATCTGATTTCAGTCTTGAGGAAATGTCAAGCTCTTTCATAGCAAGGTTCAGCTGTTGAAGTAAAGTCAAAAGAATCGTAAATAAGGTTTTGTTACAATCATCATCATTACTGAGTTTATGTGAAGCAAGTATTTTTGTCTCTGTAGCTATTTCAATGATGCTGCTCACTCAAAAGGTCAGTAGATCATCAGATAACCACTAAGCATCCAGTACCTTATTCAATGAAAGAAATAACAACAAAAAAGAAAATATGAAGAAAATATCTTCTGTGCTAAGTGTATGTTCTTAAATATCCATAAAATAGGAAGGATTTATTGACCTTAAGCAACTTCACCCATCTGCAATTAAGCTGCAACTCCAACTCACGTATTCAGTCAGTGTCTGCTCACTGTTGTACCAGATTTGATAAACATTAGCTTGTTTTTTTTTTCCTTTTTGGCATGGATACATAAAAATAAGTATAGATTTGGATATTATCTGTTGCAAAAAAGAAATACTGCAAATCTACCGTGGTTGCATAGGCAGATCTCTAAATCGGAAGTAGCAGGAAAGTGGCAGCTATATATGTCAACTTTTCGATAAAGTATTTGATATTGTAACTTACTGAATCTTGTTTGAAATATTAATGCAGATTTGTTTATATGTAAGATGAGTTGAAAATGGACACACAAAAAAAAAGAAAAAATAAATGAGAAGCATTTATACTCTCAAGCCAAATCAAGGGCCAGTATCAAGTAGAGTGTTACTTGAGATTTATTTAAAACTTCATTAATATCTTTGCCAACATCTAGAAGACAGAATTAGAAGTCCAATAATGGCATTTTCCAGTTATGTCCAAGTGTTTTCTTAAAATGGTCACTAGATATAGTATTTAGTGGATATTAAACATGAAAAGTATCCTGAAACAAAGGCATTGGTTTTTTTTTCTTTATTTGTTTTTTGGGAAAACGCTTCGCAACAGTAAGAAATTAAGACAATTCTCTCTGACCCAAGCAACTTAACAATTTTTTTTTTACTATTGCTGCAACATGTTCAAGGGAGAACAAAAATACCAGCCAATATAACTGTCTTTCCAAAAAATTGCTATCACTAAATGAAAAAATATAGATGCATAATAGAATAACCCTAGACTAAGTCTTAAATATATCTTGACATAAAAATAATATAGCAGGGTATCTTGGAGTTCACAAGCTCAGTAAAACAAGATTTTGTGCTATTCTCATATGAGAGAATATAGCTGTATCATGAAGCTAAGTACCCCTTCTTTGTCTTTTGATGGAGATATTGATAACAGAAGTTCTCATCTTCCCATGTGTTCCCATCTCTGCCAGTTTAGCAGTGGCTAAAATGTGATAGCCATCAGGTGGCCTTTCTGTGTGATGTAAGTTATCTTTGATTCATTTCTGTGGGGGACAATTTTTCTATATCGTTAAGAAGTCTGGAATAACTGACATAATTGGCAAAAGTTAACATGAGAGATAGTCAACATTTTTCATAGCCATAAAAATACAAGACATTATACTTCCAATATGCAACGGAGGCATACTCAGAGGACCATGTTATACTTTCTAGGAATTTCCTCCAACAGCATCCCACAAAAAAGAGGGCTCAGATAAAACAGGCAAGCAAATCACTATTTTTCAAGAGCTATCAAACTTAATTTTTCATTTGAAAGATGATTTAAAGCTTTTTTGTAAAAGTCAGTAATGAACAGCAGAATATGTTATGAAGTTATTTTCATACAGTGTTCTTCATTCCCTGTTTACCCACAACTGCAAACAGAAAAAAAAAATCATATTTATGTTGATATTAACCTGTTTCAATGGAATTTTAGTAAAAGTAGATATTGCAGGATACCAACTAGTTCCTTCTACCTTTTCTGACAGCTAAATTACATCTTAACTTAGAACAAAGATTCATATAGTATCATTAAAAAGATTGTAGATACACTGTTCATGCCCTCTTTGCCAAAATATGCATCTTTTATTTAAACCTGGAGGGCTGAGTAGCTTAAAAGAGAGACATCTGAGTTAGATGGCCGTTGTTGAACTAGCCCTTTGACTAGTTTTCTGTTCAGGTCACATTCAGCTAGAGTGAACCTCCTCTGCCATTTACCTTTCAAGGATTTGTCATTTTACAGGACAAAATTACTGGAAGCTATTTTTCTTATCTTACTGATGTAGCAGTCCTTTTGTTTGTCTTTAGCACTTCTCTTTTACACTTAAGCAGTACACTTAAGCACTTCCTTTCCACTGGAAAACTCACAAATTTTAGATTTTTTCTGATCTGCATGGGAAGATTTCATTAATAGAGCTCTGTGAAAATATGTATAAAAATATAACATTATCACATTACAATATATTTTACTATAACCTAATATAACATTATTTAAGATACATATTGAAAATAACTGTTTTATCTGGATCATGTATTAAGGATCTGTTCCTCTCATAATTACTCAGATACCCTCAATTTTCAGGATCCTGTTTTTAGCGCAAACTCTGAGTACTTTCTATGAACGGTAATTAATGCACACCATGAGCACATGCCCGATGCAGATGACTCCATAGAACTTATTAAGACTTCATCTTGAACTTCTTTTGGAGAAGGGTATTTCAAAGTCATTTCATTTTTACAACTTTGTGTTCTTACAATACTAGGATTTATGGCAGGCAAGTGCCAATCCAATATATACGCCTCAAGCTTCTTGTATTCAAGAGACTAGACTAACAATATTGTCAGGCTGTGCAATCTTTACAGCTACACCAAAATTTCAATCAACAGATAAAGCAGAACCGTGATGTACATAGGAATTTTGTTTTTGCAACAAAAGACATTATCCTACTATAGCAGCAACAATTACTGGAATGTATTAATCAGACCTTAATTAATAAGGAAGAAAGGTGATAATTTACATTTATTTCAGATTGACGCTTTGTACTTCATTTAGCAAATGAGAACTGTCAAGCACTGTCAACGAACCTGAGACTGACGACTGAGTGTCAAAAATGTGCCTCCTACCTGCCTGAGCCTGTGTGGGAGGGAGCTTTCAGTGTGTTTATATAGCGATCATTAAACATACCTCATGCTAAGCTTTCATGAATCTTTGAGTAAGGAACAGTTAAAGGTCATCAGGTAGGAAATATTCTATAAAGACACACTGTCATAGTCTATGTGAAATTTATACATAAAAAAGCTACATTCAGGAGTGACAAGTGAAAAGGAAGCAAAGATAACGTCAGTCTGCTTAGAAGTGCCTTTGAACAGTAACTGCAAGAGAGAGAAAGAAATCATGTTCACTTATCAATGTGCATTTTAAGAATGATCTTTTCCTCAAGGAACTGGAGAGGGAAGATTAGCGAGGAGCCAGATCAGGCCTGTGACCCGGGAGGTGGGTGAATTCTACACAAAACACACACTATTTTCCCATTACAGTGCGCTCTTGAGCTGAGGACTAAAGGAGAGGACAGGAGAAAGACAGGTAATTGGGGCAATGAAAGATGGTAGACTCCAAAGTGCACTCCAAAGCAAAAACAAGTTTACGGTCAATAAATCTATGTCTGAAGATGTAAAACAGCGCTGCAGACACAACCTGTAAGACTACTCAATGATCAAGATGTGCTTCTAATTCACACTAACAGAAAATATCTTATATGCAAAAGAATCTGCAACTGTTCTGCTTCTTTCTGTTAAAAAGCAGTTTAGTTGGTTGAACTGTCCTATGCTGACAGCGCAGAAAAGAGAGCGGGTAATGCTGAACTGGCATGAGAAGTACCTATAAGTAGTACCCGCCAAGGGAAAAATTGGCTTCTGGCATATGCATGTGCATTTTCCACCTGTCTGGGCCCACTGTCATCTCCCCATATTATCCTAAGACTAGGTGTGGATGGCTGGTAGGCAGTTTTAGCGTGCTTAGGATAGCTGCTTTTCAGATTTCAGGTTTCTTCAAGGAGAATACACTGATAAAGGAGTGTTTGGAAGTGCAGTCCTACTGCAGGTCTGCTGGTCCACGTAGGTGGTTCTCTTCTGATCGCTATGGCTATGTGTCTGCACTGGTGGTCCTTGCGAGTAAGATTTTGATGCTTTTTTGATATGAATGAACTATTCTTTCACCTCATAACATCTTGTATGTATGCAATTGTATGTACGTGCAGGCATGTAATTGTGGCTAGCAAATAAAAGACTAGGTTAAAGGCCTGCCTGTGCTCAGATTTTGCACTGGTGGGCCATGCATGAAAACTGGGAGTAATAAAAGCAAAGAGACTGTAGGACACAATGAGAATGGACTGGCTTGGTGTCCACTACACCGCTTTGCAAAGCTTATCTTGTCAGGATCGGGGTTCTGCTAATTAGGATACTTTGAAGGCTCCCTGGACTCAGGGTCTCTGCCAGCATCCCAGCTGGAGCTCTCAGGTGACACTGACAAGTGTGTTCCACACCAAAGCGATGTGGATGGTCAGAAACTCCATTTTCAAGCTAATCTCAAAGAACAGACAGCAGCAATGTAGGTTGAATCAATAAAATTGCTCAAAGGAGTCTTTTACTGAAGTGTTTGCTTAGTGTTTTGCTAAATTAGGATAACCACATTGGAACATAAGCCTGTGTCAGTCTCTTCTACAAAATGAATTAGCTCAGTAATTTCTGGGAGAATGATTTTTTAGGATTTCTGAAAGATGCTTTACCTTAATTTTCCTTCAAATGCCTGGTATATGCAATTCCTCTCAGAAGAAGGAAAGCTAAATTCAGAGGTACGTGTTAAAAAAAAAAGAAAAAGACTGAAACACATTTTAGATTTTGGTCAATAAATCTTTTAAAAATGAATTTTATATATAAATTTTACATATAAATCTATATGCATTCAGACAAAATTTTAGAGTTTTTTTTTAATGACATTTGCCAAATTACCGTATTAAACTCGAGTTAGTTTCATCCATATGTTGCAGACCCACACTTGCTGAGATCTAAGGAGAAGGGGTATACACTTCAGTGCCTCACTTAAGTGGTGCTAGACTCTAACCATAACGCAGGTATGTAGGAATGAGCAGAGGGGTGCGGGTGGCATAGGGCGTTCAGAATTTGATCATTTGTGCAAATTTAGAGTGTTGTACTCATAAATACAATGTAAAAAGAGATAACCAGGTCAGGCAGTGTGCAATACTGTTATTTTGCAGTAATCATTTTTCTAGTAGCAGGAGAAAGGCCACAGGAGGTAGTACATACATAACATATATTATTAGAATATTAGTCACCCACAATCTATGTCGTTTAAGATAAACGAATTCTATTTCTACGTGTTGGTTGTAATCTCTCTGGTACATCTATCTTATGTTCTTTCAAGTAAAAGAAAAGGTGTAAAATGAACTTTTTGTTTCCTGTTCAATATGTAGAACTATATATCACGCTTTGCTCTGCATTGCTTTACCAGTGCTCTTCACTCATCAGAGAGCTCAATAGCTTTATGCTATATACCATAGGATGTGTATGCACTTTGCAGGACTGGCATACCTGGCAATAAACCTACAAAGGAAATTTGTCCCAGTCAATGAGCTGGGTATTTGGGTATTACAGAAGATAACATAATAGAGAGCAAAAGACTTTCAGTCTCACATTTTTCGTTTTGCTCATTTCCATTTACAGATCTGTTTGTGGTATCCTTCCACAGGATAGATTATTCATGAACAGGGTGTCCTAATGAAACTAACATCCTGTAAATTTTAAAATAACATATCACAATTAAAAGGAAAGTCTGTATAGACATTTAACATAAATCATAGCTTATTTGAAAAGAAAGACAATGGTTAAAGTTGTACCAGTAAGTACTGTTATTAAGCAACTAAATAACAAGCATTACAGCTGGTAATTATTGTTGTTTAAACAAAGACAAATTAATTTCTTAACACTAGAGTTTTGCTGTTGGCTTCTTCAGCGCTTTTCAGTAAAGTAGAGCATCCTGTAATTACATACAAGAAGTAGGAGAACCTGACTGATAGGTTGTAATAATCCCAGCTTAGAGGTGATTCAATAATAATATTTTCTTCATTGACTTGAAAAATTAATCTCCTCAACAAAAAGATAAGTATTCTTTTTTCATTTGAATTATTATTCTTTGGTAATGAGAAATGTTCTTGGAAAATGAGGATATAATCAATTAATAAAAAAAAATTAAGTCAATTACCAAAAACAATTTCTACATTAAATGCTAATTAAATGCAGAGGTATTTTTAACAAGATTAATATGGAGAAAACAAATTAAGGAAAAAAAAAACAATTTAGCCTGAATTTAATTTATTAATCAAGAGCAGGTCTTGCTTCTTATAGATATATTTATAGTAATGTTTATTGCAATAGTTAATTTAGCATTCAGAAGTTTAATTCTTACTCGGAGGGCTTGAAAATTCAGCTAAATCTGTTGTTTACATAGCTGAACGCAAGTAGAATATATATTTCTAGGCAAACAATATTCCTTTGATCTTAACAAAATGTTGGATTAAGGCTGACTCTATATTGGCTCTATGCTGTTTGGAACTGTTTGAATTAATATGCACTTTCAAATATGCAGTAGCAGAGAATTTCAATTCTTCAAGGTACTGAAAAAAAGAAAGGCAAAAACGTGCCAGCAGAGACATCAGTTTCTTTTTTCCTTTTTTTTTTTCCTGGTTACTAGTTATGCTGCGGTGAAGAAGAAATAATCCACAAATGAATTTTAATTTATGTTTGTGCAAAGTGTGATTTATCATCTCATTTTTCTATTCTAAATAAACTGGTAAACATAATATTTCTGAATGTATTGTAAATCCCAAGATGATCTAGACTCCTTTGAAATAAAATGTTTTAGGTGAACCAAATCCATGAGTCCTTTTCTTGTGCCATGAATAACAGGCAAATTCTTTGATGTACTCTTCAGTTTCAGAGTATATAATATTCATTAATAGTTCAGATTAGTTCAGTAAAGCATAATAGCTTCAGACTGTTATGGAGCTGGCTTCACTTTATGGGAGAAAGGATAGGCTGGTGAGTCTCCTTATACAGGTCTGAAAATCTCATATATTCAGTACTGAACATGCTCTCTCTGCATGCCTCCCCACTGCTGCGCTTTTCTTTCACACCTTCGTATCTCCTTCCTTCTGATCCCACCTAGTGGATACAGCTGGTCCACTTACATGAGCTCTTCAATGAAGCTGTCATGTGGGGCTTTTGAGTCAGAGAGTCTGCCATGCTGCACCGCTCCTTAGGAAACACAAAAAGCGGCAACCCACAAGTGTAGTCTAGTGCTGTGTTTTCTCCCCTGAAGAAGCTGTAATCTTCATGTCTTTCCCCATACAAAACTGTGAAAGGCAAACACAGTTACATGGGATCTCACATATGAAGAGACAAGAGGTCTCCTCTTGTCACATATGAAGTTAGGAGGTCTGCCTAGAGACCACCCTACACAAACAGCAGGGTTCACTGCTTATGATCATCCGCAGCCACCAGAACCACTTTGAATAGAAGACTTCAGCCTCTTTGGAGCTAAAATTCTTTTACACAGTGAACATGAGTATAGACTAGGCCATGCATGTAGACTAGGCCTTCCCGTTATAAGAAATAAGGCACATCATTGGCAGTTACTATCCCTTTGTCACTGATCATACCTAGAGCATTTATAGTCCGTGTCATGTCTGGTGCTGCTTACTTGATGCGGTAGAATTCTACTATTCATCCGTTGAGTTCCTATGCTTTCCTATGCTTTTTTAGACAAAAGGAAAAAAATGCCCATCTGCTCCTGCCTTTTCAGCAGAAGAGAAAAGGGCATGTGGCCTATCCCCCAGTGTGGCTCAATAAAAGGCAGCCGTCACTAGCGCTGGGGGTCCAATGTCTTTCGCAAACATGAAATTCAACCATGGTCCTGTTTTAATACAACCTTCTCAGCTGTCTGTGTTTCTGACTCTGTGCTATATCAGTGGAGGTTTTGCATTAAATATTCTTCTTCCTATTGTTTGCTTTAGAAACATCCCTGTCAGAGCCACATGTGATTCATGCAGAGAAGGCTGCAGCACTCTCTACAGAGTCTTTCTTGCTGTAGCATGTGTCTTTCAACAAGGCAGGCAGAACTGGGGGATGCCTCATCTGTAAGTGCAGGAAAAATCATTACAGATACGTGGGGGAATATAAAAATAGTAAAGCTTAGGTTGTCTGTTTGTGAATTCTTTTGTAATTTATGGAACTGCCTGAAAGTTAAAAGTTCCACTAGTAGGTTGTAATCTAGTGGACAGAGGCAGATATTGATCCCTGGAAATGCCTACAAAAATTTGGCCAGGAAGGTGAGGTGGTGGAGTTGCTCTTTATGTGAGGGAGCAACCAGAATGTATGGAGATCTGCCTTGGGGTGGATGAAGAGCAAGTTGAGCGCTTATGGCTAAGGATCAAGGAGCAGGCTAACATGGGTGACATAGCTATGGGGGTTGTAGAAGGAGGCCTTCTACAGACAGCTGGAAGTAGCTTCATGATCACAGGCCCTGGTTCTCGTGGGAGACTTCAAAAACCCTGACATTTGTTGAGAACAGAGCACAGCTAGGCACAAACAGTCAAAGAGGTTCCTGCAGAGGATTGATGATAATTTCTTGACTCAGGTGGTGGAGACACCAACGAGGAGAGTTGTGCTGCTGGACCTTGCACTAACAAACAAAGAAGGTCTAGTTGGAGAGGTGAAGGTTGGGGGCAACCTTGACTGCGGTGACCATGAGATGGTGGAGTTCAGGATCCTACGAGGAGGGAGCAGGGCAATGAGTAGGATTGCAACCCTGGACTTCAGGAGAGCTAACTTTGGCCTCTTCGGGGACCTACTTAGAGGAATCTCATTGGGTGGAGCCCTAGAAGGAAGAGGGGTCCAAGAAAGCTGGTTAATATTTAAGCATCACCTCCTCCAGGCTCAAGAGCAGTGCATCCCTCTGAGGAAGAAGTCGAGCAAAGCGGGCAGGAGACCTGCATGGATGAGCCAGGAACTGCTGGCAAAACTCCAGCAGAAGAAGGAAGTGTACAGAATGTGGGAAAGGGGACAGGCCACTTGGGAGGAATACAGGGACGTTGTCAGAGTGTGCAGGGGTGCGACAAGGAAGGCTAAGGCCCAGTTGGAATTCGATCTGGCAAGGGATGTCAAGGACAACAAGAAGGGCTTCTTCAAATACATCAAGAGCAAAAGGAAGACTAGGGAAAACGTGGGTCCGCTGCTGAATGGGGAGGGTGCCCTGGTAACAAAGGGTACAGAGAAGGCAGAGTTGTTGAATGCTGCCTTTGCTTCCATCTTCACTGTTAAGGCCAGCCCTCAGGAATTCCAGACCCTTGAGGACAAGAGAGGAAGGCTGGAGAAAGGAAGACCCTCCCTTGGTGGAGGAGGATCAGGTTAGAGATCTTTTGTCCAAACGTGACATCCATAAATCCATGGGCCCTGATGGGATGCACCCACGAGCGCTAGGGAGCTGGCGGATGTTATCGCTAGGCCACTCTCCATCATCTTGGAAAGGTCCTGGAGAACAGGAGAGGTGCCTGAGGACTGGAAGAAAGCCAATGTCACTTCCAGTCTTCCAAAAGGCTGAGAAGGAGGAGCCAGGAAACTCCAGGCCTGTCAGCCTCACCTCCATCCCGGGAAAGCTGATGGAACAGCTCCTCCTGGAGGTCATCCCTAAGCATGTGGAGGACAAGAAAGTGCTCAGGAGTAGTCAGCATGGATTCACCAAAGGGAAATCATGCTTGGCCAATCAGCTAGCCTTCTCGGGTGAAGTGAGTGTCTGCGTAGATGAGGGGAGAGCAGTGGATGTTGTCTCCCTGGACTTCAGCAAGGCTTTGGACACTGTCTCCCATCACATCCTCCTAGGGAAGCTCCGGAAGTGTGGGCTAGACGAGTGGACAGTGAGGTGGATTGAGAACTGGCTGGATGGCAGAGCTCAGAGGCCTGTGGTCGGTCAGTGGTGCGGAGTCTAGCTGGAGGCCTGTGGCTAGTGGTGTCCCCCAGGAGTCAGTCCTGGGTCCAGTCTTGTTCAATATATTCATCAATGGCCTTGAGGAAGGGACAGAGTGCACCCTCAGCAGGTTTGCTGCTGATACTAAACTGGGAGGAGTGGCTGACAAACCAGAAGGCTGTGCTGGCCTTGAGAGGGGCGCGGAGAGGCTGGCCAGTTGGGTGGAGAGGAACCTGCTGAAGTTCACCAAAGGCAAGGGCAGGGTCCTGCACCTAGGGAGGAAGAAGCCCATGGAGCAGGAGAGGCTGGGGGTTGCCCTGCTGCAAAGCAGCTCTGCAGCGCAGCACCTGGGTGTGCTGGTGGACAACAAGTGAAGCAGGAGGCAGCAAGGGGCCCTTGTGGCCAAGGCGGCGCATGGGATCGTGGGGTGCATTAGGCAGAGTGTTGCCAGCAGGTGGAGGGAGGGGCTCCTCCCCTGCGCTCAGCCCTGGGCAGGCCTCCTCTGAGAGGAGTAGTGTCCCCCATTGTGGGCTCGCCAGGACAAGAGACGTGGCCCTACTGGAGAGAGTCCAGCGGAGGGCTACGAAGGTGACGAGGGGACTGGAGCATGTCTCCTGTGAAGCAAGGCTGAGAGAGCTGGGCCTGTTTATGCTGGAGAAGAGAAGACGTGCAATCATCTGAAGGGAGAGTGTTAAGAGGATGGGGCCAGACTCTTGTCCGTGGTGGCCAGCGACAGGACAAGAGGCAACAGACACAAAGTGGAACACGGGAAGTTCCGTCTGAACCTGAGGGAAAACGTGTTGACCGTGAGGGTGAGAGAGCAGTGGCACAGGTTGCCCAGAGAGGTAGTGGAGTCTCCTTTGCTGGAGAGATTCAAAACCCGCCGGGACGTGATCCTGGGCAATGTGCTCTAGGTGACCCTGGCTGAGCAGAGGGGTTGGACTAGAAGATCTCCAGAGGTCCCTTCCAACCTTGGCCATTTTAAGAATTCTGTGATTCTATCTTTCTTTTATGTCCTTATTCATGCTGGTGTCCCAAGAGAGATCTTGTGGTTGCACTAGAGAGTAATGCCTGAAGAAAGGCACAGGTATGGTTTGTGTATATGACTTCTAAGTATATAGCTACAGATAGTATTTTCTTTGAGTCATTTTGCTTTTTTGTTCCATTAAAATGTAACACATAGGCAAAGTTGTAAGAAATACATCTTTATTAGGCATTTTTGGGCATCTGGATTAAGTGCTGAGATTTATCAATATCTGATTTAACAGCATAGGTTTAAGTACCCTTCCTGAGTTTGTGATATCTTTTCAGAAGAGATAGCACTTTTCATTTCCAATTTTACTCAGCTTACAGGTTCAGCGGAGACCTTGAACAGAAATAGGATGATATAGAGGAAGGGAAAGGAAGAAACAATAAGATTTGCACGTGTAAACATAATTTAAGTTTTCAAAGAAAGAAGATGGGACTCAATTTGCAACTATACACTGCAAAGACTCAGCACAGCTTGCTCCTCCCTTCCTTTGACAAATACCAGTTCATAAAAGTTACTAGATTTTTTTAGGCATGGCTGTCAACATACTCTGCAGGAAACAGACAGCTTTTGATGCATCTATTAAATAATCTGTACCAATATCTGTGGAAGAGATTCTGCCTCTCCTTTGGTTTCTGTGCAGGATGGTGAAATCCTGGCTGCAGGTTCAAATTTGATTTTTAGCAGGGCTGGGATCATTAGGTAGCTAACAAACTATCTTCATAACCAAAACTGCATGCAGTGGTAGGTTTGTGCACTCTTCAGGTATGCATCTTACTTGTGATTGAGAGCAATGCAAACTTCTGTGTACCTTTCGTACTGTTATTTACCTAGCAGAATCTTAAAATTCAGTCCTAATAATAACTAAGATTTGGCCAGACGTGGAAAAATCTAGTGAAATCCTTACTCTAGTAAAGAATATACTTTTTTTTTAACAATTTCAGAAAGATTAATTTAGACTGTTATAGTTATAGGATGCAAATTGTAAAGATATAAAGGGCCTTCCTGGAAAGATAAATAGGGGGAGAAAATGGGAATCCACTTAGATGTGAAAGGATTCCAGATGAATGTGGAGAAAGAAGCTCAGGCTGGAAACAATTCTAAAGTGGAAGAACTCGTACCCCTGAGACGGACTGAAAGCCACTTCTGCCTGATCGAAGAAAGATAGCTTTGTTTTCTTTATTGTTTAATGGAAAAAAAATGGATAGGAACATTTCTTTGTTTAATTGAAAATGGAAAGATGACATGAAATTTCACTCTTAGTTTGCTATGGCTGAAATGCCATCACTGACAGGAAGAACAACCAGGTCACGCAGAAAATGAATGATGGAAGGACCTCACAGGCTTGCAAACTTGCACAGATTTGAACGAACCTTCCATCATAATTTTTAAATTTTGTGTACATATAGAAAAAGAAACAATAAATATAAGAACCGCAGTATTCAATATTGCAGTTAAAACTCCTGGGTCAGTCTTTTGAAACATTGATTCTTAGCCAATTATTTGTGGAATGTAGATTATAAACATTTTCTGAAAAGAACAGCCAGCTGTGCTAGAATTTATGCTCAATACTTAAACAAGAGGCAAAACTGTTGAGAAGAGACATGACCAAACACCACAGAATTTAGTTTCTGGAACACAACTGGAAGAAGATTTTGTGACTGTAGATGTATAGAATACAAATGTATATAAACTTTCTTCTACGGTATTGGGAATCTGTACACCTTAATACTAGCCTGAGAATATGCACGAAAATCTGAAATGAGATGAGTCCCTCTTCTGTATGATATTCCCACACTATTTGTATGTATCCCACCTCTTCTGCGCTTCGGGGTCTCTCAGTTCTCTGTGTGCATTTTGTCAGAGAAGAGACTGCATAATTTAGATCTTTGACCATCATCTTTTCATATTTATGCTGTTATCATACTACCTTCTATGTATGCCTTCTACATTATCTTTTTTTCCTGTAAGTCAAGAAATTTTAGCCTGCTCTCTCAAATTCCTCCTTACATCTCACATCCTTTCATTTGTTATCCATTTCAAATCCATGCTTTAGACCTGCTTAGTTGAAGTAAGATGTCGCAAAGTAGCTAAGAACTTATAAACTCAAGTTTATGAGGTACTAACTTCTTATTCTGTTTTCTGTAACCCTTTCTTCTGCCTTAGAGCAATGGTCTGCTCTTTGTTCCTATTTCTGATGAGAGTCTTGACTTGGTAAAAGGCTTGTTCCACCCAGTTTCCACTGAAACCAGTGAGATTCAGCACTTTTCAGAAAGGAATCAAAATCCTGAAAGTTTTACTGCATAATCCATGGCTTTCTAATTCCTTATGCAATGTTGCTGCATTTGATGTCCTATGTTTTACAAGGAAAGTATTATATTGAAACTGAGAGGTCCAAATTTTATCTTCTAATTATATGGGACTATTCCTGAAGAAAGCTTTTTGTAGCAATTCTCTTGTGCTTTCCTATCGATAAAACCCATGTAGCAATGATGCATGGAAAACGCTAGCTGTGGTTTCACTTAAAGGCCTTTTATGGGGTATTTGTATTTCCTTAGGAATATGCCGCACATCCACCTGACTAAGAGTGGTGTCCCTGCTTTTCAGGGCTTTCATACCTCACTACTTCTGTTTGTTAGAATATACTTTTCATAGTATGACCACTGAGCTATGTGGTTGTATATTGAAGAGCAGAGTCAAGGCTCTTATACCCTGCTTCAGGGGCATCAGCATGATTTGGTTATAGTTAGTTAGATGTTCCCTTTTATTTTTTTTTTCTGTCTGGTTCAAATAGGTTAGAAAGGGTAGTAATAGAATACTTTCCTTCATTTTGTGCATAGGTATATATGAGTATAACCATTAATCTAGCCCTATGTAAACAATGAGAACTTCCCAATAGGAATGATAAACAAAATGAAATGGTAGCCCAGATATTTCGAATCTTTCCTCTTTGACAGATCTTCATAGCAAAATGGGAAAAGAAATTATTTTTTTCCTGATAGAGAAATCTCTGTTCATTTTTAAGTTATCTGAACATTCCATACTGTGTAGATCTCAGTAACCAAAACAATACAAACTATATACTGTTGATAAGATTCCACAGTGTCTTGTCCCTAACAGCACAGTTGTGAGGGATAGAGCCTCATATGTATTTCTCCTTTATTTTCTTCCCTCCTCTCTCCAAAAGAGAAAAAAAGGAGCAGCCAATTTTTATTATCTTTGCTTCCTGATTTTATGAGTAGCATAGGGGACATGCAAATGGAAATCTATTAAAACATCTTCAGCAAACCATATACATTATAGCAATATTTCCAGTAGCACGCTTTAATTGTTCCGTTTTCATTTCTGCAATATATTTCTACAGAGCAGCTCTAACTGCAGTTGAAAATTAAAAAAAAATCAATACAGCTTGCAGGTACATCACACTAGGGTGTGTTATTCATGCATTTTTTTCCTGGATTTTTGAGAAGCAGTTTTTCAGGTATGTACGCTGCTACTTATCACCCTCCCCCAAAGTCTGGTTATATATTTTTATATTCAGGCATAATATAGTCAGAATTTGCAGGCGGTTCTCAGAGAACTTTTTCCCCTCTAGCTAGCTGTGGAAAGGACAATGCAATTAATAACAGATGGTATGGAATGACCACGTCCTTGAGCGAATGCCTTATTGGCACCTCCTGCTAATTGTATCACATATAACACAACTAAAAGCATTATAAATCTGAACTGGGGGACATTTTATGCAAGAGCTCTCCTCCTTTTCCAGATAGTAAATTGCTCAGTTCTTGAAGTATCTATAACCTTGTGACACCCAACTTGCATTAGCTTAATTGCGTTTTCCTTTTCTTCCTCCCTCCTCTTTCTTTTTCTCCTTTTCCTTTTTTTTTTTTTTTTTGGGGGGGGGGGGTGGTCTGTAAGAGCAATTCTATTTTGTTACTCTGCCTGTATTACTACTAGGAATAAAGGACCTATATTTCATGGCTTATACAAAATCATATTGGGTACGATCTGCAAACTTGTTGATAATTTGTCTTTTTTTAAAAGAGCCCTTTAAAGCCCTTTAAAGCCCTTTCTTTAATTTCAGAACATGAGAGGAAATGACTAAATGTTGAAGAAGTTTAATAGAGGTCCGGAAGAGCATTTTCATTAACTATGAGCTGGAGTGATTTTTGGATGGATCAACAGATGTACCCTACTCTATTTCTGAATGTAACTACCATGATGAAAGAAAAAAAGGTCCTAATGCCTAAGGAATTTTTCTTTCTCACAGTAATAAATCAACAGCAAAAAATTTTGATAGGAGAAGTAGGAAGGTATTGCTGAAGTCTCAAATAGTCTATTGCCTTGTCACTGTATGGGAACCAAGAAGGGCTTCTGTAGAGTTTTTTTCTCTTGGCAGTGGGTAAAGGGGTGGACTGCTTCTCAGGAAACTTCTAGTGGATTTTTTTGTTTCGCTTCTACTCGTATGATTAACTTAGACCTTACTTTTGGTTTATGGAGCAAAAATAACTAAAGTCAACTGGAGCATATGCATAAAACAACTTACTGGAGATACTATTTAAGGCACAGAATGATGATACTGCTGCACATAGGCACTGGCATCTACAGCTGCAAGTGCCCTGTCAATGTATCATTGACTTTTAGACCTGAGGCATCTCCCTAGCTCTCCTTCTGTCTGTATGAAGATGGTAAGCTGAGAGAGAATAGGTCCTTGTAGGATATTTCAGTAAGATGGAATACAATCTGAGAGCAATTATTCAAATTCAGCTGGGCCAGTACCTGCAAAAAGGTGTCAGATCATTATAATTCATTCCTTAGACATCTGTCATATCCTTCAGATATCTCTTGTTCTATGTTAAATGTTGCAGAGTGATCTGGAAAAAGGAGGTTTGCTCTGGGCAGGAGTAAGAAATAGCACGTCAGTGCAATCTCCAGAGGAAGACGTGCACTGAACTGGGAACTAGGACTTCTGAATTCAAGTCTCATTTCTGCTATTGACTTTCTGAATTTGCCTCACTTGTTTGTATTTTTGTTCCTGCTCTATATTCTGATCTCTTTTAAATTGCAAGCTCTTGAACAGTGCTAATCTTGAGGGCTCCTAGGTGCTACTGGAATATATAATAACATTAATAACATAACAAACTAACTTTGTAAGTGTCATGTAAATATATACTTTAAAAGCCAATATCAAGACTGCTTTGGAAAAAAACATAGGCATACAAAAGTCTGCACCTAAATAAGTCAAAGATAAGATCCCCACAGGTTCACTGAGGGTTGAGCAAACAAGCCTGAAAATGCATTTATTTTGAAGTCTATGTATGCAAAACTATATATGCAAACAACTGAAGAAAACCAGTGAGTAAAACAGATCTCAGTCTCAAGAAAAAATAAGGCCGAGTGATTGAAGCCAAGGAAGAAGAGTCATATGAAAAAAGCAGGCAGTATGGAAATTAAATGAAGAAAGGGAAAAGAACTGTTGGAATACCTTACTTGATAACAAAATAACAGCCTAAATCTTAGGATACTAACTTCTTCCCTATGACAGGGGCTTTGAAATTTCCACATTTTCCTTATATGTTTGCCATTTTCGTTCATCTAGATAGTGTATTCCAAACAGTATAATGTTGACATCATAACCCCAGCATTATGCACATACCTGGATATGACCCCTTTAATTCAGAGGGATACTGGGGCTTGCAAAAAGTGCAGGAATTGATGTAAATCATCAAGAATGCTGTTTAGTCCCCTAAGAGCAACTGTGTTAAACCTGTGTTTATATGAAAAATAGAAAGTAAAAATGACAAAATGAAGTTTTACAGTTTGATGCAAAATCCCATGTCAAAATGGGCTAAATAACCTGTAATTGCAAGTGTGTAATCTGTATGCTTTAAAATCTATGGCTGTTCACTGACACATGTAGCAAGGAATGTGTTATCCAGTAGTTTTAATTTCTATACAGAGCGTCAAACAACTACATGGTCAAGTGCATCCATACCTCAGCTGACAGATTGTTTGTTGTAATCAAGGATAATGTTCTAATTCAATCAAAAGACCGAAAAAACAGAAAATTCTGTTCCTTCCCTCACTGCAAAAGATTCTTAGCATGGCACTGTGGAAAGGATATGCTTATCAGGCACTGACTTCCTTTTCTGCAATGCGAAGATGGTAGTATTTATATGCTGTTTGGCTTAGATTCCTTTAGGTCCCTAAACTGCTTTGATCTTTGGACAGAATTTATTAGGGTCTAATGGCTCACGAGGCACTGAAATGAGAAGAACCTGCTCTAGCCTTGTCCTGCCGGCCTTGGCTTCGTACTCCGCTCTGCTCTTCGTGCTGGCCCTGGCAGCTGTTAGACTATTCTTTCAAAGAGTTCAGCTCCTGAAACCTGCAGAAAACCAACCTAACAAACATCAGTAGAGTTTATTCAGAGGGTATATTAGGGGTGGTGGTGGTGGTGGTGAATATAATAATTTCAGAGAAGATTTTGAATAAAGACAAAGCCATTGGAAAGGAGGAAGTAGTAGCATGTAATGAGGAAAGCACAGGCTAGGGAAAAGTTAAGAGTCATCCCTCTCTCTTTTGTTGGCTGGAAACTTTTAAATTGTCTCAACTGTCCTGAACAATTACCCTAGGAGCAGGCATCCATGCAATGTCTTAATGTCTTTACTGTGTGATATGTATGTTGAATAAGTATATTTATCATTGCCTAGTTTTTCGTACGTGTTTCAGGCATCATATAGCCAGAATTTGTAGGCTAAAAGAAATACATGCTGATTGCCACCACCAAATGGCCACCTCTATCTGTGCACCAAATGCTGTATTTCTATAGCTGAAAGTTAGTTTATGCTTTGTAAGGAAGTGTAGAAAAGCATCCTATGAAACAGTTATATGTACATGCTTACTAGGACAGGGTGATCAATTTGGTAGGATAGGTGTTGGTGTAGCTGTCACCAACAGGGAACAAACTACTTTGGATAGGTGTCAGAGAAAGTACTCCTATACACCAGATATAATAATTAATTTGTAATTTAATATTGCTGTAAATGTTGCATTACCTTTAACGATTCTATCGTTTCCTGTCTGGCATTCCTTTATTTTTTCAGTTTATACTCTTAAATAGAGAATTGAAAGGCACTTTCCTTATTTGCTCACTTGCTTTGGAAAGTGCATAGTTTAGAAGCGTGGGTCTAATGGAGATATAAATAATCAGTTCAATTGATGGGGAGAAAGATGTTATAGTATTTATTTTAAATTGTGAAGAATTTTGAGTGAAGCGTTGGGCTTCTCTTTCTCTTACTCTCAAATGCCATGAGTCGGAGTTTGGCACAAAATAGAAAGGACATAGGTTTACATGAGAGACTCAACGCATACACTTCTTTTTGTTGTTGTATTTCATTACTCATTATCAACGTACAGCAATACTACACACTCTCTCTCTCTACCCTCCCAGTTTTTAATATTTCCTCTTAAACTGAGCTCAGGCATTTGTAGTAAATCACAGAACACAGAATCAGAGAAGGGTGGAGGTTGGAAGGGACCTCTGGGGATCATCTAGTCCAACCCCCCCTGCTCAAGCCGGCTCATCCTCAGCACATTGCCCACGACCACGTCCGGCCGGGTTTTGAATCTCTCCAGCAAAGGAGACTCCACTACCTCTCTGGGCAACCCGTGCCACTGCTCCCTCACCCTCACGGTCAACAAGTTTTCCCTCAGGTTCAGACGGAACTTCCCGTGTTCCACTTTGTGTCTGTTGCCTCTTGTCCTGTCGCTGGCCACCACGGACAAGAGTCTGGCCCCATCCTCTGCACAGCCTCCCTTCAGATACTTGGACACGTTGGTCAGACCGCCTCTCAGTCTTCTCTTCTCCAGCATAAACAGGCCCAGCCCCTGTAGTCTTTCTTCATAGGAGAGATGCTCCGGTCCCCTCGTCACCTTTGTAGCCCTCCGCTGGACTCTCTCCAGTAGGGCCACATCTCTCTTGTAGTGGGGAGCCCACAACTGGACACAGTACTCCAGGTGAGGCCTCCCCAGGGCTGAGGAGAGGGGCAGGAGCCCCTCCCTCCACCTGCTGTCCTTCAATATCTAATTTGTCTCAGTAGATTGGACTTATCTATTATTGTTTAGGTATTTTGAACATTTTGTAGTGTTTCTTTAAATTTACTTACTTTTCATGATTAAACCTCATTATTCTGTGAAAAAGAACAAAGTGAGAAGAACGTTTAGATCATGTTCACTGTCTTGCTATCTTCGGTCCAAAGTCCTCTAAACCTCTGGCCTCAAAATCTTAGTTGCTACCTAGTACTTCTTATGTTATGAGAAATAGCAAAAAATATTTGATTTTTGTCTTCGTTAACTTTAGGCGTTTCTGTCACAGTCCCTGATCTTTTTTTTTTGAAGTTGAAGAAGGCTCAACAAACAAACAAAAACATGCAGCTGTGGAGTTCTGTGAAGACACTAGCCAGAATTATCAAGGAAAACTAATGATAATGGTAAATAGATCGTACACAGTTGTAAAGTTGTAAGGCTCAGCGTAAGGGTAAGAGCCCAGAAAATTGAAGGCAAAACCTGGAAAAATGTGTTTTCATCTCAGCTAGACTTTTTGGTAAACATTTTTTATGCGTGGTACGTAAGCTTGTAAATAATATGAAAATTTATCCGATTGTGTAAGTCCAAGTTTTAAACTGTAAATATATTATTAATATCGATATACAATATTGATAATATCAAATACAATATTAATATTATCGGAAAGCTGCACATGGACTAGATTTGAAAAAACATCTAGTAGAATTTTTTTGACAACCTAGGTAAGACTGGTTTTCTGTTACTCTGTTATTTGCATTCTCCCTCCCATCCCTTTTGAGACGTTCATCTAGAAAGTCACTAACAGTGACACATCTCTGAGCCAAGAGCAATCATGTGTCTAGCAACCATGCTTCTCATTAGGGCAACTGTGAATTTGATTTGAAACAAAGAACACATTACAGGATAAGACGGCTATTTATCTATCTGCAGTTTACCAAATAAGCACAAGGAAGAGCAGGAAATGACATGTGACCTCATCCATAATTCATATACTTAATTGAAATCACTCTTCTTCTTCTGATGCAAGTAATAATCGGCAGAAAAAACAGAAGGCCTTGTCTACAAAATATCATGAAGAATAAAATTTCTTTGTTTTTTCCTAACGCCTTTAGCTTTTCTTGAGTCTTGCTATTTTTGAACAGTTTACAGATGTTGGTGGGTGTATGTGTGCCTATTGTCTGTAGCTAAAGGTTAAGGATGTTTAATTATAAAAATGGATAGCTATGATAAATTAAAGTGTTTTGGAAAGTTTGTTTTGCAGAAAGAGGAGAACACAACTTGTTTCTTATCTAGCTGATTTTTTCACTTTGCAGAAAAGGGGTAGAGGAAATGCGGGGGCACTGCTAAATCAGATAGCGGCCCTAGTGACATAGGACGCAGAAAGAGCAGAGGTACTTAATGTTTTCTGTGCCTCAGTCTTTACTGGTAATACTGGCCCTCAGGGATCCCATCTCCATGAGACCTGAGGGGTAGTCTGGGTCAAGGAAAACTTACCTTTGGAGAAAGAGGATCAAGTTAGAGAACACTTAGTACCACGGAACCTGGTGGGAGGCACCCACAAGCACAGAGGAAGCTGGCTGATGTCATTGCGAGGCCACTCTTGATTATCTTTGAAAGGTCATAGCAATCAGGAGAGGTACCTGAGGACTGGAAGAAAGCAAATGTCACTCCTATCTTCAAAAAGGGCAAGAAGGAGGATCTGGGGAACTACGTTGGTCACCCTCACCTCGATCCTAGCGAAGGTAACGGAGCAACTAAACCTGGACACTACTTCTAGACACATGAAGGATAGGAAGGTGATTGGGAGTTTAAATATGTTTAATAGCTTTATTTACGACCTGTATAATGGGACCAAACGCACCCTGAGCAAGTTCACAGATGACACAAAACGGGGAGGAGTGGCTGATACATAAGGGGGCTGTGCTGCTACTCAGAGAGACAGAGGCAGGCTACAGAAGCGGGCAGAGAGGAACCTCATGAAGTTCAACAAAGCAAAATGAAAAGTTCTGCCCTTTGGGAGGAATAAACCCCACGCACCAGTACAGGGTAGGGGACAACCACCTGGAGAACAGCTTTGCAGAGAAGGACCTGGGAGTCCTGCTGCAGAACAAGTTGACCATCAGCCAGCAATGGGCTCTTGTGGCAGAGAAAGCCAATGCTATCCCCTGGGCTGCATTAGGAAGAACATTGCCAGCAGGTGGAGGGAGGTGATCCTCCCCCTCTACTCAGCGCTGGTGAGGCCATATCTGGAGTACTATGTCCACTTCTGGTCTCTGCAGTACAAGAAAGACATGGACATATTGGAGCAAGTCCAGTGACAGGTGAAAAAGTTGATTAAAGGCCTAGAATGTCTTTCATACAAGGAGAGGCTGAGAGAGATGAGATTGCTTAGCACAGAGAAGGGAAGGATCAGAGGGGAGCTAAGCTATGTGCATAAATACCTGGATGAGAGACTTGGTAGAAGACAGAGCCAGACTCTTCTCTGTGTTGCCAGTGACAGGACAAGAGACAATGGGCACAAACTGAAAAGCAGGAAGCTGTGTCTGAACTTATAAAAATACTTTTTTTTTGTGAGGTTGACCAAGCACTGCAGCAGGTTGTCTAGAGAGGTGGTGGAATCTCCATCCTTGGAGATATTCAAAACTTTAATGGACATGGTCCTGGACAGCATGTTTTTGTTAACCTTGCCCAAGTAGGGGGCTTGGACTAGACAATTTCCAGAGATGCCTTCCTCTGAAGCAGGATCACTGAATATCCAACTTAAAGTAATGCATCATCTTAAGGTAGGAAAAAATTTATGGAATCATTTATTCTTTTATTTGCCTTTGTTTCCCTTTTATATTAGTAGTTTAAACTATTATGTCCAATATCCAATTATGAAATCATCCTGTCTGACCCCCTACAACATACACGGATCATTTACACCCAACAGGAAGGATAGGCTACCTTTTGTATAGTAACAGGAGGACATAAAACAATTTAGGCAAAATAATAAATCTGAAAGAAGTTTTAATCATAAAAACAAAAGATGACACACAACCATTAAAGCTGCAATAGCAGCATGTAACTGGCTTGTGCAGTGCATAACTCACAGTGTGAAAGAAAGTGTAAATAAAGGGTAGAGGAAGGAATCTAATACATATATGTTTATGTTTAGTGAGTGTGTGACTGAATTTGGAAGAGTCAAGTGAACACGGCAATGGTCACATAGACATCCTACTGGAAATAGGTGTACTGGACAGGATACAGTAAAGCTTTTATGGAATAGCTGAAGAGATACAAATAGCAGTAGATTTGAATATTTTGCCTGAAATGAGAGGGAGAGGTGGGAGCTTATGCTTAGGATCTTAAAGTTATTCTGGTTTACTGGGATATGTTTCTGAGTATCATTCAGACGGAGCAGAGCATATATTGAGATTTTTTCTGAGTTTAATATCCATGACATGTTTGGGCAATGGACTCATGGATTTCGATTTTCTTTTCCATGGTCATACTTACTAGTACTGTAGAGCATATAGATACATGTAGAGTTAATAGGGTGGAGAAGGAAGTCATCTGGTGGTCAGTCCATCACACTTCCCAGTTAAATGTGGTAGAGCGCAGGAACAGACGATGTGTGTTAAATTAGAAAAATGTTATTTTTTTATTATTTATTTAGGTCTTGGATAGACCCACAGCTACAGTTTCCTTTAAGCTAGTTCTTGTGTACCAGGTTTGTCCCAACAGACCCAGATAGTTCTGGTTTTTTGGAAGTCCTGATAATTATTGTCATTATTGTTATTAATATTCATTTAAATATATTGACTTATTTAAAAATGTTGGTTTTATTTTTTATATATGGGTTAATTGTTAACAATAAATAATGTAATAACAAGTAAGCAATGCCTGTGATCCTGCAGCATTCCACATCTACTTCTGAAAGCATATCAGAGCCTTTGTTGAAATCTATCTGTGTAGTTATAAATAATGTAAGTAATAGCATGATAGATTTGGAGTGATAGCTTCTGTTTGTCTATGCAGTAGGAATATTTTCTGACTTACTCTATAAGAAATCTGACGGATGGATGAAATCTCAATAAATGTTTTGATAGAGGAATAATTCAGATATAGAACTGGGGTTTTTTTGATGCTAGGAGCAGCTTCTTATTTTTTCAGCTTATTGCTTTCTGCAGACCTAATCAATAGTGAGTTAATTTAGTTTAATAGATTTTAAATAAATTGAATGTTGACCACCATATTCTGATATGATTAAAAAAAATGTGATATTTAGGACAAAAGAAAGGGAAATAAAAAAAATTGTGCCTTGCCTATGGAAGGAAATAGAAAGAAATTTTATCTTTTTCATCACTGTAATGCAAGAGCTCATCTGAATTCTTCTTTAGTGCCTGCTAGTGCATTTGTTACACACCCATCCGGTAGCTTTGATCTATGATGTTTATCATGTCACCCTATTATAATATTGTTTGAACCAGTTTTGTAGGAGTGGCCTTACCACTGGCATAGTGAGTTTCAATTAGTTGCCAATTTTATTTGCAAAGTATGGTCACATCTCTGTTGCTATGGGAATATGATATTTTACCGTCCACTTCAATAACAATCTATTAGACTCAGGGGGAGTAAACTTAGGGAATACAAGTTGGAAGAAGGAATTCATTAAGATATTCTTTGCCACTCCTTAGTGCTTATTGAGCTGATATCTGCTGGAACCCTAAATAGATTGGCCATACAAGTATTTCTAAACAACAACCCCAAATGTTGCTCTGCAGATGTGAAATTTCAAAGTACTGGAATTTTTTTAGACTAAAATTTTAGAAGTGACTAATGAGAACACAATTGATCAGATGAGAGATTACTGTGGAAGCACTGAGTGAATGCTCAGTAAGAAGTTCTTTAAAAGAAGACAGACTGTTCCGTGCAGGTCACCAGATTAATGGATTGCATGTGAATCATTATTATTATGTGTATTTGTGTGTATAATAAGGGAGTCTTTGTCCGTACGATCTAATACACCCAGTATAGATATACAGATATGCTGTATTTTGTGGTGGTTCTTCACTTATCACAGAATCACAGAATGGCCAAGGTTGGAAGAGACCTCTTCTAGTCCAAGCCCCCTGCTCAACCAGGGTCACCTAGAGCATATTGCACAGGATCGCGTCCAGGTGGGTTTTGAATATCTCCAGGGAAGAAGACCCCACAGCATCTCTGGGCAACCTGTGCAGGTGCTCAGTTACCCTCACAGGAAAGTTTTTTCTCATATTTAGACAGAGCTTTCTGTGTTTCAGTTTGGGCCTGTTGCCTCTTGTCCTGTCGCTGGGCACCACAGAGAAGAGTCTGGCCCCATCCTCTGGACAGCCTCCCTTCAGATACTGGTACACATTGATCAGATCGCCTGTCAGTCATCTTATATTAGTGTTTGTAGGAGATAAGTTCACAGCAATATTGTACCTGCAGTAAGAAAGGTAAAGAAAGCTTCTTACATATTTACACTACTTAAAACTTATGTAAAGTCTCTGAAATTCTGCTTCTACTTTCCTCTCCTCCCATACCTCACACACCAAATTATCAGGGGGAGGCGACCTTCCCCAGCAAAACCTTGAATCTGAATCCTGGATCAAAGAGAAAGATTTAAAACTCAGGATGCAACAACCCAGGCAACTGTTGATTGGAAATGTGATTTGAATCTGTGCATTCCTATAGCTTAGATCAGGTGGTCATGACAGTCAAAGTTACCACCCCATGTGGTTCCCAGTGATTTAATGAGAAACTTTTCTGATGTTTTCTTCTGTCCTGTCATTCAATGTAGTCCATTATAATGCATGATATGGCTCTCAGCCCACATCTACAGATATCTCCCACTGTCTCCACAGTTAAAACTAAATTTAAGCCACACTTTTACTACATTAAATACTCTCAATCTACCCTTCTGAAATGTATTTCTACTGTTAAATTGTTGATGCTATGGTCCAGGTCTATGGCTGAGATTAATATTTTATTGTGCTGTATTCCATAACCTTCACTAAAAGTTTAATTTGACTCATATGGGAGCTAATTTCAGTCTCTTTCCTCCCCAGGTCTTCAAAAGGCAGAAGAGAAAGTAAGCAGAACTAACAACCAATGATTGCCAATAGCATGTTAGATTCCCAGTCTTTAAACTATGCCTGAAAAATGTAAAGTGGGATGGCAGAAAGGGAATCGAAGCACGGAACAACTGAGCCTGACGTGGAGTCTGGTTCAGTTCTATCACAGACTTACTGAAAGACATTAATCCAGTTACTTAATTCCACCCTGATCAGAATTTTCATCCATAAAATGGGTACACAAGTATTCATATGAAAGAATCCCTATAATAAGGGATCTGGTAGTGGGGGAGCCATTTTAGCATGCTGCGAGTAGGCCTGGTACAAGTTTGGGCAGGGGAGGAAGCTCAGAGGGGCCCTTGTTTCGGGGTCTGAACTAGGCATGCAAAGGCCATGAAATGGCCGATTGAAAAAGTGGTACTAAAGAGTAATTTTACGTCTTGCAATGCATTCTTTGGCCATGTGCATCACTAAGAATGTGTTCTTGTGAGAAGAAAACTCCACTATGAGGTGAGATAGTGCTCATACTACTAATCATTGAGAATTGTTACCATTTCATGCTCTTGCTCTCATTAACAGCTCCAAAGAGGCAGTCGAAGACATCATACAGGATGTTGTCACACCTGCCAATCTTGTTGATAGATGCAGCAAACAGGCAAAGCCCAGAAGGGACGTGGAGTCCAAACAGCTTGCTATGGGGTGAGGACTGAAGCGTATTGGCAAGTCAGAAAGAAGATATGTAACATGGTGAACGTATGGATGATATGTAGACTCCCTTCTGCAGAGCTGTCCCTTTAACAAATTGTAAAATTTTAACAACTTGCAAAAGCTGTGGACTGACTGGATCTTCATATCTTCATTAGAAATAGTTTCTTCTATTTCCTTTTCCCTCTCTTTGTAACATTCCTATCACTTCTCTTTACAGTTTACATTTTTTTCAGTATATTTACATACTTACTTTCCTTATTATCAGTGATTTTTATTTTTCTAGAACAAGCACAACAAAAGGCATTTTTTCATTATGCTGAAAAATGTCAGCCCTCAATCTTCAACACTAGTTTTGAAGGGAAAAAAAAAAAAAGAATCTCTCAGCTCTTCATGTGGAAATTAAGACTCTGTAATAGAAGCTCTACAACCACTCTGGCAATCTGTTTCAGTGCTTCACTATCCTTACCACTGAAAGTGATTTTTAATGCCGTCTTGAATATTCCTTGTTGTATTCTGAGCTCACTACATCTTTTGTCCTTATTTTACACAATTTCCAGTCAGTAGAAGTTAAAGCATGCACTCAAAGTTAATATCTTTCTTGAATCACTGGCTTAAGCTTTTAAATCATATATTCTTGAACATGTATCATAACTAAGTATTTTTTCTGGGCTTTGATCCAGAGCACAGGGACTAACAGAAAGGACTGCTATGGATTATCGTCTTCTTTTCTGCAGTTGCTTTTCATGTATTTGATATTTATCATATTTTTTACTTTTCTAAGATAACCTCAGTTCTTTCAACCCTTTTATGTAGGTTACATTTTTTAGACTGTGACTCTTTCTTATTGCTTTACTGTGAACTCTTTCTAGCTAATCTACATCTTTCTTGAAATGTGGTGTCCCAGACTGAAACAATTACTCCACCTGAAGCCTTACCAACAAGTATCCCTTTCCATACATCATGTTATGCTTTTTAAATAAATAATGCATGACATTATTTACTTGTGCATGATTAACTCTGATCTCTTTTCTGCAGAGCATCTATTTAGTCACTCGTTATGTATTCTTTATATGTATATTCTTTATATTATTTCTGAATAGGTATAGCCCTTATGTGTTTCCTAATCCTTATTAATTGGCATGCTTTATCACAGAATCACAGAGTCGTTGAGTGGGAAGGGATCTTTAAGGATCATCTTGCCCAAACCCCCTGCCCCTTTCCTTTAGGACATTTTTAATATTGGTCATAATAATCTGAAATTCCATTTATGTTCTGTAATGTACATGCAAATTTCCGTGCTCATCAAAAAATTCAGGGAGCATAGCTTCTACTCCATTATCCAAATCCCTAACAAAAAATGGAATTATACCAAATCAAAGATAGACATCTCTGGCATTTCACTTGCTACTTTATTTCAGACACTTGATAAATATGTCTAAATACCTGTCTTCCTTTTACTCAGAGTAATAGATATTTCAGAAGAAACAGTAAAAGGCATCTTAACTTTTGACACTCTAACATGTGGTATTCTCATAAGCAAGTTAAGAAATCACAGACTAGATGAAGCTGACATAGATAGGTGCAGAACCAGGCAGAAAATCATCCTTCAAGAGTAGTTATCAACAATTCATAGTCAAAATTGAAGAAAGTAGTAATATCTATTACTCTGAGCAGAAGGAAAATAGAAATTTAGAATATTCACCAAGTATCAGAATTAGAGTGCTAGCAAAGTGTAGTCAGAGACAGAAGCATGATTCCCTGTTTCCTAAGTCTTCTGTATTTTCTTTTGCATTTCTTAGCAGTATAATTCACTTTTCAGGATATAAATTTGCAGAATGTAAATAGTCATATCTGTCTTGTTTTATTGTATTTGTATGCATGATTCAATCATAAAACATTCCACTCAAAGATAAATATTCCAGCCCACCAATACATAGCAAATAAAAATGCTGAAGTTTGGAAATTAATGAGGTGGTATGGGGGAACAATGTCTTCTTTTCAATATATAAAGAATAGAATTAGGCAGAAGAATGTAGTAGAGGAAGAGCTTTTGCATAAATACGAAAGGTTAATATAAATATCCTAATGTCAATATTTCTGACTAGTATTACCCAAAAACAAAACAAAAAGTTAGAGATAATATTTTGGATTATATTCACTAAAAATATGGAACATCTTTTTAGAGTCATTTCTCTCTGCCTTTTGTCTTGTTATGTGGATTTAACATGACTGGCGCTTTTTAAATTTTATAATTAAAAAATCTTAAAGGATATTCCAAACATCTTAATCGATATCACATCAGGTTTTATTTTCCTGTATCTCACTTTTCTAGAATTTCCCTTAGTTTAGTTTTTCAGGAGATAATTGTTTACTAAATCTTTCTCTGGTACAAATATATTCCCATTGTTTTGAGAAAAAAGTAGGAAAAATTTCTCTGAAATGGCCAAGCAGCTGTCAGCTCTTCTCCATATAATATAAGTTTTGAGAAAATCTTAGATGAAATTTCCTCAGCCACACAAAGAGTGGACTAAGTGCCTGAAACATGAGAAAATTCTTCCTTCCTCTCTTCCTCCTTCTTTTCCTCCCACTATCTATATATATTTGTTTAATAATAGTACTTCTAGGAAAAGATCTATGCCGGCTTTGTAGAACCACTCTTCCAGAGAAAGCTACAAAGAAATTCCATTACAAATCAGAGCTGACCAGTACATCATATCATTGCAGAGAGCGGATAAAGGCAAGATGAGGAAAGCTGGCACCATGTACTCCTTGTAGCACCCTGATGGCAAGGAGATGCAAAAGTGCTGTGTCTGCATTTATGCTAATTCCTTGAGATCTGCAGTATTTCTTTACAGACATGGTCACAAACTGTCTTTTTTTAATTTTCTTTTTCTTTCTTTTTTTCTTTTTTCTCGTATACCATCTCAGCATATTCTTAGTCTTCTTACAAATGTTTTAAACAGTGACATCCACCGCATGCTGGATGCTCTGTTGGTACAATGAGTGCAACCTTATCGATATCAGTTTTTTTTCATGTGGTATGCTATGCTCATTCTCCAGTTTTATTGCAAAGAAGGTTCTTAATCTATTCCATTGAGACTATGAGATCTAGGAGCGAATGCTGTGTTGCAGGTAGCAAGGGTAATGAAATGCCAGATTAATCAAACATAGTGTTTTCTATGGCAATAGTGTTATTCAATTGTCTAGGGTTTTTTTTTTTTGCGTCTTTATGATTTAAAAAAAAAAAGACCACATTAGGATAGCTACAAATGCTCTTTTAACATGGTTAGCCAACTATATTTGAATACAAGGTATGAACCCAGAGTTCCTCACTAACTTCTTCAAGTTTTAGTTCTTGCTGTGAAAGCTCACTTTTTCAAGGTAAGATACAGGAACTAGTTGAAAGGATTTCACCTCATAAGAAGATTCCTTCATTTCCTATCCAGTTGTAGCAAAGTCTTTCCACCTTTTTTTCCCTCACTCCTAGTCACTAAATTAAACCAAATATCACTTTCTTCATCTGTTATGGGTACGAGTCCTTACTCACCAATTTTATGGCACATCCAATAAAGCTTCTTCTGTCCTTCTCCGCACCTTCTCTCATAGTTCCCCTTTCTGAGCTGAAAACGTATACAAACAAATGTGAAGAGTCTACTATGACACTCAATTTCCTTTTTTTCTCAATTTGCAGTTCCTGAAACTTCTGCCTGTATTTTGTGTACTTAAATGCTCTCTTACATGACTCTGGGAGTTGCCTTATATTTGCACTAAAGACAACAGATCTATGGTAAAAATGAGAAATCAGGCTCAAGCTGTAGGAATTCAGACCGTGACTCATATTTTGAACAGAAAGAAATTCTGAATATGGCTACAGCCCGTGTTCATTTGACTGACCATATTCGGTTGCATTACTCTTGACAAAAATGGACACTGGTGGGAGATGAGTGAGTGAGTGGTAATCATATATTTCAGCAATAAAATAGCACCAAAATTATATACGAGGCCATTACTATTATTTCAAGATTTCATTACTTTAGATACCTTATTATTTGCAATGGTACTTACCTTACAGATAAATTAACGCATGCTTTGCTTTGATTTCAGTTCACTTTTTCATTAATTAGCCTTGCCATACTGAAAGATACTGACCTATATATCAGTTAAACAACTGTGAAGGCTGTGGTAAAAGGATCTATTTCATATTGCGTGAGAGATGTAGTTTCCTTACATTATATGACTTTACAGTTTAAAAAATGAAATGGCTTTCTAGCTCAGGAAATATACAGTCTATAGGCTTTACAGTGTGTGAAAGGTTTTCAAATATCAACAGAACTGTCCTTTTCCAGATTTATTATTAGAATTCAGGCAACATTTCACAGAAAGAGAGGGGGGGAGAAACAGGTTCCTGCTTCATATTTACAGGCTAGCCTTGGCCTACCCTTTCAGCCCTGTAAATCTTGTCGATACACCACCTGTCAAGCACATCAGACCTTGTGCATCAATAGTAGGTCAAAATACATTATACACTTCATACGTTCTGCTGTAAAAATATAAAACAATTGTTGTGAAATGCCAGTCTCAATTCCTTTGCCTTTATAAGATCATTTTGTTACTTCTCTCATAATATCACTTAAGTCTGATTAATGCTGGGAATTTTTTAGGTATCACCTCTGCAAATATAGAAGAAAATAAGCTTGTTGTTCTTAGGATCCTCAAAATGGTGCACATTTATCTCTGCAAATCTGTCTTATAACTATATAATATCCTCTTCATACTTGACAGCAAGATGAGTAGATAAAGTTTAAGGGGTTTGTGGAATTTTGGTAAGATGTCCATTTCTAGCCTCCTTTTATCTATCGATTTCAGATATTTCTTTGGCTTCCACAGGCATGCAAGAACATGTCAAAATCTTTAATGTGTTTATTCTTGAAACTCATCATAAAGAAAAATGTAAGGGCTTAAATATAACTTAAATGGCTGTATAGATAGTTGGAGGAAGGTGCACAGAAGAACTTCTGCTGTGTTAGCACTATTCCTAATTTTAGTCCCAAAAGCTATTTTAACAGCAGCTACAGTGTGGAGAATAACTCATTTAAATAATCTTTTCTGCTGTAGTAAGGCATAACTTATTTACTGATAAAGAAATGATAAACAAACCTTTCATATTTAAATATGCACAATAAATAAAAGCAAATAAAATCTTTGCGGTTTAGTGTGTTATGCAGTATGAGCTCTAATCCATGAGAAATTTGTTCTCAGAAATGAACAAGGAAGTTAATAGTGACTTTAGCAGAAAGGCAGCTCAAACGAATGAGCTATCATCAAGCTGTGGGCTCCTAACTATAGCTGGAGAACGGTAGACAGAAAAATTCCTGAGCTTTTCCTAGAGCCACCATTTTGGTGGTTGGACAAGCCATTGGTCTTTATATATCTCTGAGCTGAATTTTCTTGTGTAGGAGAGGAGTTCTTGGAAGAGAAGAAAAGCATACTTACTGAATCTGATGTAATTTAAAAATTTAAAATTTTTGTCTATATTGCTCTGGCAACAATAAATGCCCCTTAACATGGGAATAAACTTATTAAGTGACCTTATTTCCATACTTGTGAAGTGCTGTAAGAGAGTTTTATTCTACAAGAAAAATGAAGGGTGGTGCAATCCAATACTGATGCAACATATCTCATCTGTCCTACACTTTGATAAGCTAAATTATTTATATATCTGCCTTTCATTCATTTCCTCCTCCTAGTTCTCCACTCATCTGGTATTTGTGCAATGAATAGTGCCGCTATTTCATATTTAGTTCATTATACAAACGTTTTGGATTTATGTTTTATTACATTGAAGTACCTGTAGTAATACCGCTTTTGGTAGTAGCCCTAAAAGCCATTATCCAATTTTTTCAAAAGCATGTTCAGTATACAATCTTTTCTCAGAGAACATCAGATATCATCATGCTTGTAAAACAAATATGTATCTACAATTTGCCAAGGATGCCTGTAAAAAAGCCATACAGTAGAGCTCTTGAAAACAGTACATTTGGATTTTAGGAAGTTACAAGAGAACAAGTAAATAATAAAACATTTTGGCCTCCGTGCACTGCCTTCTCCAAACTATCATGGCTGTACTGGGTTATTTGAAACATCTTTTTTCTTATGGAAGCTGGAACGATTTGTATATTATTCCACTGAACTTGAATAATTGTTCATCATTTTTGTTGGATTCTCCTTTGCAGATTAACTATTTCCTTGCTTTTTTTCCTCAGTTTATCTAACTCTTATCACTGTTTGCAATTTCTATCATTCTTCTCATCTTTGATCTTGGCAAATATTCCTTTTTAAACTACTGAAGCAGCTAAAATCTGATGTAAAATCCATGCTGCTGCTCTCAGTAGTGCTTTCCAACTCTTTCTTCAGGTACAGTTCTCCAGGTGGCTTTGACCACGCTTCACTTTCATGCTGATGCTGAAATAAGAGCTGAGGGACCAGTTTATTCCCTCCCCACCAACCTCATACCCTTGTTTCTACAGGAAAGAAACCAGAGGCCAGGGTCAGAAGACAGAACCTCCACCCTGTTAGGTTGCTTAAATTAGTATGAAACCATTTATCTACTCAGTATCTGGCACAAATCCGATTTCCTGAGACTTCTGTCTCTTGCAATTCCGTACTAATCTGCAGCAGAGCGATAGGATATTTCAGAGCATACTGACTTTTATGAGTTACCATGTAATGTCTGCCACCTTTATGGCCCTAGGGTTAGTTTTGCTGTATCTACTGCCGCTCTGTCAATACATATTGTAGGTGAGATTTTTCAAAATTAGCTGTGCACATGCACATGACACTGTATCATGTTAGGCTTTTATTCTAATAGTAGGGGTGATACCTTTGAAATCCTGGAAAACACAAGCTGGACTTCTGTTGGGTATGTACTGAGGGTAACTGATAGAAATTTAAATAGTCCAGCAGCTAACGCCCTACAGAGACTGTCCTTCTCCACAGAAATATTCCTATCAAAACTCCTTCCTTCAAAGCATGTATAAAACGTCAATCTCATAAACAAACTCTGCTGTAACACATTTGGAGTATTTCCACATATATGCGGTCACACTGACCTTCTGTTGAATTTGTGTGCCTGCATATTCCCAAATGGGTCATCTGTATGGACACTTAGAGAGTTTAAAGATGCATTAATGTAAGCATATGACTGCAAATGCCTGGTGTGCAAATGCCACTCCTATAACATTTTTTTTTCTTTAGGATATCGGCAGTTATGGAGGATCAAGATCTGATTTCTGTTCTGAAAAGAGTGTATACAGATTAGATTCCTGTATTGACTTCTTCTAGATGTGACTGGGATAAAGAACACGTTTGCTGGTGCAATGTTAAACCAATACTTCTTCACAATACTATGTCCACCTGCACTGCATAGTAATGCATGCTTCTTAAAAGTGTATCTTTTCTGGTATATAACATCAACCTTGATGGCCATAAATATTAAAAAACAAATTCGGCCCAGTTGCAACACACAATCCTTCTTTTCATGTTTTTCTTGTTTATAAAATGTTAGGTTTGCAATATCATCCAGGAGATTAGAAGCATAACATTACACTTGAATTTGTTTCCGTTGACAGATGTGAAAAGTTACATGCACGGTCATTAGTAAAAAGTGTTAACATCCAATTATAATGAATAATAAGTCAAGGAAAGTGCATTTTAGCAGGAAGCGTACAGCAAGTTTTCATACGTCCATTAAAGAAAAGGATTTAATGGAACAAATCATATCCAGTTTCTATGTAGGACAATTAGGAAATCTGAAAGCCTTCTTGAGAAGCTCTGCACATATAGCTTTGTCCTAACCCTTAATGATATTTAATTCCAGTCAGTTTACTTATTACCAATAAGACAGCATTGTATGGGAACTTCAACTTTATGTTTCTGAAAAAGGAATAATTCTGAATATCAATTTCCATAACTGACTTTTAGAAAATATTTTGTATATTTTTCTCCCAGTCTTAGGAAGTTTTTGTTTTGATGGAAGACATGATTCTGGTGCAGCAAGTAATAAAGAGTTAATGATACCAAAAGCACCAAACAGAATCTTTTTTTCTAAATTGTTCGCATCCTTATTCCCATAAGTGATAGGTAGTCCGTTTAGTTAGGTTGTTAGTGTCAAAGCAGCTAAAACTTGAGAAATAAGAAAAAATCTCTGTGAAAAGAGAAATAACTACTGATTACCTCTGTCTGTGTTCTCTGGATGTGGAATACTTCTGTGAAGGAAGAATTTGCTGCATGCTACGGATCAATCTATTAGTGTGACTGACCAGTAAACCCCTACAATAGAAGAAGGCTCAGCGGAGATGGGCAAGGGCCATATGCCCATGAAGCTCCAGGAAAACGTAAAGAGTGACTGACTACAGCTGTTGCAAAGAAAGTTGAATTTACCTCAGCAGAAAGAGGATCAGAGGGTGACCTTTGTTTTAGAGAAAGGGCTATATTAGGTGAGTGGATCAGCTGGTAGTGTGTGCGTTTCTTCCTGAGTTCATCAAAAGAGCATGACTATCTCCCTGAGTTAGCCAGACCAGCATGGCTATAAGTGGCTCAGCCCAAAGTGGAGTGTAAAAACTGAACAACTGACAGAATTCTGAAGGGAGCAATGGGCTTGAGTTGGCTTCAACTCACGTATTTCTTCATGGCGAGTGGTGACACCCAGGGTTGTGACTGTAAGCATTTTATAGAGATCACGTTAGTATTGTGACTCAGTTGCATATGGCAATTGCTATTTTTTGCTAGCTATAGTATTACGGATCAGTATATTGCTGTATCACTACATCAAAGTTCTTTGTAAAGTCAAATATCATCAAGTAAGTATATTTGATATTGAATATTAAACCCTCCATGTGTGGGATATCTAAAAGAACCTGATGAGAGACAGCAAGACTCTAACAACCAGCACAATATCATAGGTTCAGATGGCTATTTTTGTGATAATGTAGCAAGCTGTGTTTCCGGCAAGTGCAGTATGGTCATTTGTCCCTTCTCTGGACTGTGCAGCTGGCTACGCACTCCTGAAATGTATATGAGTCCCTCATTCACTATAGATGGATGTATGATGAAGATCAGTTCTCTCTGCTC
Source organism: Struthio camelus (assembly GCF_040807025.1). Lineage (NCBI taxonomy): Eukaryota > Metazoa > Chordata > Aves > Struthioniformes > Struthionidae > Struthio > Struthio camelus. Next base: position 7,372,705 of record NC_090982.1, on the reverse strand, counting down.
CTTCATGCTTTACTCTCCTGATTAATCCTCCCAAAATATAAGAAAGCTGAATGTGTTCTTGGTATAAATGGTTTGTAGCACTTTCCATCTACTTTCTGGGTTCAGGAGGGCTGGTAGTATCTGTATTGCTATTTTTCTTAGAGCTCCATTTCCTTTTGTGCAACAGGTCACTTCCAAGAAGATCTGAAGTCCTTAAAATTTTTTCCAGGAAATGCAACAACATGAAAGCAGCATATGAGATTAAGTCCACTCCTGTGATCATAACTGCTGCAGAGTGGAGCTGCAGTGTGATATCGGACAGTAAAGGAAACAGCAACATGAGGAAGTGTTGTACAGGAGGTATCAGGAAACAAGGATAGAGAGCAGTGCAGAGACCTATGCACGTGCGGTTTTTTAATATAGGGAATCAGAAGCAGATGTTACTAAAAAAGCTATTGCAAAATGATCCCAACTAATGAGCTTCAGGCTCATGACATAAAGGACCTGACAGATACAACACTCGTGCTGTGTTGCCTGAGTTCTTCCCTATCTATTTTCTCCTTTGGAGCTCTGCGTTGCAAGTAGTGGCTATTAGGGCTATTTTTATCTACACTATGTGACTGTGTAAAATAAATCCATTACCCATTGTACCTTTTTCAAACTAAGCAGATTTTGAAACCTAGCATCAAGGCAGATCATACTGAGAAAAATTAAGAGAGTTCCGTGGGGGGACAGTGCAGACTGTAACAGAATTTTTGTGTTATTATTAAAGGAGAAAATATTTTTTATTTTGACCTTCCTTTCATATGAACTGAGGAATTTTTGCGTGTAGATTAAACATGCATGTCGGTCAAAAATTAGAGATCACAGAAGACTTTGATATGGGCAGGTCTTTTGGTATTTCATGCTTATACAAGGTCTTAAAAAACTCCACTAGAAAACAAATACTGTTGAGTAGCATTAACTTCAACTAGTTTACAAAGTGCCATAGAAATTATGCTAACTTGGAATGATTTATCCAGAGCAGTATCTTTGGAAAATTAATCAAGTGTCCATACAGATTTCAGATGAACTCGGTGTTAGCTGTGGATTTCAGGTGAGACCTGAAATAATGAGTCATCAAAAAGACAAATGAGAAGAGGTTATATAGACCAAGGAATTTACTATGAAAATACAGAATGATATGGAAGACTGAAAAAAAAATTAAGAATGAATTTAAGTGGAGGAGCTAATATAATGTGGTATTAGAATAACACTCAGAAGAGCTGTAAATACCAGAAAGAAGGTGAAGGAGACGTAAAAGTGGATGTCAGATTCACCATCATTAACATGTAGTAAACTGTAACTATAATAGGATACTATGAAAAAAATGTAAGTCAGAAAGAAGTTATTTCTAGCTAACCAAAATATAATAACTGCTACTATAAGTAATAGTTAACATAATATTGAGGAAATTAGTGGGAACAGTAAGGTATGCAAGAATAATTGAAGTTTTGGATCGTTTAGTAGCTAGACTGATAACTTTTGTGATATTTGGCAAGGAATAAAATTTAAAATAGTCTATATATTTGGAATATAGTCTATTTTAAGAACATTTGTTTTGTAAGTAAAGCAGGAAAAATGGTAAGATGAGAAGAATGAAGTATGAAACTAGAACAGAGGAAAATATCACAGATCATTTGCAAATTTTAAGCAAAGTCTGGCAAATCCTTTAGCAATTTTTTTGGGTCCTAAGATTTGAATCTGTGCAATGATAAACATTTACATTAGCATGCTGTTTGATTCAATCCAATGAGACAAAAACAAGCTACAGTATATAAAACTGTTAAAAAAAATTTTCTAAACCGATAGAATTATATAGCAACCTACCAGGACATTGTACTGGTAATGGATTATCAACAACAAACCTTAGATTCTCAATTGTTGAGTCAAATTGAGTCAAGGTGTTTCTTTCTCTGTATGGTGTGTGAGCAGTAGACTGAAGTTTATAAGTCTTACTCTAACATATGTATCTACAAGAATCAAAATTAAATAGTCTATTCAATGCCTGCAAAGGTCAAGGTTCTACCATGCTAAGCATGCATAGTAGTCACTAAGCAGTCATAGCTGTCCCTACTAATACACACAGTCTTAGCTTCAGATCTGATCAGGCAAAAGCCTGAATGGAGGCAGTAGCACAGAGAAATTATGGCTGAGGTCCGACAGGCAGTCCTGCCGTAAAGATAATGATAGATCTTCCTACCTCAGGGAGTGTCCTATCCAGCAAATCACACTGCTTCTCTTACCACTGATGTACAAAATTATTTTCCGTACAATAGGTATTGTATCTTATCTCAAAAGCTGAGAAACAACTTGAAAAGTAATGGCTTAGCTATGGTATAAAAACATGTATAAAAACAAAAATGATTTAATTGTTGATACATTATCCTAATTCCAGTCATCATACAGATGACCTTACGAGAGCCACAGCTCTAAAGGGTTCAGTACTTTCTGCTTATTTTACGAATGTGACATAATTTTGACTTTATTCACCATGGTCAAGGGAGAAATTGTTTCATGATTAAAGTATCATTCACTCTGCAGCAATTTTAGTTGTCTTTAAAGTGTATTTTGCTAGGTTCTATAAATTAAATTCTCCTTTATTATATGCTAGACATAATCCCTTGCCTAGCTGAATAAATAATGTATTTTGTATTCTGCTAGCAGTTTACTTTGGAAAAGTGTATTTAGGTAGTCTGAATATAATATATTAAGAGCACATATATTTTGATGTAATCAGCTTAGAAATTATGGGATTCCGGTAGTCAGAAAGAACAACTTAAATTTCCTGCTGAAGAGTAAAGTAGAGTTCATTTACTGAGATCACTGAGTGTCATATTAAAAGCTAAAAATACTTCCCCAACTAAAAAGACTACACTTTACATTTCTTATCACCTATTTCAGTGCCAAAGAATAATTTCACTAATGCCTATTTCTCCTACTAAGGACGCTCCAGCAGACTCCCATTGCTTCTTCTCATTGTCTAATGAAATTTTGACATGACTTTTTCTGGTCTTTTTGATCCACTGGATTAGAATAACTTATGTGTCAAATGCTACATACGACATCCTGTTCCCATACTAAAGAACAGGTAAATCAGATGAAGATTTGCTTAACACAGAATCTACTTTTTCTCCTTTAAACTTGTTGGTCACTAATTCTCAGTTCAGATTCCAGTAGACTTACCTACTTCAAAACGCCTCCATAGTAAGGAGCATAGTTGGAGGACACCTGAAGTAAAGGCATATTAAATCAATATTTCATCAGTATTTCTCTTGACAATTCTTGAGTTCGCTCCCTAATTGGTCTCTACAGTCTTTTTTTTTAACTTTTTTTTTTAATTTGTGAAGAAGATCTCTTAAAAGAGTTTTAAAGCTTGACTGAGGTAGAAATTCTTAAACCATGTAGTAATAGATGCACAGAGAAAGAGAAGCCCTCATTATTTTAAGAGCTGCACAATCTATTGGGATGAATTACTGTGTTTGGTAAACACAGGGCAAAATCGAAGCGGGCTTCTGTTACAGAATCACAGAATCACAGAATGGTTTAGGTTGGAAGGGACCTCTGGAGATCATCTAGTCCAACCTCCCTGCTCAAGCAGGGTCACCTAGAGCAGATTGCCCAGGATCACATCCAGACGGGTTTTGAATATCTCCAGGGTAGGAGACTCCACCACCTCTCTGGGCAACCTGTTCCAATGCTCAGTCACCCTCACAGTCAAGAAGTTTTTCTCAGGTTTAGGTGGAACTTGCCGTGTTCCAGTTTGTGCCCGTTGACTCTTGTCCTGTTGCTGGGCACCACGGAGAAGAGACTGGCCTCATCCTCTTGACACTCCCCCTTCAGATACTTGTACACGTTGATGAGATCCCCTCTCAATCTTCTCCTCTCCAGGCTGAACAGGCCCAGCTCTTGCAGTCTTTCTTCATAGGAGAGGTGCTCCAGCCCTCTAATCATCTTGGTAGCCCTCCGCTGGACCCTCTCCAGGAGTGCCATGTCTCTCTTGTACTGGGGAGCCCAGAAGTGGAGACAGTAGTCCAGGTGAGGCCTCCCCAGGGCTGAGGAGAGGGGCAGGATCACCTCCCTCCACCTGCTGGCAGCACTCTGCCTCATGCACCCCAGGCTCCCACTGGCCTTCTTGGCCACAAGGGCACACTGCTGCCTCATGTTTAACTTGTTGTCCACTGTTAGTTTTAGTTTCCTGATGAGAGCTTAGTTTTCAGTACTTTGGAAAAAGCTGTACCAAAAAATTCGGAAGCATGATGTGGCAAAATTATTTCATAGTGCTGTTGCTATATGAAGAACATTATGAATATGAAACAGTATAATGTTAATATTGTAAGAGTGATGTTATTATATTAACAAGATAATAAGATCTTTGGAGCAGGGTAGTGTTTTTATTCTATGCTTACATGTCAGATCCGGTCCAGACCTTCTCCATAAAGTGCTAGTAAGTATTGATAATAATCTGCCTTAGGTGCAGGATGAAAGAATGATCTTATGAAAAGTGGATGCAGCAAACCTGACATCTAATATGGCACGAATACACTAATTTCCTTGTACAGTAGCCGAAGCAAATATTTGCATTAAAACAAGTAGATGGTTAACTCAGCTTAGGCTTCACAGCCTCATTCACGGCCAGAACTTTGCAGCCCTTCTACTTGGACTGTAATTTCAGTGGCCTTTCATTAGTCTGACCATTAAATAGTACACTAAAGTAATAGTAGAGGTAGTGTTTGCCCCTATTAAAATACTTGTTAAACTGCTTTTATGCTTAAATTTGTTGTAATTTTCTTATGCTTTATATAATTATTTACTTTCTAAAGATTCACTACCAAGACGTGATGATGAAGCACAATTGTGAGTGTTTTAATCAAAACAACTTCCCAGACTCGTACTGTTGCCCTTCTTCCAGTTTCATTCTCTTTGAATATGTTAGTTATAAGAGAACCGGCAAGGGAAAAGAGACTGCAGTTTATAGACTTGAACTCTTGGGTGACTATCACAGAATACCTGCTTCTCACAATCTTCTGTTCTCAGTGTAAACATTTCTAAGATCTGGACAAAGCCCTATCTTTCCTGTTAATGTCATTTAATACAGAAAAAGCTCTTAGACATTCACGGACTTAGGAAGAGATATGCTACATGTGATTCCTACAGTGCCCGATGCCCCATGCCTGTGTGCCTTAATCATTTTTATCATTCCCTTAATAGTAGAACAAATTAGTCATACTCTCTGATTTTGGTGCACATTATGCTGAAACATGCCTACACTAATATGCTTTCTGATAAAGTAAATGCTTACTTTGTCAGAGCACAAATCTGATTTGGTGTCCAGTAAACCCAGGGGAGAGAGAGCTGAGTCTGCAGTAGGATTGCTTAGTCAAGGAGGACTAGAGATTTATTAGCAATATTTCATTAAATACATGGAGGCACCCCAGCATTCAAGGTTGAAAATTAGGATGCAAGAGCTAAGTAATATGCATAAAGCAAAATAGGAAGGAAAATTCAGCTTGAGAAGCAAGTAATATCATAGAAGCATAATACTGTCACGTAGACACATACATATGTGAACTACAGGTTTGTGCTACTTCTAAGCATACAGTTATTCTCACATCCTGAACTTATCTATTTGTTTTGTGTGGTCAGCTGTTTCCTAGTGACAACTTCAGCTTACCACTAATTGACAACATGGTGTGATCAATGGAATAGGGTGTTCATATTCCACTGTATGTGGCATGAATGCGTACTCAGGGATTTAGTGGAAAACTTCACTATGCACAATGACTCTGATTAGGATATGATTTATTTATTTATTTTATTTTTTTACTGCACAGAGATGTAAGGAGTGTTGAACCTAGGGTTACAGCAGAAGTGTAAAGACCACACTACTAAGGTACCTAACAGCATAACTGTAAGAAAAACCAGCAGTGAGATAAATGCTCATTGTTTCTTTGTAAGGTACAATACTTGGCTTGTTGCATTCTTCAGCAAGGATTAATTTATCTAAGATTTGCTGCTGGCACTCAAATAAGAGTTGATAGAGCATACATATTCTGACAGTATACACCTATATAAAACAAACTTTGAACCACGAAACTGTCCACCTACCTTATATGGAGAAGCTGAGAAGAAATTCGTGATCTGTATGATGAATTAAAGCTTATAGTGAGTCTGATTACTGCCATACGTGTCTGATGACTTCAATCTGACCTGCTTTCGTGAAGCCTGAATGCCTATCTATAATTACAGTATGTAAAACCCCAATAGTAAATGAATGTAGCAATTTCTTTCTCTTGTTTTAAAAATACTGCTTTGTGTAAATCAATTCAGAGGTAACAGAGACACAAACAAGGGAACGAAGCGTGTAGAAATAAAATTATGAATAAAAAAGCTATTTTTTCAAAAACCTGATTGAGCATCAGATCCTTAGGAGTCAAGAGGATAATGCCATACCGGAGTAGCTCCTGTAGAAGCAATTCTGAATTTTCCAACAAATAGAATTTTTCAAAACCCATGACAGAAATTACCAGTTCTACCTGAATGCACTAATGTGCTTTGCATCATATTCTGTGGGATAATATCCAATTGATAGTATATTTTATTAAGAGCTGAATCCACATGGCTACGTGAAAAGCAGGCTTTTCCTTAGCCTTATCACAATAACATAAATGAAAACAGAAATAAATAATATAAAAGCAGTGAAGATATTTTACTTCTAATTTTTTTATACTCTATCTTATCCAGATTAGCTAATTCACTTCTAAGCATAAATCCAAGGTAACTGTCACACCGTATAAAGCTCATTTCACTAAGAAAAACAGGAATATAACAGCATAGATTCCTAGGTCTGTCTTTACCTAGGCCCTTAAGTTTCCTATTTCACTTCTCAAAGAAGAGGGGCAAAAGAACCTTGTCTGTTACTGGCGTATTTGAGAACTTGACAAATGAAAAATAGAAGAACCAGGCTTTGAGAGATGACAATAGCATATTGCTCCATCGTTTGACAGACGACCTGACCATTGTTATGGGAACCAGCAGGAAGCAAAGTGCCATAGGGTAGAAAGCTGCTACTGTGTGGTAAAGGCTAATAACGTGAAACAAATAAAAGGTTTAAAAGGTCAGAAAAATTCTGGTAGCCCCCAGGTGCAGTCTAACTATGAAAATATGTTTTAGTCTTCAACCAGCTGTGATAAAAAAGAGCAAGGAGACCAAAGGCCCGAAAGTAATACTTAAGGCTCTCTCTGCCCTTAAAACTTCCCAGGTTTATCCTTCATGCATTTGCTTAGCGTATAACTATAGAATGAAGACTTAAGAATTGACACGAAATGCTTCAAAATGCAATAGAAAAAGTAGAGTAAAATCAATAATGGTATGAGGAATGACTTGAACAGCTTGTATTTTCACAGTAGTAACCAAAAAGTAACTTTATATCAAGTAATTTATATTGATTGTTTGTGAAACTGAAATGCATGATACCTTACACCTGGCTGTGTGGTTCTAACCATGTGTACCACTTGGCTGATTTTTTTGTTTTTTAAGGGAGTCCCATTTTCTCCAAGAGGATTTTTATTTTGTGTTGTTGATACATAAGAACAAAGTATCAGGCTATGAATATCATTTCATCAGATAGTTACGACTTGCTGTCTGCTCTCACCTTATCTTTGACAGAATATGAGGTGCTTGGCACAATGGAGCCCTCCAACTAGCATCGTTTACAAGTAATTCACCCAGCCCTTGTCAAGTATTTTGCTTCTTTTAGCCGTCCATCAAATGCTCAAAGAACTTGTTCACATAGACTTGTATTTGCTTTTGAATGCAAAACCTTCCAATTATGATGTGAAATCAGGAAAGATACAGGGCACAAACACATCCTGTTAACCCTGTGAAAGACGCTGTAAAGATGCTGCGGAAGGGACAGACCTCTTTTAAGCAAATCATTCATCTTAAACCAGTTCTTCAGTCAAACGAAACAGCACAGTTACCAAGAAAAGTGGCAGAAACTAAAAGTACAGTTGGGTAGATATTGATCGTTTAAATACATGAAATAAAGAAAGCTTCAGACAGAATTGTTTAACTTCTTTCAAAGTTTGTTATGAATAAAGTATGGTACCATAAGTTATTCTGTGATATTTGTTATGTTTCTGTCAAAATACATTTTTGTGGTAAACTCCCAGAATTTGACTATGCTTTATTAGCACTTTTTATCAATCCATTTACGAAGGAAAATAATGAGAGGATTAAATCTTCACAAACTGTTTCTAAGAAATCCTCTGCAATTCTTGCTGCTTCTAACTTTTATTGTGGGCCACAGAGAATGCAATTCATGACGTTATCTCCAGAAACCCAATGTGAAAAAGTGTTTCATATTGAAAGCCATGCTGTGAACACTAACTACTGAAACAGATAAGCTGCAGCATGAAATTCTTACTGAAAGAAGTAAGGGGTCACAACATGTAACTTTTCGTCATGTTACCAGATGGTCTGTCTAAGACAATCATTTGAAACTCAGTCTAGTGAAATACATAGTGGGCTGCTGGCTGTGCTTGATTTGTGTGTTAAAAATACAACACAGCTAACAATAGGGCTTGAGTTACAACCTATAAGGATTTGGGAAAAGGGTGTAATTGCGGTGTTCTACCCGGAGCTGGCTGAAATTTCTTTGGTGAATTTTCTGATATTTCTACATTTTTTTTTAATCCTTTGTCGGGGCAAAAAGGTTGAAATATTTAGTCTTTACAGGACAACAAAATTGTAAAATATTTCCTTTGGTTATGCTGAAACAACTTCTTCGCTCAGCGCATAGTTAACATCCGTCACAGTTTTGTGCGTTTTTGGAATCATAGTTCATGTGTGGAGGTCTGTAATTTCCGTGAGGCCAGATTCACTTCCTCTTCCCCTTGGAATACATCTGCCATGAAAAAAATGCAGCCATGAAATTCTTATGATGCACCAGAGACACTCTTTGCGGAGGTTATTTTTCTCCACAGAGATGTCTTTCTAGAGAGCCCTAATAACAAAGCAGAGCATGGCCATGAAGTTATCAAACCGTAATTCTCATTGGACTCATTAGCAGTTCAGCAGGTAGTTAAGGTCACAATAATGCATAATGGAAGATTTCAGGTTTGCTCAGAACACTAAAACACTTTGATTCAAACTGAACATGCTACAGCTGAAAATATTTTAGTGTGATTTTCCTTCCAGAATGTCAGGAGGGGAAAAGTTGTTTTGTGTGAGTAGATGGGCTTTCTGTTTGCTATTTGTTTGCTGTTTTCTGGTGAAATATGGAGATTTTCCCGGTTAAAGAAATGTATCTTTTCTATCTATAAATTTCTATGAGAAGTGCTGTTGAATTCTAATTTAATTCACATACTTATATTAAGCCTGTATTAAATGCACTGAGTTAACATTTTATTACCATGTCTTCACATTTTGACCTCCCAAACTTCTGTTTTCTGATTTGTCTTTTATTAAGAAATAAGAATTCTGGGATTTGTTACTGTAAGCTAGAGGTCAACACACCTTACGTGTGCACATGTACATATTTAACCCACAATTATACATTTTTTGCTACACTATAATTATTTTAAAAATTCATTTAACAGTTCTGGATAGCCTAATTCGCTATAGCCATGCACTAAAATATAATTTTAAGCTAATTCTATAATTCTGGTTTGCAACCGCGTTGCTGTCTTAAGGATCCCGACCCCGCGATACTCCGTCAGTTAGGGAGCGATTGTGGTGTGGGCACCCCCTTCTCACCAGATGGGGGTCCAGGGAGCAGTCCAGCTGTCCAGAGCAGGGTCCACCCCCTATAGGATGCTGCAAATCTTTTAGAGCTCCTCCCATTGTGCCCCCGACAGGTAGCAGCTGAAACCAATCACAAGCCAAATTGTCTTGGGTTTCTGCCCGTTTCGCATCAGCAGGGTGGTGGCTCCAACCGGGGACGCTCCAGGGGGCTGCCGACTGGTGGGACGCACCAGCCCTGCTGCTGCCCTCAGGGCTGTGCTGTCCACGAGGACTGCTCTTGCCTGCTGGGCTGTGACAGCTATGTCACTGTCATCCTCAATACTTACACAGTGCTCAGCTTTCAGCAGACTGCCAATTTTAGCCATAGTTTTTGTCTTCATGTCGCAGATGCAGTTATTGTTTACTTGTAAATTATTTGTAAATATTCAGAAATATGTTGGACTGACAGAAAAAAAAGAGAGAAGTAAGAAATCTGTGGTTCAGATAAAAAACTACAGCAAGATGACAATCTTCCTGCTGTTATTTCTATCCAGCAAATTTCAGAATTACCTTGGTTCCTGCTGGAATTAGAAGTGAAGACTCAGATGAGTGCAGAAAACATTAATTATTCTGCATGTCCACAAACTCTCTGAGATGGTTGAGTCGGAGTTGATTGGAGCTTTTTTTCTGACAGTGGTTTGGTTCATATTTCAGCAGTGCTAGTTCATCTCTAGGGTGAGGAAAAACAGCAGCTTTTCCATTAGAAATATCTCCTGATAGAAAAAAGGGAATCCAGTCCATGAGAAATATCTGACAAGCTCTTGCTTTCTCATCTACTACTCGCCAGTTTCATCTATCACATTTGTTTCTGGTAGGTTGTTTTGGTCCCCTGCTTGATCTGCCGACTGTTAGGCAGGCCTCAGTGTTATTTCCTCCTGTGTTACTTCCTCCAGGTTACACTTTGTCTTTGTCATAAGGTGACTACAAAGTCTGCTTGTTTGTCACTGGCGAAGTGAGAATTTTCATCCTGATCTCCAAATGAGAGACAAACAAAGGTGACGAAGATAGCGATTCCTTCAGTCACCTTGGAGAACTTTATCCTTATCGCCTTGCAGCCATTAAATAGGGTATTCTTGCCTGCTACTATGTAGCCCTTATTTAACCTTATTTAACCTTATTTAACCTTATTACCATGTGTGATATTGAAACTCTCTCTTCAGATTATGTTTCTTCTCTCAGGAGACTGTTTAGACGTTAGGACTTCTTTTTTTCCCTTTTTTATGTGCCTAAAGTGCCCAGGATTTGCTGACTCGCCAGAGTATGCTTTAATATGTTTTGAAAGATAGAGGTAAACATGGGTATGGGATATGTTGATGAAACCGACTTCTTCAAATACTTTGAAACACTTTGTCTTTTTTGTCAAAATATGCATTCATTCTTCAGTTTTCGTTCCTGTGATTTGCATCAAGAAACACTTTTCAAAAGAATGTACTGATCAGAAGAGCATTACTGTGTGCTGTACTAATGATGTACTTTTAGGAACACAACATTGCTTTCAGGATAAAATTTTGAAATATTAAAATTAGGTGAACCAAAGCATTAATTGGTTGATAATGGAATGAGCTTCTCTCGTATCATATTTACATGCATAAAAACATAATATTCAATTGTGTATCATTTTATACCATTTTAAGTTCAGAAGAGATTGTTAGAACTGATTTATTTGAATTAATGCTTAATATAGGCTATGGAATTGCATCTTCAGTGACAACGAAAAGCTACACAAAAAATAGTAACTTTTGATGTAAGAGTTTGAAAACTGCCAGAGGTCTGTTACTTCTCTTTGTTTAGTTTTATTCAGTTTTATTCACTGATAGTCAATTAGTCATGACTAGTACCTTACTTAACACAGTGACCTCTAGGTTCCTGCAGGGTGTTTGTGCAGTAAGGCTCAGCAGGCAGAACTGCAGGTGCAGGAATATCAACATTTATGCCCAAACTTTTGTTCTGCTCGAGAGATAAAGCAGTAAGTACACCAGAGTTTCCGTTTAGTTATGCAGTGTTTTAAGGTGACATAAGGGCATTTTCTCTGCTAGAACATTATATAGCTATATGCTTACATACTGCTAGTAAACAGATTAACTACTCAGATTGATACAGTTTAACTATCTTATTTATTTGCTGAAAAGAAGTCTTTTTTTTTTTTTTTTTTTTTTGAATGACTTAAGGGCCTAAGTCCTAAAAGTTATTTAAGGACTCAAAGCCATATGGAAAATACGCTAGTGATTCTGGTATCAGATAAAGTGCCACTGGGATTCACAGTGATATCTAAGCTTATTTTTCACTGAAATTAATGATATTTGGCCTTAGTGATTCCTCCTTACAAACATATCCTTCCTTGACAAGTTAAGGTCTTTAACAGTGCAGACAAAATAAAGCCTCCAGAGCATAATTCAGACACCTAAAGGTTTTCTTTCTTACTCATTCTGTAAAAATAGTCTCTATTAACTGTAAAACAAGCCTGGACTCCTAAGACCCCAGTTGTCTGAGATTCCCCTGTGCCCAAATCTCTTTTGAAAACAGGAAATATGTTCTTATGCAGATTAAGATTTTATTGTAATAAATTAGCATGCAGACCCCATTTCAGTAGTTTGCATGATAAAAGCTGTCCAGTAGAAGTGGTCCCAAGACTATGAAACAAAAGCTTCCCAAACCTCTTCTGTTTGATCTGCCAAACATCATTCTCACATTACTTAACTCCAAAAATAAGAAAACTATATGTTAATGTAAATCATTACATTAACATCATCATCTTCGCTGTTTTTCTGGAACATGAAGACTGTCCTTTGCTCGCTGCCTCACCCATGTGCTGAAATATAACAATAGATTAAGATGAATTTAAAATAAATCTAAACAAGATGCTTAGACAGTGAATTTTCATGCCTGGGTCATGTTTGCCTAATTCTTAACACTTGTCATTTGTGTATGGCACGGTTCCCTACAGTAAGAAGAGAGCTTCAGTGTTGTCATTTACCAGCTGGGAGGTAGGATATGGAGAGACGTTTGACCTGGTTAGGACTTCACAATGACAGAACTAAGAAATTCTTATCAGGCACCTGGGTGAGGCAGGTTTAGCAACCTGTTGCATTGCACCTTGTCATATTAGCAACAGAATTTTGACTGGTCCATGTGGTTTGAATTAAGGTATTAGTATTCCTGTTTTGTGGTTTACCCTTTTCATCTTAGACGTACCTGAAAAGCAGTTTTAAGAGCGATCAAAAATTCTTGGAAGTTAAACTCAAAAGTTCCATCTTAATTTTCAGCATTCCCATATTACATTCAACAGGAATGCTGCTGAAGATTAAGACAAAGGAAAACAATACAGGTTTTAGGTTTTGTTTTAACTGACTTTTCACAAAAGCAAACATGACATTTTGTGAAACTAGCTGAACTCTGATGAAGGGTCAGCTCAAATACTTATCTGGAATGATCTTCTTTACTTTAAAATATTTATTCCAATTTCAAAGGTGGCCTTTATTGATAAGCCTCAGAACAGCACTTGAGGTTGGATAAGCATATTAAGGGGAAAAGTAACGGAAATCTAATCCACGACTTAATAGAAATCTGCAGCTGTGAAGATTGTGTAGATATTTCACTTTCCTCTACTAGAAATAATCGTTAATGGAAATATTCAATGATTTATATGTAGTCAGTTACACTTTATAGCTCTTTTTTCCCCCTCATATTGATTACTCCTATTATACATTTATGGGACAAGATTAGAATAAACTGTTTAATGTATATATTACATTGATAATTGTATTCATTCCTGAGTTACAGCTGATAAAAGATGTGAAGCCTAACAAATACAGCACAACATAAACAATACCAATGAAATCTAACATCACTGTTGTAGGTATGTGCTCTTTTCAAGAGGTTTTGCTTTCTTATTTTTTATGAATATTTACAGAGAAAAAGTCTGTTATAAAAGCAAGTCTCAGTACAAATGAAGTCACACAGTAATTAGCCTTTATTATTTCTATCACTACTATTTCTACTGATGCGTTTGTACATTTGTGCCTCATGTCACTAGCAACATGCCATTTTTAACACTAGCAGCCACATATTGGCAAATCCTTTCTTATTGGGTTGTATGTTTTAAATTTTAAATACATTACACATCAGATGTTTTCAAATTTCATTATATTGTTCTAATTTTGCAATTACTTTGAAAAACAGTAAGAAATTTGCTACAGGAAACCTCTATAAAATCAAAAACATTGCAAAAAATAATGTGTTATTGGAAACAGAAAATACGCAGCAAACTCTCCTTAAGATTTATTAGTTTCCCCTATTTGGTAATAAGCAAAATGTTGAATACTGAAACAATTATCTTTCTGTTTATAAGAAGATTGAAATTTCCTCCAGTTTGTTACTTGATGGTCAAAAGCAAAATATTTTGATTAAGTAGTGTTCTTCAAGGCTTACTAGTTGAAAATAATGCAGATCTAAACCATCAGCTACTATTCATAAGGCTTAGAAAAACCTAAAGTTCACTTTTGATGGCGATAAGTTTGGCTTGTACTGTAGCCTGATCATAATCATAAGTGGACAACATACGTATTTAATAGATTAGAAAAGAAAAATTACACAGTACGTCAGCATTTGAATGAAAAGACAAACCGTATTCCAGCCTGACACGGTTAGACAGACAACAAGAATGAAAAACTCTTCATTTATGAAAAATCTCCTCACCACCATTGCAGATAATGGAATGAAAACAGCGACAGCATATCTATATTTCACCCCTATTAACATAGCAGTGGTTAGACAGTGAATGAGCACAAACTCTAAGCCAGCTCTCTGCAGGATTGATGAGCCAAATCCAGCAGTTGGGATGGTATTGCGCTCCTTTTGGTCAAAGCGCCTATAGGTAGCAGCAGAGCCACGTTCCACCCTGTATGCAAGCAAATGTTCAGACTTATTTGGGGTCCAGCGTAAGGTGTATAGAGTTACTGTACATACTGCATGATACACTGAAGAAGTTTTTAGTATCTGCCTTTGCAGATCTTGTGGACTTTTCCTCATTTGTTTTTTGATCTTTCCACAAATACTACTACATTTGGATTTTCATTTATTTTTAAAAGTCCACAGACTCTGAATTACAATTTTGGACTCATTTTTTTCAGTTTTTTAATCTTCTTCCTCTCTTCCTGTTTTTTTTTTCTTTTGTATTTAGGCAAAAATGTGATAAGGTCTTCCTCTTCTATTTAATTCCCTATGTAATACAGGTCTATTGAGAAAAAGTTATATCCTAGTCTTAACAAAGGTAGGGAGAATTTTGATATGGATTTCAATAGGGTCAAGATTGCAGCCAACATACTCAGACCTGTACCAGGCTCATCGCAGCATTTTTATCTATATTCTAATTAAGTAAGTGAAGGATTCTTTAAAGTTCTCTGTTCAATATATGACCAAGCTTAAACCGAAAGGAATTGTCATGTGGCTCTTTTTTTCTTTTCAAACACTGGCCTTTTCCTAACTGTCTCCTTACTGATAGAATGTAACCTTTCATATAAACAGTAATCAGTGATTAGATACTTTGGAACTGGAATTAAGTTAAAGAATTAGAGACACAGAGACAAGAAGTTCAGAACAATGGTACCTCCTAAATTTTTAGTATAGTTCTACTGGTGGGTTTTGTGCTAAGCCTTTCCTCCTTTGACATCTAAAAATTTCAATGTTTTTGTCTTGCACAGTTTTCAGGCTATAGCTATACTATAGCAATGGATAGCGTAAAAAGTCCTAAAATAGATCAATAAACCCTTCTCTTCCCACCTCTTCTGTTCTCAAGTGACTAATGTGCCTCAATTTCTACATGGAAACAGGCTTCTAGGGTTTTTTTCAGCTCAGATTTCCTGTCATCAGTTTCAAAGTGCACACATTTTCTGCCACAGAGAGACTGAAACATGCATGATCCTGTAGAGTAGAGCTGTGAGTACTCTATGTTAGAGAACGGAGGGTCACAGATTTTCATAAGGACATGGCAAGTCTACCTGAACTCACCTAAAATAAAAACATTAAAACGGTAAATTTAACAGTTTTCCAAAATACATCACTCCATATTATTCCTTTCCTCTTGAAATCTGTAACTGTAACGTCTTGTACATTAAATATTTAAGAAGACGCTGAAATAGAAGTCTTATTGAGGCACTGTTCCAGGATAGCTTGATAGGGCTGGAAAAGACTCAAGAGACCTATTCCATTCTTCTGCTCCAGAGAAGAATCGACTACTCCAGTACTACTTCTGAAAGTGTGGTCCAGGCTGATCTTAAAGATCTCCAGTTCTGGAGGCTCCAGGAAATCTATTCACTGACTGTGGGGAAATTTTTATGATGTCATAGAGTCTCAAGTCTACACTTTCAATTAAATTTTCAAGGATGGAACCACTTTTCAAAAGTGTACATGCAAAGAAACATTGCAAAGTCATATAGAAACTGTAATTATATAGTTCCAAATTCATTTCATTGTTATCATACGAGAGCAAAGACAATGAAATACCTTCTTGATAAATAATATCTTCTCATTATGAAATGAAGAAGTAAAATTTTTTCAGAACTCTTACTTTTATGCTATTTTACCTGGAGACATCAAGTGTAAGTTCACATCTTGACATTCTCCCAGTTCTCTCTGTGAAATGACATCATGGCTTTGGAGATGACTTAAAATTGGACTGCACATCTGAAACTTGAAAAAACACGTTAATAATTTAAAAAACTATGCTGACAAAGCATTTTTGTCACTTATCAGTAGCTCCTTTTTTACAGTATATATGAAATCCTAAAATTCTTAATATCTGCTTAAAGAGGATATTTATTTTCTTCTTCTTGTACTATTCACTTTGTTTATTTCCATGAAAGCTTAATAACTCAACTCAGTTTCTCCACCGCCTTGATTAATGACATTTGAGTTCAGCTGCTGAGTTTTACAGATAAAAAGCTGGAAGAGCAGCTTTAACTTTTCAAAAAGCAAAGTTACAGTTAGGCAGACATCTCCATATCTCTTTAACAATAGAACAATAGGGTTATTCTTCATAAAATTACAGCTACACATCATTCTTTAAAAACAATAAAAAAGCTTACAAAACATCAGTCTTGATAAAACAAACTCCGGAAGCCTCTGATTATGTGTGAAGATAAAGAAAATGCAATAATGCACTTCCTAGAATGTCAGCTAGTAGTATCTTCATATGGCCTTCACTAGAAGAAACAAAGCACACTGCTGCAATCAATACATTGGTAGTCTGTAATGCAAAGATTAGGATCAGAATATTTAAAAATTTAATACTTTCCCTCTCCAATAAGCACTTTGGAAGTCAATTTCTTTAGAAATTTGGCCAATTTCCCTGCTTTGAAAGCACTGTATATTTAAGGTTTCTAAATAATTCATCCAGTTCATGCGATTGAAAATGTGAAAAGCAACTCCATCCATTATCTTCTGCAGCTGCTGCCTAGATACTATTCTTTTTAAACTAGTCAGTATTCTGTCCTTCTGGCTGAACTGAGATTTCAACGGCAACATGAAATGAGGAGTATTAGCCCCACCCAGCTGCAAAAATAAAGTCTGCTACTCCTCAGATAACACACACGTGCAAATACTTCAGCGTTCCTGTGGACACACATCCATAGGATCCACTCTCTTACTTACTTTTAAAAAGTCCTAAAAAATGAGACTCACTACCAAAAATTACGTTGACTTGATTGGAAAAGGGGAAGGAAAGCAGGAGCTGGCAACAGCCTAACATTATATTGTATGATTCATCATTATCACCTCTGGAATAATGGAATATGTGCTAAACAAATAAAGTCATGTCTTGCTCAGCTTAATTATGTAAAGTAAACTAAAGTACTGTAAAGTAAACTGAAGATTATTCATAATAAGTAAGCAAGTAGTATGTGAAAGGTAAAATGTCAGACGATGCGCTCCTCCTTAGTTTCCTTGCCAAAATCATAGCTCCACAGCTTTTTGCAAATAAAGAAATTCACCACTTTAATAAAATAATATTGTGAAGAAATAAGGGGAAAACTTTGTCACTCTGTGTATGCTGGCTGTTATTTATCTATTGATGTAGTAGAAACATAGGGAAGGGCACATGAAAGTAGAAAACGCTTCATTTCATGTTACCGGTTTTAAAGTCTAACAATTAGAACAGAATGAAAAAAATTACTTCTATTTTTTTATTAATGAGAAACATACTTTTTCTATTAAGAACTGTAACAAATGTTTCTTCTTTTCAACAAGTAAGTATGATAGTAAATACATAGTAACCGTAGTCTATGGTATGGATGCGTTACTTTGAAACTTTACAACCCTGATATTTGTACCTAGTTCCTGCAGAAGAAATCTTGGCGTGACACTGAAGCACACAGATTAGGCATGCCATTTGCTTTAAAAGCATTCTTTTAAGGAATATGTTAAGCTGTATACTCTTTGTTTTTGTTACTTCCAGAAGCTGCTTGAGATTTTTCTCAAGGCTCTGAAACTACCCTATGGAAAAAGGAAGGTCCATATCCTCAAAATTGGATAGGTTTCTGAGATCGTTTTCCCACAGAGGACTGGAGTTTAAATGTTTTATAACCCAGGAAAATTGTCCTTTTTCTGTTTAATTCGTCAGCTTTTTAACTTAGTTAACAGAAACTGAGCTCACAGTTTGCCTTCTTGAATGAAATAGGGTGGACAGGAGGTGCTGTTGGCAAAGGTTTCTTGGCTTTCTAATTCTTTCTTTTATCTCAGTCCTCCAAGCCCACAGAAGCCATTGATTTCAAAAGAAGCACAATGGAGCACATTATAGGTGAACAATAGGCTAATCCATCAACAGAAAATGCTTAAAAACAATTTCAGAAAGCTATACATCTATAACTACATTTGCCAAAAACACCTAAAATGCTAATCAGCAAGAGCCAAGCTCTGGAGAAACTATCTCCGAAGGTACATGTAGACAGACAGACACAAGCATTACAACTCCAGTTTGCACCACACTCTCCACAGCCAGGCTTGTGCCACTCTCCAAGAGACCTGGCAAAAGTTTTGTCCCACGTTGGGCCTTTGCTAAGAAACATCATCTGGACTGGAAACGTCATCTAACCATCTCTGAGCCTTTTCCTAAGGTCATGCAGAACATGAACAGAATGGAAACTAATTGTAAAGGTCAGGAGAGTATATGCAATCTGAAATGCAACAGTGAATCACACGTTTATTCTGGAGCAGAAAGTATTGTAATGATAGGGTACTGAGGTCAAAAAAGTTGGTGTCATTGTGGCCAAAGCATCATTCCGAAGAAAAGGAAAAAGTAAATGTTGAACATAATACAGTACGTACTGTATCACTAAGCACTCAGAAGCAGTTAAGGATCCTACAGGACCCTAGGCTGTAATCCTTAGTGAGGAAAATGGCGAGGTACACCTCTTTTTCTTAATGTATCATATAAAATTAAAAATACTTGTTCAAGTGAATCCTCTTGTAGCTTTTAAGGACAGTTTAATTTTACCTGGAAAAATCTGTGCTGTGTTTCCTCCAGGTACTATGCAGCACACTGGACAGGTGAGCAAATTACCTGTAAACAAACTGGCAGTGCAAATAGTGTATTGCATGTTCTCTGTTCAACAGGAAAAAACACACAATTTAAACCAGCAAATGCATTCAAGGAACTGATTGGTTCAATGACTGCAAAGCTACTACATAGCTCTTGCATATTGCTCCAATATATTGCATAGATCATTTGCTGTGAAATGCTTGTTCAGGTCTAATAAATAATATAATAATTATCCTTTGCTGTAGCCATATTTTTTAATTATCTTTGCATATTTTAAATCACGTGATTTAAGGAACCATATTTGCTACCTTTAGTAACTGAACTGAGGCTACAAGGACATGAATACTTTGCTAAACAGCTTGAAAATTTCACTCTGCCCATCACTGCTATTACCAAAAATGCCTCTCCCTCTTTGACTTAGCTAAATAGGTTTAACTTTTAAAATTAACCTATACAGGAATGAGATGAAAATGCTTGTTCCAGTGGTAGTTGGATATTATAAGGAGACATCTGATTTGTCCTTCAAAATCAAGATGAAATAGAATCTGACTTACTTCTACAGCTGTGGCATGTATTTTAAATCAATTACTATCTGCAAAATAAGGCTGAAGCTCTGAAGCACCTCAAGGAACTTTTACCCTTAGCCTTCCTGGACTTGATGCATGCAGTCACTGAATTAAGTTTAACAATATATATTTCTTTAACATTTTCATCTTTGTCCTCTGGAGAAATATACTTATTTTTGCTACTAGAGAGTTCATTTTGACAGTAGAAAAATCAGAAGTTGGGCTCCCAATCTATCTGAGCAATCGATGCTTAGCTATCAACAGCAAGGAAACACCTTAAAAATCTGCCTTAGCACTTTCTGTTTTCCCGTTAGAACATGATCACTAACCCTTCAAACCCCTGTTAAGGCTGCTTTGGTTAATGCATGTCTGAATGCATATACAATTTTGAAGATTTTGGCTGATACTAACTCATGCTTCAGTTTCCTATTTGTAAATGCATATGAATTCATGCAAAAAAGCACAGCTGTTTCACTGAATTTTAAGACATTTTTTGCATGACATTATTAATTCTAAAGCATTTTCAAATAATCTATAGAAGTGGAAATCATTGTTATAGTTTCAACCAAGAATTGTAGGGCATACTAACAAACTACTGTCCGATGACTCTCTGAGTAATTTCTAATTTTAAAATCATATTAAATAATAGCTGAAATAATTGCAAATAAGGTTTATCAAACTCCAAAATAGGTGAGTTCTGTTTGATAGCGGGCACTGCTAGCATGGGCCAGGCCACTATCAACTCTTACTGCAGAGTGATAAGGCTGGAACCAGATGCTTAAAAGAATTGCTATAAGAAATTTGATAAAGTTGAATTAAAAACAGAACTTTTTTCCAGAGAATTATGAAGTTTCCTCCCCCACACACTATCATTTAGGAATATTTGCTACTTTTATGAATTTTTATTTCCTATGGCAGTAGGTGGTCTCATTTCACAAGTAATTGTCCTATTGCAGTCTGTAATACTGTTAAGGACCTGATCTAATATGCTGCGGCAGTATTTTGTAATTATCAATAGTGATTTATCAAAATGTAGTTAAGTTCAACTTAAAATATTTGTCCTTTCAGTGAGTATTCATTTAATCTTAACAACTCCAGAGAACCCAGTTTTCTTTTCCTGTGTGGCACATTATGTTGTGTGATGTATGTTTTTGTGGTAATGTTTTTACGGGGCCCACAAAATATCTAGCTGTACTCTTTCTATCAAGTTCTTCCATATTTTGAGATGGTAGACCAGTATCAGTGGTTTTTATGACAATTTCACATTCTTCTCGAATGATAAAACACTATTTTTCTGAAAAATCAATGCTATTCAAAATACATGGCTTGTTTTAAAAAGTGCTTGTACAAGATGAATTTTATAGATTAAATCAGTCTTTAGTTTTAGTCTTCATCTTCTTTCCATGGTTTCTTCATTCACAATATTTCATTGATTATTGAAGTAGTGATAGTCAATTCTCAGTGGGATAACTGTACTTCTTTTGAAGAGAAAATTTCAACTTCTCTGATAGAATTTCGAAGTAACTAACCAATCGTTTTGAAATTTGTTACGCTTTCATTGCAATTTGTTATACTTTCAAGGTCTGCAAATACAGATTACCAGTTGGAGCACCTCTTACATTTCACCCCCCAAAAAGGCAATTTTTCGTTCTAAAACAAATTGCTCTGTGTTGAGAATTAAAGCGCTGGACATACTGACAACTGGGAGATTTTTTCTTTCATGTTTACATCTTGCACAAACTTAGGAGATATCTATTGGGAGCTTGAAAGTGAATTGACAGAAATAATTTGCTCCCTTTTTTATCACAAGGTGTATATTATTTTTCTTGTACAGTTCTTTTAATTTTGATCCAAAATTGTCGATCCTCAGGCTCGCTTATTTTCTTCACATGATGTTACTAAATCGAGAGTGAATTTTAGGGAGTTTAATGTTGGTGTGGTGAGTGGAAATCAAAGTATAGAATGGCCAGAATGGAAAGTGCACTATTTTTAACTTTTCTATTTTAACCTCTCTCTGGGGTGTAGGTGGAGGGAGCGGGGATCTAAAGTTATAAGTAGAAGTTTTTGAAGAATATATTAAAATAACTGTCCCTTTGAGTTGCAGTTATGAAGGTCAGGTCCATACTTACACTGAAGAGTGCAGAAGAGCTACAAAAAAAGCATTGAGGAGATGCAATCTGCTATTTGTGTGCATAGCACATGAAATACGTGGTAATCTGTGGCTCTTCTGTGCTGCTTGAAACAAAGAGATTTATTGGCTAGCTATACTGTTGGCCAAGCATTTTCTGGGTGGTGCTGAGCAATCCTAGCAACTCCTCACTTAACCTGTCTTCCTTAGCTGTATGGTACAGTAGGCATTTCCACAGGGAAGAGAAATGTCATGGCAACTATCAGCCTCCCTGTGAGCAAAGAAAGCAAGATATACTCCAAAGAGAAACGGAAAAGTACTGAACAACCAGGAAGAAAATGATGTTAATATTCCAGCTCAGACATAGCTCAGTTTTGGAAAAAAAAAATATAAAAAAGTTAGTCTGAAGTATATTTCCAGTAAGACACCACCACATTTTTTTCCTTTCTTTTTAAAAAGATTAATGTTTGGTCCAAACACTATCTCAAGAAGAAAAAAGGTAGGTTTCCCCTAAGTCTTAAAGAATAAGAGAAAACTCTCTGGGAGGTCACAGCCTCTCAAGAAAACTACTGTCACGTGCTAGAAATTTTATTTATGGGCATGGTGCATTTTTATCATTGTAGTACTTACAAGTCCGAACCATGATCTCACTTTTTAAAGATTTTGCTGGCACAGTACAAAAGTTTGAGCCTGTGATAACAAGTGCAGACAGTCAAGGTAGCACAAAGAAATAGTCTGTCGTTTTGAAAAGCAGTGTTCGGTGTACACATCCAGGATTATCCTCTGCTCTATGACTTGTTTTCTGATGGGGCAGCCTGACAAACGCTAGAAGGCAGTGGTTCACCAGGTGTCCCATGGTCCATATGTCTTCTCTACAGTACCACGAGGAAAACACGAAATGGGCTTTCCTGGGTTTCTCTTATGCTCTTCCAGGCTTTTTACTCTTTTAATTTCCATATATATCATAAAGGATAAAATTGAACCTGAGAATTGATTGTCCAAATTTACCTTCTGTATTAGACATTGAAGGAATCTTTGCATAACTAGTAAGTTCCCATTTGTACATTCTTATCTCCAACTTTATTAATTGGTTACAAGACGGCGTTAATAGAAATAGAATAACGATACTTGTGAATTAAGCACATGTAAACATTATTGCCCTTCCACCTTGAGAAATAACACTTCAGTCTTGAATAGCCTTTTTAATTTTACAGTCTGAATTTTATTAGTGGGGAAGTCTGAAGCAAGAGGCAGTGAAATCACTTGTCTAATCTCACATAGTAGTTCAACAGCAGAGCTAAAATAAAAAATAGACACCTTAAGTTTAATATTTCTGTTATTAACAGCAGTCATTGAGCAAGGTCTGAAATATCTATACGACATATGTAAGCAGAAGAACTGAAATAACTGGTTATTTCCCCGTAGTTCTGCCATTAGTTTATGTCTTCAGAATAATCAAAATATGGTAGCATAACTTACCAGCAGAGAAGGGATTTGGCAATTATTCTGTTGCAATTGTAGCAACAGCTGGTGAAAATAAAAAGAGAACTGACTTCAGTGCAGCTTATCTAGTTATCAGGAAGAATTCCCCTAGCGAAGAGGACATCCTGCATAGCACTTGTTTTCCAAAACCACTCTTTGTTCCTGATTACTGTTATAAAAAAAGCTTGAAAAACCTCTGAACAGCCATATCTTTACAGCTGTTCTTGAGCTAAACTAAGCACTTCTGGGTTATGACTGAGAACTGGACACAAAGCCTAGAGGACACACATCATCATGTCACTGTCCCTGTCATATACTATCTAGCTTACCTATACTGACCACCCATGTCAAGAAAAGGAAAACTTAAGCCTATTAGTGCAAAAATATTTTTAATAGACTCTGAATATTCATAGACCAGAAAAAAAATTCATATTTTCCATTATCTTCTTGCTTTTTTATTAGGTCAATATTTCTACAAGTTGAATGAAAACTTTAGTACCACAAAAGTGTATGAGTATTTATTATTTGTTCCTGCAGTTCTGCCCTGCTTCTTAAGCTACCTTTAACTTTACTAAGTCTCCTTTTTTTATTTCCAAAGGATATTCTCTTACACTCTCTGTTTCTTTGTGCTGTCTTCCTATTCGTATTACCTCAGGTTATTCTTACTCCATCCTGATTGGATCTGTCTATGTTGCAGGTTCGGGGAAAAGCATTTAATATACACAATATTTTTAAATCTGTGGGTTGGGCTGCAAGGCAGATTCATATCAATAAAATACAAACATGCCAGAATCAACTTTTATTATGTGGAATGTGGTTTTCTCTGAGGGAATTGAAGGTACACTGGCTGAGATATGTTGTTATATCTAAAAATGGGAGAGAGACGGATTAGATGAAAAAACCCTTTGATAAATCAGCAAAATATTTACTGAGCTTGCTGCAGTACTGCATACTGTGATTATGAGCAATTTCATGACAGATTGCTATAACATTAACTTAAACACCTTGAGGACATGTATTGCTTTCTAACTAGGACGTGGGCATTGGAACTTCACAAATCCTACCCCTAGTGCCTTACTTTTTGCTTTCTCATTAATTAAGAGAAAAACTCCCTATATTATACCCTCAGTTCACTGCAGAAACACAAAGTTGTAAAGACACAGTTTTTAGCTATTTTGTCCATTGTTGCTCTGAAACTGAACTTAATAAAAGCTCTTGGGACAAGTCGGAGAGAGAAGTAGTCCATATAGATCCTAATCTTCATGGTGGGAACAGCTGTGACAGGAACAGTGGTAAGGGCATATGAAGTTATTGGAAATGGAAGCAGAAATAAGTATCTCAGTCCAAGTACTGAAAACTAAAGATGAATGGAAAAAAATCTCTGGCTTAATAAGTGAACATTTCCAGATTAGACACTATGCAGACTACTATGCACCTTTCTTTACCAACTTACGCAGTACCTGTAAGCCTCAGGAAGAAGTAAAATGTAATTTGATAACTATGGATGTGATTTTGTGAAACCCATGTTTATATGCAAGATAGTGTGTTGAATTCTAAATTTTCTTTTGAGACAAGTAAAGTTATTTTCAATCTTTTGAAAGGTGAAAATGAATTTCTGAGAATTGTATTATCTAGGAAACAAGATTATTCAATATTTTGAAAATTCCCTGCATTACTGGGTAATCATACTCAGTCATAGAAACCATGCCTGTTAATTTCTGAGAATCTAACTGTAAATGCATGCATCATAAGTAGTTTCACGAATACCCCTTACGCTACCTTTGCTTGTTGAAAGATTTAGGACAGCATGCAGAGGGATCATTCTTGTTTCTAACCTGAAAATATAATACTATACTTTTGATGGAATAATTACAATTTACTGAGTGTAAATTTTAGTAACATCAACAAGAAATTTATGGTTCACTGGCTAAAACTGCTTTCACAGTTACTTTGGAAAATAAATACTAACTCTAAAGAAACAATTGTACATTTAGATAAAATTTTGTAAATTAAAGACTTATATATTGATGTAGACAAGTTCTCAGAAAGATTTTGGCACTCTCCACAGATCAAGCTATCATATCATCTACATCATGATAGATATAAAGACACATTTCCTTCTTTAGAAAGTAAAACTGCAGATTTTCTTCACCTTGCTTTAAAAAAAATAATATTTTCCTTGTTTTACCTGTAGTGTATTTATTTGTTAAAGACAGTAATGGTTTACAGACAGAATCCTTGTAAAGCCAAATTGTGTACATAGAATCAAATCAGCTAAATCCTTATGTCTGTGCCTTGTTTTCAGGAAACAGGTATTTTTTTCCCTGCATGGACTTACTTCTGAAACTGGAGAGACTGTGAGGGTAGTAAGTTGCAGCCTGCAGCTGACACACATTGCTCCTGTTTCTCTTAGCTCCGGTAGACTTCAGCTTCCCTGCAAATTGCAGCAACAAAGGACACAGAGGAGACCTTGCGCCCCTGGAAGGTCTTGGAGATCAAGCCCATGAGTAGAATAGAAATCAATGAAATACGTTAATTCTGTGTCGCTCAATAGATTACTTATTGTGTTCTCTATCAGTTTCAAGTTTTTGAAGGAGGGATAGGGAAAAAGACCTGAAAGGATAGAGAGATCTGTTTTTTGGACTTGAAAGCTACATAAGTATGTAAATTTACAGATAGTCAGCCAAAGTATTACTCCCTCATTAGTTCCACCCTCTCCACCCCACTCCAGATGGGAGGGAAAAGAACCAGTAGCATGAGACTAAGACAGAGCATGAGACTAAGACAGTGTGTTTTAGAAACCAACAAGGATAGTTGTTGGTTTCTGTAGTGTACTTTTTCTTCTTTAAAGTAAGTTCTACTAGGGCAGGGTTTATCCCTACGGATGTAAAATTTCCTTTTTTTTTTCTTTTATCTCCTAGCTAGTTCGTTTTTATTCCTTCTATTATTACTCATCTGACCTCTTTATATGCAAATGTGTGGACTGTTGTTTCCGTGAATTGAATCATTTCACACTCTGGTTATTCTTGCTAGTTTCTGAATATATCAGAATCTTTTTTGAGTTATTACATATTTTTTTCTATGTTTTCACTGGAACTTATCACCAATGATACATGAAATTATATGCAATAGCTGGAAATACTGAGCATGGAAGTAAATTAGAGATCTTTCTAGTGTCTGTGAGAGGAGGAACCTTAATCAGAGTCACTCCTAGTTGCCTGATATCCACAAAGAATAGAAAGAACAGAAAAAAAACAGTGTGTAGTATTTTTTATTTTTGAACTTAAGAATAGCTGAACTTTAACCTGAGGGCTCTCTTTTTACAAAGCTGCAGGAGGCACCCGCTGTCTGGCAAAACAGTTATGTCTGCAGCCATGATCTGATGAAGTTCGGTGCAAATGATTTGATCGAGGCAGAAAGAGCATATTGAGACAAAGAAAACATTTCAGTGCTGTTCCAACAACAAAACTCATTTTGACAACTCTCATTTGAAATTTAAGTTAATAAAGTCTACCTGTTTAAAAGAGAAAATACTTTGGCATATTTATAAGAAATGTGCTATCATTATACTACCGAATAACACTTCTAGCTGAGATTTGTACATTGTAGGCCATATTAAGGGATTAACAGATTTTAAGGGTAGAAGTTATTGCTGCCATTAAGAAACTTGATCTGGTTAACAAAGAACATAAAATTATGACAAATGATTCTGGCATCAAAACCATATATTTTCATAGATTTAGAGCTTATCCTTCTGAGGAATTTTCAAAATTTTTCAGGTATGTCAAAATGTGTGTAATTTGGATTGCACCTCAGTGAGCGGTTTCAATGAGGAAGCACCTTGATAATAAAAACTTCAAAGTCTGAATTTATAAAACATTTTAAACAAAGTTTAAACAATTTTAAACAAAGTTACAGTAAAACTGAAATCCTATTTTATGATAATGATAACTTTTTTTTTCCAGTAAACTAAGTAGACAGAAGTGTTAGTGTTTCTCGTGGATGGACACTTTTCTA
Source organism: Struthio camelus (assembly GCF_040807025.1). NCBI lineage: Eukaryota > Metazoa > Chordata > Aves > Struthioniformes > Struthionidae > Struthio > Struthio camelus. Next base: position 7,345,176 of record NC_090982.1, on the reverse strand, counting down.
GACTTTGAAACCTTTTGGTAGCTCTTTTTGGAGTGTTCCCACAAGTTTAAGTATATTTTTGTATGTTGAGCCCTGAAAACCACTTGCTATACAAACAGTCATCTCACCAGTCATATATTTAAAGATCATAGAATTCCCCTGGTCTCTGTTTATATACCCAAGGATGTTACAAGTTCTTCTCACCTGTAGTGATACTGTAAACTCTTTTATGTTTTGTTTATAACTCCCGGAGACTTGCATTGAGCTAGGTTGTTACAGTACAACAAAATGGCACATTATTCATGCTTTTTCCTTGACATAAATGTCCATTTAAAAACAAACCGCCAACACAATATAATTACTGATTTAGTTGTTCATAAAGTGTTGAAATGAAATTTTTCCCCCAAAATATTTTTGAACAAAAACTCTACGTACACTGTCATAATTTGTATAAATAGTCATGAGAGTTGTGTTTATTTCAGTCGGATGCATTTTCCATGCCTACAGTAATCCTCAAATGTCTGCACTGAAAGTTGATTCAAATGATCATAAAATATAATCTTATGACAGAGGCACTAAAAATTCTAGTTATTTCTGTCCAGGAGCTTCTCAAAAACAGAGCTGTGTACAAAATGTGTGTCAATATTCTTTATGCTCTATACTGCCCTAAAGACCACTGAGACAGCAAAATTTTGGCTCTGTCTTCATCATCAGATAATTTCTGTAGCCCTCACTAGAGCTATCTAATTATATACTTTATATAAGTGCTCTTACCAGATCCAAAGAAGTTGGAATCAGGAAAGTATTTGCCAAAATGCTTGTTCACAAGGTGCTCTGCCTAACTTTGTAAATTGCATTCATTTTCCCAGTGTTTGCTGTTTCATATTTTAATATTCGACTGCCTTGGAAATGAAAATAAACAAATTCGATTAGGCACAAGCTGAAAACAAAGAAAGAGGGAGAGAGAGAGAAATTGAGGCCTGTGATCAGCACATGTTATAAACATAACATTTGAATCAATTTTGAATGTTGGTATCTTTGCAAACTCTTCATACGTGAATTCCCCAAAAGCATGTTGTAACTAGTACTGTAAATTTTGTGAAAAATGAAAAATTCATCTACTGATAAAAAGTTTCTAAATCAATAATGCTATTTCTGAAAAAAATATAAGAATTAACAAGTCAGAAAAAAAAGAATAGAAAATTTCTGTAAGCAAATCACCAGAGTGACAAAATTCCAGATGACTGCTTCACAGATTTTAACAGCAGACTTCACAGAATCCAGATAGCATAATACAATTAAATTAATTGTACTAAATTCCTTTTATTAGCTGGAAAATGAAACACTGAAATTAATACAAGGCAGAAAAAGCACAAACAAACAAACAAACTTCTATAGAATAAGTAAAATCCCAAATTACTGATTCTAGTTCTTGAAGATAAAATATAAAAACGGAGCATAAGTACGGAAAGAATATTTAAGAAATATTTAAAAAGTGATGAAAGCCATCTAATCATACGGAAATATTTAACCAACTCAAATTGAACAACAAATATGGACATAATTCTAAGCTAAACTATACATTTTCAGTGGGAAAATATAGTAAGAGATGAATTTTGATTTTTTTATTGATTTGTATAAACCCTTTTTTGCTTTCAACTGTTTTATAAAGAACTAAAACACTTAGAATTACAGGTTCATTAAGGGCTTTTCACCGCAATAAATTGTCTAACTAGGTAAAGCTAAGTTCCAGAATATTTATTAAGGAAGTAAAATAGGTAGCCTGACTGTCACTAACTCCAATCAATTTACCTTCTATTCATTCCTTTGCTGAGCACATTTGCAAGAGCAAACTTATTAGTGTAGATACCTAACGCTGATCTTGCAAAACTGATTTTCATCTCAGAAAATTCACTGTCAAATCTGCAAACACAGTACAAAAATCGAAATGTGACAGACCCTTATTCATTTTTCAAAATCCACTTGAGCAAAATCACTGGTGCAAAATCACAGAACTCATGGTAGAGTAAGATTTTTATTTAGTAGTGTTTGTAATGAAGCACTTTTTCTTAGTATGACTTAATACTGAATCTATACAATAATATCAGCCTTTACCTGTAACCATGATTATACGCAGGATGTACTGATTTTACAGTGGAGCAATCTTCACATTTTTTAATAGAAGGTGATCTTATGTTTTCTTGTATTGTTGGAGATAATTTCAGAGTATGGCTATATGGTATTAATTGTTTACTTTGCACCCTACAGATACAGTGAAGTTCATGAAATTACAGAACTCAAGAAGGAATACACAACAAATTGTTGGTTGTCTCTTTTTTGTTTGTATATTGTCTGTAAGCATCTTTCAAAATTCTCAAGCATTTTAATATTTCTAAGTTATTCATGATTTCGAACAGTCCTTCAGATCGTTCAAGTCGTGAGTACAGATTCTACAATTTGAGATGTGGCCTATATAGCTAACCAATTCAAGCAGTAATGCTTGCAAATTCTTTTTGTCATTAACTGGCAACAAATTTACACTTGCAGGTTCATCTGTAATATAGTATAATAATGTTGTTAGTGACATTGATATATCATCATCTAATCAGGAAGACAGAGTGGCATCATTCCACACATTAATTTAGTATCTAATAACATCGATCATCACATTACTGAGCAAAAATTATATAAAAATAGTTCTTTCTCTGAATTTGGGTGATTTTGCAAGGCTTCATGTTGAGTTAAAAGTTAAAGTAGTGTAAAGTGATGATTTAGCAAAAAGAACAGTTTATACAACGCATATTCAGCTAAAGTGGGACGGATGCTTGTTCCCACAGGAGTGGATATGACCAGGAAAATATTTTTATTTTACTATTGGTAAATTATTTCCAGGAGATCTTCTATAAGACTAGAAACGTCTGAAGTAGGCTTTCTGGTTATTGATGTTCCAAACATTTCATTCGTTGAAAAAGCACAATAATAAATTTTATTTCTCCTTGGAGGCAGATGTTTTGGAAAGTAGTTATCATCCAGGAGAGGAGGATGGAGGAAGAAAGGAATTTTATTACGTAGGACAAAATTGTTTTATTATTTACTAGCCAAACCGTAGAAATGTCATCAGAATGGAAGTCTGTTTGCAGTCAGTTGAATAAAAACATACACATATGCTTATCCTTAAACACTGAGTAGTCCTTTGAAACTACAGTAAGATCATGTGGAAAAATTATTCCTGCTTTCACCCTTCATGTTGTAATGTCAGCATAATATTTATAGCACAATTTTCCAAAGTTCCGAAATAAATGAAGTGTAAGTTCCATTAACTCTTAAAAGACTAACACGTAATAAAGTCTACTGTCTCAGAAGTGTTTTGGTCAAAAAAATATTTTTGTACCTTATTCACTTTGAAAATGAACTCAGAATCCTGAGAAAGAGTTACAAGAAAGTAACTTTGACATTCAAACTTTCCTTTTGAAGAGCTTGCACTTGATCTGGAACCTGCCTGAGTTGATGATCCTTTTCTTAGCTCAGTAACACAGGATTAGTAATTGAAAAAGCTTACTTATATTTGTAGAATGTTTTGTTTTATCTGTGGACAAATAAGCCACGTAAATGCAAACTATTATTTTTATCTGTCATTGCAATGAGAGTACATTGTAATACTGTCTTTGAAATGTAGAAAAGTAAGGGATAAAATATAGAAAATTTCAATGTTATTTTTTAAATGTAAAATATCTCTGGTTAAATAAGAAACTACTATTGCTATTAAGAAAAGAAAAAAAGGCAGAAGGTATTAGCGCTTTGCTTCAAGCCAAATTTACCACACCGGGTGTAAAGACTCTATATTAGCCATGACAGGAATAATTACTGCTGATCTTGATTCAGCTTTCAATCAACCATGGATGACTATTTTACCCTTCTGATGTGAAAAATATCATCTTATTATTATTTCTGAATTTTTATCTCTCACAAAAACCTTCGCTGATGATCTCTCACTAAAATCGTTCCATCACTTTGGTGAGTGGATATAAAGGGACAGAAACAAAGTTTGCTTGTATGTGGTTAAGCATAGCAAAGTGGCTTGGTGTGGCATTTCAACAAGGTGGTGGGAATCCGTTTTGGATGTTCACTAACATAAAACAAACCGTAAAAGAGCTGGGACTCCAGGTGCAGCACGACTGTCAATGGTAAGTATTTATTACTTGCTTCTACATCGCAGTCTTGCAGCCTAATTCCCTGTAGACACAAATATAATCAATATAATTCTAGGCGCACTTCGCGTTGCTGTCTTAAGGATCCTGACCCCTCGATGCCCCGTCAGCAAGGAGCAATCACAATGTGGGCACCTCCTTCTCACCAGATGGGGGTCCTGGGGGCAGTCCAGCTGTCTGGAGCAGGTCTCACCCCCTATAGGATGCCACGAATCTTTTAGAGTTCCCCCCATTGTCCCTCTCAAAGGCAGCAGCTGAAACCAATCACAAGTCATTTCAATTTTATTAGGGTGTTATTTTGAATATGTACATACTTTGTAGTTTGGGATCTGCAGAGAAGCTGAACAGTTTGACACGGTTGCGCACACGTTCTCTCAGGATACCTAATTCATTTTAAATCCTTTCAGACTGAAGAAATCTCTTTCTTATTGAAATCTTAAAACTGGGTTGTGGAAGATGGGATTTCTGTCTAAGAAGAGATACATAATGAAATAGGATGAAGCAGGGTGAATGGAAAGTTCTACTCCAAATAGGATAACAGGAAAGATGCGTTCACTGTTTCAGAGTTATTCAAATTGTCAGCTTATTCAAATTGGGAAATGCTTTAATTTCATCCAGAATCAACCTCTTCTTTCACAGAAGTTGGAGAAATGCAGTTGAGAAAATACGTTTTTATTGAAATGTTTTAAGCTGGAGCATATATTTTATCAAATAGTCCCTACTCTACTCCTTTGATGAGCCTTATAGAGTTAATTATTTTGAAAAAAATTTTCTCTTCAAAAGTTCTACAAAAATTACTGGATTTCTGTAACCTGCTTCTTCGATGCAGACTTCTCTTTTATTTAAACATAGCAAGAGACTATAGAAGGAAAATATTCATAGCAAACGGGTTTATTTTCCTTTTTCCTTCTTTATTTTTATTTCTCAGTCTCAAATAGATGATTCCCAAAGTATTTCTTGCTTATTTTTGAGGTGGAAAAAAAGATCAATCCTCATTCTGCAGAATGAGAAGTTCTGCAGAAGTTCTTATTTATGCATACTAAACATATACCTTCAATCTTGAATGATTTGGTATACAAAATTTCTGATATGGTGGGTATACTTTGGTTGCATTTTCTGAATAATACCACTGGTACAACTGTGCATGACTGTAAATTTGAAATTTTATATTTGTGGCTATTTTCTTTAAATATGTTGTTACAGTCAGGATTTCTGATGAGATATTCAAGAGAGAATTAAAAAAGTGTATATGAAACATAATAAAACTAGAAAATTGTATTTTAAAATATTTGGGGAGGAGATCTGTTTAACAAGGAACAGCTCTTGGAGAGAACATAATGACTAATGGTGGTAGGACTATGGCTTGTGTCTAATAACTAAGTTTGTCTTGTACATTCTCTTTAATTTTTGCTTAGTAAGGACTAAAACTCCTTCCTGACCTCAAACCTAGAAGCACTAGTAGAAAAATGTATAAAAGTTCTATCCTTTGGAGTTAGTAAGTGATTCTTTATACCTATATTAAATATATAGAGGTAGAGAGATGCAGATTTATATGTGTGTGTGTATGTATCTTGCATAATATTAAACATAAACATATTATATAAAATATATAATATTGTATAACATGATAGTCATTAAAATGATATTTTATACATATTTGGGGTTTCCACCCCAAATAAAAGAAAGATATTATTTATTTGGTAGTAGAGATGGGCTGTGAGTCTTCCCAGAAATTTCAAATACCCCATTGCGGAAAGCGTGGGAATCTCTTACGGCAAAGACAGTTAGCCCTTCTCGGGAAGTTAATACAGATACTCCTCCTTTCAGCTGTGACGTTCTACGTAGAAGAACGTTTTGTGGCATAAGAGGAAGTCCATTCAGGATGAGAGTGTAAGATCTCTCTACTCTTGAAGTCTTAATAGGTATCTAGGCTCATGTTGCCACAAAACGATAGCTATATAAGCACACCCTTTAACTTTAGAAATGATATCTTTCACCACTCTTCCGTTGGAAGACGTTTTTGTTGGCAGCCTAAGCTAGAGGCAGAATATCTTAAAGTATGACTACATTGAGTGCACTTTAATTACAGATTGTTATTCAGTATTGATATCCCTGACTTCAGAAAAGTTTTTAGGCTTTCCACCTTTAAGGCTGATCCTACAGCCTCTTTCAGGAAAACAGAACCATCCACTCAGTTGGAGCAGCTTAGGATCACAGAAGTAGCTGTGACTACATGTTTCATCAAGTTGAATTCTGTGAAATTCAGTGTGACAAAATAATAGACACATAGATGCACAGCACCTTTTAATACTATATCTCACTATTCTGAAAGCTATGATAAAAGGCTATGGTTATGAGATACTAGTATAAAAGCCAAGGAAAGATCTGAGCCTTTGCCTAGACCTTAGGGACAGCAGAGATGATAGCTTTAGAGCTAGGCCATGGTCTGCAGTAGGAAGGAAGGACAAAAGTACTCAACAGTCTAAAACTCCTTCCTGACCTCAAACCTATCAGCTGTTGTAACAGCTGGACTCCTATCTTTGATATCGTTGCCATTGCATTCTTTGTCCTCATTTAGATATACCAGGGTCTCACTACTTCTCTGTCTTTTTCGGTATAGAGACAATCGATAATCCATTGGACAATCTGACTTCCACAGTGTATTAAATAAATTAGACATTCTTTCTTTAAGAATAGTTCCATGGGTGCATAATTCATAATACGCAACTGATTTTTTTCTCATACCTAGTTCAAGTTAACAGTTTATAACAGGTCAAAATGTTGTACTCAAATCTTTGATCGTTCTGAAACTGACATCTTCTCTGTATGCTAATTTTTTTTATGACAGTCATCCATTCAAAATGCATATAGTAAGTTACGATTTATTTCTCGTGTTCTGCTATAAGCCTTTCCTCAAATTTTCATTCCTTTTCCATAACTGCATTCAGTATAGTGTTTTATGATTTTCCAAGCTTTTTAGGGCAAATATTATTTGTGCTAATACTCTTCACTCAGGTTTAAGTTTTCTTGATAGAAAGGACTCCTAGAAAATTACTGTGTGAAATTTAAACAGGGAAACACATGTCTTCGCATTTTTGGTTCAACGTTCTTTTTTCATTCTGAGTGGAGGGATAGGGGAGGAGCAAAAGGAGTAAAAGGATTTTTTTAGTTCATACTACTTTTACTTTAGGGCTACAAAGATGATGAAAGGACTGGAGCATCTCTCCTAAGGAGGAGAGGCTGAGAGAGCTGGGCCTGTTTATGCTGGAGAAGAGAAGACAGACTGAGAGGCGGTCTGACCAACGTGTCCAAGTATCTGAAGGGAGGCTGTGCAGAGGATGGGGCCAGACTCTTGTCCGTGGTGGCCAGCGACAGGACAAGAGGCAACAGACACAAAGTGGAACACGGGAAGTTCCGTCTGAACCTGAGGGAAAACTTGTTGACTGTGAGGGTGAGGGAGCAGTGGCACGGGTTGCCCAGAGAGGTTGTGGAGGTTCCTTCCTTAGAGATGTGCAAAAGCTGTCTGGACACAATCCTGGGCAATGTACTTTAGATAACCCTGCTTGAGCAGGGGGGGTTGGACTAGATGATCTCCAGAGGTCCTTTCTTACCTTAACCAGTCTATGTAATTCTGTGATTCCATGATACGCTTGAGAAGCCCCATGAAAACTGACCTGATCATCATATGGAAAAAATGTACACATGGCAAAATTACTCAGAGGAAATTTCTGCCCTCTATAGCAGCTCAGAAAAGACCTTTCGGTGAGTTTAGATTTGCCTTATAAACTGCAAGGGAATAGGCATGGAAAGCAGGGTGGAAAGAAGAGCACTGCTGGCTTAGGGAAGGAGCATTCTGTGTCCTTTCTGCTCCTCCATCTATCCCAGCCTGAGACAAAAATCTCTACAAGAAGCTCTCATTACAGCCTGAAGTTAAAGAGGACTCTAAATGGATTGTTTTTAGGTGGTAACGGAAGACCCTTGAGAGGTGTGTGGGTATAAGAAATAAAGTCTATGAATGGTAAATAAACACCAAGAAACGAAGAAAGAAAGTCTGGAAACTAAACTTAGGGATACGTATTCATTTCTTAAGAACATTGTACTATGACATTCTTATTTTTATATTTATTTTTACCTCTATATCAAGAAAGATGGAATAATTTCATGTGTAGTGGAAGGAAACAAGGTGTTCTATTCTGTTTTATTTCCAGTCATGCTGTCTTCCTATTGCATATAATTGTATGATATTTCATTATAATAATTATTAGTATTATTGCAGCATATTAAAAATAGCTTTTATTAAAAATATTCAGGTTTGAAAATACGCAAAAAGGCAAAGAGACTTTACACAAAAGTAGAAAAGAAATATATTCAAATACAAATTTAACTCCACATCTGTAGTGTCACAATCTTGAGTTTTGCAGTTAATTTACAAGTTAGTCTTCTAATTTTAAGGGACATTCAAGATGCTACTTTTCAAGCTTTTAAATGATTTCATTCTAATACTTCAAAATATGGTGTTGATCGTCAATCTTACATAGCTAAATAGCCCTATTAGAGTTGATAATAGGTCTGTATAGAAGGTCTTGGTACAAAAATAAATAAAGAAACAAAACCCCGCTGAAATACACATGGTATGGCTAGATTTTCAGGTTGATTCATGGCCTTGTGATATTTGCAGTGACTTGAGGATGGTGAGGAACAGAAAAAAGACCAAAGAATGGCAAGGATCTGAGAGAGAAACGAAGCATAGTTGTGCCTTGACAGATAGCGTTAACAAGAGCTAGTGATAATAAATGAAGGAATATCACAAAACCTGGATACTGTGGGGTAGGGACCTTTCTAAGCTGGCAGTAAAACTGAAAGATTCGAAGCTAGTCCTGCATATTAAGAGATAAAGAGCATAAAGAAAGTCTTCTTACAGATAATGAATAGGGAAGCCTGCATTTTCCTTGTGCCTTTTAGGAAGAATTTTGGCTTTCGGCATGGATTTCATGCATATTGGGGGCAGGCTTTCTACCTTCTCTTGTAAAGATAGAAAGCTCAGTGGAAAAATAAAAAAAGCAGTGTCATTATTTTAAGTTGCATGACTGGAGTAGTACGACTTGTGATCTCTAAATGCTTGGTGTTTACAATACTTCTAAGTGTTTAAGCATTTTAACGCTGTGTTATAGTCCTTTCAGTTTCAGTCAACTGTTGCTAATATTGGTTGTCCTGAACTGAAACGCTATTCTGAAATACCCTAAGTGTTTTCAAAAAGAGCTTTTGTGTGCCTACTCATAAATTCCTTTCATATGGACAATAGGATTTTCATTATATTCTATGGATTTCACTTTATCAAATGATTAGATTTTTCAAATGTTTAAAATGGCTTTAAAGGTTTAAGAAGCAAGGATAATGTTTCAAAGCAAGGATAAATGTTTCAAAATACCTAATTAGAAATTACAATTCCTGCATGTCTTTATTTCCCTAAATCTATTTCATCACATTTTCATCATATGAACTGTAGTTCTCTCTTAAAGAGCATTACTGAGCATTGCATAAATTCATTGCTCTTTCAATGAAAATTTTCATTTATGACTAAAATGAGTATATTACCCAATTATATTTTTTAATTATTTCCAATCATACTTTCCGTTTATACGTCTATATTAAGTCTTAAAAAATTCCTACAGAGTGATGAAAACACTTGCATGGGGTTAATATACATAGGCTGATCAGCTTTAATTATTTCAGACTGACCCACTTTTACTTCAAGCTCTTTCTTTGTTACTGTTTACACTGACTGACTAAAACAACCAAGCTTCATCTTGAAGATGTAAAATTCGATATCTTGTGTTGCATCTGTTGCACTGCCTTCAAGATATGTTGTTCTTTTGTTTTGTAGATGTCAGTAAAAGGTAGTTAACACCTGCCAACGGTAGACTCATGGTTAGATGGTTCATTTCGGGAGCAGTGGAGAAAAAAGTTCTGTTTAAGTGATCTTTAAGCTATTCACCTTTTGCTAAGTCTATCGTAACTATGGAGCTTTAAAAAGGTGCATACATACATGTTCAGAATGAATCAGGAAAAAAGGGGGAGAAGAAATGAAAGTGATGAGAAAAGAAATTTCAGTGATCGTAGTTTAATAACGTTAAACATAGTTAATATACAATAGAATGACCTAAGAATTAAGGTTTGGAGACTCAGGAGTCACAGAAATCAAGCAGCATGAAGTGTTTACGTGCTTTTTACAGCTATAACTTTAATGTGAGTGGGTCTAAGTTACTCACATCATTTATTGTGTTTGTGATATATATGCCTTGCCTTATAGGAATGCTATAAGAGTTAAAGATTATGAGATTTGCAGGAGAAGGGAGTTCATATAAAAATGTCTGAACTGAGTTAAAGCAAACCAGATCCTCAACCAGTGTCAATAGTCACAATTTCAATGGTGTTTATTCGATATAAAGTATCTGCTTTTCTTGCCACTTACATAGCAAGACAATACAATGAACATATTTTGAGGCAATAGGACTAGCATTGTGGTGATAATAACCAGTGAGAAATAAAGGTGAGAAAAGTATATTTATATAAAGATTAATTGACTAGATATCCATTAGTAAAATTATTGAATGTCACCTGGCAGTGAGGTACCAGAGAGGAAATAAACAGACAGCAGAACTGGAAATACAGATTGGACAAGAGAAGTGAGATCTACAAAAACTTGGAATCATCGGCATATATATAGAAATGGATAACCCTGGTGAGCTAGCTTAGAGAAAGAAATGGAAGGTATAATTTTTTCTTTCATAATTGTAAGTGCTTTTTGTTACAGTTAATACCATTAAGTTCAAAAGCTAAAAAGTATTTATAAAATTTAATTAATCTTTATTGTGCTTACTACTTCACATATAATTCATCCTTGTATGTATATAGTTCATTCTTTTGTGGCTGTTGAGAAATTATTTTTGCAACATGTAACTTACTGAAAAACTGTACATTAGGAGTGTTAACTACATGGCATGTTTACCTTGAAATTCCAGAGTAATACCAGGCACTTGCTCTTATTCTGTTTCAAGCATCAACAATAATATTGTTGGCGCGGTTCTGGCCAAATCATTTCTCTTATTGAAGTTAGTGCAAGAAGAAAGAGCTCAACTGAATTCTAATATTTTAGACTAATTTCATTCAGTAAAAATCTCTTTTTATGGGCGTGTTTCCTCCCCTACCCCTCCTCTTTCCCAGATACAAAAAAAAATAGTGATATAAAATTTGAAACTACATTTTGTTAGTCTTGTCCCAGCTTTGGCAAAGCTCTGCTGTGGCCTTGAAAGACTCTCTAGACCGCTGTGTTCAGACCTTCTTGTCAGAGCCGTGTGCTTTATACGTTTCTCTGGTTCTGAGTAAGATGCAGCTGCATTCCCTTTCTGTGCTGTCTTTTGGGTGCCTTCCTGTGGTCATGAACCCTTCTGGTTAAGCATCTTAAACCTTAGCAACTGAAGTCAGAAAAAAAAAAAGGCTTAGAAAAGGGATTTCACACACCACTACTCCCTAGGGCAGAGTACCTAGAGCTGTGGTACCTAAGCAGGTGTGCTCAGTTTCCTCTGCTTGGTGCCTGAACATGCACTGAGTCTCCATCACAATCCTTGCATGTTTCTGAATCCCATCTCCTGGACCTTCCTCCCTACTGACAGTTTCTCTTTGTCCTTGTCCCAGCTCTTCCAGGCGTATCCTTTTATTTGATCTGACATCTGGCAATCCTGATCAGCCTCAAAACTTTCTCTGGAGCTATGTCATCCACATCCAGTCTCAGGTGAGAATTCTCTTCATTAACATGCACCTAGCGTCCAGTCTTTGCAAAAAACTAATTTAATCTAATTTTATCCATATTTTTTACAGTAATCGTAGTCCTGCTAGGTTAGGGTCTTTACAGAAGTTGACAGGCCTTAAAGACTGACACACCCAGAGACAGTTTCTTCTTAGGGAAGAAACATCTTATTAACATCTATGAAGCAAACTTAAAGACAGACACAGAGTTTCTAACAGCATGTAAGTAATTACTGAACCTCATGGGATTTCCTAAGTTGTAGTTATCTCCAAAATAATCCTATTTGTTTTTTCTCTGCTTTATATTAAAATAGTATATTCTTTTATAGTACCTAACTTAAACATTATTCATGGCTTGGTTTGGAAGCTAAATTTTCTGAACACAGTGCACTTCTGCAAAGGTATCACAAACATAATTTTCTATTTCTATAAGTACAAGTTGTTACATTTTCCCACCATTACAATTTCTGTTGAGGAAACAAATTTTAATATAAAGGTCCCACTGCTATTTCAAATTATTCTATTATTTCTCCAATGTCGCTCTAAGGGTAGAGTGGCCACCAAATGCTATATATGTATGTATGTATGTATATCAGATTACAATAAATAAACTTTTCCACTTGGGAGATAATGGACTTCTCCCCCTTCTCCCCCACCACTTATTGCCATGAGATTAAGGTATTAAATTTGAGGTAAATAAAAGAGTTTTCATACATGGGATATTGAACTAATAATAACAATACTGCCAGTGGATGAAATGTACATGAATACCACACAATATCATTATCTTATTATTGTCCATTGTTGCTTAGTTTGTGGGTAGTGATTTGTATGCAGTGTCATTTGAAAACTACTTTCTACGGAGCGGTAGGAGATAAGAAATAAAATGCAATTACTCTTTGTATCGCCACCAAAAAATATACATTTCTGTCTGATTAATTTTTCAGTGGTATTAAGTATGGGACTGGATGAATTCAGGGATGCTTTGGTCGCTGAAGGGTTTTGGGCTTGAATAAATCTCATGTTGATAGCAACAGAATGCTATTACCATTTGATGGCTATATGTTCATCCTTGGTCACCACTTCTGGAGGTCTTACTCCATTTCTTTTTGAGAAATAAGCTGGGTGCTAAATACATTCTTACACAGCACAGAGTTAATTTGACTCTATTTTTCTTTCCTGTGCACACTTGTGAAATGAGTTCGTTGGTTTTTTCCTTCCATCTGATTCCTGCGTCAATATCATTTGCTCCAGAACTCCCCTATGGAAAAAAGAACTTCACTGGTTTAGCAGGTTTCTAATGGGAAGGATTATTAATAAGGGAACGCTTGCCCTTGGACATCAACTGAATCTTTTAATCTCCTTACTGAATTTCTTAATTCCCTGCATTTCTTAACGTCTTCTTTTATTTATCTTACTTTCTTTATATTGTCCCTCCAATGCCTGTATGCTTTATTCTGGTATCGTCTTTAAAGAAAATTAGCAGCTCCCAAGGCTCGTAATATGAGCCAGAGTCTTCAGAAAATTTTTTCATATTCATTTGATGTAGTAGTTTCAGATAATCAAGAAGATGTGCTGAATTTGATTAGTATAATTTTGGGGGGAGAGAGAAGCAATCAAACTGCCAAACATGTTACCAGGAAGCTGCTGGAGGCTGAATGCCTGAGACAAAAGGCCAGTAATTACTGCTCATTTTTCCTTATATTTTTTGTCACAGAGTTTGTTGAATTGTATCACAGGATATAATCAGGGTCAATAAGGGCATATAGCGTTTCAAACCAACAGACTTGCTGTTGTCTCACAAGATGCTGTGAAGGTACAGGTATTTCATTTATGCTTTATGGTTTTCCTCCAGTTATGAAGTTCAGATTTCTCTAACTTAACGTCGCACATGTCATAGCCTGATTCCTATCTCAGGGAAAGTCTGAATGGGTAGAGTGCAGTGTTTCTTCTGGATAGTGCTGCCAGTGATGTTGTATTATAAGAGATTTCTTCATTTTGGAGGAACTCATTGCTATGAAAAACATTTTTTCTTGGTGTCTTCTCCCCTAGTACCACTATTCTGAAAAAGTCAGAGCACTAAATCCATGGGAACGGCACATATAGGTTTTTGTGGTGTTAGAAAATGAATACCTTTCTTTTTACTGATTTTAAAACTTTCACAGAAAAATGTCATTACGCAGATTCACAAACCTGCTTGCAGTCCTCCTCTTCAGTATCAACGCCTTTCAGAAGGTCTACTAGGCATTTGCCTCTTAAATGAACCCATAAAAAGATCAACCAATTACTCTTTAGGTCACTGCTAATATGCAATATCCTTGTATGACTTCTGCCTGTAAAAAACCATCATTGTTACAAACCAGCCACCTGGATTATCATTGTTATGAGGACTCCAAACTGACCTTGGATGAACAGATTTTATATAGATCACTACAAGTATCACATTGTGGATTTCATTGCTAGTACAACCAGAACAACTACAGACCACTATAAAGCTACACTGCAAAATACACTAGTTCAAAAGGTAATGCAAAAAGACAGGATGATCAAATCTGTTCTATTAACAAAATAATGCAGTGAATGATGACCCTGGAGATTTCTGTGATGAGGTCATAACATGTGACAAAAGGAGACTGCAATTTTTAATGTTCTATTGATTTCACCTTTTCATCACCCTATACAAATTCACCCAGGAGATTTTCTTTTGGTATTGCCACTAATTTAAACTGTATTATGGTACGAGCTGCTAATGTTAAAGGGAGTTAAATAAAGAAAAAAATGCTAAGAATTCTTACTAAAAATTCAAATTACTCAGAGGGTTAAAAAGAAGTCTAATATAATAATAATAAGATAAGTTATAATATAATTTTTGTCTAAATTACTATCTAATATCAGATGCACAAATAGAAATGATAATATTTCAGGCACTGGCAAAATCAAAAGTACTGAAAGTCTCCTGTCAATTTCTTAAAATACTTTGTGATAGTACATAGTATTAGGTAATACATTCCAGGTGAAAACAAGTTATATTTTCTTCTGAAAAACAACAACAACTCGTCTGAATTTATCTGTATTTGTCTACAGAGAGTTAACTGCAGATGTAAATACCTATTTTAATCTTGCTAGGCATTTTTGTTACGCAAATTTTGACTATTTTCCCAAAGCTTTTAATTTTGTTTTTGTGTCCAAACCTGTTAGCAGGATTTTGTTCAAGTCATAAAAAAACATTTGGGAAAAAAGTAGAACCTAAAATAATCCCTAAATAGACATTGAAAGGAACATTGAAATGAAATTAATTAAAATGAATGAATTACTAAAAAATTTCATGATCATGGCAACCAGTCTGACAAAAAAAAACATGCCATATGACTGAGGTACTTAGGTGTTCAGCTATACTTTGAACATGTTAAGTGACTAGAACTGTGAAATAAAATTTGACGTTACGATGACAAATAATCCTCTTTGAGCTTTTTTTGTTTCCTTTTCAACCACCCTAACCCATCCTGTTCTCATCAATTCAGCCAAGAATGAAATTCTCAGACTGTTTCCAACCACATTCCCTAACTCATTCTCTTCTTCTTTCACTACTGACCAAATTTTCCTCTGCCCCTGTGTGCTCCTCCCTCTTATTCAGTTACTCAGACTTATCCATCTGCTCTCTGGTTCATCTATGCTGTCCTCTGTTCTCTTCCTTTTTTTTAAATTTTTTTTTTCTAATCTTGCTTTTCATTTCCTATACCATTGTGTTCAGGTAGCCTCTTCAGAACATGAGGTTCATCTTTGCACAAAAGTGGTTTTTTTGATGGACAGCAATGTGAAAAGCATTCATGCTACCAGGTCTTCCTCAGTAACCTGTAGAATGGAAATTGCTTTCTTGCACAGTCTACCGAATGTGGAAAACGGGACAGGCCACTTGAGAGGAATATAAGGACATTGTCAGAGTATGCAGCGATGTGATAAGGAAGGCTAAGGCCCATTCGGAGTTAAATGTGGCAGGGGATGTCAAGGACAAGAAGGGCTTCTTCCAATACATCAAGAGCAAAAGGAAGACTAAGCAAAAACGTGGGTCCGCTGCTGAGTGGGTGAATGCCCTGGTGACCAAGGATATAGAGAAGACAGAGGTGCTGAATGACTTCTTTGCTTCAGTCTTTCCTGTTAAGGCCAGCCCTCAGGAATCCCAGACCCTGGAGACAAGAGAGGAAGGCTGGAGAAAGGAAGACCCTCCCTTGGTGGAGGAGGATCAGGTTAGAGATCTTTTGTCCAAACGTGACATCCACAGATCCATGGGCCCCAATGGGATGCAGCCATGAACGCTGAGAGAGCTGGCGGATGTTATTGCTAGGCCACTCTCCATCATCTTGGAAAGGTGCTGGAGATCAGGAGAGGTGCCTGAGGACTGGAAGAAAGCCAATGTCACGCCAGTCTTCCGAAAGGCTGAGGAGGAGGAGCCAGGAAACTCCAGGCCTGTCAGCCTCACCTCCATCCCGGGAAAGCTGATGGAACAGCTCCTCCTGGAGGTCATCCCTAAGCATGTGGAGGACAAGAAGGTGATCAGGAATAGTCAGCATGGATTCACCAAAGGGAAATCATGCTTGACCAATCTGATAGCCTTCAGTGGTGGAATAAGTGGCTGGATAGGTACAGGCTGGATAGGTACAGGCTGGATAGGCAAAGCAGTGGATGTTGTCTCCCTGGACTTCAGCAAGGCTTTGGACACTGTCTCCCATCACATCCTCCTAGGTAAGCTCAGAAAATGTGGGTTAGATGAGTGACTGCAGAGTGAGGTGGACTGAGAAATGACTGAAAGGCCGAGCTCAGAGGGTTGTGGTCGGTGGTGTGGAGTCTAGTTGGATGCCTGTAGCTAGCGGTATCCCCAAGGGGTCAGTCCTGGATCCAGTCTTGTTCAACGTATTCATCAATGACCTGGAGGAAGGGACAGAGTGCACCCTCAGCAGGTTTGCTGGTGATACAGAACTGAGGGGAGTGGCTGACAGCCCAGAAGACTGTGCTGCCATTCAGAGGGACACGGACAGGCTGGAGAGATGGGCAGGGAGGAACCTCCTTCAGGAGGAGCAGTGCCTGAAAGTACATACATTATGATATATTTTAATATAGATAGGTCAATAGAGATAGAGAAGGATAAAAGGCATGCTTCTACTTTGCCCTTGAGCACAACAAAATACACTAGTTGAAGCAAACACAAAAGGAGGACAAGGCATGCCACTTTTCAGCCTGTGGGATCATTTTAGTTTAAAGCCAATGTTTGTCATTATTTAGTATAAAGGATCCTAATTCAGATAATAAAAAAAATTTAGTTTAAAGTAGTTGGAAGATAGACAGTAGATATCTAGAATCTATCTAAATGGTGTAATAGTTTATTCTGCAGTAGTTCGGAGATCAAATGATAAACCATGTCATTGTCCTTACGTGTTTGACTGCATATTTGTGACAATTACTCAAAATATATAACTTTATTTCAAAAAATGAGCCACAGCTGGAAGCCAAATGAGGCAGAAGGATGGCTTGCCTGTATCTTATGTCATATATTACTCCCAACTTATTACTAAAATTACCTTTATCATTTTAATCTACATAATATTTCATTTTAATCTACATATATATTTTCTACTATATATCAATCAATTTATTATTCATTTTTCTGGCATGTATACTTTTAACTAATTTACTGAGGGGTTGTTTTGCTTCTTCTCTTAATATGGTTCCTACTGTTTTGAATAAAACAGAGAAAAAAATTCCTAGCTAAATACACAGAAATCTTTCTGGTTACCAAAGAAGGATCATCTTCACAGCACAGAATAAGAGCCTGAAATTTTCCTAGCACTGCCATAGATAATATAAAGGTTTCTCTTCCTTTTTAAAAGGTAGAAACAAAGTCACAATTTAACCAGTCAAAGAATCCTCCCACCTAATAAGTAAAAAAAGAAAAATAAATAAAATATTAAAGTATTATAGATTTCCCACTTAATTGTCAAAGAATGCAATCCAACAGTGTTTGTAACCAGGTTTTCTTTTCACTAAAAAGAAGTGGCAAGAACCTGGACATCTTTTTAAACTATCACTTTTTCTCTTCCTCCCTCCTCCCTTCTCTCTCAAAAGTACAGATCGAAACCAGTAATTATGAAAGGAGTCCTATAACCTAAAGAAAACAGCAGGGAAGTTCTTTGATTATTTATTGAAGATACTTTTAAAGAGGGTGACACTTTGATCATGAATGACCATTTTCAAAGACTTTCTATCCCTATCCTAGAAGTGAGAACTGTATTGTGATATTAAGCAATAGTTTTTTCCATAACAGTAGTGGGATCTTCAGTATCTGTATATGAACTGAACAAGAACTGATATCATTGCAGCTCCAGCAATTCCAAGGTATTAATTTTAATAGACATTTTCCTAAGAACTTTGATATGGGACTGTTTATATTTAAACATCTGTATAGAAGTCACTTGTCTTATTTACATATACAGTGCATAAGAACTCCCTGGAAACTTCCACAGGACTGCAGGCGGTCTTCAGGTTTTATGAAGTACCGCAACATAAACATCTATGTTTATGAGCTTGCCTTTGCTTTATCAGAGGGAATTTGGTGTTAGGCAAAGTATTTTAGGCAGGGAAAATTGCTAACTGTCGTTCTTCAAAGTGGTAAACAACTGATGAAATCTCACGTGAGAGCACACAAAATTCAAGTCAGATGAAAGAAATTAATTGGATTGAAATTTTCATGTTGACGTGACTGGACACTGG
This sequence comes from Struthio camelus, assembly GCF_040807025.1. Lineage (NCBI taxonomy): Eukaryota > Metazoa > Chordata > Aves > Struthioniformes > Struthionidae > Struthio > Struthio camelus. The sequence goes on along the minus strand of NC_090982.1, from coordinate 7,326,421 downwards.
ATTTGCCCCTCTGAAAGAAGAGATACATGGTGCTTACTGGGAGAAGGTAGGCTTGTAGAACTTTTTTGCTATTTGTGAGTATACGTTTATTATTTACATCATTTACAGGTTAGACAGTAACGGTTTTTTAGAACTTTTCATACAGAGATAATAAGAAAGCATAATGGAACAATCATCTTTCTTCTTTTTTTTCCCCCTCAAGATCTGTTGTTTGTTGAAAATCACTGATGTCCTTGCTAGAAAATTTTGTACTTGGAAGAGACTATTTGACTTCTCAGAAATCCATATATCTAAGGAGTAAAAAAAATCACACACCCCCTACACACATCCTAACAGAATTCCCCCCCCTTAAACATCATCAGTGCAAATGCTCTTTTGCTAGGCTTCCACTGTACTAAATACTCCACATGCACGAAGCTATCTTAGTTATTTCCATAGATTAAATATTAAGGAGAGCAGAGATAAGAACAGCCCTCCGAAGAGTAGAGTATAAGGTGAATCTCTCTCTTCCACAGCATGGGAAGGACAATGAAGGTAAATAATCACAGTTCAGATCTGACCCAGCTATTTATGGAGTTTCACTTTCCCTAAACCATCTGATCAGTTCTCAGTTGTTAGTTATAAGGAATACTCCTTCAGAGTTGCAGCAGCTGCTTCCTCTACAATAGAGGATAATTGAACCGCAAGCTTGCGTGGGTTGCAGCTCACAAATAGCAGCTTACGGCTGAGATCTTCCTCATTTGCCTGAAATTGTAGGTGTTTTTAATTTCTTTAATTCTTTGAGCTTTAACATTTTGTTTATGATAAGAGAATGAGGTCACAACAGAGATGCAAAAGTGCCCTGTGTCTGTATCTGAGGATTCCTGAACTGGTGTAAAGGGCTTCAGTAACATCTGTTTAAGTATCCGTGTAAATTGTGCCAAAGGAAATCAAGAAAGCACAGCTGAAAGCAGTATCCTTAGGCAAAATTCAAACAGGCTTCTAGAGAGAAGTGCAAAATGGTGTAGGGTTATGAAAGCAACCCTTTGGCAACTTTTTGCAAAAAATTATGGTGCCGTGCTAGTCAGACATCCTGTCTCATAGCCTTCCTTCTCATGAACCTATTCCAGAATTTTCTGTTAAAATGAGAGTTCCTATACACATATCCAAAATGTTTATAAGTGTCCAGAACAGGAAGATCTAATCTTTATTGGCAGTAAATTTATGTCAAAAGTTACATAATTTTTACTGAAAAAAATTAAATTATGCCATCACACATCTGTATGTACAGAAAGAAAATTTGATTTTAAACAAGAGTAAACAGTAAACTGTCTGGAATAAACTGTACACTGCGTATATCTTTCACTGTTTCAAAATCTCCTTAAGCTCTTTCCTTTCTTAGCCATCATCAGTCTGTTTTTCTGCTTCTTCTGAAATGATCGAAAATTCAAGGAAACTATACACAATTCAACGGAAGAGGCTTGGTGAAAATTGTTGACAGTTAGAGATGTGTATTTCATTCTGCAGTTACATTTTTCTTTTCTTTCCTCTCTCTCAAACACCTGTAAAATGAAGCTGGAGAGCTAAAAAGGCCTAAATTGCAGATAAAAACAATTAAATTAACAGGAAGATCTTACCTATCACTAGTCTAGTCCTGTTAGTTATGAAGTGAGCTCTTATGAAGCGTTCATCAACTACCTCTCCAGCCACTCTCTTCCAGAATAAAGACTTATTTGCGTGTGTAGTTATGTGTAATAAAATAGAAAAAGTGTAGGCATTGTGTAACCTACTGCCGCCTCTCTTACATGTTTAACTATAACTATAGAAAAAATACGTCATATAACATTTGTTCATCCTACTGAAGTATCATTTTGATTGTGCTTTATCGTATGAATGACACAAGATATGAAAGACATTTAGAGTAATATACTCAAAATATACTGCATATTGCCACAATTGAAAATGGCTAGCTCTATTAGACTTAAAGTAGCATCTGTATATAGAAGGCTTAAATATGGTATTACAGAACTCCAGTTTTCTGCATTATAAAGTTAACAATTTAACAATAGACACCATTGGCTAATACAATCACTACAGGGCACCTTTCATAAAGACCGTAGGTATGTCAATGATAAAGTCAAAGCAGCTAACTCTACTATTTGTGCTTGAGTGATTTGACTGCTCTACTGTTCAGACATCAAAATAAATCCTGATATTGTATATTTTTATGTCTGACATAGAGGAGGAAAAGGATGCTAATATACTGAGATAGTAATGCTGCACATACATAGGAATTTAATGAGTAAATAGTAAAAAGGTCTAACTTCTATAGGCAAAGTTCTGTCCACCACTTAGCATTCTTGAAAAGCCCTTGCTGCACTGAGATGTTAGGTTTTAGTGCAAAAAAATATATATAAAGCATATACTTAAGTATATATTTGTCTGTAATATGCATATATAATATATATTTTATGTATGTTTTACATATATTATATATAACAAGCATATGTATACACAGGTATATTATTTATATTCATATATATATATATATAAAGCATACACTTTGCTTAACCATAATTAAATATATATATGCTTTACTTAACCAAAATGATAAAAGAAACTTTGATGCTAACATGTAAGAAGAAATGGGTTCATCTTGTCAGAAAGTCCTACAAGTCTTTTACAGCCCTACAGAAGGCATATTCTGCATAAAAGAAATCTCTTAGTAAAGACTGGGAAAAAGAAAGAGGAATTAGGGGCTGAGCCCCTAGCCAACCCCAGTTCACACTAAGGTTGGATATGAACACTGAAACAAAGGTGGAGTCGATACCCTGAGTTCACCTAGAAGACCTTCTGGAGGACTACATAAGAGGTAGCCTCCACTACAGATAACAATGAGGTCCTCTCTTTTCTCCCTGTTGTTTTTTTCTTACGTAAGGTAGCCTTTGTCAGCTGTTTCATTTGCTCCTCTCCTCTGCCTCATTCAGACTTAAAACTTCTTGCGGGCGGCCTGTTCCTCAGTGGTCTTGGAGCTGACAGATCTTCCCGGTGATTTGCTGTTGCTGGTACCAGCTGCAATGTTCTGTTGTGTATGCTGTGTTTCTGGTACAGTTCTACATTTGGAGCAGAGGCAAGTCCTTAAGCAGAGCAGATGCTGGTCCCAAAGAATAAATTCCTCTTATGAAACTTCGTTCCACATTACAAAATCCTGCAAATATTTTTGCAGTCCTGCCCCAGTCACCAGATTGATTCATTGATATCAATGAGAGCAAGTGCGAGGAATATTCAACAGAAAAAGGTGATGAAAAACAAAGCATAGACCCTTGCCATATTTCCAGTCTATTAGAATCTGAGAGATACATTTCAAAATATGTCATTAAAAATATCTGATAGCATTATTCATGATGGAGAATGGGAATGAGGGGGTCGTGAATGTTTTTTTGGCTGAAGAGTGCTAAGGGTTTATCCAGCATATCATAAATATAAATGTGGCAGAAACAGAGGTGGTCTTCTAATTACCCAGAATAACATAAATTAAATTAAATTAGAATGAATTTTTAAGAACAACTGTTAGATGACAGATTTTAGAATATCCTTTCCCACAAGAGTCCTTTCCTTATGAAACGGTTCAGAACAAATGGATCAAAGTAGGAAGAGACTCCAGCTTAAAAAAAAAAATTAAGTAAATAAAAGTGAAAAAATTCTTCATATTAGTAAGTGAATTTGAAATGAAATCTAAATAAGTGCTTCCTAGAAACTAAGGCACTGTACTACAAATATGTCTGTTACAGAAGTATGTTGGCTAAAAGCATCAAATTTCAGTAAGTTACTAGACTACTGAGACCCTTTTTTATCCTCAAAGATTAAAAAAATTAAAAAAGTTAAGTAAGGATATGTTACATGTAGTAATACGTCTTCCTTAGAAGAACCCAGGCAATTCTTGATTTCAGTACAGTGTAAGCATTTTATTTTACTGTTAAAAATGGAAGAATATATTTATCACGTTTTTTCAAGAATCATCAGCCTGTCATTTTACATTCTCCATTCTCCTTTGTAATCTATGTAATTTATATTTTAAAGAATGTGATTTTGTCAGTCTATGTTCTTGACACGGCATGTCCTTTCTTTCGAGCTTCTGTCTCTCCAGTAATTTTGTATATATGCACATAAACTGTTCTTTTAGATCAGATAAAAAAGTCTTAGTTATGAAAATTGCATCTAGATCTTTGTTCTAATAGGAGTTATCTAGCTCGTGGCAGTGCAATAGCAACGAAGATCTAATTTTTTTCCACTTTTCTGTACCAAGATTCTAAAATGATTCCATCTTTGATATGGAGTTTTAAAGTTAGATGGTTCCTTTTATGATTCTTTTGAAAAATTGGACAGTAGAATAAAGATTGTTTCAGGGAGTTTGAAACCAGAAATATTCTTTAAATCAATCAAGCTTGTAATTCTTCTAAGTCTGCCAGTGCTAAGCCGGTCATGGCAAACGAAGTTGTACATCAAGGGTCTCTATATTGCCAGGTCTTGCCAGAACCCATCTGTGTAAAGTGAGGACTATTGCCACACTCTTTCCTATCCGCTATAAACACAGTGTCATTGTGACAGGCGCACCATCATTTTTTCAGCCTTGGTGCTAGAATTAAGCATGTTTATTGAGAGAACTTGGATTTGTGTGAACCAAGGTGTGGTAGGTATTCCATGAGCATGCATGAGATAAAGCCTATACAGCAGAAATCAGCCAAATAGCTATTTCATACCCATTCTTTGAGGAAGCTCTGAGTATCAGCCTAATACTGCAACTATATTGATTTGTTTCACATTCCAAGAAGAGGAGTTGAAAAGGCAGCTTCTCTAGCAAATATTTTGCTCAATGCTTTCCAAATTTATTTCCCCTAGTTGTGAAAGGTAGTTTCTATCTGAATACAGGAAGATATGTATCAGTTTGCAGACGAAGTCTGGATCCAAATTAGTAGAATATATATTTCTAATTTTGCTCCGTATTTGCTCAATCTTTCATTCTAAGTGCAGTAAGAATTCGAGGTGAGGTGTACATGTTGCTGAGAATGTGTGTAATGTGTCCAGAAGTATTTTAATGAAAGAAAAAGAAAAAGTGCTTGGATACCTGCTAATCTTTTATGCAAAGTGGCACAGTTACCAATTGCTCAGGTGTAATAAGTAGCCATTATGGTTATTAAACTGCTGATTGCCTTCTGAGCCCCTTTTCAATGGCATGTCAAGTAAAATTACTGTACCAATGCAGCAAAACTAATTAGACGGAGATGACCACATTGGTCGACAGACATAAATTCAATTTCACCTTGTTTTATGTCTTTTAAAAAAGAGGAAAAAATATAAGTTTATTTACATTTGTGAAAAACTTGACGTAATTATATTTCATTCAAAGGGACGTGTGAGTGATTGCAATAATAATCAAATAGTCAATTTCTTGCAAGGAAAAACTGGTGCGCAGTTTTGTCACATAATGATTTTGCTAAAGTGAGTAAATGTGCTCATCTGTAAATTTAGTTCTGATTCTTATTTTCTTCTAATTTTCATTAAGAATGTAAAATCATTGTCATTTATTCAGTTATTTCTAATTTGCACAAGTGGAGGTCAGGGAAGGACCAGATATATTCAATAAGTCAAGTTTTCTCAACTAGGATAAGCTTTTTTTATTTGCAGTTCAAGTAGTAAATTTTTGTATTTGTGGGGTTTATACCTCTATTATATGCCAAAAAATGACAGTGCAGGTGAAAAGTAGTTTTGTATGTCAACTTTTAAATTAACACACAATTAATTTAAAAACAAAGTTCCAAATTGACTGGGAAATTGAATTTACGATTTAATGTGTCTACTCACCTTCTTTGTTACACACGAGTTCTGACAATGAATTAAGCTCAATTATAGAACCCTGAAGTGGTTTTGAGACCCCTTCCTTCGCGAATTGAGAAAAACGTTCCTCTTTACGGGTTCAGAGATGGGGTAGGCAGAAGCACATGAGCTGGAGCTCTCATTTTTCGGAGTATTCAGTTTTCTCCTACTCGTTCCTACAAGAGAGGTATTGGTCAGAAGGTGCCACATTGTAAGGCAGCAGACAGGCTGCATTAAGGAAACTGTACTTCCCATGTTGACACTGAAGGCCATAGATCACAGAGAAAAGAGCTGCACTCACAGGGCATATGCACAAGCTTTAATCAGATTCCCTGTGACGGCAAGCTTACACTGACAAAATTCTGTGCAAAGATAGGAAATTCATTGCCAGGAAGGATCCTAAATTAGATACTGTTACATAAGGAAGAAAAGAGAATCAGAGATTTAGACACAGTCTAAATCCTGAGCCTGCCTCCAGAGCAAGACAGCTATGCACTGTTGTTAACGATACAACTCAGCAGGCCCAGCCACACAGTGCGTATTGCAGAGCTATGATTTGGGCCAAGATGCAGACACATGAGGGATTTTTACTGCATGTTTCCATTAAAACCGGATCCTGAAAAATCTCACTGAAAAATTTCAGCTTCCCGATTGGGTTAATTCAAACTACAGCCAGATCTCATGCCTGTAGAATTCTGAACTGTAACGGAATTTTGTCAGAAATAGATCACTGAGACAAAAAAGGGAGAAATGCTAACTAATTACTTGGTCAAATGCACACGTATGGATATACTAAAATAAAAGTTCAGGTCAGAAGGAATGATCTTTGGCCTGTTGAGATGCGCAAAATGAGGAAACAGAAGTTCATGGATTTGAGTGCTGTACTACTCATCATTAAGCTTGAACACGCCAAGGACCAAAACAGTTTCCTTTGTTTGCAAATTTTTCAGGCTAAGACCTCCCTTCCCCCAGGGAACATCGGTAATAATAAAAATATCATACCTTTCCATTGTTATAATATTACCTACCTGAAGACCTCTTCACGTTTAATAGATGACTAGGCCTCCCCTACGAAACACATATGTATAGCTATTTCCACTGCATACCTGAGTATGCTGGTGAATCTGCACCAGAAGATGCTTGCTCTGATGGATGAAAATGCCTGAGGAGGGGCTGGCGTAAGGCAGTGGGTAATGCCCCTATCTTGAGACAACCCAGAAACGTGGCAAGGCTGACTGGCAAAATAAAAAGTTGGGAAGATCAAGAAGAATAAAAGTGACTTAGAGCTTCCTAGGATCCTTCAGAGAGGCTCGGGTGCTAGAGTCAAATATCTGACACTAATTTTTTTCCCTAGTGACCGCAGGTTATCCAGATGCTACCTGCAGTCAGGCCTGGCCTCAGGGATCTGTGCCCGTCTTTGGCACTGACAGACCCAGATGAATGGGACTGACCTAGGCTGCAAAGACTTCTGCAAGCTCCTTCCCACACAATCACAGAAGCAGAGAATGGCCAGAAGAAATGGACTGGTGCAACCAGTCCCCTCACTGTGGGCCTCAGCTCCCTATTGAAATGAAGTGGAACTGTGCACAAAAAAATTATAGCAGAGCTAAGAGACTGTTCTCAACATCTATCCACATGAAAAGAGAGTTTGAGATATGCTCTTAAGAGTGTCAACACTTAAAGCAGCTCATATGATAATCCAAAGCCAATTTCTACTAGTCATCGTAAGCTCAGGAAGCGTGAAAGAGCTACTCTTACTGATCTTTGGTTAACATTTTAAGTAAGGACAAGTCTTGTTAGATAATATTTGAAGACAAAGACTAATTGAGGACATGAACATGGAAATGAATAGAAAACAAGATCAAATACAATTTCAGTTTGCTATCCTCTATAACTGTTCATTTAAATACTGTCAAACCTTCCTCATGAAAAAGGTGAAAAATGACACTTTTACAACGCTGCCCCTTTTCCCTTGCCAGTGAATAGTGCTTAGGATACTTATGTCCAAGAGACAGAGAAATTACTGGGGGTGGGATAGTGTTGAATCAGGGATCTTTTGAGAAACCAAAAGGCTCCATGGGACCAGATGACATGCATCCAAGGTGCTGACAGAGCTTTTTGAAAGAGATCTCTTTGAGATTACATGGAGACTGGAGGAGGTCTGCAGTCACTGGAGAAACATAAATATTGCACCAGTCTTCAAAATCTTCAAAAAGAGCAATTGCAGTATTCTAAGCTAGTCAACATGACTTCAACAACACCTTTTCAAACTCCTTTTCTAAGCCATTTCCAGGCACATAAAGGAGAGGATGACTAGGAATAGCAATGTAACCAGCAAACCCTATTTCCTTCTGTGATGAAATTAGTAGACCTGTGAGTGAAGAAGAACAATGGATGCCATCTACCATGACTTTGGTAAGACTTCCAACATGATCTACCACAGCATCCTTGTAACCAATGCTAGATGGGTGAAAAACTGTCTGGGATTTCAGGCTCAAAGGCAGTTGTTAATGTTCATATTCTATTTGGAGACTGATTACAAGGAGAGGTTCTCAAGCATCAGGGGACTTATTCTATTTATTACCTTTATCCATGACCAGGAGGAAGAGGTGGAGTGCACTCTAATCAAGTTTGTGGAGGACATCAGATGGGGGTGGGAAGCAGTTCAGGCTCTCAAGGTCAGGACTGACTTTCAGAGGGACTTAGGTAATTTGGAGGAATGAGCCAACAGGAACCACATGACATTTTCAGCCTGGACAAATGCCCACAATGCCGCAGGAAGACACAGCCTCAGCAATGATACCCACAAGGGATGGCAGGGCCAAGAGCAAATCTGCAGAGAAACCCTGGGCCCCGACAGGTAGCAAGCTGAACACAGGCCAGCCGTGCACCTGGGCAGCACAAAAGGCAGCAGCATCCTGGGCTGTGGGCGCAGGTACATGGTCCACAAAATGAGGGAGGGAATAATTTTCAGTTAGTCAAACAGACTACATCTAAAACACTGCATCGAGTCTAGGAAAGGTGTTGATACACCGGACCAGGTCAACTGGTGCCACCAACATGAGGTTGGAGCACAGGAACTGGGGCTGGATGAGCCTGGAGAAGAGACAGCTTCAGGGAAGGGGTGAAGGATGGGGGAATAACCTATTTGAAGCCTTCCCATACCTTTCCATACCTCCTAATGCACACTGCCAGCCTGATCAGGCTAAGCAGATCAGATTCTTTACTGCAGGGCATGGTGGAAGAATAACAGGCAGTGGGTAGAAACTGAAATGAAAGTGGTGCCTACTGGATAGAAAGAAAAAAAAAATCAATCTGAGGATAATTAAGCAGTGGAGCAGGTTACCCAGGAAGGTAGTGGAATTGCTATCCTTGGGTGTCTCCAAGACCATCCTGGAAAAAGCCCTGAGCACCCTAGTCTGAATGTAGTGCTGTCCCTGCACTGCGCAAAAAGTTGCACAGGGGCTCTCCAAAAGGTCCTTCCAGCATGAATAGTTCTGCGATTCTCTGATCTGTGATTTGTAACTATGCTTTCTCCTGCAGGCATTGATGACGATTGATTCCTGAGGCTGAATACCAGGCTTTAGTGGACAATGCCCTCAGTCAAATTGGAAGAAAAACTTCCTCTATCACAATATAAAAAATGTTATACACGTACAGTAATTGTACAGTAATTAACTTGTTCAATTTTTTAATGGGCTTTTTGCTGTGCATAGATCTGAGGATTTATAAGGTATATTCGTGGCTAGATAGCTCTTTTGATTAAAAATATATAATATTACTCAACTTTGCTAGCTTATTCTGAAACGCCACAAGCTATCAGATCAATGTCAGTGCCACTGACATGATGAACTATAATGGTCCTCCTAATGCACATTGCAGTCTACCATATCAAGGCTGAGCTATGAGTTTTTCATTTGGTGGGTCATTGCCCCACTGGATCGTAGAGTCTTCAGTGAAACAAATAAGAAATATTTAACATGCTTGGAAGATTGCTGTTAAGTGAAATAATTAGTTGTTTAGAAAATAACATAATAACCAAAGCAATTAGCCTGCAGTGTGGACGCTAAGGATTAATCTTTTGTTAATTTTTCTAGCATGCTATTTTTTAATTATTGAAGAAGAGTTCTAAATCATCTGATATTTTTATTATAAACTGTTATTATTATTACTAGTATTATCATTACACTTACATCAATATTTTATATTTTATCATTTAAACAGAAACTTTTCTCCCCATGTTTCAGACAATGAAAATAAAATTTCTTCCTCAAGTAATTTTTCAACTTATTCATTTTCCTAGCCTATTCCAGTCTGTTGTCAAAGTCCCCAGATAGCCTTTGTTTTATCCCACTGCAGAGAAGGCTTCTAGGAGGCCTTGCTGAAGAGAGTGTGATAGAGGTCCCCTTGGACTGAGCAGCACCGTGCCTGCACTGGCCACAGAAGTCTGACTTTAGGAAGGCCCTCCTTCTGTTCATCTCATTCTTCACATAGTCCAAGAAAATATGATAGTATGACTGTTTCGAGCCAGTTGTGTTTATGGGTCATTTTTCAAAACTGTATATTTTCACGAATACGATAAACTGCCTTCTCTTCGCAAACTTTGCAGCCCTTGTTGATATTGAGAAAGAATATCCTTACAAACTCTTTCTTCCTGAGTTGCATTTATTATAAAGGATGGTTTTGTTTAGGAAAATCTTATTAAATTCTAAACCATTTTTGCTCAACAAAGACAGAACAGTATAGAAGGTCAAAGCATTACTCAAATAAAAATGAAACATTAAAGCACAGGGTCTGAGTCTTCTCCAGATTATACTGGTGTCACTTGTTTGATGTCAGTGGCATAAAAAATGAGAGTAGAATTTAGATCAGACTTAAAAAAAATCTGATTATAAAGCACTTTAAAAACGTTAAGCAATCAAATCCCTGGGCTGCTGGAACATTCCTAGCTCTGTAATCTTTCCATACAGTGTCCATTCTGTCACTGTGCAACTGACTGCTGCAGCAGTGTACCACTTTTATTTCGGTGTGCGCCATTTACAAATAAACTTATGAAAGAAATGTTGCCTAAATTTCAGTAAAAATGTTTTAATCTTTTTTAATAGATTCAATACTAGTTTTCAGAGCTTTTTCATAATGCATGCACAGTTTCAGAACTGCAGTTGTACCTCTCTGCACTCTTGGAAATCTCTTCACAATCCTGCTAAGACAGCAGCGATTCACTTTTCTCTGAATAGCAGTGAGGTGGTAGGCAGGACCTATAATCAGTCACAGCCTCTGGGGTTCCATAATGTCTTTTTTCTCTTCTTAAGTTCTGGATAAAATCTAAGCCCACAGACTATATGTGTCCTGCACCACTGGGAGTCAGGCAGATAAATGTCCTAGTGTTATTCCATTTCAGTCTATGGACCAGGGTATGTGGATGACAGCTGTGAATTTTTTGTGAAATGCGTTGTCAGGTGTACATGCTTCACAGCAAGACAATTTTCACTGTATAATGAAAGGATTTGCTTTGTGGAATAAGGTTTTGGCTGGACTGAATGGAAGTCCTAGTCAAGAGTGTTGGCAACTACTATCTGATGCCAAAGTTCCTGAATTTAGTAAGCCCGTGTTTCGTTCTTGACTTTGTTATTGATTGCTTTGGCATCCCAGGCACATTATTAAGCAAACTTTTAAAAAATATTTTAATATTGAATGCTTCAATTTTCATTTTTGAGTGCTGAAATTGAAATCAGTTAGGGCCTTATTTTCAAAGACGTCAAGCCTCCATGATTAAGGTGGATTAACTGAGGTGGTGAAAGAAAACACTGGCAATGTCAAAGACACTGCTGGCTTTCTGGGCATTTCACCTCTTTTGAATTGTTCTGCTTTTAAATGATTTGCTGCAAGTAGCAAGGGGTGGATACTGGAAACTGAAAGGAAGTAAATAAAGAAAAAGATCTGCAGAATAAAAATATGTTTAATAGATTCACTTCAATAGGAAAGCAAGAATAAACAGTGAGAAGGCAAAGTTTTCTGAGTTATTTGGGAAGGAAAGACTGTGGGCTAACTGTGAAAAACTGCAGAGGAAACTTATCACTGAATAACTGGCCAATAAAATGTCTGATGGCACTCAATGCAGGTAAGTGTAATGTAATTCACATCAGAACAGGACACAATACTACCTTTCTCAGGCAGTGATGGGTTCTTAAACTGATTACTATACTCAGGATTCAGATCTTGGAGTGATGAAAATATTCTATGGAGTGATGAAAATATTCTTGGAGTGATGAAAATATTCTATATTCTATATTCTATTTCAGTTCTATGAAAATATTTTGCAGCTATTAAAAGCAAATAGAATGTTGGTAATTTTTAGCAAAAGAATATCACTATGCCACCACGGAAGATGCTTGCATCTCAAGTATCAGGCCAGTTCTGTTGTTTGTGTCTCCAAAACATATAGTGCACATGAAAAGATGGAAAGAAAGGCAAAAGGTGGCTAACTATGTGAAACGGAGTCCATGGAGCAATGACAAAACCTTCAGATTCAAGCTGCACATGCATGTGTTTGTGTTTGTGTGTGCAAGGAGGATGATACGGTAGAAGCTTTTTTAAAATCTTGAGTATCATGAAGAACAAACAGAAAAGCATTATTTATCTCCTCCTTTAATACTCGAAACAGGGGATAGAAAATGCAACTAGCAGACGGCAGGTTTGATACTACAAAAAGAGATGCATCCTTAGGATCGGAGTAGGTAAGCTGTGAAATCCTTTGCTGCAAGATACAATGGTTGCTAAAAGTTTACAATTGTTCCAAAAAGCCATTGCATAAACTCACAGAAGAAAAATACATCAAGGACTATTTAATACAATAGAACCACCTCTGGCTTAGAGGTAGCCTAACTCAGCCTTGCTATTTTCATTTTATAAGGTAAGAGGATAATATTTAGTCTATTCTATGTGTATTTTATGTCTGTTCACTTCTGGATCCTTTCATTTATATAAAAATGAGAGAACAGAGTTGATTCAAAGGCCACAAAGGCTAGTATGCGCTAACTGATTACTCAATCTTCATTAATTTCCAAAGAGAAGAGGAAGCGGCAGAGACTGAAGGACAGGTCAAGAAAAGAAATGCCCCTACTGTATTTCACACCGCTTGAAATACAGAAACGGGAATGTACATTCAAAGTGATAAGCAACCATAATGTTGACACATGTTAGGGCTATACAGTTTTCGGCATGGGTTAGCGTTTGGCGCACGATAGGCCAGAACTTGACTGGAAGCAAAATATTAAACTGCTGGTTCTTTTTAGAAGATGCTCTTTCATAGTTTTGATGAGATGTGCAGTATATTGATACTGAGATCATAACTAAACGGCACAACGTAAGTAAATAGAAGCTGGAACGTACAAAGCAGATTTTTCATAGTAGAGGTCATGGGAAAAAAAACCTCTGCTGCCTCTCTGTCACACCTGAAAAATCAAGCTTGGAGAGAGTGCGCACATCATTTTCAGTGTTTCCAGCTGTAACTGTAAGCTTTGGCAGTCACTGAATTTTCGGAAAGACTTTCGCAGACTTCTGTACCTGCACACTTTCTCTTCTTCACCACTTCCAAAAAAGTCACAGGTCCTCTAATATTGTGGAGACATAAGAATGAAAAAGGGTGAAACTGGAAACAGATAAAGAAATTCATATAGGCTTTAAAAGCTTATAAAAAAATTCCGTTCCTTGATCCTACAGATGACTCTGAAGCACATCCTTTAAGGTACACAAAAGAAACTGCATATCTGAGTCAGCAACAGGACGAGAGTGTTGATATTTAACCTAATGACGTCAATATTATTTTTACTCTTTCTTCCTTCTGTCTAATTTCTATCCTGATTGCTATTCTCTTATTACGTCCTGTAGACCTAAGGTCCTTGTCATGTGAAGACTTCACTGTTTACTTGTGACTAGTACTTTTTTCTCTCTGAACTTATTCTGTTCTCCATGTTTTTCTTAAAAGATATCTCACATTCTTCTAGGCATTAATAATACTCACGTCAAATAACAACCATCTCCTCCTTTTCAGTATGATCAGTCAAAGAAGCCGTCGAGTGCCCTTTACTTTAGTGACAGTGAAAAAACAACTGGTGCTGCATTTTTGATGAACTGATATCAGAAAGTAGGTGAAAAAGAAAAGTAGCAAGGAGATTTTGTAATTCAGTAATTTTAATGTAAATATTTATGGGCATTTTTTTGTGCTCTAAAAATTTACTTGAAACAGATTCAAACTTCTGAGGACCCTTCAGAGTGGGTATAGAGTTTCTAAATTAGATAGGGACAGTATAAGAGTAAAGTATATAATCTAAGAAGTATAATGAATCAGAAAGCTAATCTCAATAGCTTCTTCATCAAGCCAATTTTGAGATTGCACAGACCCCCTAAGTTTAAAATTAATAAATGTGAATTTCTACAAATTTGAGATTGTACGGACCCCCTAAGCCTGAAATCGATAAATGCGAATTTCTACTTAAGAATCATTTGATCATAGTGGATGCATCAACATGCTATGACTGAGATTTAATTCAGAAGTTCATTTTGGTCTTCTAGGAAGCGAAAATGACACTAGTAGTAAGTGGTGCAGAAAGGATGGTGATTAAAGCCACTGAGCTCTAAAGCACGTGTTTTGAGAATGCTCTTTTATGGAAATCTTATTTTATGGAAATCTTATTTTATGGAATTATGTAATTTGATTCTTTTTCTGCAAATCCCCAGTACTGAGTGCCACCTTGGTGATGTCTTAGAATCAATTCAGTAAATCGTGGAAAAGCAGACACTGTTGTAACAGCAGATAATGCCTGCAACGTGCAAGGAGAAACAAAATAAAATCCTCCTTTTTCACTGGGAAAACTTTAGTAATGAACACTCTTTCCTTTTAACTGTTGCTTTCCCTGTCTACTGGATAATCTTGATAACAGGAATTTTTAGTAGTTGAAATGGGACACGTGACTCCTCTGCTTGCCAGCAAGCACCACTAGTTTTTAGGGATTTTTTTAATACTTCAATCACTTTTACTTTGTGAAAATTTATTAGTACAGAAGAGAACACCAATGGATAACTGATCTATTATTTCCCTTAGGTAAGGAAAGTGAGTTCTTGAAATTATAAAAGGTTCTAAACTGCCTGAATTTTGTCTTTCCTATTACGTGGAGAATTCTCTGTCTTCACTTACGTCAACCTGCCTGTAAAACTTACAGTCATGAATGAATTTGTCCTTGAATCATCCCTATCTGGATGAAATCTATTTTATTATAAACAAGGAACTGAGGTACAGAGTAAAGTCAGAACTTAAAACTACATTAGTTGGGCATTTGCCTCCTACTAAGTCTTCCTCCTTTCAATATCTCTCTCAGGTAAGAGCCTCAGAGCAGCATTTTCCCACTCTTATCCCAAGTCATTTCAATGTCTCTGAAAATCTTTTCTATCTTGGCATAGTTAGGAGTTTGACCCTGATTTTCTGGCCCTTGTAATAAGACCTTGGAAACAGTTATCCTTTTTTATCCTTGTATTTTATTCTTGTAATATCATATTTCCTGTACTATATTATTTAAATATTTTAATGCCACCTGCAACGGCAGCCAGATTTGATTAGCACTGGTGAATTCATGTCACTTCATTCTCAAAGAGCATTGATAGCACAGAGCTGAAGAGCTGCATAACTGTAAATGAAAATATGTTACTTTTGTAGCAAGGCTACAGTATCTAAAAGTATTGTATAATCCAAACATAATATATTGCAGTGTTCTCTGAAAAATTTTCCCTAAATACTTAGAAATAAATATGTATATATGATGAAAATATTTAACAAGAATCAATTAAAATGTTTCAGTTTTCCTTGCTAGTCAACTAATTAACTAGCTGGCATTTGTGATCATGTAAGTCTTGTTTCATGTCATGTTATTGTTATAATTTTTAAAAGTCCTACTATGCAATAATATAATAAAGCAGATTTTGCTGTTTTAGCAAAGGGTACATGCAAAACATACAGAACTTGCTGTACATCCAGAAAAGTATTTTCATAGTGGCGAAGGAAAAGGATCTTCATATAATTCTTGAGAACTCCAGAGAAGGTTCACCTCCTATTGTTACTAGTCCTTTTACCTATCCTTCCGTTGTCCACACATCCATCCTTGTCGTATTTTTGCAGAAGTATGCACTTGAAATAGAGAGGGAAGGCAGAATAATATTGGCAATATGGATTTTGAGAATAATTGTCTTTTCAGTTTTTCCTAATGAAAAACAGAAATGGCCAGTTCTAAAGCTGCCTTCTCAGCTGCTGATAAGATTAATGTACTGATTAACACTTTTTCCAAGCTGGATTGGAGGTGAAAGCATTTCCATTTGGCAAAACCTCATCCCATTTGCTGACATCTTCATTAACCTCACTGATAAGAAAGCCATTTCACAATAAAAATTTCTCAGGGCTAAAGATTTTATCTTCACAGATTCACCTAACAATGCTAATTCTCTGTGTGAAACAGGCAGGTTCAATTGCCTTGATAATTTCACAGTGCCCTGTACCACCTTCTTTCTTTTTTTTTTTTTTTGGTTAAAAGGTTGACATAAAAGAAATCAATTATTTCACTCACTACAGAAGACTGATTTTCAAAAGGACATTTCACCTTTTAACAAAAAGAGAGAATAAGGATGTAGATAAAAGTGAACGAAAGGGTCATCTGACATAGAAAGTTAGCTGAAGGTACATTTTGAAAGGAATAATGCCATGCTTAGAGCTGTGCCAACCTTTTCTGTGGTATTCTATAATTTGTCTGGTTGACAAATAAAAACAGACACCTCAGTGCTGCTATAGCATACAATTGCATTATCAAGAAGACAAATTTTGTGTCCCTAGTTGAGGTACTCAACAAGGTTGAGTACCGATTGAGTTGAGTACAAGTTGCAATTAGGAAGTCAACATTTAGCCACAGACTCTGCATTTATTGAAAAAGAGTTTACCTACATTTTAAAAGACTGGATATAGTTGAGGGCTTTTTATGTAACAGCCAAAGTACTTGTAACATTATCAGCTATTTGTGAAGCTAGCTGAATGGGGAAACCGCTGTTTCAATTCTGTCATGCTCTTGCCAATACCTTTTGTTGCGTAGACTTTATTCCAAATAAATGCGTTACACTGGGGAACATGCAATATCGTATGAGAAGAGTTAGTGAAACTTTCCACTGAAGCTCTGAAGTATAGCTCACTGAAAAACAGTTACCAGGATATAGGCTTTGTGATAATGGGACCGTTTCCAATCTCTCTTTTGCCTTATACGTTGGGACTTATTGTCATGAATCAGTGGAACGGCACAGTCACTGTTCACATAAATGTAAGCATATCTGTGTCTTTACTTGTCTGAAAAATGAAATTTCCTGTTCTGATTCTATTGATGTATAAACTCTCTTAGGGGTAAGTAACTTCATGCTTTTTTGCAAAAGATACACAAAATACTGTGTCAGGTTGAGAGAGAGAATATAGGTGATCTCATAGAACATTACAGCATTAGACCACTTAGTCTTGCATGTACATTACACATAACAAAGCAGAAGAATATAAACTTTCCATCCAGCATATAAAATGCAGTTATTCTCCAGTTCTGAAATTTACAAGGAAAGGATGCTATGCCTGCAATAATTTCATGGAAGTAACTGGTCTTACATCAGACGTAACCTGACATTAAAATTCCTGAAATCTGAAATCTAGTATCTCTGAATGTGTTAATGCCTTCAATGTGATTCTTCACAGCAATTTAGCCATTCATGTATACTGCGGTACCATTTGTTGCAGTACAGGCACAAAATGAGTTACACTGTGAGCAAGAGCTCCAAATACCACCGTATAAGTAGTCTCTCATGTGCTCTCTATTACACAGCAGCACTAGGCTCTGCTAAATGTGATTCAATCCCCAAATGAGACTGTGAGCTCCTACCTCACTGCCTCATATATTGATTTCTTCTAATTCTGAGAACACCAGCTCTTCATGTATTTTTTACCTCCTTAGCTGTTAACATCCAGGCTTTTCTTTCGTAACATTTTTGCAATATCAAAATCCTGACCCAGTTTTCGAAAATGAAGAGTCACCTTTATCACAGAAATCAGTGTTTCTGCTCCTGTACGATCCTCATTTCCGTTCTTCTAAATAAACACTGATTGTTGAACATTAACTACCAGCTACGTGTCTCTTTATCTCTTGAGTGTCCTTACACACAGAGGTCTAAGCCAGTGCAGATCACGGTCTATCCTAGTAAACCTTCTCTGTGTGAAGGTCACAGCTATACCAGCATAAATGTGGGGCTGGCAAAGCCTTAGAATCTACATGGTTGATGCTAATTACTGTGAGACTTAGCAAACAGTGCAACTGGTTAATGGTTGCTGCCTGTATGAAAAGAGCTGAAGCTATTAATACTGATGCTAGAGCTTTTTAAAAGATTGGGTAGCAGGAAAAACTGGTGAGTTGCTGGGGCACTGGAAAGCTAATCTTGCTGTCCCAACCATACCTCCAACAATCTTGATCCTTTTCAGTTCAGAAGTGTATGTGCTGACGCTCATTATTAAGAGAAGATAACGTTGCAATGTCATGTCCAAAAGCTTTATTTTTAAAATGACCTGGACAGAGACTGTGTGTTGTTTGTGGAGTTTCTAGCATACCTGTCCTCTAACTTAACATTCCTCTCGTTTTCTAGGTGTGTTATTTCTTTTTTCTCTTATACATGACACGTTATACAACCATTTGTCCTTGGAGCGGCTGCTTCTGCTTGGCCCCTCTTAGGCCAAAAGAAACCTGGAAAAACTAAGTCAATTAGATTTGTCCACAACCTTAGTTCTATTTCTCTTGCCCTTGGCAGTAGGTTATCGCCAGCTGGAAGCTAAATACTTTGCCTGATTCATTTCAAATGCATTTCACACCCTCATCCTGAGGGCTGAGGTAGAGCGCACATCTGTCACCTTACTGAAAAGAGAAGTCTCTAGGTAGCACTGAGGTGCAGCAGAACGCGCTTAACTTCTCTACTATTTTTATGGGATCTTTTATGTCATGATCTGTCTTAGTTTGACTGAGTAATACCGTAGTAACAGTAAGGGATCCTGGGTCTGTTCAAATGCAAGTTTTAATATATAGCTATGAGCTAAAAGGGCCTTGGGAGCAGACGCCACACAGAAGAATCTGCAATATAGAAAAAAAATAGGCATATAAAAATATGTATATATTTGTATTATGTATATACACACGTACACATATACATACAAACATGTAATATTATATATTTATCTATAACATAAACTTTATGTATAATATATATGTAACGTGTGCGTTATACACATGTATACATATATATGCACATACATTTATACATACATATATACATTTGTAAGGCTATATACACATACATGCACACACACACACACACACACACACACATACACATACCTCTCCAAAATACAACATCTGGAACTTCTGCATTACCCAGTGCAAAGCTGAGGGCTGAGAGCTGTGCTGTGGTTGAAAGGAGCCTTGAGTAGGAATCTGTGCATACCACTGAGGGAGCTTCGGGAATTAAAATGGGCTCATATCCTTTGTTCTAAATCTAGGCTGACTTTGTTTGCTTGAAATAGGTCTTGATGGTAATCAGCTTTTTGGGTAACCACAGTCCAAAGTATTGGCTGTAATAGCTGAAAGGTACAATAAAGAGAAGTTTTTTAAAGCAAAACAGGGGGTAGAAGCCTGTTAATGGCTTAACTATGGTAATGGCAACAAGTTATCTATGAGAACAATCCTGAATCTTCAATAAAAATACTTTACTGAACAATTCAAGGTTACATAGGATGAAGAAAAATTGTAGCAGCAGATTTTGCAGAAAGCCCACAAAAAAGTAGGCAAGAATAGAAAAAATGTGCTGTAAAGGAGATAGCAATGTGTTATTTTTTTTTACTGAACAGTCTAATTTCAGTGCATTAAGAAACTGAGCGACTTAGTATTTTCTACTAGAAACTAGGAGTTGTTGTTGTTGTTGTTGTTGTTGTTGTTGTTGTTTTGTTCCCTCCCACTATAGTTATACATGTCATAAGGTTATTGTAGTTAGAATAAACAGCTTCTGCAAACCTGAACCTGCAACCAGAAGTACAGTAATGCAGCAATTAATGTTGTCTACATATATTCCTGTGTGTTCTTGGGGAAAACAAATATTTTACATTTTTAATGCTTTTGGCTTGATATATCATTTTTGACATATAATACTGGTTTTTGTAAATAACAGCATTCACAACATTTTGACAGTACAAGCAGAGAATATCTTGACTGTGAAGCCCAGATGTGAACATTACTTAGCCTTAGGATATCCTTGCTTGAGAACAAACTCGATGACTACAAAAGATGAAAACAGAATGCCAAATGCAAGTATGCCAGACAGAGCAGATTTTTAGAGGCAGATGCAGAGCCAAATTTCTAAACTGTATATACCTTTCCTTCTATATTTGTTTGCCTCTCATATACAAAGCTATTATAGACAAATTA
Organism: Struthio camelus; assembly: GCF_040807025.1. NCBI lineage: Eukaryota > Metazoa > Chordata > Aves > Struthioniformes > Struthionidae > Struthio > Struthio camelus. The sequence goes on along the minus strand of NC_090982.1, from coordinate 7,306,037 downwards.
ATGTTGTACATCATTAGCAGTTGAATTTGTTGAGGTCAGAACAATTATAAGTTCTATTTTACACAATGGCCATCTACTTAAGTAAGTACTTTTCTCAGATAGCAGCTATAGAATTAATCATTGATGGTAAGTAAGTAAGAAAATGTGTTCATGCTTGTTTTCAATAATTTATCTTTTTCTTCTAGAAAATTTTCACCTTTCTTGAAAATCATTTTTGAACATGGATCTAGTAATTCTGATGCCAGAACCTGGGAACTCTGAGGTCACTGTCCTTATAAATAGTAGTGAAGAATAAGACTGTATTTAGAACTGTCCAGAATGCTGTTAATTGATATATCTGCTTTGAAACAGCATGAAAACGTATTAAAATAATCATGAAAGAGGTTAAAAGTGCATTATTTTAAACAAGGTGAATATGACCTTGGGGTATGGCAAATACCAAGTTTCATTGGCTGTATCAGTGTTGAGCTGGAGTTTTAGCCAAAGATTTTTGCTGTGTGAAAGATTTACTGCAGTCAGAATCAAGAAGAAAAAGAAATTGAAAGCTTATGGTAGCAGAAGCAGTAGTTACGTTGTCACTGATTGGTTTAGGAGAATAGCCCACCATGTACCTTCTTATGACAATTCTTATGACAATATGTTTTCTGAGAAAATGTTTTGGTTTTGGGTTGACTATTTTTTGTTTTGTTTTGTTTTTCGTCATGGGGGAAGGAATAAATAGTAATGATGACACATTATAAGATGTTTAAATAGAGCTGCAGTAACATTTTACCATGACCTGTTAGGGGTGAATTTGAGTTGCTATATCTCTGTAAGTATACGTAAGCAAACAGTAAGTCAGAGCATGGAAACCACAGATCTCTACAAGTATAAATCCTTTATACAAGTATACATTCTATATCAAGGTAACTATTATTAAAATGATGCTGCTTTCCCAAGGCTGAACTTCATTATTTCAGAGCTGATTATTATTTTCTTTAGACTGTTGACCACATATATTCTTACATATATTTTTTCTGGCATTCAATTCAGCCAAAATTAACAATCAAATGATCAGATAGAGGATTTTCTTTAGTTCAGTTTTTTAAAGAAGGAACTTTAACACAGAATGACCAACTCTGCCATAAAAGTTATTGCAACAGTTTGTAGTAAGATGTCAACAATACATATTAGAAGTATTAATGGAAGAAAAGTCTAGCCGGGCTTATTAAAGATGTAAGTATAAATTTCGGCTCAAGAAGTTCCAAAACCCAGTAGGAACCTTACTCTATATTATATACTTTTTTGGTGATACATGGTATCAGCCAGATTCAAAGACGTATTGAACTACATGGACCTGCAGCCTGATTCACTACCCTTACCAGTAAGGTTAGTTAACAGCCTACTGTTTTTCAGGGCACAACTTCAGTGTGTGTACACAGAGGTAGCGTCAGTGACTTCTGGAATTAAGCCAATTTTCACCTGCTAATGATCCATCCCTCCCTGTGCCAGAGTGCCAGTAGTGCCATGTACTTACACACTATCTCAGTCGATTTCCCTAATTCCCATTTAGTTACTTTAAATGTTTCTAGCTACTGTCTGCATGTCACAGACATGGTGACTCTTTATGTACAAGAAAGATACATCAAAACTGGAAGATAAACAAGTACCCTTTTCAGTCTTCCACATAAAGAATTCTTCCTTCAAGACAGAAGAGAAAAACACCCTACCTTATGTAAATTAATATATTGTAAAATAGAACTCCAAGTTTTTACAGAGTTTCATTCATAATTCCTGTCTTTTTCAACGCAAACTCTTTTGTATGGCTTTTTACTAATACCCTTTTTCTACAGAACGAAATCAGTAGCACCATTCAAACAAAAGTATGATAAAGTTAGTGTTAAATAAATTGGAGAGCAAAAGAGGAACAAAAGGAAATACTAAGAGACATGAGTAAAGGAGAAACCCGCCTTGGACTGAAATAACGAATGAGACCTGATGAGATGGGGAGCTGCAAAAATGAATTTCAGATGGAAGTATCTCAAAGGAGATCTTCTCCAGGCTAGTACTGGGAAAATGAGAAGAGGATAGAGCACTCTGATAAAAAGAGAAGGAGAAAGACCAGCTTTAGAAGGCAGGCTATAGCTGCTGTATCCTTTGAAGTTTTGCTTTTCTAAGTAGAATTGAACTGAGAATAGTGAGAAGGTTTTGCCTCTTTGGATGCTTCTGAAAGCAGGTGAGTCTGTAGCAGCATGCTACAGCAGTGTGGTTATTTGAGTAAGGTAATCTAGGACAGAGAGAGGGTCTAAAATTGCATTAAGATATTAGGCTCAGATATTAAATCTGAGAGGAAAAGTGACCTACAGAGGACAACTTATTAACTCACCAATGAGCACTGGGTATTTTACAATCTTCACTTCCTTTCTGAGGTCTTCCTAAGATTCTCCAGTCTTCCCAAAAAGGACCCTGAAAAGCTACCGAACTCTTCTGCATTTATTGGTCACTTGTGGGGCATGCCTTAGGAAATTCATTGCTCGTTTCCAAGTATCTTATCCCCCTGAGTCCTCAGGAAACCCTGTCTGCAACTTTCAATCCCCGTCTTTCATAAACTTGAAACCCAACCTCAGGACCTGCGGAAGGCTTTTGGGCTTCAGAGAGAAGAAAAATATTTGCAAATACAGCTGAATATAGATGGTTTTAACTTACGCATTAAAGCATAATGCTGACCATGAAAATGTATAAGTTCAAATTACTGAAAGAGATGGAGGAATCAGTGTGTCCTTCAAAAATGCACATAAACAAAGACAATTAACAAAAAACTAAATGTCTGCATGCATCAAACACAGGGAACACAAGGCGTAGGAAAAAGAGTAAGAAAGCACTGCTTCCTCCTTGACTAAAAGTAACACAATAAGTATTTAGAGCAGATGCTTACTATTTTTATTTCTGATATGGTACAACAGTTTCAGAAGTAATAGACTCAAGCAATTTCTCTTTACTTGCATTCGTGTGGTCAGTGCTGATTGTCAGGGTCATAAAGCTGATATTACCAAGCCACTCACTCACATATGATTATAAACACACAGGATTACATGTTCATAAATCATTTTCTAATGAAATTAATGCAGTTGCAAATAATTACCTTCATGCAGTAGATATAAAAAATATCTTTCCACTGGTATTACATAATAATGTTAGAACATCATTAGATAATTTTTTTTGTTTTCCTTACAAAGAAAAAAACAAACCACAATTTACATAGCTTAATTTTTGAGTTCTCCTCCCATTACAAAATGGCATAGGGGAAGAGGGTTTAATCTCCTTAAAAACATTTCTATTGGAACTTCTGTTTGCATGCTAGGTCTGAGTGGTAACCCAGGCTGTGCCTAGAATAAATCTGATTTCACTGAGAAGTATAGGGAGAAAATCTAGACTCTTTGGGGAGTAATAGACATACAGAATAAAATGCAAGTTTGTTGCTTATAAAAATGAAGGTTTTTTTTCAGGAAAATCTACCTTTTTTTCCTCATCTGGAAGATGCAGCTGTCAAAGAAAACTAGTTCAACTTTACAGGAGGGAAAAAAAAAAGAAAAAAAAAAAGGAAGAAGAGCCATTGATTCTAATAGTGCTAGCCAGCTGTTCACACACACTTAAACTAGAAAAGAAGCTCTTATTCTTTGAACTGAAATTTCCCATCTTGATCAAAGGACCTATTTTGCAGTACCTGTGGTATTTACTTTTTGGCAGATCTAAGAGGTCTTTCTACAGCCTTTCAACCCCTGTCCTAGCATGTATATTATTGAGACTGAGTAAAAAATTTATTGTGATAAACCATTTGGGAACTTTCTTCAAGGGATTAATGGTATAAACACACCACAGCATCAAAGCAAGATAGAAAGTCAAAGGTCCCAGCACTGCTGCCCTGCAACCCTCCTCCCGGGAAACTCTTTCTCAGGTAGGTGGAGGTGAGGCTTTTATTAAGGGAATGATCATTAGCGCTTGTGAGTTACAAACAAACTTTGAATTTTCTTTTCCTATATCCTGTTTTTCTGTTTTCACCGATTTTGGTGTGTCAGGAGAAGAAATGCCTTAGTCTGAATGAAAACAACCCAGGGTCTAACTTTATGATGAGACAACGCAGCAATGTTTGCTTCATGTCGGGGAAAGAAGATGGAAGTTTAGGACAGCCTCAGAATGGGGATAACCTGAAATCCAAAGCAACACTTTAACAGCATAACTGTAGCAATTGTGCAACTAAATTTACTTCCAATTCTTGAGAAAGATTTCAGACGGTTATCAATAAGTGCTCAGGATAAAAGCAAAATTTAAAAAAAAAGCTATTATCTCAGAATCACAGAATCACAGAATGGTTTAGGTCAGAAGGGACCTCTGGAGATCATCTAGTCCAACCTCCCTGCTCAAGCAGGGTCACCTAGAGCAGATTGCCCAGGATCACGTCCAGACGGGTTTTGAATATCTCCAGGGTAGGAGACTCCACCACCTCTCTGGGCAACCTGTTCCAATGCTCTGTCACCCTCACAGTGAAGAAGTTTTTCTCAGGTTTAGGTGGAACTTGCCGTGTTCCAGTTTGTGCCCGTTGCCTCTTGTCCTGTTGCTGGGCACCACGGAGAAGAGGCTGGCCTCATCCTCTTGACACTCCCCCTTCAGATACTTATACACATTGATGAGACCGCCTCTCAGTCTTCTCTTCTCCAGGCTGAACAGGCCCAACTCTTGCAGTCTTTCTTCATAGGAGAGGTGCTCCAGCCCTCTAATCATCTTGGTAGCCCTCCGCTGGACCCTCTCCAGGAATTCCATCTTTCTCTTCTGTTGGGGAGCCCAGAATTGGACACAGTACTCCAGGTGAGGCCTCCCCAGGGCTGAGGAGAGGGGCAGGATCACCTCCCTCCACCTGCTGGCAGCACTCTGCCTCATGCACCCCAGGATCCCATTGGCCTTCTTGGCCACAAGGGCACACTGCTGCCTCATGTTTAACTTGTTGTCCACCAGCACTCCCAGGTCCTTCTCGGCAGAGCTGCTCTCCAGCAGGTCAACCCCCAGCCTGTACTGCTGCATGGGATTATTCCTTCCTAGATGCAGGACCTTACACTTGCCTTTGCTGAACTTCAGGAGGTTCCTCTCCGCCCACCTCTCCAGCCTGTCCAGGTCCCTCTCAATGGCAGCACAGCCTTCTGGTGTGTCAGCCACTCCCCCCAGTTTAGTATCATCAGCAAACTTGTGGAGAGTGCACTCTGTCCCTTCCTCCAGGTCGCAGATGAGTACGTTGAACAAGACTGGATCCAGGACTGACCCCTGGGGGACAGCACTAGCCACAGGCCTCAGACTAGACTCTGCACCATTCACCACAACCCTCTGTGCTCGGCCATCCAGGCAGTTCTCAAGTCACCTTACCGTCCACTCATCTAGCCCACACTTCCTGAGCTTACCTAGGAGGATGTGATGGGAGACAGTGTCCAAAGCCTTGCTGAAGTCCAGGGAGACAACATCCACTGCTCTGCCCTCATCTTCCCAGACACTCACTCCATCCGAGAAGGCTAGCTGATTGGTCAAGCATGATTTCCCTTTGGTGAATCCATGCTGACTACTCCAGATCACCTTCTTGTCCTCCACATGCTTAGGGATGACCTCCAGGAGGAGCTGTTCTATCAGCTTTCCCGGGATGGAGGTGAGGCTGACAGGCCTGGAGTTTCCTGGCTCCTCCTCCTTCTCAGCCTTTTGGAAGACTGGAAGAGACATTGGCTTTCTGCCAGTCCTCAGGCATCTCTCCTGTTCTCCAGGACCTTTCCAAGATGATGGAGAGTGGCCTAGCGATAATTTCTGTCAGCTCCCTCAGCACTCGTGGGTGCATCCCATCAGGGCCCATGGATTTATGGATGTCACGTTTGGACAAAAGATCTCTAACCTGATCCTCCTCCACCAAGGGAGGGTCTTCCTTTCTCCAGCCTTCCTCTCTTGTCCTCAAGGGTCTGGAATTCCTGAGGGCTGGCCTTAACAGTGAAGATGGAAGCAAAGGCAGCATTCAATAACTCTGCCTTCTCTGTACCCTTTGTTACCAGGGCACCTGCCCCATTCAGCAGCGGACCCACGTTTTCCCTAGGCTTCCTTTTGCTCTTGATGTATTTGAAGAAGCCCTTCTTGATGTCCTTGACATCCCTTGCCAGATCGAATTCCAACTGGGCCTTAGCCTTCCTTGTCGCACCCCTGCACACTCTGACAATGTCCCTGTATTCCTCCCAAGGGGCCTGTCCCCTTTCCCACGTTCTGTACACTTCCTTCTTCTGCTGGAGTTTTGCCAGCAGTTCCTTGCTCATCCATGCAGGTCTCCTGCCCGCTTTGCTCGACTTCTTCCTCAGAGGGATGCACTGATCTTGAGCCTGGAGGAAGTGACGCTTGAATATTAACCAGCTTTCTTGGACCCCTCTTCCTTCTAGGGCCCTACCCCAGGAGATTCCTCCAAGTAGGTCCCCGAAGAGGCCAAAGTTAGCTCTCCTGAAGTCCAGCGTTGCAATCCTACTCATTGCCCTGTTCCCTCCTCGCAGGATCCTGAACTCCACCCTCTCACGGTCACCGCAGTCAAGGTTGCCCCCAACCTTCACATCTCCAACTAGACCTTCTTTGTTTGTTAGTACAAGGTCCAGCAGCGCAACTCTCCTCGTTGGCGTCTCCACCACCTGAGTCAAGAAATTATCATCAATCCTCTGCAGGACCCTCTTTGACTGTTTGTGCCTAGCTGTGCTGTCTTCCCAACAGATGTCAGGGTTTTTGAAGTCTCCCACGAGAACCAGGGCCTGTGATCGTGAGGCTACTTCCAGCTGTCGGTAGAAGGCCTCATCGATGACTTCCTCCTGGTCAGGTGGCCTGTAGTAAACCCCCACAACAGTGTCACCCATGTTAGCCTGCCCTTTAATCCTTACCCATAGGCTCTCAACTTGCTCTTCATCCACCCCGAGGCAGAGCTCCACACATTCTAGTTGCTCCCTCACTTAAAGAGCAACTCCACCACCTCGCCTTCCTGGCCTGTCTTTCCTTTTAGCACGTAGCCGTCCGTGATGGCATTCTGGTCATGTGAACTGGCCTGATACTACCATTGTAATTAATGCAATGTAATTAAGTTGACGAAGAAGATTTTTTTTTGAATTTTTTTAAAATTCTATAGAAAGCTGATGTATTAACATACACATAATGTTTATTTGAAAGGGTTCTTTAAGTCTATAAATAATAGACTAATATTTCCTTCTATAATTGAATGCTTCTCACAATTTTTTTTATAAATGCTTAAGTTATAAATACTCTTGTTACATCTATTACAATTAGGAAACTATAAGAAATATGTGCTGAACAGTATGGGTAAATGAGAGGCACTGTTATTATTCTATATCCTTGCTATTATTATTACATGACTGTTATTACGTTCTGCAGAAAAATGAACATCCAGAGTTAATGTATGCTTTTAAATAATATAGCATATCATAGTACAATAATAGGAATCAAGATGAAGGAAAATAGATACGTTATTTAGTGTAAAAGTAAAAAAACCAAACTCTGTAGCTGTAAGACAGACGGAATCTTTGTATTTGCTGGTTTCATAAATGGATTCTGTTGCTGCTCCCAGAGATACTCAGGCAACTCCTTAAATCCAGTAGAAGATAATTAGCAGTGATTTAAAATGAACTTAATGCACATACACACACACACACACAAATTGTTTTCAACATTTAAAAATGGGTATGTCAAAAATATCTGTGCTGATTGTATCCTACAGTAACTGAAAAAAATCTAAAGATTCAAATGTTGTGTTAAAGCTACGATGTTCTTTTTTGCTATCATCTCCTTCATTCACTGCACCTCACATACTCTTTTTTTGTTTTGTTTCTATTTCTGTGACAATTCTAATTAAATTAGGGAACTACTTACCTGCTCATATCGATTTAAAGAAACAACTGAAATTTTGTTTCCAGTTCTTCAGAGGGGGCAAAAGGGGGGATAAAAAGAAAAACTTAGAAAAAAACAATAATGATACTAAAATAGTATATAACCTAGATCTGAAAAGTGATCTAGGAACAATTGCAAGCATCTTTAAACATGCTCCACATTCACAATACTGGTGTAGAAAATAAGGATTTTCTTATCTATAATTTATTATAAGTATGCCTGTACAAAAAGTTTAAATATGATTTATAGTCATGAAATCTGGAGGAATCTGAGACCTGAATCCAAGATGTGGAGTTAATCTTGGTCTTTGTATGTTGAATATAACTGATCTTTTGGATAGTTGGAAAATGCTATTTTTCTTCATATTACTTAAAAGTAAATATTGCCTAATTTGGAACATTCCCCAATATCCTTTCCCCAATAAAGCTGCATTTCCTTTAGTTACTCAGAATTGATATGCAAGTGGTGTGCATGCAACATTTTGTTGCCAAAGCCCTAAGAGATTGTTCCCCTCATGTACATATTTCTATGCATAAACCTTCAGACTAATACTGAATAAAATAATCACTAAAATATAAAATTCTAAAGCTTTAATTATTCTTCAGCCCTTAAGTAACTATTTCTTGGTCCTTGGTAAGGAACATTTGCTACTTTTTCATGTTGGATTTCCTCACTAGCAGTAAAGAAAAGAGAGCATAACTGAAATATCACCCAGTTCATGTGCTGCTGCTGCTTCCTGGATTGTTCACAACTGTGAAAGCAATAGCAAGCTAGTCCTAATGACAGAAGAAAATCATCAAAAGTATTAGAGCATTGAAAACTTCTGGTCACAATTTCTGTTACTTTTTGTAATAGTTAAAATGAGAGCATAAATGAGGAATAATTAGGCCAGAATTAAAATATAGTGCTCCTTTATGAAAGTTAAAATGACTATATGTTATTGGTGTATAATTCTACTGTGAGAGAGAAAAAGGTAGACTGTAGATCATAATTCCAGGTTGCCCCCTTACTCTACAAAGCCCGTATTTTTATTTTGGGGAATATTGCTACTGTTAAAAAAAATTGCGCTTCCAAGGGTCTTTAAAAAGTTTAAGTATTTGTAGTAAGCTTTAATGGAACTTTTCACTGAAGGTCAGTAGAAGAATGGAGAAAGGAAACATACCTTGTTTGTAACAGGACATCAAAGTGTGGTGCAAAATCTAAAGCTGAGTCATAGATGTTTCACTGTGCAAGAATTTACTAGTTGTGGTAATTATGCAATCAACTCTTATGTTCTGCTAGGGTCTTTGCTATCTTTTGTTTTCATGAAGTAAATCTCCACATTTTAGTTGTTACATAGTATCTGCCTTTTACGTAGGTGGCTGGTAGGTTTCACGAGAAGAACACCCCTATTTTTGATTACTTTTAATGATGTCCAAGATTTTGCTGTTATTAACAAGGATTTGATCTGTACTGAAGACCAAAAGAGAAGCGGAAAAGAACTAGAGACCATTACCAAAACACATGTGTGGGTGGTAACTGAAGACTAGAGAGTATAAAATAAGGTGATCGAGAGTTAACCTAGGCACTTCACTATATGTCTCATGGACAATATATACACAATAGGGACTGTACTTCTTTTCCAAGTTGTAAGACAATGCTCTGCTCATTGGATCATGCTTTTCTTCTCTTCACAATAAAAATTTATATCCTACCCAGAAGAGCCTTCATATTCTTGATTTTTAAAGGAATATCACTGAAGTTAAACAAGTCCATAAATTCTTTGTGAAACAAAGCCTTACTTCTTTTGTCTTCTATTACTCCCAAAGAAATCATCAGAGACAAATGTCTGCCCTTTATTTGACACAGTAAATGGAAATTCCTCTTTGCCCTCAGATATCATAGAATCAAACAGATTAATAATTTATTTCTAAAAAAAAAAAAAGGCCAAGGTGTGTCTTGCCATGTTACTGAATTACTCGGGGCAAATGGTAGAGGAAACTCATCTTAACAGTGAAACAAAAAGAACTAAATAACTGAATCTTTAGTAAAGCACAGAAGGCTTTTGGCTTTATGAGAAAGAAAAAGGAAGAGTTTCTATTATTAAAAAGAGGGAAGAAAACAGCTGTTTGAGCTTGATCCTGTAGTGATAGTTCACTGTTTTTGCATTGTGTATCCTAGTAAATAAAAACTGCTTTTTGTTAAAAGGTATCCCTGTTCTACAGATGAAACAACACAGACAGATGAAATCCCAGATCCTCTCTGGTGCTTTGCCACCCAACTCCAGTTGACAATTCAAGGACCTAGATATATGTGACATGTAGGTTAAACTTAATTGCTCAAGATTCCCTGACCAGCAGCAGAGGCAGGAATAGAAAAGCGGATCTTCTAATCGTCCTCTCACTATTTTGCCTGCGATGCTGAGTTTCTCAAGCAATTCACCGAATGCCCCCTGCTTTCAGGGCTCAGAGTGAACTGAAAGCAGGGGGCAACCCATGGGGCTGCCCTGCGGGAGCACCCTGCTGTACAAAAATAAGTCATTGCCATTACAGCTTCATAAATCTGTTCAATCGTTCTAAGTCCTAAATTCCCATCTGGATACGTGACTGGGGTCAGTGCTTTGCTGTGAGCCTCAGATGGCAAATTCCTAGTTCTGTTTTGCGGTGGGATGAGTAGTTGCGATGAGCCCAGGAAGTTTTGGATGTCTTAAGTTTAAATCAGAAACATCTGCTGGAGATGCAGGCTGCTTCCTGCCTGGACTGAGTTCAGCAGCAGAAGAGATTTCCAAGCTTTTTCTTTCCTTCTGATCAGCTTCATTAAAGTCAATGGCAATTGCTACGAGGGATGAGGCCGTTGCTTGGAACGAACAAGTAAGGATGTAGGCATGAAAAGAGAGAAGAAAGTGAATATTAGAATAGAACACTCTTCATCCTTAACCAGTACAGAAAATATATATATGCATTTATGTCCATATATGATATACATTTTTTTCCTAGTGTTTGCATTCCAGAGTGTTTTTCTTTCTTTTTCCTTTTTCCAAAATGTTGCAGCAGTAAAATCTGGTACTCGAAGTGAGAATTGTCACTTTGGGAATAGAGCTGATTTATCAGAAGGACAGTTTTGTGTTCTGCACAGAATATCTGATAAGAGGGGTTGTTTTTCTTGACAACATCTTACAGATTATTATCAGAAGCCAGTGCAAAATCAAAAAATCAAGGGCATTCTAAGAGAAAAGCAATCAGTTGTTATGGAGTAGATTTTCCTGCAAACTGAAGGAAGAAGCATCTTCTGTACGTTATTAACATTCCTTGAAACATTTTAACATTCAAGTATACTGTGTTTTAAACTACTTCAGAATAAAAAAAAAAAAAACTCTTAAACTTATTTGCAAACTATTAATGAGACAGATCCATGACAAATGTGCTAAATAAACTGTTTTGTCCGTAATCGAGTTCATGGTCTGTCGTATGAGAAAACTGTTAAATAATTCCTTTTCAATGTCCAACAAGAACCAAAAGGACTCAGCTAAGTTATCCTGAAAACTGATATTTTTGTTTTTTGAAAGGGAAGGTTATAAAGTCTTTCTATTTTTCCAGAGAAAATATGGACTCTGTTTATATTGAACAGAATCACAATATATCTAATAAATATTTAGAGTGTTCCGATATCTTGTTGTACATAATGACATTTTTTTGTGGCAGAGCTAGTTTATTCTATAGTTCTGGGAAGCAGAATTCTGTTTTCATGTAGATCTCTCAGCTTTAATTGACTGAGCTTTAAAGGGTAAGTAATTTTGAAAATAAAATAGTTTTCCATGTTGAAAGCATTGAAGTGGCAGCAAAATAGCCTTTCTTTTTAATTTAATGCTACTGCAGTATCTGCAAATCTGTGTTTACATTCTCACTGAAAATAATGTATGTATGTGATTTAAATTTTAGTATTTACCATGGAAAGGATGCTGGTGGGAGTAAATAAAAACAAGGTAATTCTTCATTTCTCCTTTGGCATGGCATAATTTTTACACTGCTTAGACTAATGTAGCATTAATTCATCATTAATATAAAATAAAGTTTGTTCCATTTTTTTCTCCATGAAATCACTGTCAGTTTTCAAGATTATACCTTTTATCTCTTTCAAAATGAATTAAAATTGTTTCTGTATATGAGCACTGGGAAAAAAAAAAGTGCCTGTAATCTGTCTGCATTCTCCTGCCAGGCGCATTAGGGGAACTATTTTACTAGGAAGCCATCTGACTTTATAGCATTTTCTTTTTACTAGTAGTTGAACAGTAACTGTAGTTTGGTGTCATTTACTCTTTCACGTGTCATTGTACTCACAACAAGATGTGTCATTATGGAAAAATGAAACATGAAGAAAAAATTTCATCCGAGAAAAGACAGATTACCTTTATGTGAAAAAACTGCAATACGAGACAAATTATGCTTACCTTACTCCTGCAAGAGGCACCAGTGAAGTCAACGAGACTGTTCATGTGCACACTGCAAACGCTGTGAGCCCTCAGCCGTAGCTGCCAACAGCAGTGGATAAATCTTGCCCTACTCTCAGCAGAGGGCCCAGGCTTTCTGTTAGAAGAGTGAGGATAATGCGGGCATAAAGAAATTGTGACGCTTTGTAGTGCAGGTGACTCATTTTTGCTGTTCTGGAAGGGGTCTGGAGGAGACACTTATTTTGTTCTACCCAAGGGCCGGAAGAGAAGCCTGGGGCCGAGTCCAAAAAGAGGTGATAAGGAACCACTTTCAGCCACAGGGATGTTGGGAATCACTTTCTCCTGCAGTCCCTGGTCTTCCTCCTGTGACTGTAAGTCCTCCTCTATATGCTACACCTGAACGCTAAAGAGAAATCTTTGATTTGCTAAAAGCGTAGGCAGTGTGCAAAACTCTCTCTTCAGATGTTTTCCTTTCCTAGATAAAAGGAGAAAAAAAAAAGTTTCTTGAGGCCGGCCATCACCCTTCACACGCAAATTTTAGGCAGAAAGCCAACTGTAATTTAGAGTCCTTTAATGAGATACTCAGCATGATTTCAGACCTCCACAGTCAGGGGCAGGCAGATTGTCATTTTAGGAGACATTCTGGATTTTTTTTGAAATTTTTTTTTTTATTCTTAGATTGATGAACCTGAAAAGCTGGACCATAAAATAAAACTTTATTGGCACCCAGCACACAGGGACTCAGACATTCATTTACCTCTATTGTGGTAAACGACAATATTCAGTCTCTTTGCTTCACTCACATATTTGAAATGTCTCCTTTATTTGTAGTGCTCTCCAAAGATGTCTGCTATGATGGTATAAGATAATAGCTGTAAGGGAATTCCTTATGGACCCAGCTTGTAACTTTGGGCGCAGTCCCAAACAAAGGATTATGCAGAAGCTGTGTGAATCCAAAAGTAATCGGGGGGGCATTGCTTACTCAAGATAAATAATATTTCTCTTTCTACATAATCCTTTTTTAGTGGGATAGGTATTTATCATTTGTATATTGCACAGGCTGCTGTTGCCTCTGAGTTCATTCTGAATAGTTAGGGCTCTGCAGAGAGCTGGTTTCTGTTCTTTCCTGGGAGTATTTTCCTGTGGGAAAGAGAAAATGACTGCAAAGCCATGCTTGCTCCTACCTTTCTGGAGCAAAACTCCACTTGGCATGAGCATAGCAATCAGCAGAGCACTCTAAGAAGGATGTGCAGCTCGATTTGAATTGCTGCGCTTGGGAAGCTCTTTCAAGAGAAGAAAGAAAAAGCCAGGAAATACCAGTAACGTCTTTTTGCTAAATCTTGCGTTGTGACTCTTGGTTCTGTAGCCTAAATAGCATCAAATCTAAACTGACAACACTAGGACAAAATGCTATGAAGTAAAGCACAGGTTTATACCGAATAGGACCCATCTCCTAAATATAGTCTTGGGTGCAAAGTCTCCTTTAGATGTATGCCATAGCGTGCAATGAATACCTGTTAGCTCCTGCCAGCCTTCTATATTTAATAATACACAAAAAATGTGCAATGCAATGACTTGCAACAGAAATTTAACAGTCTTGTTAATTGTTATTTACTCTGAGATAATACTATTTTGTTATTTTTATTTTAGAGTAATACGGAGCCCTAGTTCTAATAAGCATGTCGAAATATTTTAATAATGGAAAGCACAATATGAGGATATTTTCTTAAGATCCCAGTCTACTTTCATATTTTTAAAAAGAGTTGGCTACTGAAAAGGGAATAATTCACAGCATTACTGACTATTGTCTGCTGCTAGTTATTCATTATATGCTGAGAACATGTCTGTGATTAAAACATAGCAGTTGTAAAAGCACCTCTTAAGTAAAGAGGTTATGATCAACATCAGGACCTTGAGATTTGTAAAATAAGCAAACATAAATATTACTGTTTTGGGATATAGAGCAGCAGACTTTAATTCTGGGAAATAATGTCATCAGTACAGAATTCATAGAGAGGTAGGAGCAAAGATCTGATGCTTGGAGTCTGTAATTATTTCAGTTCAGCAGAACCAAGCTGTATAGCAAGAGATTCCTTTGTACTAGCAGAGCAAATTTACACAGCATCCAGGAAGACGATAACAGTTTTTGAAGTCTGAGTTATATTTGCACCCCTTCTGGTCAGAATTTGCTTGATTCATTAAATCATCATCACTTTTCATTCCCCTTCATGTAGATTACAAGGAAAGGTAAGCCTTATCCACTATAAGAATAAAATATGAAGAATTGTGTAGCAATTTTTGCAGCACCTTTTGTTGACAAAGATAGTCCATATTTTTAACATTCTCAGCTGATCAGGTTTCAGATCAACGCTCAAAAGTGTATGCAAGTTGATTTTAACAGGAACATTTTGCTTGCAGTGATGAAGTGACGATACCATGGGGCAGACTGACTCTAAGAGGCTGCACAGCAATGACATTTGGCAAGTAGTCGATCTTAATTTCCTTATCAGACTCTCTTCCTCCCAACTTTAAAATTCAAATACAGATATGCAGATGTAGAAAGGAATGAGAGAATTATTTTTAGATACTTTCACTGAAGAAAACCTGAGGGGAAAACAAAGATAGGCTTAATTTTAAAAATCACCACCTGCTAGGGGGAAATAAATAAATGCATCACCCTGCCTCACTGAAACTTCAGAGTGTTAAGTTATTTTTCTTTCATGATAGTTTATTTAAATTATAATGATAATAGTTTTTCAGTGTTGGAATTTTGTAAACAGAAATAAAAGCTGGAATATTCTTGATATAAAAAGTACATCTACATTAAAATATATAGATCCTTTAGAGACTGCAACTAATTTTAATGGTCCCCAATGGTCTGCTGTTAAAATAGAACTTCTGTGAAATCTGTGACGTTTATCCCATTTTGCTGATGTTTTGAACTACATTGATTCTATATTTTTATTGATAACTTGGAACTTTTCATTTATGAAGTAAAACTTAACCTTTAATCCTGTGCTGCATAACACTACTGCTGTAAACTTATACATTCCCTTTAGGTAAAAATGCCTTTACCATTTCTGGGATGGAAGATCCAATAAAATGAATAACTATGTTTTACTTCATAATAAAATGTCACACCTGAGGCAAATGGCTTGACTCGGGTACATAGGAAAAGCCACAATGGGAATACACTCTGTAATTTCTTCAAAGACCCTCAACAACATTTAATAGTTACATAGGGAAGATGTCAGTACTTAAGAACCAAAAAATGAAAGAAAGTGCTAAAAACGCTGTATATGAAGTACAATAAGTAGAAGTGGATATATTGTAAATAGTTTAGCTAAGATCATGTCGGGCACTGCGTAAACAGATGACAATAAAAAGCCTGTGTCTAAGTCTCGGCGGCTGTTTTTATATTGTGAGGGACGTTTGTTCGGTGCACTGCTCATTTCCCAGAGCACAGGCCCTGCTGTCACCTGATTCGGTGACGGTCAGCAGGAGACCCGGGCGTGCAGTAGTAGGACCGTGGGGTGCGGGGGCCGCAGGGGCGCTGCAGGGCGATGGGCATGCAGGGGCTGCCGGCTGCACGCTGCCAGCGCAGACCACGGTGCCGACCTGCCTGGCAGGGCACACGCAGGCAGTGACTTTTCTTAAAGCCATGCATGTTTTTCAATGATTTGCTGCAACAAAGCCGAAGAGTAATCTCATGGGATAACTTGGCTTTTAAAGAGGAACCTTTGACTTTTTTTTTTTCCCCCCAGACTAGGCCTTAAGTTGATCAAACGAAGCAGTGGAGAGGGGCAGTACCAGCTAGCCCAGGCACCGACGAGAGATGTGTTCAGAGGCAGCAAATGCTCACAGTTCATTTCAATATACAAATTTTTTAGCATAGTTTCAAGGAATCAAGGGTCCTTGATTTTTGGCATTGCTACTTTTGACAGAATAAAAAAAAATATCAAGAGCACTCACACAAACCGAATGTCACCAGAAAAAAAAAAAAAAAAAAAGAGAAGTAAGCTATGACTTCCTGCTAGCAAAAAAGAAATGGCCATGAGATTATTTTCAAAGCTTCGTTCAGTGTCATATCAAGTTAATCATATTAATAATACAAACCACAAATGAACCGATTTAGGAGAGGAACTGCATTAAGACTCGTAATTTCCTACCACTTTGGCATTTAATCTTTAAAATCTCTGCCCAAAACAGTATTCTTCTCACAGTTCTTTTGTTTGCAAATGACCTTTTATATTGCTTTGATGGTCTCCCAGCATCAATTTTTTTTTTAAAGTAGGTGTCTAAAGTTTGCTTTCTAAATATATTTATACTCCTAAATTGACAGTTCCATTTTACAAAGGCTTTGAACATCAAGCAGTTCACATTGATTTCATAATGGGGTGTGATAGCGTGAGATCAATTCTGGTAGGTGCCTAAACACCTTTAAGCATCTGGGCTCTCGTGTCTCTGGAAATAACTTATTTTCATTTGATATTGCACAGTACCTGAGAGACTTCATATTTATAGTTCATCAGTGAGGTTGCATGTGGCCTAATCCTGTAATTTGAGCAGTTGCCAACAACGTTGCAGGACCGAACACACCTCCAGCAAGAAGAATCTAAACTGAACTAGTTAGACTTTACACAAGTTTGTACATAGGTGATGCTTTTGTAATTCTGACATGAACACAAAAGCTCTCCAGCAAAAATGACCACTTTAACAACAGAACGACATACCTTTTAAAAATCAAAAATAATCATCTCACAAACAAAAAAGTTAACGTGATTACACATTCATGCGCTGACTGCGGCTAGTACCTAGGGTGTAAATAAATAATCAACACAGCAGTGAGGTTTGGTGGTGGGAAGGGAATAAGAAAGTAGATTTTTTTGTAATGAAGGACATGACTTTAAGCCACAGTGAGGCTTTGGGAAAAACCGAATAAAATAATTGTACTAAAGAAAGTATTAAAGCTTACACGTATCTGTGTGCACACACACACACACACACACACACACACACACACACACACACACATATATATATAAACACAGAATCACAGAATGGTTTAGGTTGGAAGGGACCTCTGGAGATCATCTAGTCCAACCCCCCCCCTGCTCAAGCCGGCTCATCCTCAGCACATTGCCCATGACCACGTCCGGGCGGGTTTTGAATCTCTCCAGCAAAGGAGACTCCACTACCTCTCTGGGCAACCCGTGCCACTGCTCCCTCACCCTCACGGTCAACAAGTTTTCCCTCAGGTTCAGACAGAACTTCCCGTGTTCCACTTTGTGTCTGTTGCCTCTTGTCCTGTCGCTGGCCACCACGGACAAGAGTCTGGCCCCATCCTCTGCACAGCCTCCCTTCAGATACTTGGACACGTTGGTCAGACCGCCTCTCAGTCTTCTAATCTGTGCCAGAACCTGTCTTTTCAAATATATACAGAGACGAGACACAGGAGTTAAGCACACTGGAAAGAAAGCTGCTGTTCAAGTCACGTCTATCAAAAGAAAAACCAGGCTTGGCCTGAGGATTAGATCCAAAGTGTTTTAGATGGTGCCGTAAATGAACAGGAGAGAGGTCTGGAGTGAGGGAAGTGAACAGCCAGGGCTGTTCTTTCTGCTTAACATATCCAGCCCGTATTGGTCATATCCAATATGTTCTGCTGATATTTTCTTTCTGTATTAAAAGTATTTTTGTACTCAACAGTTTACACCACTGCTACTAGAAGGTCTTAGTAGAAGACCATTTAGAAGACCACTTTATTCAACTGCCAATGATAAATCCAAATAACTTCTTGAAGAAGGTGAAGTAATCTTGCTGAAAGCAGGACTTCTCTGACTGTAATTCATTAACTCTGAACAATAGGTTTAGGAATTGGTTTAGTATCTAGACTGAAAAAATGCCACAAAATTTTAGTACTCTGATTACATTATTTATACAATTTCTTCCAAACATCTGCTGCACACCATAACAGAGACTTCAGATAATCTTTTATGAAATGAAAAAAATACACGGTATCCCCTTCTGGAAGACTGTGATGCAAATGTGAAGCCATGAATAAATGGGTTTGGCTTTTAGGGTGTTTTAGGAGCCTACATTATTTAAAAGCACAAACCTCATTGACTTTCAGTGCTCAAATGCACTTCTGAAAATCTAGCCTGAAAAATGGTCCACTAGTTTGGGCTAGTCCTAGCCCAAACTGGACGTCATTTCTGAATAATTTTTCATTGATATATTGCTAAGTTTTCACTTAACTTGTTGTATAAAGTACCTTCCTCAATATCACTTCAAATTTTGGGATTTGCAAAACTAGACTAATGCGTTTTTCCCTGTGCAAAAGCACAACATTCACTGGAATCCTACACAATGAGGTAACTACAAAATTTCCACAACCATGGTTAGATCTGTATTTCCCATCACACTCTCACCAAACTTTTTTCAGTAGACATGACATCCTTGAGACTTGATCTTGGTCCATCCTTTGAGTGCACAAAGACAAGGCAACTTCTTAAATAATGCAACTTGTGCAATCTCCCAGACAAACAGCAAATTAATCAGTCTCTGAATCCTTGTTTTTTGAAGACTTGTGCATTTTTAAAGAAGATAGAGTAATTGTTTAGTGACTTGGTGCCATTGATTTTCATTATGGATGGTGTTGACTGGGTCTGTGTCAGGTCATCAGGGAGAGATAGCCTTTGCATAGCTAAATAAAATGAGGAAAGTGGCAGCTCTTATTCCATATTCACAAGGAGAAGCTCCAGTACTTGCAGTAAGTTTTGTGTGACCTTGTTAAAGCAACTTTCCTTTCTTAGCCATGTGAGTAAATGAGAGAAATGCAATGCCGCGTAGGCATCAAATAGAGGTCTGGATTCAATAGGCCACTACATTCCCATTTAAAAAAATGTTAACTGGAAGGAAAAAGCTTACGACAAAATGGAAATACTATTATTTGCTCTATTCTGTGGAGTACTATGTTGGTTTCCTCAGAATCCAGTGGAGTGGGAACGGGAAGATAAAATGAAAGAATTGTGTTTATTTTAGGATGTGGGGCAGTTTGCAAGTTCTAAGAAGTTTTTGGTAGTTAAGTTTGGCAGAAGACTGAAATACAATAATATAATGATTATATTTAAGTAAGACGTAGATTTCTCTGCAGAATTTTCAGCTAAAATTCTCTTTATTTTGAAGGTGTTACAATTCCTATATTTTCAGGAGTGACACAGAATTGTTTCTAAATTATGCTAAAAATGTTATTTCCTTCCATTGCAGGATGTTGTAATTATGTTAGTTCAGTCTCGCTCAGACTTTACTCTCAAGTTAACTATTTTTGTATGCTTTCTTCTGCTTTGTCTGTTTATGGATTTTTTTGTAACCTTCTCTTTTCTGACTCTCTCTAGTCCTTGCTATCTAAACTTTAAATGAACTATTTTCAAAGACCTGAATCTCATTCAATCTCATTGAAATAAAGTCTATAATTTTACTGTTTTACAATAGCTTTTAAGAAGAAATTGCACACTTGTCATGTTGTGATGACTCAGTGAATTTCTCCAGAGAAAAACATGACTTTTAAAGATTTGTTGGCTGGTAGTGCTTTTTAGACATCTTTCACAGCAAATTCGTTCTCTTAATGGTAACTAAATCATTACAGTCAGTGAACTGTCACAGAGTTTAGCAGATGGAAATAAATGGGGCTGTTCTAGAATAATGTGTCTTCAAAAATAGGACACTTCAATATGTGTGATAATTTGCTTCTAAATATAGTCATCAGGAGCTGTTGTTTTTCACTCCTGCTTCAACAAATTTGTCAATTAAATTCTTATCAAAAGCACTCCTAGATAATGGCAAAGGAACATTGTTAAAAGCCTGTTAGTGCATTTCGGGATAGCTGACAGGTAATTTGAGAGTACAGAGGTTTTTGATTCATTGACTAAAGTTTCTTCCTATAGAAGCTAATCCGAAACTCTTTAGAGAGCTATTAACCATCTCTTACATGTTCCTGTTTGCTCTAATAGCTTTGTGATGCATAACAATCATGTTTCTTTCCTATCAGTCCTATCGGAGGGGAAGAAAAAGGGAGGAAACTAACAAGCATATGAAGAAAATACTAGCACACTTGTCAGTAATAAGCCTAATGGATTCTTCTTAACAAGAAACGAGCAGTGGTTTTTAAATACCATCTTGTTTTGGTGGAGCAGTCATCTGCAGAGAAAGGGGCTGTGCCTCAGTTCTTCCTCGTCCTTACAAAATTTACTCATCGCTACAGTTCAGTGGGTACATTTGATATTATTCATTACACTGGAGAGAGAAGGAGTCTCCCTGAGCTACACTTGCAGGGCAGCTCCTTCCTCATATACTGCAAAAAAATGGATTAGAGTCAATGCAAAGTGGATGTAGTTGCCGCTGCTGCCACTTCTCTCTGCACAAGATCATGACCTGCATAAAGCTTATATCCCTTTTGCATTGCTCAGACTAGACTGGGTGCAGGGCTGCTGACCTAAGATGGATGTTTGCAATGTCTGTGCTAGAAAAATTGCCCCACTTAAACTCAGCCACTAAAGGACAGCAGTATTTGAAGATATAATCTCGGACTGTCTATGTATGGGAAAATTCTCTGGGTTGGGAGAAGTAAGGATCAATTTTCACAAGAGCCACTGCATACAGAAAGAAAAGGATCCCTGAAAATCCACTAGTCAAAACTGTGCTATTTTCATATGAGTAATGTTTAAAAACAATTTACTTTCCAGCAGACTCTGGCTATTCAGGTTAAAATTCCTAGAAAAAAATATAGCATCTCCTGATTCTGTTTTATGAGAGGAAACACTCAAACATTTTGTTCTTTATATGGAAAGAAGAAAAATGGTTATTATCTCTCAAAACAAAAGGAAGCTGATAAAGAGCCCAATATTAGTTAAATCTGATCCAAAAGTCCATAAATAAGATTTCTTGCCGGAAAAATTTTCCTTTCCTGGCTATTTTTCAAAAGAATATCAGCTGCTTTGTCATAGTTGGTAGCTACTCAGAATCATAACATTCACTTCTCTGCACTGGTAATGTTTGAAGTACCTACCGAAATATTAATATATATATATATATCTTTTTCTTACAGGCCGCTGTATAACACCCTTTCACTTGCATCATACTTTAATCTACAGGTAGTCCCTTGGCTGCAGAGGGAACACTCCTTTAGTCCTTTTCTAAACTACTTTAGAATGTCACATTATACAGCATATTAGGCCAAACAGAAGTATGTAGGCATTAAAGCAAAGGCAACTTCTCCAAACTAAATTTTTCCCATTAGAAGGCTGTTTGCTTCTGCCTCCATACTCTTGCCAATAATATTTTTTTTAAAACTAACCTGCCATCAGAGTAATAATTGACAGATGTGCTTTTGACACACTTACTTACTTCAGCCTCTGGACATGCACCGATACATGAGGCATATGATAAGTTCATGGAAGAATGGAGTTTTCAAATGCAGGATGGGATATAATCGGAGCGTCCAGCTTGTAAACAGGTCTTAATGTTTAAGCAATTAGTGAGATGAGGTGAAGGGGACGAGAGAAGGGTGGCGGACAAAAACTGATTTATGCTGCCACAGTTTGTTTTAAGTATCAGCACCAGAGACAAGCAGTAGGCATGAATACAAAGCTTGCAAAAGAGTCAGTAGCAGTACTCAGATTACTACCTCACAGTAGAGTGAGACAAAAAAAATTAAGCAAAAACCATTACTACCTGAGAAAAGGTCAATAAATAAGATAGAAAGCTTTAGTCGACTGAAAACTTTTCTAATGAATAACAACAAAAAATGTGAGGACAATAAAATAATCTGTTCCAGCTGCCATTAGAAAATCATTAAAGCACATGTAATGCCTTAAAGAACAGGCAAGAAATTTTGTAGCTACTTTAAACAAAGAAAACAAAATACTTTTTTAAGTGAAGATGATCAAGTGCAAAGTTATCTTGTGAGAGGGAAAGAGTACCTCGAGATTATATCTCTTAAGTGTGGCCATAATGCATCCCACTCATGCAAGGATTAGGTATGTTACAATGTAGACATACCTTATAGTTTATTCTAAAGTGAGATTCTCAGTATCTGGGCTCAACTCAGCCACATAGCCACTCGGCCACTCAGTTTTATAAACTGCTGGCAGACACGTTATTTATACAAATCTAATTTAGACATGACAGAAGCAGCTTTGACAATTATCTTAATATCACTTAAAAATGAACCTCAAACATTATGTTCAATTATGAAGAGTCATTCTCTCTTCTAAGCTGGCATGAACTGAACAATACTAGTGAAATATAAATTATTTCCAAGTATAATTTCTCGTTCGTATTTCTGTCTTTAAAGAAGGAAAGTTAGTGATGATATTTGTATTTGTGAATTCAATTGTGATCAATGAGCATGATGACCAATGAAAAAACTTGTAAGAGATAATCTAGACTCATATCAGTTCACTGACAGTAGACCAAGGTTGTTTGTGAAGCAGTTTCAGAATACAGAACCTGTGGACATGACTCAAGAAAGAGATGAGGTAAGCTGCTTCGGTTTTGTCTGAGTTTGTTTTTTCCTAATGGGCTATGACGAATGTGGAAAAAAATGCAGCCTCACAGTCTCAAATAATGAAGAATAAGATTTCTTGCTCCATCTGTTCCTTGAAGGTAAGGGTATTTAACACACCAGGAGACAGAGAATATATCACCTGATTCCAGTCAGAGGGCTATGCCCAGCTAAATCAATTCCAAATTTTATCAGAAAAACAACATGTGGATTTTCTAAGATATCTGGATTTTGCCTATCAAAATATCATGTCTTGTACAAAATTTTGCAAATACAGACAGTTTAATGAAGAATTGCATGACTACGGATGCAGTTCCATTACCTGGAAAAATTATTCCCAGAAATTTTCACTTTTGAATTCAGTCTTTCAAACGTCTCTAGCCAGCACCACAGCTTTTCCCAAATGTGATAACGGAGCAAAAAAGTCAAGAAAGCATGTGTTATTCCTGAGTAGATCACAAACAGTTAAGGAGTAAGAAGCAGTGTAGATTATTTGTGAATACATGTGTTTGCAAGCATGTATCTCCATGAGTATAACAAAGTGATTTGATCTATAAACTAATATTTCACATGTAGAAAAAATATATTCCCTAGCAGAGCTGTTACATATACTGAAGGAAAACAACATGTGCTTTTTAACAAAGAAAAACATAAAAGAATGAAAAATGTCCCTCTGTCTCAAAATCTCTGCCTTCACTTGCGTTAATTTCCCTTTGGTTTCAAGAAGAATTTTGACTTTGAAAAATTAAGTAGTCCTAAATGTTTTATGTGACATTTCAATGCAAAATATTGACATTTGGCCATTTCTATATGTGAATTTAAGCTTTACTTCTAGGGGTCACTGCACGTTGATGTGTCCTAATGCATCACACCTACAGAAAACCTGTGCTAAATAACATGTTACAATGAAGATTTACGGGTTGCTCTTTGTCAGCATGTCTCCTTTGGGTTACACTTTCATTTCAGGATTAAACAGGGATTTAGCTCACACTTAACATGACAGCTTATTATTTATCCTCCTTTCATATTGATCATGAAGCATATGCTTAGTGACACTCAAAGTGTTAGTGGAACTTCCACCCTGAGCAAGAGACTGGACTTCCGTTCTGACAAGCATTTCTACAATTCCATTTAAAAGTGAACAAAAATATAATATATTTAAATTACAATGAGAGATGATAGTCCTGCAAACCCATAGAATAGATATTTCTCAGTAAGCAATGGAATCCTTCTAATTAACTTCTCTTTCTGTTTTAATGATGTCTATAGACACTGAGATTTCTTAAAGATATTTTAATTCTATGAATTACATATATTTTTTTAAATGGCAATTCTGCTCTTGCTACATCTCAACAGTGCTGATTAGCTGGTATTGTTTATTCCCTACATATGTTATTTTTCTGCCCTGCTTCGATATATATTCTTTTAAAGGTTACAAAAATGTTCAGAAAATGCAATTATGAAACTCTGGGAGGAAATAGAGGGAGAATAGAAGGGAAATTCAAAGAGAAAACATGTAAGTAGAATCAGAGAATACTGGAGAATTTTCAATATTTGTTTTTCAAGACTGCATAGAGGTCTATGCTTCAGGCTTGATTTTTATAAATATTATGACCTGTAGATCATTATTTCCTCTTTTCACATTTACAATAAGTATCCATGCGCAAATACAATCTTGCTAAGCCACAACATGTGTAGTCATGTTCTACATAAATTTTGTCTTGACAAATAACACAGAACCCTGAGCCGTGAAAGAATGTATTGAGGGCATCAGATATGCTGAACTAAAATAGCGTCTAAGCAAGTATTCTTTAAATAGACTTTCAATGACCAGTTGTGCAAAGTAAAAGGACTCACAATGCCTGCAAAATGCAAATACACAAAAAAGGCAGGCTTGTCAGAAAGAAATTGAATTCCTACTCTGCTTGCAAATTTAGAGAAATGTTTGCATGCACTTAATTGTGCATGTGTGTGTGAGACTCACACGAAGATTTTTGAAAATACAGAATTTCCTTGGAGTCTGAGAGCGTCTCTATGGACTCACCAACAGTATATCAAACCATACCTAAAGATATATAATAATGACTTTGGACTAGAATTACAGTTAACTAATGCTGAAAAAAATCTTCTATTTTCAAAGGAAGGTAGGCCCCTCTGCACCACTTTAGAAGTGCAATTGCCTAATGTCAGTTTGTTGGTGACATTTTCTCTCTGGAGAAAAAGAATTATGTAAGACCATTCTCTGAGCAGTTTTTTTTTTTTTTTTAATTATTATAATGAGGGATGATTGTTCTTGGGTAAATGTTATTCTTTCTAATGGCAGCAAATGGGAAGATTTTGCAAAATTGAAATCTAGGGATCAAGACAACTCATCGCATAAGGCAGTTTGCATTAAGTCCATATTAGCTATCTTGTAACCAGGCTTACTGTCTGCTGGTGTCAATTGTGTCTGCAGCGAGTTCCACTCCACTACAGCCCACAGCACTCACAGTGAAATTTGTCTTGATGTCTTTGTGACAGGTGTCAGTAGATTCACCGTTAAATGACTGTCAAACTATGTGAAAACACTAAATAACGTATAACCATTTTCAGGAGGTCAATTTCACTTGCTGAAGTCTACAATGATCTTTTTTTCTGTACATTCTGTAGTTTTGACCTTTGAAGGAGGATAAAAAAATGCAGCCTTGGTGGAAACATGTACCTACTGCTATCTGTCTTTTGAATGACCAGATTTTCATTTTGTTAGGGACTTTCACATCAAAGGACACAGGATTTGTGGGACTCTGTACGTATTGATACTTCTCAGGTACTTTTTTACCAACCTAATTCAGATAAGTTATGGTACCTTTTCTTGACTGATGAGTAGACACAGACTAGACACAGACAGTGTGAAACATAAGCTGAAAAATATTTGTCAAAAGTTAAAGCAGGTTTAAACAAATTCGGACAAATTATAACCAAAAACGTCTAAAAAGTGTTTCCCCACTTTACTCTTAAAAATTGTAATAAAATTTCTGTCTGTTTTCTTTAATTCATGAAAATTAAAACTGACAAAAGTCCACTGTATCAAACTGGCTTGCCATCAAGTGTGTTTTGCTCCCGCGCAGCCTCTTGAGACAAAATTCCACAGCAGCGTTAACTAATCAAACTGTTCATTACATAAGCAATCCATTTCCGTGCAAGAAATACAGTGTAAAAGTTTGATAGGTATTTTTAAATGTGCAGTGAACAGTCTGTAGGAGCAGATTTCCATGTGTAGAATTCTGGGTACGTTGTACATTTTTTATTAATTGAACATTGCGTGACTAGATGAGCTTCCTTCATCTTTCTCTCCCCTCCTTGTTCCTGTTCATTACTATCTTCCCAGTGATTAGAGGCAATGGCAGTATTTCTGAGTGTCTATGCATCACTTTTTCTCATCAGAAATATGAAATATGAGGATATGCATCCCCTGGAAATATTTTCTTCATCCAGTAAGATGCTTTTCCTTGCTAATGCTGTAAAACCTGAATTGACCTGAGTCTTCTGCATGAATACTGTATGCCAGCTTCTAGCAAGACGTATAAATAGCCAGAACTAGGCTTACTCCATGTATTTTTTATGTATATGGGAAACTGGAAGCATGATCTCATTACCTTATTGTGTTCCTCTCACTTTAATTTCAGCACAGTGCTTTTATTTCCAGTAGCGACAGAAACAACATCTGCTGCTCTAGTTGTTCAATCTAGCCTCAAATGCAAGGTAAAGCAAGGATACCAAATGACAAGAATTAATTTTCTTTTACTTGCATACCCACTTGAGGAATGTTATGTCACTTACATGCTCACAATGTAACATGAGGATAGCTGATTGAATCTGATGTTACTTTTTTTTCTTTTTTTTCTTCCTTTTTTAAAAATTCATTTGGCATTGTACTGTCACGCAAGCTACCCAAGAAACCCAAGTATCCTTTTCTCACGGTGCCCTTCAGTTTGAGAACCCCTGATTCTGGGTGGATTTCCACTGATTAAACTTGATTTGAAGTTTCAAAAGTGATGACATTTTAAAATCTGCAACTAAGCATGTTTAAAACAGTAGAAAAGCAGTACGCGTTCCACATGGACTACAAAAGCTGGTTTCATATATGATTTTGGAGTAACAGGAGAAAACTGCAAGTGTACAGGCCAATGTTTGTTGCAGATAGCTGGGAACAGGATTATTATGATTTATCATAATTACAATCATGAGTGAATATAATAGCATAGAGACTTTGGGAAGAAAAGAAGTGATATGAGGAATTAAAGAAAAAAAAAATCACTACGAGAATCAGAGCTGAATCTCAGAATTCAGCTAAGCAAATCCTGGCAGCCCAAAATCCTTGCTATATCAAGATAGAAATCATATATTAAGGTAGAATTACCAAAGTGGGTTTAATCAAATGTTCTGCCTCTCACAGTGATCGCTATTCCACATTGCAGCCAAAGATGTAAAAATCCTGAAAATGTAAGAGATCAGGCACATATTTCATTCTGATTTTTAACTGCTGAAGATTGGCTCCAGTCCTGAAGTCTCAGAGCTGTCTCCTTATTACTCCCTAGCCTGGCCCTCTGGCCCCCTGTGTCTTTACCCATGCACCTTGCTCCCTGCAACAAAATCCTTGCTCCCCTTTGGCTGCTAATAGCTCCAGTATTACAAAGTACTCCAGCGTGATGTATGCTCGGCCACAAGCATTTCTGGCGCTGAACTCTGAACTCTGGCTAATCATTTCAGTCAAAACTCGTGTGTTGACTCGTTATAGGTGTGCATTCTGGTTGTCCCTGACCTAAGAATGTTTTGGCATGTGAATAATTAACATTAAGTTAATCAAGTTTGCTATATGCCACAAAATTTGGTGCATGGTGATCAGGAATCTCCAGATATATTAACATTTTTCTAGGGAAAAAAAAGGAAAAAAAATACTCAAGGCACTGCTTGGGTTGACTTTAGTTCAAGGTACAGTTTCAAGAATTATCTTTTTACACGTTACATGCATCAAGGTTAGAAGGGCTAAAATCTGTTCTCCTTATCATAATGTATATCCTAAGCTATGGTCTTATAGCTGCCATTCCTGCTATGATATGAATAATAATTGCAGAATGATGCTTATTTGTGTTTGACAATGTTATATCTATTTTTCTGAACCACTGAAACTTCTCCAACTTAAGTCTTCCTTGTCTACCTTGGAAACTACAGCTATTTAGTCATTCAAATTACCATACCTTTTCAAGACAAGGAAAATCCTGGGAAAATATTGTAAACATCCTGCACCTCAGAATAAGGCATCCTGAAATTCAATTTTGAAATAATTCCCTAAGATATTTTAATTGACCAAAGATTTCTTTATTGTTTTTATATATTTCTGAAATGTTATTAATACTTCTTTGTTTATACCTGTATATAAAATGTTCCAGTTACTTTGTTTTTCTCTTTGATTTCAAAACGAGTAAGAATCATATACAAAGGGATGTAACAGAACAAAGCTAATATATTATGCTTAACTTGTTTTAAATAGCTCTCAAATTTTCTCAAAATCTGCTATGTACAGTGTTAAGGAAATTGTGGTGTCTCTGGGCCAAGTATCATATTTCACACACCTATTGTCAGTCCTAAACACCTTAGCAGGCTCCTGCATAGGTTCAACAATTTGTTCCACTTAGATATTTCATGTTTTAACTTTATAATCTCCCATTCTCTCT
Source organism: Struthio camelus (assembly GCF_040807025.1). Lineage (NCBI taxonomy): Eukaryota > Metazoa > Chordata > Aves > Struthioniformes > Struthionidae > Struthio > Struthio camelus. Next base: position 7,277,404 of record NC_090982.1, on the reverse strand, counting down.
TCAGCAAATGACCTCTTCAGAAGACTAATAGAAATCTTAAATCTTCGCCACGGTAGACTGCATATTCTTTCACCTCTTATCTACACCTGATCTTTTAGTCCCCCTTTTTCAGTATGTCTAAATCAGACCAATCACCACCACTCCTTACCCACTTTCAGGTACTTGCCAAGCCGGGCTGAGCTGCTTTGCCTGGGACACTCACAAAGTTGCTTAGACAGGGTCTGGAGCTAGAATTGCCAGTCAGACAGAGATGGAAAAAAAAAAAATTCTGCTAAATGCAGAAGCACAGCATCAGCACAACAGTCTCATATAAAGGGAAGCCAGAGAAGAATCACCGCCCTCTTCAGAAATGCATCTCAGAAATTGAGAGAGACATCAGTGCATTAATCCTTCCCCACAAGGCTGCAGCCTTTTTTCCTCTACAAAGCAGCATGAGAAGTACTCTTACAAAAAGGGTCTCCCCACAGTGCAGGTCCATGGTCTCTGATATTTTCTCTACCTCTGCTCAAAAAAAATACCTAGCTTTGAAGAATGAAATCTGCCCCTTTTTCCATAGTAGTAAGCTCTGCTTTCAAAGAAGTTGCTGCTTGAGCTTCCTTCTGCCCACCCTGATATCTAGTTCAATGGAGAGCAGAAGACCCTGCAATGGGAGTGAATCTGATGAATACCTCTTCCATTTCCATGGAAAAGATCCCTGTTGGTCTCAGAAGGCTTGGGATAAATCCCTGCATTTCGAAAGAGTCAGAATCTCCAGAAAATAAGCAATTATCAAAAAGTTTCAATGTGTGCTGTGTTGTTGATGCTTGCACATTTGCCCACATGCTGTCTCCACCTGAGGTTTAGCTTTGGGTAGTCTAGCCAGCACTCTCTATATTGAACCTGGATATCCCTGAGCTTCCCTGTCCCAGCTCAGTAGATATCACTATAAAGAACAGATGCCAAACAATAGCTCTTTCTGGTCCAGGCTATATTCTCAGCAGATCATCTGCCCCAAAATACAGATTTTCCCAGATGTCTCTATACTGTTCTGTCTGACTGAAAATGAATAAATCTTCCTCAAAGAGAATAGTTTGCAGCGTGAGTTTATGTCATGTGTTAGTAACATTAAGGTGAAATCACATGCATTCAAATTGTTCAAATTGATAATCTTCAGGGGAAAAAAATAAATTGCCAGCAATTAAGATAGCTTTGGGATAAATGGCTCCTTACGTGTGAATCGGACACTGTAGTGTAGAGATAAGTAGAAACCCTTTGTTTAGAGACAATGTTTTATTTTAAAGATAGTTTTTCATAATTCATATGGTAACTGTATAAATTAGAAGATTGCATTGAGAAATTTCTAGTGTATTAATTTATTTCTAAAATCAGGAGCTGCTATTAGCTAAATTACTTTACTTCTTTCCAAATTTCTGTTTCTGAATTCTTCTGTATACTCCTAAGTAGTTAGCACTTCAAAATTTAACTCTTCTGTCTCAAAATAAGGTGTTTTGTGCCATGCAGTGCCAAATGTCTCCGTTAATGAGGTTGAAAGAACAACAACTTTATAAAGAGAAGATGGAAAAAAGCTCCATAAAGAGTCTCTTCTTTTAGGCTGTTTGTCAGCCTTAAGCCCCATGAAAATGTATAAATGCCTCAAATTCCTGGATCATATATAACCGCAGTAAATTTTCAGCCTTAGCTTCATTAAGACGTTTTAAAACAAGTAATTGGCTGGCTCCCTAGGTAGGATTTGCATATTGAAGCCATAATAAATTACATTTTACCAGGAGAAATAGTGATACTTTCTAAAACATGTACTTCACAGTACATTCAGGGGACACAGGAAGAAATTAAGAGAGAAATCATATCTCTGTGGATGAGAAGTCACTTTGCCGTTAACTCCAGTAGGAACAGGATTTTACTGTATTTTACATGCCATATTAAACCTTAATTACCCTAAAGTTACATACCCCAAGTTCAAAGGATAAGGGATTCCTGCCTATAAATTCCTGCCTCCCTTCACTATTTTTAAATTGTGCTTTGTGCTTTCTACAGAGACTTCAGTTACCCTAAAGCAAAATTTAATATATTCCAGTAAAAAAAAAAAAAGTGTTTTCCCTCAAAGATATAAGAAAGTCCTAAAGAAAGTTTTCGTAATGACCAGGCTTAACTTACCTCCAGTATAGTCTACCTCATGTCAGTTTCTTTTCAGAAGTCCCTCAGTATCAGGAGATGCTTTTTGCCCTAGCTGATTCTTTACCTCCAGTTGGTGATATACTAACACTTTCACTACATAAACTATTAATATTCATCCATGGGCCATACTGTGGAAATAAATAGCTGCTTACTTTACGGCTGTTATGTGTGAGGTCTGTCAGTTTGCCCCTGTTATTCCTTCAGAAGTGCACTGTACATCTCAAAGTTATTTTTAAAACAAGCTAGGTCTGTAAGTAAATTTTTGTCCTGGTGCAGTTTGTAGATAATTTGACTGTCCTGCAGGAGAAGCATTTAGGCCTTTATCTTTGTCCTGAGCATTACATTTGTCCAGCAGTGCTGACTATTCATGTTTATGGTACCACAGGATCCGTGTATTTTGAACAGCATCTTTTTCAGTTTAAACTGATGGGATGCCACTTCTTTCTGGACCCATAAGAGAGGTCTGAATATAGGCTAGTGAGGGCTTCATCGTATTCTGGCGGCTTGTGGATCTCAGAAGGGCCGTTTATGTCGTCAGCTAGATATGGAGCAGCTTCAGACATAGCTCAGGATCTGGATCATTTGTCATGAAGATGAGAAAATGAGAGAGGATTGAGAGAAGTACAAAAGTAGACCCATACTTCATAGTGCTGCTAGAGAAGAACCTCACATTGCACTTCATATCCCAAATAGCACTTACAGGTCTTGTGAGAAATTATCAATCACTTCTCCCAAACCTCTACAAGGAGATTTTTTTCTTTCATATATACAGCATCCTTTACAAGGTTAAAAATAAAACTAAGCAGTAAGGTAGAGCTGGAAAAATCCACCTGTGAAAGTCACCAGGCAGTCTACCCTTGCAGGCTGGACAACAATCCTGGACAATCCTGTCTTGCAGGCAGCATTTAGTCAGAATCATGAATCAAACCAGATACACTGAACTGCTCAGAGGGAAGCCTGAAAAGTATTGGTACTCCTGGGCCATAAACTGTTACCCAATACTCTGAAAGAAATACAGTGAGAAAACATAATTATCTGTTTATTAGGATTGACAGCTGGCAACAGTTTTTTGCCATTTTCCCATCTGAAAATTTTACTGTTTTAAATATAGATTTTATTTAAAGTCTTTTGGTTCTCTTTGTACTGCCATGCTTATCCAGAGAAAGATAGTAAGCATCCCTGAATCTTCAGGAATGTGTAAGAATCAGGCACAATATAGCCACAAGTCTAAAAGCAGCAAAAACAATGTAAAGAAACAAATTTGTTTTTCTCAATAATTCTGGAAATTAATCAGGCAGGCTGCCTCTTGATTTTTTATTGACGGGTCCCTGACTAGTCCTACAGTAAATTCTGACAGTAAGAAAATATTTATGTGTCAGAGAACCCTTACAGTCTTTGTTTTCAGTAACATTGCTGTGTGGTGTCTATTGAGACCTGAAATAGAAATCAAGCCAGGAGACGTGAAAGCACCATCATAATGACAAGACTGACTTTACAAGCATGATTTTTGAATGCTTTCTCTGTTAAGCTGAGAAAGAAGAATTTGCAGACAATGCAATAATGAATTGCCATTGTTATATATTGCTAATTTCAGAGCTTCAATCAAATATGCAGTGTTGACTACAAATCCGCTGAGGTAAGGGATCACTACTGTGCAGTGGGTCAAAATTTAAATAAAATGTAAAACATCGAGGACAGTTGCAAAGCTGACATAGGTCAAAGCTGCTCACTATAAGCTGATTCCACTCGCTGAGGACCTGACCCCTAGACATTTTGGGCCAAATATTAACTTTAGTTTTCAGCTGACATGTATACAAGCACAGCGGAGTCAATTAAGTTACATGGGATGTCAGCCAGAGGGGAACTAACTCCTAGAAAAAAAGACTACTTAAAATGAATATCAAAACCAGTGCACATTTAGTAAGTAATAATTCTGCTTTAGATTCAGCTTTGAGGAGCTAACATTTGGTCCTTAAGAATTATTCCTAATGCTTTGACTTTGTTCGCTGCAGTAAGTGTCTAGAACCTGTCACAAAATTATGCTATAAAGGTATTATCTCTTGAACATGAAGCAGTATTTGTGGCTTTAAACTGCTCTTATGCCTTCCAAGCAGAGATATACAGAAAGAAACAGAGCAGATACTTTGTCCACTTGTAGCAGTGACAGATACACTTAACTCTTCTTTGTTCTGCTATAATTTCAGCATGTATCTACTACAGCAAGAGCTTGCTTGCTGACACTGTTGGAGTCCATTCTGTTTAATCAATTCTCTCTTTACCAGAAGTGGCCATCAGTTTGAATATTGTTATCCTAAGGATAAATACAAAAATACCCTGAGAGTCATTTTAATACTACAGTAATGAAAAATTTTTCGGTAAATGAGAGAGCTAGGGAAGAGCCATAAACTTTTCAGATGTATTGAAAGGAGATCTAAAGCAAATAAGAGTGAAAGAAAGGACATTATACCTGATCCACAAGGGATACGAAGGCAATGTTTTAGAATCTGCAGTTTATCAAACATCATTAGTTCTCCATGTTTCATACATGCTCCTTGTATCAAAGGTCCATGGACCTTAAAATGGTCCACGGACCTTGCTTTGGACCTTAAAATGTGTTAGGTGCTTTAGAGAGAGATATAAAATGTCCAGGAGTAGAACTTCTCCATATTGTATCTTTTGAACTCTGTGTAGTACATGTATTCTGAAGGACACCATATAAACAAAGTTGATTCAAATGATTGTGCTTGTTAATTAAAGTCAATTACATTTTTGTGATGCTCTTTCAGCAGGGCTTTTTTGTTTTCTGAGAAACAAACAAAATAAGGGCCAAGGGAAGAGCTTACAAACTACATGAAGGACTCCTCAGTTTGCATACCACTCATTGCTCAAAATTGCATCATATCTGATATTTTCAAAATGTCAATACATATTTTTTGTCATTTCTAAAAATCTAAAATTCTATTTTAAGTCTAAGACATTTATTTAAAATACACCTTGTGATAGTAATGTCATTGTCTTCTATTTGTTTTAACTTGTTGCCTTTTCAATTTGTCTTCCAATGAAACAATTCTTTATTTATTAGTATCTACATGCAATAGATTTTAGCATTTTTCAGATTATCCTCATCTACTCTTGCATCTACTAAATATCTGATCCAAACCCTTGAACGGAGGAATTCTGATGAAGCACATGATTGTGTGCACTGTTTTTCACACAAACCAACTGGACTAAGCCCCTAACGTGAAAATAACATGCGGATAAAATTCTCAGGTGCATTGCCATTATTAGAAGTTTGTATTTTGTTTTTAAAAATTTAATATACCAATTTGCAATACCTTAGATTGTCAAACAACTAGTAACCATGGGCACAGTTCACCAAAAGATGTCTGTGCTTACATACGCATCTCTTCAGCAAAGGACTTTGTAATATTACCAATTTAAGCAAGGACTGAGATGCTTTGTTGAAAAGAAATTGTTTAAAATCAGGATGAGTAATAAAAGACTGAGGTTTTATGGGTGGACTTTGGGTTTATTTGAGGATGTAGAATTTGTTCACATGAGAAGATATAATTTAGAAGAAACCTATTTCTAGGACGTAACATGGTTTTGTATGCTTGTTACTCACATGGTTTTGTTTGTATGTTGCTTTGTTTCATTGTTGCATGTGAAACAAAGAAGGAAAAGAGACACAGCATTTAACCTAGTAGGATGCTGCCATGTGTCCTTTCAGGCTAATAATATACACAAATTTATTGACAGTGAAAATCTCAGCAGTTTTTCAGCTTTGCAGTGTCAGGATAAATCAAACCTATCAATAGAGACTTGTCACAAGCAGAAGCCAGGCTTTATGGGAAGAGAGATGTGATCGGCATTAAGTATTGTAACCAAGTCAGGAGTCAACACAGATTATATATTGACAGAGGTACTTTGACTTCCTCTGAGGCCAGAACAAGCTCCCGAAACCCTCAGGAAACATTATCATTATATCAATGAGCATATGATAAGCTTGTTGCTGTTTATGCTACCCATCATGCAGTACCGGATTCTAAAGATGCATTTTATGTGGGAAAAAAAAGAACAAAAAATAAGCCCCGAGGCCAAAGGAAAAAAATTGACATTGGACTTAGCAGTAGCGTTACATAGAGTTTTTTAATGAGCTGGTACATACATGATTAACTCATCAAAATGTGAGAAAGAGGCCACTGGCTTGGAAATGTCTTGAGAATTGAGCATACCTTGGCTATGCTTATGTGAAACTGCCTAGGTGATCAGCAAAGTAATGACTGGCCTGGTAATGGGAGGGCGGACTGTAAAAGGAGGAAGGAATAGTTAGATGATTCATGTGTTGGTATTTATATAAAAAATTTGAAGGTCAAAATTTCACTTTGAACTCTGTCCTAAACATTTCCACGGAGTGGATGAATATTGTCTTACAGTTGTACTCCTGTGATTATTTCCAGGTTGAAGTGTCTGGGCTGTGATTATAAAAGAAAATCTGCTCAAGTGTCCACAGGTTATTTTTTTTTGGGATAAACCAACTTAAAAATGCTATCACAAGTGAAATAAAAAGTTACCCTGGGTTTTGGACAAAATGCAGCACCAACACAGCTAATAACCAGAACAAGAGAAGTCAGAATGGCCTAGCACCTACGCTATCTCCAAACAACAGTAAATCTAGCTGAATTTGGATTAAACAATGATGTGGTGTCACAATGTGCAAGATTTTATTGCTGTAGACTATACTGAACAGCACTGCAACATAACTTAGACAAGCAGAGTATGCAGTAATCATGAATACTGCAGTGAACAGTTTGGCAAAACTTCCATTACAATAGCCGTATTTTCAAAAGAGATGTTGCCTATTGGTAAACATAGTTTTTCTCCTTGTCCACACCTACATTAGATCTATTCAACATACTTCAGCTTTTGCTTTTAGTTTATGTGGCAACTACAGACTTGGAAGATGTTTTTCACCTTCTGACAACAGTCAAAGATTTGAGAGTTCAATATACCTTTCAAAAGCATGATACAGTCACAGTATATATGCAGTTAATTTGGGGTGAGTATGTCACGCAGGTTCAAACTGCAACTGAAAGAAGCCAGCAAGGGAGGATTCCCAAATAAGTGCAACACTCTATTATATCTACATGGTAGCGTTTCATTTTTCAAGAGAAATACAGAAGATAATGCTTGAATAACACTTAGGACATAAGCAGGAACATGAGAAACCCTCAAACTTCAAACTTGAAATTGACAGAGTGTCTTTAAAAAAAAGGTAGTTTGTATTGGTTGATCAGCATAGAAGGACAACACGTTGTCACTGCTGGCTTGGAGTTTGTTGAAGTAGCACAATTTCTTCTTGATTTGCATTCCACCTCTACTGTTATTTAAGGCTAGATGTTGGGACAAATTATAAGTAAGTGTCACATGCAGGTTGCTGTCAAGGACTACACTAAAGCTGCTAAATGCAGTTCATTTGTACATGGAACTTTTTTTTTTTCAGTTCCAAATAGAAAAGTTCACAGTATCTGCAAAAAGTGAAATTCCACAATCTCTCCGTATTCATGGTAAGTAGTCCAAGTGTCACGTTTAACTAACATCATCTTGGATTTGCTCTCACTGGTATGCTGGCTGAGTCCTTCTGGACTATCAGCCTTAATTATTCATGAATGACAAAGTCACAGAGTTTGATGTTCCACTGAGCTGGAGTCACAGAAAGCACTTTTTTCAGATGGTATAGTATTTTTGCTATCATTCGTTTGTATCTGCTTGCAACACAAACAGTAAATTTAAATATTTCATCAGCTACCATATGCTTTCTGCTTTCTGTGCTCCAATTCATCCTTGTGCTGACTAATAAGCAGAACTTCATACTGAAGGTTTGCTGCAGCATACCGGACTTGCAGAGCTCTCAATCCCATTTCCTCTATCTTTCCTTCTTATCTAATATGTATCTTCAATCATTTTTTATCATTTATACATATATGCCTCAATTCTGTGGAAAATGGTGTAAATTAAAAGTCTTAATTTGCTGCTTTAAAAGGATGAAATTGTTAAGTTTGCTATGTTTCTCAGTCTCTTAATTTTTTCTCTGAAATCTGAATTACTCAGTTTGGAAAATGAGTACAACAGCTGCAGGCAGTCAAAATTGTACAATATAGTGTAAAGAAGATATCTTGCTCTGGATTAGTATAAGTGATATTAATAAGGTACATTTAGGTAAAGGAAATTGGCTGAAAAAAGAAAATCAGGAAAATCTCCAAAAAAAGGAGTGAACCAGAGAAAAGTTTAATAGATCCTGTTTCTCAAAGGCTTTTAAAGGAGACTACACAAAATCATGAACAATATTTCATCAAAGGAGAATTTAGGAGTAAAATTAATTTGCTGTTTTACAATGGGTTCAAGTCTCATCTGAATCAAGAAAGAGTGGCTAAAAGTGCTGTTGTTAAGTAACTGTTTTATTGTTTTATATTCTGCTGTCACACTATTTCAAACCCAGATGACAGAATCATGTCAAATGCCACTTTCAAGAGAGAAAGCTGATGGAAAACAAAGGTAGATGCATGAACATCACATGTCGGACTACACTGAAGGTAAATATTACTTTTTGTCTGAATGAGGCCCATCTTGTTTTCTCTGTTGCTCTGTAACACAGTTTCAGAAGGCAAAAGTCTCTCTTAATCAGAGCAATAAAACATTCAGGGAAAAAAACCCCACAAAATCAAAACTAAAAACTTTTCCTCACAGATGCAATTATATTTTGCTGTGTGAAAATAACGTAGTTTTACAAGTCATGTGCAAACAATCTGTGCCCAGAAAAAGGTAGAGAATCTGTGATTGCAAAGTGATTCTCGCTCAGTGAAGAGATCCAAAGAAACCAGCAAAGCATCTCTTATGTCTCATTTTTCAACCCTAATGTCTTGGATGTAAATCAAATGGCTATTCCTAACATTTTTGTGGATTTCATTGGCAGACACATCAGACCTCAGATACTGCCTGTACTTAAAAGTAAAGAAAGCAAAAACCCTCAACAGAACCCTGATAGAAACTGCATAGCTAGTCACAAAATTGCAGCGGCTTACATAAACTCGAATATAGATTATTGTTATTCTTTTCATTTTCCCTCTTATTTTAAGTTTTGCAGAAGTGCTGCCTTACTACGCCTGCAAAATAAAGAACCTACGTCATGAATAGGGATAAGTGTGTCTTCCTCAACATAAAGGTAATCCAGAAGACCATAGATGGCATCCGGTCAATAGTGTATATGTACATTTTAAATATTTCAAATCCTGAGTTAGTTGGATCAGTGATCTACTTCTTACCTGGACCGAAAAATAAATGTCGCTACTTTTGCAGTAAAATAAAAATTAACTTAAAATATTTTTTTTTGCCAACTTGAAATGGCTGTTTAACTCGAAACATTTTGTTCAATTTGAAACAATATATTTTCATACTTTTTAAAGTTATTTAAACATTTTGCTTATACTTTTAAAAAAGTTTTACATAAACATAAAAATTCCAGTTGAAACATTTTCTTTTTGAAAATTCAAAAATAAATGTTTTCAAAAATCTAGCTTTTTTATCTAAAGCCATTCATGAGTTTTTTCTTGAATTTGCATGTAGTTTTATTTTCTAGCAAGTCCACAGTGTTGCCTATCCTCTAAAACACACAGAGGCACATAAGAAAGCTCCATTTCTGATACTTCCATCCAAGCAGAATCTTTGCATTACTCTTCCATAAACAGAGCTTTGTACTTCCTCTGCTCTTTCTAACTGGGGCATCCATAACAGAGTAAGGTCTGCAATCAGTACTTCAGTTCACATCAACAATAATGAAATTATTTACATCATATATTTACACCTATATTTACACCAGCCTTAGCCATCTTGAAACTATTTATGGTGCTCTTCAGGTCCTGTGCATGATGCATCCATGTGGCAGTAACGTTGGCAGCTGTTGCGCAGCTGCTCACATCACCAGTAGCGCTTCATACCACATCATGCTGATCCTTGCAAGGATAACTTTCAGTTTATTTGGTGCTGGGAACCCTCGCATTTGTGACAGAGGACTTAGCTACATCCAATCTCCCATGCTCCCATAACTCTGGCTACCTAAACAGCTTTAAAATAAATACAATTTCCTTTCAATGACTCTCCTTAAGCTTGCATTCCTTTGAAGTTTGACATTAAAAGTGTCTGCAGCTTTCCTGGACACAACGTTTAGGACATCTTTTGTACATCCACACTACCAGTACTGTGCACAGTGATTAAAAAAGGAGATTTTTCTTCCTCAGGCATGTAGGAATCCCCCAAAAAAGGTCATTTCCGATGGTGACTCTGTATCATAGTGCAGTTCCTACGGAATTCTGTATCTGAATGGGAATATCACAATTCTGAGCACTGCTGGACTCTGTATGATATAGTAACATCATACCTGCTCTTTACCGATATATATTAAAAGTACCTACTGGCTAGTCAGTAACAAATTTTGAAATCTTTAACCTAAATTAACAGTCCCTTTCTTGTTTTGTGTACACACAGGCAAAAAGTACATTGACTATTTCATCTAAGGTTTTCTCTTAAAAAGGCTTCCGTGTGACATTTTATCTTACTGTATTATTGTTGCTGCTGAGATAAGACAAAGAACCAGGTCTGGATTCTCTGGTTTCTTTTTTTTTCTATTCTCACAGATTGCTGAGGAGAATCCTTGCACATTAACGAAATGTAAATGTTCTCACTTATTAAAGGAGAAATATTATGAGTCATTAGGAGGATCACACTTCTAAATGAAACAGATAATTTCATAAGAGTGGGTTATATTCAGCTGAGCTTCAGAGAAGGTTTTTTATTGAGTTAGCAGCAAATTTTTTCAGCTCAAGAGAATGGGTACAAGTCACTGGAGAAAAGCCCCATGATAGGGTTATTTTCGATACTTGTACTTGTTTTGCATAAATAACTGTATCTCCCTGTCCTTAAAATGTGTTACCACTGCACTAATAGTATTGAGTATATCTTGTTTTCATCTGCGTTTATGGATTTTTCTCAGTTTCATTGGTTTATGTATAAATCTGTTCCTGCAATAGTATCAGATATAGCAAAAGTAAAAGAAGAGATAGTTTAATATGCAACAAAATTCAGACTTAGAAATCCCCACCCCCTGAAAATTTGCTTATTGAATAAAGATATGTTGGAAAAATGTTGGTGTAAAACATAAAACTTTATTTTTAAGTAATCCTATTAGATACTTTTTTGTCATTCACGATGTAAATTAGATTCCCAGCACTGATGACTACTAGATACTGAAGAAAATGCATTTAGAAAATAGCCCATCACCAGTCTAGCCAGTAATAATAAGTCTGATGTCTTGCTTTTTCCTCGCAAAAGGCATCACATAACTGAATTTTGGATGGGAAGAGAATCCTTTTGCGAGAATAAGGTATCTAGTCTGTTATGTGCTGAAACACAGTCAAGGAGGGGAACGGGGTATCAGGTCATCATTCCTTTCCTTCCTTGCCCTCTTATTCAGAATCTGAGGTTGTCCTAATGAAAACTTAGCTTACTTCATTTTGGCTAATGGACAATAGAATATAACTGTCCCTGAGAGATACGTTAGTCTTCTTATCTCTGTGAACCTCCAGTCATAGCATTACAATAAGACAATTACGCTTGAATGAATCAAGATGTCTGAAAATGAATAACTGTAAATAAACAGTTTATTATATTTCAGAATAATTTCAAGTAGCTTTATTAGTCTATTGAAAAATTTAGGAGCTTGTTAACTGTGACTGGTTTACTCACTGTTCAAGCTAAGCTTGAGATACTTGAGACCTACTATAACTTGCAATAAATTACTACTTAAAAGCTTGTTACATATAAACTTTTTAGCATATACTTAGTAGTCACTAAACAAAATATAGGTAACATTATCCTTTGATTATGCAACACCACTCATGACCCCTTGAGAGACGAGATGAAATATCTCTGATTAGTCACAAAATGAATTTTCCTGGGCCGCGTAGGTGCTAAAAAAAGGAACAAGAGACATATGTTCTGAATCTCGATGGATTAAAAAAAAAAAAAGAAAACTTAAAGTTACCTAAATTTAAAAAAATCTGTGAAATTTAAATGGGCATTAGAAATACTGTAACGATCATAACTTGATTTTAGAAAGGCAGCTAAATTTTTGTATTCGTGTTTCAGAAGACATTGTACAAGAATTCTAGTATTTTTCCTATCTCATATTCCATATATGCAATGCTAGCATAAGAGGAATTACCTTTTTTTATTTACCACATCAGTACTTAACTCAGATGTTCAGAGGCTTAACTGTCTGGCAGAGACTTAATCATACACTGTAAGAGCTTTGATTACTGTTAAATTGTGCAGTTCAGTGATTTCAAATGTTATTTGTCCCACTTAGCTGAGAAGGTAGTTCTATTTTTTAAGTGGTCAAGATAGTTTGTCTTTTTTTTTTTTTTTTTTAATAACAAAAAGAAATGGCAGATTCATTGAAATCTTGGGGGCTTTTTTTTTTTTTTCCCAAGAGCATGGAAAGAAAAGCAAAAGGAAGATGAACTCTAGCCTCCCAACTGGATTTTTATTTACATTAGGTGGCACAAATGAAAATGTGATATTGTTAAAACATGAAATTTTTTTAGTTTTGATTTTTCATCCTGTACTACGTTTGAGTCTGTTGTGCTATAAAAACAGTGTATTTCTGCTTTGGACCCAATATCTTTTTTCAACAGGTATTTTTTTTCAGTTCTATGCACCTTTTGTGCCTCAACAGAGATTTAAGTTCCCAAAGTTAAGATGATATGGTGTATTTGATTATGAACTGAAAATATGCATCTGAGTTATGATTACGATTAGGAGCAGCACAAGGAGCATCTGCTGCTCTTTCTGTTCTTTGTCCACTTGACAGTTTTCCCACTGCTACAGCGCCTGGAAAAAAGGGGCCAATGTCCAACTAGCTGTTCCTCCATTTAAGGGAGCATCAGCTATGACACTGCTTCTCTTCCGACCCTGTTTGTGTATGTAAGAGGAGAAACTGAGAATCAGTAATCTGCCAGTAAGTCCTAAATGTCCTACCAAGGCCACACCGGGGGGCACCAAGGCTGTGTCAGCTGCAGGGTTCTTCCAGGGACCATCTGATGGTGAGTTAGATGCTCCCTCCTCACTTCTTTAACCGAGAGTGATGCACAGAAAGCCAGCAAACAGCCTGCGCTATGCAAGTGGGGCTCAGACAAAGGAAAAGGAGTTCATACAAGAAAAATAGGCTTGAAGCTCTGAGTCCATTTACTGTTGCTGCCACTACTGGAGCAGTGTAGTTAGTATCTTAACTCATTTCTTATCTACCACAGATATGGTTTCTCCCACTTTAGGGTGAAGTTATTTGCTCTCAGTACAAACAATCTGGAAGCAGCTTAATTAAGCCATCATTTACAGTGTGAATACTGAAAACTATTGTGGCATATTATACTAGATACATCTAGATATCGTGTCACAAGAACAGTGTCATTTTAAGATGAAGGTTATGTTGTCAATAACAACATGTGATATAGATGTGTGCCTACTACTTCAATTTCTGTGCATGTAAGTTCCTGCTGGACCAACCTAAACTGGTATGTAAGAGTTCTGCTTAAAAAAAAAAAAGTGTCAGTGCAGTGCAGTTTACTTCGAAAATCAGATTTTCAAATCCTTCTATGACTAAATTCTTATATTTTATGAGCCAAATCCACACAAAATTCTGAGAGGAATAACATTCAGGAATCTAATAGATAGCTTTTTAATTATGTATATGAACTGTGCAGAGTGCTGAGTTCTGTTGTTTCTCCAAAGGTCTTTGTCACTTAAAAAAAAAAGTCACACTAATTCAGCATTTGAGAAACATGCATGAAATATTTCAGCCTGCTATGTGGGAAGGACAGTGTTTTCAAGAGAAGATTTGCAAAAATGTATGTGCGAGACAAATGCACAAAACCCATTAATGATATTTCTATTCAGGTTTACCTACCATTCAGCACTTTGAAAAGATACCTTCTCAGTAACTAATGAATAGTATGTTCAGGCTTCTCTAGAATATCAACTTTCTAAAGAAAACTAGCCACAGCTATATTTAAGGATAGGATGATTTGCAAGACATCCTAAGCTATAAGGATTTGGTACAAGAAGGAAGCAGATAACCTGGCAGAAAGGAATTCTAGAGTAACCTGCCTCACTAAAAAGAGTGAAGGCTCAGTGTTGAAAGCTGCATGGAGAACAGCTCAGACAGAGTTTCCAAACTGGAGATGCTTTTTTGGCACTTCAAAAATGTAGCAGTTGGCAAATGTTTTCCTTAGTTTTGAACCTCAGGCTTACCTAATGCTGTTATCTCTGTTGGAAAAGAGGGGAACAACTAATCTTTTGACAGTGGCCACTGATTCCTTTGGGAATACCCAAAGTCACTTAAGGGTTGCTAAGAGGCAATGAATATAACCGAAACTTTTTAAAGCAGTAAGTTGATTTGAGATGAGGAAGGAGGCAGTTAAATGCATGAAACTCTTCAATGAGGCCTTGCTTGCCTAATGTCTCAGCTTCTACTCTTTTGGCTGGAATATGTGACAGTATGTCACCATGTCACATGTGACAGAGATGTTTAGCATCTCTAAACATGCTCTTCCTTGTTCAAGACCTGAACCTGTCCCAGATTTATATTTCCCACTGTGGGCAACTAACTCTGAGTTTAAGTATATGACAAGGAAGGAGTAATTAGCTAATGAGTTCTCAATAGCATTGATAAGGCATCCTGGTGGAATGGTAGACTCTCACCAATATAAGCCCGGTTCTTCCCAAGTTTATATTTCCCTTTTTCTCTCAAACAGTTGTGTCTGGTTTAAGCCTTTAGTCTCTTTGTTTGAGAGTGGGGAAAATATTGCTTATCATGAGATGTTATAAACTATTTTCATCTGTTTCTGAGCAGATTCTCAGGTCTATGTCCTTTTGTACAATTTTAGTTCAATCTTTCTTCTTATCCAATGGCACCTTGAAAACTCAAGTTAATGAGAATTTCTATATGTTGGTCATCACATGCTAATACAGTTGCCTAGCGTATGTATGTATTTTTAATTTCTGTATATTATTAAAAAATTGCTTGGTTTAAATATGCTTCCAAGAATTCTATGCAAGTTTCAGCTATTAAGTTGTATTATTTTCTTATGTATGAAATAGCCTATAGGAACCAAAATGTTGTACACAGGAAGCAATTATTGGAGAAACTGCAGACAAATTTGCTCTACATCGTACAGAAGATAAGTAACAAAACCAAAACCAGAGCCTCAGCTTATCTTAGAGCAAATATCTCTTTCTTCTAGCAGTCCTTTAGAATTGTATTTGGGGGATTATTTTTTCTTTTCATTTCTTTTTATAGTGGTCAAGAATTTTTTGCCATGTTTTGCTTGAGGATTTCTTATTTTGTTTGAAGAGGTTTAATATATTTTTTGTTTGCTTGCTTTGAGACTCTTCATTAGCTTACAATTTTTATTTGTTGCAACTATTAATACTGTTCGTCTTAACATAATAAAAATATAAGTATTGCAATTTTGAACTTCAAGGAAGGAAAGTTATTTTTAACTCAGTGCCTAGATTCAAAGTGTCTTTGGTTTTGTTTTTTCAACAAAGCACTGTGCACGCAAGTTTTGGTTATTACTAAACCTCAGTCATCAAACGCAGTGTTAGGATACTAGTACTACTATTAAGATAGACTTTGAAACAGGATAATTAAGAACCTAACTGATAAGCTTTCGTAGGTTCATAAAATCTATTCCATTTGTTGCTACAGAGGGTGCATCCTGTAGCAAGATGGGGTACTGTCTCTCTAAGGTCACCTCTTACAATAATTGCTAGCAATAATAGTACAACACAGCATGCTCAGAATACAATTCATATATATCTACTCTGTCATTCATCTTCAAAGCTTCCACTTCTTCTGAGACATCATCAAAGAACCCCTCTGAAGTTAAGGACAATGAAGTTAATGTTTATCTCTGAATAGCGGAAAGCCTTTTCAAAGAAATCTAGCAGCTGTTCCTTCATTGTTTTTGCTTTACTTTCTGTGAAGCCCATAAGATCTTTTTAAGGCTTTGGTTTGAATACACTCATCGCTGCTGCAATTTTAAGGAATTGAATCTTTATCTAAATACAGTAACTTTGGTCAAGGAACATACATAAAAACTTAAGCCTGAGCCAGATACTCAGTGATTCTGATTTTCTCAGATCTTTTCTGGCATGCATTTATTTTGACATTTTCAGTTTTTATGTACCAATATGAAATACCAATCATGCGATCAGAATTTTAGATAATGCTTTGGGACAGCTATTTCAATCTTCAAAAGACAGCTCCAACACATATGTCTTACTTTTCTAATCTCCAAAACAAAGGTTGCATGAATTCACAAGACCTGCAGTTAAATGCAATTTAGTAGAATTTCTGTTCAGAAGTGGAATAGCAAAGCAGTATTGAATTTATTGACCCACTGTGCCACCGTGTGCCCTTGATACTTTCTCTATTGCGTATTTTCATCTACACGCCCTTCAGTCTTCGTCTATATGCTCTCTCTGTATGTGTTTCCTTCACAATGGAGTGCCGCAGCTCTGACAGCTGGGAGAAATGTTCAAACACCGAACAAGGTAAAACTTACTGAAATTTTTATTGCTAAAAAAGTTCTTAAGGGAAAACAAATCCTACATATGAACCTGAAATATATGGCAAATTTCTGGCTTATATGGCCAGATGACAGAAAACACTTTGTCATTTGAATTGGGAGTTTATTTAATCTACAGACTTAGAGTTAAGACAGTGATAAAACCTCTATAAGCAGATACCAAGCATTTAAAGCCTTATTAAAACTTAGGGAAAAAAAAGCTTTTGAAAACTCTATGTATGATCATAGACTTGCCTGATTCAATAGCTCTTCCTCCTTTCCCTCATCTTCTCTTGCAATGACATCATGGCAGAGGCTGGAGCAGGACTAAAGCCACGTATTTAGGCCACTGGGTGCACTCTTTGCTGAGCCACCTCTATCACAAAACCCTCCAGAAGGAATGCTCAGCAGGTCTCAACTTAGGCAGCAATCAACACATGATAGTACTTCCGTGTGAAAAGCACAGTACAGGTACTGCTGCTACAATGTAGCAGAATTAGATTCAGGATAGTGGTCTACTACAAATGTTTTCCAAAATCCCACTAACCATCAGGTACTACCTTTGCTGGGAACTCAAGTACTTTAAAAATATTTTATTCTTGTCCTCCCTGATCTTCAAATCCCGTAGGCAAAATTGGAGCATGTAACAGATACCAGACAGGAGTAAGGTGAGAATAAAGTCAATGCACTTACCTGCCATATAAAAAGACAGATGATTACTGTTGTCTCTTTCTACTCTTACTCAAAAAGAAATAAACAAAATCCCCCTCAAAAGATAAAACTCAGATTTACACTGAATTTTAAATATACAAAAAATGTAGTCTCAAGCATATAAAGGTGTAAAAAACTCTGCCCGTATTTTTTCCATATTTTTATAAATTCACTTGTCTGTTTTTCTCATGTTTTCTTAACTTGTTTGTAGGACTATGGTGCCAAAGAATTGTTTTTCAAAAGATGAATGAACTCAGTAAGAATGCACTTAGTAAGCAAAAATTAGGAGAAACATGCTTTTTAAAAGTGTCTTTACTTAACTTGGGCCATTGCGTTTAAAATTTCGTTTATATCTTCATGCAAGTCAAGTAGACAGGCTGTACTGGCACAGGCTGTTAGCAACATTATATTCAAGAGCTAACAGAAGCCACATTTTTACTAGTGCTGTGTGTTTCGGAAAGAAAACAGAGAAAAATAAAGCACGTGCATTCAGTTTCTTGATAAGCTACAGCATTGCACACGCTGAATCCTTCATGGAAATCACCTCCACTTTTGCTTGCTTACGAATTATTTCTTTATCACTATTTCCAAAACACTTGAAATAATATATTCTGTGAATGACTTTCAACATAGCAATACCTGACAGCATCATTGTCCTTCACTTTTGCTCCCTCTTGTATAAGCAAATTGTGTCTATGCCCTGTATCTTTGTCTGCTAGATATCAATGAAATAATAAATCAGGTCTTCATCTTATCCCACTGTGTCAAAGGCCTCTCCTTAAACTAAAGGTTTCTTACTCTTGGCATGAACTGAAAAAGTTGTTGATAAAAGCTATGGTAACGTTCTTTGAGATGTGTCCCCTTCTTCATACCTGGCAGGTGTGGTTGTGACATCCCTTCTTGTACTGCGGGAAATGACAGCAGATGCAAAAAGATCAAACTTAAGGCAAACGTAGCGCTAAGGGAGCTTATCCAAACCACTGTGTCATCACCAGCTTGCTTCAGAGTCTGGGTCAGCTCTGCCAGGAGCGTGATGGGCTCCACTCCAGCAACCATCCACGATTCAGCATTTTGGCTGCCTAAAATGTTTAGAGTCAAACCAAGTTTTACTCTGCAGATAATCTGACTGTGACTATACGTCTCATACAGGTTCTTCCCATTTGTGCCTGCATCATTAGGGCAGTGAAAAAGGTAAGAGCACAGTCAGAACAAGATATTTTCCCTTTAGCCTTTTCAGTTATTTTGGTGGGAAGGCTTAGATAGTTTTCCAAATCAAGTCAAACGTAAGCAGATCAAGAAACAATGTTATAAGCACACGCCGCTCATGCTTATAACATAAAGATTTTTGCACTTTAACAAGGTAATATTGGGAGCATACATGGACAGTAATTGAAACAATAAGTTTAGGTCCATTAGTTTGCACATAAATAGCAAGACATTGTTTTTTTGAACGTTGTAAGGAATTGCTTCTGAAAAATCTTAAACATTGATCGATATTCTGCCCACACATAAAGCTGTGTAACCACATTGAATGTAGCAGCATTAAAAGGCTGGAATGGAAGACAGTATTTGCCCTTTTATAGGAATGAGTTAACACGAAAGAGATACTTCTGAGATGCGGTATTAGGCAATTGTTTGCCAGTGCAGTGCAGCAATTGTAGACAACAGCACAAGACTTAGATAAAGAATTTCTGTCTTTTTATTAGCTAAATAAAAGCTTTGGTAAAGATGTTAAGCTGGCTTCTGAATATAGAAGACACAGATGGCACCTTATCCATACTATAGCACTCTAGCAATTAATCTACTTGTATCATGTGCTGCGTACTAACCATTAATTAGTTTCATTATAATTGCACAGATATCATTTATGGATGCAAATTTATATGAATTCCAGATTGCCTACCTTTTCAGGTAAGTAGGTAGATATGTTTGAATACAGGTGTGCATTGGTCCCACTGACGTGATATACAGCAGCAAGATCCCAAAGGTGATGAAAATATGTGGAAAATAAAGCAACATAATTTATACATAATGCATAATTTAAAACATATGCATGCAAATTAGGACAAAGAAAAGGAAAAGTCATGCAAGTAAATAAAAAGCAAAATAAGAACCATTCTTCAAAATCTTGATTGTAGTCAATATATTTGAAACCCACACATTTACGACAGGATCTTTGTTCTTCTATAACAGCAAGTGACTATTTCCCTAAAGCTGGTCATATCCCTAAAGTGGTCTTTATACCACTGCCTAACAGATGAGGCAATAAAAAATAGGAGAGCTACATAAATAACAACATCATAGAAACATGGCACACCCAGTCAACATGGGTGCTTGCCAGAAACAGCTCCAAACACTTGCTCTCAGCTGGATGTGAACAGAAAATACAGACTCTGGCAACCCACAGGCACAGCCAGATGAGATCGGGCTATCGGCCAGTGCCAGGTATCTCTTTCCAAATATGTCATGGCTTAAAGTGTATCCTTTAAAACCTTTTAGTTAAAGTAAAAAGTAAATCTTAAATAAATGTTGCCAAATGTTGCCAAATAAACTGTTGCTTCAACTCTATCAATTTTTCCAGTTTCTACTGCTGGGTTTTCCCTATATCCACTGTGTTTTTCAGTATATCCTGTCAATTTTCTTACTGCATGTCCTTAAACGTATTTATTGCTTCTTAGCTAGGAAAGTACATAAGGGTGATTGTATTCCTCAGTACAAATGTACCTGCATGTGTTATCAGACTTAGCAAACAATGTAATTTCAAATATCAGCGAAAATGGAACTGAGCTCTGCTGCAGTGGTCTATCACAGGGTGCCACTGTAGAAACTTTTCCAGAATTAGCAAATATATTTTATTGGTAAGTACTTTTTCATCTTCCAGTGGATGATGTTATATAAAATACCTCTTGGAAGTCAGTTCCGCTACTCCAATTTACATCAGGTGAGAATGGGTCCAGATTTTGAAATGCAGACAACTGTGAAAGGTAGAATGCAATAATGAAGGAGAACTACAAATAGAACAATTTCTCTTTTTTTTCCAAACAGTCAGCATTATTAGCTTTTAGTATTAAAGAATCATGAGCTGCTGATGCCCATGAGATAACAAAAAATAAACTGAGTTATTTGTGTAAAAATAAATCGTGTAAAAATAAACTGATTTTCAGTGGAAAGATATTCTTGGTAACAAATGTTCTCCAGGAATTCGGATATATATGTACATTGCCAACTAACGTAAGTTCTGCAGTAATTTTTCAACACTGGGAATGTCACTAGACATCCCAATTTTTCAAAGATTCCTGAACAACTCACAAACTGATCCCCATGTTTCTGAACATTGCCCACTGATTAGCTTAGCTGAGTATTTTTTCTTCAACTTCACTGAGGTTTGTCCACATATATTATCCAATATGAATATTAGATATTAGCCAATTATATTATCTAATAATATTCTTTTTTCTTCCTGACTGGAAGAAAGAAATTTTTCCAATAAATAATTATTAATTATGCATCATAAATACCAGCTAGAACAATTCTAAGAGGAACTTTGAACCTGGATTTGAAACCTTATTTATTTTTCTCTGCTGCCTGGAATATGTGCTTCAGGTCCAAAGCATAAAACTGTGACCAAGTAACTGAACTTTTTTTTTAGATCTGCCATAAATTTTCTATTTTAAAGTGGACCAATCATTCTCAACCCACCTACGCTATGCTACCATGATACTCTAGCAATTTTTAATGGCTTCTGTGCTCTCCATGTCCTTCTGTTGCTACTGTGCTCTGCCTTAACTGTTAGGGAACTGTACGATGCAGGCATTAGGGAGATTAAACACAGGTTGAAACTTCACTTTTACTCAGATGTGTAGCTATTCCTGAGTAATTACATCAGATGACAGACTTTTCCTCAAAACTATATTGAGGGAGAAAGCAAAGCAAATATTTAAGTAGTTTAAACTATAACATTTTTGAATTTAAGAATAAGACAAGCTCATCATGTACCTTGGTTTATTTCTTTTAGACTGCAGAATATGCAGTAGTCCATTGCTTTAACCCCACTTTAAGTATTTATGCGCTCAGAAGGATAGAACAACTTTTTTGTCTATTCTCCTTCTCTGCCATTACAACTTAATGGCCCAATAGCAGGGAAGGAAAATTGTGTGTAGCTGCTGTTATGCTTAAGTATCATGACCCAAAAGTGGTAGTTTTAGCAGAGTTGTAAGGAGAAGGTTTGTCTCCTGTTTACGCTTGGGCAGGCAGGCTTTTCACAGCCTTATTTGTAATGCTTTGCAAATTTCAAAATTATAATCTCTTTTCAATGACAATAAAATTTCATTTTTCAGTATCTCCCAATATATTGTGACCAATGGCACAGGGGTCACTGTCACTCTGGGTGCAGTTTTCTGATGCTCAGGACTGGAAGAAAGGCAATGTCACTCCAGTCCTCCAAAAGGGCAAGAAGGAGGACCTAGGGAACTACCAGTGTCAGCCTCACCTCCAGCTCTGGCAAGCTGATGGAGCAGCCAGTCATGGAGACACTTACCACCATGCATGTGGAGGACAAGAAGGTGCTCAGGAGTAGTCAGCACGGATTCACCAAGGGGAAATCATGCTTAACCTATCCAATAGTCTTCTAGGATGGAATGAGTGGCTGGGTAGGTGAGAGGAGAGCATGGATGTTGTTTCCCCTGACTTCAGCAAAGTTTTTAACACTGTCTCCCATTACATCCTCCTAGGTAAGCTCAGGAAGTGCAGGTTGGAGGAGTGGCCAGTGAGGTGGACTGAGAACTGGCTGGATGGCTGAGCTCAGACGGTTGTGAGCAGGGGCGCAGAGTCCAGTTGGAGGCTTGTAGCTAGCGGTGTCCCCCAGGGCTCAGTCCTGGGTCCAGTCTTGTTCAATATATTCATCAATGACCTGGAGGAAGGGACAGAGTGCACCCTCAGCAAGTTTGCTGATGATACAGAACTGGAATGAGTGGCTGACAGCCCAGAAGGTTGGTGAGGCCACACCTGGAGTACTGTCTCCGATTCTGGGCTCCCCAACACAAGAGAGAAAGCGAGCTCCTGGAGCAGGTCTAGTGAAGGGTTGCAAAGATGATGAAGGGACTGGAGCATCTCTCCTGTGAAGAAAGGCTGAGCAAGCTGGGCCTGTTCAGCATGGAGAAGACAAAACTTAAGGAGGATCTGACCAATGTGTGCAAGTATCTGAAGGGAGGGTGTCAAGAGGATGGGGCCAGACTCTTTTCAGTGGTGCCGTGATAGGACAAGAGGAATATATTTTCTGTGCAAGTTAATGCCAGCCCTAAGCCTGGCTGCACAGCAGGATAAGTGGAAAATCCGTCATGTATATACTTGGGCTCTTCAGCAAGGCCCTCAATGAAACATTGCCCGATCATCATGACGTCAAATTTCAAATCCTGATGCATGGTGTAGGTATTGCAGAATGATCTTAAATTTTATCTAGTATGTGAGAAGCAGACATTAGTAAACCTTTCTCCAAAACATATGCACACCTGCTCTACCTTGGTAGTGCAGCTTTCCCTTCTAGCTCGAACAGCTGGGAACTTCTTCCTAGTCACAAGTTGCAACATTTTCACTCAGATCAAGAAGACCATAAAATGCAAGGAGAAAAAGCTGAGTGTGAGGAAGGGCAGGGACAACTTTCCTTTGAGAATGAATCTCACTTTGGTGTTTTAGGGAATGGAGGCAGGAACACATTACCCATTCAGGGTTAGACTCTGTTCTGCCTCAGTAAGGAATAAAGAGCAAGATCCCACCCTCTGTTTCCCATTCACTTCCAGATTCTCATATATTACCAAAGTGAAGCAAGATATATACAGAAATTTCATTAAAAAAAAAAAAAAATCATCGTCCCAGGCCCCCTTTCAGTTCAATACTGGTGGTACAATTATACTTCTCAAAGTGAAGTTCAAGAAAGTTTGGTGGGTCAAATTCCAGAAAATCAGAAATTACAAATAACAACCGACTTTGTAATGTCTTTATCATATCTAAGTGATAGGATAAAATAATTGCATGAACTAATTATGATTTGAAAGCTTTATGTGGATCCATCAAGTACTAGGCAAGACATCTCATACTGTTAGGAAGCTCACATTGGGGATGAAGAAACATAGTGAGCATAGACTCCCAGATGACTGGGTATTTTGTAGGATCCAGCAGAAGAGGGAAGGAACCAAGAAACTCCCTGGCAGCTCTGTTCATGCCTGGACATTCCTATACTTGCACAAGAGACACGCTCAAGGATAAGTATCAGGGTTAGAATGAAAAAAATAAAATTAGGTACCTCACAAACTAGAGCACTGCTGAAACTGTCCAACTCCAGAGAAGTATTCTGAGGTCTAGTGGAATATTATTTTGCACTAGTATTTTTTGGGAAGCCTCAACTTCCCTGCTGTCACCAGTGAAGGGGTAAAGGGTAGGAACCTCAAGGACTTAGGGACAGTAGCATTTTGCAATGGCCACATGACTTTCTTCTAGCACCAGAAGTTGATTCCTGCCTGCACATTGGTGACTTTCTATGCTCGGATGGAAGCTACTAGGAATTCCAACACATATCAGAGTAGGAAAAGGCTGAACTCCAGAACCTTAAGAACTGCATTGTTTGGCCTGAAACCTGCAACAGGGGTGAGAGGTGGTCCCTCTATTTTCCAGTCTTTGTTTTCCTGCCATCAGCTTTCTTACTGATCTGCTGGTGCACTTAGAGGTACTGTGAAATGTGTGCTGTACGTTGGCCCACTAACTTTTGATTCTTTCTCTTCTCTTACTACTTGGATCTTGCAACATACAACGCACGCATGCTTTGTCAGCAATGGAGAAATCATCATCTTTGCACTCACTTTAGTTATCTTATAGCTTGGTGCAATTCTTCCTGGTCATGTTCAAAACAACAGGAACTTCCCTGTGAGCTCTAAGGGTTCGTAAGACAACACTTGTGCTACATGAAAGCTATGCTGTCTCAGTTGGTGTACCTATAACCTATCAGTTCCTTCCAGTCCTGCTGTGTCTTGTAAGGCAAGGAGAGGATAGAGCATCTAAGCTTAGCCTGAGTTGTCCCTTCAGCTCAGTCCAGAGGACACAGCTATCTCATACTTAATACGCCCTAATATCAGCGTTCCTTTTTATAGGCCACACATGGAACAAGGAAAACTTAACTATCTGACTATTAACGTCACTGTTTTGAGGTCCCTTCTCTTCCATAACACACGGGCTGGGGACTCAGTAATCTGTGTCCAGTTTTGTGAGGGACAGATTTGTGGGATTTGTGCCTCAGCTTTGCTATTTTGCTCAGCTCTGACACTGCTTTAAGTTAAGACATGCAGCATAGGAAAAATCGAAATCCAAACCAGAAAAAAGATGTTACTGAGTAATAGTAATACCAGGACTCCAGAAGTACTAGCACAAAATGGGATACGAAGCTCTAAGTACATCAACAGAGTGAAAAGAGAGCAACTCATGAAGTTCAAGGATCAGACCTTCCACACACTGCCTCACGCTGACCTAATGATGGCCAACACTTTCCTACCTGACCAATGACTACTTTGCCACCAGACACTTGTCAGGTTCCTTCGGCAGGAAGAGTGAGCATAATCATGCTAAGCCAACTTGCATCATTCTCCTATCTATCTATAATGTCTATTAACAATAGGTAATTAATACCATAAATTGTGTGCGACTCTGCTTGCACTTGTCTCTTCGCACAGTAAAAGATGACCACTAGCAAATGGCCTGACAGAGGAAAGGATAAAATGTATGCACTTATTCTGCTAAGAAAGAAGAGAAATCAAACGTTTCCTTCAAAGAACTCATCCTACATTAGGGCCCTACCCTGGAAAGATTTCTTCTCGTCCCATACTTTATTATAGGATCCTGAAATTCCACTTAAATATTTGATTAATGTAGAGAAATTAAAATCAATTGTTTTTAAGGGTTCTGTAAA
The DNA here is from genome assembly GCF_040807025.1 of Struthio camelus. NCBI lineage: Eukaryota > Metazoa > Chordata > Aves > Struthioniformes > Struthionidae > Struthio > Struthio camelus. Next base: position 7,251,886 of record NC_090982.1, on the reverse strand, counting down.
AACAGGAGATCGGTTCCACTTTTTTCAAGACTTCATTGATTTCTTTTTTAAAGTTTTACTGCTCATGAGAGATTGTATTTACTTATTTTTGTCAAGTTTTCACAAGGTCCTTTAATTTTTACAGGTCTGAATTAGCACAATAAACTCTCCAAGGTCCCAAACTCAAAATATCACACCCCCTTTCTGGTAAATTATATGCAGCAATATCTCCAATATCTTCTAAATTTAAGTCAGGGGAACACTTAAATAACAGTTTGCCAATTTATAAAGTGATTACAAGACAATAAAGTTAATGCAAAAAGCTGAGAAACGTCTATATCTAGTTTAATTGCACCTGAAGCACACTAAAGATAAATAGCAACATTATTTACCTGTCCAGTTGTGCACTGCTGGACAGATTCAACAAAGTAGTTAGGCTCTCAACTCCTATTTAACTCCTATTTAAACTACTGGGGTAACAGTAAAATCATGACAAGACAAACTGGGTTCAGCACATCGGCCCAGATTTGAAATATTTAGACCTCTACCTTGTCGTGTCTGTTGAGTTCAGCAGAAGCTGAAGCAATCTGAGTTACCTGATGCAAGACTACACAGGGCATATAATAACAGTTATTTTGTTGGGAAAACATATAATAAACATCAGAACACATAATAAACATCAGAACATCTGGACACCTTTCAAGGAAAGAATACAGCAGTCTAAACCTAGATTTGCCTTTGTTTAGGCATTGTACAGCTCATTTCTTAGATGATAATTAAAACCAAAATCAGAATGAAAAACTCACGAGCAAATGTTATCTAGCAAAGAGAATCAAAATTCAAATAGGAATTTTGCAGGTTCAGTCTTCTCTACTTGCAGCATGTCATGGAAAGAAACAACAACTATGTTACTCAGTCATCAACTCAGGATTGTTGTACAATGTGAAATGCCCACTATTTTTGTCTGGCGTGTGCCACTATGCAAAAAAACTTCCAGCCTCTTTGGGGTTTCTGACAGGAATTTTACCTTATGGGACCCTGAGGCAGAAGTAAAGCTGTCTCTGGGATGTTGGAAGTACCACCTGCCACTACCTAGCTGCAGTGAGTTCTACTATTCAGGGAAAGAGGAAAAACACTTCTTTCTAGTGGGAAAGACTCATATTAGGAAAAAAATGAACAAAGGATAAGGACTGTTGTCCCTGATGCACAGTCAGGAAACGGAGGCCTCTTCCAACACCTTCCTTCTGACATCCCAGAAACCCGATGAAGCGAGAACCAAGCTCAGCCCCAGCAGAGTAACCGCAGCCCCTTTCTTTCACACGGACCCCAGTCAGCAGTTAGCATTCCCCAAAGTCTGCTTGATGCAAAAAAAAAAAAAGGTTTTTATGATAATAAAGCCTAGCAGGACATATCTAAGAAGGTCTTGTTAGAACCAACTACACAAACAGCAACAACTCTTTGGCTCCCTGTGTCTTTGTGTGCATTTCCTCCCATCCCACCAGCTCAGCAACCTGATCCAAATCTGCCTGGTCCCGTCTCTCCAGGGCTGTGGCCAGGCTGCTTCTCTCCGCCTCATTTTCAATGCCCAGCAGCACTTCCCTCCCTCTGTACTTCCTTACTTGTAGAAGCAATTGTCCCAGCAGAAAGCATGAGGACTGCCCCAGTCCCTCCACAGTTCGCTGCCAGCTGGTCATTCTCTCAGAGGAACAGAGCATACCAAAAGAGAACAAACACAATATGTTCCAGTCTGTATCACTCTTTGGAGATATTAAGGTAAGGAAATGCTGGGCTGAATGGTAGGACTCCTGTGAAACTTTAGTGCAATTATTTTGTATCGCATTTTCATTCTGTCTGACGCAGTAAGTACATATCAGTGTATAAAGCAAAGCCACACCCAGCTCCTACCCTCCAGCATAGCTTGACCAGTGTTCCTGAAGATGGAAAGATCCTTCATCTTAAGGTATGCTTCTAAATGCAGCCACTTGCATCAAAGAATAAGGCAGGTGACTTATCCTTTTTTTCCAAATACCTAGAGGCGTATATTTGCAGCAATAAAATATATGTAAGTAAATCAGAGTACGAGGGAATTTGACATGTCAACACTGAATAACAGTGTTGCAGATTTGCAAAAATCTTCCCTCTCTGAAAGAAAGTTTTCTCTCATAGTTTGTTGAAGAAAGAATAAACACATTTTCCAGAACCTAGATGAGAAACATTTGGTCTCCTCACACTTATTTCTTAAGCCATCTGCAGTCCTGGCTCAAATATTACATACTGATTGAATGTGGACATCTTATATACAGCCTCGAAGACAAACATCAGTGTTTGGCCAGTGCTTAGACAGGGTTTAGATATTTCTGTGCATTGCAAAGCCTTCAGATAATAACATGTTACATGTCAAGGACTTTCTAAAAGCCAGAATATTTCAGCTAGAGCTGTGCCTATGGGTCTTGTCCTGCTTCACCAACTAGACTTCCTATTCAGGGACAGTAATAGAAGATACATTGAATAAATTTAGCATTATCTATACAAAAATAACTTAACCACCTAAAAGTCTGGTTAAGAGGGTCAGACCCTCCAAGAGAATAAATCGGTCCATTAACAGGGGCTGAGGACTTGACTTAGAAAACAGGAGATGGAGGATCTGTTCTGTATTCTGCTAATGGTTCTAGTGTTTGTGAATATCCAGGAAAAAATAAAATCTTGTCTTAAAATCTTAAAATCTTCTAGAAAACACTTATCAGCACTAATTGTCTCCGTCGCTTCAAAAAAAGCTCCCAAATTACTCAGTAGTCGCTCAGAGTATGACAAACAGAAGAAAAACTGCTGTATTTGATACTACTTTTGCAGACTACTGTAAAGACAAACCAGACATCGATTATAAGAGCTATGTCACTGTATAAACAAAACAGCTAATGGAACTTTTTGGGGTATTTCTCCCAAGAACCTATGAAAAGGCCTGTTCACTTGCTGTTTTCTAACAGTCCCATCTTTTGGTAGGATATACAATAATTTATACAAACAGATAGAAATCCCTGTACTTGTTGACTCTACTACTTTGACATCCCATTACTACAGCATCTGATTACAACAGCTGCTGAGGTATGTGTACAGTCAGTTGATGTGAAGTAAAGAAGTATCATTAAATTTATGTCAGGAAACTTCACAGGCGGTCATAACAATCACATATTATTTATAATAATGTCTTTAAAAGAGAGAAGGGGTGCACATGTTCATCTCAGACTTGGCTTGCCATCTTAACTTTGCAAAGTTGATCTTGGCTGAATATGGTTTTGTCCTACGTTCTAAAATTTTCCTAGATGTGTATTTTGTAATTAGCAGAGGTCTATGGAAACAAGTCTAAACTTCTTATGCAATCTTATGTAGAGGTAATGTAGACAAATACACTTTTGCTTCCCAGAATGTCACATTAGTAGATCATCTTTCGAATACTTGATACTTTTTTTTTTTTACATTGCTGTGCATTACAAACAGAAAGAAGATGACAAAATCACTCATAAAGCGAAGGTAGGTCAGTCACTCTTTGTGAATCATGGTTTCATTTGGTGAACTGCTGTTTTTTGAGTTGTGAAAGAATTGAGAGAATTTTGGCTATCCGAAATCGTCATATCAAGTCCTTTCTTGGACTTTGGCCAAGTGTTTTATCTTACTGACACGGCAGAACCCATGTAAACTCTCTTTCAGGTGGTGTGTCTTGCTTTTTCTCTGTACTTAATCCACAGGGTTGTGACTATGTTGCAGGTCATAGTCTGAAAAGCTGGCTCAGTGGCTTCACTTTGACTGACTAAAATTAAGCCCTGGAGTATCTAGCTCCTCCAGCATTAGTTAGCTTGTTCCGCAGCCATTATGCACAATCACAATTTCTTTTGCACTGGCAACCTGAAGTCTATCTTTTTGGAGGATAATATTCCAGATTCCTCAGAAAACTGTTCATTTTGCTCTGCAGTACACAATCCACTGGAAATAACAACTCTCTCCCTCTGTTCAGCTTGCTTGTAATGCTTTTATCTGTTAGCAAACACCTTTGGCTTTGACTTTGTTTAATGTCTCCTAAACTCTCACAGAACTTTATAAACACTGAGAGGAGACTGTTATGTGATCTATCAATCACTTTTACATTTGTACAGTATATAGCCCTACTGGACTGATTTGCAAGTTGAATTTAGGTGCTTACAACATGTAAGCATTAAAAAATTATGTTTTGTACCTACATTCAAATTGATGAATGGAGAACTTAGAGCTGGAGATTTGCCCAAAGTCACATACTTATCAGCTGATGCTAGGAAAAGAATTCAGCATTTCAAACTTCAGCAAATTCTAATTATTATAGAGCAGTCTCTTCCTTCCCTCTTCAATATTTGTCAGTCTCGCTGTTTGCTCGGTCTCTTGGTTTGTTTGACTGCATTTTTTTTTAATTAAATCTGTCTTACTTTATTTCATAAGGTTTTTTTAACGTTTATCTCTAGATTAGACTGATCATATAACTAGAAGCATAGAAAAGGGATATAAAGCTTCATCTGTTTCTTATCTCATTAGCATTTCTGCAGTCTCCGTGCTTTTCCGTTTTTCTTAGGGAATCAAAATGCACAAGAGAAATAAGTCTTTGAAGCACTGTGATGCACAGACTTTTCTTTCATATAGGTAATATTTTCAGTATAGGGCAAAACAGACATGCATTCAAGTTAGTGCAATTGCAAAATTCATTATAAAAAATAGAAATTCTTTTTTTTATATATTTTTCAGTAAAAGAATTAATTTGGGATCTGAAATCTAGGACTGTACATCTGAATTACAATTATCTTCAAATGCTATCACAGGACTTTTGCTCCTGCTCAGGAACTTGCATACCTGAGTTAAAATCTCTGCTCAATAGTTTCATATTCTGTCAGAGAAAGCTAAAAATAATTCAATGGATGCTGCTAACTTGAGAGTATTAAAGGTTACATAATCGGCACAGATCAGCAAAAAGATCTTTTAGACTATTTGATTGTGTCAGAGTCCAAAATAACCAAAAAATCAGTTTTTCATTGACATGTACTTAATAAGTAGTCATTTTTATTTTCTGCAACTTGTAGCAGTCTCCTATTTTCCTGTTTCCTCTTTTTCATTACTTCTGGTTATAAATTCTTTTAAAAAGATGCAAAACACAGTTCTACATCATTGCAAGTTGTTTAAGAGTTAAGTGGTATTTTTCCTGATCCGAATCTTATAGAGCTATGCAGTGGTTGGCACTTTAAATGCTTAATGCTGATCAGCTGAAATTTGCTTAGTTAAGTCCCAAAATATATTTTTCTGAGGAATATATAATTTAGGAAAAAAAGAAAAAGATTGGTGTTGAAAAACTGCTTAGCCAAGCCTGACATTTTACTTTTTAAATATTAATCATACTTTGGGCTTCTTCCTATTTACATACTCAAGTGTTTGCTTGGGACAGAAATGGTACTATATTGTCTCCAGGAACTCACAGAGCAGCTTTGTTAGATAAAACTTCTTGCAGCTGTTAACTTTTGGCAATTAATATTGCAAAATCTACTCACAAGAGGCCTGAGGAAGGCACTTCCAGGTTGCTACTTATCTCTATAAAATGAAAGAAAATGTCAGAAGCAGTGGGCCCATTGAGAGCATCATTTCTGGGAGGAGAAGAGGTGGCAAATGTTAAAATTACCATATTTATGGACAAAGTAGAATGAAAGTCTGAATGAGCTGCTCAGTTTATACTGAATGCTAGAGACAATTCTTAAACTTTTTAGGTAGCCTAGTTTTCAGTATTCCTCTCAGAGATACTGCATAAAAATCTTGATGCTTAATGCAGTTTTGCAAACTACTACTACTGCCTATGACTAGTAAGTACAGAGATGGAGGTAAGACTCACTTTCTAGGAAAAAGTAGTTCTCCATTATCTGTAAATTCTTTTGGCTGGCTTTGCTTTTTGGGGGATGGATTTCTGGCTCATTTTCTACTGTAAAACTAAAATAAAAAAAAGAAAAATATTGTGCAAAAGCTTGTTTTACTTTTCTGTTCCATAGCAAACATTCTCTACGCATCATGACTCCTTCAAATTCTAGCAGTGTGTCAGATTTGGACTCAATAGTTTCTTAACTGCAGTTCTGTTTAACCTAGAGGCACCATAGTAATAAACTTTGGCAATACTGTGTTGCACAGAGAGAACAGTGAAAAATAAAATGCTTAAAGAGTCATGCACGCTCATGTATTTTTCACACTGCAGGTACAGCATGCAAAGTCAAATGACTGTTTAGTGTCTCTTTTCCGATTCTGTTCTGAGCTGGTGATGTAAAACGGTGCCACATTTCCTTCAGGTGAACTAGCAAACTACTATTCCATACCACTGTACTCTTAAGGTTTTAGGGTCAGATCTACAATGTGACTGTACATCAGCTTTTATAAGATGTCAGACTAGGATGTCCTCATGATTCTGCTTTTATCTTTATGATCAGCAAATAGATAGATACTAGATTTCACTTCACTTCACTTTGTCTAATAAAGACACAATCTCTGATACTAGCTTCCTAGAAGCCAAAACTGATGATAGCTGTTGTAAAGTGAAAAGGCACGGCAGCAGTCTAAGGCAAATGGGGTAGATGGACACATTATAGTAAAATAAATTGTTTTCACTGGCATTTTGCTTTTGTAAACAATAAGATCAAACTCACGCTAAAAATACTCCTATAAATATTGAGAACTCAGCATTCTACCTCCTCTGCACTAATGCATTTTCTCTTAAAATTTTGGAGGGGTAGGGTGGAGGACACGATAATAGCTCAGCAAGCCTGGACATCACTCGACTACTAAGAGTATCACAGAAACAAAGAAGACAAGCCCAGAACTGCTGGCAGGGATTGGATTGTAGGAAAGATCTGGAAGACGGTGTGATTGTTGCCATCTTTGCTGACCCAGTGGGAATTGACCCAAAGACTTACAGCGCTAAACCTTTTTGCTGGAGACCCATGACACAACCTCGGGATCTTTCTGCCTTCTGTTCTCTGCAGTTCAGACCTTGGTGAGGATCTGCAGCATATCTCCAAGAACGGAATACAGTATGAACTAGTATGTGTGCTGGAGAATAGAGTGCCTAGCAGATGACATTGAGATTGTAGACCACAAGAATCAAGCCGGAGTTCTCTCAGTTACTGCAGTAGCATAACTCCACTTTTTTCACTTTGGTATAAAGCTTGTAGATTGGATGAATGGAATTAAGGGTGTTGAAATCTAGTCAGAAATTCATTTTGAAAGCTTTGAAAAAGTAACTGAACAGAACCTTGGCAGAGTTTGTTCCATATCTGACATGACTACATCAAAGATTATCTAATCACCATAAAATAGCTGAAGTGTGCTTTTTCCTTTTCTTCTTCACTGATTGAGCTTTGGAGTATTTAAAGAAAAGAGTTACAAAGTTTAAATTTCCATGTACTTTACCTTGGTCATTTTCTTTGGTTTACCTATCCATATTTCCAAACAACACTAGCCAACAGAATGTCTTCTTATTGATACACGCAGGCTGTACACATGTGCCGACTAACCAATTTAGTTGCCTATGTGTTAATAACATTACAACATCCAGGCTTTACCAAATAACCCTACACTATTTCTAGACAGTATAAACTATGATCATTGATTATTTTCTAGGTCTAAATATTAGTTCAAAGCCTAATACATTAACTACTGTTACTGTATAAATGATGCTATGGAAAATCATAACTGCTCAGTTCTTCTTCCTATGCTGAATTGAACTGCACAGAACACCTGCCACTAGGCATCAAAGACATTCATACCTCTGACTGCGTCAATTTAAGGTTCCCTCTCCTGTTATCACTCATATTCTTGTGGTGAATGGCACTTTTTGTAACTTGTTACTACTTTTCTTAAATAACATCGTTTTGCCTCACCAAAGCAGTGAATCGGGTATGCAACATCAGTTTTCCCCAAAGGAGGACAGTTTAACTTCCGTTGGAAATCTTTAAGAGTCCCCTGTTGTCTCACAATACCTCTACCATCTGGAACAGCGGAACATTTTCTGAAGTGGAATATCCTTGAAGGTATAAGATTTCAACCACATAAACAAAAATGGAAAATTAAACATACATATCTGACTCTGAACTAGCATTGCAGGACATACTTCAACACTGAACCTCCAAGGTCCACTGAATCTCCAAGGAGATACAGAGTCTGATCTATTTGTACTAAGTGCTGTTTTCTTGATTGTTAGCGAGACACAACAAGCTTTCTATAGTTTACATGATTTCAAACCTATTGCAAAATAGTCTATCTAAAGATGTGGCATATTTTACGGTTTCATATTTCAATTGTTTTTTAACTGAAATTTTGGAACTAACTAAGCAGTGATAAACTTTTATTAAAATGCATGTGCAACTTTTTCAGATTAAGCAAATTCAGGAGGAGAGGAGGAGAGCTGAAGATCTTTGAAAACTTGAAGAGCAAGTAAAATGTAGCTTTAGAATATGTCAAACAGGCAAACAGTGCAATAAGAAAGGGCTAATAGATCATTGCTTTGACAGGTGATTTATAAAGAATCCTAGTTCAGAGTGAACCATGTTCAATGCCTATGAAAATAAAAACAATGTGTTATAACTTAATGTCCTGTATCTCTACTAGACAGTATCTGTTGCCGTCCAACTCTGACTCAGCTGTAGCATTTAACAGACAAAGTATTATCTCCTTTATGCCGTGTTGTATATTAAGGACCAAACTTGGAAGTTTACAGTGTACTCTTGCGCCATAAAACTCTTGCCCAACCTTGACAGCAACTGTCACGTGCCTTCTACGGCCACTAATTAATATCCATGAGTCCCTTCCTACCCTCTACCCCCTCCCAATAAAAAATAGTTTCAAATGACAGTATCCTGGGGTCTGAAACATAAATTTAGATTCCACGTTACAGGCATCAGAAATTGAGAGGTTAATATCCTTTCCACAACGTATTGTCCATCTACTTTAGATACTTCCAATGATTCTATCACCTGACAGGTAAATCTTTAAAATACACAGTTCTTGCCATGTTGATCAAGACTGCCTGTGTGATTTTAACAGCTACAATTGACGCAGTACAAAAGGGGAAAATACATAGGTCTACAGCTAAACTATCATGAGTAGACTTCTCTCCTCACTCTATCCAATTCAGGTAGTGAACTATTTATGAAGAAATATGCCCTTGAGACATTAAGACTTCATAATTACAACGTGAGAGAAATGTATTTTTTTTTCTTTTCATCAAACTTCAGATTAACAGTACATAATCCATGCATGTAATAGTAACCTAAATCAAGCATAAGAAGACTAGAGTAAACATGACTTTGAGAGACAAATGGAAAAACCCTGTATCCCTTTAATTCTGATGGGAATACACCTGTGAATAAATACTGGCAATACGAATCCTGCTTAGAACTGTTTTTTCTGCTGAAGGCAACTTCCCAAAAATAACATTTGAATGGATAGGTACCATATATAAATGACAGTCATGGCAGCTGAGCACAATACACTAAACACGACAGAAATATACTGTGCATAGCTGTGCAAAAATTCACTTGGCCAATCACGGTAAATTTATGTCATAAATCTGTATGTATATGAAGATAACTGCTCTATGGGCTGTAGTGAAGTAATAAGGTTTCTTTGGATAAGAAAGGTGTTTCTTTTTTCCCTCTTAATTTTTTCTGCTCTTCAGCAGAAGAAAAGTCAGCTCCTTTTAGTGCTGCAATAGTTCTTTTTTATGTCAGGATCAAAGTTTCATTCCAAAGAGGTCTTCCTTTACTCTTTTCTCCTTTTTTCTCCCCCAAGGTTTTCATCAAATTGCATAGAATTATATGTTCCTTATTCATGAATGAATCATATGTTTTGTAGCTGAAATTACCATAATAGAATACTTACCCCAGAAAAAAAGCTTGGACTTTTGGGGTAAACTAGTGTTTACCAGGAGTCTCTAGAAGTGTAATTAATAAGCTTTCCCCCAGCAGAGTTCAAAGTTGCTTGAGAAGTGCTACTTTTACAAATAATTAGTCACCAGTCAAGAAAAGTCCATGATAGAAATCATTTCCAAAGTTAGCTGAAAGGAAGGATGCAGACTGCCCTGTGTTCAAATGAGAGAGCTTTCAAAGAAAAGAAATATACTGAATCATGATGTCTATGACTCTTGCTCATACTTCAGGAGACTGTTAGCGATGAGAGTATAGTTTAATTGAAACATATTTTGTCACAGAGTTTTTGTCCTGCTTTCATGCAGTCAATAATAGGATCCCACTGTATGTATTTTTCTTGCTTGATTGTTAGGCAAGTACCATTCTCTGTATCCAGCACTAAAAAGATCCTTCTCTTAATCATGCTCCAGTCATACTGCAGGTCCAAACTTACTTCATTTTTATAAACTAATAGTGTGGCTACAGATCTGGGAGTGCTTGTGACTATGGTTAATTGTTTTTCTTTTTTCTTTTCTATTTCCTTCTTCTGTTCTGGGTCCGTAAATTAATGCTGGGAAGAAAATCTTGGAAGGTGCTACTACACTGTTTCAGATGAGTTCAGATATAATTATCTAGTAATTCTGTATGTATATAGGAAATGTTCAGAGCTAAAGAAGTTCCCAATGGCTTCTTTTGCAGGTTTTGATGGAAAGCAATTTAGAGCAGAAGGTATTTCTTCTCTTCTTTTGTGACACGTTTTCTGACAGGTACCTATAGAGAATGATAGATGAAAACTCTCCCTCTGGAGAGTGTTACTGTGTTCTTTTCAAGCTCCTACGTGTGTTGTGCTACTCTTTCATCCTGAGCGAAAAAAATGCTGTTGTCTAATGATGACTGCCTAGAATGAGTGCAGTTCATATGGGTTGCCCTCCTCTGGTAGATTAATACATGACAGATCAAGTACCACTCACCCACCAAGTACAAAATTAAAGTAAAACAATACACATTGATCATTTTGGAACATTTTACTGTCAATTTATCACCAGGAACATACACTGCTATGAGCAGCCAGGTGGGGATTATTGTTTTGCTAATTGTAGCTATGTCCAGGCTATTCCCTACTGTCTTATTTCTAATCATATTCTACTTCCATTAGTAAATTATTTCAGCAAACTATAAAAATAGGATCTTCCATAACATTACTGTGATACTTTTGAAGAGGTTGGATTTTCAGGGTGACTTTATAAGAGCTTCACAGAAAGTATAAAACACTATTAAAAAGACAAGAAAGTCTCTATCTACAATGGAAATATAGGTCAGCTTCCAAAACCTTTTGCCTTTCTCAAACATTATGTTTTGCTTTTCTTTTTAATTAATTCAACAGATTTTTCACCATTAAAGGCATGTTTAAAATGGCAGTAGGAAAATTCTGTTTTTATTCCCCTAGTCTGCTTGTGTGGTCCCTTTTACTATTTTTTTCTTTCTTTCCTTTAACACTCTCTCTGTAACCACTCATGATACTCCAGTTTCCACTTATGAAAGTACTTAAAGTCACTGTCCATCTACAAGAACAGGAACTACCAAAAACTGACCAAAGACATGAAAAAAAAGAAGCCGTTTTTTAAGCAAAAGAAACACTGAAGCCACAAGTCATAATATGGTGCCTGCATTTTCTAAGATGTTTATCAGCTGTTTATCTTTATTCCCATACTAGCAGCTTCTATGTACTCACGCTTTTGAGATCATCAATCACTGTGTTTCCTTCTTCTAGCTTTCATAAGCTTTCATATTAGACCTCTTCTACTCATACTCCTCATTGCTCCAGTTCAATGTACTCATTACACTGGCAACTTTTTCAGTATAATACGGTATCTGAAAGAAGATCTCTTCCAGGATGCAGTCTTGAAGTCTTCAAAGAAACACTCTCTTCTCACACTAACTTAGGTACCAGGTTTTATCAGGACTAATGTAGCTCCAACCACTACAGTCTTCACTTATTGAACCAGATATACTTGAAGATATTGAACTAAGATAACTAAGTAAAGCTGTGAATAGTAGCAACTGCCAGGGACCAGTGAACTGTCAGAGACAACAGAGTGTCCAGTCAACCTAAGAGCACAGAAAAAGGTTTTGACACAGAACCTGACATCGTTTACAACTTTTCAAATGAACCTAGAAGTAAAAGACAGGCATCGGATCCGCTCTGCCTAAAATCCCTTTCCATTTTATGACACTTCCTTTTCATTTTCCATAAAGCTCAACAACAAAACAGTCTAAGAGATGAGATTCATGAAAATGCTCTTTGGCCTCCTCTGGTTAACTACAGCTAATGAACCGGAAAACTGATATTGATAAAACTGGCTCTAGTTAGACTCCATCTGACCTGAACTTGTCAGTGATTCATGTTTAATCTGATTAAAGCTAAATCAGTTTCTTTTGTTTCGCCCCGTGAATAGTGAAAGGATGACCTATTATTGTTATCTAGCCATAGAAGTGTGCTATGGAGTATCTCTTAGAATGCATTTGGTAGAAAACACAGAATATAATGGAAAAAGGTTAAAATACTATCATAATAAATAGTCATGCAATCTTAAACATTTGGATGGAAATTATTAAAAGACAATAAATGCAGTACTAAGAGAACATCCGTATAGTGATGAAAATGTCATAGAATGGAAAAAAGATGAATAATTTATTTTAAAATGCAGTATAGAATAATGGTTTTCCAGGGCATGCTTGCACTTATTTGGTCCAAAAACTCACTCAAGTATTGAGTCATATTTTAAAGTTTAGAATTTGTACTTCTAATCTAACAGTATTAAATACACTAAGTTACTCAGTATTTTCATTCTGTTAGATGCCTTATAAAACATAATAAAACCCTAAAGAAAGATTTCTAAACTGAAATACAAGATGTAAGCTGATATTCCCATTCTGTTGAATATTAGCAACTGAACGCCCATCACGAATAGTAAATTGTATTTCCATTTGCAGTCTACATTCTGTAGGCTATGAAACACTTGCTGAAAAAAAACCTGTGCATGAACACGGTAAAGAAGTTCATGACGTATTCTTGGAAATATCATGAACACGAAAAAAAAATTAAGTTATAGTAAGTTCTATTTATTAGTAGAAAGACAATGTCTTAATGGCATGAAATCACCATAATAAACATTTCCATACAATAATCTGAAGGTTCATTTAAAACACATTTTTAGCAATGCTTTATCTAAAAAGTCCATTGATTTCATGCAAATGAATAGATTTATAGAAACTTCTAAATTAAGCTATCCAGTGAATAAGAGTAGTTTAAAAAGTTCAAGAGTGAGCTAACTAGAAAACTGTTACTATTTGAAATCAAGTGGTTAATTGATAGGACTGTTTTTGAAACTTTAGTGTTTGCTAGTAAATACAGAATACAGTACCAAAAGAATCTTAGAATGAACAAAAGAAAGGAAGGATTGAGGGAAACCTGATCCTTCATTCACTCTGGTGTAATACAGAGGTAATCTCACTGCTATGAAAAGACGGTTTAACCTTGAAAACAAACTCTCTGAATTCATCCTGTCATTGCCTGTTTGTTGTTTATTTATTGCTAGAATGAGCTGTCTTTCCACTCACACTTTAACCTCTTTTAGAGCAACATTCAAGTCTCACAGGTAATGCAAAAAAATGCAGTATTCATGATTTGGTGGCCAAGCTGTTTGCATTTAATATGTTCTTCCTACTGCAGCCTGTTCAACCATTTAAAGCTTTATCTATTTCTTTGGGGAAAAATGCCGAATTATCATGACTTCTAAGTTACTATTTTTGCTTCCATTGTTGTTAAACCTCCACACATTTCTCTTGTCTGTTGTCTTCATGTATTAATCACTGTTTCATTTGGAGACAGTAAACATATTTGCTCCATAGTCTTTGGTATACGGAAAAGGGCACTGAAGAACAGTAAGCCGTTTCAGGAGTGTTTTAACCCAGGTGCCCTTAGCTTTCAATGGACAATTTATTGAACAGCTCTATCTAAGAGTTGCGCTGTAAGTGAGCCAGGGAACTGGAAAGCCACATCACTTGAGCAGTAGCTCTTATATCTAAAGATGTGCCTGATGATGCTAAAATATATGTGCTATATCAAAAAAAAAAAATCAGAAAAGAGAAATAGATGATTTATAAGTTAATACACTACCACAGTCAAAGAATTCTTTGCAGTGATATAACAACAACAAATCTAAATCTAAATCACCCTCTCTGCTAGTTTTCCTTTAACTAACTTGTGCAATAATTATTGCCAGTCATCAACTGGCACGTGTAAATAGCGCCCAAGGAAGAGGCACCTTACCTTTCCTAAGAAGTCTCCTAAAGAAGTCTCTAGCGTGGCTGTAGGAAGAATTCTGCCAGCCTTAGTCTGAAGGGTTTGAATCCGTATATTTCAAGTATGCAATAGAAAAGGAGAGGATAACAAATAATCCATTCACAACATCTTCAGATTGGTTAATGTGTTCTCTTTATGTTTTTATGTGTAATAAAATAAGAATCCCTGACAACTGTCAGTGATCTTAGAAGCATAAGGTGCATATTTTCCTGATCTGGTTATCATTCCGCTGCTTACCTTATCTCCTTATCCTTGCTCTGTCCAGGATCTGAAGTTGCAATGATAACAGAAAGTTTTTTTCTCTTTGTAGTAACTGACCTGATTTATCCTCCTGTAATGAGCTTGGGCCACACTTTCAACTTTTTCTCTCAGATCACAAGGATTAAAAATGTAGTTCATAATTTGCACCTGTGGTTCATTATACTTAATGTTTTCAGGACATGAGGTTTTTAAGAAAAATATTAGGCATTTTAAGGATTCTCAGCACTGTGTAAAATACTCTTACAGTGCACATGCATAGTTTATTACATAGCAATTGGCATGGCATAAAGCTTTATGTTTATTACACAGCAATTGGCGTAAAGCTTACTTGTAATTTTACTGTATCTAATAAATACCTCCATAAACCAGCAGGTACAAAGGGAGAGGAAGGAAAGCCCAGTTCTAATCTTGTTTGTCAAAACCACGTGAAGATGCCCTGCTGTGTTCATGCAAATGATTAACTATAAGGAAGCCAGAGAGAACTAGCATGGATTGTAGAGATAAATCTTGACCAGAAAGCTAAAGAATACTATCACAGGGAATTATATCATAGTGTGTACCCTCTTGTTCCAGCGCCAAAGAGCTACTCTTACTCCAAAGAGTAAGATGCTCTACTGCATCTTCCAACAAACAAAAAACAAGTAGCGCTGTCCATCATGCCTGTAAGTCTCTATGTATTGAGGAAATTCCAGGTTTACCTGAAAACTGTTAACTGCTAATCCTATTGTTTTCCCCTTCCGCAGACTGTGATCTTTCAGAAGCTGTTATGTCAGCTTGAGAGACTAATCTTAAAATCTCTAGACCTAAAAAACACATCTGCTTCTGAGTTAAAGATCCATTCTCACATCCAAGGGTTGTAGTAGAATTGCCTACGTGAAAGACAGGTCAGACACCATGGATTTCCTGCTCATTCCTCTTCAAAATTCCTCCTTCAGAAAAACTAAGTCATCTGCTCTGCACTGAAGCCACAGTAATCTGCAGGACAAAGTTAGTTCTCAAGGGATGAGGATGCTACTGATATTCCCTGCATATATCCTGCTAAGCCTACCTAGGCTAAGCTTTCTTTCAAGGAAAAATTTCAGCAGGATTAAGGAAAGTGTATTGTTAGGTTATCTCCCCTATGCTACACATATACACAAACTGCCTGATCAGTAATGTACTTCCTGAGAAGAATATATATTTTGGTTTTAAAGGAAAATGTTCTAGAAAAGGAAAGAAAAAGAGGTACCAAACCTGCATGCAGTATCTCAAAGGCAAGCTGCAGCCTACTGGAAGGAGAAATTAAGACTAAAACCAGTGCCAGATTTGCTGTAATTCAAAACTACATTATGAATCTGGCTTTTTTTTCATCTGGCTGCTGAAGTTACTGACAAAGTGATTTTTTTCTTTTCTTCCTTCCATGAGAACTTGTAATGTGAGCTCCTAATGAAAAAGTCTGGGCATTTTCTAATCCAATAAAAAAAAAGAAATGTAACACAAAGCTAGCAAATACATCCTTTTGTCCCTGATGCATGTCATGAAATTGAAGTAAATAGATTTAAAACTCTAGCATTACAGACGACGAGATTAAAAAGCCATTAGTAACTACAGGGTATTAGAGCACTGGGCATCAAAAGGCCATTATGGAGAAATTTCTTGACCAGATAAAATCATATTGATATAATCTGTCTTCTATTATTTGATAAAGTGTTTTATTTTAGGCCCTGTTGTTTGTGTGCTATCCCTTTGTGCAACAGAACCAATAAATGAAAATTTAAAGTTCTGCTGCCTTCAAGGAACAAGAGAGGCAAAGAGACTTTGTCGCTTCAGAGACATTATGTGACTGCTGAAATAAAGTTTAAGACAAGTTAAGGCAAACAGATAACTTGACCATTCAAGGCTCCCTTTCAGCTAGTAATCAATTGTCCCGCCTCCCTAAAAAATCTTAATGGTCCCAGTTTATCAAAAAATTGCATACAGTGTCTGAAACTAGCATTTAATTAAAGGAAGAGTCCAGGGAGGCAAATTCTGTTCTGAACTGGTGTCAGATAACCTTGCTTTGCTGAAAAACAGAGGCATAAAATGTGAAAGACTACATAAACACCTTAAAAACAGGCATATCTGAATAAAGACGTTTACTGTATATGTGGGTCTCTGCTTTACTGTATTAAGCTTTTTCAGAAGCCTCCTCAAAAGAAATGCCTGTTGGGTCTCTATTACAGGAAATTTCCCATTATTGGTATGCATACACAGCAGCTATCTCTCAATACCACCTGTTCCATGACATATGCAAGTTACAAGGAGTAACTAAATTGTATTTATTTCATTGTATTGTATTCAATTAAAATTGAATGTGTGTTTGCAAAGTGTTTTTATGACCATAATAAAAAATAATATCTTTTTATAAATGTAACTGCCGTAAATCAGAGACTTAATCATTGGCTTAATGGGGTTCATGTTGTAGTTGCATCAGTGTACAGTATAAAGGAATCTAAAACCAGCCAAGAAATAGTTGTATCTTAAAAGAAGCTTATGTCTGTAGCAATGACAAGCTGTTGATTGTATAAGAACTTTTCTTTGCATTACCAGCTCTCACAAAAATGTTTGCCTAAGTGTCACTTTTGACATATAAATGATTTTTTTGAACACTGCATGAATGTTTGCAATACAGATGCCTGAGATGGTCACTTTTAAATACACATAATTGCCTTTGATACTCCATGTGTTTTCCTGAAGAAATAATATAAACTGTTTGCTTTACATGAAGATTGCTGCTGGTTTCCTCTTTGGTTTCAAAAGTTGTCAGGATCCCTATGACTTTGTGAGGTGTGCTGTCCTGTCCCAGCATACGGACGAAGCAATTTGTTTAGGCTTCCTTGCAGATTCAAGGGGACGTGAATACCTCCACAACTGATCTCAAGCAATGATGGCACCTGCCTGACTCATTATCCCAGCACATTTACGCAGTGCCCAACTCACGTTCTTTTCTCAACCTTTCCGTCACCTTATTTGTTTAAAATAAAAGCCTGAAGTCAAAGGACTTAGTAGTGCATGCAGTGATGCATGAAGGAAACAAATCAACCAGATTTCAGGCAACCATATGAGGCTGCAGATGCTATGCAAAATTTCTGTAGTACTCAGAAACAGTTAAGTACTACTAACCAAACCAGTCAGCAGAGGGGCCTGCTAATTCTTTCAGATGTAATCACTTCCTTTAAAGACAGAAGTCATATTAAGTCTAGCCTGGAGAGAAGATAAATAAGCCTGCTGCAGGAAAAATAAGAAATTAGTTTTTGCCACAAACTTCTGATCTCGTGTTTTTTTTTTTTGTTTGATCTTTTGGGTTTTTTTTTTTGCTTTTTTGTTTTGGAAGGACCAAAAAGACCATATAAGAAATTCTTACATCTTGCTTTTTTTAGGTGAGTTTTTTCCTTGCTTTTCTAAACTTCTGGATCTAAGCAAGGCTTGAAAAGATTCCATAACCTGAGAAGTTTAGATACTTCAGTAAATATCTAACATTTGGCATCAATATTGCCCCGGTAGATTCTTAATATGTATTGTTCAGGATTTTATTGAACCTGCCACAAATTCAGCTTTCTTTTAGAAACCTTGTGGAAGCTTTGGGTGCCTGCAGGAGCATGGAGGAACTTTTTTTTTTAGTTGCTTGCCTTTCCATGCAGTTTATGATGACACTGACTTTCAGTTATTATACAGATTAACATCTGTCTTGTACCCAGCTCTGATATCCCCTTCATGTTTAGTTTCACGGGTTCATGAAAATTTTAAAACCACATATGATCTAAAGATTTTACCGACATTGAATAAAGTCATTGGAACCTATGTCTATATGATGCCCAAACCCATTCAAGCTCTCTAGGCTCCCAGCAAGATGCAGGTGACTGCAGATCCCAGTTTCTGACAGCCGAGGATCCTATCCCCTAGTGCACACCTGCAGATAAACACCATTGTGACCGTGTTAAGGAGGCTGAGATGAACGATAAGAGGTTAAAAAAAGGAGGAGGAAAAAAAAGGAGAGGAGGAGAATAAAATTACAGCACAGTCATGAAAGAGAAGAAAATAATACTCTGTGAAGGCTTGTTTACCGTACATAGACGTAGAATAAAACTTGACCAATGGATTGCTGTAATTCAGGCAGTATCTTGATGGTTTGGAGAATAAGTTCAGCTCACCCCTAGCAAAGAAGGCAATGAGTTTGAGATGATTTCCACTGCAAGGGTAGCAGCAGACGTAGACATTCCAATGCTTTAATAAATCTCTGTTTACGTAAACAGCTGTGAGCTGTTTATGGGGTGATCTCTGGCTCATCCTCACTCAGGCTTAGAAATAGGCAGGTTCAGTAAGGTAATTTACTTGCATGTATTATGCAAGATCAACAGGCAGTTCTTATTTTGTATTGCACTTCTTCCTGCAATCTAAATGACTCATTACAAAATAACTCTGGACTGTTCTATAGGCAGTGTTGTACTATTTTAGTGAGTTTAAAGTCCATCCAGGTTACGATTCAAAGTCCGCAAATATCAGTGGTGTTTCTCTGTTGATCTCACTGAGTAGCTGATGAGCTTGGTTAAGTCTGCAAGAGAACAAAACATCTTCATTTCTCCACTCTTCATAAAATGTTTAGGTTTTCTTACTAGACATTTGTATGCTTAAATTTTGCTCTACTTGTCCCTCTATAGAAAAATTACTTCCAAAAGACCACCAGCATGCATAACACTTTATTACCATCTCTTCAGTAACAATTTGTCTTTCACCATTTCTAATTTTAGCCTTCTGTTCCCTAATGCTTTGATAGGAATGAAAAGATTTTTCGTTTGTTTTACTTAAGAGTTTTTTTAAAATCTTTTTCTGGACCTTCTTTTGTCTCATACACATCCATTTTATTTTTTTCCATTTTCCACATTACTCAGGTATTCCTAGGACAACTTTAAAAATTTTGCTGTCTGTATGTAACTTAGAAAACTCTGATTGTAACTGACTAGTCTCCATTTGTTTGTTTTTTTTTTTCTCCTCATGTTATGTCCTTGACAACTGTATATTGTCATCAAATTTTTCTTTTATTATTATAGCTTCTCTCTCACAGTTTTCTTTTTTTTTTTTGATGGAGCTGTAGCAAAACTATGTAACTCATCTGTGAGTTTAAATTGCAAATCTGATATATAGCTGTAAATAAAAATATTGGCAAAAGCTAAACCAGTAACTTGTGGACTTTCTTATTTACCTAGAATTAAAAAAACGTATAGGGAAAAGATACTCATCTGGTGGCAGTAGTGTGCCTGTTATCTCAGTAACTTAAGATCATTTGAGGATTAACCACTTTGTGTTCTGAGAATTATCTGACACTTAGTGGTGCCCCAAGCAAATGTTTCCTGCCTCAACAGAGTAGCAAATAGTCCTTAACGTTTGTAACGCTAGCAAGATACTTTAATAGTACCATTGTAGAGGAAACCTACCCCTTTGATGCTGAGCATGATGATTTGTACTTAAAACACTGGATACTAAACCACTGGTTTCACTGGAGCAAATTGTTTCTTAAAAAATCAAGAACATTCTACAGACTGATAAAGTAAACAGCTGGGAGGGAAACAGCACTCTTATATAAACCCAGTGATGTCTCTATCATAAGAAATAAGATATTTCTTTTCTTCAAGTGTCAGGGCACTTAACAGTATCATGAAGAAGGCTAGCTTGTTGTGCTTTCAGGGACAGAAAAACAGGCCTGGTGTTATTTTTTAACTGGTAAAACTGGTAAACTATATACATATAGGGCTCTTTTGTTCACAATAGTTTAAAAAGATGTATGTATTAAGAACAAGGCCAAACCTCTAGCAGGGTAACTGACACTGAAGACTGCTGAATTATGTTGAACACCTTTTCTGTTCTGGACTTTGCGGGATGGAGCGCCACAAAGTAACATGTAGTGTACATGTGCACAACACGGATTTCAGTTTTTTTGACTGAGATCTGCATACATGTCATTGGGGATTTAGACCGAAAAAAAAAAAGGAGCCTAGCAGTGACAGTCTTTAAAAGATTTCTTATGAAATAAGATAAAAATTTTTATTAATAGTCCCCCTATGACTTGGAAGAAAAATCCAAAAATATCTAAACAGAAAGATCCTTGCTTTAAGAATGTATATATAAGGTCACAGACAGTGAAAAGTGAATATAGGTTGATGCATTTCAGGAAAGCTAGGTTAATTTCACTGCTCAGAACTGGCTTATATTCAACTAGCTTAATTCTAGAGATATATCTAAAATCATATTGCTGTGAAAAGAGAAATGTAGGAGTAATTATTCTATGCATTTTGTCTGTGGTTTACCTGTCCATTCCCAAAATTATCTTCTGTAAAATTTGCCTACACAGTGAACAAATTATACTCTGTTAGAAATCATCCGGAGGTCAGAGGCAGAAAAACGAAGTATTAGATTTTGCACATCTGTAACTCTTTTGTCTAAAAAAACACTATTTGAAGATTTCCTAGAGGAGATATCAGTTTGAATAGACATTAACATTTCCATATGCTGTTTTTTAAAGGAGTATTTTCGTTTGGAAAATTTTCCTAAAGCATTATAGTGATTATGTCTCAGCGGTAATATCACTCAAGACATGAGTCTAAGAATGTATAATTGTAATAAGTTTTAGCTTCACTTTTGTATTTTTACAAGCTGTACAAGACAATGATTAGAAATATAGAAATATAACCCAGTATATCAGCACTATCTAGTTAAAAAGCAAAAAGCTATTACATGTGTTTTCACATAACAGATCATGAAACCATAAACTATTTTAATTTGAGCCTTTTTGAGAGTATAGTACCTACAATAATTATATCTGACCTGCAGCTTTCACCGGCACTATGAGTGTTTTTGTTCACATAAAATATGTGTCTGTACACGTGTGTGTACAAATTTCTTTCCACTGCCTATCAACATAATTATACTGATGTAAAGGTCACAGTGGCTGTGAAAGTGCTTCAGTTATTTCTGACAGGGAGTGTTAAACACTTCCTGTTCTCTGAAAGTCAGTACTTGAGCATGCTTTTCCTAAAATACTGTATGTCATGAATAAGAGAGCTCTGTCTTTTCTCACTCATTCTTAATTAAGTGGACAGGAGAACACGTTATTGATTGCTCCATCTCCAGCGCATGCTGTCAAACTGACAAACACCTCAAGATAAATTTTCACATACTTTCTCCTACATATTATTAAAATGACAGAAATCACACATACAAACCTATCTAAGCCCCTATCCTCCAATTTTCATGGAGAAAGGGATATATTACTTCCACAATAGAGGTTTTTTTCTAGAAAAATAAATCTATTATACAGTAGGAAAAAAATACGCAGCCTAAGAAACAGGCTTAATTACGATCAAGTTGGTATGTAAAAAGCTAATTAACTGAAATTATTCACTTTGGAAAAGAACAAAATCTGAGAACAAAAGTACAAAGCTAGAATATATAATACTACAATACATAATTCAGGAATCATAAAAGAAGTAAGCAGATGTTAGGCTGGAAGGTTAAATAAAATAAAATAATAACTAGAGTGTTATCATATATGAAAATCTATCATGTTTTTAACTCTTAAATCAATGTAAGATCAGAATAGGACTGGAAGATAGCAGAACAGATTTTACCAACTGTAAGGTATTAAAGTTCCACTTAGATTAGAGGGTCTGTGACAAATTACGCTGCTTGTGGTATCGATTCAGGCTACTTAAATAACCTCTGCAAACTGTTTAGGCATGCCTTCAGTACACCTCCAGAAGAACCACCTGAACAAACAGCTGTTACCAAAAAAAGAGCAGGTTAAAACAAAAAGCATGTTGTTCTTTTTGTGACAAGAGATTCTCAAAGACATTCTTAGTTATCAATTTTGTGGAATTTTATTACAGATAAACCAAGCAAAAATAATTGACTTAGTTTCAAAAGATTCAAAGATTTCCAGCACCAGGTCCTGTGAATAGTTGAAGTGCCAAAGCCAGACCTTCAATGATTATCTTCCAACTTGAACTTACAAAACGTTAGATCTCTGAAAAAGCTGAAAGGAAAGGGAAACTTCTACCATTATACATAGTTCTTCAGTCACTGTGTAAAGACAAAGAGAAAAAGTGAGACCAAATCTCATTCTTTCTTCCCTCTCTCCCTGTAAACAAATAAATAGTCAGTTTTGTTGAACTACGCTGACTTCTGTCAGTTTAGTACCTCAAGCGTCTCTGCAGTATGTGAATAAAATACCTCCATCTTAACTGTTGCTCTTTACATATTCAAAGAAAGGATACACACTGAAGTCAAGTATATAAGAATCTCTCTCTCACACATACATGCTCATCATATTAATAAAGAAAGAGAGCAACATCCAGATGTTGAAGATCCTGATGTTGATGGAAATTCCTATTGTTGTGTTAAAATTAGCAAGCTACATAAATTTATATGTGCTGAAAATCTCTTCCCAATAATGTGCTGTGCGCTTATATTGTATGTAGTTTTACAAGGTTGTATTTTCACTACCACTACTCTGATTAATATGTCAGTGGATACAGGTTGTTTACCAACAGTATGTCATTTGCCAGCAATAATAGTTACTGAAACATTGGTTTATATAACATACATTTCTCTGAAGCATCTCAACCTCAGTACATCACCATAGGATACATTTATGGATTGAGAACAAATTAATACGGACAGTCATACATTAACAACTTTGTTAACTAGTCATACACTCTAACGGTCCCAACCTGCTGTCACTGAAGTTGAAAGGATTTTTGCCACTGATTTCCAGTATCATTAGATACAGATTTTAGAATGATGGACAATGATATAAAAACACAAAGGTTATACTTGGAAATCATAGGGGAATCAACTCTGTAGTAACTTTTTTTATTTCTTTTTGCCCTCTTTAGAAACACTGTAACTTTTCAAACATAAACATTCCACAAACTAGAAGCCTATTAACACTTTGGGAAAATCTGCCACTGATAGAATGTTACTTGTATTAAAAACTCTATAGATACAGTAGTGCAAAGTGCCTAAAGATGAAATCACATCAGCCCATCTTCTCAGCTAGAAAAACAGTAAAACTTTATAGACTCGGCACGAAGCGAAGGTTGCTCCCTTCTCTGTACATCTAAATATTAAAAATATTTCAGGACATAGTAAAACCTCCTCATGAAAATGAAAAAAAAGCAATCACCAACTCCATCAATAGTGAACCCTGACTTTAAGTCAATAGGACATAAACAGGAAGCACAAATGAGATAATGAGCTCCTGTAATTGCAAATAAATGAAATGGATAAAATGCCTCTCCTGGCATTGTGTCACTGAGGAGAAACATAAAATTGAAATAAAAACAGCAAGTCACATATCAGCGGACTGATCACTGGCTTTGCTGCCACTAAAATCAATCACTGTTTTAACTGACTGAGTTCCAAAACCTATTCTATAAACAAAATCCTCACTCTTTCATCCTACCTTCTTTTTGTAGCAGAGCAGAGTCCACTGATATGAATCACAGAATCAGAATTACAGAACTCTTGAGGTAGGAAGGAACACCTGAAGATTACCGAGTGAGGAAGATGAATCTACCCAAACAGGGTCACCTAGAGCACACTGCACTATCCAGATGGTTTTCGAATACCTGCATGGATGGAGGCTCCACAACTGCTCTGGGTAACCTGTGCCAGTACTCAGTCATCTCCACAGTAAGCAAGTTTTTCCTAGGTTCAGATGGAACTGCCTGTGTTTCAGTTTGTACCCACTGCCTCTTGTCCCATCACCAGGCACCACAGACAAGAGTCTGGCCACATCCTCTGAACACCCTCCCTTCAGATACTTGTACACATCATATCCTCCCTCAGTCTTGTCTTCTCCGTGCTAAACAGTCCCAGCTCTCTCAG
This sequence comes from Struthio camelus, assembly GCF_040807025.1. Lineage (NCBI taxonomy): Eukaryota > Metazoa > Chordata > Aves > Struthioniformes > Struthionidae > Struthio > Struthio camelus. The sequence continues at coordinate 7,227,430 of NC_090982.1, read as the reverse complement.
CCCTCCCTCACAGTGGAGATGCTCCAGGCATCATCTTTACAGACCTTCTCTGGACCCTCTCCAGGAATTCCATCTTTCTCTTCTGTTGGGGAGCCCAGAATTGGACACAGTACTCCAGGTGAGGCCTCCCCAGGGCTGAGGAGAAGGGCAGGATCACCTCCCTCGACCTGCTGGCAACACTCTGCCTCATGCACCCCAGGAGACCATTGGCCTTCTTGGCCACAAGGGCACACTGCTGGCTCATGTTTAACTTGTTGTCCACCAGCACTCCCAGGTCCTTCTCGGCAGAGCTGCTCTCCAGCAGGTCAACCCCCAGCCCGTACTGTTGCATGGGATTATTCCTCCCTAGGTGCAGGACCTTGCACTTGCCTTTGTTGAACTTCATGAGGTTCCTCTCTGCCCACCTCTCCAGCCTGTCCAGGTCCCTCTGAAGGGCAGCACAGCCTTCTGGTGGATCAGCCACTCCTCCCCCCAGTTTAGTATCATCAGCAAACTTGTGGAGAGTGCACTCTGTCCCTTCCTCCAGGTCGCAGATGAGTACGTTGAACAAGACTGGATCCAGGACTGACCCCTGGGGGACACCACTAGCCACAGGCCTCCAACTGGACTCTGCACCATTCACCACAACCCTCTGAGCTCGGCCATCCAGCCAGGTCTCAATCCACCTCACCGCCCACTCGTCTAGCCCACACTTCCTGAGCTTCCCTGTGAGGATGTGATGGGAGAGAGTGTCCAAAGCCTTGCTGAAGTCCAGAAAGACAACATCCACTGCTCTGCCCTCATCTACCCAGCCACTCATTCCATCATAGAAGGCTAGCTGATTGGTCCAGCATGATCTCCCTTTGCTGGAATCCATGCTGACTACTCCTGAGCACCTTCTTGTCCTCCACATGCATGGAGGTAAGTGTCTCCATGACTGGCTGCTCCATCAGCTTGCCAGAGCTGGAGGTGAGGCTGACTGGCTGGTAGTTCCCCAGGTCTTCCTTCTTGCCCTTTTGGAGGACTGGAGTGACATTGCCTTTCTTCCAGGCCTCAGGCACCTCTCCCTATTGCCATGTCCTTTCAAAGATGACAGAGAGTTGCCTTGAAATGACATCAGCCAGGTGCCTCCGCACTCGTGGGCAGGTCATAGCAGGGCCCATGGACCTGAGTGTGCCCACATTGCTTCAGTGATCTCTAACCTGATCCTCCTCCACCAAGGGAAAGTCTCCCTTTCTCCAGACTTGTTCCCCAGTCTCCTGGGTCTCAGATTCCTGAAGGCTGAACTTACCAGTGAAGATTAAAACCAAGGCAGCATTCAGGGTGTTGGCCTTTACTACATCTCTGAGATCAAGATTTCCTTCAATGCCTTGGAACAGTCTCATTGTGAGCACTGCCCTGGGAGAAACTGTAAGATATAGTGAGCTTGTCTTTTACTTAATATGTTCTACAAAGTTTGTTTTTCAAAAGGTTGTTATCTGAGTCCATATGCACAGAGATGATTTATCTCCAGCTTTTGTCTATATCTTATTAAAAACTCAAAAGTGAATTCCAAGTATCACCTTGAGACAGACAAAGCAGCAGGAGCCTGATCCACAAAAACTTCCTCATCTAATCACTAGTAATGTAGTGTTAGTACAGCACAGATGCCAGAAAAATCATCTAGGAGTGAATTTACTACTAATTCTCATTCAGTGAAAGAAAAAAATAATTCTAGTTGGAAAACAAAGAAGAAGTGATCTGTTGGGAGAGGTTGAGAAAGGAAAAGTGACTGAGATGAGGTCGACACATGCTTCAAAGACATTTGTGGAAACAAGTGATTAGAAAAATACAAGCTGCTCAAACCAGCACCATAAGAAGGGACATGCCATGGATTAAAATGCCTTCACCCAACAACTCTCCCAGTCTTTTCTTTTTAAACAGAAGCACTGTTTCTTTTGCTGGATTAGTAAAAAAGCTCTTCTTCCCAAACAAGATGGCAAAGTGTTGATGCAGGCAGTGAACTTTGTCTCGACATGGTAACGATTTTAAGAGAGAAGACAATATGTGCTTGTGTGTGTGTGTCCTACACACTGACCCCACAGGGCATCCACAGTGAGCTCTTTGCAAAATATCACTGTCTAATTTTGCTTTAAATTGGCTAATGAGCATACAAGGAACAAACAGTTCATTGGTCAAAGTGCTAATAAACAGCCTTTAATTACAGAATCTTACTGTAGTTCAGAAGAATCAGTCTTCCCTTCCAAAAAATTGAGTAATAATACAGTCCCACTCTTTCATTAACATGAATTATTTCTCTGAAAAGTGGTGGCTTTACAGTTAGAAACCCAGCTTGCCAACACTTCTCACTGACCTGAAATTTCTTCGAACTCACCTCAGGCTTCTGGAAATTGCTATAGATTATTGTAGCACACAGGCTAGGGAACAGAACTCAAGCAACTAGGGTTAAGTTGTTCATATACACCGCTGAGGTAGGATTCACCACTGCTAATTCACGCAACATAAGTAAGAAACTCAATAATTGCAAAGAGTTAGGTCTATGTCTTTAGTGGCTTCTTTGTCTGTGTACTAATGAGCTGTATCTTTGAATACAATTTGTGAATCTTCCTCTTTGTAAATAACACAACTTAGAATAACCAAGAAGCTGTAACTCGAGCAGTCCCAAAACATCTGAAAAATACAACAAAACCAAGAGTTCAAGTACATATCTCCTTCTTAGATGTCAGATCCATGGAATGTAAATAATAAAAAAATCCAGGAAAGAATCTGGCCTTAAGAAGGGAAAAAAAGAGTCCTGAACCTGCTTCTATGTTTGATCAGTAGGGAGCCCTGAGCATGACATAGAAGTTGTTGCGTCTGGAGATTTCAAGCACTTCGAGGGCTGAGGTACTGAATTGCTCAGGAATATTTATTAGTTTTCCCCAAGATAAATATGTTCAGTATTTTTATACCACACACAATAAATTTGTCACACTGACCTGAATTCTCTTCTCTTTTTCTAAATACTTGAAACTTACAGATACCAAAGCTAGCGGATGGCAATTTTTGCTTAGTCATCAAAAGTAGCTGCAAGGTTTTATGTACTGAGAATGTAAGCATTCTAATATTACTTTTCTAATTGCTTTTCTAAATATTAAACCATTACAGTTAGAAGTAATATACTTTTATTATAAATGTCCAGGAAATATGGAAGAATATTCACTGAAGTTGATTCAAGCTAAAGCTAGGAGTTGCCTGGAAATTAAGGTGTGCTACGCTGCACTAAGGACATGATTACACAGGTTCAGCTTATTGCATTCCATTGTGTAGCGAACAAGCAGGGGATTTTTTTAACCCCCCCTAAGAAAACACATCCTCCTGAGGTCTATGTAAAGTGTAGAGAATAAGTCTAATAGCTGTGTAACTAACCCACAACTACGTAAATAATAAAGGCATAATTTAGGATTATTAATATGTTAAAATTTGTAAGGACTTTTCTGGCATTTAATTAATGTTTGCTAAGACATTCTACAGAAAATTAAGTATCAATTAATAAAAATACTGACATTTAGTTAAATACTTTAATAGCTGCCACTATTATTAACTCGATATTGCTGGCTTTCTTAATTGCAGTTAAGAGCCTAAATATTTATTACCATTTTTCTGTGTGAAAATTGAATTATATTTGTGTCCTGTAGTTTCAACCAGATTACACATCACCCTTTCTATTAAAGATTATACAAAATCTTTCCTATTAAATCTTAATAAATGCTCTTTTAACTGTTAATTAATGCTTAACTGACATCATTGTCATAAAATCACAGACATTTTTTTCTTCATAAAAAGCTGAATGGTTAGACATATTGTCTTCTCCATTTACGGCGACGAATATCAGTTTGTTGACTGTGCTGTACTGGGGGCCTCTGCTTTGCTAATAGCTGCTTGTGGACCCAATTCCTAAATGGTCTGAATATGACAAAATGTCACGCTGTCAGATTCAAATAACTGAGCGCACATGAAGATTGATGACCTAAAGAACAACCAAGAGATAAAATTGGTCAGTCTCTCTGAACTGGAGAAGCACTATTGTGTTTAATAAACCTCTGCAGAAGGTCTGCAGAAGCTCTGCACAGCTCTGAGATAGGATCCTCCTATAAATAGTATGAAATTTCATCATCACCTCTCTAATTAGTCTTTCCACCCAGTTGCCCCTGTATCTTCTTCCCTCATTTGCTATCATCTTCTGTTTTCTCTCCTCTTGCCCTGAGATCACTGCTGCTTAAGTTTATGCTTCATTTCAGAGACTGAAATTAGAAGCTCCTCTGCAAGAAGCTGACTTTGCCTAGAAACAGTTAGGCTAGCGTTTCTACCTCTGAAAGCAAGGTATGGTAGAGAGGTACAAGATCTACACAAACCTAGCCAAATTAGCTGTGTTGCCTTGTTAGCCCCCTAACTCTACAGGCAATAGGATGCCAACTTTCCCCTCCATCCCCAGCATGAAGGGATCCTACATTTGGAGTACTTCAATTGCTGTATTGAATGGCAGTTATGTGATTTGATTGTACTTATGGCCTTGAGAGGCTGTAGCTGTGTATGTCTGCCTTCTACAATAGGCTAACACCAAATACAGACAGAATAGCTCTCAGGCCTACCATTATCCGGAAGAAAAATGGCCCTTTAGCACAGCAATCCTAGAAGAAGAGCTCTCCAGGAAGCTACCATACTCCATCCATTCTTCGCTACAAAATCTCTGTGAGGCAGCTGTGAAAAAAGTTAAAGCTGATCCAAGAAACTTGCTGATGCGGTGAGGAACATTTACCTTGCCTTCCAACACACACTACACTCAGTGTTCAGAGTGTGAGAAATAAGATTTTTGCAAAGTTTTTATATTTAAAATCTCATTTTTTCTTCCTGAAATTCAGATTTCACCAGATTTTTCATCTGGCGAAGAAATTATCAGCAAAAGAGTGCAACAGACTTCCATATTCCTTTTCCATTTTCATCGTTCTATGCTATGCTGTGTACCACTGGAACAGCTGCTCGGTTTCATCCCAGGAATGAGTGCACTTCATAGTGTGTTTAGGGCTTGCTTAAAGATGCTCTTTTAAACTGACACACTCTTCTAGAATTCACAGTTAATGAGACAGCAAAGAGAGAATAAAATATCAGCATTTACAAAGTGCACATGGATATCCTGGGATGAAATCCAGTACCTAAATACATTATTTCGATTTGGCCACAGGAGAAGCTGCTATCACGTCGACACACACACACACATAAAAAGGCTGAAAAAAGTCAGTAAAGGTCTGAGATATTTCCTGACCTAGTTATAAAGAGCAGTTCTTTCCTTTTCTTTAGGTGATCTGTCCCTATCTCTGATCTTAATCTACTCTCGCTCCTGCTTTCCTAGTTCTATTAAAAATATTAACATGAAATTTACAAATACAGGACATCTGTGTCATTAAACAATACAACATACCTTAAAGCTTAACAAATTCCCAAATTTATGATAACTAGCTATACTGCATTGATAGCTGAATATTCCTTTGGCTATAGGATTATGAAAACCCCCACCACAACTATATTAGGAACCACTCCCCAAAAAATATTCAGTAAACTTGTTGGTTAGATGACAGACAATACAGCCATACTGCCACTGTCCTGGTACTGTCCTGTGTCCCCATACTGCAGGCCATAGCTAGTCCCATTAAATTTAACACAACTTGTAGTATCAGTCACTTTTGAAGAACGAGACATATCATCTAAAATGCAGTAACAGCCAATACCAGAAAGTTAGGATAGTAACAGGCTAAAATGCTTTAAAAGCTTGTTTTCCTTCAGCTGATTTCACTGACCTACCATATAACTTACATTAAAAGAGGAAAAAAGCATAGACTTATCTACAAAAAGAAAATGTAAGAAAATGACAAAGCTCTTCAGATAACTCTAATCCCTCTTTGCTTAGCTGGAGAACTCATTTAGAAACTGAACTGAAAAGTAATAAAACAGTACTTAAATTGGACCTGTACTCCTCCACCTCAATATTAAGAGAAATGGGTATATATCACTGTGCTTTCCCATACATGAATGGTTATTTATAAGCGGCAGGAACTAATGCAATGCAAAATGAGAAAATAGCCATCTTTTCATCATGCGATAAAGTTTAGAATCATTCTGTAAGCAGTGTCCATGATAAATGAAAGAGAAGAAATAAATTAGGTTTATTACACTTTGAAATTTATCAAGGCAAAAAAAAAAAAAAAAAGGTAACTTTTATCAGGCTTAGATTTCCTGGAAGTGTTTCAATTACATAAAGATAAAAGCTGTAATTATTACGCTTAGCTTAGCTCAGTCAGTTAGTGCTTTCACGCATACACTGCACACACAAAGAAACTGAAACCTCAATTTTTCCTCTCCGACAATTTGGTTTTCATTGTAGGGAGGAAGAACAGGCAAACTTTTCAGACAGATACTTGTTATACTCTTTACATTTTTACCATATACCTTATATCCTGTACTGCTACCAGTTTGAAAGGGCCTCTGGCAGCTGATTTCACAAATAAGAACAGGCACACAAACTGGATATTTACAAGCCGCAAATGAGCAGCTGTGCTACGTGTTCATTTCAAAGCCTCGTATTAGCAGCGTGCTAACTCATATGCGTTTGCAAATTGTTATGATCACTGCTCAGAGATCACCGTATCAGTTGCAACTGTAACAATTTCAAAAGTGTTTCAGACTTACAACGCCTGTAACAGCACAGAACTGGTAATTATCTGTCATCTAGCACCATGTTTCCTTCAGCTGATTACATCAGTCAACAAATCCTGTGCATGCAGGATAGAAAAAAAAGAATAAATGTAAGTATAGCTATAAACATAGGTATAGATAAGCATGTACTTTTTCTGCAGGTTTAACTAATAACAAGAAGATATTCATTTTCCTGTATGAAATCTGTCTAGATATAGCATCTGTTCACTTCAATGTTGTTAAAAAAACATTTCTTTTTAATTTGCAAATAGAAATGTTTCTGTGGAAATGCTTTTCAGAGAAAATTTATTGTATTAGACCACCGCTGTAAATTTTCTCCTCCATTACTATAAATTTTCTCTAAATGTTGAATGGTTTATAACTATAATTACTCTTGTGTGCCAACATTAAACTTTTAAAAGTTTAATTTGGAGACTATTCGGAGAAACTCATCTTTTTTACAGCCTCATAAATAGTGCTTTGATGAAATGAACAGTGGCTGAGTGTCTGCCCAATGTGAATACAAATGATACTCTGCAGCATCTCACTTATAAAAAGGGAGCAAATACTTCCAAGGCTCAAGTGATCAGCTAATGTTAAGTGCAAGAGCGGTATAAAATGATGCACCACCATTATGCAGGAACGTCGTGCACGCCAGCGTGATGATCATTTACTAGCAAGTACTGCAGCTGGGGAGTTCAAGCTGTTCTAGCAAGAAAGGACTACACACCGCGGTAGTTTGTGAAAACGCACACGCTATGTAATGTACTTTAGGGTTTTATTTACTGTTTGAGGCTTTAACAGGCAGCTCTGGCTGAGGTCTAGGATGAACCTTTTGCTGTTCTCCCGCGTCCCTTCACCAGCGAGCTGCAAACAGCCTCACTGGTAACAACCAGATCCAACCAGCCTTGAAGCACCACGGTGTGTAGCGGCTGACTCAGGTGGTGGAGACGCCAACGAGGAGAGGTGCAATGCTAGACCCTGTACTAACAAACAAAGAAGGTCTAGCTGGAGAGGTGAAGGTTGGGGGCAACCTTGACTGCGGTGACCGTGAGAGGGTGGAGTTTAGGATCCTACGAGGAGGGAGCAGGGCAATGAGTAGGATTGCAACGCTGGACTTCAGGAGAGCTAACTTTGGCCTCTTTGGGGACCTACTTCATCTCATGGGGTAGGGCCCTAGAAGGAAGAGGGGGTTCAAGAAAGCTGGTTAATATTCAAGCATCACTTCCTCCAGGCTCAAGAGCAGTGCATCCCCATGAGTAAGAAGTCGAGCAAAGCGGGCAGGAGACCTGCATGGATGAGCCAGGAACTCCTGACAAAACTCCAGCAGAAGAAGGAAGCCTACAGAATGTGGGAAAGGGGATAGGCCACTTGGGAGGAATACAGAGTGTGCAGGGCTGCGACAAGGAAGGCTAAGGCCCAGTTGAAATTCAATCTGACAAGGGATGTCAAGGACATCAAGAAGGGCTTCTTCAAATACATCAAGAGCAAAAGGAAGCCTAGGGAAAATGTGGGTCCGCTGCTGAATGGGGCGGGTGCCCTGGTAACAAAGGGTACAGAGAAGGCAGAGTTGTTGAATGCTGCCTTCGCTTCCGTCTTCACTGCTAAGGCCAGCCCTCAGGAATTCCAGACCTTGGAGACAAGAGAGGAAGGCTGGAGAAAGGAAGAGTCTCCCTTGGTGGAGGAGGATCAGGTTAGAGATCTTTTGTCCAAACGTGACATCCATAAATCCATGGGCCCTGATGGGATGCACCCACGAGTGCTGAGGGAGCTGGCGGATGTTATCGCTAGGCCACTCTCCATCATCTTGGAAAGGTGCTGGAGATCAGGAGAGGTGCCTGAGGACTGGCAGAAAGCCAATGTCACCCCAGTCTTCAAAAAGGCTGAGAAGGAGGAGCCAGGAAACTCCAGGCCTGTCAGCCTCACCTCCATCCCGGGAAAGCTGATGGAACAGCTCCTCCTGGAGGTCATCCCTAAGCATGTGGAGGACAAGAAGGTGATCTGGAGTAGTCAGCATGGATTCACCAAAGGGAAATCATGCTTGACCAATCAGCTAGCCTTCTCGGATGGAGTGAGTGTCTGGGAAGATGAGGGCAGAGCAGTGGATGTTGTCTCCCTGGACTTCAGGAAGGCTTTGGACACTGTCTCCCATCACATCCTCCTAGGTAAGCTCAGGAAGTGTGGGCTAGATGAGTGGACGGTAAGGTGGCTTGAGAACTGCCTGGATGGCCGAGCACAGAGGGTTGTGGTGAATGGCGCAGAGTCTAGTCTGAGGCCTGTGGCTAGTGCTGTTCCCCAGGGGTCAGTCCTGGATCCAGTCTTGTTCAACGTACTCATCTGCGACCTGGAGGAAGGGACAGAGTGCACTCTCCACAAGTTTGCTGCTGATACTAAACTGGGGGGAGTGGCTGACACACCAGAAGGCTGTGCTGCCATTGAGAGGGACCTGGACAGGCTGGAGAGGTGGGCGGAGAGGAACCTCCTGAAGTTCAGCAAAGGCAAGTGTAAGGTCCTGCATCTAGGGAGGAATAATCCCATGCAGCAGTACAGGCTGGGGGTTGACCTGCTGGAGAGCAGCTCTGCCGAGAAGGACCTGGGAGTGCTGGTGGACAACAAGTTAAACATGAGGCAGCAGTGTGCCCTTGTGGCCAAGAAGGCCAATGGTCTCCTGGGGTGCATGAGGCAGAGTGTTGCCAGCAGGTGGAGGGAGGTGATGCTGCCCCTCTCCTCAGCCCTGGGGAGGCCTCACCTTGGGTACTGTGTCCAATTCTGGGCTCCCCACTACAAGAGAGACATGGCACTCCTGGAGAGAGTCCAGCGGAGGGCTACCAAGATGATTAGAGGGCTGGAGCATCTCTCCTATGAAGAAAGACTGCAAGAGCTGGGCCTGTTCAGCCTGGAGAAGATAAGACTGAGAGGCGGTCTCATCAATGTGTATAAGTATCTGAAGGGGGAGTGTCAAGAGGATGAGGCCAGCCTCTTCTCCGTGGTGCCCAGCAACAGGACAAGAGGCAACGGGCAGAAACTTAACTACAGGAAGTTCCACCTAAACCTGAGAAAAAACTTCTTCACTGTGAGGGTGACAGAGCATTGGAACAGGTTGCCCAGAGAGGTGGTGGAGTCTCCTTCGCTGGAGATATTCAAAAGCCGTCTGGACGTGATCCTGGGCAATCTGCTCTAGGTGACCCTGCTTGAGCAGGGAGGTTGGACTAGATGATCTCCAGAGGTCCCTTCCAACCTAAACGATTCTGTGATTCTGTGATTCTGCCTTCCATAAAAGGAAATGTTCCTGATTAAGAGCTGTGATTGGTTGGGAGCTTCTGGCACATGTAGGGAAGTCCACAGAAGGCCTTGTTACCACCTCAGGTAGAGATGGCCCGGGGAGGGGCTGCGGGTGGGTGTGGTGCCTTGTGCCCCCCCCCCCCCCCCTTAGAGGGCTGTAGACGCCAAGCCTGTATCCTGACCTAACCCGAAAGATACCAAGAATTCATTTGACAACACCCAAAACTGAGATCCTGTGTCACCGAATGAATAAAGAATGCCAAAACAGCAACTGGACTATGGGTATGATGAGTGCTTTTGGCTGGCTGGCTTGAAGTTTATTTCAGAGAAAGCGCAAGTCTGAATAGTAACAGTTATATTTAAAATTTATACATACAAACGCATACCTGTATACATGGACTGTGTGTGTCTGTATCTGCCAGTCCTGCCAATGACCGCTGTGTGTCCCCCGTTCAGCTGCTCCTGCATGTGGCGCCTGGCTACGTGGCCATGTTAGGCTGCCATGGGGTACCACTGCCGCTACTAGCTTGTGGCAGCACCCAACGCCTCATGGCGCCCTTGCACAACTCAGCCTTAAAAAAGCATTGCATTGATTTAATTGTCAAGAAAAAAATTTTTTTTTGTATTTTGATAGTTGAAAATAGCAGATGGAAAGGAGAGCTGTTAATAGGAAGAGGCAGAAAATAATGCTGGTGACTAGGACACCCATAATTCTTTTCTTAACATTATTGCAAAGTACATGTTGCAGGGCACACAATGCCTTGGTAGTCATGTGGCTCTGGAATTCCCATTATTTGCAAATGAGGACTAGCTGTTCATGATAAGACCTGGAGAATTTGGTACACGTTTAGCAGTTCAGATAGAATATTCCTTCCACATTTATATATATGCATATGCATGAATATTTATGTAGTTCCCAAATAACACAGATCTATTAAGTGTTAAATATGACAATCGCTTCTTAAAAACACTCATCACCTAAAAATGTTGAAGGAGGTGGGGGAAAAAGACTAACTACCAACTGCTCAGAAAGCACTAAGGCTCACAACTGGATATCTTAAACAATTTTCAGATGAACAGCATATCAGAAATCAAGAAAACCTTATAAAAGGTTAGTGACACTGCATTTTATTCTATTACAGCTATGAATTTGATCAAAAGCATACTTTACGAATGGTACATAGGACTGTCTCTGGATATAGTTTTCTGTTCTATTCCTTGAAAAACAAAATATACTAAAAGAACTTGAGACTAAGTGTAAGCCTTTTTTTCTTGTATTTCGTATCAGTTGGTCATGATCTCAGCTTAAGATGTTTCATTCTCCAAAGCTGTCTTTTGTATTTTCAGTGGCTGTGGATATTGTCTGCAAAGACTCTGTTATAAATATTTGCTTAAAAATTTTATTTGCAGGCTGTAAGAAATCAGGTATGTATGTAAGTGCAGTTGAAGTAGATGGCTGCTTATGATAAGAAAAGGTTAGGGCAGCAAAAACTTAAATTGCAAGTGTAAAAGATTTTTGTAGTTGACAATGTGTTTGCTATTTAAGTTAGCAAAGTAAGAAGAATTAATAATTGCAGTTGTTCATGTAGTTATGAGACATTTAAAACTTTCAAAGCAAAAATCAAAAATATTCTTTCTGTTAGAAATAAGCTAATGGTAATGCAACCAGCTGTATGGAACTGGATGTTTAAAACTGAATATTCCAGTTCCTGGATCAAATTCCAACAATGTAAAATATCTGTAAGTGTAGTTTGTTGGTTAGTTAGCGGGGCTGTATGCCAGCTTTGTACTGTTCTAGTCACAACATCTGAACCATTCTGATGAGTTTGACTTACTGTTTCTCTTACAGTATTTACAAGAAGTGAGAAAGAACCGAATTAGTCAGGTAATGCCATGTCTTATTGTCATTTCAAGAGGCAAGAGAAGGACACCTATAATTGAGGAGTCAAACTTTGTCCTCCTGAACTACCATTTTTTAGTATGTTTTGCACAGATATATGTTACTGTCACAACACTTGATAAGCAACTGTTCTTATTATGATTCACACACTCAAAAAACAACAACCAGTGGAAAAACAACCTCCAGTGAAAGACAATTCTACCAGATTTTAGCTTCACAAAGTGTTTAAAAGTGCTTAAAGCAGTTACAGTTGTCAAATAGGGAAGAAAAAAGGGAAACACCTTTACAGCTGATGTGGCATCCCATGGGATTTAAAAGTGAGCCATGAAAATGAGACATACTGTTAGAGAACAGTGAATCAGCAAAGGAATGTTTGCTTTTAGAGCACGGCTTTGACACATCAGCAACGCCTTTTTGTGTGATACATTAGGCAGCTAAAGAGATTAGACAGAAACTAGAGAGAAAAACAGAGAATGCTTTAGATTACAGGCGCTCCCTGCTCCCTGTAAGTGCCAAGTATTTTGAGTTGATACGATTACTACTGTTTATTTGGGCAATGAGCAGGAATAAAAGGATCTTGAATAAGAAGTGATGTATAGGGAAAACAAGGAGGCTTATCAGGAGATCAGTTTGGCTAATCAGGGAACCCATGATGGAGCTCCAGTGCAAAAAGGCAGCAGAGAGAATGTAGAAGCACGAGAAATTTACAAATGTTGCACAGGAATGCAGGGATGGTATCAGGAAAGCAAAAACTTACATGGATATGAGACTGACAAGGGAGATAATGACAAGAAGAAAAGCTTCTACCACTAATTAGCAGTAACAGGCCGAACAAAGAAAGTGTGGGGTGGCTGACTGCGAGACAACAGACAATGGTAAGGCGGAGGTTGCAGGAAACAACATTGAAAAACATGAGGCAGAGACTGAGAAGAACACTCTGAGAGGAAACTCAATGTTTTCTTTGCTTCAGTCTTCACTAATAAGATCTAACAGGTCTGTGTGCTTAGGGAAAGAATTCAAGGAGGAGAATGACCATTGATGGATAAGGGTCCTTTCAGAGATTCCTTAAACAAACTTGATCCATGTAAATCAGTGGGACTTCATGGATTGCACACCAGGGTCCTGAGAGAGCTGGCTGATGTTGTTTCAAGGCTGCTCTCTAACATCTTTGGAACGTGATACAGACTAGGAAAGATAGACAATGGTGGGGGAGGGGTAAAGCAAATATTGCACCTGTAGTCAAAGAGGACCGAAAGGATAATCTGGAAAGCTACACACCAGGCAGCATACCATTGAAGCCTGTGAAAATCATGGAGTATGTCCTCTTAGAGCACATTCAAGGGCAATTGCAGGAGGAAAGGATGGAGAGCAGTCAACATCGATTTACCCAGGACAAAAATTTCTTCACACAGCTGGCTGTCATCTATGATAAATGGCTGTAGATAAGACGATAGCAGAGGATAGCATTTTCTTTAGTAAGGCTTTCAGTATTCTCTCCTAGTTTTCTTAGGTTGTTATGGTCTGGGTAGGTGGACAACCAGATGAGGTAAATTCCTGGTTCATTGATCAGATTAAGAGTGTGGCCGTTAATGGGTCATACTTGTGTGGAGGCAGGTGCCAAGTGAGGTCCTGCAAGGTCTGTCATAGGACCTGTCCTGCTCAACATCTCAGTCAGCAACCTGGACAAGATGAGCGCAGTCTCTCTTGTCAAGTTTGCTGTAGACACGACATGGCACGAATGAGTCAGGATGCGTAAGGGCAGAGTTGTTGTTATTCCTAGGGCCTGGGCAGGTGGAAGGGGCAGACAGATCTTATGGGCCGTTCAGCACGGATAAAACCCTCCCTGCCTAGGGATGGCAGAGCCTTTACGGCGACACCAGCTAGGGCTGAAGGACTGGGAGCAGCTCTGCAGAGAAGCGTTGGCCTTAGCAGGAGCAAGTGGAGCAGGAGCCAGATGTATGCCAGGCAGCCCCAAGCATAGCAACATCCTGGGTGTTGTGAGCAGGGGCATGGACCCAGAGCAAGTGTAGAGCAGGAATGATCCTCTCTGCTCTGCACTTGTTGCACCCCAACTGGATGTTGCTTCTGATTTGGACAAGCAGCGCAAGAAGGACATCAACAAACTGAAGCTGGTTCAAGGGAGGCTGTTGAGATGGTCAGGGGCTAGATCCCTTGCTCTATGAGAGGGTGTAGCGGCAGAGGAGCGGCGGCTGCAGAATAGAAACCTTGCCATTGTACTTAATATAAAAAAATCAAATTTATTACCATTACAGCAAAACTACTGAATTGGACCTAATCCTTTTCCCTCTCTCACTGGTTATGTTCATTCGAATGCCAGCGGAGTGGACTCTAGTAGTTGCAAAAAACTAAATTATAGCACAGTTGTAACAGTGTAATATTTTAACAAGTAAACAGTTACAACAACTATAATTCGACAACCCTATGTCTTAAGTGTATTCCAAATATAACTCCCAGAACAACCCACCAAGACAATTCTGTGCAAATCCTTCTTTCCTGGGAAGAGAACACTGAATTAAACACTTAATTAAACAGAAGAGATGGAAGTTCGACTGAAAGGTAAGGGGCGGTAGAGGGGGCAGGACAGGAAACCCACACCTATACTACACCTGTGGTGATATTTGTGAGATAGCATGTGCCTAAGCACCCCACTCTCCAAGGTGAGATCAGGCTGCCTGGCCTCTCACCTAAGCAGGCCACCGTACACTAAGCCAGCATCGCGGTCAGCGGGGAGTCCAGTCGAGGTTCTCAGGCCAGCTATGAACATCTGCACCACCTGCACTGCCATTATAGTTCTGTTTTCCACCACAGCCGCCAAAACTACCACTTCTGTTCTCGTCACCTCCGCCATCACTTCAGCCTCCATCACCTCCCTCTCTGCCACCTTCACTACTCCCCATTCCCTGCTGAAGACAGCAGCCGTGGGCATGGATATTCAGACATTTCCCCAACAACAAGGTGTTTTTGACTTGGGCCAAACTTGAAACCCTACAAACCCACTTGCTGCCTGTGGGAGGCCTGGCCCACTCACCAGGATGCCACCTTGGCTCTCGTGTGTCATTCTCCCTGCAAGGAGAAGACCATGCTCCAGCTGTGACACTAGTGGCTCCCTGAGCCCCACTGCCCACCTCATGGCCCACCCTGGATGGTCAGAATGCAGTGGTCTCCCTCATGGGACCATGCTGGGACTAGTTCTCTTAAGTGTCCGCCATAATAACTTGCGTAAGGGGACTGTGTGCACTCCTGTCAAGTTAGCAGCAGGCAGAGGTGGGGCTGGTGGGGGAATGAGTCAGCCTACAGGAGCAAGCACGGCACCAGAGGACAGGGCAGCTCTTCAGAGCACCCTAGAGAGACTAACAGTTGTCTGATGGTGTTCACCAAAGGCCAGTGGGCAAAGCCTGCTCCTTGAGATGCATTCTCCTCCTACAGCAGAACAGGCTGGGGATGACTGGCTAGGCAACAGGGGTGTGGGTCCTGGGGGGCAACACCTTGGCCACAAGGCAGCAGTGCACCTGAGTGGCAAAGAAGGCCTCCCGCAGTCTGAGTGGCATTAGCATGGGGACAGCCAGCATGGGAAGGCAGACTTGCCCCACTGGTCAGTACCAGTGAGACCGCAGCTGGAGCGTGGTGTCCGGTCTTGGGTTCCAGAACACAGACACGGATGTGCCAAGCCCAGCACAGGGTCACTCAGCTGGCTGGAGCCATTGGGTGTACAAGAAGAGGGGAAGAGCTCTAGTTGCTGCATACTTGCCATCCTCACTTTCTGTGCGATCTTGACTTCCCAAAATAATGTTGGTCGCTACAGCTTAGGTGGCCACTGACTGTCACCTCCCCAAACACTTATGCTTTCTTGGGAAGCAGCAGCTCCAGCTGTGCGCAACTCCTGCATGGCCTGGCCAGCACTGGCACCAAGATAGTAGCCCCAGCATACAGTTCCAGGGCACCTTGCATCCTGCCGCATAGCCCTGCTTTCCACCACTTATGGAACAAGGTCTCAGTCCCAAGAAGGACCATGGTCGGGAATCTGGACTGCTTCCACTTTTGGTTACTTCAGGTTGGTTACTTTGGTTTGTTTTTTTAATATTTTAACTAAATGTAATAGAATAGCTAGATTTCTGTGGTGGATACTATTTCTTAAAGGGTAGAGGTAATATTAAAGAAAGAACTTTTAAAAAGTTGTGCAGTTCAAATATATTTCATGTCCCTGAGTGCAATGAGCCATATACCCCAGCTTTTTACATAATTATTTGTTTTACTTTACTCTCACATCTTTGCAATAGTCTCTTTTTCCATCACAGTGCAGCTACTCCTTTGTGAGTGGGAAGCCATAATGCATCTCTCTATCATACAGGTTTGGAGGGCTTATTAATTTTTCCTGCAAAAGTTAAATAAAGTGCAAAACTTTCACTCCGTCAATCCTTTAGGAAGCTGTCCAAGGTGACATTTCATTAGGACATTTTGTCAGTGGATAAATTGTACAGCATGCTCTGAAGAGAAGGCAGAAAACATCCCGTCCTTTTTCATTAGATCCATCCAAAGCTGAACCACTGGAGATTACATACAAAAGGCACACGAGACAGAGGGAGCGCTATTCTGCCTGTAAACTGCATTAAACATTCATTCCCTTCTGAATGCTTTGAGTCAGCGTCCTGTCTCTTGTTAGTCCCCAAACTGGCTATTTAATTTTCAGGTGCATGACAGATACATTTTGAGGAAAATCACACACATAACGACTCCTGCCAGGCTTGATAAAGTCCTCATTCATCAATTAAGAAGTTTTCAATAAGGCAAGATGGAGAGAGAAAAATAAGGCAGATCACACGATAATGTGCACAAGAATTGGGTTTTTTTTTCCATCTTTCTCTTACACACACACACACAAACACATATACCTCAAAATACTCATACATCCCCTCATGCACACTCATTTTGTTGATTCTAGGAGCAGAAAAATTAGAGAGGTTTGATTCACTAGTAAGAGTTAATTACCTGGGGACAGGGACTGCTTTGCTGCTCCACTGACATTAAGTGTCAAAGGGCTGACCAAAGAGAACAAGTACTTGAGGAATCACCCATTTACTGCAATATGAAAATGATTTTTCCTTATTAAGGTTTTGCCTCGCTAAGCTAAAAAGGAGTATTGCAAATCAAAAATGATAATGTAAAGAAATAATGTCATGGCAAAATCAAACGAACTTTTGCTAAATACACTTCATATACAAATGAAGGTCCTTCTTTAAAGAGGGGACAAAATGGAGGAATTGATCCATAGTTTTTTTCTTTATGTTTTGTTTTTTTCTCTTTTGAGACTTTGCCCCCATTTTGCCTTTCTAGCCGCTATTATAACCTGTCTCCATCACCTCTTGCCACTGAGGATGTGGGTTTTTTTCTCCGTACGGGGAAGGATAAGATTCTCACACAAGTAAGGCATATTTTGGCTTCTGATGGCTCATTTCTAATAACGCATTGTTGTTTAGGTTAGTTAAAAAAGAGTTGGTTCCCACTGTGTGTGAAAGACCCAGATCTATACCCAGATTATTCCTGGAACATATACTCCTTGCCAGACAACTGGTGCCCTGGCATTTTGTTGTTCCTCATTCCACCTCTGCTGAAGGCTTTGTTGACATTTGGAGGTGAAGTTATCATAATTTCCGTTATTCTTGTCTTGTATCCCTGTTTAGGGAGCTGTAGGAGACACCGATCATAAGCTGGGCTTGGAACTTCTGGTGTCACGTATGGAATAGGAGAGCACAGAAATGGTTTTAATTGATCTTTATGCTCTCTTACTTCCTTTAGCTCAAGAATCAAAGTAATAGATAATTTCATCACATCTTAAACATGGGGTTTGTGCTGTTTAGTTTTTTACTTAGGTGATGAACGTTAGTTAAGGGATTTACTTCTCATTTGTAATCAGCTTAACTTTTTCCTGCTGCTGTACTATCACTATGTTGCTGTTTGAGATTTGCTGGCTCCAAGGAATTATTTAAATCAAAAATACTATTTTAAATCAAACTTTGAAGAAGCATTTCCAAATTCCTTCTTCACTTCTTCCCATTCCCTTCTTAAATGTTTTTAAGACTGAAGTAACTTTTAAGACTTTAAGTAACTTCACGAAATAGTCTGTGAAGACTTGAATGCGTCTTTTATGTGCTCATTAACCTGTTTTAAAAGTTTCACCTGAAAGAGAAAATAGCGCTTGTGTTGTAAAGGACTTCGGCTGATACATATACTTTCATTCCGAGTCCACAAAATAATTCATAGCCCTTTTGCTGTTGAAGACAGTAGATACCTGACTTCTTTGGGAGCAGAGCTAAATCAGTGATGTCTGCTTTTAAAAATTCTATCCTTCATGTATAAATTTTACTTGATTTTTTTTAGATGATACACGTGCTGAATTTTTATTAAAAATTGTGGATTTTTTATCAGTAGATAATATTTTAAACCTCCTGTTGCAACCCTAAGAGCTGACTCACATGCTGCAGTCAGTGTGATGGCTTCCTCTTTTTTTATTGAATTCCAGCTGTACTGCTCTTACGAAATACATTATATTTGAAATACTCTCTTAGTAAAATAAAAAGGAAGAAGAAATAAGCGCTGGTGCAAATACTTCTTTTGCCTATATGGGAAAGGTAGATGATGTTTAGGGGATGAAGGATAGTTTTCTGGCAACAGTTCAGCAGATGTTTTTCATGAAATTTATTTTAGAGGCCTGAGATGGCATTTCTGAGGGCTTTCCTGAATTTGAGCTGAAAATCATAACGCTGTTATCTTAGAATTTTATGCCATGGAGTCTGTTATGCCAGCTAACTGTTTGGAGGCCCCACAGGAATGTGAAACAGGGGAAAAGAGCTACCAGACTTTCCTGTTTTCCAGAGAGCTGGAATAGGTACGCATTTTTAGTTCTGTGGCGTATACAGGTTTTCCAGGCCCTCAGTGCCTTCCTGGGGCTGCAGAGCAGTCTCTAGCAGCTCATATAGCAGTTTCATAGCACCTCATAGACTTCCCTACTGCTTTTTCCCCTGCTCTTCCGCAGGGCAGAATCTAAGGTAGAGCTGGGCGCACAGAGGTCCTGCAGTACTGGTTGGAGGGCAAAGAGGATTATGGATCCCTCCCCTTGGGAAAACAGAAAGTGTGGTGTTCTTCACCTCTGTAAGAGACAAAAATCAAACAAAAGGTGATCCTGAGGGAAAAGAGTTAGCTTATGCCCACAGGCCTAATTTAGGGGCAACCCACTGAAACAATGAAGCTTTTCTCTCCTTAGGAATTAATCTAGAAGCGTGAAACAACTGCTTCTTTTGAATCCAGCTGCTCTGGATTTTGCAAAAATAAACACAGCTCTATTGTTTAAGCGGCTAGAATAGTTTAGGTAAGTTTAATATATTTTAATAAGAAAGATTATTAGATGAAGTCATCGAGGAATCGGCTTGCTTTGGGAAAATATCTGCAGTTCTGATGAAATCCAACGAAAATCCGATGAAATTGCATTTAACTGAAATTTCATGCAAGGTAAAAATAATTGTTCTCAGAGGCACTGTACACAGAGTCTTCAAAATAGTTTTAACAGCTGTTCTCGTTCAATAGCTAGAACCGCTAAATATCATTGCTGCTCATCCAACATTGCAGCTACTATTTCAGATTGCAAGAAATGGTCACAACACCCTATTTTTTTCCCCTTCATAAAACTGTATCTGGATTATTCATATTGTAGTAAAACCATGGTAACTATACAAATGCTGTTACAAAACTATGGCCCAGCATGTTTTATTTCAAGAACATATTTGTTACTGTGGTTACAAGAAGTTTATTATATAAATATAATACAACTTTTTCTTATAGTTCCTTTGTAATAAAAGCTATAGTTTTATTTTTGTAATTGTTCATATTTTACACCATTGATCCTGAGGCTGGTAGCACACAAAAGCAGATGAACAAAGGGATGAAAGGGATGAAAAAATTTCTTCTTTAAAGAAATCTGAAGGTCGCTCAGCTTTTATCTTGCATCCCAGTAATTCATTGATGTCTATAAGGTGCTTTTGGGATCCTTCAGCTGAAAACTTCATGCAAATACTGCAACATGTGAATACATAAATGTATATATCTCTATAGTTACATATAAACACACACATAAATTTATGTTTATATATTTTACTTATTTGCCTTTATTCATTTATATATATATACCACATGCAAACTTACATACCAACACCTATACAATGTACTTACATTGGGTTGGCATTTAACATGTACCTGCAAATTATGATTTATACGATAAGTCGCTCTTTCTCTTTTCACAACTGATATGGTTCTATCAAAAGAAAAAAGAAAAGGAATATCTAGTATATGATCCTCTTATGTTCCACTGTTTTCATACTAGCTGAAGTAACGGTATTAAGGTATGGATTCTCATCCTATAGAAAAAATATGTACGTAGGGCAGGAGGAAACATTTACAAAGTGGGAGGGTCTTTTTGTTCTGTGTCAGGATTTTACAAGAAATCAAAAACTAATAGGGAGTCCTGTAGCAATACATTACAGTGTCTCTATTCTAGAGAGAAGATCGTGTGAGAAGATTGATTCAGGAGTGTAGGCCAAGCTCCATGAGCAGCACGGGACCTTTACACAGTGACACAGTCACCCTTCACCGTTTATTTTGCTTGCTTCTGTAGAGCCTAATGTCAATATTTCAGTTGCCCACAGAAAACTTTTCTATCAGATTCCAACTGCAATCAAAAGATTCCAACTGCATCACTATATTTTGTATTTTGCATTCTTTCAGAAGATATCACTCATATCAAGGACCTTTTTCGTCCCAGTAAGTTTTGATTTGTGTTGGACCATTTCGATTTCTGAACATCCATACTAATGGGCTCAGGAGACCAGAATATACTCACATCAGCAGTGGATAATCATTTAAACATTATTCTTCCAGGATCTCATCCTTTTGAACTTATAAGAATAAACCCATGTTCATGGACAATTCTGATTTCTCTCTTGGAGTGAGACCAGCAATGCCATGAAGGAATGTTTACTTCATTCTCTCTACATTTTGATCCTAAATGCAGCACAGAGCTTCTCAGATATGAAATAGAATAGAAGAAGTCGCCTTTGATGAATTAATTTGGTTCCAGCTGGTTTAACTACTCCTAGCTGGTAGGTACCAATGAGGTGAGGATGGAATATCACAGAGGCATGACAGCAGGTGTCAAAGTGAATATAGAAAAGGTTAAATTAATTACTTTCTTAATAATAGCTCTAATAGTCTTCCATGTAAACTATATGTAAAACTTCTGATTTTGAAAGGTTAAATGTGGGGCACACTTTGGATAGCTCCATGACTGGAAATAAAGTAGATTTTTTTACAATTATAAACCTTGCTGTTTCTCTTTGTCTTGCAACATATTATACCACAAACCAACCAGCTTTGCAGCACAATACCATTTGGTAAGCGAAAACTTTGCCTTCATTATGTTTTCATAACATTTCCAATAGCCTCTCATGGAACGGAGATGTGCTTTATAATAGTATGATCAAAGGCTTTAACGTACCACCTGTTCTGTGCCATAATACTTACTCTATTTAATGAAATAAAGGTCGTAGTGGGAATTCCTTTAAACATCCAGAGGAACGAATTCAAAAAGATTATACTGTATGCTGCAGATTCTATAGGACTTCAACACCATAGACTGTTTTCTCCTTTTGTTTTTGCTTTTAGCTTCTGTTTAGATCTCTCTATGAGATAATGGTAGTGATTAAACATAGGACTGGAGCAAAAAGATCTACTATATCAATATTTTTTTTCCTAAAGGCTATTATATAGTACTTCTTAGGAACGAAAAGCAACCTTGAAAAGTCTTTAATTTTCTCAACCAGTTACTGTCTTCTGACAAGTTTTTGATTTTAGAGCCTAAATAAGGTTTAGGATGCCTCAGCCATTGGTCTTGACTGGCTATCGTTTGATTTTACTGCTAAATGATCAAACCTAAAAGCACAGGGTTATTGAGGAAAGCTGTTTCGTACAAAAAGAATTACAAGTCTTTCTTTCCCTTCTATGACACCCAGACTTTGTGTCTATAGTTACATATATAGCTACAAACAGATGACTTATTTAAAATTAATCTCTGTATTAAAATGCTTGTATGACTACTAGGAAGCAACCAACACATATAGTGCTATATATATTACCAACACTAAACTAAACTAAACTTCATAAAAACATTTGATTTGCTTTCACTGGTTAAGTGTTAAAATTTTTGACCAACAAAGAGTAATGTGATTTTTTTTTGTATTTAATTAAATAATTTTAATTTAATTAAATAAAAGATCTCTTAGGCAATCCAAATTAAAAA
The DNA here is from genome assembly GCF_040807025.1 of Struthio camelus. NCBI lineage: Eukaryota > Metazoa > Chordata > Aves > Struthioniformes > Struthionidae > Struthio > Struthio camelus. The sequence continues at coordinate 7,205,177 of NC_090982.1, read as the reverse complement.
AAAAAAAGCATAGTAAATCAACTACTTCTTTCACAACTGCGCTGATAGTAACCTACTGTAGATAAAACATTGATTTTCTTTATTTCCTCTGTGAATCAGCAGGAGATTCAGCCTCCTTGCTTTAAATAAACAGGTGTATGATTATAATACAGAAAGTTTTCAACAGACTTTGAATAGAGGGTCTTTATTATTATCTTGATCATAATGATTGAAAGTGGAACATTTATGTTACTATTTGAATGATAGCTGTATTTTAGGTTTTTTAAATTGCTTATGTTTTTAAGGAATATAGAATTTACAGGTGTCACCTTCTTGCAGATTCAAGTGAAAGTCGGAAGTCTACACTTTTAAACAATCTAGTTCTTTGAATTTAAGTCAGTTTCGGAGACCCATGAAGCAGGCAATTTCTAATTTTTCAGTCCTCAACTGCCCTTCTGCTTGGACTCCTGTTATGTATGAGTCTGCTTTTATAATCAAAAGCTAATGAAAATTAAGCAGATAACTGTTTCTGAATGCTTGAAAACATTTTTATCATACATTTTCCCTGAAATAACATTGCATGAACAAAATATTATGACAGTGTGGCATAAAAGTGTTTTGAATATTTGTCAGGATTGAGCTCTGTAACTCACAGGTTCTGTGGACCACATTTAAATATTTAGTACCTCAAAGCTTATCTGCATATCTTCTACAGAAAAAAAAAAAACAACTTGTTAGTTAACTATACTTTTCAAATTAATGATCTATTGCAGTCCCAAAGAACAAGAATAAATGTATATACAGACACAGACACACAAATTTTAGAAAAGTTTTATAATGTTTGAAAGAAAATTCAGAAAGAAATGCTAACATAAAACTAGCATATATGAGACTAGACACTGTATGGCAATACAAAATATTTATGGTTAAAGTAGTCTGTGGGAATTAGCTGTCTATCTCACTGAAATTCAGAGGAATGAGCTTCTAACTCAGACAAAGCTTTGAAAATGCTAATATTGCATATAGAATGCTAAACCTCTGTGTGTGTGTGTGTGTGTGTGTGTGTGTGTGTGTGTACTGTATTATAGAACTCTTATGGATTTCTTTTTTTCAAGAAACCTCTTGTGACATGCTACAGTAATAAATTACTGTTCAGAGTTTTATCCATCTCAAAATGAAAACAATACCCATTAAATGCTTGGTATGCTTGGCATACTGGTGATGGGAAAGTTTTTAAAATATATTTCTTTTAGAGAGAGGAGTTTGTATAAAAAGTCAGTAAAGGTACACTGCAATATTATCAGGCAAAGATGCGATATAATTGTGAACTAGATGAGAAGCTAAGCATCGCTGAATCCATCAATGACAGGGTTAGGGTCAATTCACCCAAAGCCCTATAGTAATTCTCCCTAAAGCAATTGGTTACTGACACATCTAGAATCCATCAAAAGCCAGTAATGAGCCAGAAGGACTAGTCTTCTTAATCTATTAGTGTGAAATAAGAATTGTCAGTTTAAAAGTACATACGAAGTATGAGGTTTAGTGTGTGAAAGGGCTCCAGAAGGAGGCTTGAGTGTTTTATCGGATAGGAATGAGTCTTCTGCCTCCTTATAGATCACTGATGATAGGTAACTAGACCCTAGGATTTTTTCAGCCCCCCTGTACCAAAAAGCAAGCACCAAACTATAGCCCATTTAAAGAAGTTAAGGAACAAGTTTTGGAATGTTACACACTCATTGGCATTGTCAGATGCCAGAACCTCTGAGTTCCACACAGTCATCTATTCGCTGCATTTCCTAACACTGCCAGGATGTGGTTTAAGGGCAAGGAGTCAGGGGTAAATAAGCAATTATTGGTCTAATGACACTAAAGTAGTTCTACATTGTTGTTGGTAAGGCCATGAAAAGGGTTGTTTGGGGGCAAGCCCAATCCTGTCAGGGCCCAGAGCTTACTCTTCCCTGCCTCCTCAGGAGTTTGGGTCTCTGTGTTCATGGCCAGCTCACTGACAAGGAGACTTAAAGCTAGCATCTGAACTCTCCAACAAAAAGTTGAAAGAAGCCTCTGTGAGGGGGTCTTTGCCTTGTCTTGTGAGAGGCCCTCACACTCCTGGTCTGTATTACAGCCATGCTGCAGCCATGCACTCCACTAGTGCAGGGTTTGGCTTTCTGTCTTGCCATTGCACCTGCCTCATCACCGTGGGCTCACTTAGTAGTTGCTGGACTCTTCTTGGCTGACCCAGGCTACTGTCTGCTGACTAGTAGCCCTCCTTCAGTACTTGGGGATGCTGAGATTGGCCCTTGTCAGTGGGACCACTGCCTCTTCCTGCCTTGTTTTTGCTTGTCTCCTGACTCCTCTTCCCTTGCAGAACAGCCTGCCATTGCTGATCCCTTTCCAGACCCTGAAAGAAACATTTAATAGCGCTTCTTGCACATGGAAGTGTGACATGTTTAGAGGCCAGTATGTCGAAACAGAGCATGCGCGGGTATGGAAACATCTGTATGAATTTGAAAAGGTAGCATCTGGGAGTAAGCCAAATGAATTCCAAATGTACCCCCAATCCTGAAAACTGTGGGAAAACAAGTAATAAATATAATGAGAACCCATAAGAATTGCGGGGGTGTGTCCAGACACGCTTGTATGTGTCACTGAGCTTGTGGATGCTCAATCCAATCCCAATATATGTCAGTGAACACAGAAACAGTATCGATGAGAAGTCAAAGATGAGTCAAAGAAACAGACAGAAAACACTAGATATCTAACAATTGACCTCAAACACCTTACCTCAGTAAAATCAGTAGAATTTATGATGCGGTCCGTAGCAAAACAGAAAATATGGTTTCCTCAATGCAACCCTTAAAATCAGGAAAACATGTTCTAATGTGCAGGGGGCATTTTGGGTCTGCCTATGCATCTGACAAAGGAAGAATGAGCATATATTACAGGCGCAGACTTTATGACACTAGGCTATCTGGAAGCAGCTTCTGTATTTACCAGAGAAGATGAATTCTGATCTCTTTCTTCAGCCAGGGACAAATCCCAAGACGTGGATAGTATTATGACTCCACTATTTAAAGGTCTATGACAAATATGTAGAGTAGAGCATCTAAAATACGTCCCATATCACTCAGCAACAAATGATTTAGAGTAACAAATGTTTTTTCTGGAACACAGAAGTGAGCAGATACACGTGACTAAAAGGTTTAGAAGATGAGGTGTAATGTTACCCTATATACTCTATTTCTTGGTAATAATTTCAAAAATTTATAGACTGCTTCACTTGGACCTGTAAATGAAGGGGAGGCCAGAGGTTGGTTGGAGGTCATCAGGGATCATCTTGGGAATCTAGCCTGCAGTTTGCAAAAGGATTAGTCATTGAGCCAGTCCAACAGTTCACAATGGTTTTACAGTCTCTAACACGAGGCAACAGCACCGAGGTCTTCAAAAAATTGGCAGGTCTTCAAAAAATACTTGTTTCCTATCTGTGTATAGGGACACATGGCATTCTTGCTAATTCTTGTTAAATTTCATAAAAGGCAGATGCTTTGGAGTACCGTTCAATATTGTGGAGAGAGTTAATGAGGTCAAATGTAATAAAAGCAGGCTTCTCAATCAAGTGCGCATTAGTAGCCTGAAAGTGCATCGTTGTTGGAGAATGGTTCTAAATCTCCCAAGATTTGCTTATTCAATAATCTAAAACAAGCTCTCTTACAAGACCATCATCTGCAGGGGAATTTAACCTAGGGAAAATTGTATGTCAGAATCACAGACCCACTTGCTGGAAGGAGCCTCAGGAGGTGTCTAGTTCAACCTCCTGCCCCAAACAGGCTCAGCCATGGCATTAGATGGGTTTTCTTAGGTCTTTATCCCACTGGGGCTTGAAAACCTCCAAGGATGGAGATGGCATAGCCTCTCTGGGACCTGGCTCCCCTGCCTGCTCTTCTCATGGGCATAGAGCTTTTCCTTATCTCCAGTCTGAATCTCTATAATTCAGAAACGACAGAGCCTTTGCAAAAGTATCTGAAAGAATTTTTGCAGAGGATAGGTTTAATAGTGGGAGTGTCACTAGCATATTCATTCTGTCTTGGACTGTTCTTTGTAGCTCCCTAGTTTCCGTTTTGAAGACTAGTACTTCTCCAGAGTTGTTCTCTGAGCAACACCAAAGTAATTTGAAATGTGTGAAATCTTGTCCATCCTGTGTAGTACTCCTCCTTACATCAGACAGCATTAAAGCACCTGAAGAAAGTCAAGAGGGATAAGTTACTTTACAAGATTCAAACTGTCCTCTGAAACAGCAGAAAACCATCTCATGGATGTGTGCAAGGTGCAAAGTGGCATTTTTTTTCTCTTGGATTACAATAACAGATTAACCCATTAAGCATATTGGATTATTTGTTACCTTTAAAGCAGTCAGTGGTGCTGATTAGTTAGGCTACAGTTCGCTTAGCTCTCATGTCTGTCTGTCAAACACCGTCCAAAATTGCATACTTACCAGGTTATATTATTCTCTGATTCCTAAGAAAAAAGTGCCATGTGATAGGCAAATCTCCTCTTATTGGGATAAAACTTTTCTTCCTTCTTGGCTCCATCATTTGAACTAGTCTCGTAATGTTCCTTATGACCTTATCAACTAAATTGCTATCCCTACTCAAAGCACACAGCAATAGTACTCCCTACTTCCTTCTTCAAACAGAAAAATGCAACTTTGTCTTGAATTTACGCTAAAATGGTTTCAAATGTTTACATCAAATAGTAGGTCTTAATATCTTTCCGTGATCTGACTCCATAGTTACAAGGCTCCTTACTCAGGATGTGGAGGGAATGTTATGTAATTAATTCCACGCCACAAAGTACTTTTTTTTAATGCTTGAGACTCTTCATGAGTTTTGGAGCCTGATCCAATGGTTGAGTTGTTTTAGTTCAAAGATTATCTACACGCAATACAGCTTTCATTAGGTGATCAACCAATTTTCTTTTCCTTCTCAGGTTCAGCTTGATTCCATCAGAGCTTAAATAACTTACGTGGGGATTACTTTGTAAAGTTCTAGAGCTGAAACCTTCAGCTTGGTTTGGTTTGGAATTTTTTTTCCTAATCTCCTCAGTAACTACTCTTTTGCATTAGCTTCTGGACCTGAAGCTAAATTTAGCTAAGAGACATTTGAAAACATTATTTCGAATCAAGGGCTTTTTGTATGTCCAATCAATCAAAACATTGCACTTTTGGTTCACATCTTATTAAAAGTCAGCTTTTGGAAGCAACAACAGTTTTCCAAAGTAGAAAGTAGATTGTGTGGACACAAGTGATAAAAATATCCGGTAATGTGGTTGGTGCCACTGCTTCTTGAAAAAGGGCACATATGGATAGCTGTCTTGCACCTGCCAGAAGTAGGAGGGAGTACAGGTCCTTAGGGAATTTGTATCACTGAAGAATGAAGAACTGCTCAGAATTATAGTATTTTCTGGAATCCCATAGAGAGAAAAGAATAGTGCTACTCAACAGCAAGCAGTCTTTCCTTCCCAAGTCCACAGTGAGAGTAAAAGTAAAATAGAGGTGACTGTAGAAACTCTTGTCTAGCAAGGGAGCCTCATGGCTGTCAAATATCTTCTCACTCCAAAGCATGTGCTGGGGTGGAAACATGCACCCTGTTTTCTTCAGTCCTACATTTCTGCATTAACTTCCTGTCCTCTCTACTCTGCTGGACCACAGCAGTCTACTTCTGCACTTCATACGAAGAGAAAATATATATCAGTGGTAGCTGAAGAGCTTTCATACTGCAGTCATCTAGAACAAACTATGGTGCTGTCGCTATGAATAGTTCCCTGAGAGTGCAGGAAGAAGTTCGATTCTGCTCTTGAATTTTGTAGAAACTTCATCTCCTCACTTAGGAATCCAGTGATGATTAGGTGCCCTTCCTCCACACCACTAAATTTCATACGTATGCGTGTGCAGCAGCACAGAGATGCCGAAAGCCATTTCAGTGAAAAAAATATGAAAAGCATAACAAAGTATAAGACATAATTGGCATTTATTTTAGATGAAACACACAGGGATAGTCTAAACGTCTATTTGCATTTTTGCATAAGTTTTTTTTCCATTCAAAAAGTCATTTTCTGCTGCTTTAGACAAACACTTAAAAAGATATGTAATCGGGCGAGCAACCAAGCATCATTTTTTATATTATTGGAAGGCAGTGAGGCAGGAACACCTCCAGCCCTGACTTGGAGCCAGGAACAGAAATTAACAGTACCATCTGCAGCACTGAGTATGCACTTAAAGCACTCTGTGTGCTTTATAGCAAGCATTATGGTATTCAACAGCAATTTTTTGCTAAGATAGCCGTACTTATATTCATCTCTTAGAAAATTAAAAAGTCCCGAGGACATAAAGAATTTAAACTCTGGTCTAGGCTCAATGAATCTGGCCTATCAAATGGATTATCAAAAACTGTCCACCTCACCTCATTGCTTTTCTCAGTATATCTTACAGTCTTTTATGCCTTTCCAGAAATAAATCCAGCAGCTCTTAAATGCTGTTTTATTATATACTTAGGCAGCATTGCTTGGCAATTTACATCCCATATCTTAAGCATTCTTTGTGTGTGTGAAGTGAACCTGCCTGAATTGTCTTGGCTGACTGCTTCTGACCTAGTCTCCTCTATTTTTTAAATCACTATCTAAAAACTCTGTTCTGCGGACTCTGCCTGACAAATGTTGCACAACTTTAAGGGAGAATTTTACTATGGGACTGTGTCCTGTTTGTTTCCCTGGCATAAACACATATAGCAATCATTTCACTTGGCATCATAGTCTGGATGAATGAAATTTCAGAAGGAATATTTCAACTTTTTATTGGTTGCTTATTTTTGTATCTGTTCCTTTCATTAAAAATCAGAACTGCAGTATTCAGGATGCTATCTGACTGTATTTCCCAGCTATCATGGTTTGCTATTTGATTTCACCCTCTGAAAACTATTTTGATGTGTTCCTTTGTTAGATGTAAGACACTTCAGGAGTGCGTTATTATTTTTATTTTATATCATACATCTGCCTTGTTCTTGACATCTTGAACTTAAGAGAAATCTTAACATTGGTGGGCCTAATATGTTGATGACATAGATGATAAAAGGACATGGTTGAAGATGGAAATGATTTCATTCAGTCTGCTTCAGTCAGTCTTTTTGCTGATATTTTATGTTTCTGTTTCTGTTTTATGTTTCTGTTATGTTTTGATTCCAATACAGCAGCTGAGAGAAAAATGCCTTTGATGAAAGATGTGCTAATTGTGTACTTTTAACATCAGATTGAGAAAACTCATTGTTCTAAGTTTTGAACTCTGTGAACCTCTCAAAAAAAATTAATGAATACCTAATTTAATAGTGCCCGGGTAAATTGTATAATGTACTTTGGAAAAAGTTTTTAAAAAGTTTATGGAAGTTCATTTAAAAAAAAATGTGAACCTTGAAAAATATCTTTATACAGCCAGGGGAAATAGTAATATGTTCTTTCCTTCTCTCTTTTCTCTTTTTTTTTTTCAGGTCACTTTTATGAATGCTATCAGCCCAAGCTCTCAAGCTCTTTTTTTTTTTCCTTTTGGCAAGAATTCAGAACAGAATATCTGTTTTAAAATGAAGTTCTAGCTGACTACTGAGTTCATAGGATTCAGTGGGGGTTTTTCTTTCATTTTTAACTTGTGCTTGTCCATTTTCAATTCCTAGAAACAAGCCCAGGGTTAATAAACATTGTAAGTGTAACATTAAAATAAGCTAATATATCGATGTTATTTATAAGTTTCTGATCATCACTGTCGTTTTCTATTTCACTTTAATTCTTTAATTTTGAGCACCTTTATCAGGCCACTGTAAATCTTTCTGCAGAAATAGGAATACCTCAGCCAATTTCTTATTTATGTCTTATTTTTATAGTTATCTCAACCCTTTTTCCTTTCCAGATTGTTTGTGCTGTTAATAGTGTTCTGTTTATCACATTATTTATGTTGCTATTTAACTACAGTGAACTCTGATGCTTTTTCAGCTTTTTGGCCAACTTCACAATTGTTTGTCTAATCCCTAGTCTTCCATAATTTGTCTAATAACTTCCAGGTGGCATTTTAGCAAAGGGTTTGCTGAGGATCAACTCTAATTGAGTATTTCACTTGCATAAAAACAGAAGTCACTTTTTAAGTTAACTCTCTCTGGCAAACCAAAGAGATGCCAAATTAAAGTGACAGTTTTGGTAAAATCCACGAGGGTCTTTTATCTCATCTTCCTGTTAACATTTAAATCCTCAAGAAAATTGTTAAAGCTGTACATACTACCACAATCAGATATAGTTGCCCATGAAACTCATTTTCTTGTGTCCCTCTCAGCACTTTACTGAAAAACATAGCAACACTCGTCCAAAATCCTGGACCTGTCATGAATGTGTCTCCATGGTAACTATTCCTGTCATACCTTATGGTCTGATAATTAAAATAAAGATTCCTGTATTCTGTATCTGAAAATCTGGATAATCAAAAGGCCATCTACTCTTTTCATAAGGACCCTGGGAATGTGGTTTAAATGAGGCAAACCTAGGAATTTCCAGGAGCATTGCAAAATGAAATGTCAAGAGATAGTATAGAATATGCAGATAACAGTAAGGATAAAAGCTTTTACACACAAACACGTTCTCTAAACCAGTGTGGTATTTAGAATGCATTTAGAAACTATTCAGAACTGCTGCTTCTGACCTATTGATTTAGCTAAAGGAAATCACCCCTGTCAGAGTCACTGACCTTGCGTGTGGGCTGAGCTTCTGTCTTCTGCTTACAATGCTGTACACCATTGCATGACAGCTACCTTGACAAGAATTGACTTCCTACAGGGCAGACATGTGAGTGTCAGGGCTAACATCAGTTCCGAGAAATTAGACAGACAAGCATACAACCTGTTGGACATTTTATCAATGAAACATGAGAGGAGGTGGGTTATACATGAAGACAAAGGCACTGATGGTGTAGCCTGGCGGGTAGCATGGATAAGCCATTCCAAGCGGAATAATGATCAAGAAAAAAAATGTATGTCCATGACTGACATGCTGATTAGATACAGAGATCCAACAGGCCTAATTCACTATTGTCCTTAAGTAGCCTTTCATAGTCTTTTTTTCATAAGGTCCCATTATTAAAGAGAATAGTATTTTATCTGTGAAATCGAAAGAGTAGATATGTCCTTTCTCAGTGAGAATGAAAATATCATGCAGAACACAGAAGAATATCCAGGAATTTTATTTTCTTTATGTTTTAAATTTTAGTGAGCTCCTAATAATAATGCACCTGTAATTTTTTATTTTTTTATTATATTTTATTTATATTTTTTGCAAAGAAAATCCAATTAGAGAAAGGAATTGAAAGGAAAAGCAGACTAAAAATGTGAAAGGAAACTGTTTCCTGTAGCAACAAACCAGCAGTGAAGCTGGTGTCCTAGCCATGTTGCCAATTTTCAGATATCTGCTTCAAGAGCATGGATTTTCTGGAAAGGTGAAGAGGGTTTTTCTTCACATAGGTAAATCTGGGGTACTGTAAAGCAGTATCCAACCTTGACTGCACTAGGCATTTTTTGTCAGTCTTTGGATGGCATTTGTAATACACTTGAAGACCAAATACTATCATGTTGTTTTCAAATGAACAGTATGCATGCAAGCGGTCAAGCTCTGAATTACAGTAAAATACAACAATTATAGTATAGTCATGAGAGATGAGATAGGGCAGAGTGGTGATAAGGTTATTTACCCTGCAAAGTGCATGACCAGATACTCATTTAATGTTCCAGCTGATGTTCCTCATTCTTGCTATTTTTGTTGCTGCTGCAGCTGTCTTGTTGCATCAGCAGGTGAAAAGGAGCAAGAATTCATTTCTCAAATTTGTCATGTTTTGGTTGTCATACAAAAGTTCAGTTAAAACAATTTGAGAATATGGATGTAAATAAATAGTGAATTAGACTAAATCAGTGTAAGGTTGACTGTGAAAGATGATGCTGAGTTGTCAAAACTAAATTTATTTAATATGCTTTTTAGTTTATTTGGAGGAAAGCATTCACATTTCAAATTAAATCTGTGATGATGCAATGCTGCATAATGATCAGTAGATACTGATAAAGCTTTTATTTCTTCTGCCTGCTACCTCTTCTGCCAGCTTCTTCTGCTGTGTTGTACTGTGTCTTGACAGACATTTCATTTTAAATTAGTATTTCCATTTTAAGTTAATATTTATCAACACTGCATTCTAAAATAAAGACATAGTTTTGTCTGAAGAAAATGTGACCTGGAAAATAAAACAAATTTTGTCACAAAAGGGAAGGGAAGAGAAGGAGATAGAAAAATGAGAATTGTCCCCCAGAAGACAATTTTTTCTTTTCTAAAGCACACCTACTTTTTTTCCATATACTACTAAGATAGTCTTTTTTAGTGAAGAAGGTATTTTCAAGACTATTTCCCTGCTGTTAACATGCTGTAGTAGTAGTAGTATGAGTTCCCCCAACAATCAATTACAGAGAGTCTATTGAAGGAAGAATCTTTAGATCTAGCTTTAAAGGCTGGTCGTGTAACAACAGATGTGAGTAGTTTTACAAACGCAGATGCAAAGTGCGTTTTGTTATGCCATTCCTTAAACTATCAAACACGTAAATGTCCATTTATGCATACATTTCTTAGGAATATTAAAATATGTATTCTGAACATATATACCTGACCTCTAACATGTATTGTGTGAATCTATGAGCCTTGTTCTTTCAAGGTTTTAGAAATGAGTTATTCTTGGAATATATTTTGTTAGCCTTTAAGTAACACATAGTATTGATGACCTGACCCAAAATGCAGTAAACTTACCAATATGAATAGAAGATTGTTGGGAGCAGCAGTTGGGAGTATTTTATTTATTTTCTAGCAGAAATTCAACTTGAATCATCCTATTGTGATCTGTGGTCCATTTTGTGAGTAAAATATCTAAAATCAATATCTTAGGGTTTGTTTTTTTTTTTTTTCTTTTTAACTCAAAGTATCACAGCTCCAGTCCTGGGAAATATAAGCAGTGGACCTACTGGCCACATTCTGGAAAGTCAATCTGTATACGCCCAGCAAGTCTGTATACTGCATACATATATTCACTGATCTTCTCTGCAGCCCAAAGCAAGATGTCCAAAATACCCTGAAATCATGTGTTATTAGAACAGTCTTTCCATACCTGGAAAACCCTAGGCAGAGACAGGGCAATGCTAGTCTAGCACTGTAAGGTGCTTGAGGCTGAATATAATCACAGAACATCTGGTAAGATGGGACCTCCGGAGACCTCACATCCAACCTAAGCCTAACAGAGCTGTTTCCTGTCCTAGGTGGGATCAGTTCTGGCTATGTGTAGCTAAGTCTTGAAAACCTCAGGCAACGGATACCCCACAAACTCTTGCAGGCAGCCTTTTCCAGTGCTGAATGACCCTCCTTGTGGAAAAGCTTTTCCTGTTGTACACCCTGATCTGCCAAACCTGCAATTTGTGGCAGTTGTCCTTTGCTAGGTTCTTCAAAGAAGCATTTGACTTTGTCACATTTGTAACTACCTTTCAAGTAGTTGTAGCACGGTGTTCGATTTTCCTTTAGCCTGCTTTTCACCAATCAAGTGCTCAGCAATTGCTATAGAGACTGCACAGTTACTGAGGTGATAACAGCACTGAGAAAGACAGAAACTGTTCAGCAGATGTAAATACAAACATACATACAAAGCACAGATGAATGGACAAACATAGTTGGATAAGTAAGTCTGTAATAAATGTTTTGTATTATAAGTTCCTGCATGCTGAAGCAATGGCAATTTAACCATCTATGTCCTCATAAATCTTTTAGCTTCTTTTCACGGTTATATCCTGAAGGTTCTTCCTTAATCACATTTTCACTTATATTTTACAGCTCTGTCCCTCTCAAGAATTTTTTCTTTAGAAATATTTTAGGGTTTAACTCCAAATGAAGGACGAGCATTGCTGTTTACTGACTTTGTCAGTCGTTTAACTAGTGGGTCCTTGTCCAAAAGGGCTGGAGTAGGTGCTGATGGGACGATCTCCTTGGTGTATAATCATTCTGTGGCTGTGCAGGGTAGCATAAGCACTCCCATCCCACCTTTTTTCTCTGCTGCCAGGATGCAGGCTATGACGGACAGAAGGAGTTTTGGTCACGCTTTCACTATGCCCTACCAATCCCCACCTGCTGAATCAGCCTTCTGGGCAGCTGGCGTAATTAAGAATGGCTTGACGGCTGCCCCCAGCTACGCTGAGAAAACCAGTCTGGCACCTACTTGGCTGAGGATCAGGGGGGTGGAAAGATTTTTGCCCTCATGTGCTAGTCCTGAGCTCTGTCATGGTATTCTCCACTGCCATCAAGGCTCATGGGCCAGTGGTGCAAATAAGTCTGAACTGGATAGAGAAGAAAAAAACCCCATTACTGAGTCCTAAGCGTGAAATGGCTACGTTGTGGATATTTGATCCCCAGCTCTAAACAATACCACTGAACAAAAAACAGATCAGTGCAGGAGCAGATGGCAGTGTTTACAACTTTGGGATAGACTTTAGGCACATATTTGCCATCTGCCTGCACAGCATTTTCTCAAACTTTGCTAAGTAAGAGGTTTATTGCCACTAAAGTTTATGAGTGTTATGAGACAGGTTACTGAGTTTTTACATTCAATCAGACATTTTTTAGCAGTGTACTGTTAGCTAGAGAAATAGCTTGTGCGCGCTGTGTTGAGCAGCTACCCACAACCTCCCACAGTTACTCCCCTCTTTTAGTTCAAATTGCCCTTTTGCTTTTTCTGTATCATCTTCCTATAAAATATGCAAAATATATCTTTATAGGCCTCAGAGGTTTCTTGCTGATTATTTTATATTATTCTTGCAAAATGTGTGCAAGTTAATGGTGCTTTAAGTGCTCTCTGATATTTTGACACCTGTTGTTTCATTTTCTCCCTCATTTCAAATAAATTTTCTCAGTAATATAACAATTGTTTCTGTTACAGATGAGCCAGTTACCACAAAGCCTCTTTTCCAAGCTTCTTCCACTGAGAATCACCTTGTTTATAACCAGAGAAACCAGCTGGCGGCAGCTACATTTTTGATAACACATCTGTGTTTTTTCCAGTAATTGTTAATATAGCTCTGAGAATGTCTCAGGAAGGATAAGTCTAGAAAAAAGTAGCAGTGAAAAATAATGTTGTCGTGTTGTATATCCAGAACCCACTTGACTTTGTATATCTCTGATTTATATGCTAAATATTGTTCTGGTTTTGATGCCTGTGTTTATTATCATTATAAACATTTGCTTTCACTAATCACCTGATCTCTGATTGCTTTAGAAGGATTTTGTATTTTCAAGATAGAGAAGGTTTAGTTCTGGTCTTTCTATCAAGGAAAGGGAAAGAAGTATTTTCAGCCCCTGTTTGAATAAACATATTAACTAACTTGTATCCAAGTACTATAATTTTATTTCAGGCTGACAACCAGAATAATTGAATAATTGAATAATTGAATAATTGAAAGGTTATTTGTCAGAAATTTCATTCCAGAAGTTCACTGTAATTATTATTCCTTAGTGTCCTTTTTATAATGTGTTTGATCATCTACTCAGAAAGAGCAAATGATATCATGTAACTTAATGACCAGAGAGGACTGCCGTTTTTGAGGTAGTTGTTGGTTTCATTTTCATTACAGATGGTGGTTGCAGGTTGCTTAAGAAAAATAGACAAAACTCTGGATATCAGCATCAGTAATAGTGGTTCTCTAATTAGTAAGAAGGCAAATTGTGTCTACATTTTCCCTGCTCTTTGTGCCATAGTCCCTTTTCCAGCTCTAGAAGCTCCTCCTTGCTTTTGGCCTGTTCTTGTCCTCCCAGGGCCCCTTGCTGCAAGGCAAAGGTGGCTCTTCCCAACTGCTTCACTGTGAGGTCTTTCTCAGAGCCTCGCTCCCATCTTGGGTGTGTGCCTGTGGTGAGCTGACCTCAGGGATGAAGCTTGTGAGGAGTCCTCTCCTTTCAAGGCATTCATGTGCTCCCAGTTGTCCCCACTGAGGTGATGGTCTTTCCACCTCCAGGGAATGAGGTACAGGAGGATGCAGATATCCATCACATCACACCACTCAGTGGCATGCTACCTACAAATTTATTACTTGGCAAGATAGGTGTTGCTGGTAGACAGTGGACCCTGTTCTATAGACAGAAAAAATGTCAGCTCCTCAACAGCTGTATGACAATGTTCATCTACTTCTGTGACATCCAACCCATACTAGATTAATCCAGTTAGCTGGAGCTGGGGATATGTAGTCAGATCTCATTCATGTATGCAGTATTTCTAGTCAGGCTGCAATCGGTGACAGGTTGGCTTTATGCTAATACAAACGACCAATGCAAGTGGTTTGGGTCATTTGTTTAAGCCATTTGAGCTGTAGACTTGAGCCTAGTGCAATGGGATTTATGCCCAAACTTTGTTTCCTTCCACACAGGTGTCATTAAACAGCTCTTATTTATTAAAGTAGAAGTAGTGCATAGATAAAACATCTTCTTGACTGCTTTGCTAGTGTTTCCTGGGATAACATAATCCACAAGTGAAACACTAGTAAGCCACTTTCTGGTCCATCAAGCTACTTTCTCTATGAGAAAAGAAATGCTCTTTTCTCAGCTGGTTCTGTACTGCTGGGCTTTCTCTCCCTACCTGCAGCCTAGACCTCCAAAAGTTGCGGAGCAACAAAGAGGATGAGCTAGACACAGTCCTTGCTGCTTCAAGGGGGCAGGTTCCCTTGAATCATGCCTTCAAGATGATCTGTTTATTTGAATGAATACAGAAGTTTTTTAGGACTAGTTAGACCTAAGCTGTACTCAGTGGTAAATGATGAATGAGAGAATGCAAACTTAATTAGATTAACTCATATTACCCAGAAACAAAAAATAGAGGAAGATTTGCACTATCTCACACACTAAGACTGTTTTACTAAAACATGAAGTAAGTAAGCCTTGTGGACAAAAAAGAAGACTGGAAAGAAACAGTTTGTACAAAAGGCCATGTCTTTTTTTTTGCAGGCCTACTAAAAAAAGCTGAGAGTTCTGAACTATGAAAAGATATTTATGCTAGAGGATTCAAAAGACAGCCACGCAGTAACACATCTGCATATACAAAAAGTTGTTGAAAAAAAAGTACTTCTTTGATATCTATGCCTCAATCCTAACGAATGGATGGATTATGCCATTTTAATGTATTAGTACACAAACACTGAACATCATGCAGCAAGCTGAATATATTTAATAAGTACTGTTGGTAAGATAGTAAATTCTCATTAATCTGTAGAAAATATGAAGATACATGTCAGTTTTTTTTTTTCAAATTAAATATAACCACATAAGCACACGTAGCTCTATGTGAATAAGGAAAACATATTACAAAGTATACGTCAATCTTTAAGTTGCTCTTGTGTGTTTTTGTGGAATGAGACCTCCAAAACACAGTGCATTACGTCTGTGAATGTATCACAGTATTAAATAAAAAGTCTCACTACTAAAGTACTGATACAGAAAATACTTAGTAAATCTTTATTGAAAAATATTACAAGCGATTTTTTAAGTTTTAATTACTACATATTGTACTCAGGCTAGCTAGTTAGACTAACTCTATACTGTTTGCTTAGTTAACTGATGTTACATTGTTTCTTGACTGGGTTATAAGATTTCTGTACACTCTTCTGCAATATTAGTGTCAACAAACAGATAAATTAGACAGAAACAAGCACCTCTATTATATACTCAGTATGCAATTAACATAGTTAATACAGACTCATCATTTTTATTAGCATACCGTATATATGATTATTAGGTCTTTCTTCTAAATTATGTCTAGATCCAGATGGAGCTCCATTTTGCTAAGCAATATACAAATGCAGACATGGACCCAGTAGCTTTCGTAAAGAGCTCATAGTATATAAAAGAGGCAGCTCATAGGAAACTGTCATGCTGTGTAGCCTGCACACTTAAGCGTCCGGAGTGAAACTAGATATTTCACATAGAAATCTGGAATTACTATTTCATATCTCAAATCTGCGTATGCTGAACGAGTTAAAAAGAGAAAATCAGATTCATTTCAGAGAAGCATCCAGAGTTCTGAAAACTTCCCAGTCTTGGGTTGAGTTATGTAACTGATAATGGACCTACAGTAAATGTAACTGCACTGAATAGATTTAGAGTCTCTTCCTCTGTCCTCTCTTGTCAGACTTCTGCGCATGCAGAATTTAGGTGGCAGCATACTGAATATGAACAGGATGCAGATTTAGACATAATGCCAATACCACGCATGTGCAAAGAAGGCCGTGACATTTCCACAAATGCTAGAGTATGTAAAGGAACTCCACTTTCCCTCCATATACGTATTTCCCCACATATGCCACCATAAGGAAGCTGCATGTGGAAAAAAAGGCAGATGTTTTGGTGTGGAAGATATTATTGAATACTGGCTACGTGACAAGGGGCATGACGACAAGATCACAAGACCTGCTTAAATGCAGTTAGACACGGAATGTAGGACCCTGGTTTAGAAACTAGAAAAATAACGTAGATACTAGTGTCTTGAGAAAAGTACATGACTTGCTACTAGTATCTTGGGAAAGGTACATGACTTGCTACTAGTGTCTTGGGAAAAGATGCATAGCCTTCTACTGTATCCATTTAATAGATAACAATGCCTTCTACTGTAGCCACCTATAAGGAGCTTGGCTTTTGCAATATGTATGAGCTAATTAACTCTGTTATATAAGTAATAAGATAATTCTGAATAAACTGAGACTTGTTGATCATCATCGGATGTGCTTGTCTCCCGTTGTTCTCCGACATTTTGGGGCAAGCGTATCCCAGCCATGAGCATTAAGGCCTTAATGAAGATCGTCTGGAACATCAGTGGTTTGGGATTCATCCCAAGCTACCAGGCCTCTGTGGTTTTCTTTCCAAAGTCAAGGAAGACTTATGTAGCAAGATATGTGTTATTTGCATGTCTTTTTTTTTTTTTTTGATTGGAGTGATTGATTAATTCTGAGCTTTTGTACAGAAGGAGAGACAATTTACTCTTTTTTTACATCTAGTTTAACTATGGGTGTTGGTTTAATTGTGTACATCTTTAAAAAGCAGCAGAGCTCTGGAACTTCTGAATTAACATTTTTATTGCCTTTAAACTACAAAATTGCCACATATGGGAACTGCAAAGGAAATCAGTGCAAAATGCACCCCATCACAAGACTGACTGTCTATGCTAGCTATCTGCTGAAAGTAGATTGCTGGCATTTCAAGCTTGATATTGTTTTTTTGCACAACAAACAACGTCTAGAATAACTTCTGACTTCTTAAGAAACTGTCTTTCTATGAACGTGTAGTTATGATGGATAATGACAGTACAAGTCAATATACCAATAGGTTGACTTTAAACATCTGAAGGAGATAAAATAAGAATTTGGTACTCATGGCTGGCGGGAATAATCACCAGTTGCCTCTACTATATTCATGATAAAAATACAAATCTTACCTTTTTACTCATCATTCCTAATTTCTCTTCCAAATAAATACATTCATAGATCTAGCAGACCTGCTTCTTGGAGTTAAGAGAGGGGCTTCCTTCCTGTGAGAGACAGTGGCATTATAGTGACTTGGCATTACAGTGAAAAGAATCATCCTGTAACTTGGATATGTTCCATAAATCCTGTACCACAAAATCCTGATCCTGTCTTGCACCACTCTTTCTTCATTAATGCAGGCTTCTATGCTTGTCAGCTATATAGAATATATTATAGGAAATATAATATTATAAACTATAAGTAATGTACTACTAAATATATATACTACTTATACACACAATATATACATACACATACTTTATACATACATATCTTTAAATGCAACAACAATATACATATATTTATATACAACAAAATAGTCCCCATTCAATCAATTTTTGTGGATGAACACCACTCTGAAGAAGTCTGACAACACAAAGACAGTACCTTCCGCCCTGAGCTTTATTGAAATCAGTGAACTAGAATTAAGAAGGTCATTTATTACTTGGTAACCCCTAGATCTATACAGGTCCCCTGAAAGGGGAAGCACCTTATGTATGGTTTGCTTTTTCTGATGTATAGCAATAGGACAACATTTTATTCTTTCTCGGGATAACGTTTATACAGTAAGTAAAGACTAGGTGTACTAAGCTCTTCAGGTATGGTTGGATTTTTACTCTTGCAGGTAAATCACTACTCCCTGATCCCATGTGGTTGAATTCCATATTTCTAGAGATTTAATTTCTTTTGTCATAAATTTACTTTCTCCCTATGCTGCAAATAAGTCTGAGGCTCATATTAACCCAGCTTTCGTTATCAGCTTTCTCCAAATGTTTAAGTCACATTCTCTGAAGGTGAACTTGCCTTGTTTATGTAGATGAACACATGCACATAACCATTCGAAAACCTTCTGTTCTCTCCAGACAGATGCTTTATAGAAGACACAGTGAAAAACCCAAAAGTTTTGGACTTCAGTGATTTTACTTTCTGCGTTCTCTTTCCCTAGCTCTGAAATGGTAGAAGACCTATCTATCTTTGTATAGTGTTTTGAAATATGGCTGTGAAGCATTCAGTGGTCACATGTAAGACAAAGTAAAAAAATAGCTTGTAAAAACAAGATTCATAGCAAAGTCATTGTGGTTCCCTGAATGGTTCTACATTGTTCTAATGTTACCCCTTATAGCTTTACAAAGCACCAGGTAGCTGAGAGAGACACTCTTAATGTAACTTTAATATCTTTAGGAAAATGATTTTTTCTTAGTGTAGACTTCATTTATTTAGTGTTTTCAACACAGGTCCTCTTGGCACTTGTATCTGGGTAGCGCTGAGAAAGTTTCATTTGAATTTTGTTTGAAAAAACCGTGTGCAAACTTCTTTATAGAGGCATTTCTGTCATGTTCAGATTATGATCTCAGACTAAGATTCAGAACTTGATCTGAGGGAAATATTTCAAAGGCTGAAGCTCAGGTTGGCATTCATGATACTGAAATCTTGAAAGACTTTGAGACTAAATGGCAAAGCCATATATTTCTTAAATTCTTTTAATTTAACTGAAATGTTTTGAATAGAAAATGTTGAGAAACGCTTGTATGCACAGTGAAAAATGGAGGAAAAAAAGGTTTTCTTTGGAGCTTTGGACTAGATCTGTCATTTTGTTTCAGTTGTTCAATCCTATATGAAAATTTATACAGTTACATGCTCAAAATTTAATCTCTCCCAATATGTGTGTACGATATGGGACATGAACAATTGTTCAGGTTTTGTATGAATCACTACATAGAAGCTAAATGTAAATATATTTCTCTTCTACAACTTTCTCTTCTACAGCTGTTCTTTGAGTGAATTTGATAGGCTCAGCTGGCAAATGCGTAAGTTAAAACGATTCTGAAAAATTGCCTCTCCTGAATAACAGGTAGTCTCTCTACCTCATTTGAAGAGTAGTCAACAGCTTCTAGCCATTTTGCAAAACAATTAAAAACTTGGCTTCTCTAGCAAATAGGCAGTAAAATTACTTATTTATCAGATAAAATTACAAAATTTCGTTTTGAAAAATTGTCTATCTTGTGTGGTTTAGTGATTTGTTTAAAATATTCTGATGGGGATATATACATCTCTGAAAATATCCTAAGGGAAGCATGGGGCCATTTCTGGTATATCACCCTAAAATATTCATTCTTTATACAGTAATGTTTATGATTTCTTTCTTTCTTCTCTTCTATATAATAACCTTTGTGGTGCACGGACAATCAATTTCCCTGCTGTTTTTAATTTCTATGGTCTATCTTTGCACATTATTTCAGACGTTAGGTAGGTATTTGCATATCAGTATTTCTACTTTACTGCTACTGAATGCAGAGATATAGAAATGTGGCATGCAATTCTCTTGCATTCTTTCATCAAGTTTTCTCTGTATTTGCTGTTACTCAGCAGCAAGGCCGGGTGACATTTCAAACCGTCATGAGTAACAAGAAGGCCCAAGAAGATATATATGGCTATATCAGTGACTGGTGGATAGAACGGGGTGATAAACATAGACATCTGCAGATGAAAACTGAAGGATATTCCCATGTGCTCCAAGCTGACGATGAGGGAGCTTTCATTAGCAAAGACTTGCAGTTTGCCAAAATGGGTAGCAGCAATATAGAGCTTCTTGGAGCAATTCCATGGTAAGAATAGGTGAAAACCTTTGACAGAAGCGTTTTTTGTGATGTGAACCTCATTCTCCGCTTACTGACAGCAAGCATCCTCAGGTTTCAAAAGACTGATCCTTATGTTTCTACAGTCAAACTATATACCTGCTGCTGCCTATCAGAAGGTTGTTTCTAGCCTGATCTCCTAAGAAAATCAGACTTACGTGACTATGTTGTGCAGAGAAGCCTCAGAAATATCAAGTTCCTCCAAGTTGTGTTCTGCGGTTGAAAACACAAACGCAGCTCTGGTGAAGGAAAGGCCATAAGTTGACCCACCAGTCCACTAGGTAGCTCACACAAAGCCTACAGCCATCCCCAGTGTGTGCTACCTCCTGCCATGGCTCTACCTGGGGAACACAGGGCTCCACTGACTCTGCCCTAGAGGAAATGTTGTGCAGTGCAGGAGAGGATGTCTGCGGAGCCATGGAGCACAATGAATGTAGGTCTTTTCTGGAGTGGTCTACAAGGACATACACTCAAATCCTCTGAAATACAGGCTTTTCTCATCTTGCTGTTCATGGAGCAAACTTTGCCTTCAGTATTGTTTAAAGCTTTGTCACTTGTGGTTTTGTCTGGAAAATATTGTGCGTAATTAACTGGATTCTTACTCCACAAAAGAGGCTAAAATCGTTCATAATAACAAATGGTTCAATTATTTCAAAAGAAGAAAAAATCTTCCTGCTTTAGGTGAAGAATACATAAAAATACACTTGGATCACATGCCATTTTCTTTAAATTGTTTTTTATCGAATGTTTTGCCATATTTAACACGAAAAGTTCTCTGTGCTAAGTCATACAAGGCCAAGTAATTTAGGATTTAAAGGTCAGGCTTATGAATCTGCTTCAGTTGTCCTTATAGTCTCTGTTTTTAAAATTAATTCTAAAATTAATTTTAAATTTAATTATATTGTGGAGACGCAAGAGGACTACAAGTTGGATGTTTTAATTTCCATTATTCTCAAAAAGTGTGATTTCAGACTGGTCGTCCATGGCAAACCCTGAATTAAGTTAAAAACCTTCCCTTACATAGCTCTTTCAGTACTAAACTGCCACTGACTTCAACGGAACTATGTTTGAAATATACTAATTATGAGCACAACTGTAATTTGTCGTGAGACAGTTAGCGGTGAAGCCCTCCATTGAAGTGGTTTGGCTGAGGTCTAGCTTATAGACAGTGATTTGTGATTTTGCTACCATTTTTTTTGTCAACAAACACCATTTCCTTTGTGAGCTACAGCAGTAGCATTGTTGAGGCACCTCCCCAATTTCTCACTGAACAGCTCTACAGAATGAAGATTAACAGTATCATGAAAATTGGTTTCCTGACTGAGCTATCTGTAGCACATGCAGTTGGTCATGATCTGTCCCCAAGTGAGAGTAGAAACTGTATCCAGCTGCCTTTACTTCAGTTATTAGACTTTGTTTCTTTTCCTTTAGTCTCTGATGGGAGTTCTTATGACAGTATTTCCTGTAGCAAGAACAATTTTCTGCATCAATATGCAATATTTTTCTCTGAATCCCACTGGGACTTCTTCCTCCTCACCTGCAGGCACTGTCAGCAGTCCTACGTATTTAGCTTTCCTACAAGTCTCCATTCTTTCACTTCTCTTCTACAAGCTCCATTTAGCCTGTTTTACACAAGCTGCAAAGTCCTTCTTACCTTCCGTTATTTTAGATTTATTTTCAGGCTTCTCAGCTTGACTCTCTATATCTTTGACTATCTAGTCTTGTGCTTTTATTGAGGGAATGACGGCTTATAACTAAAACACTTAGTGAGGATATCTGGATTCTATTTCCAGTTCTGCCACACAATTTCTTTATAATCTTTTGTGTCCGAGGGCCCTACAGTAAAATGAGAAAACAGCATTTTCTCACTTCCAGGCATTATGTGAAGTACACTTCAATGATGGCTGTGAGGAGACTATTGGATGACAGTGAAGTGCTTTTGACTTTACTTTCAGAATGCATTAGGCTTTTCATGACCATGTAATGAAACAGAGGTTAGCATTAAGATTGCTCAATGTATTCCAAGACCTTCTTTTCACTGTTTAAACCTTGCCTAATTTGGGCATTAATACTTCTGGCTAAACACTAAAAAAAAAAAAAAAAAAAAAAAAAAAAGCCCTCAGAGAAACCAGTTCAATAGTTTCTCTGAAAAAAGCTAGAAAGGCTATCATCTTTCATCCACTGAAAAATAAAGAGAAGAGCTTCTCCTGTGGCAGCACAGTATTCCATTTGTTATTTCCCAGGTTTCAAGAGCTTGATTTTACAGCCTTAATTTGTTCTTTTAACTAGCTTTATGTGCAAATGAAGTTAAGGCCTGGAGTTACCAAAAGGATCTCTCTGCTCTTCCAAATGCATTTGGATGAACAAATTTCAGTATTTCCTTTTAAGTAAATTACTTCCAAGCTGTGGAGTGGAAAGCAGTATAGAATGAACAAGACAAGGCACATAGCATGCACATAGGTTTTTTAACAGATGTTTCCTATTAATAATGCTACTTATCAGTTTGTTTCATGTATTCTTCTTTTCTTCCAGGAAGCAGAAAATCTTTTTTATTCAATGTTGCGTCAATATTTGATAACAACGTTAGTTATGGGAAGATTTTATTATGAAGTATTTCTTGAACATGACCAGAAGAAATAAAAAGTAGTACCTGTCAGTACTTACTCAATAGTGTTGGAGAAGAACAATTTATTTACGCTATATAACACCACTACACTTCGGTCTGAAAGTGTTTAGAAAGAAAGGAAAGGATTACTTTGGGATACTGTGCTGCAAAGAGGTGATTTGCCCCGAAATAGCTAATCATCAACAGTTGAGATTTATGGTAATTCAGCACCCAAAATTAAGTAAGTTTGTCTAGTGATGGTGAAAAGCCAAAACTAAAGTAGCAGCCATATAGGCAAGCACAAGAATAAGAGAATGATGTCACGTTATCCCCAGACTTGCTGAAGATGTCAATGATTCTCATGAAGAGTAATGGTCTTTTTGCACCAGTATGGGTTTGTACCACGTGTAGCTGGCTAGGAAAGATTTTTAGCTACTGCAGGGAGTTCTTTGTAATAATCTGCCAGAGGAAGGGAGTTTCTGACAACCTGCATATTCTCCTAGTCAGCTCCTTCCAAGCTACTACAAAACCACATATCCTGTCATAAATGATACATTAGAGTGAAAAAAAAACCTTTTTGAATAAATGTATTCACTAACACACATAAGTATGAGGAAGATAGCTCCATTGCGGGTGCCCCCTGCTTCATTCCAATACCCATTCCAAGTTTTAAAGTCAAACTTGACTTTGCTTCCCAAAGACATTTAAGCGAGAATACATTTCTTGCATGAAGTTTCATATATATGTGATAATGATCACAGAAAGAGAAACCAGATGAAGAGAAACTGAAAAGATACTTTATCATATTGGGGAAACAAATTATCAGGGCAGTGATGAAGGTACATAACATACAAGTCACGGCTCTGGAGTGGTTGATCTGGAAACTGTGTCTTTAGGCAGTGAGTCGCAACCTGATCTGACACAAACAATGCAGGGATAGTCTGTTCCTTACTGCAGCCTAAATTAAAAAAGCTTGGCAGTATTTTTAGCTTTTCATAGACACTACTTGCCTATATTGTTCAATATTAGAAGTAATTCATTTTAATGCTTTAATTATAGCTCTGCCTATGCCCATTTCACATTCCCAATGATAAAAAATCCTACTGCAACTGTCTAAAAGCCTTGGGTTTTCCTCTTTTGATTTGTAAATAGTGTAAGCACTATCATGGTAGAACCTGATATGAAATTTGCCTGTGATGAGCTATTCTCATGAGTTTCTCAATTCTTCTTAGGTTGGACTAGTTTGGAAATAAGCTGTGGAAGCTCCCTCTGATTTGTACTAAGTTGGCCTCACTGAAGTAGAAGGATATGTCCATTCAAAGGCTACAGCATGATAGATTAGAGTATGCCTTGTTGAATTTGTGGGAATGATTGATTTTTAGTCCAATGGAACTGGTAAAAACATGCAACAAGCTTTACTATAAGCAGGATTACTCAAAATAACAAACTTTACTATAATCAAAAAAACTCAAAATTATCAAAATAAGTAAGAAATGCTTCTGGTTTAGGTTGTTGTAAACCCAGTGCTGTTTGAGTATTATTTTAGTACCTGGGCATATGTGTGTTTGCAGAATTTATACTCGAATTTGGAAACACAATTTTAAATTGATGCCTTTGCATGTACATTGTAATACTTTGAAATGCATTGAAGTTTTACTGAGAATATGTGTAAAGTGTTTAAAAAGGAAGTTACACACTTAGCTGTATCTAGAAATAAAATGATCTGAAATGCTCACATACAATGAATTGATATAGCCTAATCTTAAGTTAACAAAAATTATTTATAAATAATTTGAAGCCTTTTTATTGAGCAAATATATGAGACCGCTAATATTTTTACAATGAAAACTGTAACTGGTGAATTAACCTCAGCAAGCAACTCTCAGTCTTGACTGGAATGTCTTCATGTGTGCCATTTTGGCCTCCTCTCCTGCTTGGCTCATAGGCATGGAGCAGTGGTAGGCTCATGTGGCAGGAGAGCTGCTGTTCCAGCATTCGGAGACATCTTGGTATTTAGTCACTTGGTACTTACTGATTATTAAACTCAAGTTTGAAGGTTTGACTTTTGCATCTGTGAGAGAAAGAAAAAGAGATAGGGAGAGGAAAGAAAGCTTATTCTTTCACGACAGCCTGAATTAGTTTTAGACACTCAAACCTGTGGCCATCAACACGGAGTATCCTTTCAGTAACATCTTGCTGTGATGTTTGTGCACAGATAAATCAGAAAGAGTCTTATCACTGTTTAGTCCTTGTCCATGAGTGTGTCTAGGAGGAATATGATTCAGGTTTTTCTTCAAAATGGGAGAAGTTAGTTTTTGTTTACATTTTCATTTTGTTCTGCTTTTCCAAGAATCCCAAGTATCTGTCCTTTAGTTTTCTGGGAAGAATGAAGTTAATAGCAGCCTTTGCATCCAAATTCCAAAAGGAAGCTTTTTCATTCTTCAATACATTAAGACTGGTTTCAAATATTAGATTTTAATATTTTGTTACATTTTGCATTATTAATTTTGTTTACTTTGTTACATTTTGTTAATTTGAAAACAATATTCATTTTCATTTCTAAACTGATAACCCTACAAAACTTTTTCATATGGTGCTTGTCTTTTTCAGCATCAGAGATGGTAGTCCTAGTAACATCCTCTACCCCAATTTCTGGGAGATTTTTTTACCTAGATCACCCTGTCTCTGGGTCAGCTTTCTTAACATTCCTGCTTTAGAGAGAATATATGCACTATATGAATTTGAACATTGTTTCTGAATCCTTGCTAGAGATCTCCAATTAAAATTTGCTCTGAAACTAATGGAGGGTTTTGTGAATTACGTTCTTAGAATAAATGAAAATGTATGTAGCCTTTTACTTCTGCACTGTGTGACAGTAAACACCATGGTGTACATTTCTCTGATTCAGACTGTTTTTCCCAGTCCTATTTTTCACAAAGTCACTTTCCATAAGTTTTAATTTTCTTCTACAATCCCTTTAAATACTTAACAATATTTAAGAATAAATAGTATTTAAGTTTAAAAGGATTCAGTAATCCCTTAAATATTTAATAATATCCAAGCTTCTTGCCCTATTCCTCGGTAGAAGTAGTGAAGTTTCTAGGTTCTTTAAGTCACCAAAAATACTCAAAGATGCAGTATGACACGAGGTTCACCTAACATATTTCCATTGATTTGCTTATTGAGGTACACAGGTAACCTGAATTTTATTACTGCTATTTAAAAGGTAAAATTCACAGCCCTGAGATTCACTGTATTTCCGCAGTATCAGTCATAGTTTAAAAAAAAACATAAGATAAAAGAGGATATTTCTCTCATCCGCAAAGCGTTGATGGCTGGACTACTGTATAGAAAACAGATTTTTTACTAAATTGGGCCAGATATGGGAGCCCCCTTCCATTTCCTATAAGGTTCTAATTGGGGTAAAACTTGACAGGTAAAGAGACAGAAAAAAAGAGGAACTTTCAATTTATATACAATTCATTATGTACTTTGCTTTTGCTACACATTTTTAATGCAATGAAAGATAGACTTCCAGAGTCAACAGTTTTTTTTTTTTTCTCTTGTTCCTTTCTACTTTCTTTCATGTGTCACATATAACTTTTTACTATCGTGTGTAATGTACTCTAGGGTCATACAGGAGCCTCTCGACACATGTTCCGTGTAAACATTAACAGTATACCCATCCCAATATTCTTTCCTGGCTGTTCAGTTTGCTTTTAGACAAAGATCCAACCTGAACATTAGGGATTTTCTTTCTATACAAATCCTGATAATTTGAATAGGTAAAGATGGCAGTGATAGTGGCATAGCAGACAAACTGATTGTGGCCTACCTTTGCACAGACACTTCAAATCTCTGTGACAAAGATACAGATATTGTTTGAACACAGAATAATGCTTGCAACTTGACAGATAGATATTGAGATTAAAAAAAGATGCCCTGAAATGCACATAATAAGTACATACCACCAGCACGCTGTTAAATGTCATCTCTAGTTATGGTCTGGTAGTATGCAGGTCTTAAATGTTAAGTGTTTTAACATTTAAAAAAGTCTCTCTGGCATATTCAGTCATACAGTGTTTTTTGGGTGCTGCTAACAGTAATCTGGGTGGTAGATTAGTTGAGGAAGTGCATGATCCATGCAACAAATCCCTTTTGTAAAATGTTTGATTTCTAATAACAAAAAAATACTTAATTTTTTATTTTTAAATATAGTGTATTATACATGTGTGGAGCGAGACAGAAGAAATTGTGGACAAGGATATGAACAAATACTAGAACAGAAAATCACTTTTGGAACAAATACTTGCCTGTTTATGAATATTCTACCATTTTGTACTGTGTCATGGACAACATGAGGAAACATGAATCAAAAGCATCACAGAAATAAGAATCCAAACTTCCTGCAGTGAGACTGTTCTTAGATAATTCCTGCACGCTGAACTAATGAACTCAGAGGAAGGGTTACTGTCTCAGTGAGACTAAGAAACCCAATGGCTTTGTAACACAAGTAGATTTGAATGCTGGAAACCTGAGCGGATTTTGACATGCATCTCTCTGTTCATAGTGTTCAACTTCTGGACAGAAGTTATTTAAGTGGAAATAGCAGGTCTTTTATTAATTAACGAAGCAAGCAAAAAAGCCCCTAGAATAAATTTACAGCCTCTCTGGTTTTAAAGAAAAGCCTTGCACTCATTAAAATAATTTATTTTAAGAGTCTATCAAATATAAATAAAAAATAAGAACTATTACCTTTCTTTTAAAGCTGCAGAGTGCTTAAACTAGTCCTATGTCTTGGGGAATATGAATAGTGCTGAGAGGCAAATGGATAAAGAGCTAACAGACAACTAACAGCTCAAGCGATGACTCCAACGCCATGAAATGTTTCTTCTGATTAAGTTATAAAATCCAGAGAATAACAAGGTGATAAGAAAGAGTCAACATGGATATGTCAGGACAAATACTGTCAAACCAATTTGATTGTCTTCTGTTACATAATAGCTGAGTTAGATAATAAGAGGGAATAAACTGATCAAATAAATTTTTATGCAGTAAGGATCTTGCATAACATGGAGATTTATGATCCAAATGAAATTGCTGTAAAATTGGTGGACAGCTAGTTGAAAAAATACAGTCAAACAAAAATATCAATGACTTGCTATCAAATGGAAATGAAGCAACAGTCTTGTCTCTGCACCTCTTCATCCTTTTATTAAAAAATAGAGCAGTCATCTACATCATAATGGGAGGGAATTTCAAAGATTTTGAGGTTCTTTAAAATAAAAAATGAACTTAAAAGTTGAAACTACTCTCCAAAATTAGCAGAGGATTTGTGTTAGAGAAAATACAAAGTATTTCTCTTGGGGAGAAAAGAAATCATCTTCCTTAGAAGGTGGGGGAAAATAGCAATAATTAGAGTATTAGAGTGGTCCATAAGGTTAATTAGAGTCAACAGGGTGATAAGCAAGCAACAGGCAAGAGACAAAAGGATGCATGCTCCCTAGTGAAAGTGAAAAACAAGGTCTTTAATTGTACAAGTTATCTAGGGGAAAAGGAATTCATCAACCAACTAAAAGACTATAATTCTGCAAGAGCAAGCAGCATTTCTAGGAATGGAAATTTGTATCTCTTCATCATTCTGATGTATAATTGTAAAACAAAATAAAGGAGCAAGAGCTATTGGCAGATGGTGTTTTACTTTCTGTTGAAGCTGCTTTTACAATGATGACATAATTCAGAATCAATAATTATGTTGTTGCAGTAATGTAAACAGAAAAAAGATACCTAAACAAACAGAAAACAAGAAAAGCAACATGCAAAAGCGCATTTTCAGAGCAATTAAGTTATAAAGCTACATTCTCAAAAGAGAGTAGACAGACAGTCAGTGTCTGGTGAAATTTCCTCTATTACACATGTTTTTAATGTGTGTATCTATCTGTCTGTTTACTTTCCCTCTCAAGACACACACTTACCCCTACAGATACATACACACGTGCACACACACACACACACAACCCACTTCATATGTTGAAATATCATGTATCTGCAGTTTTTCACAGTTGCAGTTTTAGCACGAGTCAGATGTTTCTCCCGGATGCTTCTTAGTCTTAGAGTTATTAGTTCATAAGTTTCACTGGCTAGCAACAATTATAGACTCTACCACAGCAGAGAATTTCAGATAGTTGTCAAGGATATAAACTGTCACCAGCCAAACAGGTGGTACAGATGCTGTTTATCTGTAAGCTCTGCTTTCATACAGGAGCTAGCATTTGGTTTACTCTTCTTTCATTTTAAGGTTAATTGCTGTCTTCTGCTTTTACAGATAAGTTATCTGAAGCTTATTTGCTTAGCGTTTTTTATTGCTGTTTTTTTTTTGTTTGCTTGTTTCATTGATCTATTCTGCATTTACAGTCTGAAATATACGGAAGCTTAAAGCAGTTCACTGTTTGCTAAAATTAATTCTTGTAAGTCTGGACATGGTATGTAACTTCCTCTGACCACACGCCACCCTGCAGCAGGTAGGCTCAATTGTAATGAAGATAGTTTTAATAAATATGGGAGTCTGCGTCTGCTATACAGTGGACTTCCACCTGAAAAAAATGTATTCTTTTCTCACAGGTAAGAGATGATCTGCAGTCTACTGGAAATATATATCAAACTTTATTCAGTAAAATATCTCTATACATGAGAAAGACTACACGGGGGAAAAATTCTGCATAGACTAATCTGTAACACTGATTGTCTTTCATATATCCTGAAAAAAAAACAGGATTTTCCTAAATTTTGAGCTCTATGTATTGAACATTTTTGATCTTAGTTATTGTTATGAAATCTGATAGTCTTGTCCTCCCTAAGTGTGCTTTGTCAAAAGTTTAGATGGCTAGGTGATCCACAGATAGTTTTGCAAATAAACAAAACTTCTGGAAGCTCTCCTTATTACTAAAAATTGCAGCAATCTAGTAATTTTCTAATAAAGTTCTAGGGTGAAACTCCTGCCACAGAGATTTTGACCTTAACCTCACTGAGGCATTTGACCCAGGTTTCTTGTTATTCTGTACACCACTGATTTGTCAGCTTCTGGAGCAGAGAATAAAGACCTGATTATTAGCAGTGCTTAAATGAATTTTGGTATCCAAGTTCATCTAGATGCTAACAAGCCCTTTTTCTATGTCCCGCTCAGATTTTGCTTTTAAATGCTGCAGCTTTAAACCATACTTTTTTTGGAAAACAGCTTCATTTGGCATCTCAAGAGTAAATGCACTGTGGTCAAAAGGCTGAAGTGGAAGAAGAATGTCTCATCTGTTGTTTTTTCTTCTCTGATTGCAAAGTGGTTGATAGAATGACAGTATTGCTTGTAAACATGCACTTTTTCAGGATGTGTTTTGCATAATACCGTCACTTTTAGAAGTTGAAATTAATACAGTTGAATTCAGAGTAAGCGTTATTTAAGGAAGGTATAAAATATCTTTGGGCAATTCCTTTTTCTTTTGCTATTTAGGGTATTTGTTTTCCTTTGCTGTTCTTAAAAGAGTTACAAAAGAATAATGAATTCCTGTGTGTTTTAATGTGATGGATAAACATATATTATTTAAATATATGGTAAATAGATGCATTTAATTCATCTTAATATTATGGTAAACAGTTAAAAGATGACAGTAAAGCCATTTTGCCTTCTCTTCCTTTTCTGTTAACATAAGGTCCTATCACTCCTACAGAGCTGATTGAAAAGCTGCAAATTATTTCAGGGTGTTTGGGAACAAAGAGCTATGGAGCAGGGAAGAAGGATAAAATCTACAGACAGTTATTATTTGAAATATGTGCGGCCTTAACCATTTCTGTGGCTTTTGATCAAACTTTGCGAACCCCATGGGCAAAAATCTGCAGGATCTAGCTTCTGGTGTACTCTGACTCCTTCACAGGCTTCTGCCTTTGTTGCTCAATCCTATCGTACCTAGCAAAAAGGAAGGGCTGATTAATGTTGTACAGCAGAGAAAAATTCGGTTTCTTGGAGAAATACTGTCTGTCTTTCAGAGGAAGGTGATCTGTATCAGCAGGTGTAGGGCTGCTATTCTGTAGGCAAGTATTTCTTGTTGCTGGGAAACAGATCTTGGTGAAAAAATATAAAGCTCTTAGGTGAAAGGTATTACGTTTGAGTTTTGAAAGAACATCTTGAGGAAAAGTCTTCATTTCCTAACTGAGAAACTTGTCTTTTTACACAGCACCCGTGCCTGAAATCAAATGAGGAGCCAGATCTTGTGGGAAAAGGACTGGCTTTTTTTTTTCTGGTGATTTTTTTTCCTATAAAGCCATCAGCTGACTCAAATACAGAACTATCCATGCTTGGAGTATCTGTCTGAAATATGTGTGACTCAGGGAAGTATCCTCCTTGACTTTTGGACTACTGGCCACAGGTGACCAATTTTTATGTTAGATGGGAAATGTAGCTGCTAGTGCCTTTAGCAAAAGAAACAGAAAACGCTCATGAACTATATTGGCCTGTACAGACTAGATTCACAAAGAAGGCTAAAGTTTTGATGCTTACTTCATAGCTTCCTCCTTTCCTCTTCCCCACACTTACTGTTTGAATTATCAGCATGACATGACAAATCATGTCTCTTAAAGTCCACAGCGAGTTTACTTTGAGTATATTGTTCATTTCACCAAAGTCAGCAAATCATTCTCGGGTTTTGTAGACATTTTTTCCTCTCTGTCAACCTGTCCTGACTGTGAGCAGTAGGAAACCTCAGAGTACATTTCCAGCTTGGTATTTTTCCAGTGCAAAAGGATGAACTATGCTTTGACATCTCAAAACAGAATCAAACAAAAAGGAGAGAAAGAAAATAATTAAAAAACCCACCTTTTCCCCCAGTTGGTACCTATCAGACTATCCTTTTCATTGTTATTTTTTAAATCTGAATCACATGAAAAGTAAAGCTTGTTAGTATGTGTTCTATAATGTCCTGCATAAATAACTTGCATAATATAATATAGTACAGTAATTAGATAATATTTAATATCTGCTTCCATTTATTGATAGGAAATGTAAAATCAGTGCTGCCTTTATCAAGCATCCTATTAATGTATGAAATAAATTTATCAAAATCTCTTATTTTAAGTTCATGATCATAGCTTATTTTTCTTCTGAAAACCAACAAAGACATTTTAACATCTCCAGGGGAGCAAATTAATAATGTACACTTGGAATTCTTAGGACCTAATGCTCATTCTTTCAAAATCAAAGGCAAAATTCCTGTTGATTTCAATGATAACTGTTCTATTTTCACAATTTTTAAAGTGAGAAAAGTACAAAAGTTTTAACACAGCGTGGTAAAGAACAGGTCATGGAAGGACTGTGACTGCATGCTAAAATCTACCTCCCAAAACAGAAGCAAAATGATACTCTTAACATTTTATGTGCCAGTTTGTTTGAACCATAAAGATACAGTTCCTGCTTCTACTACGGAGGAATTATAAGACAAATAATGCTTTCGTGTGTCAGGCGTAGAACTCTCTGAGGACGTCGGTTTTCATCCCAGAACACATTCACGACATAGAGAAACAGCACTAGCGTCACCAAACGACAAGACATTGAATAAGATCTTGTAAGAAAACCTGTTGTGAGATTCCTTTTGTATATTGAGCTTTCATAGACATTTCCTCTTCCCATGAATATTATAAAGACTCTGCATCAAGGACCTACCAAACATGAATATGAGAGGTGTGGCTGACGCCTTATCAGGGATGGTATGAGGCGCCACTAAAGACAACAGATAAGCAGCAATCTCATTTGTTCACTGACAATACTATATAGCATTACTCACTGGACCAGGTGAGCTGATAACATTCATTACTGAGGGGAGGAAAGGGTCCAGCTGCATAAGCTGCATGAAAACTGTTCGAGAAAGGAGTTTTTCATTACTCATTTACTGTGCATTTTACCACAAAAATCCGTGACATCTGGACAAGTAAATCATGCATCCAGAGAGAAAATACCAGTACTGAAAAACTGTATGAGATGAGAACCAATATATGGGATTAGTAACTATTACCTAACACAGAACAGAGGTTTTAACTACCTTTGAGATGTGCTTTTGAGATGAATGATGGTACTAGCAGCAAGCTGAAAGTTTTTAGTTAAGATGGAAGTTTACTGATTTAATGATAGCTGTTTTAAGCTAACTTAATGTTAATTTGTGGGACAGCACTGAGACCATAAAATGGATGAGATATTACTTTGGAAAAGTTGGGGGGAAAAGGATAGAAATGCCAACAGAAAACTGTGTGCTATTTTTGTCCTCCAGTACTACTCTACCACCTTAACTTGTCTGCGGATAAATGACAATCTCCTGGAAGCCATGCAATGGCCTTTTCTGAGGCTGATTTCAAAATCCACTCATGGTTTCCACCTGCCACAGACTTCAGAAACATGCCACAGACATTAGAACCATGAACTGAATTTTCTGTTCCACAAGCTGTTATCAAACATATCAGCTACAATGTTTTATCATTAGCAGAACTTATGTGGCTTTACTAGAACAAATCTATACAAGGTGATACCTATTATCAAAAGTTCCTTTTATGGTAGTTAGAATTAACACACTTTGGGCCATTCACTGGTGAGATGCTGTAAGTTTTTCTATACACTTTTTATGCCTTTTATGATTTTTTTTTGGAACACATTGCATCACTTTGGAACAGGAGTTAGAGGAAATGTCAGTTGTAATTGCATTTCAAGCAGGATTCCGAGATTAAGGGAACTTTGGTTGCTTAGAGTAGTTGAGGGAATTATTTACGATAAAGCATGAGCAATCTCCATCCTTTCCCTTACTTTTGCATGAAAGAAAGAACAAAGTTAGTAATAAAAAGATAAAGAAAAATAGTCTATTGGTAGTAATGTCAATATAGCTGAGAGTCGAATTTGGCTCATTTTATGTATTTTTTGAAGTTCTAGGTTTTGCCCATCTCTGTTGAATAAAAAAGATGAAAAAAAGATAGAGACAGTGAGAAGTAAAAACCTAACTTTCATTTTACAGTATCAACTCAATTTCTTTTGTAAAAAGAAGCCAACAGCAGATCACACCTGATGCCTTTTTCATCTAGTATCTCCATATTCCAGAGAAGAGAACTAAGAAATGAATTAAACAAATGTCCTGATCTGGGGCCTGGTTCATCAGTATTTTTCACAGCCTGTGTCTAAAAGGGGTCTTAATAGGAGCCCTTGAGTGAATAAGAGGTAAATACAGTAAGAAATGACTACAGATTGGAAATAATGCTGATGTAAAAGAAATCCTTTGCAGTCTACAATGACAATAGAAAATCAAATTATGTCTTTCATTGTTGGTTCTCTGTTGATTTTAGAAATGGAATCTGTCTTGCAGGTGATCTAAGTGGTAATCTATCTATGCCGTTTTAAAGTTCAATACTGGCCTTGCAGTCAATGTAATTGGATATAGCAGCAAGGAATTAGAATAGCGTCTATTAAGCAAGCAAACTGGAGAATGACCCGAAAGGATGAGGGAGAAAGCGTTACAAAAAACTGGTGCTAGTTATGATGACCCATATTTTTGGAAGACGCTTTGGTAGGCCAGATAGGCTTTAAACCTAACCAGCTAAATAATCTTCAGCTAGTTTAAAACTGTGAATAATTCATCACCCATATCTCTGCAGTAGTTAAATATAGCATAGAGATTACAAAACAATTTGGATTGCTTACTGTCACTTCCTCTTTACTACCTTTAGCTATGGCCCTGCTTTTAATCCTTCCCAATTAGCATGCATGATATCTATGCATAAAACAATTTCACTCAGGATATGTGATTGCCACTTGCTTTACTGTTGAAGATTTTCCTGTTGATGTGAGACTGACAATTCCAGTCTCTTGAGTCAATGCTTCCTACATTGTGCAGGTAATCTCTTCTGATATACCACCTATTTTTAAATAATCTCATTTTTCACTCTTTTGACTCCTGACAAAAGCAAATATTGGTCTTAGAGGTGGAAAGGTGGAAGAGGGAGCATCTCAGAAGCAGGGAAAACTTTGTTTAAACACCATGAATTAATCTCACATTATGCAAGTAAGTAACATAAAATTGTTTGTTATCAGCCACTAAATCTGGAAAGCTGTTATATGAGAAAAAAAGGAAGCACACAAATAATATAGATACACTTTCAAAGCTCTGGGAGCTTGCAAACCTTCTGTGAACTATATTCTCACTTCCTTAGATAAGGTAGATTGTAACTATTATTCTTCAACCAGGGTGTCATCTGGAAACCGAGATCTCGAGCTTTGATTAGGTGCTCATGAGCTCACGGCTGCAGTGTTCAACAGTCTCACAAATACTGAGGAGCTTCTCTTTGCAATGCCTTTGTGAGTTAAGGACACGTGTTCTCTAAGGCGTGGATAGCACCAGCACAGAGAGATGAAATGACCTCTGTCTTGTTGCACAGAAAATCTGTTGCAGATTTAGAAGAAGAGTAAGAGTTTTTGAGTCCCGGTCTAGGCCACTTTAGCTGTGAGAACATCCTCTCTCGTATCCTTTTAATGCTTGGGATAGGAAATAAAAGCATATAACGAAGTGGGCATGAATAACATCACGCCCTCATCACCTATTGGTGTGAAGCTCTTCCCCTTTCCCCGTCATGCTAAAGTTCTGTGTGAGACGATCTCCATTCCTCTATTCACTTTCCTGCTACCCAGAGAAATCATATTGTCTTTTATCTTTCCTGTGATTCATTCTGTAAATGTTCTACATCATTGCATCTGTTGAAGCAGTGGGCTCTTTCACCACAATAGAGCTCTAGAAGTATAGAGGTGCTGTTGTGAATTTTACAAGCTCCAAACTTCAATCAGAAATGCTGAATTCCAAGTGTTCTCATAAAGGTCCATCCCCATGGATAGGGATCCATGTGCTTTATGGAAGAACTCTGAGTAATACTAGAGCGACATTTCTGTCTGTCAGTCATATGATTTCTTTGAACACTTACCCAATTTGCTCGTGCTGGGATTGTTGAAACTTGTGTATTTCACTCTGACATTAAATCTTAAGTTCCCTCACATCATACAGCTTTCCAGAAATTAGGCAATAAAACATCTTTTCTGAGTGAGCTTAAAAGAGGAAGTTAGTAAGTCCTGCTACGACACTCAGCTTGTGGGGAAAGAGAATACTTCTTCAGACAATAGTGCATATATGGGATTTCTGGTAAATCCAGGTCTTGCATTCATATTTTAGGGCAGCCATTCAGACAGACCCTTGAGAACCTGTAGAGCTCTTAGATCATCCCCACCAGGACACAGGATATCAGTAACAGCAAAGCAATCAAGGCAAATTAGACTCTGAAACACATAAAGCACATGCAGACAATAAGATTCATATTATTTGCAGTCAGAAATGTTCAACAGCTATTTTAGAGTTGAAGAGCATCATGCTCTGACAGGATTGCATTGTTTTATATATGTGGGACATCTGGGCTTTATCTTTTACATTTCATATTATTTCTATTGACTAGAAAGTCAAGAATATCAATTCTTTCACAAGTCAGAAGAAAAGGCACTTTCTTTGTAATCTTAGTGTCTACTTTCAAGAAACGTATCTTGATTGTTCACAGATTTCAGTAATCATAGAAGATAATGCTTTACAGACTGGTGCTTATTGGTTCCCATATTTCTCCCCACAGGCATACGTCTACATGCACATGCTACACCCTGATTTTCAAAGATGATAAGTACAAATTTTTGGCTATGCATTCTTTTTGGGTTGAATTATGCCCTGGATAAATGAGTGATACTTCTAATAGAGTCAGAGGCTGTTGCTGGTGCATAACCAGTATCTAGCCCTCTAAGTTTAATCACACAAACTGATGACAGAGACCACTAAACATTCTTTTTTACAGTGGCTGGACCCACACATGTATTCGGTGGAGTTTTTTTGTAAACTGATGCTGTTATAAAATATCAGCCAGATTCAACACTGTGCATAAAGACGCACTAAATTACAGTAAGATACGTTAAAATGTTTCCTGACATTTTAATAAATTTTCTTAGGTCTATCACAATAAATATATCTTATGGTAAGATAGCTACTTCTAGACATTCCTCCATTTCATTTCAACTGCCGTGTTTTTACTAAGTTATTTGCATCTTTTGAAATGATTTTTCAAAAATTGTCCACCACTTTTCCCCTTCATCTTGAACCAGATGGTAATATAGCCAAAAAATCCCACACAGCAGCTTTTTAGCTAGCAATTAATAAAATCACTTCTCCTTTTGCTACTGCAGCTATACATCAAAAGGAAAACAATTATGACTAGTACTGCTTTGAGTAATATCAATGAATGTAAGATCAACGAGTGAGATTAAAGTTTGAGTCAGAGTCTTTTGCTCTAACCAAGAGTAAAAGCAAAACTGAAATTTACATTAGAAGTACTTTTCACCATTTCAGGTAGTGCAGAGCTATGCTATATTTGACTTTTAAGGTCTTCCTGTAGACATAAAGAATGGTTTGTTTGTCATATCTCTATCTGAACTTTGCTCCTCTGTGAGGTGTAGAAGAAATTGCTGCTACCTCCCTGGTTATGATTTTTGCCCTGAGACATATTATGATCCTTTTAAGGGCCCTTCTTAATCTAATCTAAATCCCTTGAAGCACTTTAGCAATTAAAATGAGTGACTAGATGCTTTCATAGTTTAATTTATACACTATTCAAATATTACTTAGGCAATGCTTTCATTTGGATAAATTTACTTGAGCATAATGGAAATTCCCTAGTTTTCCTTTTAAAATTACAATTCTTCCAAAATAATCATCTCTCCATGCACTTTCCACCCAGCAATTTGCATAAAGTGGAACAGTCATGCATTTTGACTTGTAAGTAGTTATACTAGTGACTGGTGAAACTTCAAAGGTCAGCTAGAGGGGGGAACTACAAAAAAACCCAGATAACATGGTGTTTACTTAAATTATTCAGACATTGCCAGTACAAATCTGAGGTTAAATCTGAGGAGAACAGACTTTCCTCTATTTTAGGCTTTGAATTAGGCAATTTTTAAATATAGCTACATCTATATATCTCTATATAGGGAGCTGGTGGACATTATTGCTAGGCCACTGTCCATCATCTTTGAAAGGTCATAGCAATCAGGAGAGGCAGATGAAGTCTGGAAGAAAGTCAGTGTTTCTCCAGTCTTCCAAAAGGGGCAAAGTGGAGGACCCAGGGAATTACCAGCTAGTCAGCCTCACCTCCAGCCCTGGAAAGGTGATGGAACAGCTCATCCTAAGCATGCTTAGCTCATCCCTAAGCATCTGGAGGACAAGAAGGTGATCAGGAGTAGTCAGCATAGATTCACCAAAGGAAAATCATGCTTAATCAACCTGACAGTCTTCTCAGATGGAATGAGTGGCTGGGTAGGTGAGGAGGGCAGAGCAGTGGGTGTTGTCTCCCTGGACTTCAGCAAGGCTTTGGACACTCTCTCCCATCACATCCTCCTAGGTAAATTCAGGAAGTGTGGATGGGATGAGTAGGGAGTGAGGTGGATGGAGAACTGGCTGGATGGCCGAGCTCAGAGGGTCGTGGTCAGTGGCGCAGAGTCTAGTTGGAGGCCTGTAGATAGCGATGTCCCCCAGGGGTCAGTCCTGGATCCAATCTTGTTCAACGTATTCATCCACGACTGGGATGAAGGGATAGAGTGCACTCTCCACAAGTCTGCTGATTATACTAAAGTGGGGGGAGTGGCTGACCCACCAGAAGACTGTGCTGCCATTCAGAGGGACCTGGAGAGGCGGGGGTTGGGCAGGGAGGAACTTGCTGAAGTTCACCAAAGGCAAGGGCAGGGTCATTGACCTGGGGAAGATGAACCCTATGCACCGGTAGAGGCCTGGGGGCTGACTTGCTGGAAAGCAGCTCTGCAGAGCAGCACCTGAGTGTGCTGGTAGACCATGAGCGAGTAATGTGCCCTTGAGGCCAGGAGGGCCAATGGTATCCTGGGGTGCGTGAGGCAGTGTTGCCAGCAGGTGGAGGGAGGTGCTCCACCCCCTCTGCTCAGCCCTGGTGAGGCCTTCTCTGGAGTACTGTGTCCGCGTCTGGGCTCCCGAGCACAAGAGAGAGATGGAATTCCTGGAGAGGGTCCAGAGAAGATCTATGAAGATGATGCCTGGAGCATCTCTCCTGTGAGGAAAAGCTGAGAGAGCTGGGCTGCTCAGCGTGAAGACAAGGCTGAGGAAGGATCTGATCAATGTGTCCAAGTATCTGAAGCGAGGGTGTTTAGAGGATGGGGCCAGACTCTTCTCAGCAGTGACCAGTGATAGGACGATTAGGAACAGACACAAACTGAAACACAGGCAGTTCCATCTGAATCTGAGGAAAAACTTGTTGACTGTGAGGGTGACAGAGCACTGGCACGGGTTTCCCAGAGAGGTTGTGGAGTCTCCATCCTTGGAGATATTTAAAAGCCATCTGGACAAAATCTTATGCAACGTTCTCTAGGTGACCCTGTTTGAGCAGGCTGTTCGGACTAGATGACCTCCAAAGCTCCCTTCCAACCTCAACCATTTCATGATATGTGCATGTGTGTATACACATATATGCATATATGTATGTATGTATATGTATATATGTATGTATGTGTGTGTGTGTAAATATACAGATATGTATGAGTTGTATGCATATATATATATACACATACACACACACATACACATATTCAGAATTTCTAAGCAAGAACAACAATAGAACTTACTAGGAGGGAGTAACCCCATTAGTGGTACAGGTACTATGACACACTGCTCACTGAACCTGGCTCTATGAAGGGAAGAGCATTGTGCATAAGCTTAGCAGATAATTAAATAAACTTTATGCTCTAACTATCTATGCTGATAATACACTAGAAGAACGCATTTGTCTTTGGGCAAAGCTTTTGATCTTTCCATCAACTTGTAGTTAAACTGCCTGAATATGCAAATTTACAAATTATAGTCATATACCTCATCACCAGTTGAAACTATTTTAGCTGGGAAAATATTGTAAGCAGCACTAAGTAGTTGGAACAGGTGACAATCTGCATGTTTCATGCTGCTGAGGCAATGAACCTTAGGTATGAGCAATTGTTTCTTGTTTCTAAGCCCCTTTAGGAACAAAAACTCAGATGCCATGATAGAAAACCAGCATTTAAATATACATTTAAATCATGCATTTATATCACTTTCTATATGTGATGGCTTTTTCCGAAAGTATTGGGTTCTAGGCTGCACAGTCGGACCTCCCACATAAACTGCAGGCGTGGTCCTATACTGGTGTAAACCAGTGTACCTTCCCTCATTTCAGTGAAGAAGCACATTCAAATCATTGACCTATAGGGATAAACATCTATTCAGAATATTTTTATCAACTAAAGTATTTTCTAAACTACGTTTATTTTTAACTGCTTTTATATAGCCATACTCATCACGAGTGATAGACTGATTTACACTAATAGAAGATCTGGCTGAGAATGTACTTTACTTCATCGAAACACATAGTAGTAACAGCTTGTAAATATCCATGTATGGCCCTGATCACATTTTTACATTGCAATTTCCCATAATGCCTCCTGTTACACAAGACCTGAAGGGGTTGCAGAACATGTGCTTTTTTTTGAAGTTTTGTTGATGCTTTTTTCCCTGGTTGCTTCCCTACTCTGAAGGACTTCTTTTCACCTTGAGAATATCTCTTTGCATTAGTAGGCTTAGACTTTCTTCATGTAGATTAATTTCTCCACTATTACTGAATATTTTGTTAAAACTGAATTTTGCCTGGCGTTACATGGGAATCTTTCAAAACTAAGTGAGGTTCATACATAATATATTTGTGGAACAGGAGGAAAGAATGAAGAGAGAGACAACAATCATGGATTCATGGACATTAATATTAAAAAGAGATCATATCTAAGTGAATATTATTTTCCCTTGATGATATGGTTTTGATTAAAGTTTCTTTTTCAATGTTTTTAATAGAGGAATAAGGAAAAAAACAACACATTATTCTGTAACACTTTTCATTAAAAGTGTTGGAAGGAGAAGGATGCTAAAATTTGATCACTCTTACTGAAAGCCATTTTTAATCCAAAACTTGACTTTCAAAGTGCAAAAAAAAAAAATGAAAATGCATTCTCTGTTTTTCATAAACATTCTTTTTAAAATATTTGGCATTATTCCTGTATTTCTAACGGAAAAGTTCAGAGGAAAGGTATAAACAGCAGCATTGCAGATATCAATGACTATAGGAATTTTACCTTTGGTTTTCCTCCCTGGAATCTGCCAGTCATAGTGTCAAGGGAAATCATTTTGGTAATTTTTCCAGATGCAGTAATCTATGATTCAGCAAAGCATCAAAATCAAAGTATTCTTGCAGCCAAAGACATTTGAATATCAGCTTTTGGGCTCTGCTGTATCTCAGCCTTAAGGGAAGGGAAATCAAAACCCTGTACAATGTGCTGCAAACTGCACCTAAATTTTGTAGGGAGTCTCTGGTTTCTGACATACTGGAAATTTTCTGATAGCCTTATTATAAATGAAAATGCCCCAAGCAATCCTGAAACTTTCGTTACACATATGGTTGAATGAGTCAATGACTGCAGCTTCCTGTTATGTTTAGTTTATTTTGAAGTTAAAATTATTCCATTCCATCTCAATGATGCCTTTCAGCATACCAGAGATTTTTGGATGGGAAATTTCTAACTGCAGTATCAAACTTGGTACATTGAAGTTAGTGTTTTGGAGTCTAACAATAAACACTGGGGTCGTTCAATACTTGCATGGGTTGGCATGCATTTCAGGACTTGCAAATGTTTTTTTTTTTTTTTTTTCTTTCTTAAAACTGATATGATAAAGTCGTGCTGGTATTTAATCTTTTTGCACACTCAGAACCATCAGACACATCATTATGACAGCAGGGCAAAATGAATCTTTCACAGTTTGATAGAATTTTAGGCTGTTTGCTTTTTCCAGAGTCGTTCTTGCAATGGATATGCAATTTCTGATTGAACTACCACGTATTAGCACTCAGATCATTCTTTCCTAAAAGCAAAAGGCTCAAGTATAAATTTTTCAGTAATAAATGCAATATACTGAGATCTTTAATACCACAGAACTACAATATCCACAGGGTCCAGCCAGCACTGCGGCCAATCTTTGATGTGTAAAGAAATGCGACCTTCACAGTGCTG
Organism: Struthio camelus; assembly: GCF_040807025.1. Classification (NCBI taxonomy): domain Eukaryota; kingdom Metazoa; phylum Chordata; class Aves; order Struthioniformes; family Struthionidae; genus Struthio; species Struthio camelus. The sequence goes on along the minus strand of NC_090982.1, from coordinate 7,163,114 downwards.
CTCTGGCCTCTGCCATGATAAAGAACAGAAGAAATATAGTTTTGTTTTACCTGACTAATGTTCCTGAGTCTGATACAGAGTAGAAACGCACTGTGATTCCCAGACCAAAATATAAGTTAGTAAGGAAAACAAAACGAAACAGAAAAATTCAAATAAATGATTAGATTTTCATAACTGTAATCTTTATTTAGGCCAAAGCTGATCTAAGTATTTACCGCTAATATAGGAAGTGTATTTTCTGTTCTGTGCTCTGGGAGCGTTGCAAGTCTTTGCAACTTCGGCTGGGGTACGGCACAATCCAGGGTCATGGACTGCTGGGCACTACTAGTTTGCTAGCCTTGGAGTTGAGCATTTTGTTTGCTTAGCCTGTTTAATAGTTACTTGCACATCAGGCTAAGAGCTGTAAGTAAGCTGAAAGTTTTAAATCTACATCTTGTTCCGACCCCTCTCACCCCTGCCAAAAAAGAAGTCTGAAAGAAAGATTCCCAGCTGCATTTTCAAATGGCTGGTAGAACTAACTATGCCTTGGCAAGACTGATGGGATGCCTAAATAACTACAATACCATTAGGGGGAGAAAAAAAAAAAAAAGGAATCCTTTTACATTCAACATCCACAGAGTTAGAGATGATTTGAAGAGCATCACTAAATTAGGGATAGGAAGAATAATTAAACTCTCGTAGAAAAAATGAAACTGGCCTGAAACAAGTAAAAAATATATTTGTCTTATTATGTTACCTAATCCCTGTTACGACTGTATCTCAATCTCTTACACATTTGATTTAGTTATTCTTGGGATATCACAGTGGCATAACCAAATCTGTCGTTCCGTTGGAGTATGCTAAGATTCTAAACACAGCAATAATATGGCCCAGTTTGAATCCCTGGTCACAGGAACATATGGAATTAAATCTCATTCTTAATGGAATTCAACCCAGATTCCAAACATTTTGTCTTCATCCAAGTTGAGTCCTCTTTATCTTTGAATTTATGGAAAGCTTCAGATAATTTTACAAGTAACAGCAAGCTGTTGAATTAATAGTCTTTTTTCCATAAAATAATTCAAATATTAAGATAAAATTGGATAACATCACTTATTGTAGAATGCATATTTTGAATTGTTCAAATCTTCATGAAGAATACAAAGTATAAATCTTTCTATTGTGCCCATAAGTAATAGCGCTTGTTCTAGGAGAAACTAGTGAATAACCAAGTTGCTCTTAAAAATGAATAGTCAAAACATTCAGTACCCTATTTTCAGATCTATAAGCCACTATAACTCCACTGGCTTCATCTTACTATTGGCTTCTTAAATACTTTTTCTCTAAGAAAGGTATGGTATTATCACCTGTTAAGTATTCTTCTCTCTGCTCTTCTCCCTACACTTCAGCAATATTTCTCAGAAACTGAGGAACTGCACATATTTTTGAATTTTGTGAACGCAACAAGAGCAGGAAGAAGTCCTCTGTGTGCTACGTAGAGCAAGAGCGATACAGTAACTTCAGTGGCCTGCCAATACTTTTTCTACCCACAATAGCATGGGAATTACAGAACATAGTCTCCGAACACCTCCTTCCCTAGATGCATTTCCTTAGGTGTTATAACACCTAAGTTATGCTTTTTCATATCTTTTATATGTGTTGGAAAGTCCGTAATATTTTTCTTTTCTCCAGCCTGATTAAAATTTACATATAAGTACAGCAATTACTACTGTCTGTATAAGGACATATTTTCATAAAATGAATGACAAAGTTGCTGATACTTGCTCTTAATTTTATGCTTTAAAAGAACACACTGTGACAACTGTAAAACAGATTCCCCTAAACTGTAAATGATTTAAACTAAATTAAAATGTAATATGCACTAGCCAAACCTTTTAAGCTGTCCTATTTGGGGCAGCCTGAGACAAATATAGAGTGCCTTGAAAGTTATTTAAGGTTCTGAAATACTAAAAGTATGCAGTCACAGCCAGTAGTGTGAAGTGAATGAGATGAATCATCTCTTCTGAAAAAAACATTAATTTCTAATACCTTTTCTATCACTATTCAGACTACATCGGCTTCCATTACGGAATGTTGTCTATGTTGTACTTTGAAACTTGGTGCTACAGTGATATGAAATATAAATTCAGCATAAGGTAAAGGATTTTTTCCCCTCTTTTCTGTCTTTGTTGAAGAATACGTTGTTGCAAAAGCATCTAGAATTATTACTTGCTTGGGAACTCTTGCATAATAACTACTGTACTTGCTGTAAGATTTAGTACATCTCCACTTGCATTTTTATACCAAATCCTAATGATATAACATGCATGTGCTGTGTGTTCCATACCCTGTACTGATATTAACTCAGCTGTAAAGCCACAGCAGCTTCAACTGAAATCAAACAAAAGACCTGCCTAAAATAACAAGAGGTCGTGTATCTCTGAACTTTGTTTTTCAGCATCTTTTATTTTGATCCTTTGCTATTCCTCAAGAAGCTATCATGATAATACTCACTATCATTAATAGACTTACAACTCACTTAGCAAGCTTTACTTATGAAAGGAATTTTATTGAAGCTTGAGTCCAGTTGCAATTAGCAGGGCTACTGGAATTATGTAGGTTACTCTCATATACAAGGTATCACAAGATGCTTTTAAGAAGAGAATATGTGATTTGTTTCTACTTAATTTTACTTTTTAATGGAAAGTTCTTAAGGGAATGGAGCCCACACTAACAAACCTAATTAGGAAAAGAAAAATTTTCTGCAGAAATTCTTAAGGAAGTTTTAAACTATTCTGTCTACCAAAAAGGCATGTTCTATTTCTTGCAAAATTGAGAATGTTCATTAAAAATTGTTTCTGCAAATAGAACACTGTTGTTCAGAAATATTCCTAATAGGTTTCTATTGTCACTAGTGATTTGACTTATTTTCTTCACCTAGCACTTTCAATATCCTTGGCTAAAGAGAAAATTAGATATTCAGAGGGTGTGATTCTGTTGTTGAGTATGTATTTTGACTCCTCCCAAGAACAAAAAACGTAGGCTTGTAAGACATTGCATTCAGAATTTCATTTCAGACTGCTTGGACTGACTCATAGATAGCTGGTAGTTTTACCAGCTAGTACTTTGAAATGTTTTAAGCCTTGGCTGCTTTGAACTACTTGATAATGAACAAAAAAAAGGGTGAAAAAAAGAGCAAGACATACATAGGGGTAAGGAAGTTTGGAGAGAGAGGGAGAGAGAGAGAGAAACTTGATCCTAGCTAGGAAAAAGAACTGACAAATGCTTTAGGTAAATCTCCACAATTTGGAATACACTATGGTAAGGCCTTCTTTAACAATGCTTTTTGGCAGTTGAGGTAAATAGTTCTGAGTTAACATGTAAATCAAAGCTATATAAAAGTCAGTTTCAACAGCCAATATGGAGTATCCTAAATAAATGCAAAATCTGGTTGCATAATGGTAATTTTATCTTTCAGAATCAGTTTTGTATTATTTTGCCTTTTCTCTCTCAAGCGTAGGCTGTACTGCCAAAAAGTGACAGTCAATGTCCCTTTTGCATTATTACCTTTGTATGTAGAGGGTTGATCAGCAGAACCAACAGGTTTTCATAAATACATAAACAGGCAACAGGACAAACATCTTTTCCTGCAAAGTCTTGGAAACCTGGAACGAGTTTCACAATGCCAACAAGGTTCCAAATTCTTTCTTGTTTCAACTGATAAATGACTGTTAAAGCAAAGCGCTTCTTTTCTTCCTTCCTTTGTATGCATACACTTGCTGTATTGCCACATAATTTAAACCAAGGTACCAAGAAAGGATACCTCCTTAAGCAACAGAAGGAAAGGGGATGATAAAGTAACAGTATGTGGTCAGGTTATACCATATATGCACTAGCTGAAGGGAGAAAATAAATAAAACCTACTCTTTTGGCTCTTCACCTTAGCTGTCTACCACTCCAGTTTCCTTCAGACTTGGCAAGAGATTTAAGTTCTAAAAAGAAGTAGTGGAAGAAATCTAATGATCTTGAGTATTACAGATAGTGAAATTGATATTCAGAGCAATTAAGGGACATTTTAAATGCCCCATCTTTGGAAAAATTGTAATCTTTCCTGGAGATGACATTTCCTAAAGGACTCTGCAGAAACCTCACACTGAGATAAATTGGGCAAAGAGCAAAAATTCAACTTCTACTCTGTTGCTCTCTCTAAAAAAAATCATATTGCTTCATTTGAGGTGTAGTGACAAGTCATTTAATCACATGTGAATTGGAAATGTACATAAAAAGCCTTGTAGCCTTACAGCTTTAAAAATCTTTAAACATTTTCAAAACATTGAAAGAAATGACTCCTGTAAGTGTGTAACTTGCATTCAAAAAAATGACTTACATATGAAACCAATATGAAAACCAATCACAAAGGACAACAGTATATAAACAAGACAACCTAATAAAGTAAGAATTGACTTCCCTTTCTTATAACCTCCTCATGTATGTACGTTTATGACTATCAGGATTATGGAATATTGGCACAATTCTGATGACTGGGTTTAATGAATTAGTCCCAGGTCAAATATCTTCTCTCACAGATTCCTTCATAAGATGGGTGAATATGTACTGTTCTATCCCTCTAATTCGCAGAGCCCCAGCCCAAAAGTTGACTGTCCATAGATGATCTTACCTTTTCTCTGTCTCTCTAAAGCATCATATCCTAGGAGGCAAGTATTGTACTCCCCGTAATCAAAATGCAGTCCCTGAACACGGGTCTCCTTTGGGCTTGTAAGAGTAGAAGAAGAATTCCTTGCATTTGAATCACCTATGCTCACCTCTAGGCAAGGAACAATCTTGCCAAGTGTTGCAGTATCTAGAACTATCTAGAACTGCTTCAGCAGTGGAGTCATTGAGGAGAGAAGAGCAGATTCAAGGAGAAGAAAGCTTAGTGGTCCTTTTAAGGGTCAGAAGAAGCTAAGCAGCCTTTCTCAAGGGTGACAGCTGTGGAAGATATTATTGAATACTGGCTACGTGACAAGGGGCATGACGACAAGATCACAAGACCTGCTTAAATGCAGTTAGACACGGAATGTAGGACCCTGGTTTAGAAACTAGAAAAATAATGTAGATACTAGTGTCTTGAGAAAAGTACATGACTTGCTACTAGTATCTTGGGAAAGGTACATGACTTGCTACTAGTGTCTTGGGAAAAGATGCATAGCCTTCTACTGTATCCATTTAATAGATAACAATGCCTTCTACTGTAGCCACCTATAAGGAGCTTGGCTTTTGCAATATGTATGAGCTAATTAACTCTGTTATATAAGTAATAAGATAATTCTGAATAAACTGAGACTTGTTGATCATCATCGGATGTGCTTGTCTCCCGTTGTTCTCCGACAGACAGCTGAGCTGACAGACACTCATCCCCTCAGAGGCTGCTGGACAGCTGATGGTGGGACGCAGAGCTACAGATCAGCACTCCTCAGGACCTGCCCTGCCCCTTGATTTGGGACGCCGAATCAAGTCTCTCAGGACCCTGTCGGCCACTCCCCCAACGTGGCCCTCAAATTGCGGACACGTAAGTTGTTGTGTTACATCAGGAACTGGCAGACTGCTTCCATCATCTGGCGCTGCTTCATACAATATTGGGGTTCCCCTTCTTATGCTCCCTGTTAGCTTATTTGTGTTACTGATTTGAAGCTTCATGTACATATTGTAAGTAGTTTAATATAACACACAGTTTGTGCTGTTATCTATTAAAAGGTGTTGCATTGTCAATTAAGAGGTGGTGTAAATCTGGTCATAAAGGTAAGAATTCCTATACCGCCACGCTGAGTCTGCCCTCTCCCAGAGCTCCTGCTTTTGTTTTCCAGCACAAGTACCTCTACGGCATTCCATTTCAGTCTCAAGAAGAGTGTAGTAGCACTGTTCACAGTATGATCACAGGATGTCACTTTAGTCGCAGCACAGTGGTGGCTTTTGGTGACCAGCCTGCAAAGACGTCCAACCAATGATGTTCTGTAAGACTAGTTTCTGCGTTGAAAGAATGAACTAAGTGAACTAGTTCATTATTATCCTATGTCATTTTCACTTCTCTTTCTTCTAAGCCTTTTCCAGTTTCAGACAGGTGTTGAGTAACCTTGCTATTTTGTCTGAGAAAGTTATCTGTTCCTGGAATGTTGCTCCGAGGGTTGTTGAGGCATGTAATGATGCAAAGAAAGTCTCTTTTGTTCAGTCATATGAGAAGGTAGCCAGCAAGTCTGCTTTGTAATTTGGTCCAAAACATACATCCCATTACAAGGGCAAACGTTGACAGGGGCAAAATTAACATCCCCTTTGAAGGAATAGCACTGAAGGTGGATACATGCACACATCTGAAACCATTGTCATATAGTTGTGTCTACATTGCCAGATGCAGGTACCAGATCAGTGTTTCATCCTGCACAGTTCTGGAGCTCTAGGCATGGTAGGGCAGCTCCATCCTCGCCTGCATAGCCAGGAGGTGCAATGTTTACTCGTTTCCTCAGTGTCGTTAGTATTACACTGCAAACGATCTCCTGCTACTGTAGGTACCCACACATTTTCATTAAAGACTTCAGGATTGACAGCAAATGGGCAGGAAGGTATTATTTTGGTATGAGCATCCCCAATCTGTCTCACTGGAATAGCAACTGGAATATTCGTTCTGTTGTGTTTGCATTATAATAAGGGCCCTAGTTTTAAGTCATCCCCCTTTGAATTTATCTTCCACTAGGTCAGGGAATAATCACTCCAGTGTTTGTCCTTGGCTATTCTCAATGGCTACCCAAATCTGACTGGTTTGGTATCTGCTCGTTAACTGACAAAGCAGAGCGAACTTCTCGCAATCTGTTTTTGGTAGTTAGTAATTGGGACCACAGTGATCCATTAGTGGGTCCCCAGAGGTGCCCAGTACCTTGCCAAACCTCCCTGAAGTTTATAAAGCTGTTGATAGGCAGCTTGCAGTCATTGTGGTGACACCACCTTTGGTTTTGAGCAATACTGACACAATTGATTTGCTAGGGCTTCAATAGGAAATGAATTCAATATTCCTGTGGCTGTATCAATTCCACCTGGCACAATTGGAATCATCTCTCTTTTACTTCTATATCCTATTGGTCTATGATTTTCACAGAAACACAGAATGCCTAAGGTTTGTAGGGACCTCTGGAGATCATCTAGTCCAACCCCCCCTGCTCAAGCCGGCTCATCTACAGCACGTTGCCCACGACCACGTCCGGCCGGGTTTTGAATCTCTCCAGCAAAGGAGACTCCACTACCTCTCTGGGCAACCCGTGCCACTGCTCCCTCACCCTCACGGTCAACAAGTTTTCCCTCAGGTTCAGACGGAACTTCCCGTGTTCCACTTTGTGTCTGTTGCCTCTTGTCCTGTCGCTGGCCACCACGGACAAGAGTCTGGCCCCATCCTCTGCACAGCCTCCCTTCAGATACTTGGACACGTTGGTCAGACCGCCTCTCAGTCTGTCTTCTCTTCTCCAGCATAAACAGGCCCAGCTCTCTCAGCCTTGCTTCACAGGAGACATGCTCCAGTCCCGTCGTCACCTTCGTAGCCCTCCGCTGGACTCTCTCCAGTAGGACCACATCTCTCTTGTACTGTACCCCAGGATACCCTTGGCCTTTTTGGCGACAAGAGCCGATTGCTGCCTCCTGCTTCACTTGTTGTCCACCAGCACTCCCAGGTGCTGCTCTGCAGAGCTGCTTTGCAGCAAGTCAGCCCCCAGGCCTCTACTGGTGCATAGGGTTCATCTTCCCCAGGTCAATGACCCTGCCCTTGCCTTTGGTGAACTTCAGCAAGTTCCTCCCTGCCCAACCCCCGCCTCTCCAGGTCCCTCTGAATGGCAGCACAGTCTTCTGGTGGGTCAGCCACTCCCCCCACTTTAGTATAATCAGCAGACTTGTGGAGAGTGCACTCTATCCCTTCATCCCAGTCGTGGATGAATACGTTGAACAAGACTGGATCCAGGACTGACCCCTGGGGGACATCGCTATCTACAGGCCTCCAACTAGACTCTGCGCCACTGACCACGACCCTCTGAGCTCGGCCATCCAGCCAGTTCTCCATCCACCTCACTCCCTACTCATCCCATCCACACTTCCTGAATTTACCTAGGAGGATGTGATGGGAGAGTGTGTCCAAAGCCTTGCTGAAGTCCAGGGAGACAACACCCACTGCTCTGCCCTCCTCACCTACCCAGCCACTCATTCCATCTGAGAAGACTGTCAGGTTGATTAAGCATGATTTTCCTTTGGTGAATCTATGCTGACTACTCCTGATCACCTTCTTGTCCTCCAGATGCTTAGGGATGAGCTAAGCATGCTTAGGATGAGCTGTTCCATCACCTTTCCAGGGCTGGAGGTGAGGCTGACAGGCCTGGAGTTTCCTGGCTCCTCCTTCTTGCACCTTTTTGAAGACTGGGGTGACATTGCCTTTCTTCCAGTCCTCAGGCACCTCTCCTGATCTCCAGCACCTTTCCAAGATGATGAAGTGGCCTAGCAATAACATCTGCCAGCTCCCTCAGCACTCGTGGGTGCATCCCATCAGGGCCCATGGATTTATGGATGTCACGTTTGGACAAAAGATCTCTAACCTGATCCTCCTCCACCAAGGGAGACTCTTCCTTTCTCCAGCCTTCCTCTCTTGTCTCCAAGGTCTGGAATTCCTGAGGGCTGGCCTTAGCAGTGAAGACGGAAGCGAAGGCAGCATTCAATAACTCTGCCTTCTCTATATCCTTTGTTACCAGGGCACCCTCCCCATTCAGCAGCTGACCCACGTTTTCCCTAGTCTTCCTTTTGCTCATGATGTATTTGAAGAAGCCCTTCTTGATGTCCTTGACATCTCTTGCCAGATTTAATTCCAACTGGGCCTTAGCCTTCCTTGTCGCACCCCTGCACACTCTGACAACGTCCCTGTATTCCTCCCAAGTGGCCTGTCCCCTTTCCCACATTCTGTAGGCTTCCTTCTTCTGCTGGAGTTTGGCCAGGAGTTCCTGGCTCATCCATGCAGGTCTCCTGCCCACTTTGCTCGACTTCTTACTCATGGGGATGCACTGCTCTTGAGCCTGGAGGAAGTGATGCTTGAATATTAACCAGCTTTCTTGAATCCCCCTCTTCCTTCAAGGCCCTACCCCATGAGATTCCTGTAAGTAGGTCCCCGAAGAGGCCAAAGTTAGCTCTCCTGAAGTTCAGCGTTGCAATCCTACTCATTGCCCTGCTCCCTCCTCGTGGGATCCTGAACTCCACCATCTCAAGCACATACAAATACAAGCACATAAAGAACATCAGAGAAGATGTGAACAAGAACCAAGTCGTAGAAGTTCAGTGGGTATGGAGGGAATTTAGTGGTACAGAAAAATGTTGTTAGAGTTAAATACCATCTTATTTCTAGCTAAAATATAAGTTATAATAGCAGCTAAAATCACTCACATTCTTACAGAAACCTGAAATACTGGGAAGAGGGCAGAACAGAATAAGAGGAACTATGGGTCATCCTTTCAAATTCTGCTCTAGAAGAAGCTGCACATGTGTGTTTAACAAATATTTGTGTGTGGTCCTCATTTATGTAAATATAGTTCTTCTGTGGACCTAGTTGTTCCGTAGTCAGATCACAAATGGCTTCATAAGAAGGTCAAAAATCCTTGCCAAATTAGAGCTATTTAAACTCACACAGAGGAGAGGGAAATGACTTACCCAGCCTTATCCAGTTAGCCAGTGGCAGGATTTTTGCCTGAGTTTCAAACTGATACTGTGTTAAAGAGCTAGACCTCTACTTCTTTTTTTTATATATATGACAAAATATCCTAACCAATTGTGTTGTTATACTACTGAAGCACCAGTCTATAAATTAAAATAGGAGCTCAGAATCAAAATTTTTCTTTGTCTTACAACAATAAGAAATGTCCTTCTGTAACTCGGCTAATGAATGATTGAGGCTGGAATTAACTTTCCTAAAGAAGGTTAATATGCCTTTGGGATTAGAGCAACTGGCTCAGACCTGAGAGGTCAGACTCAGTTCCCTGCTTTGTTCCAGGCATCTTTGTCATATTGGGCAAGTTTTCTATTTAAAAACTGGAAATAAAAGCGGTGCCTTACTTCAGAGAAGTGTTGCAAAGATTGAATACTGTAAGGCAGGCAGCTGCTATGACGATGGGGAATAGTGAAGCAGTGATTAGCATATAGGGCATACGCATGCATTCACACCCGCTGTAGATAATTCTGGCAGCAACTTTGCGACATAAAACATTGCCCTTATTATCTGTCAAGCCGCTTCCCAGTAGCAAATTGTTCCCTGTAGTCTTTAAAGAAATAGGTAGCAATGCTCTGGGTTACAGACACTGCCTTGTTCCAGTAAAGCTTGAATAACACCAGATTCACAAGAGTGTTTGCAAACCTCAGATAATATTTTTTTAAATCAAGCAAAAATAATTGATAGAGGTTTCTTCTTCTCAGGTGTCTGTTTCTGCGAATGTGTTTGCATGTGTGTGAGAGAGGTTAAATGAGAAAGAGCACACCTCTCCATACCTGTCTCAGATATCAGTAAAAAAAAAAAAAAGAAAAAGAAAAAAAAATTCTGAGAATATGGCAAATATTTTCAAATAAAGCACAGCAGAAGAAGTGAGAAACTTCATCCCAATCATTTTTTACTCCGTTTGCAACCTGAGCTATTACTTTCCTAGGGCTTTCTCTAGGAGAGGCTTTTTTCCTTATGACCTTTATGTCATTTTTTCCTTTTTTATGTTAATATTCTCTTGAATTCACTATCAAAAAGGTGAAGAATATTTATTATTATAAATACAGGTTTTTCACCACTAAGTTCAACAATAATTGTATTTGCTGCAGAGTGTATTTGCTTAAGCATGTGCAGGGGGAATAATTTCAATGAGATATGATTTCAAATCTCTTATTGATTGGAAATCATCTGAGCAAAAACAAACAAAGAAATCAATGAAATGTTAGAGATGTAAGCAAGATTTATGCTCTGTTTGTTTGCCCACTGCTTCCATTGCAGTTCTGCATGCCACGTTAGATTATTGGGTTTTGGGGTGTCCAGGTGCAACGAAGGTCACTGCTCCCTTGGGGCCAGGGAGCCGGAGAGCCGGCCTCGGGGTGCCATCCTGCGGAGTCCCAGTGCAACGGGCAGAGCCAGGTACTGGTAACGGGGCACCAAAGGGCCCGGTGGGGAGGATGAGCTGGGGCCACGGCTGGGCTGGAGATGAGGCTGCAGCGCGCTCAGCACGTTGAGTTTGTACAGAACTCACTGGGAGTCAAGGTGGGCCCCATACCTTTGTGTGAGCCTGTCAGGGACATACCTGTAAGTGCGTGTCTCTGCACCCAAGAATGTGTATTGTAATGAAAAAAAAAAAAAAAAAGCCTTGAAAGCCTTGTGAATACATCAGTTACAGCTGAAATAAACAATTTGGCCACTGTCAGACACCGCCTACACTGTCACCGCCTACAGTAAAACTAAAAAATAAATATACACATTTCAACACAGTTTTTCGAGACAAATCTTTAAAGATACAATATACACTGTATTGTGTAAAGTGTGGCACACATACGTATGTGTCGAGTTTCCTCCTAGACCTCTAACTGTTGCCTTTACTGCACTACTTGCTCCTGCAGGAAAAATATTTGAATAAAGCTCATAATTTGTATGGTGGGTTACAATAGCAATGAGTTGAGGGAATTGAGTGATATAGTGGACTATATGGAATAATAGATGCATTCCTTGGTTGCCACATAAAAATTTGTTACCATGAACTGAATTAAGCTCATGTAAGAGTCTTAACTTTCGGGAACTGAAAGTACAGTACAAAACCGTAGAGAAATAAGTCCATGTGATCTCATTCCAGCCTCTCATGGTCAAACTAGCCTATGTGAGACTGCTAGACAGCATCTGCCGAGCATGTCATGAAAGGTGATTCTCTGGTCTTTTTTGTTATAGGTGTACCAAGCTCCTCTGAAAACAGTTACAGATGACAGCAGTTGCACTGACAGTTCATTGAATAGATCACTGACGTGTTGACAGAGAATACTGGATTAGATTTTTTTTTTCATTCATTGAAAAAGTATGGTCTTAGTATTAATTTCCTCAGCAAATATTAACGGTAGCCTGAAACTTTCATAATTCAGACTACAGAGACTGCTTTGTAAATTCCTAGTCAAGATATTTTCGACATGAAAAATTACAGAGTCTCTTCTAAGCCACGGCTGCTATCAATTTTCCATGTTTCCAAGGGTAGGGAGATATATTTTTCCAAAATTCCCCAAGATACACCAGCACTTCAGTGTAGTAGGTAAATGATTTAAAGCCAAACAAGTCAAATCTCCCAGTAGATTTTTTTTCAGGTCAACATTTGTCAAGGGATCTGAAAAGAACATAGGACATTGCCTGTTCTCAACCAGCTACTAAAATAAATCCCATTGATTTTCTCAGTTTCCAGCATGTGAAAAAATGTGTTTCTCCAGAATCACAAAGTGTACTCTAAATTTTAAGACCTACATAAAACAAGTCAAGCTTACCTTAGAAACTACTTAGTCATACTTAATTTGTAGTTCCACTGAGGGTCATTTGTGATAATTTTTGGGGGCTTTTTCAGCAGCCCAGCAATGCTGAATTTTGGATTCTTCTACTGAAATGATCCCTGCTTGTCTATCAAAATGACCATTAGCATATGGGTTTCCCAGCTTTTCATTGTGATATACATTTCTGGAGTTTATGAATGATAGCCCACCTCCCGTTAGCCCATTCGAATTGTTTACATTTTCTCCAAGTCTTCTACGATGGCCTGTACCCAGCATTGGAAATCTACCCTTTGGTGCAATCGTATCTTGAAGGGACTTCCATACATAAGAAGAAAGAACTTCATCTCCTGCCACTGGGACATGGAAGTCGTTTGTGCCTATGTGTAGCGAGGCATGGATTTGATCTGTTTTGTCAAGACCTTCGTGGATTAGCTGTTTAATTTCTAATTCTGTGCATAAATGCAGAGATTATTCTCTAATATTTCCCACGATTTTCTCAAGTATTTTCTCAAGCATGCTCAACAGAACAGCAATATCAACTAAAAAAAAAAAAGGCTGGATGCAATTTAAAATGGGAGAAACATGGAGTTGCATGCTTAAAGAAAATTAACATGCTACACAAATACAGAGAGGAGATCAACTGTCTTGATAGTCAGTTTGTAGATAAGGATCTAGAAGTTATGGTGCATCACAGACCAAACAGCAACTAGAAATGTTTTGCTATCAGGAAAAAAACAATCATCATAGTGGAACACAAAAACTGGAATGTAGCCTATAATGTTAATGAGCTTATCTTTATGGTTTACTCAGCACTGGGAAGACCTCAACTGACACATATCAAGTTTTGGGCACAGAATGAGAGATGAAAAACAAAAAGGATAGAATAGGAGTTTGGAAGACAGGGACTTTGAAGAAAGATTTAAAAAATGGGTTTACTTAGATAAGAAGATTAAGGCAAACAGAGTTACAATTTTTAAGTACATGCAAGATGGCTGCAAAACAAATAAGGAGTAGCAATCTGTTCTCCACAGTTGACAGAACAGAAAATAACGGGATGTAGTAACATAGATTGAGACAGATATTAGGAAAAAGTCTCTAATGGCACAGAAGATAGAGCCTTGGTTGAAACAGCTACAGACTTTTTATCACCAGAGGTCTTCTCAAGCATGTTGGACACATCAGAGTAGGAGGAGTATAGCTGATTCTACCTTGGGAAAGGGGGATGAAACGGCAGACCTGTTGGTGTTACTTCCGCCTCCTTCTTGTTGAGCTGCCAATGTTGTGATCCGCACTGGAGTGTAGACAAGATTATCCTTATGCCTCAGTCAAAGAAAGAAAAATCCAGCCTAACCCACCTCAGCATTATATTTTACACAAGTCTTAACTGATAATGTAGAGCTGTGTTAACGCTCTGGTGAACTTCACTCTCAAAGTCCGCACTGTGAAGATCTTAGGGCATGAAGATGCACGCAATGAAACAGATTCTCAAAACTAGAGCTCATCAGAATGAATACATCCACGTAGTAAAATGCAGCACCCAGTAGAAATTCTAGCTTAAGTGCCCGAAAGTAACACTGCAAACACTTACAAAAGTAGCACAGCCCTGGCAGTGTAGTAGTCCCATAAAAGAGAAGAAATTTTTTCCATTTGTTAGAATTTCAAGCTGTTCTTCTCTATTGTACTCACTACATTGCCATTTTTTAAGTGCAGCAGTTCATTTGCATACAAATTACAAAGTTTAACAAATAGCATTAATGTCTGAAAGAAAGAGGTACACTTCGTTTAAGTTGTGGACAGTATTACATTACACATTTTAACTTCAATTTAAAAATGAAAGCTATTCAATCCTAATGTGCCATGTAGATTCCCAAAGCTCAGCATTATTTGCGTTTCAAGAAGGTAAAACTTATTCCCCAGGTCCATTGTGAAAGCTTTGCTCTTTAGTGACTTCCAAAACCCTATTCATAAATATTGATTAGGCACTATTTCACCATAGGGTGCAGCATTGCTAGCACAGCTCCCTATCCAGGGCCAAACTGGAAATGTTAGGATAGTCAATCAGGCCAAATATCCCAGTAATACTATACATGAAAGATCATCTTGAATAGATAGACATTAACTAGGAATTCATCTCATGTTATTCTCAGTTTGTAAGTGTGAATGTCTAATATGATTGCAGCATCTAAAGGAAAAAAAAGCATGAAGGCAGAGATCGTTTGCAGTGTGCTGGCTAATAAACAGCAAAGTGGGTGGATCCAATAGACGATTCATTCTGTAAAATAATGGGACTTGTATTGTTTGCTACCTCTCTGAAAGTGTCACAAGTTAATCACTTCTACAGAATGTTATGAAAAAACTGATTTCTGTGCACCTGCAGAGTTCTTTGACTGTTCAAAGACTGCCAGCGTTGACTGCTGTTGGACTAACACCTCATAGCATCCTGTTAAGTGTAAAATAATTGTTCTAAAATGTATTAAACAAGTTAGGACTTCTGGTTTAATTGTGGAATGGTTACAGAAACAGTGTAGAAATTAGGAAACTTGTTAACCACTGGTGATACTGTATCCATGCTTGCTGTGGCAACTAAGCACATAATTAACAGTTCCCTCCATCTTATCCTTGAACAGTATTTTGTAAGCAAAAGAAAATATATCATTCAGTATATTTAGGGGACAATTACACTTTCAGGGCCAACTCACTGTCAATCTGACAGCTGTGCCTCAGGCAAGTGCTTTGGCATTCCCTCTGTTGCATGTCAAGGATTCTTTAATTATTTAGCCACCTTGGATTATATAGTGTCCTCAGGGCCACTAGCATTAAGAGGTCCTCTCTCTGCAGCAGCTCCCTCTTCACACAGAGGTGAGCAGCAATGAACCTTTTAAATACTGCGCAAGTTTCCTTCCTGATATGCTTCTTTGAAAAATTACCCGTTGGAAAATACACCACAGCTTCTGGCAAACAGCAGTTCCAACATTTTTTCCAGAAATGTCAGTTAGACCTGTAGGAGATAGGATGTGAACACGGAGAGTGATTATTATTTCGCCTGGATATTTATACAGCACAGTAACATTTATCTCAGGGTGATTTCAGGAACTTACCCTATACATAGCAGTGGGAAAATAACGCAAGTCTCAAGCGTAGCAAGCAGCACTTTTCCGCTCTTGGACATCATACAAGTTTTCTACCATATTTCGAAGCATTATCCTCATTCCTTGAGAGTTTTACAGAACAGTTAGCGTTGACAGTCCTGACAGCTCTCTCCTCCAGCCAAGGAGATGGCTTGCTTTCTGTCGCAAAGGGGTAAAGAGCCAAGATAGAGAAGATACTTTGCTTGTACTTCACTATGCTTAAGTTCCCAGGTTCTACTGAATGTCTTACAAAATTTTTTGACAGTGTCTTTGCTATCCTAGAGATTGCACTGAACAAGCACATCCCTATTCCAGTACAGTTGCACCTGTGCATGACACTGAACGAAGGTCTTCACTCCTTGGAGTAATACAATTACTTGTTTCTCCCTTCAAGTCAATTTACTAAGAGCTATGGAGAATTGTGTGTGTGTGTATGAGAGCATTGATGCCAAATATGTGACCAGCATTCATACTTTAACACAAAGGAAGATTGCCTTGGTAAGATTTTATTCTTAATTTTGCAAGAGAGAGATTGCTTCTGCAACCTGTGATGTCTTTGGCACTCCAGCAGGTCTCTCATTATAACTTTCCACGAGGATGGAGAAGGAAGAAAAAGGTGATCAGGAGAGTCAAGAAATCCCATCGATGGGGTAAAGGATCATTAAACATTACCAACCATGTCAGAAAGTTTAATTTCTTCAGGAAGCTTCACAGCACTGTGATACACTGGGAACCACACCCATTACATTTTACTGCACGGAGACATCAAGGATTTTCAATTTAGAATGCAGCAAATGATAGTAAACAAATAAATATTTTCTTTTTAATAGAACTTATATTTGTTCTTACATAGTTCCCACATTCCCTACATCAGGAGCCTTGACTTATCAGAATAAGGCTTCTTTGTTTCTTTTCTGAGTGATGCTGAAGCTGAATGGACTTTGCCGCTCTAAATATGACTTTTGTGCTGGTATCAAGTGAATGTCTGTGATATTGCAACAAAAACAGTTATATAGATAAAGAACTTTAACTGGAAGAAGAAAATGGAGATAGAGCAGATTTTAAGCTGGCAGCTCCAGTTGCTGAAACCAGCAGTTACCTATATCCGAACACATAGGTCCCATATATTAGTTTGTCCTGTTTGCCTTTCCGAACAGGATGCTCTTAGCATCTTATGTATAGAGATTCATTAAGGTTGCCTATAAGCCAGGAAGCAGATAAGGATTAGGAGAGTTATAAATAATTAATAATAGGAACGCACTGACCCAGTTTGACTCATTTTACCAGTGGATAGCTCAAAATACGTAGTTTACCACTGGAGATGTTAGTCAGCAACTTGCTATTTTTGCACCGTCTTGGGAAATCTCAGCTAAAAGATGAGCTCATTTAGTGATACTGCAATGCAGCTAGAGTGATACAAAATAGGCAAATATTACTGCAATACAATATTCAGAACACAAGAAGTATTGGACAGAACCAGGAAATGGTGACTAATTGCTAGTCTTTCACGAATTCACAGTGAGTTCTCATTCTTACCTTCTTTTTACAAGTGGAGGAACATAGAGTGAATGATTACAGAGTTTTCTCCATTGCACCTCTATTGCTCCTGATTTCCAGTGTCAACACTAGGTAAGAAGTTTCTAATAGCATTAGGATAGTGAAAACCCCCTTAGAAACGGCAGTAATGTTCTGTGCTAGAGCATGTAGTGAATGCACACATGTATACACTCATGTGTAGGAAAGGGAGTCATAGGCTGCTACCAAGAGCACCTTAAACATGCCTGTGTAGCAGGTTAGGAAGGTTATAAAAGATAGTCAAACCTCCTACCATAGTTTATAAGAAAATATACGCCAATGCATATAGCTGCCATGGTAATGAAACCCACTTTGTCTCATTTTAGCAAAGTATTGATTTCCATAATGCTTCTATAAAAAGTTTTTTTTTTTAATTCAGTTTCTTTCTGGGCTTAATAATAAAACATAAGTTCTTATACGCTTGATACCATTTCAAATTTCAAAGGACAAACCGTAACAGCCTTGGCATTGCTTTTGCTGGCATTTGAGTAAATTGACTACATAATGAGTCCTTGGTTGTCCCTAACCAAAACTTTGCTGGACAGGTTCATTTACAATGCTTGAACAGAATGACCTTCCTATCTGGCTTAATGGCCCCTAGACTGTTGTAAATGTGACCTGACATTTCCTTATGGATGAGTTATTAGATTATATCAAGGAATAAAATAACATAATTTTATTTCAGAGTCTAAGTGAAAGTGATAGTCCAGCAGATAAAGATGTAAAATGCCTTTGTAAAATTAAGTTATTTATAATCTGATGTGTACCTCTTGATTTATCAGCCATATAATACAATTATTATATACAGTACAATAGCTACATTCGTTGGTGATGCTGACAAAACAGAAATAGTATCTTGGTCTGGGCAAGAACTTCTAAGGACAGTTATTCTGACTTCTAAAGTTTTATCTTTAAATAAGAACACTTTTTGGTTTTCATAACGGGATTTGTCCATTAGGCTGATTTCTTTTTCACCTATAATGTTAGTCAGAATCACCATCTTTTTAGCAGCCTTTTTAGAAATTGATGTTTTAAATTACTGGAGGTTTTCGTATCTATCGCATTTTATCAGCAGCCTCAGCTGAGCCTCTAATTGCTTGCAATTTTCTGCCCACGGTCAGCTGAATGCCCTACAAATCCTAGGTGCAATTGACAGTGTTTAGAAGTCTATACATTTCATAAGCGATTCTCATTTGGTAAAGAATTTGGTAAATATCTAAATGCTGTCTTTTTAAGCCAGGCAAACTACAGGCTCAGAATTACAAATAGTTGTTAAAATGGGATCCAAGAGTTTTGGTACACCTCAAAAATTTTCTGCTATTAGGTGTCTTAGCATATTAAGATTTTTACCTCATTCTTTCCACTACTCAGTTCTGCTTCAAAGTAGTACCAGTCAGACTCAATAGCCACAAGGTGTGGGGAGCTTTTAGCAATTCATTCTCAAAGAGGAATGACACTTACAATGCAAATTTTCCATTTCTACCTTTTTTAGTTATATAGCACCGAGTGTTTGCTCTACTTGTTTTGTGATGCTTGAACTTGCACAAATTTCCTTGAAGGACAGCAGAAGCAGAAACAAGTTCACCAACTGGAAATACTATGGATGTCCAGAAAGCCACTATTCTGCCAATTCAATAAAACAATACCGAAAGAAGACTTAAAACTGCTGTGCTGAATGTCTTTATTGTGTTCTTCTCTTAATGAACATGCAAACAACAGGAAAAAACAATAGGAAGAAGCTTCAAATTCAGACAACGCTGTGAAATGAACCACTAAGAACAAATGATATTTTGTCAGCTCAGCAGTGCCTTAAGTCAGTTGCTCAAAAAGCCTTTCTGCAACACAACCACAAAAGGAAAAGAACAGGTTTCTCTCCTTTTTATCCTTAAATATTTTCATCTTAATGTGTTCATCACCACAGAGTGACTATCATGTTATTATTCTGAAAAAGGGGTAGTAATTTCTCTCCCTTGTTTTAATCAAATGGCCAAATATCTTCCAATATAAAAAAATGGGGGGAAAAATCAGAGCAATAGAACAGAATTGTTTAATTTCAACTGAGAATAGAAAATTCTAGCTTTTTATCTAAACCATTACCTCTGTACTGTGATCCACATTTCTGTCAAGACCTTATAGTTCACTCTGCAGACATTATCTATCCCTTATAGTGATTTTCTAAAGAAAAAAGTCAGTTTGCAGGCTTCATGCACTCCTAACTAGTCTGAATTTTTTTCATAAGTCTTTGGTTATCAAAATCTAACAGCATTTTTAAAGATTTTATTTAATAAAATTACAAGGAGAGCAGATTTTCTTAAGAGGAATTCTGAATTCTGAAATTCACTAGAAGATACTGTTGTCTGTAGCATGAACAACAGAAATTTCTCTTACTCCTCAGTTCAAATTGTTGTGCAGTGGGACATCAACTTCCTACATGACCTCAGTTCGTTGAAGGAGGTTTTCAGGAGTAAATCTGCATCACCTGCCCAAGTGATGGCATTCGTGGCCATTTGCACACATAGTTGATCTCCTAACTGCTTCGCAATGTCACAGAACACAGGCTCTTTTTTTTACAGCAAATCAGGTCAAGGATAAAGAACAAAAATAAAAGAACAATTTTAAACAATAAAACAACAAAAAATAAAAGAACAAAAAACCAATATGTTCCTGTTATCTTAAACAGGGAAATTTTTTTAAAAACAGAAGCTACTTCTATCAGAACTCTTGTACTCATCTTGCACTCCAAGATGTTCTTTCCATAGCAGAGATTTGGCCACCTGGAAAAGAAAGGAGGCGAAGGGAAGTATCTTTGACTTCCACTTTAGCATTTTCAAATGAAAAGGATATCTCAAAAACTTGTAAACCATCTTAATTGGTTCATTATATTTTTATAGACCACCTGAATTAGTTGGAAGCAACTTCATTAGAACAGTGGGAGTTTTGTAGTGATCAGAAATGCAAGAAGTGCATATCTTGCAGAACTATTAATAGGATAATATCCTATTATCCTCTCTCAATTTCAATTGTGCCTTCAAAGAAAGCATAAAGTTAGCACTTCATAAGGCACTAGAATGTTTCAGAAGCGTTGGCAAACTGTAAAGTCACTGTGTATTAGCCTTTTCTCTCCTTCTTCCCTCTTCCTCTCTTTTCCAGGAAACTGTAAATATTTTCCAGTTGCGTTAGTCACTCCCTTTATACAGACCTCTGCTTGGATTGCTCACTGCGCCGGATGGCCTGCTTTTGGGAAGGTAACTGTTATGAACATAAGAAAAAAAATTCTTCCAAAGAAAGTTTGACTTTCAGCAGGTGTATATGCATATAAAGTCTTTGGAAGCAGACATACAATCCCTTTTGAAGATTGCTGCCCCTGCCGGCGAGACAGCCGCACAGCTTATGAATCGTATCCTGAACCACTGCAGCTCTAAATTAAATCCAGTATTGCTTTTGACTCATTCTGATAAAAAAGCACATAAGCAGCAAAGCATTCGTGGGATGTGTCATCCTTACGCCAGCTCTGGTATAGGTAGCAATAATAGGTGGCAGGGATGCAGGGCGCTAGCCACCTCAGCTGTCCCCACGCACCCAGGGCTAACAGGGCAAAGGCACAAAGGAAAGCGTGGCTCCGCAAAGCACCACCAGCCTCAGCCCGTGCTCTGCCTTGTCTCTGCCCGACCCTCCAGCCCCCGCAGGACTGTGCATCCTCCTCCGGCGCCAGCAAGCGCGGAGGCTGCTGGCCGAGCTGACCTAGGCGGTACCGTCCCCCCTGGGCAGCCGTGCACCCCTCCTGCCTGCAGCACTGACCTGGTCCTCTGCCGGCTAGTGCAGCTCTCTAGAACGGCAGAAAAAAAATTCACCTCCAGGGCAGCAGAGCTGTGAGGCTGGTGGAGCCGTCTGGAGAAACCCTGCCCTTAAGCCTCCAGCCCGTCGGATCCCTGAGCTGGCTGAACTACACCACCAGATGAGCGATGCCCGAGCTATGCTGAGCCCATGCTGGGTAACAGTAGAAAATGCATAATCGCCTTTCTGCTCAGCTTGGAACAAAAGTGCACGTAGAAACGGTTACTGCAGAGCGGGTGACAGGCTGCAGCAAACCAGTGCATCCTCAAGAAACGTGTCTGTGTATTCACAACCCAAGCGAAAATGAGAATCAGGGGAATTCAACGCTTTCATGGGTAACTTTTCCACACACCCAGTCAGAAATGTTTATAATATGACTGTACATGATACTGGTTAGAGTTCTGTTTCAAGAACTCAGTGCTTTAGCAGAAACTTACTGTGCGATGGAATACTGTGTGTGTAAATTTTTGGTTTAACTTACTATTTTAAAAAGCTTCTTAAAACCTTTCCCTTGAGACTATTAACAGAAGCCTCTCAACTCCCTCAGAAATATCCGGTCTCAATGATATACTGCATGCAACTTCAAATATTTTAATATATGACTGTAATCAGTCTAAGTAACAACATTACACAGAATTTTCCTTTCTGGCTGAAAGTAACACAAAAGAGAAAAATTGTTTTAGGATTAAAACGTGGGTCATCTCCATGTTTTAGTGTAAACTGTCATTTGTAAGGGCTAAATAGTCATTAGCACAGTGACAGAGTAATAATTAAATTAGATTACCTTTTTGCATTATGACAAAAAAACCCACAGTGCCATTTTTACTTTCTCTCTTTATATTTACAAAGGTTATTTATAAATTCTTTTCTTGCTTTTCTGTTAATATCAGATCGGCAGACTCACGGGCATAAAAAATGTCAGGACAGTTGACTAAGAATCGCCTATAGAAGTAACAGTTATAAGAAAAGACATGATGAGCAGGCAGTACAGTTCTGTAGGATTTGGATATTCTGACTATGGGACCGGTATTAAACAAATGAGAAGTCCTACTGACAAAGGTGGAAATACTTCATAGGTAGAATGGTAAATAAGGTATATTTACAATTTAAATGAATAATATTTTGATCCAGAGAATTTTGTAACAGAGAAGTTTTACAAAGAGTAAAGAGAAATGCATCCTCATGACATGTGAAAGGTAAATACTTTAGAATATGCATGGTGGTTCAACTCATAATGCTGAGAGACAGAGCAAACACAAGCAGCTCATTTTGTAAGGTAATAAATGGAGATTATAAGTAAGTTCTGTCAATATTTGAAAGAAAAGTTTCATATAGGTTAGTAAGGGTAGAACAAAAGTAACAAAATCAAACCTAATAAGACTACACAGTTGCCTTGTGAGAAAAATATATTCGGTTTAGAAAATCATGTTTTTAAGGCATAATCCTAAACATTCAGGCATTGCAGCTATTTTATATGCACTACTGTATATGTAGGCATTGAGTCTACAAAATTTCATTGTATTTTTTTTAACACTCAACTACTTCCAACATTTCTTTTTCTTTCAAGAGAGATACCTTAAATGTCTTAACTAGAATTGTTAGAAAATTGTTGTAAAAATTCTAAGGAATATAATAACATTATAAACTATATATATATAAAAATATATAAACTGTTAGAATTAGTGTAAGCTCTAGTCTATTGGAAGAGAATTCTAAATGAAATTACAGCCGTGGAAAACTTATTCATAGCATTTATCATGCTAGGACAGGCTTTTGTCTACTCATTCTTTCATTCTTCAGCTCTGGTTTGGTGCCAATGCTAAAGTGCCAATGCCAAGGATGAAAGAATAATTCACTTCCTTAAGCTCATTTCCACCTTAATCTCCTTGCTGACATTGATACCTTTATTTGTATTTTTGCTAGCTCCATTACTTTCACTGCACCCATTCTAAGGAAATTTGCTGGTTCTGGGATAAATTAAGAGTGAAGGTCCCTCTTTAGAAAGGAACACAAAGTCACTGCATCATTGCACGTGGTAGTGTAAGTACCCACTTGTGGACTAAGTCAGTTTTTTTCCAAGAAAAGCTGAATTCAAACTTTATTGTGTAACAGTGGAAGAATATCTTATAACTATTCTGCTATATTCCTGTGACATGCTACATGTTTGGTACTTTCTTATTTTAATGAGTGTAACATACTCATCAGGAGCAAGCTATTTTTACATGACCGATGCTACTTGCAAATGATTGGTCATGGTGTAAATGTTTCAAGGAGAGAAAGAAGGAAGTAAGTCAAGCTAAACTATTTTTGTAATAGATTTACAAATGAAAACTGTGTGTGATGGAGCCTAAATAAAAAATAAAAATAAAAAAGGAAAAATAAAGAAATTGAAAAAATCAGAGTAAGGCATACAGTGAATACATCAGGAAAACAAACCCTTATTCCCCAGTGCTAAAAAGTATTAAAAAATATTGCTCTATGTAACACTAATCAGAGGAAAATCGTTTCTTTCTTTTAAGCTGGGCAGCGTATGCGATAGACAGAAATAAGGTTAAGGGAATATGTTCTGAGTAAGAGTGCAAGAAAAAACACATACAAACAAAAATTGCTCTAAAATTGGATACTAGAAAAACTGGGAAATGTTACATATGAGGTCACAAGATTTACGGTTCCTCTGTCATCCTTCCTCTCACACCACGCTGAGTTTCCTGAGTCTGACATGCCTTTCTTGCCACTCCTTTCTGTCTCCAGCAGCCATTTCCCCCAACTCACTTCCCTTCCTTTCTCTTTTACAGCCTTCACTGACTGTAATGCAAGCTGCACAATGAAGGAAACCTTTTACTCATTTTTCATATAGCTTTAGTATCACAGGTCATTAATAAAAGTCTCTGACTGTGAACTCACCATTTAGAACAAGTGCTTCAGGAACGTATTTATAACATTCTCGCATGTATTCAATATTTCTTAGCTATTTCCTCTTCTCTCTCCCCTCCCTCAAAGAAACTATCTCCCGCAGTTCATCTTTTGCATATAAATTACCGAAAAAATGTAGTGGCATTAATCAGACTGTTTACCAAGTAATTATATACGCTATCTTAGAAATCATGGGGAAAAATAAAGGGACAGCTTCCAAATGGTACGGACATTTTCTTTAGTTGTTTAATTGTTAAAATTAAAAGACAATTTAGATATGTGTGTGCAAGTGAAGTTATAATTTTGATTGAAATTGCTAGAGAACGGTAATTTGGTCAGATATATACTGAAGTGCTCAACTTGGTTTATTTCTGGCCACAATGAAAGCTATTTGCACCAAAAAACTCTTTCTGAAAAGAGATGTTCAGTATAATTCTCCTTTAGGAAGCACACTCAGAAAATTCTAACTGGACAACAGAAAGTCCTGAGCACGCCCTTTTTCTGAAAACAAATCCAATTTACTGGTTTCTGATCAAATACCTCATAAGCTGCAGGGATACTTGATATTGCCAGCCACCCTGGAAATATTATTCAGCAAAAGAAACGATAGAGGATAATTTTGACAATGTTTGCTGCTCTTGTTTTTATCTATGACTCTCATGAAGCTCAGATCCTAAAGAACCAAATACACTACATTTAAAAAAGGGCTGCAACGATCCACAGCAGAGTGTTTTCCCCTGCATTTAAATGTATTCTTAATTTAATGATGAACCTCAAAAAACGTAGAACTTGTGTTTAGATAAGTCTCCATCTGTTCAGGGAAGGCGTTTTCAGAGGAGCTCAGCTTCCGCACCAGCACTTCAATAAAGGGACCAGATTTTCAAAGGCATTCAACCTATTTTATTCTCAATGCTTCCATAGACAATGCCGCGCAGGAGCAACCATGGGAGCAGATCTGAATTTAGTTCCTGCTGTTTAAAAGTTGGAACACTTCAGAAGCAGCTCTAGGCCAACAGCTGCAGCAGAGCTCACAAAGAAAATCCTGGGCACAGTCATCAGAGCACCCAGGAGAGTATATGAATGTGGGTTGGTGTTAGGGTGTAGGGTGCAAGATCTCACGCAGCCTCTCTGCCCTGGCAGTCTCCTGCACGTCTGTCTAGTGAGCTGTCCGGTGACCAGTGTGGGGCAGATACAGTGGTTTAAGAGTTGTCTGGGAAGGACAAACACCGCATGCCCCACAGGAGAGCATAAAATGGAAAAAAGTCTGTCCTGAGACTGTTTGAGCTACTTAAAAGATAACATGACCATGCAATGCCAGATGTCAGGAGCACACTGAGCTTCTTCTGCAGTCCCTGCAGAGGCAAATATAAATATAGCCAGTTCTGGTGTGATATTGAGGGACTTTGTCTTTTCCCTGCTGAGCAAATGCAATTCGCTGCTCTGCTGCAGGTGTTTCATTTTCTAATCTCTAAACCTCTGCCATCACTGTATTTACTGACACTAGGCATTTGCATGTTCAGCAATAGTTATGAAAAGCATACTATTACTTTTATTTGTTTGTTGGAGTTTAAAATTTGCTCTCTGTGCATGGGCATCTGGAATTTACTTCAGTCAACCTCCACACCATTAAAATGTGTTAACTCCATCAGATCCTGTTGCCAGAAGAGGGTTCCTCATTAATACTTTACATAGTACAGCAAAGAGGTTTCTAGATGTCCCTGTTGCAGCTTCTGCATTTTGAGATACAGCAGGAAGAGCATATATTGTGAAATTCTTGTCAGCCTGCTTTAGTGACAGAGATGTCTGCAGAGGATTTTCTATGTTCATGGACCTGAAAACCTAATGAACCTTTCATGATTCAAATGGCACATTCATTTCAAAAGCTCTGTTTGTGCAGATTCAAATATTTTCGTGTTTTTATATCTTGTGACTAAATATCTCAAAAGCATCAAAACGTGCAGCATATGTTTCTCTACAAAGCATTGTATGGGTATGTTATCCACTGAGAAGGAGCACAGAGAACAGCTGGGATTACTGAGTCAGAGCTGAGAAATCTAGATTTTATTCCTAGCTCTGTCACAATTTAATCTATTATCTTGGATGATCCCTTTATTCTCTTGCACTTCTATTACCTTCCTTTTTTTTGTATTGTGACTATTTAGAATATAGTTTCTCTCAAGACTAACATTTTCTCCCTTTTTGTGTTTGTACAGTCCCTAGCAGAAGTAGCTGGGAGCTACTTCTGAATAGTGAGACGTCTGAATTTGGGTTGCTTGTGCTGTATTGATGCTGCAGCATACCGGAAGTATTGATATAAATATTTTCTTTTCTCCACAAACACATTGCGTGTCTTGCTTATTCTGATAATTGTAACTATTGCTGAATGCATTTAGAACTACACAGAGAACGTGTTTTGCTTTTACATTTGTTGCAAAGCAGCTTTTTGGTTTGAGGCCATCTATTTTTATATTCTAGATATGATCCTGCACAGCAGCTCACAGATAAGTTCTGTTTATCTCAATAGCAAAAATGGGACAGAAAACCCTGGGGAAACAAACACAGTCCTTTGCTTTCTGAAGCTCATTCTTTTAGTTTCAATGTTGGATGTTTTCTCACTCCTTACTCATACTCAAGAACACACTCAAGAACATCTTTCCTGATATATTTGAAAATCTCTCTCTAATTACAGGTTATGTTCAAGATTGGTAGAATCCCAGGTCTCCATTACACACTAACTAACCAACAATTTAATTATAACATGTACTTGTAAACGGAGCTTTGATATTTCAAAAACGAGGCATGCTCAAAGACAAAAACCCACCTTTACACCCTACAGTAAATGACCAAAAAAACTAGGAAAACCCCGAGGAATGGATTTCTGCCTTTGAGAAAAGCACGCTATCGTAACGTTAAAACGTGGGAACAGGACTGTGTTATAGCACAGACCTACAACATCCAGCCTGAGCAGTGATACCAATTTACCCACAGAAGTGAAACACCAACACAC
The DNA here is from genome assembly GCF_040807025.1 of Struthio camelus. Lineage (NCBI taxonomy): Eukaryota > Metazoa > Chordata > Aves > Struthioniformes > Struthionidae > Struthio > Struthio camelus. The sequence continues at coordinate 7,136,126 of NC_090982.1, read as the reverse complement.
AGTGGAAGAAGAACAAGATAAACAGGCTTGCACTGCCCTGTGGCTTGCCAGCTCAGCTGTATTTGCACTACCACCCAGACACTGCAGCTGCAGTGTAGCCATATTCTTATGACAGCTTAAAGTTTCCACTGGATGTTCTCATTCTGCTTTAAATAAAGCAGAATTGCAATTTGAATTAATTTTTTAGACTTTATCTGTTAAGGAAACAGAGGTGCCTCAAGTTTACTGGCATACTTTAAAAAAGTCTGTTGTCATAGCATGGACCCTTTATAGCACTGCAGAGGTTCTTCACCTGCTATAGCTATTCCAGTACAGGAAGAAGAATAAACTATGCAGAAATAAATCACTTTTATAGGTCTACAACTATACGTAAATTCAGGGTGCAAGCTTTGTCACCTGTATGGATTTTTAAAATAACTTTATATTTGACTGATGTTGTAATACAAACTCTTTATTTTTTCTTTTTTATTTTTTTTGCAGAAGACCAGATTTACGGATTTTCTTTTAGCTAAATCAAACTGAACCACATTGAACAAAATAAGAGTCACTGTTAGGACTACATTTAGTCAGCATATTTTTTACAAGGCTGAAGATAAACTGGCATAAAATTTCTCCCATATACACAGGTTTACCTCCTGCACTACAATGTACATTTCCCTCTTCCCCTATTCCCTCCTATTATTCCCATCTCTCTTAGAAGAATAAGATGAAAAAAAAGATAGTATGTCTCTTTCACCCTCCCCAAAGATTCCTCTAAGCAACATCACAAAAGGCAATACTGTATCTAAGTCTGCTTATTCGCTCAGTATTTTCAGCCTGGTTTTATATATTTGATGGGTAGGCCTAGTTTTGAGTAAATTCAAATAAGAATGCTTAAATGTAGGAATATATGATAACAAACAACAAATCTTTGATGATTTTCAGTGTTTGGCCTTACTGTCCAGGAAAGTACCATCCCATCCTCACATACACAGGCATTTGAGTAGATTACAATTAGATCAGTTTAAGTCTAGTGGGTGGAGTTGGCAAGAGAGGAGGGATGCTAGCCCTTATCCTATTTATTATTGGTTTTCATACTTTCCACGGCAACTCACTCAGCCTCTGCACTGCTCCGCGCCCTTCAGGGCTGTGCTGACAAAGAGGTGTTGCTGAAAACCTAGGTTTCAGCACAACCTGATTAGCACATGGTAAAATTTACCCTGCCAGCTACTTTGAAGCTTCAGAGTATTTTGGCTGAACACCAACACCACACTTACATCCAAGGCTGGAGAAGCTCGGCGAATCAGCCAGGCTCCCACTCACTCCCAGTTTATTTCCCCAAGAGCTTGGCCCTTGATTTCTTGGATCAATAGATCTGAGCTGGCCCTTGAGGTCCCTGAACATCTACATCATCTGCAGGGCTCGTTAGTGATACTCGGTTCTCAACAAGCAGCTCTGTAGTGCACCTCATTAGTGATGATGGATAAACTACCCCAGCCACTAGTAAGTCAGAGGGATACTCTCCCTGCGTGACTTCACCTTTGCGTGCAGCAACTGCGCACTTGAGAGGTGCGTTAATGGCATAACTGATGCTCCACTGTGCCTTCGCTGTGAACGCAGCCTCTGGATGTCAGCAGCTGTTTGCTCCTGCTCCTGCTCTCATATTGGCCTAGGCTAAAGCTTTTTTTAAGTGCTAGTGTTTATTTAAATAGTGCTGTCTTTCTTGCTGAACTGTGATAAAAATGCAGGTTACTACACTTCCTCTCAAGCAAAGTTCTGACTGAGTCACCGATCGCAATACACTAATCCTGGCATCTATCCTTAACAAAGGCTTTTGTGTCATTAGCCTCATATAAGGTTTTAAAATATAAAAATAACCAGAATCCTGAGACTTAAAGCTTCTGCAGCTTAAAAAGAAAGGTCTTGAGAAACATGGAAGCTTTGAACTTAAAGAAAATGATATCTAGTCGAGCACACTGTATGTCTTTATTCATGATGATATTGACATTACGGTAATTCATCAAACTATTATCAATCTATACATAAAAAAGCAAATGAAGGTTAGAAATTCCTGAGTAGAGCTGCTCATTTAGCACTGCAGCAGCAGCTGAGGGTCAGATCTTTAGTAGGTGTATACTGTAATATTTCCTTCAGCTTCCAGAAAGAAAACTTGCCCCTGAAGATTTCTCCTTCTGTTCTTTCCTTAACTTTGTGATTAACTGTTAACTATTTAGTTTAGTTTATGATTAACTCTTTAACCATTATGATTTATGTTATTGAACAATGCAACCTTACAGGTGCATAAAGGTCAGTTTTGGTATTTCATTCCTTTACTGGACCTTTTTTTTTTTTTCAGAGAAGGGGGAGTATCCGTGAAACAGATAGAACAAACATGAGGTTCTATATTTATACCTAATTCGTGCTTGTCAGAGGCAAATTATGTATCTCAGCACACATTGAAAATGCATATAAAGAAACCCATAACAGTAAAAGTCCTACTAGTTTTCCCATAAAAATTTTTGCTAGAATGGGGTCTGGAAAAAAGTACAAAATCTTTGCTGCATGTAAATTAGTGGGATTACAGGGATTTGTGTTTCAGGTAGTGATTACAAAATCATTTACTCCCCCTAAAACACTGGAATATTTGATGATTTCATAACATTAGGCAGTAATGTGATTTTGGGACTGCACGTTTGTAACAAATGCAGTGATCGCCTTTTCTCTCACTTTTGTATGCTCTGCCCACACAGAGCACCAGAAGTATCTCTCTGTATTCAGTCTTGGCCTGGACCTCTCTCTGTATGCTAGAAGAAATATTTGCTGAAGAGTGGTCTGGGAGGTGCAGTCAATGTACATGAGGGCAGAGCTGCCATCTGGAGGGCCCTGGACAGCCAGGAGGAAGGGGCCAACAGGACCCCCACGATATCTAGCACGGACAAACACCCACCCGCCCCGGGACGGCAGAGCCCCGGCAGCGACACCGGCTGGGGCTGGGGGCCAGGAGCAGCTCTGCCGAGAAGTCCTGGGTCCTTGGGCGGCAAGCTGAGCGTGGGCCAGAGATCTAGAGAAAAGCTTTTTCCCATGAGGACATCTGGGCAGCGTGGCTGGGACCCCAAAAGGTTGTGCCATCTCCGTCCTTAGAGGTTTCCAAGCCCTGATGGGATAAAGCCCTCAGCACCCCCTGGCTGAGCCTGCTTTGGGCAAGGATTGAACCCGAGGCCCCCGCCAGCCTGCGAGGCCGTGATTATTCGTGATGGCAGAACAGGGACCTTTTCCAAAGCTCATGAAAGTCACTGGAGAGGGTGCCAGGGTCTTCAGCAGGATTTGGATTAGGCCCCGGCTAACAAACCAATATTCTTCACTAAGGATGCAAAAACCAGATTCTCTCTGGAGGTCCAATCTTCCCTTTAAATAATTTTAATACAACTGAAACAAAGCAGCTTTTAAAAAGGTAAGATGGGAAATGGGAAGCTTCTGGTGCATGTCTTCAACCTATTAAAAGCTTTTCTTTTTGGAAATACTTACTATAGTGTATTACAACTAAATTTACTACAGTATATGTAGCTAAATTAAATATGGTGAGTGGATCTCTCCTAAGGGGATAAACTAAATTAAACCAGGAAGAGACCAAATTTAATTGTATCACATTGTGAATAATCAAGCAGCAGGAATTCCTTATTCTGCCTCAGTTCTTTAGCTTTGGTAACACTTACGTTTCAACAATTAGGATAATATTTTTCTCACATTTTATCAGATGAGGAAAATAATAGAAGAAAAATATCTTTTAAATCTTCTTGCATTTTATATATAAATGATAAATAACAAGTTACCAAAAAAACATTTGAAGTTTCTGCCAGTAAGTTATACCACTCATTATATGTGTTCTGCATTTAGTTGTTTAAATTATAGGGAAAAAAGATATAGATAACAGAAATAAATTTTAGCTTTAATAACTTTAATCCATTAAGTTGTAAAACTCAATTCTCCTTACCTCAGATAGGTATAAAACACTGGAGTCATTATATGCTATCTGTACACCAGAAATAGATAGATAAACAAATATAAAAAGCTTGCGTAGTAAATGAGAAAAGCTATATCTAACATCACACAGGAAAAGTGATATAACAGGAAGGCTAACTCCTAAAGGAAACGTATGAAACAATATATAAACGTGTGCCATTCACAGATTAAAACACACACATCAAATACCACATTAAAACTACCCGTACAGAATCTGAATATCTTTCCCTCCTGCTTTGTTAGCCTGTTTGTTTTGGGAAGAGTCACGGGTATGACAAGGGGAAGATCCACCTTGCACTGAGGTGCTCAGCGCCTGCCTGACGCTCAGCCCATCACCCCTAAAACCACTCTGGTCTGGGGCAACGTTACGGCTTAACGTTGGGATTCTCCACCTCACCACATTTAAGTGTCCCTTCCCTGCCTTTAAGGTCTGTTTCACAGTCACAGGCGGGGGACAAGGCCAGAATTTTTGTGTTTCTGAATTTGTCAGTGTTTCGCAGAACATGTCCTCTCCCCTTGCTCTGACCCAAAAAGAGAAGGTTTGGCTCACAACCACGTGCTGCAGGTCCCCCCCGTAGGTGGTGGTACTGTGGACCTCAACGCCGTTTCTGTTGCCTGTGATGGCTGGAAATAGCAACACGTCTGTGATCTCTTTTGATGCTCAGGAGAGGGCATTTTCCGGTGACACTTTTAGCAACAAGGACACTGAATATTTGGCAATAGCCAGCATTAGGAATTAATTAAGCACAGTAACAGTCTGCTATTTCCTTATTAGCGTATTGACGGATAACGTCACTCTACAAGGATCTGTCTTCAATATACTTACTCACTTCTCTAAGTACCGACAACACTCCTTTGAAAGGGTCTGAGCTTACAAGTAGACTTCAAAGATCGAAACAATATGAATATTTCCATGAAAATATCTAGTAAGGGATTGGAGTTGCCCATACTCCTGGGAATGCAGAGTCTATGAAGTACATAGTTAACTAAGAGTGACTGGTGAAAAGATAGGCAAACGGATAATACCTATGAGTATCAACTTACACACACTACTGAGGCTCATAAGCATGCAGTAGCCATGCAGCTTCTATTTTTCTGGTTTACAAAGTAGAAAAGAGTAAGATAGTCCCTCCCAGTTCCCCATTTAGAGCCTCTTTACTAGAAGTTTGTATCAGTTTAGAGGCGACTGAAGGAATTAGATACGCTGATACCAATAAGCACAAGTGTCTCCTTAAGTGCCTGGGGTCTTAAGTGTCTCCTTAAGTGCCTTGCGGATGTAAAGCTGACCCTTATTTTATAGATATTCAAGATATCTGTACAGTTCTTCTTTCTAAGCAGCCATTTCTCCCTTTAACATTAATGGAAATCGTCCCTATGAAAAAGGAGATTTCTTAAAAAGAAATTGAAATTGGTTTATTTGCATTTTTTACTTTTCTTCATATGTTGGATTTCAATATTTGATAATAAATGTTATAAATGATAACATACCTGCAATTCCTGATAATAGGTGCGAGATTTAACTACGGCTGCAAAAATATTTGTTGATAGCTGTTGGTACAATAACATTTCAATAATGCATTGAGGAATTTAATACTTTCATTGAGGGCTCTGGGCTTTTTCATATCAGCTTTTCAGCACTCTGAGCATGTCCTGGGTTTAGGTGATTTTTCCAAAGAAAGCAGACTAGACAACAGCAAAATAAGGTTGTTTATTCCTGCATATACTGGTAATGGACTGTCCATATATGGAGGCAGATCATATGAGCAGACAATAAAAAATTTTCATGTCATTTTAATTTATTAGTATTAGTGGAGTTTGATAATTAACCAGAATGCAAAAGCATTTCTTCTAATTGTTTCAAGTCATCAGTGTAAATCAACAATTTTGGTCCGATCCAATACTCTGACAAAATGACTGAAAAAGTTTCTAGTGAATTATATAGGAGTTGTAGTAATTTCCAGGCACTTAAGGTTTTTTGGCAACCTTTTTTTTTAAACTACAAAACAGAGATTTCTTAGGTTTAATTATTCTGTCATCACTTTTGGCAGAAACAGACGGAAATTAATTTAGGGTTCCCACCATCACTACCTGTACTGACTGCCTGGATGAAGGGAGTAGATTCACTAGGTGAGCAACAAAGGGATTGGTTCAGCGGATGCACACACCGAGTGAGGAGCCTGGACAACAAAACATACAATATAGGTCCATTAGTGGGTATTAGTTAAGAAATTTCATGTGTGTGTGTGTGTGTGTGCGTGCGTGCGTGCGTGCGTGGAGGGGAGGTATATAACTACATACATCCTTGAATGCATTGATTTAATATAAAGAATATTGCATAAAATTAATATTTGGCATATTTTGTAGTAGAAAAAACGTAACTGAGACTCCTGCTCTTGCAAAGGCAGACTTCTTACTTTCAGCAGATGCAGCTAAAATATCTGCATCAGTCAGTATTTCATTCAGCAGTGAAACAAGTGACAGGTAAGTACCAGTAAATTTATTAAAATATATACTTTTCATCTCCATATAAGACAGCTACTTCTTGTATGTGTGTGAATTTTAGGCTGGAGGCATCAGTTCTCAGTCTGAATGCACATTTCATGAAAACTCGACTCCATTAAAACTTCATTCAAAGCATATTGCAGCTCTGTGTTTTAGAAGAGCTCAGCTCAGGGACAGTTAGTAGGAGGAGCTCTAATTCAGGACGCATATATAAACTCCCCCCAAAACCTTTTACCCAGCAGATTTGACACAACACTGTGCTTGCTGAAGAACATATCCTCCCCGTTATACCTGGGATGGACAAAACTTCTGGTGCTAAATCTATGGTACAATGGTAACAGAACATAGTTTTACCAAGCGAAAGTTCATCACAAGTTATTTGTGGCTCTGTCAGAAGGAATATTGGAGCCACACAGTCATTTCTCAGACTGAGAAACTTTTCTCCAAGTCCTTACTTGTCTGATTAAGGGCTGCAGGACTGAGAATTGCAGGCGAGATATGCATTTCATGGCAATACATGGTTCCATCTCTTGATGAGACCACAGCTGGAGTGCAGCGTCCAGGTTTGGGCTCCCCAGCACAGGGCAAATATGGATGTGCCGGGTCAAGCCCAGCGCAGGGTCACGGAGATGGCTGGGGGCACGGGCATACGAGGAAAGGCAGAGGGCACAGGGCTGGTTCAACCTGGAGAAGAGAAGGGGGAAGGGAGACCTCAGTGCTGTCTAAAAGTACCTCATGGGAAGGTAGGGAGAAGATGAAGCCAGACTCTTTTTGGAGGTGGAAGGAGGAGAGGCAATGCACACAAAAAATTCTGGTTAGATATTTGGAAAGCTTTTTTGTAATGATGGTGGTCAAACCTTGGAACAAGGCCCACAGAGTCTGTGAGATGTCCAATATTTAGAGATGTTCAGCCCTTCACCGGTCAAGGCCCCGAGCAACCTTCTTGCATTAGTGCTACTTTAAGCAAGGGACTGGATAAGATAATCTCCTTACGGTCCCTTCCAGCTTATACCATTATGTGATTCTCAGCATGCCTTGTGGTTTTATTGTTACCTGTTCCTGCTAATGCAATACAGTGCTGTTCCCATGACCATTTCAATGAAAGCATTCAAATATTTCACTTATCTGCTCTTGAAAAGAGTTTATAAAGAAGCCCATACACAAAAAAGCAGAGAGCAGGATTCCAAGTTGCACACTCAAATTCATTTGATATGAAAAAAAAGAGAGAGAGATAGAGAGAGACAAAAGACTGGTTTGGTATTATGGCCTACAACCAGTCTTATTTTTAAAAACTCTGACAAAGCATATTGGCAATGAATTCATAGTGCACACAGGCAGCCCAGGTCCAATGATCATGCGGCAACTTGTGACATGCACTGTAAATTTATGGCAGGACAAGAGGTGTAAAGGAATAAATAAAAACTCTCATCAACCACACTGATGTCAGCAAAAGAATCAAGTCACCACTAAAATGGCTTCTTTCAGATCAAGTTATGAGGAGAAAGAAAATAAGAATCCTATTACAGGGAGTACATTGCATCTACATTTCACCTCTCTCCCAAGGCTAATAAAGCTAGTGCAGCGCTCAGGGATGTTTTTCCAGCCTTGTTGCAGGTTCACCACATACAGGCAGGCCTGCTCATTCAGAGCTACTAGAGTAAAAACATTTACCTGCTCAGAAGACTATTTTAAGGCTCCTGTAGCACCAGATCTGGAGGGAAGTGATTTTTGTCTTGATACACAGCATGCCATATTTCATTCTCACTTTTTTGCTGGATGCATCTCACTGCTTTACTAGTGAGGATATTGCAGCTGTTCCACAAACTATGGGCTAATCTTCTTTTCCAGCATCTAGGACATCTCTTAATTCAAGACAAAATCAGGTTCAGAGCCCCAAAATATAGAAGTTTGTCTCCTTATTTGACTGTGTATCCCTTACTAAATTATTTGGATACCTCATAGCTCTTACTTTGATAGAAATTGAAGTCAGAAAGGACTGTCAGACTATGCCCTCTGATTTCTTTAATCTGTTACTGTAGTGAAGCCTCACGTATCAGAAGGATAATGATCATTTAGAGCAGTTCATAACTCATATGCAGCGGGACCCAGGTGCTGAACTGCAGGCAAAAGCAGTTGGGGAGAATAGATATCAGACGATCAACTTCTGATTCTGTCTGCCAAGAGGACCACCTCAACACGGTGTTAATTCAAAAAATAAAGTAATGAAAGCGGCTTCTTCCAGACACATGAAGGATAAGGAGGTGCCTGGGAAGAGCTAGCATGAATTTACCAAGGGCAAATCCTGCCCTGATTGCTTCCGGTGATGAAGTGCTGTGGACAAGCAGAAAGCAGTGGGCATTGTAAAACCTTGATTTTAGCAAGGCCTTTAACATGGTCTCCCACGAGAACCCGTCACCAAATTGGCAGGACATAGGTTTGAATGAGTTTGGATAAGGTGGATGGATAAGTGCATAGGATAAGGTAAGTGGAAAATAGACTGGACTTTTGGGCTCAAAGTGTTATGATCAGTGCTACAAAGTTCAGCTGGTGGCAGCAGAGAGGTGTCCCTCAGGGAACTAGAGGTAAAACTACTAGAGGTAATGCTTTTATTAACAACCAATCTTATAGGACAGAGTGCACTCAGCAAGTTTGTAGCTGAGAGCAGATTGGAGGCAGCAGTCAATACACTGAAGAGCAGGGCTGCCATTCAAGAGGACATCAATAAGCTGGACAAATGGTCTCGTGGGAACCTTCTTAAGTTCAACAAAGGTAAATGAGAAGTCCTGCGCACGGTATAGAAGTACAAAGTAATCAGGTGGGTCAATGCAGTCTATGGCCAACTGGCCAAACGGAGCTTTGTAGTAAAAGGCCTGGGAGTCTGGGAGTACTGGAGGGTAGAAAGAGTCTGCAGTGTGCCTTTGCAGCAAAGGAGATCAACGGTGCGTTCTCTTAGCACGGGTGCAGTCAGCAAGTCCAGGGAAGCAACCCTGTCCCACTGCTTGGCACCGACGAGACCACAGCTCGGGAAATTCTGATTAGATGTCAGTAAAGCTTTTTCTCCACGGCAGGGGTCAAACAAAGGGGCATGACATAGGGAGGCAGTAGGTTGTCTGCTCTTAGAGATACTCAGAAGTTGACTGGATGAGGTGCAGGGTCCTTGCCCACCTACATCACTCCGAGTCTGTGACTCTGCAAGAGGTTCCACAGCAATTTAATGTTCTGCTTTGGCTTCCACCTTGCAGAATACCGATTCTCTGGTGCTGAACCTACAAAGGATTATTAAATGTAAGGAAGTGAGGAGAACTGATATGGATGATCATTATTGTTTCTTGGTTGTTGTGTTACATGTGATATACCAAAATATTTGGAAAATGCCCCAAAGCCTGAGATAAGTATTTTAAAACAAAATTAAGTAAAGTTTCTGAATACTGAGTTGGAGGAAGAAGAAGATTTAGTATCATTAAATCCTAGCCAGTCTTTTCCTACAACATCTTACAAATAATAGTCCATTTTGGGAACATAACCTTTGAAAATTTCAGTTCCATATAGATATGTCGAACTTGTATATCTATTCATGTAATTTTCTTCGACACACATTAAAGAATATAATTTTGGGGGTAAATGTTAGAAACAGCTGTACTTTACTTGGAAGTTATCTATTGCACGTAAAATAGATCACAATAAGCTGCTCATAGAATTTGAAATTTGTAGCAGAAAGTTTGCCTATCGCTAGTTTCTAGAGTAGGCTGTTCCGCATCAAGATAATGAACTGTTCCTTTAACTGCATACATTTTGTATTAAAAATTCTGAGTGTGCACTTACAGAAAGGAAAAAAAGGAGAAAGAAAGAAAACTGAACTTTCTAAATTTGTTGAGCTTGATGTGAATCTAGTTTGCTAGAATCTGCTCCACAGCAGCATCATTACTCAATAATGTATATTTTTCTGTCTGATTGTTTTATTACCTTTCAATATCAACAAGTACCTCTGTGAGCCATCTGATTTCAGGCATATACTGATTCATTTAGGTGAGCACATGGCAGGTGTTACCTTTCTAGCTCAGGTATACTGCTGCCTTACACTCCTATGATGAAAGTCAGTATTACGTATTTCACAGCTAGGTGCTGACCTCCAAGTCATGTGTCTTATTTCAAAGGTGTTCATACAAGCCACAGTGGATTGATCTGTATTTTATAGATGTCTTACTTGTCGCTGACCTGCAGAGAATAATTATATTCAACTTTCAGCTAATAGAACAAAGGCCTGTTCCTGCATCTTAAAGCGATCAGCTGCTATTGCCTTTAATGTCAAATACAAGCTGGTAATAAACCATAAAATGTCAAACCAACGCATATGCTGGCATAAAGCATAGTTGTCAAGTTACAGATTTATGAGAAATGACTTGTGCAGGAGAAAACTACACTGATGGTGGAATGTCACCTAGACATTCAGAAAATATTTATCTCAAAACAGGCTAATGATAGACTGCTAGACAGATAGACAGACATAAGTATACACATTTTACTAGGCACTGTACCGTTTATGAAATGAGCAGTCACGTTTAATGGGCATTAGAAATTCCAGCTTAGCAGGAGGTAGGTGAAACTGCTGGATTCATCTGGATTACTGTCAGTAACTTCATCATCAAGATCATCTGGATCAAGAAATTCTGGTGGAAGGGACATGTGACTAAAACAGACATTTCAGAGAAAGCATTTATAAAGAGACAGTTACAAATCAGTATGTAAATAAAACAATGTTTTTGAAAAGATTGCCCTGCAAAGATAGTTTGCAACAACTATGTTCCTCATTATCTTCCTAGAGAAACATTTTCATACTTCTGAAATCGGAGAAATAAATACACAGAGAGAGAAAAAAAAAAACAATAGAAAAAAGGTTTTGGTACTGATTTAACAATAGAGAGATGTGTGATTTTCATTTTCCTTAGGCACTAACTAAGCCTTTCAAATAATTCTGAAAATATTTAGATCATTTAGCTAAAATTCTATTTTAGTTTTTCTTTAGATAATTAAGATGTGCCTTAAGATAACTGCATACTAATGAACAGTCATTTTCATAGGAAAGGAGCACCGTAGTGTCTATCCTTAACGCTGGCATAGTGAACCACTTTTGCAAAGCCCCAGGTCCCTCATTTGATCATTTTCAGTGACATTTACAACAGTTCTTTCAGAAGCTGCAGACTGGGTTAATAAATGAGGAACTCAGCATGGCAGAAGAGCTTTGTGTTGACTAGGTTTAGTGAAGTTTTTCCTCCCATGCAGTTTCAAGTAGTGCTGGTGATGTCTGAACTGTGTGCATAGGCTTTGGGCTCTTCCAGTGCAGTTGGTGCTGTAAGCCTGAAAAAGCGTGGATGCTGCCCGCCCTGGGGCACCCACCCACCATTCCCAGAAGTCCCTTTGGCTAAGGAGCGCTGAACTGGATTGTCCATATCTTGTTTCCACCCATATTCCTGCGCAACCACTGCTTCCTTACATAGCTTCAAATTTTCCCACTGCAATATACGTAACAGTAAAACCTTTCCATCTAAAGAATTCCCCCTATCTTTAGTAGCATGTCAGTGTATTTTGCCTGCCCTAACGCGCTCTGACGGTTCGAAGAAGAGATATTGACGTGATCAGAGGCCTGACTGAGAGGTGCTGAGCATGCTCAGTCTCCTTTGGGGATTTAGGGGGTTGTTTCGAGTCCTCAGCACCTTGCGGGATACAAAAGATTTCAACAAAGTTCTTCAGTGAAGAAAGCCTAAGGGCTGGAGCACTCCTAGTCTCTGAACCAGAGCTGCAGCCAGGATTTCATGTTTACAGGAATAAATGGTTAGACACTTGAGGCGGTGGATGGAGGGGGCGCTTGCTTCTCAGAAGATGGATCATTTCCACTGGAAAGGAACTGAAAAGTTATCGACTGCAAGAAGATTGGAAAAGGAGTTTAGTTTGGTTTTCTGTTTTTTATTCATACGCAGACAAGTCCAGGCTGTGCTATGCTGATATTTGTAGTAGGAGGTTAATTAGGGTGGGCAGAAGTATCATCATCAATGTATAGTTAGTCCTATGGGTCTGTCTGCTCCCAGCATTACAGAACAAAGAAAAACAAGTTAAAACAGCAGGGAGAAGAGTTTTCCTCTCCACTCTCTTTTATAGAAAAATCACTTAGCAAAACAAACATAAAATAATTGGATTCTTTTTTTGATTGCTTTCTATGCCTCTTCTCCAGCTAAGTGTTTGATTTAGTTGCATTCCTCACTCTCTCTGAGTCTAGCATGTGCTGGGTAGTAATAAAGATGGTCATGCCTCTTTTCTGAGGCAACTACAAAAGCAAGTTGGGAGTTATTTCAGTGGTCTGTAAGGTGCACAGTAAATCTGTGGAATTTTAATAAAATAGATCAAGGAGCCAAATTATTCAGATGGGTCTGGATTTCTTTTTAATAAATCTTTCACACCACATAGTGCTCTTGGTCCTCAAGTCTTGTGGTTTGCTTCTCTACAATTACTTTTTCCACCGTAAGGACATTTATCAAAACAGTCTTCAGCTTCTTTTCTTTTTCTTCAAGAAAAAAGAATATCTTCTGTAACAGAATTTCATTAAAATAGTTTTTTAAGTGCTAAAGGTATGATAGTTTTAAGTGCTAAAGATATAGTATTGCACTATTGTTCATTGATGATATAGTAAATACATGCTATTTCCCTAGCATGCTTCCCCTGTAGAGTAGCAGAACAAAGCATATTATTTTTATCAAGTTGATATTTGGAAATATTATGGTCCTATTTTTCCTCTTGATTTCCAAGTCATAGAGATTTTGTCCTACAGATCTCAGACAGCAGCATCCTGAGATGTAGCAACTTCTGCCAAGATAGTAAAAGACACTTTACAGAAAGCAGCATCTGCTATATAAAATACTGCTTATTGGTCAGTCTCACTTGTGTTAGTGTCAAAGATTTGGAATTAACTAATTTCTAAGCTAAATCTTCCTGGTTATCTATTAAAAAGGACTGCTGCTTACATAAGAATTCTGCAGAAAAAGGTAAATGCTCTTCTTTGGGTAACTTCTACATTTGAGAGCCCAGCAGCACACAAATATGCCTCTCAAGCCATCAAGTATCAGAACATAGATCACTGCAATACATCGACCCCGTGTTCTGATGTCAAATCATTTTAATCTGCACTGCCCCAGGTCCTACTCCTGGTTTCACAAAGTAGTAGTACAAGAACCTTTAGAGTTAGTTGTGTATCCCCCTTTCTCACCTCCAAAGAAAATGTTACAGAGTTTAGGATCCCAGTACAAAAGAGGAAGAAAAAAAAGCACTTATTAATATATTTCCCAGCCTTTTAAAACAGCTATTCCAAATAATGTGTAGAATTCCACAGATTATACCCAAGAAAATAGAAACACCTGTAGCTCAGGGTAGCTAGAGCAAGATATTAAAAAACAAACAAATAAACAAACAAACAAATAAATAAAATCAAAAAAAGCCTTACCTGTTCAATGACATGCATTTGTGCTCTGTTTAGTCTCCACCTCTGTAGCAAATATGCTGACTAAAAAGAAACCAGTTTCCCAGCCTTACTAACACTGGCACTGTTGTTTTTTTTTTTAAATTAGTTTTTAGATTCTTGCTTTTGAAAGCGTATTGAGCTACTTTTGGCTATATACCTTCTCTTATCCAAATCCTTGGAATATGCTTGTTCAACTATCTGATAAATAGGTAAGTTTTGTATTTGTGCACATGTACGACGTGTACATACCGTTCACTCTACATGACTGGATTTTGAATTCAGCTCTGTTTGCTGCTGCACGCGTTGATCCTGGTGGAAGAAGATGGGATGTTGAGATCTCCAAAGAAGTCACTTAGGAACAGCAGCAGCAGATTGGAAATGTGCTCCAAATGTGACTTAAACCCACCCACAAAGAACCCACAAAAGGCTCTTACAGGTTCACAGCAAATTGTGACTTAAGCAAAACAAGCAAAAGCAAAAATAGTGCTACAGTATAGGAGAAATGCTGTGCGAAAATGATGAAAGTTAAAACACAGAAACCTAAATTCTACATAGCATACCTCTCTAAACTACAGATAGTTTTATGTGTGCTAGGGATTTTTCTTACAAGAAGCAAAGCAAAGATCAGATTTTTTGTGCTTACACTATTTTCACTGTTTGTCAGGCAACAGTGAAACAATTCTCACTAACAATATGCTCACAATAGCTCTGACACTGAAGCTTGCAAAAGACTGTTGCTAAGGGCAGGAAATTTTCCCTGAAACTGTATACTCAGTAACTCACATTTGTTCAATTCCTTATCCTCCAGAGATTAAGCATCTTCCAACAAGTAATCCAATATTTAGTATTCACATGTTGAAAAGAAAATGTGAGCAGCCAAGAGTTGGAAGGGCTTCAGAGCTAAGCACCGACTTCTTTGCTCATATAACTCAAGTGTGCAACTACCCAAATATAGATACCTCCTTGAAGGTCAGTGCCAAACAACAGGAAAGTTTTAAAGAAACTGACAGTTTCATTCGTTCTATCTTTTATGCTCATAAATTTTATTTTTAAATTTTAAATTGTGCCCCCAAAAAAGAAACTTGATAGGAAATGTTAATTTTATAATACTTACAGATTAGTCACTATGACAAATATTTTCATTTTCAGCAACTAAAATATTTCAGCTTGAGTATAAGCAATAATGACGTACTATATAATATAAGTATAAAGATATAATAAACCCTGAATTGTTGTCAATGATTATTTCTCGTAGCTATATGCGATCCAGTTGTCAGCCTGGTATTATGTGAGCGGTGGTTCTGACTAAATTTTCACAAACAAAGCATTTTTAGATTACGTTATATATTGCTGTTTTTCAGTAAAAATCCCTTAAGGATTGGTTCTTAAAAATAAGTCTTCATACATCCTCCATAAAATAAGATGAGGAAATGAAAGTAGGAGCCTGAGCAGAGGAGCTACTGGAGGCAAGGGAAGAGGTTAGGAAGAGAGCTATTGGAAAGGTCTAAAAATAGCTAGTATAAGAACGAAAAATTGAAATGTAAGGTTGAAATGGAGCCGATGTTTTCCAGTTCTGACTGGAATTAATCACGTTAATCTGACATGAACCCTGTAATATTTTCATGTGGAATTGTATCATTAGTGATAAAAGCTCAAAACAAAAAAAATTCACCATGTGACCTGCAGAGACCTAATCCAGACTTCGCCTCCAATTTCTAACTTAGCACTACAGCAGAAATAGGCACACAAAGATGAAATGTGTTATCCAGTCAGAGCGTGAAGCCTGTCTGTGAGCACAACAGGAGTATGCAAACAGAAAGGGAAGGCCAAGAGAGCAATAGAGAATAAATTCACCTGAGAGATAGCTTTTAGCGAGAATGCTGGCAGCAAAAATGGTAAAAATTCAGAACAAATAAACAGTTTTCCATGGTTTTCATTGAAAATCCATGTATATTATTAAAGAGTGGCACCAAAGAACACTTGCCTCCATTGTCCAACTCTTCTAAAAAGTTTGATCAAGCCATTCAGGTCAAAAAGAATAATACGTTACAAGGACAAGAAAATGAGCATTTATATCTTGGTGTAGAAAAGTGATTTAAATGGAAAATAAAGTTACAATAAAAATATGGCCTGTTTTTCATCTTTCCTTCTTTCCTTCCTGCCTACTTGCCTTCCTTTATTTACTTCTTCATTGTTTTCCTTTGGGTGAAACTCTATAGAAATATTTTAAAGCCCTCAGTCAGTGCTTTTTTCTTAAAGAGAAACAAGGAGGGGCAAAGATCTGGAAATCAGTGGGCACCTCTGTATCAGCCTCAGAGAACAATGTATGATCGGAATAATTTTCAGCTTAATATCTTGATTTTTTTTTTCATTTGTTTTCTGAATCAAGAACATGGGAACTATTCTCAGGCTACCAATTTTCTTAAGAGCTCAAGTCTCTGTTCAGGGATTGATTTGTTTTCTTTTTTTTTTTTTTTAAAGAACCGCAATTGGTTGGAATTATTGTTTATCTTACAAGTTTGAAACAGTGATAGAAATCAAGGGAATGCATGGATGGAGAGACTGGGAGAGATAGTGTCTCTTTTGGTTTATAAACAAATGCAAGTAGAAAGGGAAAATATGTACACAGCTTTCTTTACTTCAAGTATTTGCAGTTGCTATCGCCTAACTGATATTTTCCTGAATTAGCTTATGCTGCAGGAATCAGTTAAAATATCATTGCTAATAAATTGCTGCAGGGAGACTGCAGCCCTGGACATGCTAAGCCTCAGCTCACGATGCAGTATGCACTCATATGGTTTACTAGGTAAAAAGTTTAAATAAATGGAAAGTTTAGGAAATATTTTTCAATATATCTGAATACACACACAAAAAGGGAAAGGATCGCTCTGAACAGTACATTGCGAGAAAGATTTTATAAGATTTCTACCTTGAAGCCTCTGTCCCAGGTGTGTGAATTAGGGGCCTTAACCCCTGCAAAAGTAAACCCCCCCCCCCCCCCCCGGGGCACATGGTTTCTAACGCAGTGGCAGCAGGTCTGAGGCAGATGTTGATTCTGGGTTCCACAGAGCCCCCCGGGCTGGACAGTGCAAGCAGGAACCCGGGGGGTTTAAAAGAGGTCAGGTGCTGATTTGAGGTAAAAGTGATCACAGACGAACACCTGCTCTACCTTGTAGCTCCCTTTCACCCCTCCACGCAGTGCGTTCTAGCACGTGCTGGACTGTAATGACAAAGATATTTTTAACCAGCTCTTTGCAGGTCACGGCTTGCAAAGCAGAGCTCTGCCATTGCTACTTGGATGAAGAGTTCAAAGGAGACAGAGACAGAGAAGCATGTAGCACCTTGCAAGGAACCTTGCAAGGAACCTTTATGAGCTAACAGATATTAAATGCAAGGTTACATAATGCAAAAGCATCATTCAGAGGAGGAGATATTTATCCCTTTCTTGCTACTTATTATTCAGCAAATGGGATACATTCTTTCATGTGTGCTTTTAGACCACTCTGTTTTAGTGGCCAGAGTAATGCATTTTGAAGGGAAGCAGAAATGTGCCACCAGATTCAAATCACAAAGAGCTGGGCCCAGTCATGACAAAGGTGGCACCTCGTACCCAAAAATGAAAAGATTTTTAGTTGGCCATTGCACATCATCACACACCATGAAACAGCAATCAAACCACGACTAGCACTGAAGAAGCTGATGAGCGTCTCCTGTTACAGGAATATAGGAATATCAAGTCAGTGAACTTGGCTACCTCATGTAAGCTGTGAAAGTAGAATGAGAAAATGATCAAATTTGTCTTTAAAGTACTTTATTTTTATATCTCATTATACTCACAACATGCAGGAATAATTTTGCACCTGCAGTTTTCTGTAGGTTTTACTTGAAGTTTTTTAATCTACCTATTAAAATTTTAGCAGCAATATACTATTTAAACATAGCTAACACATAATTCGTGCAGACACAAAGACAAGCACCAGACTGAGTTAAGCATTCAAAAACTAATCCTTAAAATTCCTAAAACCAATAGCCTCTAAATGGAAAAATAGCACATGACTCAATTCCATCAATGCATTGATCTGTAACAAACTAGTGTAGTTCTGAAGTAAAGTTTTCTTTGCAAAACCAGTAAACAACTACATATTGCAAAATAGATACTTCCTTTTTTCCTCCCAGTGGTCTCTTTTCATTCTAGGCCCAGTGTCTTGATCACTTTTGTCTGATGAATCAGCTTTCCTGTTAACAAGAGGAACAGAACCATCGCTAATGAAAACACTCTGCAGTTTATGACTCCCTGGACTGCAGTTCTGCATATTAAAACAGAATTTCAATCTCAGTGTTAGAAATGAAATCAAATCTAACATCTGCAGTTTGAACAGAACCAATAAAAATGCTACTCATTTAATTTTAACAATATTTGTTAATGTTAGACAGTATAAAAAGAGGCCCTGGATGTAATTAAAAAATGTCTATAAATTAGAAACAAACTAGCAGAAATCAACACAATAGTCCAGTTCATGGTCTAGTTCATTAAACATACAAACGTGATGACATAGAGTTTTGGGTCCTATTTAAAAGCGTGCAGAGCTACTATAAATCTCTCATATCCTGCTGACTTGCAGATACCTTCATGTAGAGATAACACTAGTTTTATTGCCTATTGTGGATTTAGTTCCTATGCTCAATAAAGGATAAATGTAAAGTGAATGGATTCCTCCCATCAACATCTTCCGGCTTTTTACTTTTTTTCATTGAAAAAGTTAATCTCTTAATGGAATCCCACAGCAACGCCTTAACTATTTTAAAGTAACTTTTTAAAAACATGCCATACAGTCTGCCAAAAAGTGCTAGAAAAGATGGGCTTTTAGGTGACAACTGAGTTTTAGATCAATCTATTTAGAAGAATGACACTAATCCCTAGGCAAAGCATAACTGTTCCATTCCATCAGTGGAAAAATAATGCAGGACTAAGCCAGCAGCACACAGTGATACAAGAACAGACATGCTTTACACTACTGTTAAGGCAGAGCAGCCTCATATGCGTTCAATCTGCCTCCGTTATACTGTATGACTGTTTGCCTCAGTCAGCTTCCCCTCCCCACCATGAATCAAGCAAAATACTCTCTTTTTTTTTCTCTCTTTTTTTTGGGGGGGGGTTGTTATTTATTTTTGCAAAATGCTTTTTGCAAAGGACTGAGGTTTCACTGACTGTTACACCCTGTTGCTGAGCAAGCAGCCAGGGCATGGCACAACGCGTGCGAGTTGCACGTTCCCCAACTTAACTCAAGCACTTCAGCCACAGAACCATCTAGCAACCTGGCAGATATCGCTACAGGATTTCTAAAGACTACTTAACTACAGGAAGGCTGTAAAGTGACTTCACCACACACATTTCAAGCTGATGGAAAAGCCAAAAATAAAAATGCAGTCTTCTACCTCCCAGCGTGTGTCTCCACAGCACGGCACAAGCTGGGCGCAGGCCAGACCTGACCTAGTCTGGACCAGCCCTGAGTCTCAGAAGCAGGACAGTTAAGACCACCTGGTACTGCAGCTGGACTGAGAAGGCCTGGACATATCTTTGCGCAACACTGTGTCACATTTTCTAGATATATGTCTTGCTTCTTGAGCTGAGCTTCCTCCCGTTTATGCAACATTTCCTTTACCAACATGAACTGCAAGATGAGCTGCTTCACAGAATTAGCTTTATTCTGCAGCCGTTTCCACTGTCAGGCAGCAAAGCAGCACCCAAGCTTGGATAGGAGGCCTGGGGTTTAATACAGCCAGCCAGCCAGCTATAGCGTAATGGTTGGATAGCCCTGAAGTGGATTTAGCAGCGCTCTGCAATAATTCTTGAGCTTTACACATGTCCATGTTAATTCAACGCGTTAACTTTTCCTGCTGCTGAATGCAGCTCTGTGAGGGACTATCTATATCACTATTTCTTTCCTGTCAAATTTTATTTTTTGTTAATGTTTTTCTTCCTCTTACAAATTTTCCCATTTCCCATTTCTCATAAATTTTCAACAAAAGAGAAAGAAAATGCTCCTACCAAGCATAAGAATAAATTCTTTTCTTTTTCTTAATTTTCTATTCCCTTCAATTACCCTTTTTTTAAGAACAGCTACATAGCAAGAGTTCTATTCTCTGTACCATGTTACAAGGAAGATGGATATCCTGGAAACGTGAAGACATTCTATAAATGTTAAATTGTGTCTGGAGGAAAGCACATGCTGCTTTATATAGGCTACAGTCACAGGAAAAATGCAGAGAGGCTGTGCATTACGTCTATGTTCAAAGTGATATCTAAACTTATTAACATTTATTAATAGTTATTAAACTTGGAGTTCCTCAAAAGTCTAAGTTAATTATTCATTGTTTAAAAAGAGTGGACGCTTAGGAGTAAAATAAAAAAAAAAGAATAATATTAAAGAAAAAGTAGAGCCTTTCTTCAGAGATAACCTTTAATGAAGAATCTGTTTTCATACAAGGTTCACCCGTAAACAGATTGACTCTTCCATTGATTCGTTTTCCTGCCGCTTACTCCTATCGCAATGTATCATATTCTGCTGTATTAGTTATTGTTTTCACTTATATCATTTGTTAACCAGGTTAACGTGATAGTAAGGAACATTATGAACTCATATTTTACTATTAATAGTAAAGGTTGTAAGAAGAACAGCAGGATTCAAATTTGATGTGATACAAATGTCACATGATGTATTAAGGCCTCTTCATGTAGGATGAGGATGCCATATGCCATAGTGCTAGAAAGCTGTAGATTGATGTAGTTGGTCAGGTCGTTGTTTTTTCCAGCTCTCAACTCACACAGGCTACAAATGTGGACGTGGACTGTGTTCAGTTTTATGCAGATAATCAGCAGATTAGACTGACAAACAGCTAATAAGCTTTTATTACCAAAAAAAAGACAAATAAGTTCTGCACATGCCCTCTAAGTGGCACGAGTTAGGTTTGGGGGTCACAGATTTTATTTTATTGTTCGTCTTCTCTTTTTGATCTCAACTGCTCATATGATTGCTCTTGTACCTATGTTTAAAATATTAAAACAATAGCTTCTAAATGAATATAGATGACAAATTAATCTTTGATAGGAAGAATAAAGGAGGAGGAATGAAAAAGTATAGAATTATTATTAGAGATAAATGAATATATTTAAATAATGTCCCACTACATATTTTTGTCCATATTCAGAGCTAACTGGATCCTGATTATTTTTGCAACTCAGAAAAATTCAGTTAAGGACTAGCTCAATCAGCCTCACTCTGCCCCTGTCTATCTCCCCCTCTGTTCTTAACCCTTTTGCCTCTTTGTGTACTTCCTCGTTCTTATTAAGCTGCTGGGGAAATTAGGCAGAGAAGTAATACGATATTTGCTGATACATCACTGCTTGCTTCTGCTACCTCTATAATGAAAATTTTACTGTCATGTGCAGACAGCCAAGCTGTGTTTAAACACTCTTTCCTGGCTTTGCTCTGCCACATTACAGTCTGTAATATGGACACTCCCCTAGGCAATTTCTGCTGCAGCTGGGAGAGGAGGTAGGTTGCGCAGAGCTCTTTGAGGAGGTCTCTCGTCTGAAGAGAGATCACCATCATTATCACATGCACTGCAGGAGTACTTGGGAGCTGAGGGCATGGCTAAGGACTAGCGTCAGCCCTGAATCAACTAAAATCCAAGTAAGATCATATTTTCAAGAGGAATTCTTGAGTAAACAGAAGATTTGGGGGGTAGGGTCTTCTCCATAAGGATATGGAACAAAGGATTAAGCAGGCAGGTGGAAAAATATCAGAAACAAAAGTCAAAGAAGTCAGTGAAAATTAATAAGTTAGGATAGATCTTTGAACAGGAGCCAGGTCTGAACCAAAGCATTTTAGATGCCATTGAGCAGTACTTGTCAATGTCTTTCGGATCCTTCTATAAATCTGAAGGCAAAAGAGCAAAATGTTAACCTAAGCCATGCATGAAAGACTCTCTGTAAAGGATGGGGCACCCCTTAACTAGAGACAAGGATCAGAATGAAATATTACTCCTCCTTTTCAGCACCAGAATGCTAACAATAAAGTCTAATTTGCACAGTGAACATCTCACGGAGTTTTACAAACTGTGAGTGCCTCAGCTTCTCAGGTTTAGTAAAATCTATTGTATATGATTGCATATCAATCGAGAGAAGCTACAAAGACTTATAAGCAGTTACTAAGACTCTCAGATAGTAATCCTGATCAGTCAATATTAGGCACTGCTAGCACTGTCTCCTTTAAAGTTAGCTGCTGTTTGTATATGTTACAACACAGTGCAACACCTGCACTTGGTGTTGTATACTGATTGATGTACTCATACTTGACCACTGCCCATCTTCTGACAAGACAGATGTATTGAAACACCATGGAGGAAGGACCATACTAGGCAGCCTAAACATTTTTGATCTGCAATTATGATTACTTATTGTTGTGATTATTTTCTGCTTTGATAGTGGTAGCTGGAAAATTGCATTTACTCTTGTAAGACTTACAGTCTCTTTTATGTGAAAATTTCACTTGTCAAGTGCCTCTGTATAATAAGGCTTGGTTAGCCACCGTGAGCAGGGATGTGGTCTTTGTTCTCAAATATATGCTTTTTAGGGAGATGTTGTATATTAACATGAGGACAGTTTTGGTCAAAATTTGTTTGTTATATCTAATATGTAGTTTTACTAGAGATATGTTTATAGTGAAGACTTGCATACTCTGTAGGCCTTTTCACTATAAGATGGTGAACTGTAGTCTAAGGTCTCTGGGATAGGAGAGTCATGGAAGGTGAGAAGGAAAGGAGTGCTCATACAAGTGCTTAATAAAATGAGATCCTAGTTCATAGTTTTTTTCTGGGGGTTAGTATAACGTTGCCATACACCCAGAAAAGGATTGTCCATGCACAAAAAATTGCATGTAACTTCAATTTAGCCGCAGTGGGTGTTGCTGTGTGTGTAAAAGATCAGTGGATAATTTAAAACTACAACTTCTTCTCTTCTAAGCCCTCCTTTTGGACTCATGGTCCACGTCTCCCCAATATCTCCAATTCTGAGGTTCTTATCCGAGAGTAAAAGTTCGGATAAGAAAACACATTCTAACTGTTCTTTCAAATATGATTTCTTTCACTGTGATTACAGGACGATCCGGCACAATGTCCCAAGCAAACACAGCAGATCCTGAGGAGTATATTATCTTCTCCAAAACGGTCCCTCGAACTGAGCTCCTCTGCAAATAATTGAGCACTACTATATAAAAAGATATTTACAGGACAGCAGTGGGAAGGGATGCAGTTTTTCATCTAATGTTTTAAATCTTGCTGCTGAAAATGTTTTAAATTGCTATCTTCTCCTGGCAAACTGCACAAGCTTCCACTATGAAGAGCAACCATCAGTTTTGACTGCTAACATGGTATCCAGAGTTGCGCTAGCAGAATACCAGTGCATAACGTAAGATACTTAAGTTAACCTTTAGTAAAGTAATCATGGAAAAGGGTGATCTCCTATTTGTTGCCATTCACTATTTAGTTCTTCTTTTGTGGCTGTTGCACACACGCACACTCCATGCTCACACACAAACAACTGCCTTGACAGGGGCCGTAAAGCACTTCGTATGTGCCAACAGGACATGTCTGAAAGAGATCCCACTTCTGACACCAATCAACTTTCACAGTTAGTGGTGATCTCTCAAATAACAGGACAGCACACTATGTGAAACAAACTTTACTCTTACAAGCTCATTAAGAAAAAAAAGTAAGCAAGCAAACAAGGGTTTGATCCATTTCTTGTAGATTAGCTTCAATTGTTGATTGTTTAGTTACTTAATTCACTTATTCACTGGCTCATTAACCGACAATTTGTTAATACTGAGCACTTAAGAGCAACATAGTTACCTCAGCCAGGGCGAGAGTGCTCATCCTTCCTCCTCTGTCACGATGCTGGTGTGCCCTGCATTGCACGGGGAAGCACAGGATCCTCATCAGTCCAGCTGCCAGTGGGTGCGCTTCAAAGCCTGTTTGGGTGAGCCAATGTGCTTGTACCTTCCAGCTTGGAAAGTCAGGTCTACACCATCGCTATTGGTCCGTTTGGTCATTGGGTAAGGATTTGCTTAATTCCAAAGACTTTTAGCCTTGTCAGGTCGCTAACAGGCAGTTACTTATAAAGCTGCAAGGGCAGCAGACTTCGTTCTTTGGGTTTTTTTGTCCTTGAGTGACTGGCGTACTTGTTGCTCTGGTTTTAGCCTAACGGCATTGCTTCCAGCAACTGTGAGGTATTAGCATGAGCTGGGTGTTAGCCCCAAAGCCTGAGCAGGAGCTGAGTGAATGGTCACAGGTGTACAAGGAGAAGTGGAGAGTGATGATTGCTGGCTATTTGCCATCCTCACACCCTGAAGGATCTTGACCTCCCGAAGAAATGCTGGTCACTACAGCCCAGTCAGCCACTGAATGTCACCTCCCCAACCACTTCTGCCTTGACGGCAGAAGAGCTTGACTCAGAGAGCTACTACCACTGGTGCAAAGTCCCGCTAGCAGCAGTGGGATCCCTTGGGGTAAATATTGTGTAATGCCCCAGCTAATGACCTCTATGATAGGTTGGAGTGCACCTTTGGGCAGCTTACATATGATTCCAGGTTGAGGTGAGCAGTCAGTGTGCCAGAGGGCAGAACAGGGCATGGAGGGATCTCAGGGAGACCTGGAGAGGCTGGAGAAATGGGCTGATTGTAACCCCATGAAGTCCACCAAAGATCAGCATGCATGAAGATTGAAAGTAGATTTAAATGTTTCATTGAAATGTCCTTACATTCCTGTTAAATTTTCATTGCTGCTCATAGTTCTCTCATGGTCCTACAAGACAAATCTAATTTGCACTTATCAGGTTTATTTAGGACATATTGTAAAACTGTCTTGTGATCAAATATATAAAATTATCTATAATTTAAAATAAAAACAGAATCACAGGACACTTCAATAGTATAACTCCTTCACCAATTAGATCTCAGGCAGTTTCCTTGTTTCCTAGGGGAGTCATGTGGACTACACAATCCATCTATTCTACTCTATTCTATTCTGTTCTGTTCTGTTCTGTTCTGTTCTGTTCTGTTCTGTTCTATTCTATTCTATTCTATTCTTACACTAGGAATTACTGAATCGTTTGGAAAACTTATTTTTTCCTCTTCCAGTGAAGAAAGAGAGCTTAGGAGATCAATTAGTGACATGCAAGTGCACCTGGAAAAAGGTTTATCAAAATGGCACATTCATAGCCACTTTATGCAGATGTAGCATCTGCTATGAAAAATTACCTTTTTCATTGGTACAGAATAAAGTTTCACTCTACAGGACCTGATCCTTTAGGGAGGAAGAAGCCCATGGAGCAGGAGAGGCTGGGGGTTGCCCTGCTGCAAAGCAGCTCTGCAGCGCAGCACCTGGGTGTGCTGGTGGACAACAAGTGAAGCAGGAGGCAGCAAGGGGCCCTTGTGGCCAAGGCGGCGCATGGGATCGTGGGGTGCATTAGGCAGAGTGTTGCCAGCAGGTGGAGGGAGGGGCTCCTCCCCTGCGCTCAGCCCTGGGCAGGCCTCCTCTGAGAGGAGTAGTGTCCCCCATTGTGGGCTCGCCAGGACAAGAGACGTGGCCCTACTGGAGAGAGTCCAGCGGAGGGCTACGAAGGTGACGAGGGGACTGGAGCATGTCTCCTGTGAAGCAAGGCTGAGAGAGCTGGGCCTGTTTATGCTGGAGAAGAGAAGACTGAGAGGCGGTCTGACCAACGTGTCCAAGTATCTGAAGGGAGGCTGTGCAGAGGATGGGGCCAGACTCTTGTCCGTGGTGGCCAGCGACAGGACAAGAGGCAACAGACACAAAGTGGAACACGGGAAGTTCCGTCTGAACCTGAGGGAAAACGTGTTGACCGTGAGGGTGAGGGAGCAGTGGCACGGGTTGCCCAGAGAGGTAGTGGAGTCTCCTTTGCTGGAGAGATTCAAAACCCGGCCGGACGTGGTCGTGGGCAATGTGCTGAGGATGAGCCGGCTTGAGCAGGGGGGGTTGGACTAGGTGATCTCCAGAGGTCCCTTCCAACCTCCACCCTTCTCTGATTCTGTGATCAATCCAGTGAATTTAATGGAAATACTGGGTTCAAATTTAAAACAGTCTTAATTTCCTCTAGTTCATATTTTATTGTGTTCATTCAAATTTTAGATCATACTTTGGGCTTAAAATCATCAGACACTATGTCCTAACTGGACCTTTACGTGTGGCACTTGTAACCTTTTATTTAGCACCTTTTCCTCCAATGTGTATATCCATAAAAATAAGAAATTTAACAATATTTTAAAATGACATCATGTGAATAATATTTTCTTGTATTCATTTTTGTTCTACAGGCACTTGTCACTTGGCATTCCTGCAATTCAATCTTTTTTTTTGAAATCTTTTCTAACATACAGTGCATGCATTTATATCTTTCACCCTTGAATTCTATTCACAGCTAATCTTTTCTTTCATGCAATCATTTCTGCTGTATATTCTTTCAGTGAAGAGAGTGAGCTCTTAAGGGTGCAACAAAGGCTTTGCTTTCCTCTGCCCATGTTAAGCAGTGCTAACATGACTCCCTGGAGCAGAGCTTCTTCGCAAAGATAGTAAGGATTTACAGCCCTCCAGCTTTCTCAGCTAAGGGCTTCTTCAAAGCTTTCAGGAGCCAGCCTTTGCAAGGGATTGTGTTCTTTAAATATTCTCACTTTTGGAAGAGAGCTTACCTGTTTTCTCAGTTGGATGTAGATGCTATTAAGAGGGGTTTCCATGGATACTAACATCAACAGAAAATGAGAGAGGGCTGTCCTCCTTTCTGACCCACTGGAGTTCCCCATTGTTACTATGGCAAAGTTTACAGATAATGCTATTTTTGTTTTGCATAATCTGATTCAAAAATCTGAGCAAAAGCATTCTATTTGGGTTAGTGGAAACACCTGTGTAGAATAAGTGATAATTTGACCTTGATCACAATCTTAGAAGTTTTCTTGAACTTTAAGATAATTTTTAAAGCAATTAAATGATCGCATGAAATTTCCTTCTTAAAGGTCCTGTGTCACTCCCAGAAATAGAAATTCAGAAGAGAATGAACTGGAATTTGGAGCTAAATTTTGTCACTGTACACCAGCTATCTCATAGAAGCAAAAAGTTAAGTTAAAAAGTGGTAAGTAAAGTAATTCTGAAATTATAAACTGGTGAAGGACTAAACTGTGGACTTTCCTCACTGTGAGTTTAGATCAAAGGTCTCTGAGGTAAAAGAAAGTATCTATCTTAACGGATTTAAGTGGGCTTCTGGAGCAGGCCAAAAATCCCAAATGGAATATTCGTGATATATGGACATTTCAGTTCTCAAACATTAATGTCAAGTAATGAAATTTGGTGCCCTATATCTTTTATTTTATTAATTTTATTCTTTGAGCAGGACTATTTTTAAGAATCTTCCATCATTCCATGAAAAAATTTCTCTAAAAAAATCCCTCTTTCTCAAAAATACACGCCTACAAAATAGGACAATCCCTTCTCCCTGAGCTCCATAAATCTTTCAAGTGGCATAAAGGGGAACTCTCTAATAGTTAAGATTTATTGCCTGTGCCCCAATATATAAACAAGGGCAAGGCAAAAAAGAAGAAATTGTAGATCTGTGGAACAAATAAGTGTAGTGGATAACAGAAAGGGTGTGACCTTTCCAATAAGGTATTATTTTGTCATTTTATATCACCTGGATTAGTCTATTTGTTTGAAGCTTCCCTGTGTATGTTTTATTGTTTTATTTCCGATCTTGGTCATAAAAGGCACATTTATTGTTTAGTAAGCAGAATTAAGGTGGCCACTGTTTACATAGTCAATAGCAGTCAAACACTAAGGTCAATGTCTATCCCATCCTGGAAAAATTGAGGTTAGAGCTGCTGAAATTATCATTCTATTTTGCTTTTGTGGCTCTAATAGAATGTCACAGAGTCCCTGACCCCTGCTGCCACTCATGTCCTGCTCTGATAGCAATATATAACCTTTGATACTCAATTAAAATAGGGAATAAAACAGAAAAGCGGGGGGAGTCAGTATGCATGTTTGACCACTCCCAGCCTTTGCAGTAAAGTCCAAGAAGGCTTCCGAAGAGTAATATCCCTTATTTACCCAGCATAAAGGAAAGAGAGGGAGGAAAGGAGGAAAGGAGGAAAGGGAAGAGGGAAGGGAGGAGGGAGGTGTAAAAGGAGGAAGGGATGGAAGGAGGACGGATGGAGTAAGATGAGGAGGGAGAAAGTCCCTTCCTCATTCATTTTAGTGACTCTTAAGCCCTATGTATTGAAGCACCCTACAGCATGGCAATTCACATACAACCTGTCTCATTAAAAGCACAGGGTTCTCTTACTGATTGTCTGCGTGGGAGAGGGTAGGTGCCTTTGGTGTTAGAACTTTTGTTTAATTTAAATTTATTATCTAAATTCAGGATAAATCGTTTACTTTCATTAGGTGCATGTATGTGTGGGGAGGCAGGAGCAGAGTTGCTTGGCTAAGGAAAAAGTTAAGCCCAAGTGACGCCGCAAGGAGCAGAGTGTCAGCTAAGACAAATAGTCTGCATATTAGATATCTCTCACCTATCACTGGATCTCATCTTTCTGCAAATCTAGACTTTGGACTCTAGAACCGGCAACTGTATTCTGTTACAGTACACAATAATCCTTAGAAATAAGGACAGTTAGTTCAGAGAGAAGGAAGGCCCATTACTTGCTTTTATTGGGAGAGCAGCTTTTTCAATAATCCCAATGTCAAGTCAGAAAATTCTGGCTAAAATACAGTGGACATTTGAGAAGGTTATTCAGTCACGAATAAAATGATTTAAATAGCAAAACATCTAACATGACTTTAACTGTTCTTTTCTAGGTGTTAATAAATCTTGTTATTAGAAGTTGTACACTTTTTTTCTGATCTGAATTTGTCTAGCTTGAGATTTTAGTCATTGCACTGAATTAACGTTGTTTCAGTAAATTACTTTTCAGTTTACTGAATAAAAATAAGAGGAAAAAATTCAATTTGGAATTGACAAAAATAAAAATTTTTACTTTCCCATACAAATTTTCTAAATTGAAAACATCTAGATTATTTTTCAGATGCTCTGGTGATTTCTTAAAAACTGTTTTACAATGAAATGTAGACATGTTCCGGAATGAAAAAAAAAAATGACATAAAGCAAAGTAAATTCAAAGAAAGTTTTGAATTTTTTGGAAAGAGACAAGGTTTCACTTAAATAAGTAAAAAGTCTAGGTAGTCTTTTGGGGTGAAAAAAAGATTTTTTCAGCATCAATAAATAATATTGCCAGTTTTCTATTCACCATGCCTGTTTTCTGTGAGAAAAAAAGAGTTGCATGTTCTCATAAATCTCTTGCCTTTTCTGATCAAGGCAGAAAAGCTCTAGAAGTATTACTAAAGCCTATTTCAGCAGTTCAAAACCGCAGCACTGCTACAAGACTTGCAGCACTGGTACAAGATAGTGGTGGCTTCAAGGTGGTAGGCAGACAAGCTAATGTGCATGCATCTCATGGAAAGTTTAGGTTAGGGATTCCTTTAAACAAACTGAAAAACTACGGAAAAACTCCTCTTATGATTAGGGCAGCTTGTTACTGCATTTCTAACTCTTCTGTTCCTAGAATGTCCATTCGAGTCTTGCAAAGGCATCCAGAAAGGATTCTGCAATGCATTGTACCCAGACGCCTGCAATTACATCTGGGTACATTACTGCGTTGCAGCAACAGAAGGCTATATGTTCCCCGGAAAACTGAAACTAAACCTCTAAATTGAATTGCATTCCCATACACTGAATTGCAGTTTGCAACCGAGTATCTGTCAGTGAACACCTGCTTCTTTGCTGTGTTCCTTCTCTCTCTCTCCCTCTCTCTCTCCCTTTTCCCTTTCCTGAGAGAGGTAGCACCACACTTACTGGATCCTACCCCTTCCTCTTTTTGTGCAAGGTGTAGACTGGCTGATAGCAAATTATGAAAAATGTTCTAAGTTTGGCTGTCACCACAGATATCCAAAACCAATGAGAGGAGCTGGAGCTGTTCAGATTAAACCAACCAGTGATAACTGACACATTCCCTCTGCCAAAAGCACTCCTACTGCCACTAGGGAAAGCAGGAACAGGCCTCTGAGCTTCAGATTACAGCAAAAAAAAAAAAAAAAAAAAAAAACCAAGAAAAGCCCTCATTCTCAGTCTTAGAGAAGCAGTGAGATCAGCTCTGCAATGTCTTTTTCCTTGCACAGAAACTGAAGAAAAGATGGTGAAGAAAAGCAAGATGGCCATAGCAAATTTTGAGGACTCTAATCAAATCAATCCCTTTTCTTTTCAGCATGAAACAATTTAATTACTGTAGTTACTCACCACAGAAACTAAACTGTATCTACACGACACAATGAGGACAGCAACAGCAATAGAGAGTTTTGCACAAGCGAATTTAACAAATTTAGCCAATGTGGAGTCCATCACTGCTTTTCTAATAATCTGTGTTAGAGTGGGTATTTTCTGTATTACGCTGCAATGTAAACATACCTACAGGTTCTTATCTACAGCTAGGATAGGTGAGACGCATTCAAATAAATGTAAAACATATGTATTTTTCTTATAGCTAAGATTACAAAAAAATTATCTCCCTTACGACTGCATCAGCTCCTAGTTTCCTTTATTACAGAGAATAAAAAGTCAAGAGTCATCAGTTCAGTTGGTATCCATTCAGACAGTTTTAAAGAAAATAATTAATTTTCCTGCTTTTCTTCTGCATATTTTTTTCCATAATTTTATTTTGTATTTGTAAATCCGAGTTAGTTATCAGGCAGTAAGCTAATGCATCTATCTGCTTATTCTAGTAAGTGTCCAGTGTCTTATGACTTTAGAAGATATCTGGAGAAGACTTCTTAGACAGGAAACTGAGGCCCTGCAATGTGGTTATCAGACCTCTCTCCGCTCTCCTCCTCTTTAAATGACGGATGCTAAAGTGCACTGGAGTCGGTAATGTCCATTCAGTTGACTTCACACAGCTTTGAACCAAGCTGACAGTGGAAACAGTCTCAGCTTTCAAGAGGCAACATGATTATTTTGAAACACCTTGCACTGAATAATAGTGGAAAGAGCCATGGCATTTTGTCTAATGTCCACTTTCCTTTTCCCTACATGGAATCTATGATGTGAGTAGAGGGCAAATACCCTTTGTATTTCCCTAATTTACTGCAGCTACAGATAACATTATTCTGATGCATATTTCTCCATTGTACACTGAAGAGTGAAAACAGAAGGTAAAATTGGAAATGCTATCTCACTTTAATTTTACTGCCACTGCAGACCTGAGTAACAGTCATATCTACAGGTAAGAAAGAAGGGAGAGAGATTGAAGAGTGCTATCTGTATTAATCTTATGTAATATATAATACAAATGAGATGTTGTTCTTATGATGTATTAGATCATGCATCATCAGAACCAGCTGTCACTTTAATGATGTATTGATACAATAAATCACAGTGATGCACACTGATAAAGTTTTACTCAGAAGAGAGTGGTGTCCCTGTGGGAAGTGATATTGCATAAAAGTCAGGCAAAAAAGTCAAAACGCAAACCAACATACACTGTAGTCTGGAACTGGATTCGCTATGCCAGACAAAGGCAGGAAACAAAAAGTAGTTAAGAGAAAAAAATCATCTCCTTATTCAGAGTTTTTATTAAAGCAAATATGAATTTTACTTCCAAACAGGATTAAGCCTTGAATATCCTATGAGCTGCAGTTTCTGGCATTGAAGCAGCACGTGTGGAATGTTATTTCACATATCTCAAAACTGAAATCCCAAGTGGCCAGTTCATGACCAAAAGTTGCTGAAATTGTGTTCCACTGCATTATGCACATCATTCAGAAGTAAAACCTGGAAGACAGCTAAGAGAAAAGTTCTGACATATCAATCTTTGTTTTGAGACTTCTAGGCCAAATATTTTGATATTTTATTTCGAAATGTTTTGAGTTGTGCATTAAATGCTGGAATGGAAAAGGCAGCTTTGTACCTAAACAATGCTATTTCTGTGAAAATTAAACATTTTTAATTGCTCTGAAAAGATATTTTTGTCAATCAATGTTTTTTGTGATCATTTTTGTTTCAATTTGCTTTGGAAACTTGAGAGTGAAGTGGAATTTTTACTACAACCTAATCTCAAATAATCAAAGACTCCTTTTTTCCAGTGTGTACAGAGCAAACCCTTGTACACATATGGATGGATGGATGGATGGATGCTTGGATGGATATCTATCACAAATAAAGCTAACTGGGAACTTTCCTTCAAGATAACCTATTTTGTTAGGAAGCCCTGAAGCTCACACAGCCAAACCTGGAAACAAAAGCTTGCAAGTCTGTTCTGCTTTCACCAAAAGATCATACCAGCTGTAAACATATCTAGAACTACTGGCTGCATTTTACACTCATCAAAGGATCTGGCTCTCATAGTCTGTGACAAATACCTCACAAAGTCTTGAAAAGCCCAAAAGATTACAACAAATAGCTTTGCTGAAGATCTGTAGAAAGTTAGCTAATGATATGAACACAAATGATACACTGCAGTAAATTTCTTCAGGATTATTGTAAAGAAATAGAACTTTAACGCAAATTTTAGTTACTTCTGAAATGTAAGAAACCTTTCCACCTTTTAGAGGTTCCGTTTTAAGATCCAATTATAAAGAGCTGCAGTTTTAATAGTAATATTAAGCTTACCTCTTCGTCAGAGAGCAGCTAATTCAGTTATTTCTAAGTATGTGAATGTGTGGTCAGGTTGTTTTCAAAAGACCATTCTACTAAGACAACATACTGTGAAAAGCCCTGCTTTTTGCTAAGAGTGATGGGGTGACAGAAAGCCATTATAAAAGCAGAAAATAAGCAATTGTGATGTTTTGTTTGGAATCAGCATACGGATTTAAATCAGGCTGTGGCAGAGGAATTGAGAGAAGCCAAAACTGTCAAGGAAAAAACAAACTTAGGCCTTCAAAAGCTAAAATAGGCCAAGGTTACACAGAGTCATAAGACCTGAACTATGTAACGTTTGCCGAAGTAGAATCCTGGGTCTCTCTTTGACTAAATTACCCAAGAAAATAGTACACTCAGATTTCATACTCAAAAAGAGGTGGGTACTGCTGAGTTTTACCCTTAAGTTCGATGTTAGCTAAGATTCCAAAGAAAAGTGAGCTCATAGACTCATGCAAGGCATAAGAAATCATCTGCACATCCATATATAAAATTTACTGAGTTTCACATTTTAGTAGGAGCTTCTCAGACTGGCAAAAATTTGTTCAAAATCTTGTGAGAATAGTTTATCATTATTTAAGTTTTCAAACATCCTATTTCTGCTTAATTAAAAAATAACAACAACAGAATTGCTAATGAAGCTGGATCCTTTCCTTCCTATTAGGATGAAGTACAAAGAAGGTAAAAATAAAAACTCAATTGCAGAAGAGTTACAGTAAACTGTTCATACCTCAGAAGATATAGGATTTAAACCTAGAAGGAAGTTTTAGTTTAGGAAAGTGGGTGCACCTATTTTTTCTGAACATACTAACAAGATATTGTTACTTGTTACAAGACGTTGTAACACGAACATTATGTAAACAACAAATGTGCACCCTAGAATTCCACTTATGGAGTTGTCAAAGTTGTCAATTAATAATTTTTCTCAAGCACATTTCAAAGATGCATAGAAGATTCAGACATTTACTGTCTGTTGATAATGGGAGGGCTGCATCCTTTACACTACTCAGTCATAGATCAGGCTATCTTTGGTGAAGTAGAATTTTAACTGTAAACCTCAGTATTTCTTTTCTTGATTTGACATGATTAATGTATAATCTACTCAAATCTGCACAACACACTCACAGATAAATTCTGGTTCTACAGAAATAAAGGTCTTATGTATCAAAGACTTCTGTAAGAGCAGGACTTCACTTATAACCCCAACCTAAGGCAAGATCACACAATATAGGACTCAAGTGCTAAGATAAGAGCCTTCAGGATTTTCCTTCGTCTTTGCTGACTAATGAAACTACTTTTTATTTACTGATAATTTTTAAATAATCCTTGCTCGCATTAAAAATAGCCAAGAAAGTAATGCTTTGCAGAAAGGATGAAAAAGAGGAGTAAAATTAGTTTCTGGAATTAATTAAAATATAGTATTCACAGAGGAACAGGCCAGTGCCACAGATAATTATCACTTGAGATTGCATAGTCAAAAAGGCCAATTAAGGCATCAAATATAGCTAATGAGAAATCTTAATCAATAATTTTTCGTGCGCTTGGATTAATCTTGTGTTTTATCCTTAGTTCATTGCACAGATACACCACTTAGTCTGCTGCTTCTGCGCTCACTGAACAAGAACTGGCTCACACAAGAATTGACTTTGAAAAGAAAAGATTTGTGTGTGATAGGAGGGGGAGTCTGGGTGATGTTATGTCCAGTATTGCAAAGAGGAAGGGAAAAAAGCAAATCCAAGAACTTGCTTCTTCTCTCAGTTAAGCTTCTGAAAATTAGGACCAGTTCCACAATGCCCATGCGGTCGCTGAAATATAAAGTGGATGTCACTGAGAAGAAGACAAAGCCCAAAGACTCTGCTAGTTACCTCTACACACGGCACACATTTCTCCTGTTTTTTTGAGGCAAAATGATGTCAACACAAAAGAGTCTGGGAACCCTCTACTCCTATCTTCTGCTATTTGCACCTTACCAATTTCTCCTGTCCCATTTATTCTGTTCAGGCTTTGCGGCATAAAACCCTTCTATTTTGATAACAATTTTATCATATCATGAGTTACTGGTAGTGAAAACAGTTGAGTCCAATTATCTTTGGAGAAAAATAAAGGAAACTTTTGAATTTAATTCACATTTTGAATTAAAACAACTATTTGGACTTGCATTTGAGTCACTCTGCACGTACTTGCTGCACTTGGTCTCCTGAGCTGGTCTGGAAAACAGCTGAGATATATTTAATACAGCATCAAGTTATGCAGTGTAGTCAGTTCAATAGAAACCAGTGAGATTTTGTGTCCTAAATAGCTTAAGGAGTAAGATAAGAAACAATTGACTTAATACGTGTTATCTGGCTTGCACAACAAGATTCTGCTATGTTGGCAGAATTGCAACCAGCAGGTCTGTGTTACAGTGTGTGCACAGCAGAGAAAGCATAGGTCAGAAGTACAACACAAACAAGGATTTTAGGCGACCTGTTTGCAAAAGTCATTTGCCTTGCTAAAGCAAGGTACATTTTGCTATAACAAAGAAAATTTTAAAAAGAGGAAGACAGAAGTTTAGCTCACCAGTTTCAGATTGATCCCTACACTCAGTTACGGCTTTTTGTGTTGTTATTTCCAGCTGTTTCCAATGTGAAAGTAAAAATTATCCTACTTTCTAATTTCATGTCATTTAGGCTTTTTGCTGTAGTCTGTCATTTATTTTCATGTTTCACTCATTCTAATGTTCAAAGACTAAAGTATGTCTGATTTACCACTTTCAGGCACTAATTCGAACTTCCCTTAATTGCAGGAGGCACAATATCAGCATAATACAAGTCAGCTTGTTTAGGGTCACAAGGCTGCTAACAATCTCGGTGGTGTAACTCATCCTCTCATTATGCTCAATATAATTTTAGTGGTTTTTTTGTGTTATATTTCCAGGTACTTTACTACTCAGACTTGAGGTGAAATACTGGAAATGTACATTGTGGCAGAAACTATCTTGTTTATTGCTCACCATTGCTGACCCTTCTAACTTCAGCTCTGGTGTAGCAGACTCTACATCTTCAGAGAACAAAGGCTTTTTGCAGAGGAGGGACTAATCTGAAGACTTCTTGGAGGAAGTTTATTCTTTCAGGATTCTTCTCTCCCCTTTAATCTAATACACAGCTTCATACCCAGGAGGCATATAATTGCAGCAGATAATGCCTTATGGTCTTTTTAAAACTAGTAGCTTTAACTGGTAGATGGAAAAAAGAATCAAGACTAAAGAAAATCAAGGAAAACGTGTGTTGTCCTCATTAGCCCTCTACTTCACCAGAAACAAGGCTTTCTGTTTATGGCAGATGAAACCTGCTAACACCCTCTAGCAACTCACAGAACTCCTCACCCAAGGTCGCTCATACTGGGCTTTCCTTATCTTCTGCTCTCCCTATTTGCATTGTTTTTTTACATTTCTGTATTAGAGCAGGACTGAATCTCTTAAGGAGCCCTGCTCTGATACTATCTTTTAACAGTAGTTAAGTACAAGCTATTAGGACATCCTTCCTCATATGTAAAAAGAATCTATTCTCACAATGGAATGGAATATAAGATATTTTAAAAACTCTGCAATAGTAACAGGTCCAGACTCACTATTCATTTTTAAATTACCCCAGTTATTACTGCAGCCAATGTATTCTGCACGTTATCTTTCATACAGGCCTGATCAAGGGAGACGAGGAGAAAACAGAGTACAAACAATGAATTTTTAAAATCTTTTTCTCCTTTTCATTAAAATATACTTACCTTCTGTGCTGCTTCACAAGGAACCTGAAAAAGACCTCTTTGCTTGCCTCCCATTTTCTGATACAGTGATTCCAGCAAGTGCTTAATTGCATTTATGCAACTTGGAAGTGTGTACATAACACTTCTCCCTATACAACCTGAGTGCAGGGAGCCCACTGGAGATCTTTCTGAATCTCAGCTGGAGCCAGCAGTGATAGTAAAGGAGTTGCTACCACCATACTGTTGAATGAATTCACTCACAGAGGAAGGTCAGCATAAGAAAGAAATAGAATTTCATGCCTATTTCTCCTTAGTTAATTACTCTGGAATTTTTTTTAATCAGCCTGTTTTATCTGAAGAAGGAAAAAATCTCGGTGCCATTATCAAACACTATTAGTATCAAAAATGCTGTATACGAAGTACCAGATTATCAGCAAAATTAAAGCCAGAGAAATTACAGTGCAACAGGAGCTCTCCAGAAATATATTGGCTCAACTAGTAACCAAAAACCTTGAAACAGAAACCTCCATCAGCAACACTAAGCTTGTAGGATGGACTTTTGTGTATCTATGCAGAAAGACCAGCGGAGAGACAAAAGCCGCAAAGCATAGATACTTCAGTCAGGTTTTCCTTTTTGGGAGCAATAACCAATGGCACTTTCCTAAAGATACATTCTGCTAGAAGGCAAAATAAAATGTGTGCACTTGTTGCATTTCAAGCATAATGTAAATCCACCTTTAGTTTGCAACCTAGCTGTTTAGCAAGTCTCATTTAAGCAACAAATTCCTGAGACACTGCATGGTTTTGAATGAGTCTGGGGCCAGACTTTGACTGTAGTTCTGGCAGTTT
The DNA here is from genome assembly GCF_040807025.1 of Struthio camelus. NCBI lineage: Eukaryota > Metazoa > Chordata > Aves > Struthioniformes > Struthionidae > Struthio > Struthio camelus. The sequence goes on along the minus strand of NC_090982.1, from coordinate 7,098,723 downwards.
GGTAAAGAGATTCCTCTGTCCTACCTCTAATTCATTGTTTTGTAAGTCATTTACATAATGATCTGGGCTAGATCGTGTTCACAATATTTACAGTAAATATAATCTGGAAATATAAGGAAGGAGTACTCAGCAGCAAGAATAACCCTTGCTAGTAAGTACTTGTAGGATTGTGTCTTTAATTTGTGACAACATTTCTTCAAGGGTGAGGTTTTCAAAAGTATTCAGTGTCAGACCAACTTTGATCCTATTACTGCTCTTAAACACTTAAAAACTAAGTAAAAGATAGGATTTTTCAGGCTTTTTTTCCTCAGTTCTTTTTTTTTCTTTTTAATTTGTGGAGTGGGAGAAAGTCTTCTTTTTCCTTTCATATAGCTGAACTCCGGTCTTTCTAAACAAACAAAATGGCCAAATATATTCATTTGGGCTAGAAAAACAACACATTCAAAACTTTGAGTTCAATCTCTTCATTCCTTCAATCTTTTAGTATGTGATACTTTTCAGCTGCAAGTTACTTTTCATTATCATGTCATCTCCCTTGCCCTAGTCAACTTCTTCATTTGTCCTTATGTTCTGAAAGGAGCTCTTAATTACTTGCAGTCCCATTTCAGATGCAAATGAACCTTTACTGACTGCTTTTTCATGAGAATAAATCCTCTAGCCTCTTCAAGGAGTTGACCTTTCGCCACTGATTTACAAGTGATTTAGCCTATTTTTATTAATTAGGTGTTTGCTCTCACTTTGCCGTATCTGTAATGCCATTGTTGACATCAGCTTATAATTTCTTCTCCATCCCTTCTCTAAAATGCATATATTTGCTGTCAGTAAAATGGCTGGCCTTGACAGAGCAGTATCAGACTTTACTGCCAAATGAATAAAATTAAAACAGTGTTGGGGAAAATATAAAAGAAATGAAAAGAATGAAGAAAAGAAATGATTCAGTGAATAAGTCTAGTAACCTTTGGGGGATACCTCACTAGCAAGAACTACAGTTGTGGGTATTTAAATGGAAAGTTCCCTTAACGCTTTTGACTTTTATTTGGGCCAGTCATGGAAGACACAAGGGAGCTGTGAGAGAAACGCCTGAGGCACAGCTATCTCCAAGCTGTCGTGGTATCCATGCAAGTCTTCTTTCCTTTTGCAGCTCTCAAGACAATACGTGCACCAAGGCTAGCTGCGTAAACAGTGCAGGTAGAAATGGTAAATGAAACTAGCCGTAAGTGTGCAGGTAACTGCATGAACTTCCTGTGGCAATGATGATGAATTTGTCGTGAGAGCAAAATTTACTGGTTTTTCTGGGCTGTGGATCAGCTTCTTATAGTACCTGCAGCTTTGTGGTTGCTGGTAAGCATTGTGTGGTGGGGAGGTGAGAGGTAGCAACATACTATCCAGGAAGAAAAAAAAAAAAAAGTTATTGTAGCCAAAGCAAAGGGCTGTGACACTATAACTCCTAAATGTACTAATCAGGATGCAGTTATCTTTGAGCCTGACTATAAAGGCATTAAAATATGCAAGTATTTGTAACACTGGAATTGCATACCCAAACACAATGTTACATACCTACCTGAGCAATGTGATCACCAAAGGGGCAAAGGCAAGTATAGTGGGAGGCAGGAGACATCCAAAAACCAAATTTGCCAAACAAAGAATGAGATAAGCACAAGGGACTGGGAGCAGGCAGGGCAGGCATCCTTCTGAATGCACAAAGATTACCAGCAGGACAAAAGAAAACAAGATAAGCAGTATCAGGAGCAGAGACATCACCCTTTTAGGGGAGGAGGCAATAGATGGGGAAACCATCAGGCATCAGCAAGGAAAGGTGGAGAAGAAAGAGGACAAGTCTGCTTTGGCTCCAGCTTCTCTAGCCCAACAGCTCTCAAGGTTGATCATTGGGACCAAGAGCCCCAAGGGTCCCATCCACCAGCCCTGACAGTCATCAGCCCCTTGCTATTACTGCTGGCTCATCACTATCGCTCATTTAAGGTGAATATGATTAATACTGTGTAAGAACACCACCAGCAAGACGTGTGTTGCTAATGCATCAATTTGGTAAAATTTCATTTTACATTTTAAAACTGACCTGATTGATCAATCTTTTAAACACCCCAACACAGCAATCTCTGCAGCTTCCTAACTGATATGTGCAGAGAGAAATTCAATGACAGCATTATCCTTGTATTTACTGGCAAAACAACAACTCTAGATTTAGAGTCTAATGATTTGCTAATTGCTTTCCTTTGAAAAGAGTCAATGACCTTGTAAATTTCTACTTCTGAGAACAGAATTACAAAGGTAGCTGGTTTTAAAAAACATATTAAGCAGCTGAAAATCTGTTTGCTTTGTGAGTTCATGCAGCTCCATGCACTTCAGCAGAACTATAAGATTTAGATCATCTGGATTTTGGTACTTCTGTTACTTGCTATTTATAAATAAGATTACCTGTCCTTGCTAAAAAGCAACTGAAGTCCATAAACTTGATCCAAGTAGAGCTTCTAGGGCCTATCCTAACTCCACTGATTTTGTAGCTCTGCACTTTTAACATCAGCTGAAAATATTTGAGTATCCTTAGTACCTGTTTTTTCTACCTTTTTTTCTCTCTTCATACATTTTTTTCTAAGTTAGTACCTGATTTATCTGTTCATCTTTTTTTTTCCTCTACCCTTGCACAACCATTTGAGACCTATTTGCCTAATTGAGGTAAATATATATAGTGTTATGAACTGACACTGGGTCATCTGTACAGCACAGCAGAGCCTTATGAAAAAAAGTTTATAGTTTTTGTGGTTCTTACACTACACTTAAGCACTGCAGAAATACAGTAGATAGCAACAATATTTTCTGGAAACATGAGCTTGGTCTGTTAAGGCAATGGAGGGACACATGCTGGCAACTAGAGAGAAAAAATAACTTGGTTTCCCCATATCAGTACAAGACATTGAAAATATTCAAAACTATTCCGTATATTTAAAAGCTGTATGTATGTGCAGAGTTCAGGCATCTATACAGTTCAAATTTAAAATATTTATGAAGTGATTTTCAGTGGGACAAAGTGCATAAATTCTCACTTGCCTGTATCCATTCTTGATAATGATGGGTTATAAAGTGCAGGATATAATCAATGTGAAGTGTTACTGGGTCAGTTCATGTCAGTTCATATAAGAATCCTTGCCATGTATTTCCATTGCATTTATCCTACTTACTGGTATTCTCAACAGGGTGATAAATATTTTTTGTCTTACTCTGCTTGAAGAAGACATTCTCCTCGTATTAAGAAAAGAAAGAAATGAAAAAGGTTTATACGGTGGTTGTCCATCCATCTTTAATGACTGCTATAACTTCATAAAGAATCTACTAGTAATTTATGGATTATCTTAAAAATTAATGCCTTGCTTGGAAAAGAAATTCAAACAAAATTTTGGTTTTGGCAGAGTAACAGTATAACAGTGGCTGTCATTTGCAAGTTGTACCAATTTGCTTTTCTTCTTGTTTCTTCCAAAAGCCTAGCTACTGGTTACTGGCAATAATTAGCAATGTTCTGTGACATTGTTATTTCAAAAATTCAGTGTGTTATCAAAATAAAATATGTTCTCTAAATGATATTATGCTTGAATTTCTTGAACTTATAGGATAACAGTATTGAAAATTAAGCTTTTTAAAACTAAGTACACATTAGACTTTAATTTTTAGCACATATAAAACAATGTTTGTCCAAACATATTAAGTTATAGACTGAGTCTTCATAAAAAATTTCATATCATTAAACTTGTGAGTAATACATATTCATGAAGACAACAAAACTTAATATGAACCTTTAATAACAGTAGAAACTGTTATAGTAGCATACAAGCCATTAAAAAATCTTATAAAGGTCTAAAATAGGTATGGAGAGCATTTATAATCACGGATAGTAAGAGTTTTTAATTTGATAGATATTTGACAGTTGTAGATGCAATCTTTTACGGAATGGAAGTCTTCCTGTAAATGCAACAATACATCTTTACAATGAAATGCAACAGGTTAAGGCAATACAAAGGCTTCTATTGAGCTCAATAATATTTTGGAAGGACTGTTAAATCCTCATGCCTTCATCTTGCAAATGTTTACGCACGCACAACTATGCTTTTCAACAGAGTATGTCGTGCAAGCACACTTTGTTAGCAATAATACATTAACCTTTACCTGATACAAACATTTATCCAGACCATTGACTCCACGTATGTGAGAACTAGTCACATACATGGGTATGACTTAGAAGAAAGTAACAGTTAACAGATGCTCACAAAGTAGAAAAAATAGAGAAAGAAAATCAAGTTCATGTTTGCATTTTAATGCTACATTAGAGCTGATTCTGTATTTTGTTCCCTGGCTTTTTCCCTGGCAGTGTTTTCCTTGTGACTTTTCCTGCTTATTTTTAGAAGATGCGATTCCAAGAAGCAGAATCTCTGAGCAAGATTTTCAAAGGCAAATAAGAGACTTGTTGCCAAAAAGACTTGTTGCCAGTTGTCAGTGAGGATGAAAGGCATTTAGATACTTTGAAAGATCACACTTATTTTCTCACAGAATGTTTTCAGCCCTCTAACTACGGTCTACCCAAAGCTTATGCGGTACTTAAGATCTCAATTTAAAGCATAAGTGTTAAACAGAATGTGCGTCATGCCAAGGACGGAAAGTTTCTGCCTTTTAAGCACCTATTTTGGGCAGAAGGTAAACATAATACGTTACAGTACAATAATAGAATAAACCAGAGTGGCTAACAAACATGTTCTTTGTCTTCCTCACCGTTTTTTACCAGGATATTATCATCGTGGCTTTTTGCAGCAATATTATCAACAAACTCACATATAAACTTCCATAAATCTAAGACTTAACCTTTCCTTCTCCAAATCTGGTAATATCTATTTTAAGTTTTCCTCTGCCTCATCTTTAACCTGTTAAAATCTTTCTCTCTTTCTCCTTCTGTGCCTGATATCAGTACATCCTCACTCACGGATCATAAGCAGCAAAAGGACTGCCAAGACTTCTTAAAACTGTCCTCCTTTTATGTGTTCAGTATTTCACAAATCAGATCATGATGCAGTCAATACACAGGAAGTCCTCTAATTATTTTTGCCAAGACGCATATATATATACGCCAAGTATACTGTTTGTGCATGGAACATAACCTAGTGTTATTTTCATTCAAATTCTTGCTTAAAGTATATTCTGAAGGCATATAATTTTTCCCTCATCTAGAGTATATTATTTTTTTTAAAAAACTCTTACTATTAATTTAAAATGAAAATGATTGAAAATTACATTCTCTTAAAGGTTTTGGAAGTGTTCCAACTTACATTAATACTTAATTAATCATATATTAATTTAATACTCACTGCTATTTAGCCTTATATAGGATGAAGTAAAATTGTAAATAATACATTGCCCCTGGGCAATGTGATTGGGTGATACACTTTTAGGGTTAATGAAAATAACCTTTCATAAAAAAGATATTGTCAAATAGGGCAAAACAAAACATTCTTAATAAAGAAACAAACAACATTTTAGCAGAGTTCTTTCCTGAGTATTGGAAACTAGGGGTGGTTTTTTTTGGCAATCCTGAATATTGTTTTCTTTTGCTAGCTGATTTTGGTTTAAATCTCATATTTTAAGCAGAGTTAAGATATCAGGCTCAGACATGCGGGTCATGTCTTTACTGAAAGAAAGCTTGCTCTGAAACCCGGTAGTGTTTCACTTTTTACAATCTAGTGTTGGAGGTTTTTGTTTTTTTTTTTTTCCTCTCTGGAAACACACTGTAGTGTTTGATCCCTTACTAAAACCTTGGCAACTGTTTTTCAAGACCTGAAGGCAGAGCAATTGAAACAACATCCAGTGGCACCGGATAATCACGGAATTACTCCCTCAGTCCCCTTTTAAAGCCCCCACTGCTCAGATCTAATTCAATGAAATTTAACATTTTTCTCCATTCATAGTTTTGTTTAGCGATAAGACTGTTCTACTCAAATGCTAACCCTACTTGAACAGTGATTAGGCACTTTCTCAGTCAAAAGTTTCAGATAAGTAATATAACGACAAAGATCTTCTTTTCTGTAAGGGTCCTTCTGACCCTATAAAACTAATGAAAATAGCTAATGGAGAGCAAGCTGGATTCCTTAAATATTTATACTAAAAAAGCTACTTTAGTGGATAACTTTTACTGAGCCAGTAAATCCATCTGCATTAAGTTGTACTTTCACCAGGTTTGTTTCATGTTACGGAGATCATAACATGCAAAATACAGACTATTTTAATTTATAAGAGTTTATTTTGGTTCCCAGAACCTCCACCAGTACCACTGATGATTAGTTACGTCACCTTCTCACCAGAATTTTCAGATCAAGCAGGTAAAATCGTAAAACAAAACATACCTAGTTTTCTCCCTGCGAATGGAATACAGCCTGCCTTGACAAACACAGAGCATTGGCTCTCTACAAACACATGGATTTTTGGGAATCCTATTAAGCTTCTGCATATTACAATAAAAATTCCTTTCAGATTATTTTCAGCAGATTTACATCATTCAGCTGATTCAGATATTTTTCAGTAGAATCCTATTTCAAAGTAGACCTGCCCCTCAAAATCAGCTAAAAGGTAAAATGTTGTGTTGCACAATAAACATAGTCTGTTAAAGCATAGCTAGAAGGATGGAAACAGATGAAAATTAATACAGTATATGGTTGAAGGAATTTATCCTTCCAGTTCTCAAAGAAACTGATTTAGAGAAGACGTGTAATAAACTCCGATAGATCCACAATCAAGAGTACTTGGACACACAGGCTGCAAACAGAACTTTATTTGAATTTTACAAGAACAGCGATATATTGCAAAATCATTTAAAAGGAGGCTTAGGATACAGCAAAATACAAAGCAGAGCAGTGTGTTTTCTCACACAACTCCACATGCAGTTAAGTTTCACTATATACTTCATAACTAAGCTTATATACGTAAGGTAAAACACAGGATAAGTCTGGTTTCATTTCCACATGGGCTGTTACCAGATTTTGATTTAAATAACATTTGCAAGATTTACAGAATAAAAGAGCCATCTGCGTGTTGTAGATTCCAACTTTAAACTAAAATGTTAGTCATTGGAAATTTGAAAAGAAAATAAAATCAAACATTTTTGCTTTGATTCAGAGTAAAATTTTTAAAGAAAAATATTCAAAGAATTCAGACTGAAGAACACAGTAACATTTCTGAAATAGCAACGTATTTTGTTTCAATTAAAAAAAAAATCCTATATTAAACACAGCAATGTACCTTGAAATTAAATATCTTTAGTTTCCCCCCAAAAGTCTAATATGACCTGTAATTTTGATAAAACTGCCTTGCTCCACTGTATATTTTTCAGTCAGTTGTAGTATGGAAAATAAAGTGAAGAAAGACTCCTTGAATTGCACGTTTAATATAAAATATTCTAAAGGGAATGACTTTCCTTCATGAAGACTTAATTTGAAGCATGCATTCTATTTAAGGTGTAGGTGTCTAAATTATCAAAATTCAAAAGGGAAATAAAGATGATTCAACTCTTTTTCTGAGAAGAAATAAAAAATCATTTCTGACTACAAGCAGCTGAGTGGGGAACATTATTGCATAGTCTAAAGTTACTCTGAGGAATCAGAGAGGCATCTAGTTAAAATCTTCACACTCAGATTTCTGGTTATTACATATACAATCAGGAATTAGAGAGAAAGGCTCTAAAATCAGCTGTTAGAAAAGGTTTTTCCCTCCCTTTTCCCATTATCAAACACTTTCTAAAGGCTCAGTGGGATTGTTCAAGGCAAAAAAAGGCAAAATTTTCTTTCCTTTTTTTTTTTTTTGTTTAAGAGAAGTGCTTCAGTTTTCAATGTTATCTTGCATGCATCAGCACAACGGTGTGATAACAAATACTGTCACAAGGATGAGGCATATAACATATAGACTGGCTTTGCTGCTGGAGAAATTATGTTGTAGAACTATACAGGTTCGGAATTGTCAGGGATTTATGTCTTCCTCAGTCCCAAAGTAGTACACTTCCACAGTATGGGTCAACGCTAATTCAAACATGACTAACACTAATCCAAGCAAACCACTTACAGTGATTTGTAAATCGTAAAAATGTAAAACTGTAATAATCATGATGTTTAAAATTCTACTTTACACCTGAGAGCATATAAGAACATATAAGAAAACAAACGTTTCTTGAGTAGTAGAATTAACAAAGTCTTTTGATTTGCATTTTTGCATTTGCTTGACTTTTTAACTGAATTATGCTACAATATATAGATAACACTGCACCCAGCTATAACAGCTCTCCCTTTTGGTCTCACATCCTTCCCTGGTAGAGTATTTTGGCATCAACACGAGGACAGCTGCATCAGATAACGCTGTCGGGGTGATGAGATCAAGACGTATCAGGATAAACTTGCAAATGTTTGATCCACAGCATTTCTGTCTTGCTACTCATTTTTATTGAATACAAAGAAATATGATTATCTGTGAGATCATTGTGCCTGTATCAAATGTGGCTAAAGGCAGGAGCAAGTTCAAAATTTGCTGGACTAGAGAAAGGACATAGGAGGATGTAAGCACACCCTCAGGTAAGTGACCATTTGCACCTTCTCACCATAGTCCTGCTCAAAACAATGCCCCCTTTCCAGCTCTGCAATAACGCTTGTTCTCATTCTATCCTAAAAGGGAAAAATAAAATCTTTTTGAGTCATTATCTACTGTACTGTCTTTGAACATCTGGGATTCATCAAGTACTTCTTTCAAACTGACGAGTTAGCGAAAACATATGCCGAGTTGTGGAGGATAAACAACGTGATGATCCTCCCAAGACCTTCTGTGAAATAGCTGTGCAATCTACTTCACCGCAGCATAAATGAAAATGGTAATTTTAGATCACTACATGCACCTCTTTTTACTTGTTCTGTGGTGTTAAGTTTAAAACCCCACCTCTGTCATGTCAGTATCTTTTGTCTCTGAAGGAAAAAATTAAAAATAAAAGGTAAGAATGGGAAATGCCCATTGTTTGACATAACAATAATCACTGCCACCTCCATTTACCAAAGTAGTCTCTTTTTTTAATTTTGTGATAGAATTGCATCATGCATGTTCTCTAATGCTTTCCTTTGCATCTAAAGGAAAGGACAGATCAGATTCAGACCTTTTTATCAGGTCTTCAGTAGGGTTATTTGTTCCCATGTAATTTTACTTCTGATGCTGTCAGGCTTATGAGCATTTCGAACTTCACATTTTTTAGTATATATTTCCCAAACACAAACACATTGAAATGTCTGTCTCCCTAAGTGAACAGAGCCCCTGAGCATATGTCCATGACAGCCTGGCTGATATGTGTCCCACCAGGGAAGCAAAACAGCAAGATGCGTCTTCGCTGACTGCTTGACATTTAGAGTATTCACACTGTGCACAGGAGAATCAGCTTCAGCTCTTCCTGCTCTCTGTCTTGGGTATCTCATACATTGGGAAAATGCCCGGCACATCAAATTTGCCCAGGGGATGAATGAATCTCTTTCATAAACACACTGTCCTGAGAAAATTTTCACAATTTGACGACCGACGTTTCCCAGCAAAAATACGCTATGACTATTTCAGGCCATTTCTGCTGAAAGCTATTATGCTTATCGGGGAATACATGCTGCCTAAAAGCAAAACTCCATGACATAGAGCTGGTTATGTGCTTGAAACCACAGGTAGACCTTGGTAGCTGTCCAAATTCTCCTAGGGCTCCACACGTATGCAAGGTGTCTGCAAAGGCACCGCATGCTCCTTGCTCCCCGCACTCAGGAGTAAGGGGGTGCTCTGGTGATCTGCAGCTTGGTCCCTTGCTGGTGGTCCCTTATGAAGTGAGATCCAGGCTGTGGTGATATGATGTTTGCACTACTGAGACAAGTAAGTAGTTATTACTGTATGTCATTAGATGCAATGATCCATTCTCTGCTTTCACAGACACGCCCATGTTCAGGTGAAGGATTAAATCTTCAGGATTTATAGAGATGAGATTTCTATCTTTGTAAAATGTGATAGCTCAGTATAAACAAAAGTTCACTGAATATTCAGTCTTTTCCTACCATAGCTGTCATGTTTAGAGTAACTATCTAGATGAGCCACTTCATTGCCAGTAATAACAGAATCTGTTAGGGAAAAATCTTCCCTTTAATTTTGATTTGGCTGTTCTCTTCCCATCACCAGAAATTTTTCCAGTTAACATCAGGCTGCAGTACTCTTACTCACAGTGAATAGTACCTAATTCCACAATTACCTCAATTGACTTGAGTAGGACTATTTCTGCTAGAAGCTACTTAATAACATTGTCAGTCTATGCGTTCATATTTTGGGATATGGCTGTCTCAAGCACTTAACACAAACAGTACCCTGAACAGCCTTGAGTACCTCCAAGAAGGTAGCACCACTCTGTCTCAGGCTCATTTTACACACTAACAAGGTTCTTCCATACCATCCTTCTGCACTTTCATTTACTTAATACTTTGAGGAAGAAAGGGTAATTCGTAGATCTCATATTTTTCCAGCTGAATTTTTAAAAAAGTTATCTTACTCCATGATTTGTTTTAATCACGTTTACAGTTTCACAATTTGATACTGAGTTTGATCACATCTCTAATATCTGGGAATTTACTGACTCCTTTGCACTCATTCTTCCCTTTCTTTCTTGATCCATGAATGCCCTCCCCTGATCTGAGCCTACCTCCTCATTAGCCCTCTTCCAGTATGTCCTGCAAATGTTTCTGTAAGTCATGATTTTACTTTTATCTTCTATTCATTCAGTGCTTCCACCTTTTTCTGTACTGTTCTCTCTTCCCTCCTTCAATGTAATTTTTTTTTCCTTTCTCCTATCTCACCATACAGCCACCTCAAGAAGTCTCTGAACCACTGATAGTTGGAAGTTGAGCAAGTATAGCAGGAAAAGGACCATACTGTATTTGACTGTGTCTTATACTTTTTCCCCAAAGCGTTTGCTATGAAGCTCTAGTTAGCAGTATGTACTACATAACACTGACCTTGCTTTCATGTTCTTGCAAAGTATGTTCCAGCTTACTGAAATGATGCCATAAGAAAGACATTATAGCTTCTGTGCTGATCTCACTGCCAGAGCATCTGAGCTTCTAGCTCGCGTGTGCACCCTCCTAACCCTCCTCAGCCTCCTTGAGTAGCAATGAGGCTCTCTCTCCCCACAGCAGGGAACTGAAGCACAGAGCCTAGATCCCGTAACAACTATATCCCATTGAAACTAAGTAAGCAGTCTAACAGAACTATAAATCTGGATATAGTTTGAACAGGAAGTCAGAGGAAAGCAGGTACTTGAATCTCTGTCTGGTGAAACCAAAGACAGAGCCCTAAAAACAGTTCTGCTTACTCATCTCATATTGTACTCTACACTAAGGCTTGAGAGAGAAAAACCATGAACATTTCAGGCTATGTTTCCTCTACAGTAACATATCCTTCTTTAGGGAATCCAAGGAGAAAGATGCCTTTAGCCCTATATGGGCTATGTTGCAAATTCCAGCCTTTATGATATTTGTAAGAGAGAATTTCAGTGGTGTTTTTTTTTTATTTTTTTCTGACGTAGAGAATATACCTTTTAATGTCTCAGATTATATTTCCATAACATAGTGGTAATATAAAACCACATGTGTAGCTCGAGAATATGGCAAATACAGTCAGCTGCCCGCATGACCAAAAATAAAGTTTCAATTTCCAAGTTGCTTTAATATGCTACTTGAAAGAAATACCACAAAGATGTGTCTCACCTGATCTAACTTCAGTGACTGTGAAATGTTACTGTCATTTTAATAAAGTATAGGGTTTTTCATGTACTCTTCTCTATACCCCAGGAGAAGAGATTTTCAGGCACATAGTAGTTCTACATCAAACAAGCTGGAGTTATTTTTTACAGGCAAAAGAGTAGGAAATCCTTCCATACCGAAATTGAAAAGCTGTACTAGGATTCATAACTGATATAACACAGAAGTGTGACCTTGCTTTTAATCTAGTTTAACAGTTGACTGATCTTCTCATAGACAAACAAATTAAATGTAGTATTTCTTGTCCCAAGATTCAGGGACGCAGAATTTCTCTTCCATTCCTCAGTGTTCACATTCAGCATTTTACTTAAATGCAAATATAATTCCACAGTCAGTGTTCCACTTTTCTAAGCACTCAATTCAATCACTTTTATTAATAGAACAAGTTTTAAAAAATAACCTGATGTTGGCAGGCAGACTCATTATCTGTGCGGTACTATCCAAGGTTTTACTCAGTGCTCTCCTCCACGTACAGGATTAGTTTAAGTTCTTTAGCAAGCACCTTAACTAGAGACAGTTTAATACTAAAGATATACAGGTTTGAAGTTCTAGGATAAGACAGTAATACCAGATTTGCCAAGGGGATTCCTGTACTTATCAAAGCAATAAACTTTCACGTTAGAGGCTATTAAGGTTTCTTTTCAGCAACCATCATTTGAAAAACTAGAGTCAAGGGCAGACTGAGAAATGCCCATCTGAACTACTTTGGTAGCCAGGCATGTCAATTTTATAGCTAATCACAAATTAAAAGTTCAGGAAATGAAATGAAGACAACCTGAGAAATAAACACAGCCTGCTTCAATATTTCAAAAGTGCTTTGTGTATTTTATTTCACTGTTTTTAAAGGTTAATTGAAAACTGAAACTTAGCACAAAAATGTGTTACTGATACCCGTTATCTGGGTCTCCTGATCTCCACTTGCTGCTTTAGCACAGAGAGACTTCTCCAGATGCTAAGAAACTGCATTCTTTATAACTCCCAATTTTATGAGTCTTTTAAGACAAGTGCAGCACACATAATTTTCTCCCTTTTCATCCACAGCAAGGATGCACATCTAGGGCAAGTAGAATTAGTTTTAGTGATGATCCTTTTGCAGCAAACATAAAAGATAAGCATAACGCTGTCACTTCAGAAGGGACAAATTTTGTTTGCTATTTTCACATGATTATTTCCACTGGCTTCTAAAAATCTATTGTATAAATAAGATGGGTAATTTTTTTTGCTATGTCTACTAAAACATTAGCAATATCTAAAAGAACCAGTGCACAGCAAGAGGAAAGGGAAATAAAAACAAAAACACTCCAGGCTCCAGCTGCATATAATTATAAAGTCTCAAACACAATTTAAGAGTAGAAAACTAATCATGGGCAAAGAAATCTCACTGAAATGAGAATGAGCCATCTCCAGCATTTCTATGGGCAAAGGAGATAAGAATCCAGCGAATCCTCGGATGCAAAGCACGCAGCAAAGAAATATTCCCCTATGAAATCTTCCATCTGGACCCCGTCATTGCCTCTGCAGGCCTTTGGATCTGCCGCAGGTAGTGAGGATAAGCAGAATGAGAGCAAGGGCAGAGCCACACCTTTCAGTTGCCATCCTAATAGCCACAGAAATTCATATACAAGTGAGCAGTGAGAAAGTATTAACTTTCTCACAGTGAAGCTCACCTGGTGATGCTTATCTCATCTTCACTAGCTGGGTGGATCCAGAAGAAAGCCTCAGCTGCGTAACCTCAGATAGTCCTGTTCCTGCAAGCTACAGCCTCAGCTACATAACCTCAGACAGTCCTGTTCCTGCAAGCTACAGTGCGTTGGAGTAAAAGTGGAATCAGTACAGCCTGGAAGATAGCTATACAGAAGAATATTTTGGTCTTATTCCTGCTCCAAACTCGGTGTGTGTTCAGAAAAATTCTTATATAAATTTCTATAAAAACCAGAGTACGTACGTATTAATAGGTGTGTGGGTATGTGCATATATATACACATATATGCACATACAAGAGAGATATTTGTACACCTACTGGCAGTGGCCCTCAAGAGTTGCAAAGATAGGAAACTGCTGAGTCCCTACTCACCCTCTACTTCCCTCCACCTTTTTTCCTCAGACTATTAAAAATCATTGGGAGTCCTACGCAGTTATCTTGTAAAAGTTACCAACCCGTGAGTTTGCGGGAGAAGCCTCCTGCAGACCTTACAGGAATGGCATGGAGCAGAACTTTGCACTGGTGTGTAGTTCCACTCTATGGAATTTCATCCTTATTTTTTCCTTCATATAATCGAGGGTTGAATACTCAGAAGAAGGAAAGAGGCAGCTAAGGCCAGATGTCTACCACAGTGAAAATCATTAGTTAATCATGTTTACCTGATGTACATATTACTGAACCCAGCCCACACTCGCTTTTAATTGCCAAGGCTCATCCGAATCAATGAAGTTACATTGATCCACACTGTTTCACTGCCTTGCATATTAGTATAATAGTACACCCCTTTCCCACAAATTCAAATGTACAAATAACGTCTTGTAATACTGTCTATATACCAGACAGAATTCATGAGCCATCTCAACCCGAAAGACATTGTATAATGTACTTTATATTCTGCTAAAAATTATTATAAATCACACTGTAGTTCTACAAATCTTCTAGTGAGCCAGCAACACTGAAGTTTTCAGTTAACAAAACCTTGCAACTGTACAATCTAGGAACAAGTCTCACAGATCTAGCTAAGCCAGCTTCCTAATGACCTGCATTACCACTTGAATTTCATCTAACAGAATTTATGGTATTAGCTGAAAATAAATATCTTAGTAGGACAGCTGCAAACTAAATAATTAAAATACCTACTCTGAAAATAAGGGAATTTGCATAAAAAGTCTGAGACTGCACAAATATACTAAACAATCTTGTCACTGAAAAGACTTAGCACAAAAAAGACATATCTGTGCATACCTATGCTTACATAGGAAAAAAAGGCATGCAGATTCAACAACTGGTTGCCGAAACTCAACCCTCTATTCATATGCAAGATCATACCTTTACATTATTTTAAAGCTGCTCTACTGCACACAAGCTTTTATGTAGCAGAGCTGGAAGCTTTTCTGGTCTAAGAGAGACAAGAATTTTTCTGAATACGCAGTAGTTTGGCAATTGGTACAAGACCAAAATATTCTTTCTGTATATTTTATTATAGAAGATGACTGGCATGGAAGTGAAGGTCTGAGAGCAAACTAACATGGAGTATTTGATTTTCTTGGGAGGGCTGGGGAACTGAATTGAGGTGGGATATTTTAAACAACTGAGGAAGGGACTTGGATTTCTTTACCAAAGGGTAAAATGATTTTGTGGTAGCTTTGAAAAATCAGAGTGGGTACTGTCAGTAACAGCTATCTAATGAGGGAGAGCTATTGAATTAGTCAAAGGGAGACCAGGGTGGTTTATTTATCTTTGAGATGTGAAGCCAGTGTTGCATATATGGAAGGCACAAGACACTGTTCAGATTTGTGTAAATTTCAGAAATATTAACAACTCTGATGTTTTCCCTGTAAATGGAAGATTTGGACAGCAGTTGTATTTGGACAGCAGTTGCCCTGTTTCTCATGCGGTTGCAAAGAAGAGATGCAGTGGTCAATGGCAAGTATTTTGGACAGCCGTCCACTTATGGACAATTAGAATTAGACATTTTCACATTTCCTGCCACAGGAAAGGCCCATGAAAATACATCTTTCTCCTTTTCTTTCTGAGGCAGCAGCAGTAACAGTAAGGACATTATTTATGAATAATGTTAAGAAGACCGATGTGTTGGTTTTGTCAATCAATACCCTCAAGGTAACAACTCTGTTGCCATAAAAATAACCTTTATTCCACTAGGGTATCCATCAAAATATGGAAACCTTTCTAAGAAAAAAGGAAATTCCGTGTTGAACCTATCCCTGTTGTGAAGCTCTTACCTCAATAATTCTAATGAAAAAAACATTAAAAATTCCCTAAGACTAGAAACCCTGGTGGAACTTCAGGACACCTTAAAATGGAAATACCCAGGGTTAATAAAAGAGTAGGGTAGGAACTATGGAGAAAAAAAGAAAATAAAGACGTGGATATATCAGTTAAATTGATAGTACTATTAAAAGGAAAAAAAAAGGTATTGCAGTTCTCTGAAGGAAAGCCTGAGTACCACAGCACCCTTATTCCCACTGAACAGAGACTTCTAATCATACACCAAGTTAGTCACTTACATAGATCAGCAAAATTCCTTCTTTCTATCTTATACAGATTGAATTTGATGTTTATGCAGTGTAGAGGAGTCTAAGTAAGATGTGGGAATTCCCCACTAGTAAAACCAAACAAGCTCTTAGGGAGTGAGAGAATAAGTTTGAATTTCTTCATGCCGTAGCATGAAATCATATCTTGAATAAGCCCTCTAAGGTTTAAGTGGTTGTGTAGAAGAATTTCACCTTTAGTTGTCATTTCCTAAGAAAACGGCAGCATTCCCATATTCCGCATTGTATCTGACACATTATGAGTGCTCTGCTAAACTGGTACGGGATGAGCCTCTCAGTATACTTTAACATGTGGGGGAACATAAAGACTTGAGATCTTATTTGGCGGCAGGCATGGGTTGACACAATGACATTCTCAGCACTACAGCGCTTCTTGGTATACAAAAAGGCAGACACAGATAGTCTCTGGTGAAGCTTAATGTGAATAACACAGAACAGAAACTCGGAAGAATACAGTTTGACACTTAGCTGCATGTATTCTTTCCCTGAATTTGAGAGTAGGCATTGATGTAGCCAACAACACTCTTGGTACAGTTAAGAAGTACTCTTTGTTTTATTGGTCTGTCGCAAAGCAGACAGTTCTCAGAGCACACCAGAATCTACTGTAGAAAACTGCAGTAGAATAGTTAAGATTGGTCTGAATGAAGGAGAAGTGGGAATGTCTGGATGCTGAAGCACCAGAGGGAGCAAACTGCAGAAGAGCAGTAAGAATGGTGTGCACTGGCGACATCTAGATAACCCAGTCACAAAGATCTTACCATACACCTCTGTGCAGCTTCAGGACACCCAAGTCACAAGACAAGGACGTTACGAAACCCCAGTGATTTACAGAGCTGAGACAGAGATATCACTCACAGTCAGCTCTTACAAGGGCACAAAAAGCCACATCAAAGGCCAGCATATGGCCACCAGCCTAGCAACCCAGGTGAGCCAGACTCAAAAGCTGGTATTCTTGTCACCGCGAGGAGTTCTTGACAGAAGGTCCAGGGGAACCACCTGCATACCTGCATCTCACGGCTGGACACATCTCAGTGCTTACGAGAGTTTGTATGTAAGGGTGTGAATGTGAACAACTGAAATCACTTGGTTTAATTTTTGGAAATAAACTCATCTTCCTCTCCAGTGAGGGCGTGCATTTAAATTTGCAACACTGTTGCCGCATTATTTCCGACAATAGCTTGCTGAAGCCTAGCATTTTCCTTAAGCTCTAAGGAAAGAAGAAACTTTCAGTGCAGCATGAGTTTGTTGTTCACATGACACAGGTCAGAGATCTTCCCATCTTTTTTTTAATTAGATATGTTCAGTCTTTTTCTAGCTGCTCTTCTGGTTTCTTAATTGGCAAAAGGGAGATATTGCAAATTTGTGGGTTTTACCCTGTTCAGTAGACACTAAGAAGAGAGAAATAGCCGCTGAGAGCATGAAAGCTTCTTCAGCAGAAAATCAAAATGAAATTCTCCGAGGGAGAACATGAATAAAGGCCTCTTGGTGCCAAGAGAAGGCCAGCAATAAAGTCCATTGGCACTTGAAACCCAGCCTTTCAACTCCACTCCAGAATACGCTCCAAGCCGAAGACCATTTAAATTCAGCCAAGACCATCTATACAGACCCAGAAGCTGGGTGGCTTTTCAGAGACACCTCCTCCAGGTGCTAGCTTCCTTTTTCAGAACTACCATAAAAGTTTTTAGCACAAAAGATGGAGGTTGACTTTTACAGCACTTTCTCAGAGGTTTCAGGAGTAAAAGACGCACATTCCTCTGCCAAAAGAAGAGGACCTTCTGGGATTGCCTTTGCTAATAAAGACCTAATATTTACCTTTGCAAGCAACTCCAGGGCTTTTAATACCTTATTTTAGATTTTATGTGCTCCTCTGTAGTCCTTCAGGAGATCCAGTTACTTATTTTTATAGCACAGAGTAATGTAATACTGAGTTATCATTAAAGCTGCAGTTCTTGCACCACTGAAAAAATGAGAAATCAAAGGACAACAAAACCTCATATAGGACTCTCTGGAAAGCTCTGCTTCTCTACACCTTACTTTTTAACTGGTCCTTGAGAAAATATGTCAAATATTCTGCTCTGATTCTAAATGATTTTATACCATTCTGTCTGAAGCTTTTCTTGCTCATCAGTGCAGCACAGCAAATCTCATTTTTCATTAAGCTGTAAAAGCCAGGAAAAATGTTTGATAACATTAATTTTAAAAACTTATTGTTCTGAATGAAAAGCAGTACCAAAATTCAAATTTAGAAGTCATAAAAACCTTAGCTGGGAGGTAGCATTCTAATAATCACGTAGAATGATTTGAGCATCTTCAATATGAATAAAGTTACTGGACACACATGCGGTTCTGTCTGAGGAAAAAACACTATTTAGTGTTAATAAGAACTGGAAGCATAGGTGCAGCTAACTGTTTGTAATTCACGTACAAACACTGAGCTAGTATCTCAGTAGCCCATACAATTTTTTTAAGTAGTCATTGTAAGAAAGTCATGACTACTAACATACGAGACCTGCTGCACTTACATGCTTTGCCTCAACCCCTGGATATGATCTGAACTCTCACAAACTAATCAGCATCCAGCTAGGTCAGACGCTTGGAAATAAGTTTGTCAAGGCAGACTTGAACGCTGCCGGTTGATTGCAGTGCTCTGTTTTGAAAGCAGTACTCCACCATGGGGTTTGGAAGAATTGTACTAGTGTAGGTGATAAATTTCAAACAATACATAAAACAGAGATTTCACCCACTTGAAGTCATTGAAAAGGCAACATTTACAAAGTGGAGATGCCACGTCTGCCAGCCCTCACAAATTTCCACACGTAATAAATTAACCTTAATGAACAACACTGCTAACAATCTCACCGGAAGCTAAGGATCGTTTGCAGAGCAGTTCTCCGAGAGCTGCAGTCACTTCAAAGACATTCCAGTGTATGACACAACTGTTTTCTTTCCCCTAGCGTTAAACTTTCACTTATCCAAACTTTGAATTCCATGTAAATATTTTTATTAACTAAAAATTCACCAACGTGAATGGGTATAATAATTTTATTAGTTTCTGTTTTGTCCTCTTATGTTTCCTTAGCAGGTGTCCTTCTCAAAATGTTCTCTTTCTCTGGGTTATCCAATCAATTTGTTTCTTCTCAGCGTTATGCCATGTCGTCTCCTTTAAAGCCAGATCCAAAGCAGCCTCTTCATGCCTGCTAAACGTAACATCTTTTTTTTCTGCTGTTCTTCCACAATTACATTCGGATTGCACAGACTTCTGACAGTACAAAGAGCAAGCAAATGACCTTTAAAGTCACAAAATAATACTGGTAACAGACTTTATAAAAGGTAGCCTTATATACAGTGCTTTTGATCAGATATACATTTATATACCGCTATTTTCCTCTCAATGATATGGAGTGTTATTTTGAAAGGTGTGTGATGGCAAATACAGTCTGGAAATTGTGTACTACTCCCCAGCAGCTACAGCTGAACCTCCAAGTATGATACTACAGATATTAACTATCAGTTAAAATGTAAAGGAAAGAGGCAGTTCACTTGTGATCATCAAAAATCTTGGGCAGGTTTGCTTGCACCAGTCTGACTTTAAGTCAGCATTTAAAATACTTTGCAGGTTTGGAAAAGGGACTTTATATACATCTTATAAATGCCTTATCTGAACTGAACCAACACAAGATGGAAATGGGGCACAGCTGAGATATATGAAAAGGGAAGAGTAACAGATGACTGCTTTGACAGGAAGGCAGCTGAACTAAACTAATCTGAATGGCATCAGTTTATCATACAAAGACATTTAATTTATTTCATTATTCTCCGTGGGCAGTTAAAGCACCCCAAGGCCCTAACATATTCAAGGAGATGAGCATAACAGACAAAGACTGCTTCAGAGTGCAATATTTAATGAAACTTAAATTAGGTCTCAAAAGAGCAATAGAGTGCATATTAAATATGACACCGATACTGAGCCATTCAGTTCATACGCATTTAATCGCCATCAAATTCACCTAGGGCCCCAGAAAATTTTAATACAATTTTAATATGGCCATGCAGATAGATTCTACTTTAATATACACTTTGAATACTTTGTCAACATGAAGCATAGGACAGAAGGGTAAGGAATACTCTGTAGCTAAGATTAAGTATTTGTTTAAGAAACGAAGAAAATATTTTGTCACGTTAGCACTGAAGTGAAATACAAATCCACAAGAAAAGCTCTAGGATTTTGGATTCTGTTGTTCTGTATGACAAAATATATACTTTTGTCCAAGGAAGTTAGTAGATATTATGCATTCATATTTTAAGCACTGTAAATAAAGTGATCAGGAAGTCAGTGTTACCAAACTTGTTATATATTTGACTGTGTTTCTATGTATTTACCTGTTCTCATTTGCCCCCAAAAAGAACTTGGTTAACAATATGAAACAATCTCTAATAAACAATGATTTTCCTGTGAACATAGCCATTTTCACATAGCACTCTGATGTACTGTACTACAAAATACTATGCAGAAAAATGTTAATTACAAGTGAAAACATTTTAAACAGGAAAATAATCTATCTGTCCTTATAATTCAGTCTAAGTAAAAATATAGTTTTTTCAGTTACTATGACAAAGAAACAAATACTCAAAACCTAGCCTCAAAAATGGAAAAAAAAATATGGATTGTAAGTATCTGGTTCTGAAAATCACCAGTACACATACATGCATCTTCCACATCTACCAAAATATTCAGTTAGATAAAATGAGAAAAGACTCAAAATAGGAAGACTCTGAAACAAAAAGACCCCTTCAGAACAACTGGAACAAAAGAAGGATGAATATCGTAGTAGTCCATAACATGATATATAGAATTAAAAGTAAGATTTGGGGGTAAGAAATGGTAACTAGAATGTCAGTGTTTCACTGCTTATCTAAGATCTGATCGAAAGCAGAGTAAGGGACGAACGAAGCAGAACATAAACACAGAGGAAAGTTTAAGTACTTAACAACACTGCAGTTTACACTTCTCCCATCATTTCAAATGCCAAGATGCTGTCACCTGTCAGTCAGCTCCAAAGATACTCTGTGCTGTGTGTCAAACACTAATACAAGGACTTTGGGATAAACTCTGGCTGCTTTAGAGCCAAACCAGACAGTTTCCGCTGATGATAGTTTAGAGTTAAACAGGTATAGTAGTATATAGTAGTTTAATGCCTGCTATACATTAAAACTATCATCTTTCAGGCAAATTCCATTAGTTTGCATTATGACTGAACTGGTATGACTTGCAGGAAGCATATTTGTGTCATAAAGGAAACCTACCACCTGTAAATCACTAACTGAGGAGCACTATTCTAAAATGCTAGTCTTGCATCACCTTATTGAGGGCTTTTCCTCAGTTGTCATGTCTTTTGCTGTTAAAACAAATCAACAAGAATGATGTCAGATGAACAGTTAGATGAAACTTCTGAAATTTGACCAAACCAAGTGGTAAGTTACTGCAGTTTATCTGGGAGAAGTAATTTCAAAAAAATGCTTAAGAACTCTTCTTTAGCATTCTTATAACATGATTTGCGTCCCACTAAAATAGTAGTCTTTTTTTCTGTACGTTCTAATCCACAAGCTATTGTATGAAATGTGTCCACTTTAAGCCAAACTTCTATAAACTTACACAGACTTTTGTTAAAGTACTAAGATTCTTACATTATCTGCCTATAAAATCTTCAGTATTTAGAGCACCTGAAAAGTTTAATTAAAAAAGGGGGGGTGAGGAGGTTTTCATAAGGTATAAACATTCCAGAATCACTTCTCTTTCACATATGCCAATACTTTTTTTAAAGGATGACTGCCACAACCACACCTCTCTAGCATTGCGTCTCAACACAGTTCCATGTTGTACTATTTTGGTCAATGAACGCCCAATCAAAATGGAGAAGATACCTACTCTAATAGAAAATATTTAAAGCAGACAACGCTGCCGTGCTGATTGTACCTTCTGTAATTCTTCAACATTGCTCAATTTACGCACTGCTGAGAACACATCCACATTTCCAATATAAAATAAGCAAACAACACACCCAGACACCAACATTCAAGATTTCACAAGGCCCCATTAACTACACAGGCCAAGAGTTTTTTCACATTTTTAGAATGAATTTATTTGATCCAAAGAGACGTGTTGTCTTATGTTTAACAAGCTCAATAGCATTTTATAATTAAAGGCTTATGTTGACATTATACAAAGGAGTAACAATGATTCTTTCGAAAAGTTTTACTCCAAGATACTTGGAAAGGAAAGATTTTCTGCCTTATAACGTTACATTAACTATGACCTCATCCCTGAGCTGAAATAGGGCTTGGCTATTAAAGCCGTAAGGAACCAATCTGAAACCTGAGACATCAGACAGCTTTTAAATGATAAAAACTGAAGAACTGTTACAAAACCAACTGAAGTCTCAGTTCTTTACAAGGCCTGATTTCATACAGAAGTTTTTTTTTTTTTTTTTTTTTTTAAAAGAAGAAAGGTCTGAAAAATTACTGGTTCCTCAGACTTTGAAGAAGAACGTTACAAAGTTCTGAAGGGCTTTTCACCTACAAGACCAAAACAACTGCCCTGCTACGAATCACATTTAAGACAGTCATTCGGTGTGTCAAGTTTTTATTTAGTACTGGCTGCAGCTTTATGGGAAAGTGCCAAATCCAACCCAAAATCCACTCGACGGTGAACAAAGTCCATCATCAAAGATACAGAAACTCTCCTGCAGTCAACGTCCAAAGAACTGAGAAGCGTTCAGCACGGCCACCTGTCACCAAAGCGGGGACAGGAGGAAGCTGGCAAACCGTTTCCTCCGCTCCCTCTCGTAACAGAGACGCACAGGCAACTAGGAAGGGGCCCTCTTTTGACAGCCCCGGCGGCCCCACTGAGGCCTACGCGGCACCCGCTTGCTCAAGACAGGGGGGGAAAAAAAAAAAGAAGGGAGATGGCAATTCACAGTAAGTCCCCGCGGCGAGAGCAGGAAAGGCAGCTACGCAACTCAATGCCAGGAGGCGGCACGCGCCCCAACCAGCTCCTTCGCCGGGTCCATTTTCTCCACGACAGCCAGCTGCATGGGCTAAACCCCCGGCCTCGTCCAAGCGCCCGAAGCCCCTTCTCCTCGGTCACGCTCGCCGCTGCCGGCTGGCACGTTGCTGGTGGGCCGGAGGCAGGATAAAAGCAGAACCGACACCCCCCCCCCGCCCGGCTTTCTGCGAGGGGGCACCCGGGGCAGGGAGGGAGCCGGGCAGGGAGCCGCCGTCCATCCCCCCGCCCCAACCCCGGCCCCGAGCAGCCCTGCTGGGGGCGGCGGGGAGGCCGCGGCGGCTAGACGGGCGGCACCAGGCTCCTCTGCTCCAGCGGCTGCTCGGCGGGCGGCGGCGCGGCCTCCTCCTCCTCCTCCAGCAGCTCGTCCAGCTCCCCGTCGTCCAGCTCCGGCGCCGCCGGCCCGCCCGCTGCGCGGCAGCGCCGCAGGTGCTGCACGGCCCTGCGGTGCTTCTCTTGCAGCCGCCGCAGCTGCTCGCGCAGGGCCTGCGCCTCCGCCTGGGCCTCGCCGGCGGCGGGAGGCGGGGAGTCGGCGGCGGCGGCGGGGGGGGGGCCGGGCCCGAGCAGGGCCTGGCGGAAGAGGCTGCGGTTCTCGCGGCGCAGGCGGCGGTTCTCCAGGCGCAGCCGCGCGTTCTCCTGGCGCAGCCGGGCGTTGTGCCACTCCCGCTCCTCCCGCTGCCGCAGCGCCTCGCTGTGGCTGGCCGCCAGGTCAGCGTACCGCTCCGCCAGCTGCTGCGGCGAGCCCCGAGACTGGCCCCGCCAGCCGCCTCCCCCCGCCACGCCGCCGCCGCCGCCGCCGCGCCCCCCCCCGCCACCCTGCTCGGCGAACGCCTCCGCCGCGCCGCCGCCGAGCCCCGCCCGGCCCCTCCACGCCGAGCCGTTACAGCCCCAGCGCCGGTCCTCGACGCGCATGCGCCTCATCTGTGCCGTGGCCGCAGCGCGCCTGCACGCGCCGCCGCCGCCGCCGCCGCCAGAAGAGGGCGGGGCGTGAGCCTGGCGCTGCTTTATGCAAATAGAGGGGCGGGGCCCCGGCCGTCGGGGGGCGGGGCCCCGGCCGTCGGGGGGCGGGGCTACGGCGGAAGCGGCTGCGCAGCCGCGGGGAGCCATTTTGGGGTGGTTAGGGGGGCGGTAGCCTGTCGCCCGCAGGCCTGAGAGGGGGTCCTCCGCCCTGCCGGCTCCTGCCGTGTCGCCTTCGCTTCCAAAAGGGGTTTCCAAAGGAGGAAGGAAAAAGTGTGCCCAACCCTGATGGCTGGGATTTCGCAGCGGGTGTATATCCACCGCGGACAGGCCTTTGGCTCCCCGCCTTCCCAGGGCCGCGGCTGCGGGTGTCGTGCCGGTGCAGGGCCCGTTGCTCCCCGGATGTCTTGCACTTGGGAGAGTAAACTCTGTGAAGGAGCTGGGGTTTTACTGTCCTTAGTGAATGCTACGGTGGAATGCGTCCTTAAGGACCAGTGCAAGGTTTAAAGGATGACGCTTTTTAAGTTCAAGGAACAATAAATGAATATAACTGCAGTCATAACTTTTAGAACCCTAGAAACGGTTCCAGAAGGTATTTTACCAGCCTTAAATGGTAGCTGTTTACTCACAGAGTTAAAAAAAAGCAAACCAGTGTAGAACAAGAAGTAAGCACCATATTGCTCAAGCGTTGCTGTGCCTGCTGATCAGCAGAAATGAACTTACAGCGAATGTTTCCTGTAATAAACAAGCTTCTGAACAGAACTTCATGGAGAATAATACAGTAATTGCATTTAATATGTGACCAAACTGGTTTTGCGTTGAAAAAAATGGGTTAACGCCCATTTATTAGTCAGTTTTTACGGTTGCTGCTTTGGAAACCTGTAGACGCACCCATTGCCAAGATGCCTGTAGGACTTCGTATTGAACTACATGTCCAGTCCAGTAGAGTACTGGGACTCCTCACTCCATGTGGATGTGGACCAGTGTACTGCGCTCCTAAGAAGCGATACAAAGGATAACATAGATCCGGGCCTTTAGATGATCAATAGGCCTAGATTACAGTCGTCTGTAATAGTACCGTGCAACTTTGGATTCAGTCTGATTGTTTCTTAAGACTTCGTGCAGATTTCATACTATAGCTCTTACTTACCTCAGGTTTTCATGTGTCTTTATTGAACATCAGCAATTATGTGCATGTATAAGTGCACAAAAGTTGATGGGTTATGTTCCTATAAAAAGGATATTCACACGTCAGAGGTGAATTTACTGAATTTCAGATTCCTCAGGCTGTTAAAACACAGTATGTATGACTTAGGGAAAGAAGATACCTCAGTGTGGGCAAACTTTAGTGATAAGCTAGGGTCACACTGGACAACACAGATTCAGTGAAGAGGAGAAAGTAACTAGAGAAGTCTGAGTAGCTCTCACATTCAGTGATTTTACAGTCACAGAACACCAGGAAAGGTTGCAGTATTTACAACAGAAGCAATATGGTAGGGACAAATGCTATCACTTTATTTAGAGCCCTAGCTTTATTAAGTACCTTAATTAAGGTTAATAGTTCTTTATTAAGAACCTTAATTGTGGAGTGAAAGTAACAATACTAGTGGACTGTCAGTTGCCATTGATTTGGCACCCCATCCGACCAGTCTAGGGAAAAGAATCTGTAGTAAATACCTGAGTAGAAAAATAAACATTTATTGGTGCCCATCATTCTCTTTACCTCTTGTGACATTTTGAGTTCAAATTTTTGAAATGAAAGTAATTCAACTCAGGAGTTTGTATGGATGCCAAGGTTACTCTCTGTAGACCTTAAGGACCTCCTACAAAAAGTTATGCATGAGCTGAACTCATTTCAATTGTGCTCCTTCTTCTGCAAAATGTCCATTTGTAGGATTGTAATCTTTGGGAAATAGAGCAAAGGTAAAGGAATATTCCATTGAGTCTTCTTCCACTGCTTGCATTCCCCTGAGGTGCGAGGGATTATTTTTCTGTATGGACTCTCCAGGAATTAAGATGTATCATTTCACTCCTTTCTTGCAGGATTTTAACTCCTGTTACATCAAGTACAGAGGTTACAGATGTAACATGACTTTCAGGCTTGAACCATGATTCATAGGCAAAACTCTGAAAAGTTTTTAGTTTTTTGCGGTAGATATACTATGTAGTCTTGAAGTTGTACACCTGTAGTGCACTCCTAGCCTTGCAGTGTACGCTCTAATCAGTGTCGTCTTACTGAGAGCAAGAAGTCTAGAAGTACAGTATAGCATACTGTAGCTTGTATGCCGAGGTGGTATGTGCCTTCAAAATGGTATGGTTTGGTTCACAAGGCCAGACAGAGCTGTCTTAATGTACTTAGGTAGTTTTCATGTGCTTTCAGAATTTAAGTGTGCATGAAGAAACAGGAGTTTCTACCTCTCTAGTTCTGAACTTTCCAAAGGGCAGTAAAGTAATAGAAAATTTTCTTCCTTGCTAAGCCTGAAAGAACTGCCTGAAAGAAACTTTCCTGGATAAGCCATCCAGCCTCATTAGGTAGGATGCTTCCAGAGTGCTCTGATGGCATGTAAAGTGTTAGCATTAATTGCATCACTGATTATATTTTAGCAAATAGGATGTAGTAAAGTCTTCATATGGGAGCTGCTGGAAATGATAAGGAAAGGATCTACAAAGGTGCAAAAAAAAGTTTTAAAATCAGGGAACGAAAAGCCGCACAGACAAGAGAATAACACAGAGGAAGAAGAAAGAGAAATAGTGATAACTTTAAAGAGAAGCATGCTTTCAAACTCAGCAAGACTGAACGAGACAATGTGATAGTTAATAAATGATAACTGAAAAATGTAGTTGTAATACAAGGGCTTATTCTGCCTTTGATCTTTCTGCTGATGTTTCGGAGAGTTTCGGTGTAGGCTGAGATATTTGCATCTACGTTTATGCTGTAGGCCATGGGTCGCCATTAGAAATAAAACTTGGCCTTCTATCAAGAATTAGTCTTGAGATCAGTAAAGATAAGAGCGGCATGGACTGCATCAGTAATATACTAACAGACGTGGAAATAATGTAGGAAAATGCAGGCCAGGCCATGGGCCTTTTCAGATGTTGAGCCAAAGAGTATCTCTGGGGAGAACTTCTCTAACCTGGTATCTCCAGAGGAGATGAACATTTTTTTCCAGCTATAGGTGATTTGGAATGATGTATCCATCCAGCTGATTTCACCTCCTGTCTTTGCAGTGCAGTTTGCAGTGCAACAGAATTAAGTAAAACCAAATAGGACTCAAAAAAAGGTCTCTGTAGAGACAAAGATGGACACTGCTGTGATGCTAAGGAGGAACCTCTGACAACGTAGTGGGTATAGTTTTGATAGCCTTACTGCTAACCCTTTTAATTGCTCTTCATAAATATTTTATGCAATAAAGAGGAGATTCAGTCAGTATTTTGAGTGGATGATTCCTTTAGAGAGAAATATGTTTGTTAATAAAGATTGTAGTGTCACCTGTGGAACCCCTGTAAATTAACCCGAGAGAAAGAAGCATAGCTATTTTCAGCAGTCGCACATACCAGACAATTCAGCAGTGATTAATGAGGCCCTATGCTTTTCCCTCTTCACTGATGTAAAGCAGGAATATTGTTGTCAAAGTCAATGGAATTATACTACTGTCATCCTGGAGTAAATGAGATCAGAAGATTAAAGATTTGCAGAACAGCGTTGGGAAGAGGAAGACGGTTTGGAAGCTATTTAGCTTGATCTTTGCCTACCTGCCTTAGGCATTGTATTTGAGTTATCATCAGTACTTGAGTGTTGGTGATGTTAAAAAGTGGAACTTGTTAGAAATTGTCTTGTCATCCTTATGCAAGCTTATAGTCTAGGAATAGCATAAACCCATGCTTTGGGGACCATTCTGAGGATGAGGTGAGTGGCTTGGGAGCTACCCACAGGAATATTTGCTGCTTAGCTGGCTTGCTGACCTATACTTAGTGGACCTGTGGTCTGAGTTACTGCTTCCTTATATGTTAATCCATGACTTCATTAGTTTCATGCATTGAAAAGTTTTGTGAAATACACATCGAGTTGCTGTTGCTGCTACACCTAATATTTATTTCAATGCCATCATCAGATGCTGTTTATTACCATTAAATGGACTTAAAGTTGTTTCAGTAATTACTGATACTTGACAGTACGAATGTGACTTTAATGAAATAATTACTGAAGAGTTAAGAATAGGTAATGCTGATTAAATTTATTTGTAGTCTTGATATGGGCAGCCATATTAAAAGCCATCAAATCACCAGCATCTCTGTTTGATAGCACTGTTTAATCCTATCTATGTGCTGCCATAAGAACTGAGAAAAAAAAATAAAGGAAGCTTGACTTCCAGATTTTAATTAGGATTTATGCTGCAGTGGGAAAAGAATGGCCTTTTTCAAAATAGAGCTGCACATGCCTTAGTAGAGAGGAAAGAGAGTGGTTCACGAGCTGTTATAGGTTGGATTAAAGTCTGTTAAAACCTCAGCATGTAAAAAACTCCCTTTCAGTTTGGCTTTCTGTACAAAAGTTAGACTACATTGTAAAAAAAACCCACGAGTTAGAAATACAGGCAGAGGCTTGCTTAAAGTTTTTAAGAGGGCCTCTATGTATATGTTTTGTGTATGCGTGTCTGCTTGTGTGTATAAGAGGAAGAAAACAAAATTCTATATTCTGGGAACACACACATTAAAGGACAAGCTTTTAGATACGTAGGTCAGTCCCTCAATCTTAATTTAGAGTAAAACTTAACAGTCTAGCCTTTGAATCTGTAGTAGGTTCAGTGAATTACGTAGGAAAAATAAACCACCAAATTATTTTCACCTACAGGTAGAAATTGAGATACCAAACAAAAAACTGGGAAAAATGAGTTCGAGATTGGACATTTACAATTCAAGAAAGTCTGGATAGCTGATACAATGAATGAGCTAAGTCAGTGGCTTTCGTTTAAATATGGCTAATAACTGTAATCCGTGCCAGAAAAAGCCTTATAAATTCAGAGAATGGAAATTTCTTTAAGAGGTGATTCTAGTGGGGGGGAAAAATAGTTGTCGGCAGTTGATTTTCAGCAAAGATTTTGATCTTCTCCTGGTCAACTGTGCTAAACAATTTTGGTCATTCTTGCATTCGAGATATGTAGAAAATATGTTTTGA
This sequence comes from Struthio camelus, assembly GCF_040807025.1. Taxonomy (NCBI): domain Eukaryota; kingdom Metazoa; phylum Chordata; class Aves; order Struthioniformes; family Struthionidae; genus Struthio; species Struthio camelus. The sequence goes on along the minus strand of NC_090982.1, from coordinate 7,069,403 downwards.
AATCTGGTATCATGGTTGAAATTCTATTTACAACAGCTTTTGAGGATATCAACATACTTCAGATCCTGTTCATTTCCTGAATCATCGAGTTATCTTGCTTCTGCTGCATATGTGTTTACATCTAATTAAATATTCTCCATTTATGGTCATTAAAGAGAATTAGCTCCTTTTGAACATGGTTCATTTCACTGTAATGGAGGTGTATAAAAGAGATCGGAGTGAACACATTCCAGAAGTACTTTTTATTCGCTGTTGACTGTTAGTGGAGCCTGAAAGATACCTCCATTTTAAACCTCCAACATTAGATCACCCCTTAGATCCCATTCTCAGGGCAGAAATGAACAACAGCTGCAAAATATGAAACCTGTAGACAAAGGTGAAGCCAGAGCAGAGAAGTTGTATGATGGGGTATGATAGTTTCTACTCTTTGTGTCACAGCAGGACTTTGCATTTATGTGAGGAGAAGGCCTAAGAGATTTTCTGATTAAGAGTCTGGAGTTGTTCTCTTGAGGTTACAAAGAAATAGGATGAACTGGCAGACAACTGACAAAACTGACACCCAAGGAGCATGGTGCAGCAAAAAGGTAAGATAAAACGCTGAGGAAGTATTCTGAGAAGACTTAGTTTTCACTAGCCCACTGTCTTTTTAAAAAGGAAAAACTGGCTGCCGCAGGTTCTATAATGACAAGAAAATTTAAGTTCATTTCCAGGATTACTATCAACAGTCATAAACAGATGATACATTGAAATTTGTAGCAGACTATGTACCTCCCTTAGCCGTTCTGTTAATCATAGATGATATCTTGGTGCCTACTAAATATACACCCAGAAATGGCTTGTGGTAAAGTGAAACCTAGCAATACCTGTGTTACAGTTACCATGAAGTAGCATGGGATGGTTTCTGCCAGAGCCACATGATCAAAGAAGAATGACTTTATACCAACAAAAATAAAATTGAATTTGAACAAAAATCGTCAATACCAAAGAGGATCATTGGCAGTCAGCAGTGTGTATGAATATAGTCTATTATCAGTGTATCACTAATGTATTGATGAGTTTGCCTCCTTAGTTTGACTCCTCTTTTATTCAGGAAAACAAGAATTTATACGTAGTTTGACAATATACATAATAGATACCTGACTCCATCATTAGGTTTTCTCCCAACTGGAACATTTTATTTGATCTAAAAGGGTAGATAGAGAGTATGAAAGTGTCAGCTGAAAAGTTGGAAGTTCCAAAGGAGGGTGCAGTTAATTGCATTAATATCTGTATCAGGGCTTCTGCTATTGCACAATTAGCAATTTACTCACATATAGCTAGCTGTGGGTCAGGGCAGCAAATAGAGGATCATGTGGTGGCTTTGACCTTTTCAGTCAAAAATGCCCAGAATCAGTATTTTAAAATCAATGCTTCAGGTCCACTAAGTCCATTTCGTTTTGCAGTGAGTTGAGAGAAATGACACCTGAAATGTGTGTTCTGTCAGATTACTTTTTCAGGACATAACCCTCACTCAGAAATGGTATTTTTGCATAACAAAGAGATTAAAGGGGGGAAAACATTTTATAGTGGCAGAAGTTCAAATACCATCTCTTATGAATGGCTGCTGTGCACAGGGTCATGTGTAATACTGCTCTTCCTCCTGTATCTTACAGATTGTACTTGTCATTAGACTCAGGACACAGCAGCACAGGAATACATTAGAACAAATATTGTCTTACAGGTAAAAAAGAAAGAATTGCTCATAATATAAGTAGTTGCCTCCTCACCTCTCAGTTTATCTTCCAGTTTTTTGACTTACAGCTTTGATCTTCTCAGTGGTTTTGCTAAAATTGTAATTGCTAAGGAGGCACAATTCAAAGGCCTACGCAACTGGTTCCCAAATAGTATTATTTTCTGTGCCTGTGGGCCTCACACCTTCCGAATCATGCTCATAAACACCGTGGGAAAGACCTAATTAACTTTGACAACTGATTTGTCAACTGATGGTCCTATTCATATTGGCAGGCCACTGCCTGTAAGAAGAGACTGACTGGCTATTGCAGTATTCTCTTCTCTTTGACAGAAAATAATAGCTCTTCTGTTTACCACATAGGAAGCAGAAAGTTCAGCCCCATCTGGTTTCAAGGTGTTCAGAAATAATCAAGTATTTCAGTATCACAGCAGGCATCACTATACTGTCTCCAGCTCTTTAAGATGTCTTTATTCTATTTCTACATAGGTAATTCACCAATTGAAAAAGAAAGAATATACTATGGGCTAGAGTTGAAAGAAGAAAAATACTGAGTCCAAAGAAGTGATACACAAGTTTGAAAGATAGTAATGGAGATTAGACCGAGTTCTCATTGAATTCCAGTGGGCATCATGTATCTGACTTCTGTGCATTTTTGAACATCAGAAAGGTTTATGGGTCACATGAAAATAACAGAGTTGGATAGATCTCTTTTGTGTGAGATTTTACATAAAGCAGCCAGCCTTTCAAATCAGCTTTCTGATTGTAAAGACCAATCTCTCTGTTTCAAAATGCTAAAAAAAGTTGTTTTCAGCTTGCCAAGGTTGTTTATGTTGCATACATAAACAAACCAAAAATCTCTGTGAGAGGACACTGTCATGCTTGCTGTTTTATGAATATAATACAGCAACAACCAGCAAGGAAGCAGACTCCATTGAAGAATTCTTTGTGAGGAAAGAGTTAATCCTAAAGTATATACCTCATAAATTAATTTATTTATAAAGAGAATTAGAAAGAAGTCAGGAACATTAACAATCATCATAGTATGTGCAAATCATGTGCTTAAGAAAAATACCTAAGGGTGCTGTCACTGAATTTCCTGCCATTGGAGCCCTATGGCTTGATATTTTAGGTTCTTACATACAACAGAAGGCAGATTTGTAACACTTATCTGGATATATGTATCTTAGCACAAAAGTATTTTCCTTCTGAATTTCTGCTAAATGCAAAATTGCTAAGACTGCTACCTTTTCCATCACCCTAATGGAAAGTGTCACTTTCTTCCCCTTAATGAATATAAAATATAAATATGGTATGGATAGCAATAGCTTTAATTTAATTAGTAACTAAAGAATTAGGAAACATCTATACATTCTATGTTTCTTTTAATATGATTAGGTAGTTGGAAATGTGGCCAAGTCTTTGCAGATTCTCAGCTATTTTCTTCTGAGCAGTGGTTATCTACAGATCATAATTTGCAGAGAAAAATTATCCTTTGAAAAGAGTGAACTTTGAAAGTAAGCTGGTTTCCTCTATTTGCCTTCTATTGCTCTTACTTCTTCCTCATCCCCAACATCACCATGAATTGGCACATTATTCAGAGGAAAGAAATAGGCAATGTATTCTAGAGATGCAGGCAGCTTCTCAACTATTAACCCTCAGATACTTTAAATTCTGGGTTTTTTTAGGATTAAGAAACAACTATTTGTCTGTTTTTACTTTCAAGTTATTATAAATGGAACCAATCAACCATACATATATCATGATAATGTAATAGACTTTAAGTCCATATACCAGTTGTCCACAGAAGCTAACAATGACTACTGAAGCTTTCAACGTTACTCTGTTCAGAAATTTGTGATGTATCACATAAGGCCATGAAAATCTGTATTTTGTTGTACAGGAAACAATTGAAGACTAGCAAGAGCTTCTATTAATTAGAGGACCAAGAAAAAATAGTAGTGGTACATGGACATTTCTAAGTCCTTATTAAGATTTATTGACTTTTATTTAAAATTTCAGGTTCTGACTTAACAGAGCAGCTTTCTTTGAATAATGTTTAAAGATAAGAGAGATACAGAGATAATGTTTAAAAATGATGATAACCTTGTCTCATTAGTTTCTACAAAATAATATTTTTAAACATTCAGAACTTCTGAATTCTGTGACACATGTAACAGTAGCTAATTTTAAAGTGTATTTGTTTTTCTTCTTTAATTTCAGAGTAATAATCAAATTCCTGTATAGATTTTACAGGAGAAATTCCATTATTATCATACTACTATGAACAACTAAATTAAAATGTGCAGGAATGTATGTTATGTTTGTGTACGTTTGTGTATATTTTATATATGTGACCACAAGGCAGGAAAGGGACAGCTGGATACTGGCGTAGAGTGCTCAAGGCATACGAAGGGTTAAACGATGTATATTAAATGAAGGACTGACTTACACTCCAGACTGTGCAGGCAGCCCTGGGAACTGTGCAGAGGGGTCACTGCTAGACGTATGGGTCAGATACCCAGGCAGCACTCTCTCTGTGTATGCCAAGGGCCCCCATCTTTCTACTAGAGCTATTTCCTTATCTCAGCTGTGCTGAGCCTGAGTAGCTATTGTCTGGGAAGCAGCTGGACGTTGTTGACAAAATGGCATAGGCATGTCCAGCCTTGGTGGGTTTCGGTCAGTGTGTGGAGGGCACGCTCTGGGGCTGCTGCGGTCACGCACTCTGCCCGGTGCTGGCTCCTCGCCAGATCTCCTGCGGGTGTTCTCCCTATGCTACATATAAAGTCATAAAGCAATGAGTCAGATAGTACAACTTCATTTTTATAATGGATTTGAAGACTATTCCGTTAAAATATACAATTCAAGTATAGCTCCCCTTCAACTGTAAATAATTAGTACTCGTATTTCTCATATAAATTTATGAATAATTTTTTTATTTTTCCATCCCTTTGTAGTAGACCACTTCTTAGCTGTATATCTTAACTATATCTGCTCAATACTCAGCTATATTTGACATTGTGGAAGACCACGGAGCAGTGTAATCAGATGGTGTCAGAAGTCATAGGACAGCTTAAAACATGCAAATATGGAAGTCCTTACTTATTTGCAGAACTCCCAGTTAAATCTATGGAAGTTTTGCCTGAGTGTGTACTCTATGATATAAGACTGATCTGAAGTATTTTTTTTATTTGCCTGCTCTCACTTGAGATAGGTTTCATTTCTGTAGTTCAAACTTCCTTCTTTTTCCCTATGGCAATTTAAATTAATCTACTGTACATCATCCAATATCTATGAAGAGACTACAAAACATAGTCGTTGAACTGAAATTAATATAAATTCTAATCTTTTGCTTTCACTGGGGATTATTTCATCATATCTGATAGGTCCTATGGGTTAATGGAGTAATCGGTGATCCCTTTGACTGTCATTTCTTCAATGCTATAGTTTTGTGGTAACCTCTTGTCTTTAAGTGACAGGTTTAATGGGAAAATGCCCCATTTTTTTGTTAATGCTTTACCACCTAACAGTGGATTTCTTCTGCAGAGGACCTTGAATGTGGTTAAACTCTGTCTATGAGTTTAATAGCTTTGCTTTAATGAAGAAAGCATATACCCTTTATAAGCTTACCCAGGGGTTCAACTAGAAGATGTTCTATTGATGTGAAATAGATCTTTTTACTGAAGGTGAGAAAGTAGTAAAAAAAACCAGCCCTACATGTGAGTAAAAAAATGACTTATCACAAATACTAGCTGCAAATGCTAGCAGCACCATTCCTGGAATGGATTTTCAAGGCCAACATATTGCCCTTAAGTTGCAAATAGATGTCCAAAGCGTGCTTACGCAAACAAACACATCTTGAAAAAAACCTTCTTCATTTTATAAAATGTTTTATGGCCTGGTGGAGAAAATCTTACTTGGCTAAACAATGTCATAGCACTTTAAGAAAACCATATTGCAAGAGCTGACCAAAAAACGGGAGGCTATTCTCAAGTTAGTCATGAGCAAGACAACAGGGGTAATTCTTGTGATGCTGATAGAATCATAGAATAGAATCATATAGTGTCTATAAATATGAAAAAAATATGTAATAATTCCTTTAAAACAACCATTATTCCAAAAAGCTGGAAAAAATAGAAATTCCAAATATTTTCTGAGTATTGAAATTAAAAGCATGCTTAGCAGATAACTTAGAGTTACAAACCAGTGAGATGCACATACAATGAGCAGTCTTGTTGAAAAATTGTTTAAAATCACAGTAATAGAAAAGCAGGAAGTTATAAGAATTAAACAGCATGATTTCTTCAAAGGAAAACTTTTTTATTAATCTCCTAGAGCTATTTACATTGTCAGTATCTAATTGATGAAGGTCCGGCTAATGGACTTAAAAATTTATCCTCCCTAGAATGAATCACAGGCTGTGAATCACATAATAATATGATGTGACAAGGAAATATTGTCCTAAATCACAAACTAAAATACAGAAAACAGAGAGCTGGATAGCTGGACTGAAAGGTCAATTTTCAATATATTTAAAGGGTAACAACGGAATGTTTCAAGACTTGCATCTATATCTGATTTTTTGAAACCAGAAGGTATCTAATCAGGGGAGCAGTCTCATATCTGCTTACAGAAATGTTCTCATGTCTTTCTCTAATCATGTAGTACTAACCAATGTTTGGACTGGTCTAAATCATCTTCATGGTGATCCAATCCAGATTATCAATTGTTGTGTTCTGTAAGTTCAAAATTTGGTCTTTGTGGCATAAATATTTGTGTCTATAAAATTAAACTCTGATATTGAAAAAGTTTGCAGAAAAATTGTATATATATGTGTGTGCATATATATATATTTAAATAGGAAACTTACATAATTGTTTTTGCCTACATGTGCATGAAAAAGGAAGGGAATAACATCTATTTCACATTGAATTAATTTAGCAATTTGATTGTGACAGTTTATGCTTATTCCTAAATTTAGCAAAAACAGCAAACAAAACATAAAATAAATAGGAAGAGGTATCACCACATGTGTCCAGCTATACAGAAAGGTTCTAATTAAAAGCACAAGATAGGATTTTTGTTTGTCTTATATGAAAGAGAATGGAGCATGCAGGAAAGAAACCTCTTGACCTGGTCTCCCATGGACAGGAAGACCATCAGATCTCTGGAACTGCCAATCAACAGGGTAAATGTTTTGGCAATTAAAGTATTGGTTGCTCATATCTCACAGATGTTGCCTTAAATCAAACCTCTGTTTTCCTCTGATCTCTTTTGAAGGTAATGGGTCATGGACCAACTCCTAACTGGAGTAACAGAGTCTAGTACAGTTACATCCTACTGTAAGTACAACAAGCCATAACGGCTGATTGTGATTTTTTTTTTTTTTAATGCTAGCTGATGCATGCACAACAGAAAAAGCTGTGAATAGGAAAAAACAGAAGTTCAGCCTTAATTGAGCGAACAGTAGTGAAGAATATTCTTCCTTTAAGAATATTATTTTAAGCATCTGAGTCTTGGATCCACTTTGAATATAGTAAAAGTATCTGCTTAGCCTCCATCTGACATCTCTGGCTCCTTCTCAGTAACCTTTTCATAGCTCCTGCTAGAGCTTGAATGGACAAGGACCCATTCAGCTAAAAATTACTTCTGGCTTTCAAACTCGTTGCTAATCATACCTCCCTTAACCAAAAAATAATTAATGTAGCACATTCTTCAGTTTCCTAATCTACTCTGTTGCACTCCTGAAGTCTCCCACTCTATTACTTGATTCTCTCATTATTAAAGATTTATTGAGTATTTTGCCTTATTTGTAGCTGTATGCTTTTAGGAGTGGAGGTTCCATCCTAAATTCTCATGATTTGTCAGCCAGTGGAGGAGAATTAAATACCTAAGTCACTGTTGTCATCAGTAGGAACAGGGTACCCAAGTGTATAGTAGGTGCCATCAACCTTTGGGGCTGGCTCATACTGCCAGCTCAAAATATAAATTACTAAAAAAAAATTGGCCTTCCCAAAGAATTTGGAGATCAAGTTGAATTTGTCAATAGATGCTTCTCTTCTAGGATAGCTGGTATATGTATATATGAATTAGGAAGTTCATTATTTGAAATATTCCTGGCCTGCATTGAGTAGTGCCATTGTTAGGACAGAATCAACTGTCTCACTTGAAAACAAGAGTGCAAACTTTTTGATTGAAAAAATTTACCCAAATTCTTTCAAAATTTCTTAAAATACTGTAGATGTTCATGGAAATACATGTAAGCCAAAGTTTAATCTAAAGATTTAGCTCTAAGACCTTAAACATAGGCATGAACTAATTTGTAAAGGGAACTGGTGACATAAAACAGTCCTCTGAATTTCCTTCAGAGGAAGCACATTGGAGCACTCAAGAAATTGATGGGTTTGCTTCATTTTTTTTGTCTAGTTTTAAGAGAAAAAAAGTATTAAAAATGAATCTCATCTATTTTTGGCCAGTAAATCATTCCAACATGAACTCACACTAAGTTCAGAGCCTTATAATGAGTGACCAGAAATGCTGTGCAGGCTTTTGATTAGTATAAGGACCACGCAAACTACAGAAGATAGTGAGAATATCCTTTATTCCTTTTCTTGATACATTAAACAGACAGATACATAATATAAGTATCAAAAAGGCCCAGGCTGAGAAAGCCAGCAATGCAGCAGCAAGCAGAGGAGGAATACTCTCTTGCAGGAAAAGCATGTAGATAACGTCTTTTATGCTAGTATCAAAGAAACTTCAGAAATATTAATTAATGAAGCCCCAAAGCATCCCTGCAAGGCAGATCTGTCTTATTATACCAAATCTTTCTGCTGTGAATGCAAGTGACTTCTCCACTTCTCCAGCTTAACGCAGCGGGCAGTAGCTGCGTGATGAGTGGCACCCCAGATTCCTGTCTACAGCAGTTCTCTGACCACATGAAAAAATCTTGAAATATGTATTAAACTAATTAAAACTAGCCTATTTTTAAAGATATTGTCTGACTTCTGAGCTTTTTCTTCCCTGTTCACTTTTGAGGAAACCAGCAGTCAGTAAGCAGACTACTTTGTGTGTGTATGCGTGTGTGAGAGAGAGAAGACTGAATCTCAGAAGGCTGGGCTTAATGTGATTAGCATATTTGCTGTAGAGTGGGTTAGCTTCTTTGAGAAGTTACCCTATAGAGAACAAACATTTCATGTGCATTAATCCTGCCTCTCTAAAAATAAAATATGGCAATATCATGGCAACTTTGTTTCTCCTTCTTTATTAAAGGATCAAGAATACAGGCAGTCCTGTCTTTCCTTTGCGCTCTCTTGCTGTCTGTCTTCTATTATTGGGCATTTTGCGTTACCCAAAGCTGACTTTGTATATTATTCTGCCTCTTGATTATATATAGTAAGCATTAATCTTTGAGATATTTCTGAGCTATTGTAGAAAAAAACATTTGGAAGAAAGAGGAAGGGAAAAAAAAAACAGGAAGGAGAAACCTAGGTTGAGTATTACCTTTTTTTATCAATATTCATTTTGTAACCAGCATGCCAGAGAATATTCTAATATTATGTACAAGTTGTGTACATCGAAAAAAAAGTAAGAAATATCCCACTATCACTCAGCATGACAAAGTCTGGATCATGAACTTTATTGAATTAGCACCAGGAATTGCAAAAGCCATGCTAAATTTTATTTCGGAAGCACTGACACAAAATAAATGTATCAAAAAACAGCTACATCTTGAGTAGTGTTACTGTAGCTATGCTATTTGAAAGATAGAATCAAGGCAAGGTTTATAGAGAGAGAAAATACATTTTTTATTGGACTGATTTATCTGGAAAAAAAAAAAAGAGAAGTTTGGCACATGAGACCTTCCTTTAGTCATATATGACGGAAAAATAACAGTTAGAACATAAAACAAATTCAGTGAGAATTTGTGATTTATCCATGGTCTTTAAGAGCTACTAAGAAAGAGGTAAAATAGGGAACTGAAAATATTTCAGCTCAGTTGAGCAGTAGGAAAACTGGTCAGGAGATGTTAATGTCCAACCTAACTCAGAAGACTATGCAAAGATATGATTAAGAACACGTTTGTGTTTCATTAACCAAACAGACAATTAAGTACTTCTTTGCCTAAAAATGCTTGTTAAATTTATATCCTATAGGATAAGTAGAGGCTGAATCTGAAATGAGAGACACTTAGAGGAAAAGCCTTGCTTGCTTTCCACATTCAGTTGGCCAGAAGAAAAATGTGGATTTATGGCCCTTCATGAATCCTTAGATTTAAAACAAGAAATTCAGGACAGTTTGAAAAAAAAAGTTGAATATGAGCAGCCAACAGAAGATGGTTTCTCATGCAATAACATCCTCATAGCTGTACTTGTTATAAAAGAGTAGCAGAGGAGCAAAAGGAAATGGTGACTCCTCCAGATAGGTAGGATCTAAGGTTAGGTAATCAAATAATACAATTTCTGGTAGCCTGACTGTTATGCTTACAGTGGATTGCTAGGTTTTTTTTTTTTTTTTTTTAAGTGGAATATACCATTTCTAGTGCTATGAACAGGATATGGCAGTGGAAAAAAGTTGCAAGAAACTTATGGAAAATACTTTTTTTCAGAATCATAAGCCACAGAAAACATAGTATTTCAACTCAGACATTATAGTTCATAGCTGATAACAAACCAGACAAAAGCAGTCTGAGATCAGAATAGCTGACCTGAAGGAATTAAAGGAGCATCTTTGAGTTATTAAACTTCTTAAAGTTCTTAATAGAAATACAGACTTTCAGTATCCCTGTCATGAGAATATGACCTAATTAAAAAAAAAAAAAAAGGAAATCTATATAATAATCTAGTATTCTTCATCCTTAAATAAATCTCTGAAAAGAGACAAATCTGATACTGAAGTGAATGGAAATTCTTGTGAGACAGAAGAAACAACCTTTGATTGACTTCTAGGCAGTGTGGTCTAGAAACCAGCTCAATCAGAGGGGGTTACTTAATACAGGATACACTGCCTTAGGAGATGCATCTCTTTTTCTGACTATCAGGACAGCTTAGACAACTTTATCTTACAGTATTGTTAGATTTTTCAGATGACTAAAATTAGGAGAGATTAATATTGTTCTCATATTATATGGGAAGGATACCTGATGAACTCTTGAGAAGGCTGGCTAAGGGAAAGTTAGTGAAGGGGTTAAGCCTATGTTGAAGTAAAATTACAAAATTCTGTTGGTCAAGGTGTCTTTTATTGAAATTGAAGACTAGAAGAAGCTGTTGTGATAATGTGTTCAGGTGTTTGTTTTGTTCTTGTATCAGCTTCAGGGAATCAAGCTATTGCTTGTCCTCATTTTTTATCATTAAACAGTATGAAACAAAGTACAATGGCTTCAGTCGTGCAAGCTGATGCACTGTTGATAGCCACATGGACAAAACCAGCTTTTGATGTTATTTTGAGACTAAAAACTCTGAAGGAAACTGCAATTTGATTTATCTAAAAAGTGCAATTCATTTATGTGGTACGATATGAATGAAAGCAATACAAAAGAAAGGAGTGTGATTTTTATTTCTTTGGCTGTGGATAATGCATTATCTTATATAGGAAAAAGTGTGTTTTGAAAGGAAAAGAACAAAAGGGAAGAAAAGAAAAGATTGAAATTAACAAATTTTGAAACTACTTTTTAATCTAGGTACAGAATATTCTTGCTGATTTTAAATGCACTATCATACAATTAATATGCCTCTCAAAATAGAATGATGATTAGATATTAAAGACATGACTTTACGTATAAAAATGTATTATTTCAATGTTTTGGAAGCCAAATTTTTGCTTTTTAATTAAATCTTTTTGCAGTCTCCATATGTCAGGAACTATTTTTCACTTCCTGTAATAAGTTTTATTCATCAGAAGTAAAGATTAAAAGGATATGCAAGCAAATATCAGTGATACCTGTACAGGGTGAAATTATTTGCAAAAAGAGGAAAATATATGCTCTTGGCTAAAACATGAATCAAACACACTGTGATGCAATGCTAGTTCAATAGGAGGCTCAAGCAGCAATAGGAATTATTAGCAAAGAGAACCCTTACTTCGTAGGCTTGTTCTGCCCAATGGTCAGTTTTAAATTGTTATGCCACTCTCATTGTCAGCCCACAGTAAGGCTCCTTTCATCTTCCATTCCCGCACTTTGCAGAAAAGACAATGTGAATAGGACACTGAAACCTGAGATTTTTGCTGTATTTCTTTCCTATCCCTGAAAGTATCTTTCTAATCACGCTTAAGGTAATAGAAAAAGCATATTTGGTATTGCACAGATCTCCATTAAAAGAAAAAGCCTAAAGGCAAAAAAACCCAGCCTTACTGAATGAAAACATGGCTGATGACATTATCTTGACTCTGGTAGCAACACGGGTTACAGAAGGTGGGGGATAGCAGAGACCAATTTAGCAACGCTTCATGGGAGAAAGTCTCCAACTACTCTCCTTTTCTACAAAATAACACATCATTACTTCATAGATGTGTTTATCTGAGGAGCATCCGGCTTTTGTTAGGCTCAGTTGACTGGGAGCTATTAGAAGTTCATTAGAGCTGTCAGGGACCAAGATGGAATAGAGCCAGTCATGGCTCTTGGGAAAGGCGATACAACATGGTTTTATGAGTTTGTTTTTGAAGAGAGGGGCTGTAGGATTTTACCTTGATAATGTTTTTCAGGCATCGTTTTTTTATTATCGTTATTATTATCGTTATTATGCTTTTAAAGCATAAAACCTTATGGCTCTGCCCAGCAATTTCTTCACTATGTACAGCTGCTTTTTACACATTCTTGTGAGTGTGTGGGTGTTTTTAGGCTGTAGGCAATACCAGCAAGAATGGGCTGATGTCCAAGAATACTCTTCCTGTGAATGCTGTTTTTTTGCTTGATTGCAAGCCAATTTTAATCAGGGAGGGGTGCTTTTAGAAGCTCACAAATTCAAAATACTAAAGAAAGCCAAAGGGAATCTAATGAAACACAGGTAACACATGGCAGGAGTAAATATGACTCTCACGATGGGGCCATAGTTACTAGCTAGACTTTGCTGCAGAGGCTAGATCTCCTCAGGGTCCTGAAGGATGCCCCTTTAGGGTTAACTGCGCTGGCCTCTGCCCCAGAGTGTGTGGTGTTATTAGTTACTTCCTTCCAGTTGACTAGCTTCACCAGCTACTTGGTAGAATGCATAAGGCAAAACACAAAATTAATTGACTGTGAACAGTTTATCTGCTCACTGTCTGGAGCCCTTGCCTGAGGGCTACACATAGGTCTGACTTGACTTGAAATCTGGTTCTGGTATTTTCCCGAATCCCCAGAGACATGATCGATTTGAGTTATCAACTTCATTTTGGTGGACACCTAGACAAGCCCAGTAGACCAGGTCTAGCACCTAGAAAGCTGTGCCTTCCAAGATGATTTAGCAGTGGAAGCATCAAGCTTTGCCAGTGGTCGCCTTCCAAATATGACATTTGGACTGTGACGGGTAAGGGTGGTGTCACCCCTCCCCAGTCACAGACTGCATGGAAAATCTGTCAGAGGTTTACCAGGTGGTGGGGTTTGTCAAAACACCCTGAAGGAATGGCATTGGTAGGATGCTGAAGCTTTTCAAGGAACCGTAATGGTGAACAGTTGTGCATTCAAGAGGGTGCTTTCAGCTAAAGAGGTCCTCAGAAACATCTTAGAAATACATAAAAACTCTGTGCCTGGTTCAGATTGCCTATGCTTGAGGGACCTCCTTAAGGAAGACCCTCAAGGCAATCAGCTTGCTGAACTGTTCAGTTTTTGGTTGCTGGCTGGGAAGATCCTGGTGGGGATCAAAGAATGCAGAATGATATTAATACCAAAGTCCACGGATCTGGTGAAACAGGTGGATGTTAATAATTGATGACCTGTTACTATTAGGTTGATTATCTTGAGGCTGTCTTCAAGAATCTTACCAGCCCAACTGATGAGAGCATGTCCAATTAACAGCTGCCAGAGGAGCTTTATGCCCGTCCTAGGTTGTTCAGAAAATCTGAAACTGCTCCAGATAACAATAAAGTATGCAAAAAGGGAACATAAAGCCCTTGAGGGTAGTCTTTGTGGGTCTAGCTAAGGCCTCTGATTCATTTAGGCAGCAACATATTTTTCAGGCCCTTTAACAAAGAGGTGTTGATGTTCATATAATTGACATCATCACTGTTACCTGTGACAGCACTACGACTTGGTTGGAGGTGAGGAGAAAGCAATTAGAAGTGATAAAGATCCTTAGTGGAGTAAAGCAAGGAGAGCCAATGTCCTTGATGCTTTTCAATTTATCAATAGATCTGGTGTTATGTAGGCTGGAGAAGATTGGGAATTGCTTTAAGAGCGGGAGCAAATGGGTTAGTTTGTTGGCATTTGGTGAAGATCTAGTCCTATTAAGTGACTCTTGGAATGGAAGGCAGGGAAATATTCTGGTGGTTGAGGAATTCTGCCAACTGACTGGGCTGAGGATGCAGGCTAAGGAATGCCAAGGGTTCTTTGTAAGGCCTATTGAAGACTCTTAGACTATCAATGATTGTGACCTGTGGAAGGTTAATAGCTCCAATCTAAATTGAGCTGGGCAGCTCTGAGAAATTCTTGGGCCTGGGGGTGGACCAGTGGTGTGTGTGTCCATGCCAGAGCTGCAAGAGAAGCTTGAAACCTGAGTGAAAAACTTCAGGAATGTCCCTTTGAAACCACTGCAGAGGGTCGAAATCTTGAAAAGTATGTCATCCTGAGGCTGTTATCATGCTGGCACAAACACCTCATACCTCCAGTCTCTCAATCCGGCCATAGGAATGGCGAAAAAGAACTGGCTTCACTTACTTTCCAGCATATGTGACTCAGTCTTGTATTCCAACATAAGAGGTGGTAGCTTTGAGGATCACACGACTGGCGAGACATTTTCCAAACATACAGACTTGCTGGTTGCATTGTATTGTCCACTCCCAAGATGACATCGTCTGAACAAGATGTTCTGGAAGAGGACATCCAGACAGAATTTGAGCATCTGTGGATTATCATGAGTGGCCAGGACAACAAAATACCATCGGTGACAGATAAATTGGCTGTAAGAGTGATCCATGCCACACTGGAAGGGGAAGAGACAGCATCCAAATGGGAAATATTGTCTTCAAAAGTCATATTTTCTAACCCAAGTGGGTGGAGGAAGCAAGAATTTGCAAACTGGGTAAATCTAAGGAAACGGGCATTAAGAACCCCAAGAATGGTAACATTAGCGATGATTGGTTGGTGCATTATGGGGGCATCCCTCACAGAAAGATTTTGATGGTGTTACAACTCCAGGCCAGTGTCTACCTGACTAGGGAGTACTTGGCCAGAGGTTTAGGGGAAGGGTTTGGGAGAGGGTGTCAGCATTTTCGTGCCGATTGGGAAACCTGCTTACGTATCATTGGTTATTGTCCTGCAGTCCAAGATGACAGGATCAAGAGACAAAATGTCTTGTATAAGATGCTGGCTAAGGAGGCTAGGAGGACAGGCTGGGTGGTGTTTCTGGAACCCAATCTGGGCGATGAGAAAAATGAGCTCTTTAAGCTAGATTTGGTAGTGGTAAAAGGGTCTCGGGCGTTGATGGTAGATTTTGAAAGTACTTTGTCATCTCTAGGGCATGCAGCCATGGAAAAAGTGCAAAAATATCAGGTAGTGGGACTCACAGAGACCACCAATGTTGAGTTCTTGCAATTCCTAGTGGTCAAGGAAAGCAGTATACAGGTAACTTTGGGCTCTTATCTGACACTGGGCTCTCCAAAAGCCAACAAAAGGGAATTGTGAGAGCTCTTCTTTCCTCTGTCCATATTTTTGCTAGCCTGGGCAAGAATGATAGATAGAATTTTAGAAGTGACGTTTTTAGAAGTCCTTCTCTCCAAAGGTGGCAGTAAAGTTCTTCACAGAGGTGGCATGAGTTTGCTCAGTCTTCTAGAACCATTGATTTTTGCTTTTGTGTTAACCCTGGTGGTGGATCCAGGAGGTAGTAAGGTTGGAAGATTTCATCCCTAATGATGTGCTCACCGAAGTTGTCTTGGGCGGACAGGCCACCTGTAAGTCTAGCTCAGAAAAGTCTCTGTGTTGGTTCATGGTTCAATAAATAACTAGATGTGGATGGGAAATGCAGATATCTTAGCAGCTCACCTATGTACATTTCAAACTGCTGTGTATAAACAGAATTCATGTTATCTTTACCATGTATATATCAACAAATTCCTTTTCAACATGTAATTGTATGTTACACACCCTTACACGTGCCTCTGTTGTGCTAGGCAATGTTACTACCCTAGACTATTAAGGCACATATCAGCAGCATAAGTAGCTGCTGAAATTTGAAAATACATGCCTTCAAAATTTATCCAAACCTCAGAGCAATGCAAGGGAGTTCCATGTTTGTAACATTATATATTTCACATTTTGCTGTGTAATGTATTTAAGAAAGATGAATGTACTGACTGGCAGGTATGTGCAATAGCATAATTAAGGCTTTACACTTCCTTCAGTGTTATGGTCATCAAATATGTTGTGGTATCACATATGTAGCCATTTTTCATGCATTACAGAGAGAAGTTTGTGTAGGATTGAATTGATTGCTGTAGAGACATTTCAATTTTTGTTTCCTATGCTTTTCTTGTCATTTAATACTGGGAGCCTTTATCCACATAAAACTGTAAACCCATCTTTAAAGGCTTTCAGTGTAAAACAGCTTGGGTAAAATTCTATGTCTGGTACAGTGTTATTATTAATACGTAGCTGTCATATAGCAGTGAGACTGGAATGCTGTTCATATAGTTCTGGCAGAATTCACAAAGCCTCTAAATGGGGACATAAATTACATCTAGTGTTCATATTGTGATTTGCTGCTGTTACAGAAGACAATATAAATTCTATACGCAGAACGCGTTAGCAACCATCCTCAATAAAGATCAAGCTATGTGTGCTGATTCTGTGCTGAATCTGTGCACAGATTAAAAGTGCTTAGAGCATTACCCAAATAACAGTTCAAATTTGGGGGATTTCATTTGGTCCTTTGCAATATATTTGACAAAACAGAGAAATAGGAACCTTAGTTCTGTTTTTCTATTTGGGGGGAAGCTTTATGTTGTCTCTCATTACTGTGCACGTTCAGGTGAGCATTGCCATAGTGTTCATACCACAGACTCTAACTAATTATAGAACTGTGGACAGTGACATATATTAACCCCTTTGTTCATAAAAACATACATTTATATGGCATTAGTTTCACAAATCTTGTTCCCAAATAGTTTGTAGTGCACGTAAAATTGAAAACACAGCACAGAACAGCTGCAGTTATTTGTTTGAACTGTTTTCTTTGCAATACCTTCATTCCACCATTTCTATGTCACCACCAGTCAGACAAATAACAGTAAAGCACTGCATAACTGCTGCTGATTTTGCTGTCGTTTAAGCTAGTGCTCTGCTTTGAATAGGTACTCTAGCCCTACAGCTCCCACTGATTTCATTGTGGAATGTGTGTAGGTGCTGAGAACCTCTTCAGACTACGCCATGAATGCTTATTTGTGGGGTATTCTTTAGCTTGAAGTTGTCAACCTTTCTGAAAGTCCTGTGCCAGAGGAGGCTTTGGCTTTCTTTTCCTTTCTTTGAAAATAAGTACCTATTTGTGCTTCATAGCTTTAACTTGTAAACTCTCCAGTGCAGAAACTGTCTTGATTTTTGCGCTCTGTGCAGTGCCAGTCATATTGCTGACTTTTAAATAATAAACTAGAATGATGACCTTTTCACAGCTTCCTACAGGCACAGCAACATTTCTTAATCATCCCTCAGTAATAAGGATCACTACTAATACTTTGCAAAGAAGCAAAAACAGTCACCAAACTGCTTTCCACAGCAGCTCTAAATTGGTTTCTGTGACAGCTAACAGGAAAACAATGCAACAGATAAGGAACAATTAGACCGAATCCAGTCCCTATAGATTTCTAGACACCTATAGCAAGATGATCAGAGGAGGAACAGACTGGAACAAATGAAAATACCTACAAGGATTTTTTTCTCATTATTATTTGAAGAGATCTGAACTGTCATGAGAACAAACTAGCCGGTACTCTGAAATACATGAATTTCATGAGATCAGCTGATCTCACAACATTTGAGACTTCTCAGCCATATTGCTAAATGGCATTCCTTTGATGTGACTGTATTACACTCTAGATGCTAGCAATGATGTGGCCTCACATCTGAACTCACCCTTATATTTGATCTCATCCCTGTAATTCTCATCTTGGTCCTTCTTGAATAAGTTACTTAAGTCTTTATGTAGCTGAATGGATTAATTTGCTTGATTTCTTTGATTTGAAATTGCCCAGACTGTTTTTAGTTTTGAATCAAAGCAGAAGTCTAGGACTAGACCCTCAGAAGGATTAATGTGGCACAAGTGAGATTTATGTAGCTAAGTTCAAATACAGATTTTCCCAGCTCCCTTTTGTTGCTGCTGAATTTTTGAATCCACTAAAATCTTTCCACAAATTTAGAATGCAGACTACCACTTTGAGATAATCCTGGGTCTCCATAGTAGTTTGAAAACATTATGTAGGAATAAATAAACATCTGCAAAGCTTATATGGTGTTTTGAAAGAAGCAAAACAACTCTTTTGAAATTTATGACAGACAGAAATAAACTGCTTCCTAAATTCAAGCGAGGCTGCATGTTAGCAAAAATAACAATCAATCAGAAGAATAACTAGGGAGGGTGTGGAATCTGGATTGCTGCAGATCTTCATGAACAGACTACACAAGCTTCTAACAGGAAGGCCATAGACAGTTGCTACAACCTAATGAGCCATTCAACGTAATGGGATCAAAGAGGCTGCTAGGTTTGTGCTGCACCATTTAAGAGCACAGGGCTCGAGTGGTTCATAGGAGTGTGCTGACTGTCTGCTGAGTTACTGTTTTCTTCAAGTGAGAGGAACCGTGTCCTTTAGTAGTTGCAGCATAGCATGGAAAATGTCTGGGTGAAGTCAGTCAGGTTCTTAGTTAGCTTTAACAGATATTAACTATATGTTAATTTGCAAGGAATTTGATTCTCCCTTGAAAAAGAATGTAAGAATCTTTACCCATCTGTCATGAAAAGATTATTTATGTTTTTCCAGCTCTTTATCAGTCACAGAAGCTTTGATATAGGTAGATGAATCAGGAGACTCTGTGACATCATAGTGATTTAGTTTTATAAGTGCAGTATTCCTCCATGCACCCAAACAAAAGATAATACATTGATGCAATATAAGGATAAAAGTGAAATTTCAGAAGCAAAACAAAATACATATGTGACTGTATGTATTTCAATAGAATGAAAAAAAAAAAAAGAAAATCCAGCTGATGCAGATCTCCCTTGCTCATTTTTTGATGCTAGACTACTGTTAGATATAGGACGTTCACCGTGAGGCTTTAATTAAATATACTTTGAAATCTGCAATATACCTTTTTTTAACTATGCTGAAGCCTGGATCAAAATGAACAACCTTTTGGACAGTGGGAAATACCTAGACAGAGACATGAATTTCCTATACATTTCCCAGTGAAAATAGGCACTCTGCTGGTATATAACACTCTTCTCCCCAACCTGACCCCAACCCGCATATGTGCAAAAGTAATTTAAATTAAAGATTAAAAAAAGATTTTGTTTTCCATGTGTCTTCTGAACTCCCTGGGCCAGTTCAATGTCATGCTTTTAATTTTCGGGATATTAGTGAATTTTGGGGTTTTGATTCTCAAAGTAAAAGCAAATCTGAGCTGCAAAAGTGATCTGTTTCAAAATGATCTAATTGTGGTGACTCTCCAGGCATGCTGCAAAAGATGTTTAATCCATACCTGATTTTTATAAAGGCTGGAAAGTCTGTTCTTGGAACAACAAAGCCATGAAGGTGTATTATATGCACCTATATTTCTAGTTAACAGACCAAATTTCTGACTAATGCTACATTTTATAAATATAATTAGGAATTAGTAGACTAGCATCTGTATTTCTCACTTACAAAAAATAAAAAATAAATGCAGAAAGACAAATACAGAAACAAAAATAAGTAAATAAGGCAGAAGTTCTATACAGCAGGAACCCCTGAAAGTAATCATTTTCTATTCAAATAGATTTTGCGGTGTATATTTGTACCTTTCTATACCCATTCCATGGCATACCTTATTCACAGCATCATGTACAAGCTATATGTTTGGTTCATTTCTCCTGGGCCCCAGGTAGTAAATGGGGACATGTGAGATATTTGAGCCTATCTGGAAGGGGCTTCTCAAACTCTGACCGCGTATGGTAAGGAGGATGTTTGCTTTTCACACACTGGCACAAACATCTTTTTAAGGGTTGTAGTTTTGTATTGTCTTAGTCACCTGCTATTTTTACTCCTGTTATGAAACCGCGAGCTCTCTGAGGCATGTACTGTCTTTTCTTTCTTCGTGTGTTGATATAGCTCTTGGGATAGTGGGGTCGTGATCAGTGCTCCAGGCTGCCAAGTATCACTGCACTATGCAACGCAGTTTTGGCTTTGTAGCACAATGCCAGTTCCTTGCTATTTCAGTGTATCACCTATTTAGTGGTCTAGCACTAACTGCTTCTTTACACTAACTTTCCAAAAGGTTTTCAAGCTGAAGAGCTAGGATTTGAAATGTTTTCATTTCATAATGCTTTGAGACTTCCTTGCTCTTTGCAGTAGAAAAGGACAATACTGTGGCCTGACTTGCTCATTAAATTCTTGATCACCCTGAGAGCAAACTGCATGCAAATTATGCTGGAGCAGCCCATCTAGACATTATCTCTTTTTGACTATTAAGCTAAAGGATGAATTCAGCTTCCCTTTCTCACAATAAGAAATATCTTTTCTCCTATTGCATGCCATTGATCTCATTTCTATTTGTAGGTGTAAGCCTGAAGAAGGGGCAAGGTGCACCTAATCAGGAGAGGGTTTTGGTGCTTTTGAGTTACATAAGCCTTCATTATCTCAGGCAATTCTGAGAAATATACAGATAAAACATTGTCTGTACATAAGCCACAAGCTGCAAGATGGCTTTCTGAAGCTTTTTCTACTGCCTGGCCTCCCTGCATTTCTGTTCTAGTCACACTGCTTAAAAAATAATAATAGTAATAATAAATGAGTTTAGTCCTATACTCTGGTATGGAAATATCCACACTATCATGCCTTGTAGAAAGGGCTCTTATTCCCTGAATTTGGTAGACTAGATTCTGATCATCTACCTCCAGTGGAGCACTGCATGGAGGTACTACATAGCACATGCTAAAAAGGAGTAGACCTTGGTTTTTAATATCTACTTATACATCTTTTGTGTTTTGTGACTAAAACAGTGTTTCATTCTTTTTATCCATGAAATATGTTCATGGCTTGTCAGGTTGCTTTCTCTGCCTTTTCATTCCTCACTACATGGTCTTTTCATTCCTCACTACATGGTCTTTTCAGAGAGGGTTGTGAGCATCAACCAAGCATCTGTATCATATTGCCTGTCTCTTTGATATGATGCTTTCCAATATGCCTTGCTCAGTACATCCTCACCTGTCCATACAACCCCAGGGATGAAGATAGTCATAACAGTGTCTTCAACACCTCTGGGTTCTCACAATCTGCTACCTCAAGAGTTATGGAGATGCAAAAAGAAGGGAAAGCATCTGTTTCTATGTTTTTCTGTCAGTTTTTGGAAGTGTGTCTAAGAATATGTGTTTTTAACAGGAATATTTGAGGGTGAAGTTTCCAGTAGTTTCCATGGTTTCAGCTTAAAAAGGCTAATGTTTAGTCACAGTGTACATTTAGGAATCCTTTAAAAGACAGGCTTCATTTTGACTTCATGTTTTCATGTGATTTGAAGAAGGGGTTGCCTGGCAGGTGGGAGGTGAGTGTTTCCTTGCTGCAATACATGCTATACTATGAGGGAATCAGAGTTTAAGACAGAAAGTGCCTCTAGAAAAATAATATAAATGAATTAGCATTTGTCAATGATAAGGTAATTTCTTGTCTTGCACTGCAAATGGCCATCAGCCATGAAATTTGTCACAAACCATTGCTTTCTGACGAGCAACAGAAAAGCATGGAGATTTCACGTTTCCCAAGTTCCTCCTCAGAATGTTGCACAATGCTGATAAATTTTCCTCATGATCATGTCACACAGAGAATAAACTAGGACTCAAATGAAAGGGAACTTGCTTACTAGAAGTCTTGTTTCCTGTTCTGGTCAGGTTATCTAGGTGACAGTGAATCAGCAAACGTTTAAATAACTAATGGCAAAATATTAGCTAATTGAAAACATACATTATGGAACAGAGATTTATAAACTACATTCTGTCCTGATCACTAAAGATAAGTCTCAGTAATCCAATAATTTGTTAACATGTAATTGCATTCTGTAGCACTGACATATAATAGGATCTACTTTGGAGGACTATATGGAAAATTAATCAGTGAAAGTCTGTACAGCACAATCCAAAGTACTATATGAACATTAACTATTCTTATTAACTGGCTGATTACATTCACTGTCTGTTTACAAATATATGTTTACAGATATCTGATACTAACCAAGAACCTTCCAGATAAGTATTTCTACATTTTAGGAGTAATATGGGTAAATTTCAATGTGGATTCTGATTTGGACCTAACATTGCCATCTTTCATCTTCACACAAACACCATAAAGTTATCTTTTGGTGGGGGAGGGCAGGAGGTATCTCTGCTTTTCCCAGCATCAGTTTTGAATAAGATATGAAACTGGAGTTTTGAATCTTAAACTCATTACAGTTAAGAAATGAGAAGGAAATAAAAAAAACAAGTGCAAAAATTACAATGTGCAGAAGAATGGATTAATTCTGAGCAGAGGCATGATGAAATTAAAACATAGATTCTTTTCCAGGATTTAAGCAAACAGTTCACATAGAGTTCTCAAGACTTATACTCAACAGTTACTATGAAAGGGTGACAGGAATAAGAGATATCCAACTATCTTTATGATGAAAGTACTATATCCTGTACCTCTTATCTGTGTCTTTGTTTGGGAGAAGGCAGGAGGAGGATGGTATAGATTAAAACCTGAACAGTTAATTAGAAAGGCATTCTTATCCCTTTTCTCCCCTTCTATGTAATATGGCAAATTGTAGCTTTTGATTACAGGTAACTAAACAGAGCTTCTCTAGTAAGAGAAAGAAATCGGGCAATACCTGTTTTTATAATAATTTTTGCTGTAATGTCCCTTGAGCCTACAGCTCCTACAGTTAGACTATGTGGGAAGTGAACTATATCTTCTTTCTTCTGTAAGAAATCAGAAACCAGCAAACACATGAGGCAGAAACATTTGGATTGCCATTTTGGGCATTTAAACTGCATCTTTGGGTTGTCTTGACCAAGTTTTCTCCTATCTAATACACGGCAGCGTGAATATCTAATAATAATTTTGGCAATCACATTCCATCTTTCAGCCAAATATCTCCCAGGAGGTGATCTTGTAATAGAGTTCCACAATGCTCTGTGAAGTTCTTTGTTAATAGTCATTTTGTGGATGACAAACCTGAAATATAGAAGTTACATGACTTGTTTAGGACTATAAATTCAGTCTCCTCCTCTTCCTTGAGGAAACTGGAGTAGATTTGAAGGCTTTCTTCTTTTTTTTTTTTTTTTTTGGTCCTGTTTTAACCATGCTAAAAAAACTTTCCATGAATAACAACTGAAAAAAAAACATCTCGAAAGACAAGCAGCAACATTGGTGCCAGCTGAAAAGGCATAGATTGCTGCTTCTCCAGTATGTTTTTGCTAAATTTGACTGTGATTTGTATCAAAAATGTATTCTTTAAGAGCTAGACATTTCCCTTTTTTTTTCTCATTAACTTTCTTTCTCTGAGTTAAGAATTCTAATATTATATGCTGAATGATGAACTGCAGTCTTTCTGTTGCTGTTGGCTGTGTTTCTAACTCTTTGGTGTCATTTATATCTCTTGAAGACAATATGGAACATCATCTTGAATATTATGTCCAGTGTGCTCAATGTTTAGTCACTGTTGAAGAAAGTAACAATTTAGGTTCATTTACATCATCCATAAAATGTATTTTCATCCATAATTTCTGCATCACCCTATTTTCCCCGTCAGCTTCAATGATTTATCTCTGTCTTTGCAAGAATGACCTCTTCACTTGAACCCAGGTAAACAAAGTTATGTCTCATTACTAAATTTTTTACAGCTGATAAAAATAAACCAAATTCATATTCAGCACAAATTTAATGAGGACAACAAGAAAAAGTATGACCTATAAAATCTTAAAAGAAGTACTTTTTTCTCCTGTACTGTGTGAATAGCTGCTCTGCAATTTTTCTTGGGTCTTTTTTTCCATCTCACTGCATTAGAATTAATAGGAATTAATAATTAATCAGAATTATCCGTTACATTTTTTTAAATTATTTTATTATTTTTGATGAAAGGGATCTATTTATTGTTCTTTCTATTTATTGTGATCTAACTATTGTTAACCAATTTTTCTCCTGTTTCTTCCACTGTAGACGTGGACTCCTTGTAGTGATAATGCTGGGCAGAGGATACTAAACTTTAAATCCGTTGTTATTCAACCTTCTTCAGAATGAACTCATATGATACCAGCAGTTTTTTAGGTACTAAATTGCTTTGTCTTTGTTAGCTCTTATCAGTATACCTGATGATTACGAAGAGTAGGAGGTAAATTTGGAGCAAAACATTTGCAGAGTTGTTCAGAGTCTTTCATTACACATATGAAAAATTTGATATGACTCAAGTTCATTGAGAGGTTCACAGTTTGGGGACTATTGGAGAAGAATGAGATTCCTGAAATTTCCAATTTATGTTAGATACAAACACTTCTTAATGTCAAATATTCAGGAAAATAAAAGGTTCTTACTTAAAATGTCAGTCATAAAAGAATGAATACAGACTAAAATGATAGTGGCAAATTAGGGCAAGATGAATCACTGATGCAGATGGCACAAAACGCCCACTGTTTTGTTGTTGTATTTTAACAATTTTGAATCATGAAAATGAAGTGCTGAATACAAACATAAAGTTCAGTGGATTCTGGGGAAAGAACTGCAAAGAAAAAGAGGAAACAAATTCATCAGTTGTTTGCATTAACTAAGAAACTATGGAGATAACATAGCCTAAATTTGCACTCAAGTTGTTTGAGACCAGTTTACTTTAGTGCAATTATTACCTTACAACAGAACAGAGATATAGTGCTGTCCTGTCTTTATTCCCTCTCCATGTAACTGCTTCATGAATGTTCTCATGAACTTTCTCTCTAAAATCCTTACAGCCTTAGATGGCCTAATTCTAATGAACATTAGAATGTTTTGGGGTTGAGTTCTGACCCCTAAGACTTTAATTTGTTCTGAAATGATAAGATTCTGAGCTGCGTGGATATGCTAGGTTATTTAAATCAGCCTACACACAATGGGATGTTGTTTCACAGACCTCAGCCTATTTTTAAAGAATTATTTTTAAAGGAGTCTATCTAGCCCTACCTTCTTAACTTTCTGATAATCAGCAAAAATAATCCTCTAGAAAAAGAAGGAAAAAAAAATCTCTGCCATAACTTCATTTACATGCTTTGAAATATCTGAATCCTGCATCTTTCTTTGTTGCTTCAGTATATCTGGTCTGTTACCACACCCAGCTAGCTTTTCACTATTTTAGTTTTTCTTTGTGTATATTTCAGCTAGTGCCTTTTATCTTGAACTAATTGCTTGCCATGCTTCTTTTCATTCAGTTTGCTTTTCATTCCTTTATTTCTTGAACCTTTCCTATCCACATCCTTTAACTTCCGTTTATAAGACTGTATCAAATCCTTAATCTGTAGGTCTGGGAACCTGCAGAACACAGACAACGTGAAATATGGAAAGCAGTAAAAGGTATTGTGTGCTATTTTACGCACTTTACCTGCCAGAACCTTTATGTCAATATTGACAGTATTGACTTTATTTAATGCCATATAATACTAAAAAAAATCATGAACGAGCTTGAGGAATATTGCTGAGGCATTAGGATGCAATGAGGTCCTGTG
This sequence comes from Struthio camelus, assembly GCF_040807025.1. NCBI lineage: Eukaryota > Metazoa > Chordata > Aves > Struthioniformes > Struthionidae > Struthio > Struthio camelus. Next base: position 7,043,588 of record NC_090982.1, on the reverse strand, counting down.
TTGTATTTAAAAGGTGTCATTGCACAAGCTTTAGTGAATGTTCTTACTCCGCATAGCACACTACAGTACTGCCTAGTGGCACTAGAATTGAATCTTACTTGCAACAGCCTCCAAGCTCCTGGAAGTTCATTGCATGGCAGTGTTTTTTTTCCAAGTCTGCATTTTCACCAGCAGTATTAGTGGGGATAGCCAGAGAAGTTTGCAGACCTGAATTTCACAAAAAGCCTGAAGGAACTGAGTCCCTCAGGAGTCATGTGTTTGCCTCCTACTTTACTGCTGTGGCTCTAATGGCAGTTTTGTTCTACACCACGGTTTCACTCTCGTCTTCCCAAAGACTCTGTAGCAGGTTCTGGTCTGTATGCATGTGTTTGATGCATGTAATCCTATCCTGCTTTCAGCCCCATTTGTGGGTGCTTAGATCTGCAAAGAGAGTGTGCCTTGGCATGCGCTAAGGGTGAGCTTAGCCCTCTTCAGTAGTTGCTATGGGGCAAAACCACATGCAGTGTGGGAACACATGTGTAAGAAAAAACTTCTGGAGTGGGCACTCGAGCTGATTTTAAATCAGTCTTATAAGTTTGGATTGCTATAGATTAATCTGGGCCAAAGATTTAGTCCTGTGGCTATATCATATGATCAAGTAAATCCAGTATTTTCTTTTCTGTTTCATTAAACCACTCACGCACTGTCACTTTGCACAGAGATTGTTTATTTAGGAACTCATGAGTTCTTCTCAGTTTATATTAAGTGCAGTAAGTACTGTGCAGTAGTTGATAGATACTCCATCAGCACCATAAATGAAAGTGAACATGTCGTTTGATACTTTCAATATTTTGGGGTTTGAAAGTAGATGTCCTAAAATGGAGCTATATCCTGTTCTTCCAGAACTGAGTCTTGTGAAAGCACCTGCATTTTCTGTCTGCCTCCATATTTTCTGTGAAGTTGTTTTCTTTGGAAAAATGGATATACAGTCCTCCTCTGTGCATTAGAGGCGGATTTGGATAAATGGATATCGTTAGAAAGCTAGTAGACTTACAATTAAGGAGTGTCTAGGGAAAGAATGTGCATTAGCTAGAGCTCTGGCTAAACCAATGAAAACATTAAGAATTAATCAGTTAGTGAATGTCATCTGGTTTGCTGGTCCTTACTGACGCAAAACTGAAACAGGGGTTATATTTAATTGCAATGGACCTTTGTAATGACATAGTACTAATTGGTGTTGATCAAATGGCCTACTTTTTTACCATGACTAAATGGCAAGGTAATCAACAGTAATGCTGACTTTATTATTTGGAATACTTCACCCCTGATTTTAGGGCTAATTAGTGCTGATACTATTAGAGTACATGCTAATAATTGGCAGTTAATAAATTTCAGATTTTTCAATAGATCGTAGCATTACAATAACCTAGAAGTTGATCATATAAGGGCAATGGGGTCAAACAAAGTTAAAGAAACACTATAACCGTTTGATAAGCTCCTAGAGAACAATCTACTTCAAAAAATAAGTCCTTTGCTACACATTGGTAAAGCACAATAAGAAATTCACTTTTAATTAGATTCTGATTTGAATTAGATCTGCTTGAAGAAGACATTTGAAACAAAATCCTTGAATCTGTGGGAAGCGTGGATGAAGAATCAAAGTTAATATCTTCAGCTGTCCAACACATTATTTGGATAACATGAGAGAACTTTATTTCTGTCAAAATACATTGGTACTGAATGCGTAGGGACCACCAAATAAAATCTAGAATTGTTTGACTCAGATCCAAAGCCTTTTAAAGTCATTAAGAAACTTTCCTTTGGCAGCGGTATGTTTTGCGTAATACAAGGTGTAGATTTGTGTTCCTGGGAATCTGGTCCAGTAAGAAGACCATCGTATTCCCCTAGTCAGTAGTCAACTGATCTGAATGCCATCTACCTCCTCTTTGGGCTATATCGCAGCTGAGAACCTCTGCAGTGCTGTGTGCTGTGAAGAATAGTTTCATATCAGGATCAGAGAAAAGACCCATTTTCACTAATAATTAGTATATTGAGCTTTAATTGCCAGTATAAACCATGTAGGCTCCTTGGATAGAATTGAAATAGCAAATGGTTGTTGTCCCTGTAGAGCGACTGAAAGGTCTGAGGGGCTATGGTCAGTCTCTTGCAGCTTCTCACTTCTCCACTTCTGTAATTGCTCTGTAGCTGGCAGAGTAGGAGGATGCTGTCAGATCCACAGTCCTCAATATCCAGCAGATCTGCAAGTTTAAGGAAGTACATGCCCTCCAGAAACCTTGGTGGTACAAAGTGATGTTCTATTGTGGAACAGAAGAAGGCTTAGAGACAAACGCACAGCTAGCCTTTTGGAGAACTGATAGACTGCCCCTGTGCTCTTGCTAGTAAGAATTTGAAAAGCTGGAACACAAAGCAAGTGGCAAGCTCTGCAAACTGTATTTATCTGTGATTAATTTAGATGGTGGGATTTTAGAGGGACTGAACGAAATTTATGGAGTGGGCAGTGTAAGAACGGCTGGAAAGCATTATGGAGAAAGGAACACTACAATGAGTATTTAGACACTTTCTGTATGATACTGGGTTCTAAATTAGCCATTCCCTCAGCATACAGACCCAGGTCTGTATTTATTAAAACCTAATGCCTATCGCATTAATGGACTTTTTCCAAGGTGGAAGACAGTTCTTAGGAGCTGTCCCATCAATTTTGCATTCCCCTGCAGTATTTCTTAGTCTTTATATTAAAAGAGAGTGAAAAGACCCTAATCTGGATTACGCCTCTTGAGAATACAAAGGAGCCCGTAAGACTTGAGACCAGGCCAGGCCTGTTTTTTTAATGCTTTCTGTTGCAACCAAGATTCCACAATCATCAGCATAGTTTTGAAGGTGACTTGGAAAACACTGTGACTGCATAGCCCTAGTGTTTTCCGAAGAAATTGGAATGACATAATCAAAATGACTGTCTTCAACATCAGGCTAAATGTATGCCAGTGCACAAGATAGCGAGCAAAGGCAGGCCACAATGCACACTCTACTCAGTGAAGTGTAATCAGGTTTCTCTGCAAAACCAAGGGATCTAAAGCAAATCAGATATTTTTGGAAGTATAAAAATGCAACAAGTAAACAAAACAGCTCTGAGAACCTTGTCAGGAGTAAAGAAATTCATGCTTTAGTTACAGAGCATTTTCTTGAAATCTTCCAAGATTCACCATGCATTTTGTCACAAAACAATGTAAAAAAAACTTGACGATTTCATTTTAAATGCCAGCAGTTGCTATTGATCCCAGGAGCAAATCTTTGATATCAATTATGTATACAAAAACGGAGTACCATACGATTCCCTAGTGTTCATGGGAAGTGCTTAAATATAAGCAATAGAATTCTAAGAGAACTTTTTGAATAGCTATTTTTTGAAAAGTTCTTGCTCAATACAAGCCAATTTGCCCTGTAAAGAAATTCCAACTTCTGTCTTGCTCCCCTACATGGACGTTTTGCAAGAGTCCACAACATCCCGCATCAGACACTACATTTTAGTGTACCTTGGCTTCAACTCTACAGCCTGTCCATTTTCTAAAAATGTATGTTGGCTCTTACTTCTGTGGAAGAAAACTACAAATGGACAAATCCAATATAAAAATCTTAAAATGGCCAAGAGGATTTTTGCAGACTTTGAATTCTATTAGAATGATTCACATTTCATCTTATTTAGGGAGATCAAGGGAAAAGTGATGCTCTATCCTGCAGGTCTACAGATTTCTTGTGTAGTACTTAGAAAAATTTCCATTTGATTTGGGATGTACCTTAAAGTCTCACAGATGCAAATCCATAGCTGATGTAAATTATATTCACCTCTGTCCCTGGAACTAGACCGGTTTATACAAGCTGAAACCATTGCCCACTGTCTTTGAGTCCTTTTACCATTAGCTCAATAGAGGCTAAAAATCTGTTTGATTCCCTGTACAAGTCCTCTGGGTTTGATGAAGCAAATATTGAGGACTGTTACGAGAGCACTAAAGTGTCATCACCAAAAACAAAACACTTTTAAATTTCTCTGCTGTCCTGAAAATATCCAGGCAGTGTTATTTCCCACTTCCGCCAGCACTGCCTTTTATGCCTAGTATATATTAAAATCAGTTTAAAAGTTTTACATCTATTTTGTGCAAGTAGGAAGTGTGGACTTATACATTTTGTTCTGCAGAAAATCTGAGTAGATTCTCCAGCGGTTCTCAACTAGACATAGTCATTCTGAATTTATAGCGCATTTTATTTGCACTTTTTTGGTTAGTATTTTCTGTATATATTTCAGGAACGATATCTAATTGTAGAAACAAAACGATGCTAATGATAGTTAGCTGTCCAATGTCTGTAGTCTATTTTCTGGAGGCTGATGAGAAGGTTATGTTTTTCCTACTGAAAAGTAGAAACATGGCTTTTCTACTTTGAATTAGTCAATAGAATGGCTAATCAACATAACTCCTTAAAATGGCTTGATTCAAAGTTTATATGGAAGTTCAGAGCTATATTTACAAATAAGGCATACTAGAAGAGCAATGAAAGAGAAGTGAAGGATGCTTTCCATTTGTTTCTTTGGAACTAATTGTCTTTCGTGAGGCACAAAAGAACTTTGTGATGCAAGAGCAGAAGGGAAGTAAAATTAATCACGTTCCCCGTGACACAGAGAATAAGGAATATATGGCCTATGTAAACTCAGACCTTCAGTGGCTTAAAAACAATTCAGTGCATCTTTGCCTGAAAGAAAACATTAGAGTTTGTCAAGCGCAAACTAAACTTCACAAGACTAATCTAGCAATAACTGACATCCCAATCGTGCATTGCTTACAGTGGATTTAAGAACCTTGATACGCCAGCTTCTTGCCAGAGGAGAAGTTGAGTTCAATAATATTCGTGTTATCACAGGAAGGCTGACTAATGTCATTTACATTCAGTGACACCTTTGTGTGTGAATCGTTCCGTAAATTATACATACTGGTAGACTTAATGCCATAGATACCCTTTCAATATAGTTTTCTCTAATTCTCTATATACTGCATTTGATCAGTGAACTATCTGAAGAGAGGAAAGCAATGCTTAAAGTAGGAAAATATATCTAATCAAAATGGTTTGTGCATTGTCCACTGTGGCAGCGCTGCAGCATGGAATCCTATGTGTTCAAATATTAACTAGTCAGGAAACTGCTAGAGATCTTAGGCTGTAATTGACCCTTTTGTATGTCACTTGATTATAAATGGCCATGAAAAGCATACTGAATATAAATCAAGCCCTTAAGGCATAGTATCAGAATTTCACAGAGGTGGATGAAGGCCATAGTAAACCAAAGTGTTGTGGATTGTTACTTAATAGGCATGTAGACCTGTGTAGTCTCCTAACTTTTACTTTGTTCAGACCCTTGAAATTCCAGAGCTCTGCTCCAGCAGACGTGTTTCTCTGCTTCTTTGTGACTAGCACGAATGGTGGGGAAAGAGCAGAGAGTGCACTAGAGAAAAGGGCAAAAGACATCAATTAAAATCAAAGCAGAAGGTGGAAAAGAAAAAAAAATTCTCCAGGTTGTAAGCACACCTCTGTGGTATTATTATTCTGAATGTTATTTTGTGTCCTGATTGATTAGAATGGACCTCCAAGCCTGACCCTGAGTTGGTGTCAACTGATTTAACTTGGTTACTCCCAAATCCTGAGATATACTCATCTGTGCCAATTCAAAATTTGTATTAATGCCTGACAGCTAGGAGTACCATTCTGCAAATGTCTCCAGAAAACTTCATTTAATTTGCTGTGGCAAATAACAGGAAGTAGGTCTAGGATCATAAAGGAGAGGCCATTTGGTTCTCTTTGTTGGATTGTGAGAGTTTAATAATAATAATTAATAATGACTAATTTAATAATTCACAGAGTTATGTCTGGAACATTGTATTGTGTATCCAAATTATTACTTTGTTCTTTATCCTTAATTTTCACAATTTATTTCATCTGTCATTCAAATGATTTGTTTATTTAAAAAAATAAGGCAATTACAACTACTCTTTTCCCTTGACAGTCAGTCTGAAAATCTGGAGACTAGGATAATGCTTTGGCAATGTTTCAGTGATGACATTTCAGTCTGTGGAGACACTCCTTGCCCATCTGTGCTTTCTGAAATAACATACATCCAGCTTTTCAGCATCAATATGTCTAGGATGGTTTTTGTTTCCAAAAGAATTTATCTCTGTGTTGAGGTCACACCTGATGGTGTTCTATAAAACTTCTGCTAGCCTGTAAGTTATTTTTTCAGGAGCAGAGAACACAGCTCTTCTTTATAGAGTTCTAGTTAATACTCCATAATATTAATAGCATTACACTGTGTCCTCTTAGGATGTTTTGAGGACTGAGCGCAACTAAGAATTTTGGAGTGTGTCTTTAGTAAGTGTATAGTTTAAGAACATCTGTTCTTTCCTGTAACTGGAAAATAAAGCAAAGACTTAATATGCACTGAATACATTAAAAAGGACTGTCAGAAAGAAGCTAGAACTTGACAAGCCAAGGGCTTGCTTCTAATGCATGGACAGCTGTAAGGTTTGTTTGACTCGTGTGGCCTCATATGTACCTTACTAAGCAATCCTGGAAAACGTACAATGTATTGACTGTTCGGAGGCTCCTGAGGTCCTGAAGCTATTTAACAGGCATCTCAAAGCAGCAGCTCTCCCATAGTAATATTACTATAACACAGCTATAATACTGCAGAGTGCTATTGCTGTAATGATGTATTATAGAAAATGTGGTACTGGCCAGAAAATCATCAAGAGAACTCATAAAATATTTTTTAACCTTTTGTTAATTTTAAGGCTCCAATATTACCTAATTTACTTATTGTGTGAGAGAAGGGGCTGAAGTCAATTACATGATGGACAATGAGATCTGTGTATGAGTCTCAGCTTCGCAATAAATTATGGGTGATGAAAGACAGAGATTTAAACTGTAAAGCCTGTATCTAAAAGCTGACAAGGTATAACACAATTTGAATGAGTGACAGGCATTGCTGTTCAAACGAAAGAAAAATATTTGAAGCCATGGCCACTCACATTGAAAAATCTCTTTACAAACTATGGTCTAAATCTTTAGTTTTCCATTAAGCAAACTCCAGATTTGCCTGTTTGAATTTTACCTCAATAATTCTTTTTTCTTGAAACAAAAATAAATCTATACAAACACTTCTCTTCTACTAAAGCAAAGCTTAGTGTTTCACACATTATAATGGAATACTGCAGCATGTAAGTAAAAGATGCATTACAAGTGTGAACTGACCTAAGCCTATCAAAGTAGTTCCAGTGTGCAAAAGGTGCAGAGATACTTCAGTAATAGTTACCTATGTGGAAATTAGGTACAGAATTAAATATATCAAGAAGTGTTTGAGTAATGGAGAATGGTCTATGACTGCTAGGAATTACTAGCTTCTGCAGAGCGATGAAATGTCAAGCCCACTTATTTTGCTAGCATATGAGGTACATATAATGTCTTAGCTCACAGATCAAAGTTTCCTGCTGGTTAAACTATAGTAGCAGTTTGCTGTCAGTAAAATGAGTGAAATCAACAGAGGGATTTTGCTTTGTTTTGTGTCTTATGCAAAAGAAAACTCATAAATATTTCTGTCTTGTTATGAGTGACATTCTGTTTGCACAGTCGAAAGAACAGCAAGGCACAGGCTGATGGAAAGGCAGTATGGTAACTGATTGTTCAGTAGTCTTCAATCAACTCCACTTCAAATACATTAATAGAATATGACCTTTTTAATGTATCTTAGCTGTAATTACAACTCCAAATGGATTGCTATTAGATGATAAATACAACTAAATATAGTTCCTAAACTCCTTCTTTATAATCAGCATTAAAAATGGTGCAGCTGAGTCTGGAAATTGGCTGTTCACAACACCTTATGTTCACAGTGAGCTCTTCTTCATTGACACCCATATCACTCCACGGGGATGATACAAGCTATTTTTAACTTCACAGATTTAAGTGAGGACAAAATTAGTCCTTTCTATCATACAGAAAATGTGCATATATCTTTGTGACCTGGATATTTCTAAAAAAAGCTTAACTTCACCCGATTTTTCTGTTTTTACCATTCCACGTCGATGTCTTCATGACGACATATTGCTAGGTGAGACTCTGAATGACTATGACTGAAATTTATGTCCATGAAGTTGAAGTTATAGTATGTGCAATCTCTTACTGCTTCATAATGAGAGGATTCTCGCTTAGGTAGCTGGAGCAACTTCTAAAGTCAGACATCAAAACAACCAAGGGAAAACTGAGGCAGAAAATCCACTGAACCATGCAAAACGTGATAATAGATGCATAGATAAAATAGTATTGCACAGTATGTCTATGTATGCATTTTTGTAAGCCCAGATACTCTGTAAGCACCTGGTAGAGCTATAAAATCCTCAGGGAGTGTTTTTTATAATATTGTGTTTGTTTTGAATCAAAGGTCTGTGTATTGGCCATTGGAAGAGTTTGAAGCCTCATTTTATCCTTTCTGTCAGCATATCAAGGCAAATCTAACCCTGCTTGCATGTGTCTAAACTGCATGCTCTGTGCTGCATCCCCATCTCCACCCCTTCTCTCCAAGCACTTGGAAGGAGAGGTGTGATAGCATATACCACTGCTCCCTCTCTCCTTGTTCGCTGAGGTTTCCTTCAGTGGAAGCCTGGGTGCACTCCAGGAAAGCCCAACATGCAAGTTTCGTTCTAGCACGTAGTTTTTACACGTATTCTCAGAGCTGGGAACTGCAAGATGCTTCCAGGTCCCACAGTTTAGATGGAACCTTCGTTTATCAAATCAAAATGTTATTCACATAGCCCTTCTACACAGGCAGCTATGTTTCACAAAACACAGTCAATATAATAACAGAGTTGCCTTAGATCCACTGCTCTTGGCAACAAAAATTAATACATTATATTTGACCTCAAAAACTGGCAGTTATAAAAGCTAGATTCTTGACACTTCAGGCATGCTTACTTAAGAGGTGTGGTGTCCAAAACAAGTCTGCTCCCTTTATTTTTGCTTCTGTGAGAGCAGCAGCTAGAATCTTAGTCACGGTGCTGCCTACAAGCCCTTGGGATCTATAGCATTGCTGATACTCCTTGCACAAAAGAAGTGCAGCTAGTTAGGACACTGGCCTTATCCCACATCAGCTTTCCGTTCAGAGTTGGTACTCAGGAAAGCATGTGCTATGCCTAGAATAAAGAAAGCCTTTTTTCACTCTCTTCCTCACAAAGCATTCTGCCTGCTTGTATTTTTTGTAGGATGAATTCCGCTGGGAACTATCTGCATCTCTGAACACCTCTGCAGTTACAGTAGAGCCCTATAAGTTAGTGATGCTTAGAGCTCTGTGTCTGGAAAATATACTCAGTGATACAATTTTATACCTTACAGAATTCTCAGTGGCTGTGCAGATACTTCTCTCTAGCTCTGTCTTTTCATATCCTAAAAATAACTCTCTCTGTATATTGGAAATGGTAGATACCTATCTTTCTTGGCTCAACTGTTTCATCTTTTCAGAAGAAAAGCAATCACTCACACACACTCATAAATTAACTTGACAACCCACATACTGGGATTACCATGGTTTCCTGAGCTGTTGAACTTGTTCATGATTTCTGAGTCCCTGCAAGTAGAGACCAGAAGGGAACATTTCAAGCCCCCAGGGAAAATCTTTTGCTTTTTTATTTTTCAGATTTACCAGTAACACACTCTGTGAGATGATAGTTATGAGCTCCTTTTTCTTAGTAGAGTCATTATGCTAAAGAAGCCTCCTGTGCTTTCCCTCCTATAAAAATATTCTTAGTAAGGTGGTTGAGATCACTGCTGGTTCATTTATCATATTCACAAAAAAATGCTAAGTATACAGGTTTGAAGAGTATTGAAGTTTACAGCTGAAAACAAGAAGGGATTTTCTCCATCCTTTTCTCCCTTTCTCAACTTTCTTGACCCCTGGCATCTGATGTGTGAAATGAGAAAAGTTTGAGTAAATTAAGACCATAGATAAGAAGCCTAATCTGCAAAGTCATTACTGAAAGTTCAAAGAAATACAGGAAGGTTAGCAACTTGTCCAGTCCAGTTGCCTACTGCCTTATCTTACCCTGTCCTAAACACCTGTAACTTTTTCAAAGACATTTCAAACAAGTAGTTTCAAAACAGAAAATAATCTCAAAAATATCGAGGTAACAATACGCATTCTCAGTTTTCATTCCTATTGACATGCATTATCAGTTCCCACTTTCATAGGCTTTGTCTTGTGTATCTTGATATTCCTTTCAGAAGATTTTAGCTTGGATTTTGTTTGATCATCCGTTTCAGAAAAGCTGAAGGTAAGCAGAGTGCAACATGTCACTTCTGGCTCTCTGATTCCAGAGAACATGTGGATGGGCTGAGATATATTTTGCTGACTTCAGATGCTATGATTCTCTCTTTGGTTATGCTGTTACAGCTCTCTAACTGGAGAACCCTTGAGAGAGACCTGCGTTGAAGAACTCAGATGGTTTTATGTATGTAAGAAAATCCCCTTGGTATTTTCCTGAATTGACTGTTTACCTTGATTTTATCCAGCATTACCTAGACAAGTACACAGTTGTGCTAGTGCAGTTCCCCAGTTTTGGAGGGCTTTGTGGCTATTTGCTTGATAGTACTTAACTCAGCTTGACACCAGGGATAAGATACTCAGACCCCAACTGAATCCAGCAGCTCTTTACCCTCTTTACCTGGGAGCTTGCACCATCATAGGTTTACTGAAGGCTGAAGTCTGGTAAGTCCTCAGTGTATGAAAACGCCTTGATGACTCTGTAGAAAACTCCTTCACTGTACAATTTTGGATCATGGAGATAGACTGACTCTACCTGACAAGACACAAGTGCAATGTCCCACTTGGATTCATAGAGGAGCTACATTTTTCACAGGCTGATGACAAACTTCACCTGTTTATCCATGCTTGCTTCTGTCCATACTGCTTTCCCTTTGGCTGCAGGCAAACATAGTTCATCTTCACATTGCAGAATAATCAGATCTCTTTTCTTCTGAGGGCCATGTATACATTTTGAAACGTAAATTTTGTTATTTTGAAATGCCTGAAGAACTTATTCAAATCCTCTAAGTCTCTGCAGTTTATGTCCTATAACATTTCTGATTCTTTTTGCATGCGCCTAATTCCTATTCCAACCAATAAAATAAACAAGAGGGGGAGGGAAGCACATTTATTCAAATTTTACAGATGAAGAACTAGAAAATTGTGATTGATTGCCATTTTTAGATAGCTTTTGATAAATAATCCTTTGCATTTATCTAGGATGTGAACTGTAGTATTAGAAACCAGTGCAATGTCAGTTAATTGTTCCTTGAAAGACTGACCTGGCAAAAATATCTGTTTTTTTTTTTTTTCAATCTATCTCTGTTCATGTGTTAAACTCTTAAGAAAATTAATGAGAACTGCACTACCTGCTGTTTTCATTTCTGCTTTGAAAATCTCTTGCTGCTGCTTAATTCCAAGGAATGTAAAAAATTGTAATTTGCAATATTAGTTGGCATGATATTTACAAAGATTAGATATTGATTTTTGGAACAAAACTCAGTGCTTCACATGTTGAAGGCTGTACTCTATATATGTTGAAGTCTGTATTATTTCCTTGAATATCAGTGCTGCCTTGAGCCCAGACCAGGCATGCGGAGGAAAGTGACAAAGTTTGTGCTGTTACATCATGGTAATAAATTCTAGAAATCCCACAACCGTGCAGGAAAAGCATGAAAAAGAAAAAAAAAAAGGTTTTATACATAAGTATTTATATATGTATACATGTCATATATTTATATACATATATACATATACATGTGTGTATCTGTGTGTCTGTGTGCGTGTATATATCTGCAAATATATTTGTGAAATTGGAGCAGTTGCTAAGAAAATAACAGCAACTTTGCTTCCTGGGTAGTGCCACCAGAAGCTGCTTTGTAATTTTCACAACATGAGCTGTAGAATTGAGAACTTGGCTTGAAATCCATTTTACTGCCATTACAACTTCGTTTAAAAAGCTGTAACTTGTATTGTTTTTTTTTCTTATTAATAATAGCTCTAAATCATAATGATCTAAAACAAATTTTGTTTCAGCCACTGTGCTCTTATTTGACTCTCAGTTTACTTTTAGACTCCAGCTCCTCCATTCTCACCTGACTCTAAGAATGGCATTGTCTTGGCTGAGAGAAAGCCTTACTCTTTACAAATCCTAATGAACTATAACTATTTAGCCAGCGGAGGGAAAACATCTGCTATGGATTTTCAGAGCAATACCATCAATATTGCAGGAAGCTGAGCAAATCAGTAGGCAACTGGAAATGTTCTTCAGTAATTTTGTGGTGTTAGCAAATGAAGTGAAATACATGAACCTATAAACTCATGGGAGCAGCTGTGAGCGCTGCATTCACAGAGTACTGATACTCTCACATCCTGGCTCACAGAAGAGCCAAGATTTCATTCAGGCTAGGGAATTAGATCCAAAATGTGAAAAGAATCATGCCAAATTTATCCATGAATAAGTCGTTCTGATAGGTAGAACTTAGTACAATTTTCTGTAATAGGATTTGTAAAGCAAAGAGTAAACAGCATTAAATTTTGGCTGTGTCTTATTCTTTATTTATTTGCTAACATTACATACATGGTAAAATGTATTTAATGCAACCCTCCCTTGATATAGAACTGCTCCTGGGAGTCAGAGAAACATTATGCTTTATCTGGAAGAAGCCTACAAGCAGGATCTGAAATGCTTTTGTTTGGAACCTAAGTAATGCCTAAGGTAAAACTGCAGTGCTAAAGCAACAATAATTGGCTCCTCCTGGCTTTGCCTGCTGAAAGAAATTGAAATTAATTGACTTTCAGAGGGAATAGTCATGGAGCAGCAATTGTCATTGCTGTGACATTGTGTATTTCTGTATCAGGTATCTCTCATAAGCTAAGAGAAAATGTTGTCATAAATTAGAATATGATCTAAGAATGCATTTCATGAAGGGAGGACAGCAGATATGATGAATATCACATGCTCAGTAGTAGGGTAATGCTGAATGGTGTTGTGCAGTCTGTGCATATATAGTACAAAGGACACAGAAGTATACTGTTCTGCTAAATGCAATGGAACTTGGATGATAGCTTATTTTTTGCAGCATAGTAAGAGTATCTCCAGCAGTAAAACAGAGGCTGAGGCATTTATTATCCTAGGAAATGGATGTTTAAATGATATTTTGAGATTTTGGGAGGTGCATGCTTGAGATGTTGGAGGTACATGAGCACAGATAACAGAAGCAGCCAACAGGTACAGCAGTTTTCACAACAGGTTGGACAGAAGAGTGAAAAGAAGGGATCTTTATCTCAGTTCAGAGCAGCATACAGATATGGTTGTGACACATCGCAGGACACATTTCCCAGCAGCTGTTGGAGTCACCGTCCCTGCTATGTCAGAGGCTTTGACCTAGACAGACCTTCTGATAGAGGATGCAGCTCTGGATGCCTCAGGGAGGCTGCAGGGAGTGCCTGAGGCCTCTCTATGAGGCTGGGGCTGACAGTCACCATTCCTTCAGAAGGTGGCTGTTCTTGAAGAGCTGTGTCACCAAATAAAGAAGGGAGTCAGCAGGCTCTGTAGCATCAGAGGGGACGAGCGAGAGATAGACAGGATCTTCTCAGAGATCCCAATAGCTTCAAGAGCCCAATAGCAGTAGAAACACAGGGGGAGTCTGTGCCTTGCAGGACTCTAAGTGGTGACTCCGGGGAAGGTGAAGGCTGGAAGCTAGTGACTTCTCATACCAGGAGGAAGGCCTATGCTCCTGAAGGATGGCAACTGTTGAACAGGTTCACTAACCTCAAAACTGAGGAGGAGCTGGGCATGCTTATAAGTGAAACATCTGGGCTGACAGATCCTGAGCCCTGTAGGAGCACCCTGGTAGTGGGTGACTCACTGTTGTGGACAGAGGCACCCACCTGCTGACCTGACCTGTCAGCAGGTTTGTTGCTTGCTGGGGGCTCAGATCTGGGATGCTGTGCAGACACTTCTCAGACTTTTCCATCCTGCTGACTACTACCCCCTGCTGCTTTTCCATGGGGCCACCAATGATTCTGCCAAGGGCAACTTGGAAAGTAACAAACGACTACAGAGCTCTTGGGGTGGTGGTCAGGGGTATGAGGGCACAAGTGGTTTTCTTCTCGATCCTGCTAGTAAGAGGAAAGGCTGTAAGGGGGAGTAGACTGATATTGAATGTCAAAAATTAGCTGCACATCTGACATTGGCAACAGGGTTTTGGTTTCTGTGATCATGGGATCCTGTTTGAAGATCGACATCTGCTTAGGAGAGATGGAATCCACCTCCGTGTGCAGGACAAAAGCATCTTTGCCAGAAGTCTCGCCAACCTGGTACGGAGGGCTTTAAACTAGAAAGACAGGGAAGGGAAGAGTTACAGGGATGTCACAATCAACAAAACAAACCTTAAGTGCGGATATCTCAAGCATTTGCATGCAGGCAAGGAAGTCCCTATAAGACAACACTATGGGTAAAACTCTTGAGAAATCAGCACACTCCAGTTCCACTCTGTAGTGCCTGTACACAAATAAATGCAGCATGGGGAATAAACAGGAGGATTTTGAGATCTGTGTGCAGTTGGAGAACTATGATCTCTGTGATTATGGAGACGTGGTGGGATAGCTCACATGACTGGAATGCTGCAATGGATGGATACAGGCTCTTCAAGAAGGACGGGCCAGAAGACGAGGAGGGGGATTGCCCTTTAAGAGAAAGAGCAGCGGGAATCTATGGAGCTTATGGGTAAGGATTAAGAAGATATCAATATGGGTGACATATTGGTGTTGTGGGTGTTTGCTACAGGTCACCTGATCAGGAAGAAAGAGCAGATGAGGCCTTCTACAGGCAGCTGGAAATAGCCTCATGTTCGCAGGCCCTGGTCCTCATGGGGGACTTTAATCACCCCGATATCTTCTGGAGAAACAATACTACAGGGCACAAACAATCCAGAAGGTTCCTGAAGAGCATGACGACTTCTAGATACAGGTGATAGAGGAGCCAAGGAGGCGTGCTGCTCTGTTGGACCTTGTACTTACAAACAAGGAAGAGCTGACTGGGGATGTGAAGGTTGGGGTCAGCCTTGGCTGCAGTGACCACGAGATTGTGGAGTTCACAATCCTGAGAGGAGAGAGCAGGGCAAAGAGCAGGTTCACAGTCCTGGACTTCAGGAGAATTGTACCTCTTAAGGAATCTTCTTGGCAGAATCCCAGGGGATAGAGTCCTAGAAAGTAGAGGGGTCCAAGAAAGCTGGTTAATATTCAAGGATCACCTCCTCCATGCTCAAGAACAGCCCAACTCAATGAGCAACAACTTGAGGCAGGGAAGGAAACCCGCATGGATGAACAAGGAGAGCCTGGCAAAACTCAGATTTCAGAAGCAAGAGTACAGAAGATGGAAACAGCCACAAGTAATCTGGGAGGAATGGAGGGACATTGTCCTGGGAGTAAAAGGGCCAATGCCCACTTGGAGTTTAAGCTGGTGAGGCACGTCAAAGATAACAAGGAAATAACAATAACAAAAGGAAGACCAGGGGAAATGGAGCCTGCTGCTGAATGGACAGGGCCATGGTGACAAAAAATGTAGAAAAGGAAGAGATCCTGCCCCAGTCTTCATTGGTAAGACTGGCCCTTAGGAATTCTATGCCCTGGAAACCAGGGAGAAAGTTTAGAGAAAGGAAGACTTTCCCTTGGTGGAGGAAGATCAAGTTCAGGATCACTTAAGGAAACTGGACATACACAAGTCCATGGGCCCTGATAGGCTACACCCACAAGTGCTGAGGGAGCTCGAATAAGAGATGTCGTGGAAAGACTGCCAAGACTTGTCCATGCATCAGACTACTACCCTCTGCTGATCTTCCATGTGGGTGCTAATGACACGAAAGGCAAACTGGAAACCATCAAACGGGACTTCAGAGCTCTGGGAATGGTGGTGAAGGGTCTGGGAGCCCAGGTCGTTTTCTCCTCAATCTTGCCTGTGAGGGGAAAGGACAGGAGGAGGAGTAGACGAATTTTCCAAGTTAACAGCTGGCTGCGCCGCTGGTGTTGGCAACAGGGCTTTGGTTTCTATGACCATGGGACCCTGTTTGAAGATCAACAGCTGATGGGGAGAGATGGGATCCACCTTACCAAGCGGGGCACGCGCGTCTTTGCCAACAGATTGGCCAGCCTGGTAAGGAGGGCTTTAAACTAGGCAAGATGGGGGAAGGGGAGTGGTATAGTGGCAGGGGAGTCAGTAAAACACCGTTCAAGTCAGGATGCCTCCAGCGGGTGCATACAACCAGGGGAGACAGCATGCAACATGGCTATGGAGGATCCTCTTGCACCTCTTCTGGGAAGCCTGTGTGCTTGACTGGCTCTCTCAAATGCCTGTATACCAATGCACGCAGCATGGGGAATAAGCAGGAAGAGTTAGAGATCTGTGTGCGGTCGCAGGGCCATGATCTCATTGCAGTGACAGAGACATGGTGGGATAGTTCACATGACTGGGATGCTGTCATGGATGGCTATGTGCTTTTTAGGAAAGACAGGCCAGGAAGGCGAGGTGGTGGAGTTGCTCTTTATGTGAGGGAGCAACTAGAATGTATGGAGCTCTGCCTCGGGGTGGATGAAGAGCAAGTTGAGAGCCTATGGGTAAGGATTAAAGGGCAGGGTAACATGGGTGACACTGTTGTGGGGGTTTACTACAGGCCGCCTGATCAGGAAGAAGTCGTCGATGAGGCCTTCTACAGACAGCTGGAAGAAGCCTCACGATCACAGGCCCTGGTTCTCATGGGAGACTTCAACCACCCTGACATCTGTTGGGAAGACAGCACAGCTAGGCACAAAGAGTCAAAGAGGTTCCTGCAGAGCATTGATGATAAT
This sequence comes from Struthio camelus, assembly GCF_040807025.1. Lineage (NCBI taxonomy): Eukaryota > Metazoa > Chordata > Aves > Struthioniformes > Struthionidae > Struthio > Struthio camelus. The sequence continues at coordinate 7,026,634 of NC_090982.1, read as the reverse complement.
TTCTTGACCCAGGTGGTGGAGACGCCAACGAGGAGAGGTGCAATGCTAGACCTTGTACTAACGAACAAAGAAGGTCTAGTTGGAGATGTGAAGGTTGGGGGCAGCCTTGGCTGCAGTGACCATGAGATGGTGGAGTTCAGGATCCTGCGAGGAGGGAGCAGGGCAATGAGTAGGATTGCAACGCTGGACTTCAGGAGAGCTGACTTTGGCCTCTTCGGGGACCTACTTAGGGGAATCTCCTGGGGTAGGGCCCTAGAAGGAAGAGAGGTCCAAGAGAGCTGGTTAATATTCAAGCGTCACTTCCTCCAGGCTCAGGATCAGTGCATCCCTCTGAGGAAGAAGTTCAGCAAAGCGGGCAGGAGACCTGCATGGATGAGCAAGGAACTCCTGGCCAAACTCCAGCAGAAGAAGGAAGTGTACAGAATGTGGAAAAGGGGACAGGCCACTTGGGAGGAATACAGGGACATTGTCAGAGTGTGCAGGGGTGCGACAAGGAAGGCTAAGGCCCAGTTGGAATTAAATCTGGCAAGGGATGTCAAGGACAACAAGAAGGCCTTCTTCAAATACATCAATAGCAAAAGGAAGACTAGGGAAAACGTGGGCCCGCTGCTGAAAGGGGCGGGTGCCCTGGTGACAAAGGATACAGAGAAGGCAGAGTTATTGAATGCCTTCTTTGCTTCTGTCTTCACTGCTAAGGCCAGTCCTGAGGAATTCCAGACCTTGGAGACAAGAGAGGAAGGCTGGAGAAAGGAAGACTCTCCCTTGGTTGAGGAGGATCGGGTTAGAGATCTTTTGTCCAAACTTGACATCCACAAATCCATGGGCCCCGATGGGATGCACCCACGAGTGCTGAGGGAGCTGGCGGATGTTATCGCTAGGCCTCTCTCCATCATCTTTGAAAGGTCCTGGAGATCAGGAGAGGTGCCTGAGGACTGGAAGAAAGCCAATGTCACGCCAGTCTTCAAAAAGGGCAAGAAGGAGGAGCCAGGAAACTACAGGCCTGTCAGCCTCACCTCCATCCCGGGAAAGGTGATGGAACAGCTCATCCTGGAGGTCATCACTAAGCATCTGGAGGACAAGAAGGTGATCAGGAGTAGTCAGCATGGATTCACCAAAGGGAAATCATGCTTGACCAATCTGATAGCCTTCTATGACAGAATGACTGGCTGGGTAGATGAGGGCAGAGCAGTGGATGTTGTCTTTCTGGACTTCAGCAAGGCTTTTGACACTGTCTCCCATCACATCCTCCTAGGTAAGCTCAGGAAGTGTGGGCTAGATGAGTGGACAGTGAGGTGGCTTGAGAACTGGCTGGATGGCCGAGCTCAGAGGGTTGTGGTGAATGGCGCAGAGTCAAGTTGGAGGCCTGTGGCTAGTGGTGTCCCCCAGGGGTCAGTCCTGGGCCCAGTCTTGTTCAATATATTCATCAATGACCTGGAGGAAGGGACAGAGTGCACCCTCAGCAAGTTTGCTGATGATACTAAACTGGGGGGAGTGGCTGACACACCAGAAGACTGTGCTGCCATTCAGAGGGACCTGGACAGGCTGGAGAGGTGGGCGGAGAGGAACCTCATGAAGTTCAACAAAGGCAAGTGCAAGGTCCTGCACCTAGGCAGGAATAATCCCATGCACCAGTACAGGCTGGGGACTGACCTGTTGGAAAGTAGCTCTGCCGAGAAGGACCTGGGAGTGCTGGTGGACAACAAGTTAAACATGAGCCAGCAGTGTGCCCTTGTGGCCAAGAAGGCCAATGGGATCCTAGGGTGCATTAGGCAGAGTGTTGCCAGCAGGTCGAGGGAGGTGATCCTGCCCCTCTATTCAGCCCTGGGGAGGCCTCACCTGGAGTACTGTGTCCAGTTCTGGGCTCCCCAGTACAAGAGAGACATGGCACTCCTGGAGAGAGTCCAGCGGAGGGCTACCAAGATGATTAGAGGGCTGGAGCATCTCTCCTATGAAGAAAGACTGCAAGAGCTGGGCCTGTTCAGCCTGGAGAAGAGAAGATTGAGAGGGGATCTCATCAACGTGTACAAGTATCTGAAGGGGGAGTGTCAAGAGGATGGGGCCAGCCTCTTCTCCGTGGTGCCCAGCAACAGGACAAGAGGCAATGGGCAGAAACTGAACCACAGGAAGTTCCATCTGAACCTGAGAAAAAACTTCTTCACTGTGAGGGTGACAGAGCATTGGAACAGGTTGCCCAGAGGGGTGGTGGAGTCTCCTTCGCTGGAGATATTCAAAACCCGTCTGGATGTGATCCTGGGCAATATGCTCTAGGTGACCCTGCTTGAGCAGGGAGGTTGGACGAGATGATCTCCAGAGGTCCCTTCCAACCTAAACGATTCTGTGATTCTGTGTGAGCTGGCCGATGTCGTTGCAAAGCCATTCTAAAATATCTTTGAGAGGTCATGGCAAGCAGGAGAGGTGTCTGAGGACTGAAAGAAAGCAAATGTCACTCCAGTCTCCAAAAAGGATAAGAAGGAAGAGTCAGAGAAACTCCAGGCCTGTCAGCCTCACCTCCAGCTCTGGAAAGCTGATGGAACAGCTCATCCTGGAGGTCCTCACTAAGCATATGGAGGACAAGAAGGTGATCAGGAGTAGTCAGCATGGATTCACCCAAGGGAAATCATGCTTGACCAATCTGATAGCCTTCAGGGATGGAATGACTGGCTGGACAGAGGAGGGGAGAGCAGTGGATGTTGTCTCCCTGGACTTCAGCAAGGCTTTTGACGCTGTCTGCCATCACATCCTCCTAGGTAAACTCAGGAAGTGTGGATTAGATGAGTGGAGAGTGAGGTGGATGGAGAACTGGCAGGATGGCAGAGCTCAGAGGGTTGTGGTCAGTGGAACAGAGTCTAGTTGGAGGCCTGTAGCTAGCGGTGCCCCCCGCGGTGCCAGTACTGGGTCCAGTCTTGTTCCATGTAGTCCTCGCTGACCTGGCTGAAGGCACAGAGTGCACTCTCGGCAAGTTTGCTGCTGATGCTAAAGTGGGGGGAGCGGCTGAGAGCCCAGAGGGCTGTGCTGGCCTTGAGAGGGGCGCGGAGGGGCTGGCGAGTTGGGTGGAGAGGAACCTGCTGAAGTTCACCAAAGGCAAGGGCAGGGTCCTGCACCTAGGGAGGAAGAAGCTCATGGAGCAGGAGAGGCTGGGGGTTGACCTGCTGCAAAGCAGCTCTGCAGCGCAGCACCTGGGTGTGCTGGTGGACAACAAGTGAAGCAGGAGGCAGCAAGGGGCCCTTGTGGCCAAGGCGGCGCATGGGATCGTGGGGTGCATTAGGCAGAGTGTTGCCAGCAGGTGGAGGGAGGGGCTCCTCCCGCTGTGCTCAGCCCTGGGCAGGCCTCCTCTGAGAGGAGTAGTGTCCCCCATTGTAGGCTCGCCAGAACAAGAGAGACGTGTCCCTACTGGAGAGAGTCCAGCGGAGGGCTACGAAGGTGACGAGGGGACTGGAGCATGTCTCCTGTGAAGCAAGGCTGAGAGAGCTGGGCCTGTTTATGCTGGAGAAGAGAAGACTGAGAGGCGGTCTGACCAACGTGTCCAAGTATCTGAAGGGAGGCTGTGCAGAGGATGGGGCCGGACTCTTGTCCGTGGTGGCCAGCAACAGGACAAGAGGCAACAGACACAAAGTGGAACACGGGAAGTTCCGTCTGAACCTGAGGGAAAACTTGTTGACCGTGAGGGTGAGAGAGCAGTGGCACGGGTTGCCCAGAGAGGTAGTGGAGTCTCCTTTGCTGGAGAGATTCAAAACCCGGCCGGACGTGGTCGTGGGCAATGTGCTGTAGATGAGCCGGCTTGAGCAGGGCGGTTGGACTAGATATATCAGCCTATAGCTTCCTGACTCCTCTTTTTGCCTTTTTAAGGATGGAAAATACAATTCTGATATTCTGATCTGCTAGATTCTCTTCTATTTCCATGAGAGATGAAGGAAAACTACCATTAGCTCTGAAATTGCCAGTCAATTCTCTATCGTTGAAGTCCTTTCCAGAACTCAAAGACTGTTTCAGGCTGCATCTATTTCCTCTCATAGTCCTCAGATTTTTAATGAAAGTGGAAATTACAAGAATAACAAACACTTTGGCTTTCAGTGTCATATTGGTAACTTTCATTCTTCAGTAAGAAGCAGACAAACCCTTCCATCTTCTTAGTACTAATGGACTTGAAAAAAGTTTTTGGGAGTTGCCAATAGTCCTTTGGGAACTCTGAGCCTGTATGCTGTTCTAACTAACAGTGTATATTAGCTTTACTTTTCTGAACTGCAGGGAAAACGGCCTTTGAGGATGGCAGCACATGTACCTTCACTCTATGAATATCTTCCTGCTGTTAAAGACTCAATGGATTAGTTCAATCACTATAACGCACTCACAGAATAAGATGTAATGCAGTTAATTTTATTTCCTCCCATGGTGACAAGTGAAATCCTTTGATCATAGTTTAATACTAGAGGACTTTGAGCCTTGCTCTCTCTAGGAAGGGAGTCTATCTGTTTGTCTGTATCACTCCAAGAAATTTTGCTTGGCAGTTGTCCAGAGCTCACATGTTTCCTAATGTCTGAGAACACAGCTGTCCCTACACATTAAAGCTAGGGCTATTATGATCAGCTGTAGAGGATTTAATAGAGAACAGACACCTATTTCTATAATGCGCTTTATCTCAGATTTCTGGTGCAGTTTCATTAACTAGACTGAAACTATCTCCATATTCATGTGATACTCAGCCACCTGAAAAGAGAAAAGGAACAAAGGTAGAAAAAGCATTTATAGAGGCATCAGCATCAGTAACAAAGGGAGCTATTCTTTCCTCCTTACTCAGCTTTTGCTGCTTATTTCTGTATATAAGAGGGAGGAAAATTCCATTTCTGCTCAAATTGTAATGAATGACACATTACATGCATTCACCTTTTCCAAAACTAAAGATCTTTTGTCTCAAACTTAATCAGAAAACAGAATATCACAGAAATGACATGAGCTCTGTGGCAGAAGTTTCCAAGTGAACTTTTTATGAACATTTTTCATTGTATTTAATAGGAACATAAGAGTTCCCTTTGTGGATCAGATCAGCTGTGCAGTTAGTCCAGCTTGCTTCTATCCTTTGGGAGAAGTTTGAGCAAAACCTTTACTAAGCTGTTACAGCATAGCTTCACTATAGGCAAAAATGTTGTTTTATCAGGCCATGGGGCTTGAGCCTGGAAGCAAAGGGTGTCTTCAGGAGCTTGTTTTTCATACTTCCTACAGCTCTTACAGTACTTGACCAAGTACAAAATTTGATAGAAGCACATTTTTGGTGATTTTTTTTTTTCCCCTCTTGAACTGATGAACAGGCTTACAGTGTGAAATATTTCATTCATTCAGGTTTCCATCTTGCATTTCCATACAGCTCAGGGTAACCTTCAATCAGCACATTCTTTCGAATGAGCTTGAAGTGTTTGTTCTATATTCCATATTGAGCCTGGACTCCTGTCTCCTGCTGACAAATGGCTTGTTAACATAGTTTTTATAAAGCACTATTTGCATTTCTGTGAACCAGGGATTAAGGGCTGTCTGTAGATTAGGAATAATTTATGTCTAATTAATAAAGAATGAGTTTTGTCTCGCCTGCCTGAGATTTAGTTTTGCATGAAAACAACAGAATACTCTCCAGTGATGACAAAAGGAGAGCACACCTCAAGTGCAAATAACATGAAAACATTTAAATCAAAAGCAAGTGTTCTTTTAATAGCTTGTTTACTGACCAGTAAATTAGTTATGACCAGCTAGTGCTCTCTCCTTGGGATACTTGAACATAGCTGGATATTATAGTTAGTTGACCTACTTTGGTCTGCTTCCAACCTTATGTGAAACATTTTATCTTAGCAAAAGTACATTGGCATAATGAACATTTAGCTATACATAATATGCATTGCTAGGAGTTGTTTTCCAATGTGTTGATAAATAACTGTACTGAAATGCAGTAAGAACCAAGTAATGTGGTTTTTAATGAGACCCTTATCTTTACACACAGTATTTTCCCCTTAACTTAAATAATTCATATAAAAAACAGAACTATTCAATAATAATAACATGAGTTGTTTTTGATTCCTAAGTATTTGACTATGCCTTTCTTTATTGTTTCACTGTTTTGCAACTATGGCAGAAATAAGTCTTTTTGTTGGGGGTAGTTTATTTTGGTTGGAGATTATTGGGTGGGCTGAAAGAAGTGCTTTGCTAAAAAATTTTCAATCATTTTAATGACGGAGAAGCCAAAAAAAAATAATATGAATTTGATGACACAGATCTTCTTTGAAATAATGTTCCTTCTCCTCTTCATTAAGAAAGAATTTGACTATGAAGCGACTTAATGAAGAAGACCTTCCTGCAGTATATGTCTACATTGTTTAAAAGACCTACTGTTTAAATAAAACATCAAACCTAGGTCACTTCTGCCCATCGGTAGCATCTATACAGATAATCTCTTTCCTTATAAACCCTTATTTTTCCATTAAATTCCCTTCAAATATTCAGACTGTGTAAATTGTTTATGAATATCATGGGTAAAGGTTGGGGCTGGTGGGGCGCCTGCTGTGATGGGGAAGGCCCGGTGCCAAGCGGTGCCGAGGCGTGGGCAGCGCGGGCTGTCCTGTGGGAGCAAGGTGTGGGGGGCACGGCCAAGAGCCCTGCGCTTGGCGCTGGCGTTGTGGCCACAGGGAGGTGCGGGGGCCCGTGTGGGGCGCTGGGGCCAGGGCCGAGGGAGCCCGAGGTGCCCGTGCCTGCGCGGTGGCAAGGCGCTGGGGCTGCTCGCTGCCCGCGGCTTTGGGAGGGGCGTTGCAGGGAAGGGCCAGGCGAAGAGGGCCGGCAGACAAGGCGGCGGCGGGGACGCTTGTGCGGAGGGCTGTGGGGCAGAGCGCCTGGCGCCCGACGGCCCCGCTTTGGCCGGCAAGCGCCTCGGCTCGCTGGCGAAGCTTTGCGGGCCTGCCCGGGAGGGCTCTAGGCCGCGGCGCAGCGGGGCCCTTTCTTCCTGCTGGGTGGTGGGACGAGCAGCCCTCGCCGGGAGGCTGCTGCTGCCCGGCAGGCGCAGGGCAGTGCGGGGCGGCAGGTCCGGCGACAGCTGGCCTCCGCGCTGCGGGGCAGGCTGGGCGGGCAGGCTGCGCGCACGGCCCGCGGCTGCCGGCGGCCCCGCGGGGGCCCTGGGGCCCGGCCCTGCGCAGGCTGCCCCGCGCCAGCCCGCCTGTGCTGCCCCCAGGGCACCGTCCGGGCCGCAGCGGGGCCTTGGTGCCCCACCCGCCTCTGTGACACGGCCGCGGCCCTGGGGGCGCCGCGGCGGCCGGGGCCCCGGCCCCGCAGTCTCCAGGAGGACAGGGACGGCCCCGGCTGGCAGCGGGCCCAGCTGCTGGAGAAGCAGCCGGAGCGCAGCCCCGGCGTCCCCGGAGGCGGCCAGGCCCTCGGCGGGGCCCACGTCTTGGCGCGCAGGCTCCCCGTCCGCCAGGCAGGCAAGAGAGACGCGGCTGGGGCTCGGCAGCTCCGCGGGGCCCTGGCGGGCCCTCGGCCGCGGCGGGCTGGCCCAGGGGCTGCCGCCCGGCACAGCTGGGGCCGGCGCCCGGCCCCGCCGCTGCCCGGCGGCCCGCCAGCCCCAGCGCCAGCACCCGCCAGGGACCCTGCCCGGCAGGAGGCCCCCGCCTTGCCCCGCGCTGCTGGGCCCGCTCCCTCGGCCTCGCAGCCTCGGCCTGCGGGCAGCGCACGCCCAGGGCCCAGGCCTGAGCGCGCCTTCCCCCCGGGCCCAGCCCCCAGCGCCTCTCCTCCTTCCCGCAGCATGGCCGACGCAGCCGCCGGCTGCCCCGCGGCGCTCTGGCAGCAGCCTCTCGGCCCGGGCAGCCCCTCGCTGGCCGGCCAGCAGCAGCAGGCGCAGCACAGCGCTGCCCAGCCGAGCAGCTCTGCGCCAGAGCCCTGCCCGCTCGGCCCATCGCGGCACCCAGGTGAGTGAGCCGGCCCGGCTGCGCTGGCCAGGCCGAGCGGCGCCGAGCCTCTCGCCGCCGCCTCTGCCACGGCCCCGGCTCTCCGGCCGCCTGCCTCCGCCGCCCCTGGCAGCAGGCCTCTGCCCGCGCGCAGCCTCCTCTCCTCTCCTCTCGCCGGCCTCCACCTACAGCTCTGCCTCCTCTCTGCCTTTCCTCCACCCAGGCTCTTCTGCCTGCCGCCACCTGCACCGGCCAGCAGAGCAGAAGGAAGCTCTGCAGACCACGCACTCACTGAAGGTACCGACAGCACTGCCCTCTGCTCCGTGCCTCCACCTCTCGCCTCTCGCCTCTCGCCTCCTGCCGTGCTCGCCCGTGCCACCCTGCAGGGCTGCTGTGCGAGCAGAGCTGCTCCCCTCCAGCCACCCCACCCCATCCTGGCATCACCGCCCGTGCCTTTCCCACCCTCCGCCTCCCTTCCCCTTCCTTTGGCCTGCGCCACGTGCAGCAGCTCTGCAGCTCTCAGGCCTCCCCCCGGCCGCTGCACTGCAACGGCTGCCCTCCCCAGGCCGCACAAACTCCACTCGCTGGCCTGTGCCTGGGAGCCACCCCAACAGCACTGCCACAACCCTGCCTTCTCCTTGCAGACCCCGAGTGCTCTGGACGACCTGCTGCAGAGGCTGGTGCTTGATCCTCTCCCCTCCGGCCTCCTGGAGCTGCAGAGCATCTTGCAGGTCTGCCTTTTACAAGGGGAAAGCCCTGGAGGGGCCCCCTGCCCCTCCTGGGCAACATCCTCTCCTGCCCCCAAACCTTCTCCTTGCCCCAAAGCCCTGCGAGGACTTTGACCCTTCTTCCGAAGTGCCCCACGGCCCCCCCACCTGGCCCCTGGCCCCTGGCCCCGGCACTGTCCTCTCAGGGCCTCCCCCTCGCTCCAGCTTTCCTCCCCACCGCTCAGCAAGGCACACTCTAACGGGGACCTGCGCAGCCTGCAAGGGCAGCCCGGCCCTGAAACTCTCTTCCTCTACAGCCTTCCCCATGGGCTGTAGCACAGCTTTGCCACTGCAAGCCCCTAGCGAGCTTTCTGCCCCAAAGTCCGCTCGCTGCTCCTGCAGAGGGGTCTGAAGGCCCCTGGGGCATTCTGCAGTGACAGTGGCCTCTGGCTCCCTGCCTGGAGCCAGCCGCAGCCGCTCCGTCTGAGGGATTGGAGAGCGAGGCTGGGGGGGCCTCGAGGGGCAGGAAGGCCCTTAGGAGATGTGCGCCCCTTGCCAGGAGGCCTTGGCGGGCATCCTAGCTCAACGCTGCCAGAGCCTTAGCAGAGCTGCGGCTCCTGGAGCAGCTGTCGGGTCCCAGGGCAGAGCGCTGCTTTTCTTCTCCCAGGTCCTGCTGCCCTTCACACAGTCCCCGAGAGCAGCAGAGCGCGAGAGGGCGTTGAGGGCCATTGCCCGGCTGAGCAAGTCCCTCGTCAGCTCTTCCTCGCTGCAGGTAAGGAGCCTCAGGCAAGATGCAGGCAAGCCCCCGGCACCTACCCCGCCACACCTTGCCCGTCTCCCAGGTCCGGGCTCCCTCAGGGGCAAGCCTGGACGGACACAGGGTAGGGCACTCAGCACGGCTCTGTCGCCAAGACACTGTCCTTGCCCTGTCTCGGTAGGCTTCTGTCTTGAGGCCCCCTGCTCTCCACAGCTGCCAGGCCTGCCCTGGCAGCATGATGTGAGCCCGCGCCTGGCGGCCCTTGCTGACTTGGCTGCTGTCCAGCTGCTGTGGAGCTCAGGGCCTGCAGGGCCCTCTGGCCCGTCCCCTTGCCTGCTGCCCCCTCCCCACGCACTGCCACGGCCCCAGCCCAGCAGCCCCCACTTTGCAGGGAGGCAGCCTCCTCCTCCCCTTGCCGTGGCTGCTGTGCACGGTCACGGGCTGCTCAGGCAGAGGCCAGGTTGCCCCTTGGCGGGGCAGAAGAGCTTGCACTAGGCAGAGCAGGCTGGCCTGGGACAGCCCCTGCCACAGCCTTTGCATGCGGGCTGCGAGCAGGGTCTGGCCCCAGCTGCCCCACCTTAGCCCTGCTGCCACCACTTCCTGCCTCCGCCAGCTCTGCGACCCCTGCCAAGGAGTCAGTGACGACCCTGCCCTCTTGGCAACGGAGGACTTCCGCATCCTGGGCAAGCTGGTGGGGCATCTCCTGCTGTGCTACGCTGTCCAGGAGCAGGGCATCCGCTGGAGGGCTGCGGACGCTCTCCACCTCCTCTACACGTTTGCCCGGCAGCGCAAGAGTAAGAGAAAGCGCGGCGCCTTGCCTCCTTGCAGGCACACACGGCTGTCCAGGCCCTTCCTCGCCTCCCTGGGCCTCATCCTCTCGCTGCTCGCTCACTCCCACCTTCAAGCCTTTTGCAGCCGCTGGGCAAGCCTGCTGCCAAAGGTGCTCTGGCCTACTCACTGCTCTCTGTGTTCCCTCCTGTCTAGGCAGGAAGGTGCCAGAAGATAAGCCAGAGCAGGCCCAGCTCCCAAGGCAGAGGGAAGCTGAGCACATGGGCTTCTGGCTTGCTTTCACCACCAGCCCCAGCCAGCTGACCACGGTAAGGAGCTCCTGCCTTGCCGCCACTCTTGTCCGTGCCATCAGCAGCAGAGCGGGGGGAGCAAACGGGTTTGGCCTCAGCGGGGCTCCAGTGGCCTCCCTCTGCCTGGGGAGAGGCTTCCCCCTGGCGCTGAGCCAGCAAGATCTGAAGGCTGCGCTCCAGGGTCAGCGCAGCCGCTCCAGCCCGCCTGCACACCAGGCAGCTCGGGCTCTGTCTAGCGCCACTGCCCTGGGGCCCTCTTCCCAACTCTGCGGCCTGCTCCTGAGAGCCCTCTTCCGTCCCATCCTCCACAGGACACTCACTGCAGCCCCCGCTCCCAGCTTTGCAGCCAGCTGCCCGCACTGGCCCTGCTCCACAGCTGCTCTCGCTGCTGAGCTCCGCAGCGCCGCCAGGGCGCTCCGTGTGACACGTCTTCCCTGCCCTCCTTCCTCCCACAGATGTTTGGGCCATACCTCGAGCCCTCGGAGAGGACAGACATCATCCTCACAGCCATTGAGGCCCTGAGAGACGGCAGCACGCACGACATGCAGGCGGCTAGCAGCGTGCTGGATGTGCTCCTCATGGAGCCTGCCTCCTGGCTGAAGAAGGTAAGCAGCCTGCGGCTGGACTGCCCTGCACCTTCCTCCCAGCTCCCTTGCTGCCAAAGCAGCTGTGGCGGGCACCCAGCGCCCCTTGAAGCCAGCAAAGGGTGATGGGAAGGGAAGGAGCAGTTCTCAGGGGCGGTGCAGGAAACGGCTGCCCTCCTTCTCACCCGTGTGCCCTCCAGGTGCCCGAGGTCGTCAGGTGCATCTATGCAAACCTGACGTGCATCAGCACGGGGGAAGGCCGGCGCAGCGTGGACTTGCTGCTTCTCCTGCTTACCCACGTGTACCCCAGCGAGGTGGTCGTCAGCCTGCTCAACTGCTGCCCGCCATGTGACAGGTACAGGCGCCAAGAGCCTTGAGGGCTGGTAGCATGTGGGCAGGCTGCCCAAAGACTCTCTGCTTGCCGCACCCAAGGACAACTGCAGGCTATCCCCAAAGGGCAGGGCTGCCCATGCCCTTTCCAGCCCGGGGCCATCTGCCCCAGGCGCGCAGCAGCCAGAGCTGACCAAGTCAGCCGCAGAGCCCAGGCGCCGGGCCCCCGGCTGCCCCAGCGGGAACCTCCGCTCCGCTGTCTGCTGCTTGCCCAGGCTGGGCCCAGCGGGCACTCCAAGCGAGGGGGCAGTGGGCAGGCCGGCAGCCTGCAGCCTGCGTGCCCTGGGGCTTGCTCGGGCCACGCAGCTGTGGCCGAGGCAGCCCTGCTGACTGGGCGCTCGGGGCCTGCAGCATCGCCAGCGCCATGTGGGAGGTGATGGTGTGCCTGCCCAGCACTTTGGACAAGGTGTTGAGGAAGCTGCTCAGCATCTTGGAGGACCGAGTGCTGCTCAAGGGGCTCAGAGCTCTCACAGAGGACACCTGCTTCCTGCCCGTGGCTGTGAGTTACTACCGCGTGCACCAGGCCTCTCTGGCCCTCAGGGCTGGGCTAGCGTCTGCAGCGAAGAAGGCATGGCTCTTCTTCCCCCGCCTCCCCACCCCTGCCCCCAAGCGGTGACCTTTCCCGGGGCATGTGGAGTCAGCCCTTTAGGGTCAGCAGCAGGCCTCCACTGCTTGGGTCCCGCAGGGCTGCCAAGAGCTGCTTGGGCCCCAGTGTGCACTGGCGTGCAGCCGTCCTTTGCCCGCACAGCTCTCTCTTTTCCCCCGACCCTGCATCCCCCTGCTGCGCTCTGCAGACTGGCAACGCAGAGCAGGGCTAGGGACGGGGGCAGGGGCGGCACTGGGACTGGGACTGGGACTGGGACTGGGCCAGGGGCAGTGTCTGGGCCAGGGGCTGGAGCCACTGTACAGCCTGAGCAGGCTACCGAGCCTCAGACCAGGAGCCCAGGCTGCTGTGCAGGACACATAAGGCATGCCACGCTGACCCCGGAGGGCTCGTCGTGCCCGTGTTAGAAGTGGGAGCGCAGCCCAGAGGGCTGCCGCTGGCGTCGCCGTGGCCGTGGCCATGGCCGTGGCCATGGCCTGTCAGCCAGGCTGCAGTCTCCAGCTGTGTCTCCTGCACGCTAGGCCAGTGCCTGAGCCTCATCCCTCGCATACGCCAAGGGCTTTGGCACTGCCCCAGCAATGCCTTGGCAGTGAGAGCTGTCTCTGGGTGTTTTCTGCAGGCAACCAAGGCGCTGTACAGGATCCTTCAGCAGCCCACCTGCCAGCAGACGGTAACAGCGCTCTTCCCCCAGCTCTACATGGCACTGCTCCTGCAGATTTCCTTTGCGGCAGTGTCCATGCCCCGGGACATGAGTGCCTGCTGGAGGAAAGGCTGCCCACGGGAGCAGTCTTCTCCAGCCAGCCCCCTCAGGTGCTGCCTCGCCCTTCTCCTGTCTTTCCCCAGGGCCCTCAAGCAGGGCCGTGGCTCTGAGCGTGACTGGCCTTTGCTCCGCGTGCAGGTCTGCAGTGCAGGCGCTGAAAGCTCTGCTCCGCTCTGCTGGCTACGAGGAGCAGCTCGTCAGCATCGAGAAGAGGGGCGGCTGGCACCTGCTTCTCCAAGCGGAGACTCTCACCAGCGGAATCAGTGTGCTGGCCAGGTGAGAGACCCTTTTGGCCCGCACTGCCTCCGCCTGGCTTTGCTGGGGACGCGGCACCCCGCACAAGGCCCTGCCTCGTGCCTGAGAGAGGCTGCCCAGGGCTCTTGGCTGCCGCCGCAGCGCTTGTGACTGAGGGATCAGGCGGGAAGCGGGAGCTCCTTGCTGCTTTGTGGCGCAGCTTTGACAGCTGTGGCTGGAGGAGGCAGCGTAGCGGGCTGTGGGAGAGAAGGCAGAAGAGGCTGGGCTGCCTAGCTCCTTAGCAGGGGTGCTTGCTTTGCCCTGCCAGGCAGATGAGGACAAACCCGGTTCACGAGCGTTCCTGGATCTTCCACCGGGTGGAAAGGCTTCTCAGCCAAGGGGACCAACTGCAGGAACTGCCTGCCATGGCTGTCTTTGTTGAGGTAGGTGTGGTGGCAAGTAGTGGCGCTCCGCGATGCCTCTGAACGCTGCAGTCTCTTGGAGGCATGGCCGCGGGGTGGCCAATGGCCAATGGAGCCTGGCCAACCTGGCCTTGGCCCATTTGCTGCTGCGGCCAGGCTTGTCACCCCTGCCACCCCCCCAACATCCGTGCCTCCGTTGGGGCCACCTCTGGCTAGTCACTCGCTCCTGCAAGGCAGGAGAGCAGGGCCCAAGGGAACACGAGGGGGCCAGGCCAGCAAGAGCAAGCAAGGAATGTGTGCTGGGTGCCGTGAGGCTCAGGGCATGAGGGCGTCCCTGGGGGCCCTCCGCAACCACGGCCGCCTCCAGCACAGCCTTGCTCTGCGCCTGGTGCCCTGGCCGGCAGCTGCCGGTGGCAAGCAGGAGCTGCCCGGGCCGCGCAGTGCTGCAGGCTCTGCCACTCTCTCCCTGCTGTGTGTCTTCCAGCTGCTGAGCTGCGAGGAGCTAAAAGCCAGCGACTGTTGCGTCCTCTACCTCCTCCAGAGGTATCTGAAGCGTCCCAGCACAGTGATGCGCTCGCTGGTGCTCAGAGGCCTCGTGACGCTGGCCGAGAGAGCGGAGCTGGTGAGCATGGGCATGAGCCAGCAGAAAGCATGCTGGCAGCCTGCGGCTGGGCAGCAGGCCGTGGGCAATGCAGTGCTTGGCCTTTGCTGGGAGTCAGGGGCGGTGCTGGTTGCTGCAAGGTGCCTGGCGCAGCCCTTTGTCAGCCCCCGCGGCCTTCAGGGCAGTGTGGCCGTGGGAGAAGAGCGGGCAGCGCAGGCAGCGAGGAGGAGCCTTTGCTGTCCTGGCCTGCTTGCCCGCCGCTGCTCTCGCCCACCCTCCTCAGTGCACCAGCAACTCCTAGTGCCTGCCAGGAGGCTGCTGCAGCACTTCCTGTGCGCCCTGCAGGGAAGCAAGAGAGGAGGCCAGGGCTGAAGCAGCCGAGCAGGTGTGGCCGCCTGGGCTTTCCTGGCTTGCCCCTACAGCAAGGAAACGCTGTGCTTGCTACAGGCCGGGAAGATGCAGGGTCTGCTGCCAGAGGTGCTGGAGGTGGCGCAGGGGGCCGCCGCAGACGTCAGCAGGAAGGCCCTGGTCGTCTGCGGGAAGGTGCTGCGTCAGGCGGACAGGGCGGCGGTGGGCCCCATGGCTGTGCACCTGGCGCAGAAGCTCGTGCCGCTCTTTGAGGAAGTAAGGCTGGTGTGGGAGGCTGGGCTCAGGCCGTGGCCTGGGGGAGCTTGTGCCGCGGCTGGGTGGGTGGAGGTGGGGCTGGGATGGGAAGGCAGGTTGAGGCGCAAAGGCCTCCGAGAGCTGTGCGGAGCCTGGCCGCAGCCTCTTGTGCAAACCGATGGCATTGCCTTCATGGGTGGCAGGGCCACTTTGCCCTGGCTGCAGACGTGGCCGCCGGCTCCGTGGTGCACAAGTGCAGTCCCCAGCAGCTCTCTTCACACGAGGCGCGCCACTGCTGTTGCTCCGGGTGGGCAGGCAGTAGGTGTTGCTGAGGTGCCACCCTCCTGCGTCCTGCCAGGAGTGCAGCCAGGTGCGCGAGCTCTCCATCTGCTGCTTCCAAGAGCTGATGGAGCTTGTGGAGGGCGAGAACAAGCAGCAGCTGAAGAAGGAAGTGCGTCGCTGCCTGCTCCCGCTCTTCTTCCGTGTGCACGACGAGAGCCAGAGCGTGGCCAAGGTAGAGATGTGAAAGGTCGGCAGGGAGGCGGGGAAGGGCATGCTGGCATGAGCTGGGTGGGCCTGCGCCTGAGGGCCAAGGGCTGCTGACAAGTGGGCTGCCTGAAGGTGTGTCACATGGGGCCCCAGCAGTCGGAGTCCGGGAGGACCAGCAAGAGCTCCCGTCCTTGCTTGCAGCAGGCCCGCCCCACGGCTTTCAGCCTGCCTCCATGCCCCTTCCTGCTCCGAAAGGTTGGGAGGGCTGGGGTCCCCTTGCAGCCCCGCTCCCTCTCTACAGCCCTCCCCTAGTCAGTGCAGCCCACAGCAAGAGTCCCTGCTGAGCCCGAGCTAAGAGCGCCTGAGGAGCTGGGCCCGGACGTTTCGCAGAGCTGCGCTACCTGCTCCAAGAGGGCTCAGCTGCAGGGTGTGGCCAGCGAGGCCGGGACACAGGACTCCCTAGGGACTTGCCAGCTGTCCGCACAGGTGTCCGAGGCCAGGCTTGGACGCGCAATCCCTGTCGAGCAGTGGTGCCGTCCAGAGAGGCCCCGATGTGTGGGCCAGGCCATGCCCCAGCTGCCTAAGGGCAGCTGCCTTCTGCTCAGCCTGGGAGCACAAGTCCTTCCGCCCAGCTCACCGTGCACTAGGCCAGTGAACTTGGTGGCTGCAGAGGGGCGCAGCACATGCAAGGCCTTGAGAGGGACTGCCCAGCACCGCCAGGCTGGCTCGGGAAGAGTCATGGAAAGGGAGATGCCGTCAGGGCAGGGGACTGGCGTGGCATGCGGGGCTCAAGGCTGTGGCCAGCTGGAGCCTGAGCAGAAAGGAGCGGTGACAGAGCAGCAGGGGAAGGCCAGCATGCTGCTGGGCAATTGCCCCAGGCCATGCTTCTGGCACTGGCCTGGCCTGGTGCCTCTGTCACTCCGTGCCCCACAGTCTCCTGGGCTGCTCGACAGCGGGAGCTAGCTGAGCTGGTGGCTGCTGCGTGCCTCTGCGCTGGGCATGGAGCCCAACTGAGACTCTGCCCCCGCTGCTGCATCTTCCCACCACGGGCTAGGCAAGGGGCAGAGCGGAGCCAAGCGGAGGGGCACAGCAGACCTCGTCCCCAAGGCCACGGTGTCATCTGCCTGTCTCTGCTGCTGTGCAGGCCTCTTGGGAAGCCCTGGTGGTGGCTGCAGAGTGCCTGAAGTGGGACCAGCTCCGGGACTGCGCGCAGACAGAGCAGACCTGGAGGACGGGCGAGTGCTTGGTAAGGAGAGCCCCTCAGCACCGGGGCCCAGGCTCCACAAGGCCTGTCCCAACTCGCACAGCTGCCTGTGCGGTGGGCAGCTGTGCCTGTCCCGCCCTGCTCCAGCCCCAGGCCCACAACCCACACCTGTGTCCTGGATGCCTTTCCTCAAGCACCAGTGGGCTCTTCTGCAGGCCCCGCTGCCCGCTCAGACCTCCTGCCAGGAGGAGGTTGCGGAAGGAGAGCCTGGCCCAGCTGGGCCTTGGCAGCACACAGGGCTCTCAGCACTCCCAGGGCACGCTCTGCCTGCAGCTCTCGCCAAACCTCGGCCCCAGGCCAGGGCTGCTGCCTGGCAGGTGCCAGTGTCCTGGTGTGGAAAGGAAGGGCAGGAGGGTGGTGGGAGGAGGGCTTGGCCCAGCCCTTTGCGGAAGGTCTGTGCCAAGCCGCGGGCTCGTGTGCTCTGTCCAGCTGGCGAGAGGCAGGAGGCAAGTGGAAGAATACCTGCGCCAGAGCATGCCCTACTTGGAGGACTCTCAGGCATCCTTGCGAGAGGTGGCCGTGAGGTTCATAGGTGAGGCGCGCCCGCCGCGCTCCCTCTCTTAGCAGCTTGGTCCCAGGCCTGGCAGCAAGGCCCGGGGCTGCCAGGGTCTGGACTGTGTGGTGCAGGGCATGGGCTTGCGGGAGCCGATGATGGGTTGAGGGGAGCCTTGCTCATTCCCACCGCAGCCCTGCCTCGGGCCCTGTGCTTTGTGGGGGAGGCTGAGGCCTGCCAAAGGGGACGAGGGCACTGGAAGGGCTTGGATAAGCTGTGTCGTGCTGGGGAGGGTCAGCAGTGAAGGCTGGTGTGTGCCTAGGGCTGGCCGGGCGGCGCTTGAAGAGCCCAAGGGAGCAGAAGGTGCGGGAGATCTGCAACGGTGAGTAAGGGCAGCGCTGTGCTGGCCACGGTGGGTGGGGAGGGGGCCAGAGCATGGGCAGTGTGCTCCAGGGCCGTGCCCTGGCACAGGGAAACATTTCAAGGGCAGGGGCATTTGGGGGCATTGCTGAGCAGCAACTTCCAGCTGATGTGGTTGCCCCAGCTGCTCCTTGCTCCCGCTGGGAAGAGCTGGGCAGGGCTGGCGCGCTCTGCAGGCTATGCCTGGGGAGGGGGCGTTCTGTGCGCACAGGTGGGTTTGATGTGTGCTCTGTTGCTTTATGTGGCAGTCCTTCAGCCCTTGGAGAGCGACCTGCAGCCCGCAATCCGTTCCCTGGCCACTCAGACCATCCTCATCCTGAGAACTCCAAGGAAAGAGGCACCCTCCGCGTTCCACCTGCAAGCTCTGCGCTGCTGGCTCCGGAGAGCCCGGGACAGGTGGAGCCGTCCTCTGTGCGGAGGCTCTCCTTGAGCAGACGGAGCACGACAGTCCCAGTGCCACGCTGCCCTTGGCATGGGCACCAGCAAGGAGGCTGCGGAACAGGCTGGCTCATTCCAGGCATCTGCTGCAGTTCCGCCCTCAGGCACAGCCTGGCCCCACTCTTCTTTTACACCTGCAGCCCTCTGGGAAGCTTTCCGCAAAGAAGCAGCCGTGTTTCTGCAGCACGCGTGGATGTCTTTTTCTTTGGCAGGCAGAGGCCAAGCGGGAAAGCTGAGGCCCCGAAGGAATCGCACTGGCCCTGAGGGTGGCCTGACGTTCGCTCCTTCCCGCAGCCCGCGGCAGCCTGGAACGTACGGCCACACTGTGTCTTTGGCCCAAAGCACCAGGTGCCCCGCTGGAGCACCAAGGCCAGGCTTGTGCCAAACGCGCCCTCTGCCGAGACACCCCAGGGCAAGAAGAGGCACCCACTGCCTGCAAAGCTTGCATCAGGCATCTCTCTTTGTCCTGGTGTTCTGCTGTGGCCGGCCACCTTGTGCACACGCGGGGCTTGGGCATTTTTGCCCGGGAGGCAGGGGACGAGAGCCGCTGTGGAGAAAGGGAAGAGCTGTGCCAGCGTGCCCTGCAGCCGCTGCGCTGGGCTGCTGGCTGCAGGCTCGGTGCCCCTGGGGGCTTGGGTGGCTCTGGCCTGCTCTGCAGCTGTGCCGCGGGGCTGCCGCTGCTGCGGGGAGTGTGCTGAGCTGCTTTCAAGGCAGGAGCGATGTCCCCCCCTTTCCCCTTTCCCCCTCTGCACCTACCTGACCAGGGTGCAGCTTCCCACGCAAGGCGAGTGGAGCCCTGCACGCAGCCCAAGTCTGAACACGTGCACACCTGGGAGCACGCAGGCCTGACCCAGAGAGGGAGGGAGCAGGCCCCTGCTGGCCTCTCGGGGCAGGTGGGTGAGCCAGACCTCGAGCTGACCAGCAGTTTCCAGGCTTGTGACGCCACGTGCCCCGAGGGAAGCCGTCTGCGTTGGGGCTACTCTCTGAATTGCCACTCCAGGTCGGTCTCTCTCTCTCTCCTCGGCCAGCCTGGGCTCTCAGTCTCTCAGTGCACAAACCAGAACGGCACGCTGAGAGTGCCAGGGGTCGTCGCTGTAGAGCAGCAGCACGGCACTGGCAGGCAGCGGCAGACTGCATCTCAGTTGCCTGCTTTTGCCATGCCTCGTGACCCTTTGCTCTCGCTGCTGAAACAAGGCAGTCCCATTGCCACCTCGCTTTCTTGGTTGCTGCCTTTCCCGTCTTGTCCCATGTAGTGCTCGCTGACCTGGCTGAAGGCACAGAGTGCACTCTCGGCAAGTTTGCTGCTGATGCTAAAGTGGGGGGAGCGGCTGAGAGCCCAGAAGGCTGTGCTGGCCTTGAGAGGGGCGCGGAGAGGCTGGCGAGTTGGGTGGAGAGGAACCTGCTGAAGTTCACCAAAGGCAAGGGCAGGGTCCTGCACCTAGGGAGGAAGAAGCCCATGGAGCAGGAGAGGCTGGGGGTTGCCCTGCTGCAAAGCAGCTCTGCAGCGCAGCACCTGGGTGTGCTGGTGGACAACAAGTGAAGCAGGAGGCAGCAAGGGGCCCTTGTGGCCAAGGCGGCGCATGGGATCGTGGGGTGCATTAGGCAGAGTGTTGCCAGCAGGTGGAGGGAGGTGCTCCTCCCCTGCGCTCAGCCCTGGGCAGGCCTCCTCTGAGAGGAGTAGTGTCCCCCATTGTGGGCTCGCCAGGACAAGAGACGTGTCCCTACTGGAGAGAGTCCAGCGGAGGGCTACGAAGGTGACGAGGGGACTGGAGCATGTCTCCTGTGAAGCAAGGCTGAGAGAGCTGGGCCTGTTTATGCTGGAGAAGAGAAGACTGAGAGGCGGTCTGACCAACGTGTCCAAGTATCTGAAGGGAGGCTGTGCAGAGGATGGGGCCAGACTCTTGTCCGTGGTGGCCAGCGACAGGACAAGAGGCAACAGACACAAAGTGGAACACGGGAAGTTCCGTCTGAACCTGAGGGAAAACTTGTTGACCGTGAGGGTGAGGGAGCAGTGGCACGGGTTGCCCAGAGAGGTAGTGGAGTCTCCTTTGCTGGAGAGATTCAAAACCCGGCCGGACGTGGTCGTGGGCAATGTGCTGAGGATGAGCCGGCTTGAGCAGGGGGGGTTGGACTAGATGATCTCCAGAGGTCCCTTCCAACCTCCACCCTTGTGTGATTCTGTGTTCTGTGATTTCTGTGATTCTGGGCGCTTGCACGTGGGCCATGTGTCCGAGGCCTTTGCAGCAACTGGCAGCCACAGCTGCGCCCACCAGCAGGTCCTGGAGGGGTTGTGCTGGGCAGACAAGAGCAGCTGCACCAGCCCGGGACCTCGCAAGGACCAGCAGGCTGCCCAAGCCTCCAAGGCTGCCATCTCCTCAGCAGCAAGCTGCTCCCACACAGCACACGCACGTTGCCAAGGTGCCAAGTGCAGCCTGCATTCCCTCCGGTGCGGGCAGAGGTTCAAGAACTGCTGTGCGGAGCAGAGGGAGGCTTGGCCGTGGCTTTGTCCGGCTCGGACCCACCCCCAGAGGTTTACTGCTTCTGCAAGACAGGTGTGCCAGGAAAGGGCCAGGAGGCTGAGGGGGGGGGCTTGGACTTCTGCTTTGCTCCCCGAAGATGGGAGGAGATGTTGGCAGGGGGGCTGCGGGGCAAAGTGCCGGGCCGGGCCGCAGCGGGGCCTTGGTGCCCCACCCGCCTCTGTGACACGGCCGCGGCCCTGGGGGCGCCGCGGCGGCCGGGGCCCCGGCCCCGCAGTCTCCAGGAGGACAGGGACGGCCCCGGCTGGCAGCGGGCCCAGCTGCTGGAGAAGCAGCCGGAGCGCAGCCCCGGCGTCCCCGGAGGCGGCCAGGCCCTCGGCGGGGCCCACGTCTTGGCGCGCAGGCTCCCCGTCCGCCAGGCAGGCAAGAGAGACGCGGCTGGGGCTCGGCAGCTCCGCGGGGCCCTGGCGGGCCCTCGGCCGCGGCGGGCTGGCCCAGGGGCTGCCGCCCGGCACAGCTGGGGCCGGCGCCCGGCCCCGCCGCTGCCCGGCGGCCCGCCAGCCCCAGCGCCAGCACCCGCCAGGGACCCTGCCCGGCAGGAGGCCCCCGCCTTGCCCCGCGCTGCTGGGCCCGCTCCCTCGGCCTCGCAGCCTCGGCCTGCGGGCAGCGCACGCCCAGGGCCCAGGCCTGAGCGCGCCTTCCCCCCGGGCCCAGCCCCCAGCGCCTCTCCTCCTTCCCGCAGCATGGCCGACGCAGCCGCCGGCTGCCCCGCGGCGCTCTGGCAGCAGCCTCTCGGCCCGGGCAGCCCCTCGCTGGCCGGCCAGCAGCAGCAGGCGCAGCACAGCGCTGCCCAGCCGAGCAGCTCTGCGCCAGAGCCCTGCCCGCTCGGCCCATCGCGGCACCCAGGTGAGTGAGCCGGCCCGGCTGCGCTGGCCAGGCCGAGCGGCGCCGAGCCTCTCGCCGCCGCCTCTGCCACGGCCCCGGCTCTCCGGCCGCCTGCCTCCGCCGCCCCTGGCAGCAGGCCTCTGCCCGCGCGCAGCCTCCTCTCCTCTCCTCTCGCCGGCCTCCACCTACAGCTCTGCCTCCTCTCTGCCTTTCCTCCACCCAGGCTCTTCTGCCTGCCGCCACCTGCACCGGCCAGCAGAGCAGAAGGAAGCTCTGCAGACCACGCACTCACTGAAGGTACCGACAGCACTGCCCTCTGCTCCGTGCCTCCACCTCTCGCCTCTCGCCTCTCGCCTCCTGCCGTGCTCGCCCGTGCCACCCTGCAGGGCTGCTGTGCGAGCAGAGCTGCTCCCCTCCAGCCACCCCACCCCATCCTGGCATCACCGCCCGTGCCTTTCCCACCCTCCGCCTCCCTTCCCCTTCCTTTGGCCTGCGCCACGTGCAGCAGCTCTGCAGCTCTCAGGCCTCCCCCCGGCCGCTGCACTGCAACGGCTGCCCTCCCCAGGCCGCACAAACTCCACTCGCTGGCCTGTGCCTGGGAGCCACCCCAACAGCACTGCCACAACCCTGCCTTCTCCTTGCAGACCCTGAGTGCTCTGGACGACCTGCTGCAGAGGCTGGTGCTTGATCCTCTCCCCTCCGGCCTCCTGGAGCTGCAGAGCATCTTGCAGGTCTGCCTTTTACAAGGGGAAAGCCCAGGAGGGGCCCCCTGCCCCTCCTGGGCAACATCCTCTCCTGCCCCCAAACCTTCTCCTTGCCCCAAAGCCCTGCGAGGACTTTGACCCCTCTTCCTAAGCGCCCCCCGGCCCCCCCACCTGGCCCTGGCCCCTGGCCCCGGCACTGTCCTCTTAGGGCCTCCCCCTCGCTCCAGCTTTCCTCCCCACCGCTCAGCAAGGCACACTCTAACGGGGACCTGCGCAGCCTGCAAGGGCAGCCCGGCCCTGAAACTCTCTTCCTCTACAGCCTTCCCCATGGGCTGTAGCACAGCTTTGCCACTGCAAGCCCCTAGCGAGCTTTCTGCCCCAAAGTCCGCTCGCTGCTCCTGCAGAGGGGTCTGAAGGCCCCTGGGGCATTCTGCAGTGACAGTGGCCTCTGGCTCCCTGCCTGGAGCCAGCCGCAGCCGCTCCGTCTGAGGGATTGGAGAGCGAGGCTGGGGGGGCCTCGAGGGGCAGGAAGGCCCTTAGGAGATGTGCGCCCCTTGCCAGGAGGCCTTGGCGGGCATCCTAGCTCAACGCTGCCAGAGCCTTAGCAGAGCTGCGGCTCCTGGAGCAGCTGTCGGGTCCCAGGGCAGAGCGCTGCTTTTCTTCTCCCAGGTCCTGCTGCCCTTCACAGAGTCCCCGAGAGCAGCAGAGCGCGAGAGGGCGTTGAGGGCCATTGCCCGGCTGAGCAAGTCCCTCGTCAGCTCTTCCTCGCTGCAGGTAAGGAGCCTCAGGTGCAGGCAAGCCCCCGGCACCCACCGCGCCACACCTTGCCCGTCTCCCAGGTCCGGGCTCCCTCAGGGGCAAGCCTGGACACAGGGTAGGGCACTCAGCACGGCTCTGTCGCCAAGAGACCGTCCTTGCCCTGTCTCGGTAGGCTTCTGTCTTGAGGCCCCCTGCTCTCCGCAGCCGCCAGGCCTGCCCTGGCAGCATGATGTGAGCCCGCGCCTGGCGGCCCTTGCTGCCTTGGCTGCTGCCCAGCCGCTGCGGGGCTCAGGGCCTGCAGGGCCCTCTGGCCCGTCCCCTTGCCTGCTGCCCCCTCCCCACGCACTGCCACGGCCCCAGCCCAGCAGCCCCCACTTACAGGCTGCTGCCGCACAGGCGCTTCCTTCCCGTGCCATGGGGTGCAGGGCAGGGGAGCTGCAGGTTGAGGCAGAGCCTCCCGGAAGGACAGGCCAGGAGAGGAGGCTGGGGGAGGTGGTGTGGCTGCAGAGATGGGCAGTGCAGCCTGAGGAGGAAGAGGCACTCCCCGGGTCCCGGGAGGGGAGAGCAGCGGAAGTGAGGGAGCGGGATGGAGGCAGGACCGAGGGCTGCATGCCCGTTTAGGCACCTAAGTGCCACATGCTCAAAGTGACAAGAACTGGCAAGGCAGCCCGTGCCTGCAGAGCAGGCAAAGGCGGCAGGGAGAGCAGGGCAGGAGGCAGAAGGAGCACAGGGGATGCTGCGTGGCATGCTGCCCCTCCTGGGGCCAGCTGTGCCATTTATGCATGCGGCTGGCGCTAAGTCAGCTTCGCTGCAGCCTTTGCAGGGAGGCAGCCTCATCGTCCCCTTGCCGTGGCTGCTGTGCAGGGTCAGGGGCTGCTCAGGCAGAGGCCAGGTTGCCCCTTGGCGGGGCAGAAGAGCTTGCAGTAGGCAGAGCAGGCTGGCCTGGGCCAGCCCCTGCCACAGCCTTTGCATGCGGGCTGCGAGCAGGGTCTGGCCCCAGCTGCCCCACCTTAGCCCTGCTGCCACCACTTCCTGCCTCCGCCAGCTCTGCGACCCCTGCCAAGGAGTCAGTGACGACCCTGCCCTCTTGGCAACGGAGGACTTCCGCATCCTGGGCAAGCTGGTGGGGCATCTCCTGCTGTGCTACGCTGTCCAGGAGCAGGGCATCCGCTGGAGGGCTGCGGACGCTCTCCACCTCCTCTACACGTTTGCCCGGCAGCGCAAGAGTAAGAGAAAGCGCGGCGCCTTGCCTCCTTGCAGGCACACACGGCTGTCCAGGCCCTTCCTCGCCTCCCTGGGCCTCATCCTCTCGCTGCTCGCTCACTCCCACCTTCAAGCCTTTTGCAGCCGCTGGGCAAGCCTGCTGCCAAAGGTGCTCTGGCCTACTCACTGCTCTCTGTGTTCCCTCCTGTCTAGGCAGGAAGGTGCCAGAAGATAAGCCAGAGCAGGCCCAGCTCCCAAGGCAGAGGGAAGCTGAGCACATGGGCTTCTGGCTTGCTTTCACCACCAGCCCCAGCCAGCTGACCACGGTAAGGAGCTCCTGCCTTGCCGCCACTCTTGTCCGTGCCATCAGCAGCAGAGCGGGGGGAGCAAACGGGTTTGGCCTCAGCGGGGCTCCAGTGGCCTCCCTCTGCCTGGGGAGAGGCTTCCCACTGGCGCTGAGCCAGCAAGATCTGAAGGCTGCGCTCCAGGGTCAGCGCAGCCGCTCCAGCCCGCCTGCACACCAGGCAGCTCGGGCTCTGTCTAGCGCCACTGCCCTGGGGCCCTCTTCCCAACTCTGCGGCCTGCTCCTGAGAGCCCTCTTCCATCCCATCCTCCACAGGACACTCACTGCAGCCCCCGCTCCCAGCTTTGCAGCCAGCTGCCCGCACTGGCCCTGCTCCGCAGCCTCTCTCACTGCTGAGCTCCGCAGCGCCGCCAGGGCGCTCCGTGTGACACGTCTTCCCTGCCCTCCTTCCTCCCACAGATGTTTGGGCCATACCTCGAGCCCTCGGAGAGGACAGACATCATCCTCACAGCCATTGAGGCCCTGAGAGACGGCAGCACGCACGACATGCAGGCGGCTAGCAGCGTGCTGGATGTGCTCCTCATGGAGCCTGCCTCCTGGCTGAAGAAGGTAAGCAGCCCGCGGCTGGACTGCCCTGCACCTTCCTCCCAGCTCCCTTGCTGCCAAAGCAGCTGTGGCGGGCACCCAGCGCCCCTTGAAGCCAGCAAAGGGTGATGGGAAGGGAAGAAGCAGTTCTCAGGGGCGGTGCAGGAAACGGCTGCCCTCCTTCTCACCCGTGTGCCCTCCAGGTGCCCGAGGTCGTCAGGTGCATCTATGCAAACCTGACGTGCATCAGCACGGGGGAAGGCCGGCGCAGCGTGGACTTGCTGCTTCTCCTGCTTACCCACGTGTACCCCAGCGAGGTGGTCATCAGCCTGCTGAACTGCTGCCCGCCATGTGACAGGTACAGGCGCCAAGAGCCTTGAGGGCTGGTAGCATGTGGGCAGGCTGCCCAAAGACTCTCTGCTTGCCGCACCCAAGGACAACTGCAGGCTATCCCCAAAGGGCAGGGCTGCCCATGCCCTTTCCAGCCCGGGACCATCTGCCCCAGGCGCGCAGCAGCCAGAGCTGACCAAGTCAGCCGCAGAGCCCAGGCGCCGGGCCCCCGGCTGCCCCAGCGGGAACCTCCGCTCCGCTGTCTGCTGCTTGCCCAGGCTGGGCCCAGCGGGCACTCCAAGCGAGGGGGCAGTGGGCAGGCCGGCAGCCTGCAGCCTGCGTGCCCTGGGGCTTGCTCGGGCCACGCAGCTGTGGCCGAGGCAGCCCTGCTGACTGGGCGCTCGGGGCCTGCAGCATCGCCAGCGCCATGTGGGAGGTGATGGTGTGCCTGCCCAGCACTTTGGACAAGGTGTTGAGGAAGCTGCTCAGCATCTTGGAGGACCGAGTGCTGCTCAAGGGGCTCAGAGCTCTCACAGAGGACACCTGCTTCCTGCCCGTGGCTGTGAGTTACTACCGCGTGCACCAGGCCTCTCTGGCCCTCAGGGCTGGGCTAGCGTCTGCAGCGAAGAAGGCATGGCTCTTCTTCCCCCGCCTCCCCACCCCTGCCCCCAAGCGGTGACCTTTCCCGGGGCATGTGGAGTCAGCCCTTTAGGGTCAGCAGCAGGCCTCCACTGCGCCGGCCCCGCAGGGCTGCCAAGAGCTGCTTGGGCCCCAGTGTGCACTGGCGTGCAGCCGTCCTTTGCCCGCACAGCTCTCTCTTTTCCCCCGACCCTGCATCCCCCTGCTGCGCTCTGCAGACTGGCAACGCAGAGCAGGGCTAGGGACGGGGGCAGGGGCGACACTGGGACTGGGACTGGGACTGGGACTGGGCCAGGGGCAGTGTCTGGGCCAGGGGCTGGAGCCACTGTACAGCCTGAGCAGGCTACCGAGCCTCAGACCAGGAGCCCAGGCTGCTGTGCAGGACACATAAGGCATGCCACGCTGACCCCGGAGGGCTCGTCGTGCCCGTCTTAGAAGTGGGAGCGCAGCCCAGAGGGCTGCCGCTGGCGTCGCCGTGGCCGTGGCCATGGCCGTGGCCGTGGTCTGGCAGCCAGGCTGCAGTCTCCAGCTGTGTCTGCTGCACGCTAGGCCAGTGCCTGAGCCTCATCCCTCGCATACGCCAAGGGCTTTGGCACTGCCCCAGCAATGCCTTGGCAGTGAGAGCTGTCTCTGGGTGTTTTCTGCAGGCAACCAAGGCGCTGTACAGGATCCTTCAGCAGCCCACCTGCCAGCAGACGGTAACAGCGCTCTTCCCCCAGCTCTACATGGCACTGCTCCTGCAGATTTCCTTTGCGGCAGTGTCCATGCCCCGGGACATGAGTGCCTGCTGGAGGAAAGGCTGCCCACGGGAGCAGTCTTCTCCAGCCAGCCCCCTCAGGTGCTGCCTCGCCCTTCTCCTGTCTTTCCCCAGGGCCCTCAAGCAGGGCCGTGGCTCTGAGCGTGACTGGCCTTTGCTCCGCGTGCAGGTCTGCAGTGCAGGCGCTGAAAGCTCTGCTCCGCTCTGCTGGCTACGAGGAGCAGCTCATCAGCATCGAGAAGAGGGGCGGCTGGCACCTGCTTCTCCAAGCGGAGACTCTCGCCAGCGGAATCAGTGTGCTGGCCAGGTGAGAGACCCTTTTGGCCCGCACTGCCTCCGCCTGGCTTTGCTGGGGACGCGGCACCCCGCACAAGGCCCTGCCTCGTGCCTGAGAGAGGCTGCCCAGGGCTCTTGGCTGCCGCCGCAGCGCTTGTGACTGAGGGATCAGGCGGGAAGCGGGAGCTCCTTGCTGCTTTGTGGCGCAGCTTTGACAGCTGTGGCTGGAGGAGGCAGCGTAGCGGGCTGTGGGAGACAAGGCAGAAGAGGCTGGGCTGCCTAGCTCCTTAGCAGGGGTGCTTGCTTTGCCCTGCCAGGCAGATGAGGACAAACCCCGTTCACGAGCGTTCCTGGATCTTCCACCGGGTGGAAAGGCTTCTCAGCCAAGGGGACCAACTGCAGGAACTGCCTGCCATGGCTGTCTTTGTTGAGGTAGGTGTGGTGGCAAGTAGTGGCGCTCCGCGATGCCTCTGAATGCTGCAGTCTCTTGGAGGCATGGCCGCGGGGTGGCCAATGGCCAATGGAGCCTGGCCAACCTGGCCTTGGCCCATTTGCTGCTGCGGCCAGGCTTGTCACCCCCGCCACCCCCCCAACATCCGTGCCTCCATTGGGGCCACCTCTGGCTAGTCACTCGCTCCTGCAAGGCAGGAGAGCAGGGCCCAAGGGAACATGAGGGGGCCAGGCCAGCAAGAGCAAGCAAGGAATGTGTGCTGGGTGCCGTGAGGCTCAGGGCATGAGGGCGTCCCTGGGGGCCCTCCGCAACCACGGCCGCCTCCAGCACAGCCTTGCTCTGCGCCTGGTGCCCTGGCCGGCAGCTGCCGGTGGCAAGCAGGAGCTGCCCGGGCCGCGCAGTGCTGCAGGCTCTGCCACTCTCTCCCTGCTGTGTGTCTTCCAGCTGCTGAGCTGCGAGGAGCTAAAAGCCAGCGACTGTTGCGTCCTCTACCTCCTCCAGAGGTATCTGAAGCGTCCCAGCACAGTGATGCGCTCGCTGGTGCTCAGAGGCCTTGTGACGCTGGCCGAGAGAGCGGAGATGGTGAGCATGGGCATGAGCCAGCAGAAGGCATGCTGGCAGCCTGCGGCTGGGCAGCAGGCCGTGGGCAATGCAGTGCTTGGCCTTTGCTGGGAGTCAGGGGCGGTGCTGGTTGCTGCAAGGTGCCTGGCGCAGCCCTTTGTCAGCCCCCGCGGCCTTCAGGGCAGTGTGGCCGTGGGAGAAGAGCGGGCAGCGCAGGCAGCGAGGAGGAGCCTTTGCTGTCCTGGCCTGCTTGCCCGCCGCTGCTCTCGCCCACCCTCCTCAGTGCACCAGCAACTCCTAGTGCCTGCCAGGAGGCTGCTGCAGCACTTCCTGTGCGCCCTGCAGGGAAGCAAGAGAGGAGGCCAGGGCTGAAGCAGCCGAGCAGGTGTGGCCGCCTGGGCTTTCCTGGCTTGCCCCTACAGCAAGGGAACGCTGTGCTTGCTACAGGCCGGGAAGATGCAGGGTCTGCTGCCAGAGGTGCTGGAGGTGGCGCAGGGGGCCGCCGCAGACGTCAGCAGGAAGGCCCTGGTCGTCTGCGGGAAGGTGCTGCGTCAGGCGGACAGGGCGGCGGTGGGCCCCATGGCTGTGCACCTGGCGCAGAAGCTCGTGCCGCTCTTTGAGGAAGTAAGGCTGGTGTGGGAGGCTGGGCTCAGGCCGTGGCCTGGGGGAGCTCGTGCCGCGGCTGGGTGGGTGGAGGTGGGGCTGGGATGGGAAGGCAGGTTGAGGCGCAAAGGCCTCCGAGAGCTGTGCGGAGCCTGGCCGCAGCCTCTTGTGCAAACCGATGGCATTGCCTTCATGGGTGGCAGGGCCACTTTGCCCTGGCTGCAGACGTGGCCGCCGGCTCCGTGATGCACAAGTGCAGTCCCCAGCAGCTCTCTTCACACGAGGCGCGCCACTGCTGTTGCTCCGGGTGGGCAGGCAGTAGGTGTTGCTGAGGTGCCACCCTCCTGCGTCCTGCCAGGAGTGCAGCCAGGTGCGCGAGCTCTCCATCTGCTGCTTCCAAGAGCTGATGGAGCTTGTGGAGGGCGAGAACAAGCAGCAGCTGAAGAAGGAAGTGCGTCGCTGCCTGCTCCCGCTCTTCTTCCGTGTGCACGACGAGAGCCAGAGCGTGGCCAAGGTAGAGATGTGAAAGGTCGGCAGGGAGGCGGGGAAGGGCATGCTGGCACGAGCTGGGTGGGCCTGCGCCTGAGGGCCAAGGGCTGCTGACAAGTGGGCTGCCTGAAGGTGTGTCACATGGGGCCCCAGCAGTCGGAGTCTGGGAGGACCAGCAAGAGCTCCCGTCCTTGCTTGCAGCAGGCCCGCCCCACGGCTTTCAGCCTGCCTCCATGCCCCTTCCTGCTCCGAAAGGTTGGGAGGGCTGGGGTCCCCTTGCAGCCCCGCTCCCTCTCTACAGCCCTCCCCTAGTCAGTGCAGCCCACAGCAAGAGTCCCTGCTGAGCCCGAGCTAAGAGTGCCTGAGGAGCTGGGCCCGGACGTTTCGCAGAGCTGCGCTACCTGCTCCAAGAGGGCTCAGCTGCAGGGTGTGGCCAGCGAGGCCGGGACACAGGACTCCCTAGGGACTTGCCAGCTGTCCGCACAGGTGTCCGAGGCCAGGCTTGGACGCGCAATCCCTGTCGAGCAGTGGTGCCGTCCAGAGAGGCCCCGATGTGTGGGCCAGGCCATGCCCCAGCTGCCTAAGGGCAGCTGCCTTCTGCTCAGCCTGGGAGCACAAGTCCTTCCGCCCAGCTCACCGTGCACTAGGCCAGTGAACTTGGTGGCTGCAGAGGGGCGCAGCACATGCAAGGCCTTGAGAGGGACTGCCCAGCACCGCCAGGCTGGCTCGGGAAGAGTCATGGAAAGGGAGATGCCGTCAGGGCAGGGGACTGGCGTGGCATGCGGGGCTCAAGGCTGTGGCCAGCTGGAGCCTGAGCAGAAAGGAGCGGTGACAGAGCAGCAGGGGAAGGCCAGCATGCTGCTGGGCAATTGCCCCAGGCCATGCTTCTGGCACTGGCCTGGCCTGGTGCCTCTGTCACTCCGTGCCCCACAGTCTCCTGGGCTGCTCGACAGCGGGAGCTAGCTGAGCTGGTGGCTGCTGCGTGCCTCTGCGCTGGGCATGGAGCCCAACTGAGACTCTGCCCCCGCTGCTGCATCTTCCCACCACGGGCTAGGCAAGGGGCAGAGCGGAGCCAAGCGGAGGGGCACAGCAGACCTCGTCCCCAAGGCCACGGTGTCATCTGCCTGTCTCTGCTGCTGTGCAGGCCTCTTGGGAAGCCCTGGTGGTGGCTGCAGAGTGCCTGAAGTGGGACCAGCTCCGGGACTGCGCGCAGACAGAGCAGACCTGGAGGACGGGCGAGTGCTTGGTAAGGAGAGCCCCTCAGCACCGGGGCCCAGGCTCCACAAGGCCTGTCCCAACTCGCACAGCTGCCTGTGCGGTGGGCAGCTGTGCCTGTCCCGCCCTGCTCCAGCCCCAGGCCCACAACCCACACCTGTGTCCTGGATGCCTTTCCTCAAGCACCAGTGGGCTCTTCTGCAGGCCCCGCTGCCCGCTCAGACCTCCTGCCAGGAGGAGGTTGCGGAAGGAGAGCCTGGCCCAGCTGGGCCTTGGCAGCACACAGGGCTCTCAGCACTCCCAGGGCACGCTCTGCCTGCAGCTCTCGCCAAACCTCGGCCCCAGGCCAGGGCTGCTGCCTGGCAGGTGCCAGTGTCCTGGTGTGGAAAGGAAGGGCAGGAGGGTGGTGGGAGGAGGGCTTGGCCCAGCCCTTTGCGGAAGGTCTGTGCCAAGCCGCGGGCTCGTGTGCTCTGTCCAGCTGGCGAGAGGCAGGAGGCAAGTGGAAGAATACCTGCGCCAGAGCATGCCCTACTTGGAGGACTCTCAGGCATCCTTGCGAGAGGTGGCCGTGAGGTTCATAGGTGAGGCGCGCCCGCCGCGCTCCCTCTCTTAGCAGCTTGGTCCCAGGCCTGGCAGCAAGGCCCGGGGCTGCCAGGGTCTGGACTGTGTGGTGCAGGGCATGGGCTTGCGGGAGCCGATGATGGGTTGAGGGGAGCCTTGCTCATTCCCACCGCAGCCCTGCCTCGGGCCCTGTGCTTTGTGGGGGAGGCTGAGGCCTGCCAAAGGGGACGAGGGCACTGGAAGGGCTTGGATAAGCTGTGTCATGCTGGGGAGGGTCAGCAGTGAAGGCTGGTGTGTGCCTAGGGCTGGCCGGGCGGCGCTTGAAGAGCCCAAGGGAGCAGAAGGTGCGGGAGATCTGCAACGGTGAGTAAGGGCAGCGCTGTGCTGGCCACGGTGGGTGGGGAGGGGGCCAGAGCATGGGCAGTGTGCTCCAGGGCCGTGCCCTGGCACAGGGAAACATTTCAAGGGCAGGGCCATTTGGGGGCATTGCTGAGCAGCAACTTCCAGCTGATGTGGTTGCCCCAGCTGCTCCTTGCTCCCGCTGGGAAGAGCTGGGCAGGGCTGGCGCGCTCTGCAGGCTATGCCTGGGGAGGGGGCGTTCTGTGCGGACAGGTGGGTTTGATGTGTGCTCTGTTGCTTTATGTGGCAGTCCTTCAGCCCTTGGAGAGCGACCTGCAGCCCGCAATCCGTTCCCTGGCCACTCAGACCATCCTCATCCTGAGAACTCCAAGGAAAGAGGCACCCTCCGCGTTCCACCTGCAAGCTCTGCGCTGCTGGCTCCGGAGAGCCCGGGACAGGTGGAGCCGTCCTCTGTGCGGAGGCTCTCCTTGAGCAGACCGAGCACGACAGTCCCAGTGCCACGCTGCCCTTGGCATGGGCACCAGCAAGGAGGCTGCGGAACAGGCTGGCTCATTCCAGGCATCTGCTGCAGTTCCGCCCTCAGGCACAGCCTGGCCCCACTCTTCTTTTACACCTGCAGCCCTCTGGGAAGCTTTCCGCAAAGAAGCAGCCGTGTTTCTGCAGCACGCGTGGATGTCTTTTTCTTTGGCAGGCAGAGGCCAAGCGGGAAAGCTGAGGCCCCGAAGGAATCGCACTGGCCCTGAGGGTGGCCTGACGTTCGCTCCTTCCCGCAGCCCGCGGCAGCCTGGAACGTACGGCCACACTGTGTCTTTGGCCCAAAGCACCAGGTGCCCCGCTGGAGCACCAAGGCCAGGCTTATGCCAAACGCGCCCTCTGCCGAGACACCCCAGGGCAAGAAGAGGCACCCACTGCCTGCAAAGCTCGCATCAGGCATCTCTCTTTGTCCTGGTGTTCTGCTGTGGCCGGCCACCTTGTGCACACGCGGGGCTTGGGCATCTTTGCCCGGGAGGCAGGGGACGAGAGCCGCTGTGGAGAAAGGGAAGAGCTGTGCCAGCGTGCCCTGCAGCCGCTGCGCTGGGCTGCTGGCTGCAGGCTCGGTGCCCCTGGGGGCTTGGGTGGCTCTGGCCTGCTCTGCAGCTGTGCCGCGGGGCTGCCGCTGCTGCGGGGAGTGTGCTGAGCTGCTTTCAAGGCAGGAGCGATGTCCCCCCCTTTCCCCTTTCCCCCTCTGCACCAACCTGACCAGGGTGCAGCTTCCCACGCAAGGCGAGTGGAGCCCTGCACGCAGCCCAAGTCTGAACACGTGCACACCTGGGAGCACGCAGGCCTGACCCAGAGAGGGAGGGAGCAGGCCCCTGCTGGCCTCTCGGGGCAGGTGGGTGAGCCAGACCTCGAGCTGACCAGCAGTTTCCAGGCTTGTGACGCCACGTGCCCCGAGGGAAGCCGTCTGCGTTGGGGCTACTCTCTGAATTGCCACTCCAGGTCGGTCTCTCTCTCTCTCCTCGGCCAGCCTGGGCTCTCAGTCTCTCAGTGCACAAACCAGAACGGCACGCTGAGAGTGCCAGGGGTCATCGCTGTAGAGCAGCAGCACGGCACTGGCAGGCAGCGGCAGACTGCATCTCAGTTGCCTGCTTTTGCCATGCCTCGTGGCTCTTTGCTCTCGCTGCTGAAACAAGGCAGTCCCATTGCCACCTCGCTTTCTTGGTTGCTGCCTTTCCCGTCTTGTCCCATGTAGTGCTCGCTGACCTGGCTGAAGGCACAGAGTGCACTCTCGGCAAGTTTGCTGCTGATGCTAAAGTGGGGGGAGCGGCTGAGAGCCCAGAAGGCTGTGCTGGCCTTGAGAGGGGCGCGGAGAGGCTGGCCAGTTGGGTGGAGAGGAACCTGCTGAAGTTCACCAAAGGCAAGGGCAGGGTCCTGCACCTAGGGAGGAAGAAGCCCATGGAGCAGGAGAGGCTGGGGGTTGCCCTGCTGCAAAGCAGCTCTGCAGCGCAGCACCTGGGTGTGCTGGTGGACAACAAGTGAAGCAGGAGGCAGCAAGGGGCCCTTGTGGCCAAGGCGGCGCATGGGATCGTGGGGTGCATTAGGCAGAGTGTTGCCAGCAGGTGGAGGGAGGTGCTCCTCCCCTGCGCTCAGCCCTGGGCAGGCCTCCTCTGAGAGGAGTAGTGTCCCCCATTGTGGGCTCGCCAGGACAAGAGACGTGGCCCTACTGGAGAGAGTCCAGCGGAGGGCTACGAAGGTGACGAGGGGACTGGAGCATGTCTCCTGTGAAGCAAGGCTGAGAGAGCTGGGCCTGTTTATGCTGGAGAAGAGAAGACTGAGAGGCGGTCTGACCAACGTGTCCAAGTATCTGAAGGGAGGCTGTGCAGAGGATGGGGCCAGACTCTTGTCCGTGGTGGCCAGCGACAGGACAAGAGGCAACAGACACAAAGTGGAACACGGGAAGTTCCGTCTGAACCTGAGGGAAAACTTGTTGACCGTGAGGGTGAGAGAGCAGTGGCACGGGTTGCCCAGAGAGGTAGTGGAGTCTCCTTTGCTGGAGAGATTCAAAACCCGGCCGGACGTGGTCGTGGGCAATGTGCTGAGGATGAGCCGGCTTGAGCAGGGGGGGTTGGACTAGATGATCTCCAGAGGTCCCTTCCAACCTCCACCCTTGTGTGATTCTGTGTTCTGTGATTTCTGTGATTCTGGGCGCTTGCACGTGGGCCATGTGTCCGAGGCCTTTGCAGCAACTGGCAGCCACAGCTGCGCCCACCAGCAGGTCCTGGAGGGGTTGTGCTGGGCAGACAAGAGCAGCTGCACCAGCCCGGGACCTCGCAAGGACCAGCAGGCTGCCCAAGCCTCCAAGGCTGCCATCTCCTCAGCAGCAAGCTGCTCCCACACAGCACACGCACGTTGCCAAGGTGCCAAGTGCAGCCTGCATTCCCTCCGGTGCGGGCAGAGGTTCAAGAACTGCTGTGCGGAGCAGAGGGAGGCTTGGCCGTGGCTTTGTCCGGCTCGGACCCTCCCCCAGAGGTTTACTGCTTCTGCAAGACAGGTGTGCCAGGAAAGGGCCAGGAGGCTGAGGAGGGGGGCTTGGACTTCTGCTTTGCTCCCCGAAGATGGGAGGAGATGTTGGCAGGGGGGCTGCGGGGCAAAGTGCCGGGCCGGGCCGCAGCGGGGCCTTGGTGCCCCACCCGCCTCTGTGACACGGCCGCGGCCCTGGGGGCGCCGCGGCGGCCGGGGCCCCGGCCCCGCAGTCTCCAGGAGGACAGGGACGGCCCCGGCTGGCAGCGGGCCCAGCTGCTGGAGAAGCAGCCGGAGCGCAGCCCCGGCGTCCCCGGAGGCGGCCAGGCCCTCGGCGGGGCCCACGTCTTGGCGCGCAGGCTCCCCGTCCGCCAGGCAGGCAAGAGAGACGCGGCTGGGGCTCGGCAGCTCCGCGGGGCCCTGGCGGGCCCTCGGCCGCGGCGGGCTGGCCCAGGGGCTGCCGCCCGGCACAGCTGGGGCCGGCGCCCGGCCCCGCCGCTGCCCGGCGGCCCGCCAGCCCCAGCGCCAGCACCCGCCAGGGACCCTGCCCGGCAGGAGGCCCCCGCCTTGCCCCGCGCTGCTGGGCCCGCTCCCTCGGCCTCGCAGCCTCGGCCTGCGGGCAGCGCACGCCCAGGGCCCAGGCCTGAGCGCGCCTTCCCCCCGGGCCCAGCCCCCAGCGCCTCTCCTCCTTCCCGCAGCATGGCCGACGCAGCCGCCGGCTGCCCCGCGGCGCTCTGGCAGCAGCCTCTCGGCCCGGGCAGCCCCTCGCTGGCCGGCCAGCAGCAGCAGGCGCAGCACAGCGCTGCCCAGCCGAGCAGCTCTGCGCCAGAGCCCTGCCCGCTCGGCCCATCGCGGCACCCAGGTGAGTGAGCCGGCCCGGCTGCGCTGGCCAGGCCGAGCGGCGCCGAGCCTCTCGCCGCCGCCTCTGCCACGGCCCCGGCTCTCCGGCCGCCTGCCTCCGCCGCCCCTGGCAGCAGGCCTCTGCCCGCGCGCAGCCTCCTCTCCTCTCCTCTCGCCGGCCTCCACCTACAGCTCTGCCTCCTCTCTGCCTTTCCTCCACCCAGGCTCTTCTGCCTGCCGCCACCTGCACCGGCCAGCAGAGCAGAAGGAAGCTCTGCAGACCACGCACTCACTGAAGGTACCGACAGCACTGCCCTCTGCTCCGTGCCTCCACCTCTCGCCTCTCGCCTCTCGCCTCCTGCCGTGCTCGCCCGTGCCACCCTGCAGGGCTGCTGTGCGAGCAGAGCTGCTCCCCTCCAGCCACCCCACCCCATCCTGGCATCACCGCCCGTGCCTTTCCCACCCTCCGCCTCCCTTCCCCTTCCTTTGGCCTGCGCCACGTGCAGCAGCTCTGCAGCTCTCAGGCCTCCCCCCGGCCGCTGCACTGCAACGGCTGCCCTCCCCAGGCCGCACAAACTCCACTCGCTGGCCTGTGCCTGGGAGCCACCCCAACAGCACTGCCACAACCCTGCCTTCTCCTTGCAGACCCCGAGTGCTCTGGACGACCTGCTGCAGAGGCTGGTGCTTGATCCTCTCCCCTCCGGCCTCCTGGAGCTGCAGAGCATCTTGCAGGTCTGCCTTTTACAAGGGGAAAGCCCAGGAGGGGCCCCCTGCCCCTCCTGGGCAACATCCTCTCCTGCCCCCAAACCTTCTCCTTGCCCCAAAGCCCTGCGAGGACTTTGACCCCTCTTCCTAAGCGCCCCCCGGCCCCCCCACCTGGCCCTGGCCCCTGGCCCCGGCACTGTCCTCTTAGGGCCTCCCCCTCGCTCCAGCTTTCCTCCCCACCGCTCAGCAAGGCACACTCTAACGGGGACCTGCGCAGCCTGCAAGGGCAGCCCGGCCCTGAAACTCTCTTCCTCTACAGCCTTCCCCATGGGCTGTAGCACAGCTTTGCCACTGCAAGCCCCTAGCGAGCTTTCTGCCCCAAAGTCCGCTCGCTGCTCCTGCAGAGGGGTCTGAAGGCCCCTGGGGCATTCTGCAGTGACAGTGGCCTCTGGCTCCCTGCCTGGAGCCAGCCGCAGCCGCTCCGTCTGAGGGATTGGAGAGCGAGGCTGGGGGGGCCTCGAGGGGCAGGAAGGCCCTTAGGAGATGTGCGCCCCTTGCCAGGAGGCCTTGGCGGGCATCCTAGCTCAACGCTGCCAGAGCCTTAGCAGAGCTGCGGCTCCTGGAGCAGCTGTCGGGTCCCAGGGCAGAGCGCTGCTTTTCTTCTCCCAGGTCCTGCTGCCCTTCACAGAGTCCCCGAGAGCAGCAGAGCGCGAGAGGGCGTTGAGGGCCATTGCCCGGCTGAGCAAGTCCCTCGTCAGCTCTTCCTCGCTGCAGGTAAGGAGCCTCAGGTGCAGGCAAGCCCCCGGCACCCACCGCGCCACACCTTGCCCGTCTCCCAGGTCCGGGCTCCCTCAGGGGCAAGCCTGGACACAGGGTAGGGCACTCAGCACGGCTCTGTCGCCAAGAGACCGTCCTTGCCCTGTCTCGGTAGGCTTCTGTCTTGAGGCCCCCTGCTCTCCGCAGCCGCCAGGCCTGCCCTGGCAGCATGATGTGAGCCCGCGCCTGGCGGCCCTTGCTGCCTTGGCTGCTGCCCAGCCGCTGCGGGGCTCAGGGCCTGCAGGGCCCTCTGGCCCGTCCCCTTGCCTGCTGCCCCCTCCCCACGCACTGCCACGGCCCCAGCCCAGCAGCCCCCACTTACAGGCTGCTGCCGCACAGGCGCTTCCTTCCCGTGCCATGGGGTGCAGGGCAGGGGAGCTGCAGGTTGAGGCAGAGCCTCCCGGAAGGACAGGCCAGGAGAGGAGGCTGGGGGAGGTGGTGTGGCTGCAGAGATGGGCAGTGCAGCCTGAGGAGGAAGAGGCACTCCCCGGGTCCCGGGAGGGGAGAGCAGCGGCAGTGAGGGAGCGGGATGGAGGCAGGACCGAGGGCTGCATGCCCGTTTAGGCACCTAAGTGCCACATGCTCAAAGTGACAAGAACTGGCAAGGCAGCCCGTGCCTGCAGAGCAGGCAAAGGCGGCAGGGAGAGCAGGGCAGGAGGCAGAAGGAGCACAGGGGATGCTGCGTGGCATGCTGCCCCTCCTGGGGCCAGCTGTGCCATTTATGCATGCGGCTGGCGCTAAGTCAGCTTCACTGCAGCCTTTGCAGGGAGGCAGCCTCATCGTCCCCTTGCCGTGGCTGCTGTGCAGGGTCAGGGGCTGCTCAGGCAGAGGCCAGGTTGCCCCTTGGCGGGGCAGAAGAGCTTGCAGTAGGCAGAGCAGGCTGGCCTGGGCCAGCCCCTGCCACAGCCTTTGCATGCGGGCTGCGAGCAGGGTCTGGCCCCAGCTGCCTCACCTTAGCCCTGCTGCCACCACTTCCTGCCTCCGCCAGCTCTGCGACCCCTGCCAAGGAGTCAGTGACGACCCTGCCCTCTTGGCAACGGAGGACTTCCGCATCCTGGGCAAGCTGGTGGGGCATCTCCTGCTGTGCTACGCTGTCCAGGAGCAGGGCATCCGCTGGAGGGCTGCGGACGCTCTCCACCTCCTCTACACGTTTGCCCGGCAGCGCAAGAGTAAGAGAAAGCGCGGCGCCTTGCCTCCTTGCAGGCACACACGGCTGTCCAGGCCCTTCCTCGCCTCCCTGGGCCTCATCCTCTCACTGCTCGCTCACTCCCACCTTCAAGCCTTTTGCAGCCGCTGGGCAAGCCTGCTGCCAAAGGTGCTCTGGCCTACTCACTGCTCTCTGTGTTCCCTCCTGTCTAGGCAGGAAGGTGCCAGAAGATAAGCCAGAGCAGGCCCAGCTCCCAAGGCAGAGGGAAGCTGAGCACATGGGCTTCTGGCTTGCTTTCACCACCAGCCCCAGCCAGCTGACCACGGTAAGGAGCTCCTGCCTTGCCGCCACTCTTGTCCGTGCCATCAGCAGCAGAGCGGGGGGAGCAAACGGGTTTGGCCTCAGCGGGGCTCCAGTGGCCTCCCTCTGCCTGGGGAGAGGCTTCCCCCTGGCGCTGAGCCAGCAAGATCTGAAGGCTGCGCTCCAGGGTCAGCGCAGCCGCTCCAGCCCGCCTGCACACCAGGCAGCTCGGGCTCTGTCTAGCGCCACTGCCCTGGGGCCCTCTTCCCAACTCTGCGGCCTGCTCCTGAGAGCCCTCTTCCATCCCATCCTCCACAGGACACTCACTGCAGCCCCCGCTCCCAGCTTTGCAGCCAGCTGCCCGCACTGGCCCTGCTCCGCAGCCTCTCTCACTGCTGAGCTCCGCAGCGCCGCCAGGGCGCTCCGTGTGACACGTCTTCCCTGCCCTCCTTCCTCCCACAGATGTTTGGGCCATACCTCGAGCCCTCGGAGAGGACAGACATCATCCTCACAGCCATTGAGGCCCTGAGAGACGGCAGCACGCACGACATGCAGGCGGCTAGCAGCGTGCTGGATGTGCTCCTCATGGAGCCTGCCTCCTGGCTGAAGAAGGTAAGCAGCCCGCGGCTGGACTGCCCTGCACCTTCCTCCCAGCTCCCTTGCTGCCAAAGCAGCTGTGGCGGGCACCCAGCGCCCCTTGAAGCCAGCAAAGGGTGATGGGAAGGGAAGAAGCAGTTCTCAGGGGCGGTGCAGGAAACGGCTGCCCTCCTTCTCACCCGTGTGCCCTCCAGGTGCCCGAGGTCGTCAGGTGCATCTATGCAAACCTGACGTGCATCAGCACGGGGGAAGGCCGGCGCAGCGTGGACTTGCTGCTTCTCCTGCTTACCCACGTGTACCCCAGCGAGGTGGTCATCAGCCTGCTGAACTGCTGCCCGCCATGTGACAGGTACAGGCGCCAAGAGCCTTGAGGGCTGGTAGCATGTGGGCAGGCTGCCCAAAGACTCTCTGCTTGCCGCACCCAAGGACAACTGCAGGCTATCCCCAAAGGGCAGGGCTGCCCATGCCCTTTCCAGCCCGGGACCATCTGCCCCAGGCGCGCAGCAGCCAGAGCTGACCAAGTCAGCCGCAGAGCCCAGGCGCCGGGCCCCCGGCTGCCCCAGCGGGAACCTCCGCTCCGCTGTCTGCTGCTTGCCCAGGCTGGGCCCAGCGGGCACTCCAAGCGAGGGGGCAGTGGGCAGGCCGGCAGCCTGCAGCCTGCGTGCCCTGGGGCTTGCTCGGGCCACGCAGCTGTGGCCGAGGCAGCCCTGCTGACTGGGCGCTCGGGGCCTGCAGCATCGCCAGCGCCATGTGGGAGGTGATGGTGTGCCTGCCCAGCACTTTGGACAAGGTGTTGAGGAAGCTGCTCAGCATCTTGGAGGACCGAGTGCTGCTCAAGGGGCTCAGAGCTCTCACAGAGGACACCTGCTTCCTGCCCGTGGCTGTGAGTTACTACCGCGTGCACCAGGCCTCTCTGGCCCTCAGGGCTGGGCTAGCGTCTGCAGCGAAGAAGGCATGGCTCTTCTTCCCCCGCCTCCCCACCCCTGCCCCCAAGCGGTGACCTTTCCCGGGGCATGTGGAGTCAGCCCTTTAGGGTCAGCAGCAGGCCTCCACTGCGCCGGCCCCGCAGGGCTGCCAAGAGCTGCTTGGGCCCCAGTGTGCACTGGCGTGCAGCCGTCCTTTGCCCGCACAGCTCTCTCTTTTCCCCCGACCCTGCATCCCCCTGCTGCGCTCTGCAGACTGGCAACGCAGAGCAGGGCTAGGGACGGGGGCAGGGGCGACACTGGGACTGGGACTGGGACTGGGACTGGGCCAGGGGCAGTGTCTGGGCCAGGGGCTGGAGCCACTGTACAGCCTGAGCAGGCTACCGAGCCTCAGACCAGGAGCCCAGGCTGCTGTGCAGGACACATAAGGCATGCCACGCTGACCCCGGAGGGCTCGTCGTGCCCGTCTTAGAAGTGGGAGCGCAGCCCAGAGGGCTGCCGCTGCCGTGGCTGTGGCCGTGGCCATGGCCGTGGCCGTGGTCTGGCAGCCAGGCTGCAGTCTCCAGCTGTGTCTGCTGCACGCTAGGCCAGTGCCTGAGCCTCATCCCTCGCATACGCCAAGGGCTTTGGCACTGCCCCAGCAATGCCTTGGCAGTGAGAGCTGTCTCTGGGTGTTTTCTGCAGGCAACCAAGGCGCTGTACAGGATCCTTCAGCAGCCCACCTGCCAGCAGACGGTAACAGCGCTCTTCCCCCAGCTCTACATGGCACTGCTCCTGCAGATTTCCTTTGCGGCAGTGTCCATGCCCCGGGACATGAGTGCCTGCTGGAGGAAAGGCTGCCCACGGGAGCAGTCTTCTCCAGCCAGCCCCCTCAGGTGCTGCCTCGCCCTTCTCCTGTCTTTCCCCAGGGCCCTCAAGCAGGGCCGTGGCTCTGAGCGTGACTGGCCTTTGCTCCGCGTGCAGGTCTGCAGTGCAGGCGCTGAAAGCTCTGCTCTGCTCTGCTGGCTACGAGGAGCAGCTCGTCAGCATCGAGAAGAGGGGCGGCTGGCACCTGCTTCTCCAAGCGGAGACTCTCGCCAGCGGAATCAGTGTGCTGGCCAGGTGAGAGACCCTTTTGGCCCGCACTGCCTCCGCCTGGCTTTGCTGGGGACGCGGCACCCCGCACAAGGCCCTGCCTCGTGCCTGAGAGAGGCTGCCCAGGGCTCTTGGCTGCCGCCGCAGCGCTTGTGACTGAGGGATCAGGCGGGAAGCGGGAGCTCCTTGCTGCTTTGTGGCGCAGCTTTGACAGCTGTGGCTGGAGGAGGCAGCGTAGCGGGCTGTGGGAGACAAGGCAGAAGAGGCTGGGCTGCCTAGCTCCTTAGCAGGGGTGCTTGCTTTGCCCTGCCAGGCAGATGAGGACAAACCCCGTTCACGAGCGTTCCTGGATCTTCCACCGGGTGGAAAGGCTTCTCAGCCAAGGGGACCAACTGCAGGAACTGCCTGCCATGGCTGTCTTTGTTGAGGTAGGTGTGGTGGCAAGTAGTGGCGCTCCGCGATGCCTCTGAACGCTGCAGTCTCTTGGAGGCATGGCCGCGGGGTGGCCAATGGCCAATGGAGCCTGGCCAACCTGGCCTTGGCCCATTTGCTGCTGCGGCCAGGCTTGTCACCCCCGCCACCCCCCCAACATCCGTGCCTCCGTTGGGGCCACCTCTGGCTAGTCACTCGCTCCTGCAAGGCAGGAGAGCAGGGCCCAAGGGAACACGAGGGGGCCAGGCCAGCAAGAGCAAGCAAGGAATGTGTGTTGGGTGCCGTGAGGTTCAGGGCATGAGGGCGTCCCTGGGGGCCCTCCGCAACCACAGCCGCCTCCAGCACAGCCTTGCTCTGCGCCTGGTGCCCTGGCCGGCAGCTGCCGGTGGCAAGCAGGAGCTGCCTGGGCCACGCAGTGCTGCAGGCTCTGCCACTCTCTCCCTGCTGTGTGTCTTCCAGCTGCTGAGCTGCGAGGAGCTAAAAGCCAGCGACTGTTGCGTCCTCTACCTCCTCCAGAGGTATCTGAAGCGTCCCAGCACAGTGATGCGCTCGCTGGTGCTCAGAGGCCTCGTGACGCTGGCCGAGAGAGCAGAGATGGTGAGCATGGGCATGGGTCAGGAGAAGGCATGCTGGCAGCCTGCGGCTGGGCAGCAGGCCATGGGCAATGCAGTGCTTGGAGTCAGGGGCGGTGCTGGTTGCTGCAAGGTGCCTGGCGCAGCCCTTTGTCAGCCCCCGCGGCCTTCAGGGCAGTGTGGCCGTGGGAGAAGAGCGGGCAGCGCAGGCAGCGAGGAGGAGCCTTTGCTGTCCTGGCCTGCTTGCCCGCCGCTGCTCTCGCCCACCCTCCTCAGTGCACCAGCAACTCCTAGTGCCTGCCAGGAGGCTGCTGCAGCACTTCCTGTGCGCCCTGCAGGGAAGCAAGAGAGGAGGCCAGGGCTGAAGCAGCCGAGCAGGTGTGGCTGCCTGGGCTTTCCTGGCTTGCCCCTACAGCAAGGGAACGCTGTGCTTGCTATAGGCCGGGAAGATGCAGGGTCTGCTGCCAGAGGTGCTGGAGGTGGCGCAGGGGGCCGCCGCAGACGTCAGCAGGAAGGCCCTGGTCGTCTGCGGGAAGGTGCTGCGTCAGGCGGACAGGGCGGCGGTGGGCCCCATGGCTGTGCACCTGGCGCAGAAGCTCGTGCCGCTCTTTGAGGAAGTAAGGCTGGTGTGGGAGGCTGGGCTCAGGCCGTGGCCTGGGGGAGCTCGTGCCGCGGCTGGGTGGGTGGAGGTGGGGCTGGGATGGGAAGGCAGGTTGAGGCGCAAAGGCCTCCGAGAGCTGTGCGGAGCCTGGCCGCAGCCTCTTGTGCAAACCGATGGCATTGCCTTCATGGGTGGCAGGGCCACTTTGCCCTGGCTGCAGACGTGGCCGCCGGCTCCGTGGTGCACAAGTGCAGTCCCCAGCAGCTCTCTTCACACGAGGCGCGCCACTGCTGTTGCTCCGGGTGGGCAGGCAGTAGGTGTTGCTGAGGTGCCACCCTCCTGCGTCCTGCCAGGAGTGCAGCCAGGTGCGCGAGCTCTCCATCTGCTGCTTCCAAGAGCTGATGGAGCTTGTGGAGGGCGAGAACAAGCAGCAGCTGAAGAAGGAAGTGCGTCGCTGCCTGCTCCCGCTCTTCTTCCGTGTGCACGACGAGAGCCAGAGCGTGGCCAAGGTAGAGATGTGAAAGGTCGGCAGGGAGGCGGGGAAGGGCATGCTGGCACGAGCTGGGTGGGCCTGCGCCTGAGGGCCAAGGGCTGCTGACAAGTGGGCTGCCTGAAGGTGTGTCACACGGGGCCCCAGCAGTCGGAGTCTGGGAGGACCAGCAAGAGCTCCCGTCCTTGCTTGCAGCAGGCCCGCCCCACGGCTTTCAGCCTGCCTCCATGCCCCTTCCTGCTCCGAAAGGTTGGGAGGGCTGGGGTCCCCTTGCAGCCCCGCTCCCTCTCTACAGCCCTCCCCTAGTCAGTGCAGCCCACAGCAAGAGTCCCTGCTGAGCCCGAGCTAAGAGCGCCTGAGGAGCTGGGCCCGGACGTTTCGCAGAGCTGCGCTACCTGCTCCAAGAGGGCTCAGCTGCAGGGTGTGGCCAGCGAGGCCGGGACACAGGACTCCCTAGGGACTTGCCAGCTGTCCGCACAGGTGTCCGAGGCCAGGCTTGGACGCGCAATCCCTGTCGAGCAGTGGTGCCGTCCAGAGAGGCCCCGATGTGTGGGCCAGGCCATGCCCCAGCTGCCTAAGGGCAGCTGCCTTCTGCTCAGCCTGGGAGCACAAGTCCTTCCGCCCAGCTCACCGTGCACTAGGCCAGTGAACTTGGTGGGTGCAGAGGGGCGCAGCACATGCAAGGCCTTGAGAGAGACTGCCCAGCACCGCCAGGCTGGCTCGGGAAGAGTCATGGAAAGGGAGATGCCGTCAGGGCAGGGGACTGGCGTGGCATGCGGGGCTCAAGGCTGTGGCCAGCTGGAGCCTGAGCAGAAAGGAGCGGTGACAGAGCAGCAGGGGAAGGCCAGCATGCTGCTGGGCAATTGCCCCAGGCCATGCTTCTGGCACTGGCCTGGCCTGGTGCCTCTGTCACTCGGTGCCCCACAGTCTCCTGGGCTGCTCGACAGCGGGAGCTAGCTGAGCTGGTGGCTGCTGCGTGCCTCTGCGCTGGGCATGGAGCCCAACTGAGACTCTGCCCCCGCTGCTGCATCTTCCCACCACGGGCTAGGCAAGGGGCAGAGCGGAGCCAAGCGGAGGGGCACAGCAGACCTCGTCCCCAAGGCCACGGTGTCATCTGCCTGTCTCTGCTGCTGTGCAGGCCTCTTGGGAAGCCCTGGTGGTGGCTGCAGAGTGCCTGAAGTGGGACCAGCTCCGGGACTGCGCACAGACAGAGCAGACCTGGAGGACGGGCGAGTGCTTGGTAAGGGGAGCCCCTCAGCACCGGGGCCCAGGCTCCACAAGGCCTGTCCCAACTCGCACAGCTGCCTGTGCGGTGGGCAGCTGTGCCTGTCCCGCCCTGCTCCAGCCCCAGGCCCACAACCCACACCTGTGTCCTGGATGCCTTTCCTCAAGCACCAGTGGGCTCTTCTGCAGGCCCCGCTGCCCGCTCGGACCTCCTGCCAGGAGGAGGTTGCGGAA
This sequence comes from Struthio camelus, assembly GCF_040807025.1. NCBI lineage: Eukaryota > Metazoa > Chordata > Aves > Struthioniformes > Struthionidae > Struthio > Struthio camelus. Next base: position 6,982,765 of record NC_090982.1, on the reverse strand, counting down.
GGAGAGCCTGGCCCAGCTGGGCCTTGGCAGCACACAGGGCTCTCAGCACTCCCAGGGCACGCTCTGCCTGCAGCTCTCGCCAAACCTCGGCCCCAGGCCAGGGCTGCTGCCTGGCAGGTGCCAGTGTCCTGGTGTGGAAAGGAAGGGCAGGAGGGTGGTGGGAGGAGGGCTTGGCCCAGCCCTTTGCGGAAGGTCTGTGCCAAGCCGCGGGCTCGTGTGCTCTGTCCAGCTGGCGAGAGGCAGGAGGCAAGTGGAAGAATACCTGCGCCAGAGCATGCCCTACTTGGAGGACTCTCAGGCATCCTTGCGAGAGGTGGCCGTGAGGTTCATAGGTGAGGCGCGCCCGCCGCGCTCCCTCTCTTAGCAGCTTGGTCCCAGGCCTGGCAGCAAGGCCCGGGGCTGCCAGGGTCTGGACTGTGTGGTGCAGGGCATGGGCTTGCGGGAGCCGATGATGGGTTGAGGGGAGCCTTGCTCATTCCCACCGCAGCCCTGCCTCGGGCCCTGTGCTTTGTGGGGGAGGCTGAGGCCTGCCAAAGGGGACGAGGGCACTGGAAGGGCTTGGATAAGCTGTGTCATGCTGGGGAGGGTCAGCAGTGAAGGCTGGTGTGTGCCTAGGGCTGGCCGGGCGGCGCTTGAAGAGCCCAAGGGAGCAGAAGGTGCGGGAGATCTGCAACGGTGAGTAAGGGCAGCGCTGTGCTGGCCACGGTGGGTGGGGAGGGGGCCAGAGCATGGGCAGTGTGCTCCAGGGCCGTGCCCTGGCACAGGGAAACATTTCAAGGGCAGGGGCATTTGGGGGCATTGCTGAGCAGCAACTTCCAGCTGATGTGGTTGCCCCAGCTGCTCCTTGCTCCCGCTGGGAAGAGCTGGGCAGGGCTGGCGCGCTCTGCAGGCTATGCCTGGGGAGGGGGCGTTCTGTGCGGACAGGTGGGTTTGATGTGTGCTCTGTTGCTTTATGTGGCAGTCCTTCAGCCCTTGGAGAGCGACCTGCAGCCCGCAATCCGTTCCCTGGCCACTCAGACCATCCTCATCCTGAGAACTCCAAGGAAAGAGGCACCCTCCGCGTTCCACCTGCAAGCTCTGCGCTGCTGGCTCCGGAGAGCCCGGGACAGGTGGAGCCGTCCTCTGTGCGGAGGCTCTCCTTGAGCAGAGCGAGCACGACAGTCCCAGTGCCACGCTGCCCTTGGCATGGGCACCAGCAAGGAGGCTGCGGAACAGGCTGGCTCATTCCAGGCATCTGCTGCAGTTCCGCCCTCAGGCACAGCCTGGCCCCACTCTTCTTTTACACCTGCAGCCCTCTGGGAAGCTTTCCGCAAAGAAGCAGCCGTGTTTCTGCAGCACGCGTGGATGTCTTTTTCTTTGGCAGGCAGAGGCCAAGCGGGAAAGCTGAGGCCCCGAAGGAATCGCACTGGCCCTGAGGGTGGCCTGACGTTCGCTCCTTCCCGCAGCCCGCGGCAGCCTGGAACGTACGGCCACACTGTGTCTTTGGCCCAAAGCACCAGGTGCCCCGCTGGAGCACCAAGGCCAGGCTTATGCCAAACGCGCCCTCTGCCGAGACACCCCAGGGCAAGAAGAGGCACCCACTGCCTGCAAAGCTCACATCAGGCATCTCTCTTTGTCCTGGTGTTCTGCTGTGGCCGGCCACCTTGTGCACACGCGGGGCTTGGGCATCTTTGCCCGGGAGGCAGGGGACGAGAGCCGCTGTGGAGAAAGGGAAGAGCTGTGCCAGCGTGCCCTGCAGCCGCTGCGCTGGGCTGCTGGCTGCAGGCTCGGTGCCCCTGGGGGCTTGGGTGGCTCTGGCCTGCTCTGCAGCTGTGCCGCGGGGCTGCCGCTGCTGCGGGGAGTGTGCTGAGCTGCTTTCAAGGCAGGAGCGATGTCCCCCCCTTTCCCCTTTCCCCCTCTGCACCAACCTGACCAGGGTGCAGCTTCCCACGCAAGGCGAGTGGAGCCCTGCACGCAGCCCAAGTCTGAACACGTGCACACCTGGGAGCACGCAGGCCTGACCCAGAGAGGGAGGGAGCAGGCCCCTGCTGGCCTCTCGGGGCAGGTGGGTGAGCCAGACCTCGAGCTGACCAGCAGTTTCCAGGCTTGTGACGCCACGTGCCCCGAGGGAAGCCGTCTGCGTTGGGGCTACTCTCTGAATTGCCACTCCAGGTCGGTCTCTCTCTCTCTCCTCGGCCAGCCTGGGCTCTCAGTCTCTCAGTGCACAAACCAGAACGGCACGCTGAGAGTGCCAGGGGTCGTCGCTGTAGAGCAGCAGCACGGCACTGGCAGGCAGCGGCAGACTGCATCTCAGTTGCCTGCTTTTGCCATGCCTCGTGGCCCTTTGCTCTCGCTGCTGAAACAAGGCAGTCCCATTGCCACCTCACTTTCTTGGTTGCTGCCTTTCCCGTCTTGTCCCATGTAGTGCTCGCTGACCTGGCTGAAGGCACAGAGTGCACTCTCAGCAAGTTTGCTGCTGATGCTAAAGTGGGGGGAGCGGCTGAGAGCCCAGAAGGCTGTGCTGGCCTTGAGAGGGGCGCGGAGAGGCTGGCCAGTTGGGTGGAGAGGAACCTGCTGAAGTTCACCAAAGGCAAGGGCAGGGTCCTGCACCTAGGGAGGAAGAAGCCCATGGAGCAGGAGAGGCTGGGGGTTGACCTGCTGCAAAGCAGCGCAGCACCTGGGTGTGCTGGTGGACAACAAGTGAAGCAGGGGGCAGCAAGGGGCCCTTGTGGCCAAGGCGGCGCATGGGATCGTGGGGTGCATTAGGCAGAGTGTTGCCAGCAGGTGGAGGGAGGGGCTCCTCCCCTGCGCTCAGCCCTGGGCAGGCCTCCTCTGAGAGGAGTAGTGTCCCCCATTGTGGGCTCGCCAGGACAAGAGACGTGGCCCTACTGGAGAGAGTCCAGCGGAGGGCTACGAAGGTGACGAGGGGACTGGAGCATGTCTCCTGTGAAGCAAGGCTGAGAGAGCTGGGCCTGTTTATGCTGGAGAAGAGAAGACTGAGAGGCGGTCTGACCAACGTGTCCAAGTATCTGAAGGGAGGCTGTGCAGAGGATGGGGCCAGACTCTTGTCCGTGGTGGCCAGCGACAGGACAAGAGGCAACAGACACAAAGTGGAACACGGGAAGTTCCGTCTGAACCTGAGGGAAAACTTGTTGACCGTGAGGGTGAGAGAGCAGTGGCACGGGTTGCCCAGAGAGGTAGTGGAGTCTCCTTTGCTGGAGAGATTCAAAACCCGGCCGGACGTGGTCGTGGGCAATGTACTGTAGATGAGCCGGCTTGAGCAGGGGGGGTTGGACTAGATGATCTCCAGAGGTCCCTTCCAACCTCCACCCTTGTGTGATTCTGTGTTCTGTGATTTCTGTGATTCTGGGCGCTTGCACGTGGGCCATGTGTCCGAGGCCTTTGCAGCAACTGGCAGCCACAGCTGCGCCCACCAGCAGGTCCTGGAGGGGTTGTGCTGGGCAGACAAGAGCAGCTGCACCAGCCCGGGACCTCGCAAGGACCAGCAGGCTGCCCAAGCCTCCAAGGCTGCCATCTCCTCAGCAGCAAGCTGCTCCCACACAGCACACGCACGTTGCCAAGGTGCCAAGTGCAGCCTGCATTCCCTCCGGTGCGGGCAGAGGTTCAAGAACTGCTGTGCGGAGCAGAGGGAGGCTTGGCCGTGGCTTTGTCCGGCTCGGACCCACCCCCAGAGGTTTACTGCTTCTGCAAGACAGGTGTGCCAGGAAAGGGCCAGGAGGCTGAGGGGGGGGGCTTGGACTTCTGCTTTGCTCCCCGAAGATGGGAGGAGATGTTGGCAGGGGGGCTGCGGGGCAAAGTGCCGGGCCGGGCCGCAGCGGGGCCTTGGTGCCCCACCCGCCTCTGTGACACGGCCGCGGCCCTGGGGGCGCCGCGGCGGCCGGGGCCCCGGCCCCGCAGTCTCCAGGAGGACAGGGACGGCCCCGGCTGGCAGCGGGCCCAGCTGCTGGAGAAGCAGCCGGAGCGCAGCCCCGGCGTCCCCGGAGGCGGCCAGGCCCTCGGCGGGGCCCACGTCTTGGCGCGCAGGCTCCCCGTCCGCCAGGCAGGCAAGAGAGACGCGGCTGGGGCTCGGCAGCTCCGCGGGGCCCTGGCGGGCCCTCGGCCGCGGCGGGCTGGCCCAGGGGCTGCCGCCCGGCACAGCTGGGGCCGGCGCCCGGCCCCGCCGCTGCCCGGCGGCCCGCCAGCCCCAGCGCCAGCACCCGCCAGGGACCCTGCCCGGCAGGAGGCCCCCGCCTTGCCCCGCGCTGCTGGGCCCGCTCCCTCGGCCTCGCAGCCTCGGCCTGCGGGCAGCGCACGCCCAGGGCCCAGGCCTGAGCGCGCCTTCCCCCCGGGCCCAGCCCCCAGCGCCTCTCCTCCTTCCCGCAGCATGGCCGACGCAGCCGCCGGCTGCCCCGCGGCGCTCTGGCAGCAGCCTCTCGGCCCGGGCAGCCCCTCGCTGGCCGGCCAGCAGCAGCAGGCGCAGCACAGCGCTGCCCAGCCGAGCAGCTCTGCGCCAGAGCCCTGCCCGCTCGGCCCATCGCGGCACCCAGGTGAGTGAGCCGGCCCGGCTGCGCTGGCCAGGCCGAGCGGCGCCAAGCCTCTCGCCGCCGCCTCTGCCACGGCCCCGGCTCTCCGGCCGCCTGCCTCCGCCGCCCCTGGCAGCAGGCCTCTGCCCGCGCGCAGCCTCCTCTCCTCTCCTCTCGCCGGCCTCCACCTACAGCTCTGCCTCCTCTCTGCCTTTCCTCCACCCAGGCTCTTCTGCCTGCCGCCACCTGCACCGGCCAGCAGAGCAGAAGGAAGCTCTGCAGACCACGCACTCACTGAAGGTACCGACAGCACTGCCCTCTGCTCCGTGCCTCCACCTCTCGCCTCTCGCCTCTCGCCTCCTGCCGTGCTCGCCCGTGCCACCCTGCAGGGCTGCTGTGCGAGCAGAGCTGCTCCCCTCCAGCCACCCCACCCCATCCTGGCATCACCGCCCGTGCCTTTCCCACCCTCCGCCTCCCTTCCCCTTCCTTTGGCCTGCGCCACGTGCAGCAGCTCTGCAGCTCTCAGGCCTCCCCCCGGCCGCTGCACTGCAACGGCTGCCCTCCCCAGGCCACACAAACTCCACTCGCTGGCCTGTGCCTGGGAGCCACCCCAACAGCACTGCCACAACCCTGCCTTCTCCTTGCAGACCCCGAGTGCTCTGGACGACCTGCTGCAGAGGCTGGTGCTTGATCCTCTCCCCTCCGGCCTCCTGGAGCTGCAGAGCATCTTGCAGGTCTGCCTTTTACAAGGGGAAAGCCCTGGAGGGGCCCCCTGCCCCTCCTGGGCAACATCCTCTCCTGCCCCCAAACCTTCTCCTTGCCCCAAAGCCCTGCGAGGACTTTGACCCTTCTTCCTAAGCGCCCCCCAGCCCCCCCACCTGGCCCCTGGCCCCTGGCCCCGGCACTGTCCTCTCAGGGCCTCCCCCTCGCTCCAGCTTTCCTCCCCACCGCTCAGCAAGGCACACTCTAACGGGGACCTGCGCAGCCTGCAAGGGCAGCCCGGCCCTGAAACTCTCTTCCTCTACAGCCTTCCCCATGGGCTGTAGCACAGCTTTGCCACTGCAAGCCCCTAGCGAGCTTTCTGCCCCAAAGTCCGCTCACTGCTCCTGCAGAGGGGTCTGAAGGCCCCTGGGGCATTCTGCAGTGACAGTGGCCTCTGGCTCCCTGCCTGGAGCCAGCCGCAGCCGCTCCGTCTGAGGGATTGGAGAGCGAGGCTGGGGGGGCCTCGAGGGGCAGGAAGGCCCTTAGGAGATGTGCGCCCCTTGCCAGGAGGCCTTGGCGGGCATCCTAGCTCAACGCTGCCAGAGCCTTAGCAGAGCTGCGGCTCCTGGAGCAGCTGTCGGGTCCCAGGGCAGAGCGCTGCTTTTCTTCTCCCAGGTCCTGCTGCCCTTCACAGAGTCCCCGAGAGCAGCAGAGCGCGAGAGGGCGTTGAGGGCCATTGCCCGGCTGAGCAAGTCCCTCGTCAGCTCTTCCTCGCTGCAGGTAAGGAGCCTCAGGTGCAGGCAAGCCCCCGGCACCCACCGCGCCACACCTTGCCCGTCTCCCAGGTCCGGGCTCCCTCAGGGGCAAGCCTGGACACAGGGTAGGGCACTCAGCACGGCTCTGTCGCCAAGAGACCGTCCTTGCCCTGTCTCGGTAGGCTTCTGTCTTGAGGCCCCCTGCTCTCCGCAGCCGCCAGGCCTGCCCTGGCAGCATGATGTGAGCCCGCGCCTGGCGGCCCTTGCTGCCTTGGCTGCTGCCCAGCCGCTGCGGGGCTCAGGGCCTGCAGGGCCCTCTGGCCCGTCCCCTTGCCTGCTGCCCCCTCCCCACGCACTGCCACGGCCCCAGCCCAGCAGCCCCCACTTACAGGCTGCTGCCGCACAGGCGCTTCCTTCCCGTGCCATGGGGTGCAGGGCAGGGGAGCTGCAGGTTGAGGCAGAGCCTCCCGGAAGGACAGGCCAGGAGAGGAGGCTGGGGGAGGTGGTGTGGCTGCAGAGATGGGCAGTGCAGCCTGAGGAGGAAGAGGCACTCCCCGGGTCCCGGGAGGGGAGAGCGGCGGCAGTGAGGGAGCGGGATGGAGGCAGGACCGAGGGCTGCATGCCCATTTAGGCACCTAAGTGCCACATGCTCAAAGTGACAAGAACTGGCAAGGCAGCCCGTGCCTGCAGAGCAGGCAAAGGCGGCAGGGAGAGCAGGGCAGGAGGCAGAAGGAGCACAGGGGATGCTGCGTGGCATGCTGCCCCTCCTGGGGCCAGCTGTGCCATTTATGCATGCGGCTGGCGCTAAGTCAGCTTCGCTGCAGCCTTTGCAGGGAGGCAGCCTCGTCGTCCCCTTGCCGTGGCTGCTGTGCAGGGTCAGGGGCTGCTCAGGCAGAGGCCAGGTTGCCCCTTGGCGGGGCAGAAGAGCTTGCAGTAGGCAGAGCAGGCTGGCCTGGGCCAGCCCCTGCCACAGCCTTTGCATGCGGGCTGCGAGCAGGGTCTGGCCCCAGCTGCCTCACCTTAGCCCTGCTGCCACCACTTCCTGCCTCCGCCAGCTCTGCGACCCCTGCCAAGGAGTCAGTGACGACCCTGCCCTCTTGGCAACGGAGGACTTCCACATCCTGGGCAAGCTGGTGGGGCATCTCCTGCTGTGCTACGCTGTCCAGGAGCAGGGCATCCGCTGGAGGGCTGCGGACGCTCTCCACCTCCTCTACACGTTTGCCCGGCAGCGCAAGAGTAAGAGAAAGCGCGGCGCCTTGCCTCCTTGCAGGCACACACGGCTGTCCAGGCCCTTCCTCGCCTCCCTGGGCCTCATCCTCTCACTGCTCGCTCACTCCCACCTTCAAGCCTTTTGCAGCCGCTGGGCAAGCCTGCTGCCAAAGGTGCTCTGGCCTACTCACTGCTCTCTGTGTTCCCTCCTGTCTAGGCAGGAAGGTGCCAGAAGATAAGCCAGAGCAGGCCCAGCTCCCAAGGCAGAGGGAAGCTGAGCACATGGGCTTCTGGCTTGCTTTCACCACCAGCCCCAGCCAGCTGACCACGGTAAGGAGCTCCTGCCTTGCCGCCACTCTTGTCCGTGCCATCAGCAGCAGAGCGGGGGGAGCAAACGGGTTTGGCCTCAGCGGGGCTCCAGTGGCCTCCCTCTGCCTGGGGAGAGGCTTCCCCCTGGCGCTGAGCCAGCAAGATCTGAAGGCTGCGCTCCAGGGTCAGCGCAGCCGCTCCAGCCCGCCTGCACACCAGGCAGCTCGGGCTCTGTCTAGCGCCACTGCCCTGGGGCCCTCTTCCCAACTCTGCGGCCTGCTCTTGAGAGCCCTCTTCCGTCCCATCCTCCACAGGACACTCTCTGCAGCCCCCGCTTCCAGCTTTGCAGCCAGCTGCCCGCACTGGCCCTGCTCCACAGCTGCTCTCACTGCTGAGCTCCGCAGCGCCGCCAGGGCGCTCCGTGTGACACGTCTTCCCTGCCCTCCTTCCTCCCACAGATGTTTGGGCCATACCTCGAGCCCTCGGAGAGGACAGACATCATCCTCACAGCCATTGAGGCCCTGAGAGACGGCAGCACGCACGACATGCGGGCGGCTAGCAGCGTGCTGGATGTGCTCCTCATGGAGCCTGCCTCCTGGCTGAAGAAGGTAAGCAGCCCGCGGCTGGACTGCCCTGCACCTTCCTCCCAGCTCCCTTGCTGCCAAAGCAGCTGTGGCGGGCACCCAGCGCCCCTTGAAGCCAGCAAAGGGTGATGGGAAGGGAAGGAGCAGTTCTCAGGGGCGGTGCAGGAAACGGCTGCCCTCCTTCTCACCCGTGTGCCCTCCAGGTGCCCGAGGTCGTCAGGTGCATCTATGCAAACCTGACGTGCATCAGCACGGGGGAAGGCCGGCGCAGCGTGGACTTGCTGCTTCTCCTGCTTACCCACGTGTACCCCAGCGAGGTGGTCATCAGCCTGCTGAACTGCTGCCCGCCATGTGACAGGTACAGGCGCCAAGAGCCTTGAGGGCTGGTAGCATGTGGGCAGGCTGCCCAAAGACTCTCTGCTTGCCGCACCCAAGGACAACTGCAGGCTATCCCCAAAGGGCAGGGCTGCCCATGCCCTTTCCAGCCCGGGACCATCTGCCCCAGGCGCGCAGCAGCCAGAGCTGACCAAGTCAGCCGCAGAGCCCAGGCGCCGGGCCCCCGGCTGCCCCAGCGGGAACCTCCGCTCCGCTGTCTGCTGCTTGCCCAGGCTGGGCCCAGCGGGCACTCCAAGCGAGGGGGCAGTGGGCAGGCCGGCAGCCTGCAGCCTGCGTGCCCTGGGGCTTGCTCGGGCCACGCAGCTGTGGCCGAGGCAGCCCTGCTGACTGGGCGCTCGGGGCCTGCAGCATCGCCAGCGCCATGTGGGAGGTGATGGTGTGCCTGCCCAGCACTTTGGACAAGGTGTTGAGGAAGCTGCTCAGCATCTTGGAGGACCGAGTGCTGCTCAAGGGGCTCAGAGCTCTCACAGAGGACACCTGCTTCCTGCCCGTGGCTGTGAGTTACTACCGCGTGCACCAGGCCTCTCTGGCCCTCAGGGCTGGGCTAGCGTCTGCAGCGAAGAAGGCATGGCTCTTCTTCCCCCGCCTCCCCACCCCTGCCCCCAAGCGGTGACCTTTCCCGGGGCATGTGGAGTCAGCCCTTTAGGGTCAGCAGCAGGCCTCCACTGCGCCGGCCCCGCAGGGCTGCCAAGAGCTGCTTGGGCCCCAGTGTGCACTGGCGTGCAGCCGTCCTTTGCCCGCACAGCTCTCTCTTTTCCCCCGACCCTGCATCCCCCTGCTGCGCTCTGCAGACTGGCAACGCAGAGCAGGGCTAGGGACGGGGGCAGGGGCGGCACTGGGACTGGGACTGGGACTGGGACTGGGACTGGGCCAGGGGCAGTGTCTGGGCCAGGGGCTGGAGCCACTGTACAGCCTGAGCAGGCTACCGAGCCTCAGACCAGGAGCCCAGGCTGCTGTGCAGGACACATAAGGCATGCCACGCTGACCCCGGAGGGCTCGTCGTGCCCGTCTTAGAAGTGGGAGCGCAGCCCAGAGGGCTGCTGCTGCCGTGGCCGTGGCCGTGGCCTGTCAGCCAGGCTGCAGTCTCCAGCTGTGTCTGCTGCACGCTAGGCCAGTGCCTGAGCCTCATCCCTCGCATATGCCAACGGCTTTGGCACTGCCCCAGCAATGCCTTGGCAGTGAGAGCTGTCTCTGGGTGTTTTCTGCAGGCAACCAAGGCGCTGTACAGGATCCTTCAGCAGCCCACCTGCCAGCAGACGGTAACAGCGCTCTTCCCCCAGCTCTACATGGCACTGCTCCTGCAGATTTCCTTTGCGGCAGTGTCCATGCCCCGGGACATGAGTGCCTGCTGGAGGAAAGGCTGCCCACGGGAGCAGTCTTCTCCAGCCAGCCCCCTCAGGTGCTGCCTCGCCCTTCTCCTGTCTTTCCCCAGGGCCCTCAAGCAGGGCCGTGGCTCTGAGCGTGACTGGCCTTTGCTCCGCGTGCAGGTCTGCAGTGCAGGCGCTGAAAGCTCTGCTCCGCTCTGCTGGCTACGAGGAGCAGCTCGTCAGCATCGAGAAGAGGGGCGGCTGGCACCTGCTTCTCCAAGCGGAGACTCTCGCCAGCGGAATCAGTGTGCTGGCCAGGTGAGAGACCCTTTTGGCCCGCACTGCCTCCGCCTGGCTTTGCTGGGGACGCGGCACCCCGCACAAGGCCCTGCCTCGTGCTTGAGAGAGGCTGCCCAGGGCTCTTGGCTGCCGCCGCAGCGCTTGTGACTGAGGGATCAGGCGGGAAGCGGGAGCTCCTTGCTGCTTTGTGGCGCAGCTTTGACAGCTGTGGCTGGAGGAGGCAGCGTAGCGGGCTGTGGGAGAGAAGGCAGAAGAGGCTGGGCTGCCTAGCTCCTTAGCAGGGGTGCTTGCTTTGCCCTGCCAGGCAGATGAGGACAAACCCGGTTCACGAGCGTTCCTGGATCTTCCACCGGGTAGAAAGGCTTCTCAGCCAAGGGGACCAACTGCAGGAACTGCCTGCCATGGCTGTCTTTGTTGAGGTAGGTGTGGTGGCAAGTAGTGGCGCTCCGCGATGCCTCTGAACGCTGCAGTCTCTTGGAGGCATGGCCGCGGGGTGGCCAATGGCCAATGGAGCCTGGCCAACCTGGCCTTGGCCCATTTGCTGCTGCGGCCAGGCTTGTCACCCCCGCCACCCCCCCAACATCCGTGCCTCCGTTGGGGCCACCTCTGGCTAGTCACTCGCTCCTGCAAGGCAGGAGAGCAGGGCCCAAGGGAACACGAGGGGGCCAGGCCAGCAAGAGCAAGCAAGGAATGTGTGCTGGGTGCCGTGAGGCTCAGGGCATGAGGGCGTCCCTGGGGGCCCTCCGCAACCACAGCTGCCTCCAGCACAGCCTTGCTCTGCGCCTGGTGCCCTGGCCGGCAGCTGCCGGTGGCAAGCAGGAGCTGCCCGGGCCGCGCAGTGCTGCAGGCTCTGCCACTCTCTCCCTGCTGTGTGTCTTCCAGCTGCTGAGCTGCGAGGAGCTAAAAGCCAGCGACTGTTGCGTCCTCTACCTCTTCCAGAGGTATCTGAAGCGTCCCAGCACAGTGATGCGCTCGCTGGTGCTCAGAGGCCTCGTGACGCTGGCCGAGAGAGCGGAGCTGGTGAGCATGGGCATGAGCCAGCAGAAGGCATGCTGGCAGCCTGCGGCTGGGCAGCAGGCCGTGGGCAATGCAGTGCTTGGCCTTTGCTGGGAGTCAGGGGCGGTGCTGGTTGCTGCAAGGTGCCTGGCGCAGCCCTTTGTCAGCCCCCGCGGCCTTCAGGGCAGTGTGGCCGTGGGAGAAGAGCGGGCAGCGCAGGCAGCGAGGAGGAGCCTTTGCTGTCCTGGCCTGCTTGCCCGCCGCTGCTCTCGCCCACCCTCCTCAGTGCACCAGCAACTCCTAGTGCCTGCCAGGAGGCTGCTGCAGCACTTCCTGTGCGCCCTGCAGGGAAGCAAGAGAGGAGGCCAGGGCTGAAGCAGCCGAGCAGGTGTGGCCGCCTGGGCTTTCCTGGCTTGCCCCTACAGCAAGGGAACGCTGTGCTTGCTACAGGCCGGGAAGATGCAGGGTCTGCTGCCAGAGGTGCTGGAGGTGGCGCAGGGGGCCGCCGCAGACGTCAGCAGGAAGGCCCTGGTCGTCTGCGGGAAGGTGCTGTGTCAGGCGGACAGGGCGGCGGTGGGCCCCATGGCTGTGCACCTGGCGCAGAAGCTCGTGCCGCTCTTTGAGGAAGTAAGGCTGGTGTGGGAGGCTGGGCTCAGGCCGTGGCCTGGGGGAGCTTGTGCCGCGGCTGGGTGGGTGGAGGTGGGGCTGGGATGGGAAGGCAGGTTGAGGCGCAAAGGCCTCCGAGAGCTGTGCGGAGCCTGGCCGCAGCCTCTTGTGCAAAGCGATGGCATTGCCTTCATGGGTGGCAGGGCCACTTTGCCCTGGCTGCAGACGTGGCCGCCGGCTCCGTGGTGCACAAGTGCAGTCCCCAGCAGCTCTCTTCACACGAGGCGTGCCACTGCTGTTGCTCCGGGTGGGCAGGCAGTAGGTGTTGCTGAGGTGCCACCCTCCTGCGTCCTGCCAGGAGTGCAGCCAGGTGCGCGAGCTCTCCATCTGCTGCTTCCAAGAGCTGATGGAGCTTGTGGAGGGCGAGAACAAGCAGCAGCTGAAGAAGGAAGTGCGTCGCTGCCTGCTCCCGCTCTTCTTCCGTGTGCACGACGAGAGCCAGAGCGTGGCCAAGGTAGAGATGTGAAAGGTCGGCAGGGAGGCGGGGAAGGGCATGCTGGCATGAGCTGGGTGGGCCTGCGCCTGAGGGCCAAGGGCTGCTGACAAGTGGGCTGCCTGAAGATGTGTCACATGGGGCCCCAGCAGTCGGAGTCCGGGAGGACCAGCAAGAGCTCCCGTCCTTGCTTGCAGCAGGCCCGCCCCACGGCTTTCAGCCTGCCTCCATGCCCCTTCCTGCTCCGAAAGGTTGGGAGGGCTGGGGTCCCCTTGCAGCCCCGCTCCCTCTCTACAGCCCTCCCCTAGTCAGTGCAGCCCACAGCAAGAGTCCCTGCTGAGCCCGAGCTAAGAGCGCCTGAGGAGCTGGGCCCGGACGTTTCGCAGAGCTGCGCTACCTGCTCCAAGAGGGCTCAGCTGCAGGGTGTGGCCAGCGAGGCCGGGACACAGGACTCCCTAGGGACTTGCCAGCTGTCCGCACAGGTGTCCGAGGCCAGGCTTGGACGCGCAATCCCTGTCGAGCAGTGGTGCCGTCCAGAGAGGCCCCGATGTGTGGGCCAGGCCATGCCCCAGCTGCCTAAGGGCAGCTGCCTTCTGCTCAGCCTGGGAGCACAAGTCCTTCCGCCCAGCTCACCGTGCACTAGGCCAGTGAACTTGGTGGCTGCAGAGGGGCGCAGCACATGCAAGGCCTTGAGAGAGACTGCCCAGCACCGCCAGGCTGGCTCGGGAAGAGTCATGGAAAGGGAGATGCCGTCAGGGCAGGGGACTGGCGTGGCATGCGGGGCTCAAGGCTGTGGCCAGCTGGAGCCTGAGCAGAAAGGAGCGGTGACAGAGCAGCAGGGGAAGGCCAGCATGCTGCTGGGCAATTGCCCCAGGCCATGCTTCTGGCACTGGCCTGGCCTGGTGCCTCTGTCACTCGGTGCCCCACAGTCTCCTGGGCTGCTCGACAGCGGGAGCTAGCTGAGCTGGTGGCTGCTGCGTGCCTCTGCGCTGGGCATGGAGCCCAACTGAGACTCTGCCCCCGCTGCTGCATCTTCCCGCCACGGGCTAGGCAAGGGGCAGAGCGGAGCCAAGCGGAGGGGCACAGCAGACCTCGTCCCCAAGGCCACGGTGTCATCTGCCTGTCTCTGCTGCTGTGCAGGCCTCTTGGGAAGCCCTGGTGGTGGCTGCAGAGTGCCTGAAGTGGGACCAGCTCCGGGACTGCGCGCAGACAGAGCAGACCTGGAGGACGGGCGAGTGCTTGGTAAGGGGAGCCCCTCAGCACCGGGGCCCAGGCTCCACAAGGCCTGTCCCAACTCGCACAGCTGCCTGTGCGGTGGGCAGCTGTGCCTGTCCCGCCCTGCTCCAGCCCCAGGCCCACAACCCACACCTGTGTCCTGGATGCCTTTCCTCAAGCACCAGTGGGCTCTTCTGCAGGCCCCGCTGCCCGCTCGGACCTCCTGCCAGGAGGAGGTTGCGGAAGGAGAGCCTGGCCCAGCTGGGCCTTGGCAGCACACAGGGCTCTCAGCACTCCCAGGGCACGCTCTGCCTGCAGCTCTCGCCAAACCTCGGCCCCAGGCCAGGGCTGCTGCCTGGCAGGTGCCAGTGTCCTGGTGTGGAAAGGAAGGGCAGGAGGGTGGTGGGAGGAGGGCTTGGCCCAGCCCTTTGCGGAAGGTCTGTGCCAAGCCGCGGGCTCGTGTGCTCTGTCCAGCTGGCGAGAGGCAGGAGGCAAGTGGAAGAATACCTGCGCCAGAGCATGCCCTACTTGGAGGACTCTCAGGCATCCTTGCGAGAGGTGGCCGTGAGGTTCATAGGTGAGGCGCGCCCGCCGCGCTCCCTCTCTTAGCAGCTTGGTCCCAGGCCTGGCAGCAAGGCCCGGGGCTGCCAGGGTCTGGACTGTGTGGTGCAGGGCATGGGCTTGCGGGAGCCGATGATGGGTTGAGGGGAGCCTTGCTCATTCCCACCGCAGCCCTGCCTCGGGCCCTGTGCTTTGTGGGGGAGGCTGAGGCCTGCCAAAGGGGAGGAGGGCACTGGAAGGGCTTGGATAAGCTGTGTCGTGCTGGGGAGGGTCAGCAGTGAAGGCTGGTGTGTGCCTAGGGCTGGCCGGGCGGCGCTTGAAGAGCCCAAGGGAGCAGAAGGTGCGGGAGATCTGCAACGGTGAGTAAGGGCAGCGCTGTGCTGGCCACGGTGGGTGGGGAGGGGGCCAGAGCATGGGCAGTGTGCTCCAGGGCCGTGCCCTGGCACAGGGAAACATTTCAAGGGCAGGGCCATTTGGGGGCATTGCTGAGCAGCAACTTCCAGCTGATGTGGTTGCCCCAGCTGCTCCTTGCTCCCGCTGGGAAGAGCTGGGCAGGGCTGGCGCGCTCTGCAGGCTATGCCTGGGGAGGGGGCGTTCTGTGCGCACAGGTGGGTTTGATGTGTGCTCTGTTGCTTTATGTGGCAGTCCTTCAGCCCTTGGAGAGCGACCTGCAGCCCGCAATCCGTTCCCTGGCCACTCAGACCATCCTCATCCTGAGAACTCCAAGGAAAGAGGCACCCTCCGCGTTCCACCTGCAAGCTCTGCGCTGCTGGCTCCGGAGAGCCCGGGACAGGTGGAGCCGTCCTCTGTGCGGAGGCTCTCCTTGAGCAGAGCGAGCACGACAGTCCCAGTGCCACGCTGCCCTTGGCATGGGCACCAGCAAGGAGGCTGCGGAACAGGCTGGCTCATTCCAGGCATCTGCTGCAGTTCCGCCCTCAGGCACAGCCTGGCCCCACTCTTCTTTTACACCTGCAGCCCTCTGGGAAGCTTTCCGCAAAGAAGCAGCCGTGTTTCTGCAGCACGCGTGGATGTCTTTTTCTTTGGCAGGCAGAGGCCAAGCGGGAAAGCTGAGGCCCCGAAGGAATCGCACTGGCCCTGAGGGTGGCCTGACGTTCGCTCCTTCCCGCAGCCCGCGGCAGCCTGGAACGTACGGCCACACTGTGTCTTTGGCCCAAAGCACCAGGTGCCCCGCTGGAGCACCAAGGCCAGGCTTGTGCCAAACGCGCCCTCTGCCGAGACACCCCAGGGCAAGAAGAGGCACCCACTGCCTGCAAAGCTTGCATCAGGCATCTCTCTTTGTCCTGGTGTTCTGCTGTGGCCGGCCACCTTGTGCACACGCGGGGCTTGGGCATTTTTGCCCGGGAGGCAGGGGACGAGAGCCGCTGTGGAGAAAGGGAAGAGCTGTGCCAGCGTGCCCTGCAGCCGCTGCGCTGGGCTGCTGGCTGCAGGCTCGGTGCCCCTGGGGGCTTGGGTGGCTCTGGCCTGCTCTGCAGCTGTGCCGCGGGGCTGCCGCTGCTGCGGGGAGTGTGCTGAGCTGCTTTCAAGGCAGGAGCGATGTCCCCCCCTTTCCCCTTTCCCCCTCTGCACCTACCTGACCAGGGTGCAGCTTCCCACGCAAGGCGAGTGGAGCCCTGCACGCAGCCCAAGTCTGAACACGTGCACACCTGGGAGCACGCAGGCCTGACCCAGAGAGGGAGGGAGCAGGCCCCTGCTGGCCTCTCGGGGCAGGTGGGTGAGCCAGACCTCGAGCTGACCAGCAGTTTCCAGGCTTGTGACGCCACGTGCCCCGAGGGAAGCCGTCTGCGTTGGGGCTACTCTCTGAATTGCCACTCCAGGTCGGTCTCTCTCTCTCTCCTCGGCCAGCCTGGGCTCTCAGTCTCTCAGTGCACAAACCAGAACGGCACGCTGAGAGTGCCAGGGGTCGTCGCTGTAGAGCAGCAGCACGGCACTGGCAGGCAGCGGCAGACTGCATCTCAGTTGCCTGCTTTTGCCATGCCTCGTGGCCCTTTGCTCTCGCTGCTGAAACAAGGCAGTCCCATTGCCACCTCACTTTCTTGGTTGCTGCCTTTCCCGTCTTGTCCCATGTAGTGCTCGCTGACCTGGCTGAAGGCACAGAGTGCACTCTCAGCAAGTTTGCTGCTGATGCTAAAGTGGGGGGAGCGGCTGAGAGCCCAGAAGGCTGTGCTGGCCTTGAGAGGGGCGCGGAGAGGCGGGCGAGTTGGGTGGAGAGGAACCTGCTGAAGTTCACCAAAGGCAAGGGCAGGGTCCTGCACCTAGGGAGGAAGAAGCCCATGGAGCAGGAGAGGCTGGGGGTTGCCCTGCTGCAAAGCAGCTCTGCAGCGCAGCACCTGGGTGTGCTGGTGGACAACAAGTGAAGCAGGAGGCAGCAACGGGCCCTTGTGGCCAAGGCGGCGCATGGGATCGTGGGGTGCATTAGGCAGAGTGTTGCCAGCAGGTGGAGGGAGGGGCTCCTCCCCTGCGCTCAGCCCTGGGCAGGCCTCCTCTGAGAGGAGTAGTGTCCCCCATTGTGGGCTCGCCAGGACAAGAGACGTGGCCCTACTGGAGAGAGTCCAGCGGAGGGCTACGAAGGTGACGAGGGGACTGGAGCATGTCTCCTGTGAAGCAAGGCTGAGAGAGCTGGGCCTGTTTATGCTGGAGAAGAGAAGACTGAGAGGCGGTCTGACCAACGTGTCCAAGTATCTGAAGGGAGGCTGTGCAGAGGATGGGGCCAGACTCTTGTCCGTGGTGGCCAGCGACAGGACAAGAGGCAACAGACACAAAGTGGAACACAGGAAGTTCTGTCTGAACCTGAGGGAAAACTTGTTGACCGTGAGGGTGAGGGAGCAGTGGCACGGGTTGCCCAGAGAGGTAGTGGAGTCTCCTTTGCTGGAGAGATTCAAAACCCGGCCGGACGTGGTCGTGGGCAATGTGCTGTAGATGAGCCGGCTTGAGCAGGGGGGGTTGGACTAGGTGATCTCCAGAGGTCCCTTCCAACCTCCACCCTTGTGTGATTCTGTGTTCTGTGATTTCTGTGATTCTGGGCGCTTGCACGTGGGCCATGTGTCCGAGGCCTTTGCAGCAACTGGCAGCCACAGCTGCGCCCACCAGCAGGTCCTGGAGGGGTTGTGCTGGGCAGACAAGAGCAGCTGCACCAGCCCGGGACCTCGCAAGGACCAGCAGGCTGCCCAAGCCTCCAAGGCTGCCATCTCCTCAGCAGCAAGCTGCTCCCACACAGCACACGCACGTTGCCAAGGTGCCAAGTGCAGCCTGCATTCCCTCCGGTGCGGGCAGAGGTTCAAGAACTGCTGTGCGGAGCAGAGGGAGGCTTGGCCGTGGCTTTGTCCGGCTCGGACCCTCCCCCAGAGGTTTACTGCTTCTGCAAGACAGGTGTGCCAGGAAAGGGCCAGGAGGCTGAGGGGGGGGGCTTGGACTTCTGCTTTGCTCCCCGAAGATGGGAGGAGATGTTGGCAGGGGGGCTGCGGGGCAAAGTGCCGGGCCGGGCCGCAGCGGGGCCTTGGTGCCCCACCCACCTCTGTGACACGGCCGCGGCCCTGGGGCCTCATCCTCTCGCTGCTCGCTCACTCCCACCTTCAAGCCTTTTGCAGCCGCTGGGCAAGCCTGCTGCCAAAGGTGCTCTGGCCTACTCACTGCTCTCTGTGTTCCCTCCTGTCTAGGCAGGAAGGTGCCAGAAGATAAGCCAGAGCAGGCCCAGCTCCCAAGGCAGAGGGAAGCTGAGCACATGGGCTTCTGGCTTGCTTTCACCACCAGCCCCAGCCAGCTGACCACGGTAAGGAGCTCCTGCCTTGCCGCCACTCTTGTCCGTGCCATCAGCAGCAGAGCGGGGGGAGCAAACGGGTTTGGCCTCAGCGGGGCTCCAGTGGCCTCCCTCTGCCTGGGGAGAGGCTTCCCCCTGGCGCTGAGCCAGCAAGATCTGAAGGCTGCGCTCCAGGGTCAGCGCAGCCGCTCCAGCCCGCCTGCACACCAGGCAGCTCGGGCTCTGTCTAGCGCCACTGCCCTGGGGCCCTCTTCCCAACTCTGCTGCCTGCTCCTGAGAGCCCTCTTCCGTCCCATCCTCCACAGGACACTCTCTGCAGCCCCTGCTTCCAGCTTTGCAGCCAGCTGCCCGCACTGGCCCTGCTCCACAGCTGCTCTCACTGCTGAGCTCCGCAGCGCCGCCAGGGCGCTCCGTGTGACACGTCTTCCCTGCCCTCCTTCCTCCCACAGATGTTTGGGCCATACCTCGAGCCCTCGGAGAGGACAGACATCATCCTCACAGCCATTGAGGCCCTGAGAGACGGCAGCACGCACGACATGCAGGCGGCTAGCAGCGTGCTGGATGTGCTCCTCATGGAGCCTGCCTCCTGGCTGAAGAAGGTAAGCAGCCCGCGGCTGGACTGCCCTGCACCTTCCTCCCAGCTCCCTTGCTGCCAAAGCAGCTGTGGCGGGCACCCAGCGCCCCTTGAAGCCAGCAAAGGGTGATGGGAAGGGAAGGAGCAGTTCTCAGGGGCGGTGCAGGAAACGGCTGCCCTCCTTCTCACCCGTGTGCCCTCCAGGTGCCCGAGGTCGTCAGGTGCATCTATGCAAACCTGACGTGCATCAGCACGGGGGAAGGCCGGCGCAGCGTGGACTTGCTGCTTCTCCTGCTTACCCACGTGTACCCCAGCGAGGTGGTCGTCAGCCTGCTCAACTGCTGCCCGCCATGTGACAGGTACAGGCGCCAAGAGCCTTGAGGGCTGGTAGCATGTGGGCAGGCTGCCCAAAGACTCTCTGCTTGCTGCACCCAAGGACAACTGCAGGCTATCCCCAAAGGGCAGGGCTGCCCATGCCCTTTCCAGCCCGGGGCCATCTGCCCCAGGCGCGCAGCAGCCAGAGCTGAGCAAGTCAGCCGCAGAGCCCAGGCGCCGGGCCCCCGGCTGCCCCAGCGGGAACCTCCGCTCCGCTGTCTGCTGCTTGCCCAGGCTGGGCCCAGCGGGCACTCCAAGCGAGGGGGCAGTGGGCAGGCCGGCAGCCTGCAGCCTGCGTGCCCTGGGGCTTGCTCGGGCCACGCAGCTGTGGCCGAGGCAGCCCTGCTGACTGGGCGCTCGGGGCCTGCAGCATCGCCAGCGCCATGTGGGAGGTGATGGTGTGCCTGCCCAGCACTTTGGACAAGGTGTTGAGGAAGCTGCTCAGCATCTTGGAGGACCGAGTGCTGCTCAAGGGGCTCAGAGCTCTCACAGAGGACACCTGCTTCCTGCCCGTGGCTGTGAGTTACTACCGCGTGCACCAGGCCTCTCTGGCCCTCAGGGCTGGGCTAGCGTCTGCAGCGAAGAAGGCATGGCTCTTCTTCCCCCGCCTCCCCACCCCTGCCCCCAAGCGGTGACCTTTCCCGGGGCATGTGGAGTCAGCCCTTTAGGGTCAGCAGCAGGCCTCCGCTGCGCCGGCCCCGCAGGGCTGCCAAGAGCTGCTTGGGCCCCAGTGTGCACTGGCGTGCAGCCATCCTTTGCCCGCACAGCTCTCTCTTTTCCCCCGACCCTGCATCCCCCTGCTGCGCTCTGCAGACTGGCAACGCAGAGCAGGGCTAGGGACGGGGGCAGGGGCGGCACTGGGACTGGGACTGGGACTGGGACTGGGACTGGGCCAGGGGCAGTGTCTGGGCCAGGGGCTGGAGCCACTGTACAGCCTGAGCAGGCTACCGAGCCTCAGACCAGGAGCCCAGGCTGCTGTGCAGGACACATAAGGCATGCCACGCTGACCCCGGAGGGCTCGTCGTGCCCGTCTTAGAAGTGGGAGCGCAGCCCAGAGGGCTGCCGCTGGCGTCGCCGTGGCCGTGGCCATGGCCGTGGCCGTGGTCTGGCAGCCAGGCTGCAGTGCGATCCTTCAGCAGCCCACCTGCCAGCAGACGGTAACAGCGCTCTTCCCCCAGCTCTACATGGCACTGCTCCTGCAGATTTCCTTTGCGGCAGTGTCCATGCCCCGGGACATGAGTGCCTGCTGGAGGAAAGGCTGCCCACGGGAGCAGTCTTCTCCAGCCAGCCCCCTCAGGTGCTGCCTCGCCCTTCTCCTGTCTTTCCCCAGGGCCCTCAAGCAGGGCCGTGGCTCTGAGCGTGACTGGCCTTTGCTCCGCGTGCAGGTCTGCAGTGCAGGCGCTGAAAGCTCTGCTCTGCTCTGCTGGCTACGAGGAGCAGCTCGTCAGCATCGAGAAGAGGGGCGGCTGGCACCTGCTTCTCCAAGCGGAGACTCTCGCCAGCGGAATCAGTGTGCTGGCCAGGTGAGAGACCCTTTTGGCCCGCACTGCCTCCGCCTGGCTTTGCTGGGGACGCGGCACCCCGCACAAGGCCCTGCCTCGTGCCTGAGAGAGGCTGCCCAGGGCTCTTGGCTGCCGCCGCAGCGCTTGTGACTGAGGGATCAGGCGGGAAGCGGGAGCTCCTTGCTGCTTTGTGGCGCAGCTTTGACAGCTGTGGCTGGAGGAGGCAGCGTAGCGGGCTGTGGGAGAGAAGGCAGAAGAGGCTGGGCTGCCTAGCTCCTTAGCAGGGGTGCTTGCTTTGCCCTGCCAGGCAGATGAGGACAAACCCGGTTCACGAGCGTTCCTGGATCTTCCACCGGGTAGAAAGGCTTCTCAGCCAAGGGGACCAACTGCAGGAACTGCCTGCCATGGCTGTCTTTGTTGAGGTAGGTGTGGTGGCAAGTAGTGGCGCTCCGCGATGCCTCTGAATGCTGCAGTCTCTTGGAGGCATGGCCGCGGGGTGGCCAATGGCCAATGGAGCCTGGCCAACCTGGCCTTGGCCCATTTGCTGCTGCGGCCAGGCTTGTCACCCCCGCCACCCCCCCAACATCCGTGCCTCCGTTGGGGCCACCTCTGGCTAGTCACTCGCTCCTGCAAGGCAGGAGAGCAGGGCCCAAGGGAACACGAGGGGGCCAGGCCAGCAAGAGCAAGCAAGGAATGTGTGCTGGGTGCCGTGAGGCTCAGGGCATGAGGGCGTCCCTGGGGGCCCTCCGCAACCACGGCCGCCTCCAGCACAGCCTTGCTCTGCGCCTGGTGCCCTGGCCGGCAGCTGCCGGTGGCAAGCAGGAGCTGCCCGGGCCGCGCAGTGCTGCAGGCTCTGCCACTCTCTCCCTGCTGCGTGTCTTCCAGCTGCTGAGCTGCGAGGAGCTAAAAGCCAGCGACTGTTGCGTCCTGTACCTCCTCCAGAGGTATCTGAAGCGTCCCAGCACAGTGATGCGCTCGCTGGTGCTCAGAGGCCTCGTGACGCTGGCCGAGAGAGCGGAGCTGGTGAGCATGGGCATGAGCCAGCAGAAGGCATGCTGGCAGCCTGCGGCTGGGCAGCAGGCCGTGGGCAATGCAGTGCTTGGCCTTTGCTGGGAGTCAGGGGCGGTGCTGGTTGCTGCAAGGTGCCTGGCGCAGCCCTTTGTCAGCCCCCGCGGCCTTCAGGGCAGTGTGGCCGTGGGAGAAGAGCGGGCAGCGCAGGCAGCGAGGAGGAGCCTTTGCTGTCCTGGCCTGCTTGCCCGCCGCTGCTCTCGCCCACCCTCCTCAGTGCACCAGCAACTCCTAGTGCCTGCCAGGAGGCTGCTGCAGCACTTCCTGTGCGCCCTGCAGGGAAGCAAGAGAGGAGGCCAGGGCTGAAGCAGCCGAGCAGGTGTGGCCGCCTGGGCTTTCCTGGCTTGCCCCTACAGCAAGGAAACGCTGTGCTTGCTACAGGCCGGGAAGATGCAGGGTCTGCTGCCAGAGGTGCTGGAGGTGGCGCAGGGGGCCGCCGCAGACGTCAGCAGGAAGGCCCTGGTCGTCTGCGGGAAGGTGCTGCGTCAGGCGGACAGGGCGGCGGTGGGCCCCATGGCTGTGCACCTGGCGCAGAAGCTCGTGCCGCTCTTTGAGGAAGTAAGGCTGGTGTGGGAGGCTGGGCTCAGGCCGTGGCCTGGGGGAGCTTGTGCCGCGGCTGGGTGGGTGGAGGTGGGGCTGGGATGGGAAGGCAGGTTGAGGCGCAAAGGCCTCCGAGAGCTGTGCGGAGCCTGGCCGCAGCCTCTTGTGCAAAGCGATGGCATTGCCTTCATGGGTGGCAGGGCCACTTTGCCCTGGCTGCAGACGTGGCCGCCGGCTCCGTGGTGCACAAGTGCAGTCCCCAGCAGCTCTCTTCACACGAGGCGCGCCACTGCTGTTGCTCCGGGTGGGCAGGCAGTAGGTGTTGCTGAGGTGCCACCCTCCTGCGTCCTGCCAGGAGTGCAGCCAGGTGCGCGAGCTCTCCATCTGCTGCTTCCAAGAGCTGATGGAGCTTGTGGAGGGCGAGAACAAGCAGCAGCTGAAGAAGGAAGTGCGTCGCTGCCTGCTCCCGCTCTTCTTCCGTGTGCACGACGAGAGCCAGAGCGTGGCCAAGGTAGAGATGTGAAAGGTCGGCAGGGAGGCGGGGAAGGGCATGCTGGCATGAGCTGGGTGGGCCTGCGCCTGAGGGCCAAGGGCTGCTGACAAGTGGGCTGCCTGAAGGTGTGTCACACGGGGCCCCAGCAGTCGGAGTCCGGGAGGACCAGCAAGAGCTCCCGTCCTTGCTTGCAGCAGGCCCGCCCCACGGCTTTCAGCCTGCCTCCATGCCCCTTCCTGCTCCGAAAGGTTGGGAGGGCTGGGGTCCCCTTGCAGCCCCGCTCCCTCTCTACAGCCCTCCCCTAGTCAGTGCAGCCCACAGCAAGAGTCCCTGCTGAGCCCGAGCTAAGAGCGCCTGAGGAGCTGGGCCCGGACGTTTCGCAGAGCTGCGCTACCTGCTCCAAGAGGGCTCAGCTGCAGGGTGTGGCCAGCGAGGCCGGGACACAGGACTCCCTAGGGACTTGCCAGCTGTCCGCACAGGTGTCCGAGGCCAGGCTTGGACGCGCAATCCCTGTCGAGCAGTGGTGCCGTCCAGAGAGGCCCCGATGTGTGGGCCAGGCCATGCCCCAGCTGCCTAAGGGCAGCTGCCTTCTGCTCAGCCTGGGAGCACAAGTCCTTCCGCCCAGCTCACCGTGCACTAGGCCAGTGAACTTGGTGGCTGCAGAGGGGCGCAGCACATGCAAGGCCTTGAGAGAGACTGCCCAGCACCGCCAGGCTGGCTCGGGAAGAGTCATGGAAAGGGAGATGCCGTCAGGGCAGGGGACTGGCGTGGCATGCGGGGCTCAAGGCTGTGGCCAGCTGGAGCCTGAGCAGAAAGGAGCGGTGACAGAGCAGCAGGGGAAGGCCAGCATGCTGCTGGGCAATTGCCCCAGGCCATGCTTCTGGCACTGGCCTGGCCTGGTGCCTCTGTCACTCGGTGCCCCACAGTCTCCTGGGCTGCTCGACAGCGGGAGCTAGCTGAGCTGGTGGCTGCTGCGTGCCTCTGCGCTGGGCATGGAGCCCAACTGAGACTCTGCCCCCGCTGCTGCATCTTCCCACCACGGGCTAGGCAAGGGGCAGAGCGGAGCCAAGCGGAGGGGCACAGCAGACCTCGTCCCCAAGGCCACGGTGTCATCTGCCTGTCTCTGCTGCTGTGCAGGCCTCTTGGGAAGCCCTGGTGGTGGCTGCAGAGTGCCTGAAGTGGGACCAGCTCCGGGACTGCGCGCAGACAGAGCAGACCTGGAGGACGGGCGAGTGCTTGGTAAGGAGAGCCCCTCAGCCCCGGGGCCCAGGCTCCACAAGGCCTGTCCCAACTCGCACAGCTGCCTGTGGGGTGGGCAGCTGTGCCTGTCCCGCCCTGCTCCAGCCCCAGGCCCACAACCCACACCTGTGTCCTGGATGCCTTTCCTCAAGCACCAGTGGGCTCTTCTGCAGGCCCCGCTGCCCGCTCAGACCTCCTGCCAGGAGGAGGTTGCGGAAGGAGAGCCTGGCCCAGCTGGGCCTTGGCAGCACACAGGGCTCTCAGCACTCCCAGGGCACGCTCTGCCTGCAGCTCTCGCCAAACCTCGGCCCCAGGCCAGGGCTGCTGCCTGGCAGGTGCCAGTGTCCTGGTGTGGAAAGGAAGGGCAGGAGGGTGGTGGGAGGAGGGCTTGGCCCAGCCCTTTGCGGAAGGTCTGTGCCAAGCCGCGGGCTCGTGTGCTCTGTCCAGCTGGCGAGAGGCAGGAGGCAAGTGGAAGAATACCTGCACCAGAGCATGCCCTACTTGGAGGACTCTCAGGCATCCTTGCGAGAGGTGGCCGTGAGGTTCATAGGTGAGGCGCGCCCGCCGCGCTCCCTCTCTTAGCAGCTTGGTCCCAGGCCTGGCAGCAAGGCCCGGGGCTGCCAGGGTCTGGACTGTGTGGTGCAGGGCATGGGCTTGCGGGAGCCGATGATGGGTTGAGGGGAGCCTTGCTCATTCCCACCGCAGCCCTGCCTCGGGCCCTGTGCTTTGTGGGGGAGGCTGAGGCCTGCCAAAGGGGAGGAGGGCACTGGAAGGGCTTGGATAAGCTGTGTCGTGCTGGGGAGGGTCAGCAGTGAAGGCTGGTGTGTGCCTAGGGCTGGCCGGGCGGCGCTTGAAGAGCCCAAGGGAGCAGAAGGTGCGGGAGATCTGCAACGGTGAGTAAGGGCAGCGCTGTGCTGGCCACGGTGGGTGGGGAGGGGGCCAGAGCATGGGCAGTGTGCTCCAGGGCCGTGCCCTGGCACAGGGAAACATTTCAAGGGCAGGGCCATTTGGGGGCATTGCTGAGCAGCAACTTCCAGCTGATGTGGTTGCCCCAGCTGCTCCTTGCTCCCGCTGGGAAGAGCTGGGCAGGGCTGGCGCGCTCTGCAGGCTATGCCTGGGGAGGGGGCGTTCTGTGCGCACAGGTGGGTTTGATGTGTGCTCTGTTGCTTTATGTGGCAGTCCTTCAGCCCTTGGAGAGCGACCTGCAGCCCGCAATCCGTTCCCTGGCCACTCAGACCATCCTCATCCTGAGAACTCCAAGGAAAGAGGCACCCTCCGCGTTCCACCTGCAAGCTCTGCGCTGCTGGCTCCGGAGAGCCCGGGACAGGTGGAGCCGTCCTCTGTGCGGAGGCTCTCCTTGAGCAGACCGAGCACGACAGTCCCAGTGCCACGCTGCCCTTGGCATGGGCACCAGCAAGGAGGCTGCGGAACAGGCTGGCTCATTCCAGGCGTCTGCTGCAGTTCCGCCCTCAGGCACAGCCTGGCCCCACTCTTCTTTTACACCTGCAGCCCTCTGGGAAGCTTTCCGCAAAGAAGCAGCCGTGTTTCTGCAGCACGCGTGGATGTCTTTTTCTTTGGCAGGCAGAGGCCAAGCGGGAAAGCTGAGGCCCCGAAGGAATCGCACTGGCCCTGAGGGTGGCCTGACGTTTGCTCCTTCCCGCAGCCCGCGGCAGCCTGGAACGTACGGCCACACTGTGTCTTTGGCCCAAAGCACCAGGTGCCCCGCTGGAGCACCAAGGCCAGGCTTGTGCCAAACGCACCCTCTGCCGAGACACCCCAGGGCAAGAAGAGGCACCCACTGCCTGCAAAGCTCGCATCAGGCATCTCTCTTTGTCCTGGTGTTCTGCTGTGGCCGGCCACCTTGTGCACACGCGGGGCTTGGGCATTTTTGCCCGGGAGGCAGGGGACGAGAGCCGCTGTGGAGAAAGGGAAGAGCTGTGCCAGCGTGCCCTGCAGCCGCTGCGCTGGGCTGCTGGCTGCAGGCTCGGTGCCCCTGGGGGCTTGGGTGGCTCTGGCCTGCTCTGCAGCTGTGCCGCGGGGCTGCCGCTGCTGCGGGGAGTGTGCTGAGCTGCTTTCAAGGCAGGAGCGATGTCCCCCCCTTTCCCCTTTCCCCCTCTGCACCAACCTGACCAGGGTGCAGCTTCCCACGCAAGGCGAGTGGAGCCCTGCACGCAGCCCAAGTCTGAACACGTGCACACCTGGGAGCACGCAGGCCTGACCCAGAGAGGGAGGGAGCAGGCCCCTGCTGGCCTCTCGGGGCAGGTGGGTGAGCCAGACCTCGAGCTGACCAGCAGTTTCCAGGCTTGTGACGCCACGTGCCCCGAGGGAAGCCGTCTGCGTTGGGGCTACTCTCTGAATTGCCACTCCAGGTCGGTCTCTCTCTCTCTCCTCGGCCAGCCTGGGCTCTCAGTCTCTCAGTGCACAAACCAGAACGGCACGCTGAGAGTGCCAGGGGTCGTCGCTGTAGAGCAGCAGCACGGCACTGGCAGGCAGCGGCAGACTGCATCTCAGTTGCCTGCTTTTGCCATGCCTCGTGGCCCTTTGCTCTCGCTGCTGAAACAAGGCAGTCCCATTGCCACCTCGCTTTCTTGGTTGCTGCCTTTCCCGTCTTGTCCCATGTAGTGCTCGCTGACCTGGCTGAAGGCACAGAGTGCACTCTCGGCAAGTTTGCTGCTGATGCTAAAGTGGGGGGAGCGGCTGAGAGCCCAGAAGGCTGTGCTGGCCTTGAGAGGGGCGCGGAGAGGCTGGCCAGTTGGGTGGAGAGGAACCTGCTGAAGTTCACCAAAGGCAAGGGCAGGGTCCTGCACCTAGGGAGGAAGAAGCCCATGGAGCAGGAGAGGCTGGGGGTTGCCCTGCTGCAAAGCAGCTCTGCAGCGCAGCACCTGGGTGTGCTGGTGGACAACAAGTGAAGCAGGAGGCAGCAAGGGGCCCTTGTGGCCAAGGCGGCGCATGGGATCGTGGGGTGCATTAGGCAGAGTGTTGCCAGCAGGTGGAGGGAGGGGCTCCTCCCCTGCGCTCAGCCCTGGGCAGGCCTCCTCTGAGAGGAGTAGTGTCCCCCATTGTGGGCTCGCCAGGACAAGAGACGTGGCCCTACTGGAGAGAGTCCAGCGGAGGGCTACGAAGGTGACGAGGGGACTGGAGCATGTCTCCTGTGAAGCAAGGCTGAGAGAGCTGGGCCTGTTTATGCTGGAGAAGAGAAGACTGAGAGGCGGTCTGACCAACGTGTCCAAGTATCTGAAGGGAGGCTGTGCAGAGGATGGGGCCAGACTCTTGTCCGTGGTGGCCAGCGACAGGACAAGAGGCAACAGACACAAAGTGGAACACGGGAAGTTCCGTCTGAACCTGAGGGAAAACGTGTTGACCGTGAGGGTGAGGGAGCAGTGGCACGGGTTGCCCAGAGAGGTAGTGGAGTCTCCTTTGCTGGAGAGATTCAAAACCCGGCCGGACGTGGTCGTGGGCAATGTGCTGAGGATGAGCCGGCTTGAGCGGGGGGGGTTGGACTAGGTGATCTCCAGAGGTCCCTTCCAACCTCCACCCTTGTGTGATTCTGTGTTCTGTGATTTCTGTGATTCTGGGCGCTTGCACGTGGGCCATGTGTCCGAGGCCTTTGCAGCAACTGGCAGCCACAGCTGCGCCCACCAGCAGGTCCTGGAGGGGTTGTGCTGGGCAGACAAGAGCAGCTGCACCAGCCCGGGACCTCGCAAGGACCAGCAGGCTGCCCAAGCCTCCAAGGCTGCCATCTCCTCAGCAGCAAGCTGCTCCCACCCAGCACACGCACGTTGCCAAGGTGCCAAGTGCAGCCTGCATTCCCTCCGGTGCGGGCAGAGGTTCAAGAACTGCTGTGCGGAGCAGAGGGAGGCTTGGCCGTGGCTTTGTCCGGCTCGGACCCACCCCCAGAGGTTTACTGCTTCTGCAAGACAGGTGTGCCAGGAAAGGGCCAGGAGGCTGAGGGGGGGGGCTTGGACTTCTGCTTTGCTCCCCGAAGATGGGAGGAGATGTTGGCAGGGGGGCTGCGGGGCAAAGTGCCGGGCCGGGCCGCAGCGGGGCCTTGGTGCCCCACCCGCCTCTGTGACACGGCCGCGGCCCTGGGGGCGCCGCGGCGGCCGGGGCCCCGGCCCCGCAGTCTCCAGGAGGACAGGGACGGCCCCGGCTGGCAGCGGGCCCAGCTGCTGGAGAAGCAGCCGGAGCGCAGCCCCGGCGTCCCCGGAGGCGGCCAGGCCCTCGGCGGGGCCCACGTCTTGGCGCGCAGGCTCCCCGTCCGCCAGGCAGGCAAGAGAGACGCGGCTGGGGCTCGGCAGCTCCGCGGGGCCCTGGCGGGCCCTCGGCCGCGGCGGGCTGGCCCAGGGGCTGCCGCCCGGCACAGCTGGGGCCGGCGCCCGGCCCCGCCGCTGCCCGGCGGCCCGCCAGCCCCAGCGCCAGCACCCGCCAGGGACCCTGCCCGGCAGGAGGCCCCCGCCTTGCCCCGCGCTGCTGGGCCCGCTCCCTCGGCCTCGCAGCCTCGGCCTGCGGGCAGCGCACGCCCAGGGCCCAGGCCTGAGCGCGCCTTCCCCCCGGGCCCAGCCCCCAGCGCCTCTCCTCCTTCCCGCAGCATGGCCGACGCAGCCGCCGGCTGCCCCGCGGCGCTCTGGCAGCAGCCTCTCGGCCCGGGCAGCCCCTCGCTGGCCGGCCAGCAGCAGCAGGCGCAGCACAGCGCTGCCCAGCCGAGCAGCTCTGCGCCAGAGCCCTGCCCGCTCGGCCCATCGCGGCACCCAGGTGAGTGAGCCGGCCCGGCTGCGCTGGCCAGCCGAGCGGCGCCGAGCCTCTCGCCGCCGCCTCTGCCACGGCCCCGGCTCTCCGGCCGCCTGCCTCCGCCGCCCCTGGCAGCAGGCCTCTGCCCGCGCGCAGCCTCCTCTCCTCTCCTCTCGCCGGCCTCCACCTACAGCTCTGCCTCCTCTCTGCCTTTCCTCCACCCAGGCTCTTCTGCCTGCCGCCACCTGCACCGGCCAGCAGAGCAGAAGGAAGCTCTGCAGACCACGCACTCACTGAAGGTACCGACAGCACTGCCCTCTGCTCCGTGCCTCCACCTCTCGCCTCTCGCCTCTCGCCTCTCGCCTCCTGCCGTGCTCGCCCGTGCCACCCTGCAGGGCTGCTGTGCGAGCAGAGCTGCTCCCCTCCGGCCACCCCACCCCATCCTGGCATCACCGCCCGTGCCTTTCCCACCCTCCGCCTCCCTTCCCCTTCCTTTGGCCTGCGCCACGTGCAGCAGCTCTGCAGCTCTCAGGCCTCCCCCCGGCCGCTGCACTGCAACGGCTGCCCTCCCCAGGCCGCACAAACTCCACTCGCTGGCCTGTGCCTGGGAGCCACCCCAACAGCACTGCCACAACCCTGCCTTCTCCTTGCAGACCCCGAGTGCTCTGGACGACCTGCTGCAGAGGCTGGTGCTTGATCCTCTCCCCTCCGGCCTCCTGGAGCTGCAGAGCATCTTGCAGGTCTGCCTTTTACAAGGGGAAAGCCCTGGAGGGGCCCCCTGCCCCTCCTGGGCAACATCCTCTCCTGCCCCCAAACCTTCTCCTTGCCCCAAAGCCCTGCGAGGACTTTGACCCTTCTTCCTGAGCGCCCCCCGGCCCCCCCACCTGGCCCTGGCCCCTGGCCCCGGCACTGTCCTCTCAGGGCCTCCCCCTCGCTCCAGCTTTCCTCCCCACCGCTCAGCAAGGCACACTCTAACGGGGACCTGCGCAGCCTGCAAGGGCAGCCCGGCCCTGAAACTCTCTTCCTCTACAGCCTTCCCCATGGGCTGTAGCACAGCTTTGCCACTGCAAGCCCCTAGCGAGCTTTCTGCCCCAAAGTCCGCTCGCTGCTCCTGCAGAGGGGTCTGAAGGCCCCTGGGGCATTCTGCAGTGACAGTGGCCTCTGGCTCCCTGCCTGGAGCCAGCCGCAGCCGCTCCGTCTGAGGGATTGGAGAGCGAGGCTGGGGGGGCCTCGAGGGGCAGGAAGGCCCTTAGGAGATGTGCGCCCCTTGCCAGGAGGCCTTGGCGGGCATCCTAGCTCAACGCTGCCAGAGCCTTAGCAGAGCTGCGGCTCCTGGAGCAGCTGTCGGGTCCCAGGGCAGAGCGCTGCTTTTCTTCTCCCAGGTCCTGCTGCCCTTCACACAGTCCCCGAGAGCAGCAGAGCGCGAGAGGGCGTTGAGGGCCATTGCCCGGCTGAGCAAGTCCCTCGTCAGCTCTTCCTCGCTGCAGGTAAGGAGCCTCAGGTGCAGGCAAGCCCCCGGCACCCACCGCGCCACACCTTGCCCGTCTCCCAGGTCCGGGCTCCCTCAGGGGCAAGCCTGGACACAGGGTAGGGCACTCAGCACGGCTCTGTCGCCAAGAGACCGTCCTTGCCCTGTCTCGGTAGGCTTCTGTCTTGAGGCCCCCTGCTCTCCGCAGCCGCCAGGCCTGCCCTGGCAGCATGATGTGAGCCCGCGCCTGGCGGCCCTTGCTGCCTTGGCTGCTGCCCAGCCGCTGCGGGGCTCAGGGCCTGCAGGGCCCTCTGGCCCGTCCCCTTGCCTGCTGCCCCCTCCCCACGCACTGCCACGGCCCCAGCCCAGCAGCCCCCACTTACAGGCTGCTGCCGCACAGGCGCTTCCTTCCCGTGCCATGGGGTGCAGGGCAGGGGAGCTGCAGGTTGAGGCAGAGCCTCCCGGAAGGACAGGCCAGGAGAGGAGGCTGGGGGAGGTGGTGTGGCTGCAGAGATGGGCAGTGCAGCCTGAGGAGGAAGAGGCACTCCCCGGGTCCCGGGAGGGGAGAGCGGTGGCAGTGAGGGAGCGGGATGGAGGCAGGACCGAGGGCTGCATGCCCATTTAGGCACCTAAGTGCCACATGCTCAAAGTGACAAGAACTGGCAAGGCAGCCCGTGCCTGCAGAGCAGGCAAAGGCGGCAGGGAGAGCAGGGCAGGAGGCAGAAGGAGCACAGGGGATGCTGCGTGGCATGCTGCCCCTCCTGGGGCCAGCTGTGCCATTTATGCATGCGGCTGGCGCTAAGTCAGCTTCGCTGCAGCCTTTGCAGGGAGGCAGCCTCGTCGTCCCCTTGCCGTGGCTGCTGTGCAGGGTCAGGGGCTGCTCAGGCAGAGGCCAGGTTGCCCCTTGGCGGGGCAGAAGAGCTTGCAGTAGGCAGAGCAGGCTGGCCTGGGCCAGCCCCTGCCACAGCCTTTGCATGCGGGCTGCGAGCAGGGTCTGGCCCCAGCTGCCTCACCTTAGCCCTGCTGCCACCACTTCCTGCCTCCGCCAGCTCTGCGACCCCTGCCAAGGAGTCAGTGACGACCCTGCCCTCTTGGCAACGGAGGACTTCCGCATCCTGGGCAAGCTGGTGGGGCATCTCCTGCTGTGCTACGCTGTCCAGGAGCAGGGCATCCGCTGGAGGGCTGCGGACGCTCTCCACCTCCTCTACACGTTTGCCCGGCAGCGCAAGAGTAAGAGAAAGCGCGGTGCTTTGCCTCCTTGCAGGCACACACGGCTGTCCAGGCCCTTCCTCGCCTCCCTGGGCCTCATCCTCTCGCTGCTCGCTCACTCCCACCTTCAAGCCTTTTGCAGCCGCTGGGCAAGCCTGCTGCCAAAGGTGCTCTGGCCTACTCACTGCTCTCTGTGTTCCCTCCTGTCTAGGCAGGAAGGTGCCAGAAGATAAGCCAGAGCAGGCCCAGCTCCCAAGGCAGAGGGAAGCTGAGCACATGGGCTTCTGGCTTGCTTTCACCACCAGCCCCAGCCAGCTGACCACGGTAAGGAGCTCCTGCCTTGCCGCCACTCTTGTCCGTGCCATCAGCAGCAGAGCGGGGGGAGCAAACGGGTTTGGCCTCAGCGGGGCTCCAGTGGCCTCCCTCTGCCTGGGGAGAGGCTTCCCCCTGGCGCTGAGCCAGCAAGATCTGAAGGCTGCGCTCCAGGGTCAGCGCAGCCGCTCCAGCCCGCCTGCACACCAGGCAGCTCGGGCTCTGTCTAGCGCCACTGCCCTGGGGCCCTCTTCCCAACTCTGCGGCCTGCTCTTGAGAGCCCTCTTCCGTCCCATCCTCCACAGGACACTCTCTGCAGCCCCTGCTTCCAGCTTTGCAGCCAGCTGCCCGCACTGGCCCTGCTCCACAGCTGCTCTCACTGCTGAGCTCCGCAGCGCCGCCAGGGCGCTCCGTGTGACACGTCTTCCCTGCCCTCCTTCCTCCCACAGATGTTTGGGCCATACCTCGAGCCCTCGGAGAGGACAGACATCATCCTCACAGCCATTGAGGCCCTGAGAGACGGCAGCACGCACGACATGCGGGCGGCTAGCAGCGTGCTGGATGTGCTCCTCATGGAGCCTGCCTCCTGGCTGAAGAAGGTAAGCAGCCCGCGGCTGGACTGCCCTGCACCTTCCTCCCAGCTCCCTTGCTGCCAAAGCAGCTGTGGCGGGCACCCAGCGCCCCTTGAAGCCAGCAAAGGGTGATGGGAAGGGAAGGAGCAGTTCTCAGGGGCGGTGCAGGAAACGGCTGCCCTCCTTCTCACCCGTGTGCCCTCCAGGTGCCCGAGGTCGTCAGGTGCATCTATGCAAACCTGACGTGCATCAGCACGGGGGAAGGCCGGCGCAGCGTGGACTTGCTGCTTCTCCTGCTTACCCACGTGTACCCCAGCGAGGTGGTCGTCAGCCTGCTCAACTGCTGCCCGCCATGTGACAGGTACAGGCGCCAAGAGCCTTGAGGGCTGGTAGCATGTGGGCAGGCTGCCCAAAGACTCTCTGCTTGCCGCACCCAAGGACAACTGCAGGCTATCCCCAAAGGGCAGGGCTGCCCATGCCCTTTCCAGCCCGGGGCCATCTGCCCCAGGCGCGCAGCAGCCAGAGCTGAGCAAGTCAGCCGCAGAGCCCAGGCGCCGGGCCCCCGGCTGCCCCAGCGGGAACCTCCGCTCCGCTGTCTGCTGCTTGCCCAGGCTGGGCCCAGCGGGCACTCCAAGCGAGGGGGCAGTGGGCAGGCCGGCAGCCTGCAGCCTGCGTGCCCTGGGGCTTGCTCGGGCCACGCAGCTGTGGCCGAGGCAGCCCTGCTGACTGGGCGCTCGGGGCCTGCAGCATCGCCAGCGCCATGTGGGAGGTGATGGTGTGCCTGCCCAGCACTTTGGACAAGGTGTTGAGGAAGCTGCTCAGCATCTTGGAGGACCGAGTGCTGCTCAAGGGGCTCAGAGCTCTCACAGAGGACACCTGCTTCCTGCCCGTGGCTGTGAGTTACTACCGCGTGCACCAGGCCTCTCTGGCCCTCAGGGCTGGGCTAGCGTCTGCAGCGAAGAAGGCATGGCTCTTCTTCCCCCGCCTCCCCACCCCTGCCCCCAAGCGGTGACCTTTCCCGGGGCATGTGGAGTCAGCCCTTTAGGGTCAGCAGCAGGCCTCCACTGCGCCGGCCCCGCAGGGCTGCCAAGAGCTGCTTGGGCCCCAGTGTGCACTGGCGTGCAGCCGTCCTTTGCCCGCACAGCTCTCTCTTTTCCCCCGACCCTGCATCCCCCTGCTGCGCTCTGCAGACTGGCAACGCAGAGCAGGGCTAGGGACGGGGGCAGGGGCGGCACTGGGACTGGGACTGGGACTGGGACTGGGCCAGGGGCAGTGTCTGGGCCAGGGGCTGGAGCCACTGTACAGCCTGAGCAGGCTACCGAGCCTCAGACCAGGAGCCCAGGCTGCTGTGCAGGACACATAAGGCATGCCACGCTGACCCCGGAGGGCTCGTCGTGCCCGTCTTAGAAGTGGGAGCGCAGCCCAGAGGGCTGCCGCTGCCGTGGCCGTGGCCGTGGCCGTGGCCATGGCCGTGGCCATGGCCTGGCAGCCAGGCTGCAGTCTCCAGCTGTGTCTCCTGCACGCTAGGCCAGTGCCTGAGCCTCATCCCTCGCATACGCCAAGGGCTTTGGCACTGCCCCAGCAATGCCTTGGCAGTGAGAGCTGTCTCTGGGTGTTTTCTGCAGGCAACCAAGGCGCTGTACAGGATCCTTCAGCAGCCCACCTGCCAGCAGACGGTAACAGCGCTCTTCCCCCAGCTCTACATGGCACTGCTCCTGCAGATTTCCTTTGCGGCAGTGTCCATGCCCCGGGACATGAGTGCCTGCTGGAGGAAAGGCTGCCCACGAGAGCAGTCTTCTCCAGCCAGCCCCCTCAGGTGCTGCCTCGCCCTTCTCCTGTCTTTCCCCAGGGCCCTCAAGCAGGGCCGTGGCTCTGACTGGCCTTTGCTCCGCGTGCAGGTCTGCAGTGCAGGCGCTGAAAGCTCTGCTCCGCTCTGCTGGCTACGAGGAGCAGCTCGTCAGCATCGAGAAGAGGGGCGGCTGGCACCTGCTTCTCCAAGCGGAGACTCTCGCCAGCGGAATCAGTGTGCTGGCCAGGTGAGAGACCCTTTTGGCCCGCACTGCCTCCGCCTGGCTTTGCTGGGGACGCGGCACCCCGCACAAGGCCCTGCCTCGTGCCTGAGAGAGGCTGCCCAGGGCTCTTGGCTGCCGCCGCAGCGCTTGTGACTGAGGGATCAGGCGGGAAGCGGGAGCTCCTTGCTGCTTTGTGGCGCAGCTTTGACAGCTGTGGCTGGAGGAGGCAGCGTAGCGGGCTGTGGGAGACAAGGCAGAAGAGGCTGGGCTGCCTAGCTCCTTAGCAGGGGTGCTTGCTTTGCCCTGCCAGGCAGATGAGGACAAACCCGGTTCACGAGCGTTCCTGGATCTTCCACCGGGTGGAAAGGCTTCTCAGCCAAGGGGACCAACTGCAGGAACTGCCTGCCATGGCTGTCTTTGTTGAGGTAGGTGTGGTGGCAAGTAGTGGCGCTCCGCGATGCCTCTGAACGCTGCAGTCTCTTGGAGGCATGGCCGCGGGGTGGCCAATGGCCAATGGAGCCTGGCCAACCTGGCCTTGGCCCATTTGCTGCTGCGGCCAGGCTTGTCACCCCCGCCACCCCCCCAACATCCGTGCCTCCGTTGGGGCCACCTCTGGCTAGTCACTCGCTCCTGCAAGGCAGGAGAGCAGGGCCCAAGGGAACACGAGGGGGCCAGGCCAGCAAGAGCAAGCAAGGAATGTGTGCTGGGTGCCGTGAGGCTCGGGGCATGAGGGCGTCCCTGGGGGCCCTCCGCAACCACGGCCGCCTCCAGCACAGCCTTGCTCTGCGCCTGGTGCCCTGGCCGGCAGCTGCCGGTGGCAAGCAGGAGCTGCCCGGGCCGCGCAGTGCTGCAGGCTCTGCCACTCTCTCCCTGCTGTGTGTCTTCCAGCTGCTGAGCTGCGAGGAGCTAAAAGCCAGCGACTGTTGCGTCCTCTACCTCCTCCAGAGGTATCTGAAGCGTCCCAGCACAGTGATGCGCTCGCTGGTGCTCAGAGGCCTCGTGACGCTGGCCGAGAGAGCAGAGATGGTGAGCATGGGCATGGGTCAGGAGAAGGCATGCTGGCACCTGCGGCTGGGCAGCAGGCCGTGGGCAATGCAGTGCTTGGAGTCAGGGGCGGTGCTGGTTGCTGCAAGGTGCCTGGCGCAGCCCTTTGTCAGCCCCCGCGGCCTTCAGGGCAGTGTGGCCGTGGGAGAAGAGCGGGCAGCGCAGGCAGCGAGGAGAGCCTTTGCTGTCCTGGCCTGCTTGCCCGCCGCTGCTCTCGCCCACCCTCCTCAGTGCACCAGCAACTCCTAGTGCCTGCCAGGAGGCTGCTGCAGCACTTCCTGTGCGCCCTGCAGGGAAGCAAGAGAGGAGGCCAGGGCTGAAGCAGCCGAGCAGGTGTGGCCGCCTGGGCTTTCCTTGCTTGCCCCTACAGCAAGGGAACGCTGTGCTTGCTACAGGCCGGGAAGATGCAGGGTCTGCTGCCAGAGGTGCTGGAGGTGGCGCAGGGGGCCGCCGCAGACGTCAGCAGGAAGGCCCTGGTCGTCTGCGGGAAGGTGCTGCGTCAGGCGGACAGGGCGGCGGTGGGCCCCATGGCTGTGCACCTGGCGCAGAAGCTCGTGCCGCTCTTTGAGGAAGTAAGGCTGGTGTGGGAGGCTGGGCTCAGGCCGTGGCCTGGGGGAGCTCGTGCCGCGGCTGGGTGGGTGGAGGTGGGGCTGGGATGGGAAGGCAGGTTGAGGCGCAAAGGCCTCCGAGAGCTGTGCGGAGCCTGGCCGCAGCCTCTTGTGCAAAGCGATGGCATTGCCTTCATGGGTGGCAGGGCCACTTTGCCCTGGCTGCAGACGTGGCCGCCGGCTCCGTGGTGCACAAGTGCAGTCCCCAGCAGCTCTCTTCACACGAGGCGCGCCACTGCTGTTGCTCCGGGTGGGCAGGCAGTAGGTGTTGCTGAGGTGCCACCCTCCTGCGTCCTGCCAGGAGTGCAGCCAGGTGCGCGAGCTCTCCATCTGCTGCTTCCAAGAGCTGATGGAGCTTGTGGAGGGCGAGAACAAGAAGCAGCTGAAGAAGGAAGTGCGTCGCTGCCTGCTCCCGCTCTTCTTCCGTGTGCACGACGAGAGCCAGAGCGTGGCCAAGGTAGAGATGTGAAAGGTCGGCAGGGAGGCGGGGAAGGGCATGCTGGCACGAGCTGGGTGGGCCTGCGCCTGAGGGCCAAGGGCTGCTGACAAGTGGGCTGCCTGAAGGTGTGTCACATGGGGCCCCAGCAGTCGGAGTCCGGGAGGACCAGCAAGAGCTCCCGTCCTTGCTTGCAGCAGGCCCGCCCCACGGCTTTCAGCCTGCCTCCATGCCCCTTCCTGCTCCGAAAGGTTGGGAGGGCTGGGGTCCCCTTGCAGCCCCGCTCCCTCTCTACAGCCCTCCCCTAGTCAGTGCAGCCCACAGCAAGAGTCCCTGCTGAGCCCGAGCTAAGAGCGCCTGAGGAGCTGGGCCCGGACGTTTCGCAGAGCTGCGCTACCTGCTCCAAGAGGGCTCAGCTGCAGGGTGTGGCCAGCGAGGCCGGGACACAGGACTCCCTAGGGACTTGCCAGCTGTCCGCACAGGTGTCCGAGGCCAGGCTTGGACGCGCAATCCCAGTCGAGCAGTGGTGCCGTCCAGAGAGGCCCCGATGTGTGGGCCAGGCCATGCCCCAGCTGCCTAAGGGCAGCTGCCTTCTGCTCAGCCTGGGAGCACAAGTCCTTCCGCCCAGCTCACCGTGCACTAGGCCAGTGAACTTGGTGGCTGCAGAGGGGCGCAGCACATGCAAGGCCTTGAGAGAGACTGCCCAGCACCGCCAGGCTGGCTCGGGAAGAGTCATGGAAAGGGAGATGCCGTCAGGGCAGGGGACTGGCGTGGCATGCGGGGCTCAAGGCTGTGGCCAGCTGGAGCCTGAGCAGAAAGGAGCGGTGACAGAGCAGCAGGGGAAGGCCAGCATGCTGCTGGGCAATTGCCCCAGGCCATGCTTCTGGCACTGGCCTGGCCTGGTGCCTCTGTCACTCGGTGCCCCACAGTCTCCTGGGCTGCTCGACAGCGGGAGCTAGCTGAGCTGGTGGCTGCTGCATGCCTCTGCGCTGGGCATGGAGCCCAACTGAGACTCTGCCCCCGCTGCTGCATCTTCCCACCACGGGCTAGGCAAGGGGCAGAGCGGAGCCAAGCGGAGGGGCACAGCAGACCTCGTCCCCAAGGCCACGGTGTCATCTGCCTGTCTCTGCTGCTGTGCAGGCCTCTTGGGAAGCCCTGGTGGTGGCTGCAGAGTGCCTGAAGTGGGACCAGCTCCGGGACTGCGCGCAGACAGAGCAGACCTGGAGGACGGGCGAGTGCTTGGTAAGGGGAGCCCCTCAGCACCGGGGCCCAGGCTCCACAAGGCCTGTCCCAACTCGCACAGCTGCCTGTGCGGTGGGCAGCTGTGCCTGTCCCGCCCTGCTCCAGCCCCAGGCCCACAACCCACACCTGTGTCCTGGATGCCTTTCCTCAAGCACCAGTGGGCTCTTCTGCAGGCCCCGCTGCCCGCTCGGACCTCCTGCCAGGAGGAGGTTGCGGAAGGAGAGCCTGGCCCAGCTGGGCCTTGGCAGCACACAGGGCTCTCAGCACTCCCAGGGCACGCTCTGCCTGCAGCTCTCGCCAAACCTCGGCCCCAGGCCAGGGCTGCTGCCTGGCAGGTGCCAGTGTCCTGGTGTGGAAAGGAAGGGCAGGAGGGTGGTGGGAGGAGGGCTTGGCCCAGCCCTTTGCGGAAGGTCTGTGCCAAGCCGCGGGCTCGTGTGCTCTGTCCAGCTGGCGAGAGGCAGGAGGCAAGTGGAAGAATACCTGCGCCAGAGCATGCCCTACTTGGAGGACTCTCAGGCATCCTTGCGAGAGGTGGCCGTGAGGTTCATAGGTGAGGCGCGCCCGCCGCGCTCCCTCTCTTAGCAGCTTGGTCCCAGGCCTGGCAGCAAGGCCCGGGGCTGCCAGGGTCTGGACTGTGTGGTGCAGGGCATGGGCTTGCGGGAGCCGATGATGGGTTGAGGGGAGCCTTGCTCATTCCCACCGCAGCCCTGCCTCGGGCCCTGTGCTTTGTGGGGGAGGCTGAGGCCTGCCAAAGGGGAGGAGGGCACTGGAAGGGCTTGGATAAGCTGTGTCGTGCTGGGGAGGGTCAGCAGTGAAGGCTGGTGTGTGCCTAGGGCTGGCCGGGCGGCGCTTGAAGAGCCCAAGGGAGCAGAAGGTGCGGGAGATCTGCAACGGTGAGTAAGGGCAGCGCTGTGCTGGCCACGGTGGGTGGGGAGGGGGCCAGAGCATGGGCAGTGTGCTCCAGGGCCGTGCCCTGGCACAGGGAAACATTTCAAGGGCAGGGGCATTTGGGGGCATTGCTGAGCAGCAACTTCCAGCTGATGTGGTTGCCCCAGCTGCTCCTTGCTCCCGCTGGGAAGAGCTGGGCAGGGCTGGCGCGCTCTGCAGGCTATGCCTGGGGAGGGGGCGTTCTGTGCGCACAGGTGGGTTTGATGTGTGCTCTGTTGCTTTATGTGGCAGTCCTTCAGCCCTTGGAGAGCGACCTGCAGCCCGCAATCCGTTCCCTGGCCACTCAGACCATCCTCATCCTGAGAACTCCAAGGAAAGAGGCACCCTCCGCGTTCCACCTGCAAGCTCTGCGCTGCTGGCTCCGGAGAGCCCGGGACAGGTGGAGCCGTCCTCTGTGCGGAGGCTCTCCTTGAGCAGAGCGAGCACGACAGTCCCAGTGCCACGCTGCCCTTGGCATGGGCACCAGCAAGGAGGCTGCGGAACAGGCTGGCTCATTCCAGGCGTCTGCTGCAGTTCCGCCCTCAGGCACAGCCTGGCCCCACTCTTCTTTTACACCTGCAGCCCTCTGGGAAGCTTTCCGCAAAGAAGCAGCCGTGTTTCTGCAGCACGCGTGGATGTCTTTTTCTTTGGCAGGCAGAGGCCAAGCGGGAAAGCTGAGGCCCCGAAGGAATCGCACTGGCCCTGAGGGTGGCCTGACGTTCGCTCCTTCCCGCAGCCCGCGGCAGCCTGGAACGTACGGCCACACTGTGTCTTTGGCCCAAAGCACCAGGTGCCCCGCTGGAGCACCAAGGCCAGGCTTGTGCCAAACGCGCCCTCTGCCGAGACACCCCAGGGCAAGAAGAGGCACCCACTGCCTGCAAAGCTCGCATCAGGCATCTCTCTTTGTCCTGGTGTTCTGCTGTGGCCGGCCACCTTGTGCACACGCGGGGCTTGGGCATTTTTGCCCGGGAGGCAGGGGACAAAAGCCGCTGTGGAGAAAGGGAAGAGCTGTGCCAGCGTGCCCTGCACCCGCTGCGCTGGGCTGCTGGCTGCAGGCTCGGTGCCCCTGGGGGCTTGGGTGGCTCTGGCCTGCTCTGCAGCTGTGCCGCAGGGCTGCCGCTGCTGCGGGGAGTGTGCTGAGCTGCTTTCAAGGCAGGAGCGATGTCCCCCCCTTTCCCCTTTCCCCCTCTGCACCAACCTGACCAGGGTGCAGCTTCCCACGCAAGGCGAGTGGAGCCCTGCACGCAGCCCAAGTCTGAACACGTGCACACCTGGGAGCACGCAGGCCTGACCCAGAGAGGGAGGGAGCAGGCCCCTGCTGGCCTCTCGGGGCAGGTGGGTGAGCCAGACCTCGAGCTGACCAGCAGTTTCCAGGCTTGTGACGCCACGTGCCCCGAGGGAAGCCGTCTGCGTTGGGGCTACTCTCTGAATTGCCACTCCAGGTCGGTCTCTCTCTCTCTCCTCGGCCAGCCTGGGCTCTCAGTCTCTCAGTGCACAAACCAGAACGGCACGCTGAGAGTGCCAGGGGTCGTCGCTGTAGAGCACGGCAGCGGCACTGGCACTGGCAGCGGCAGACTGCATCTCAGTTGCCTGCTTTTGCCATGCCTCGTGGCCCTTTGCTCTCGCTGCTGAAACAAGGCAGTCCCATTGCCACCTCGCTTTCTTGGTTGCTGCCTTTCCCGTCTTGTCCCATGTAGTGCTCGCTGACCTGGCTGAAGGCACAGAGTGCACTCTCGGCAAGTTTGCTGCTGATGCTAAAGTGGGGGGAGCGGCTGAGAGCCCAGAAGGCTGTGCTGGCCTTGAGAGGGGCGCGGAGAGGCGGGCGAGTTGGGTGGAGAGGAACCTGCTGAAGTTCACCAAAGGCAAGGGCAGGGTCCTGCACCTAGGGAGGAAGAAGCCCATGGAGCAGGAGAGGCTGGGGGTTGCCCTGCTGCAAAGCAGCTCTGCAGCGCAGCACCTGGGTGTGCTGGTGGACAACAAGTGAAGCAGGGGGCAGCAACGGGCCCTTGTGGCCAAGGCGGCGCATGGGATCGTGGGGTGCATTAGGCAGAGTGTTGCCAGCAGGTGGAGGGAGGGGCTCCTCCCCTGCGCTCAGCCCTGGGCAGGCCTCCTCTGAGAGGAGTAGTGTCCCCCATTGTGGGCTCGCCAGGACAAGAGACGTGGCCCTACTGGAGAGAGTCCAGCGGAGGGCTACGAAGGTGACGAGGGGACTGGAGCATGTCTCCTGTGAAGCAAGGCTGAGAGAGCTGGGCCTGTTTATGCTGGAGAAGAGAAGACTGAGAGGCGGTCTGACCAACGTGTCCAAGTATCTGAAGGGAGGCTGTGCAGAGGATGGGGCCAGACTCTTGTCCGTGGTGGCCAGCGACAGGACAAGAGGCAACAGACACAAAGTGGAACACGGGAAGTTCCGTCTGAACCTGAGGGAAAACTTGTTGACCGTGAGGGTGAGAGAGCAGTGGCACGGGTTGCCCAGAGAGGTAGTGGAGTCTCCTTTGCTGGAGAGATTCAAAACCCGGCCGGACGTGGTCGTGGGCAATGTGCTGAGGATGAGCCGGCTTGAGCAGGGGGGGTTGGACTAGGTGATCTCCAGAGGTCCCTTCCAACCTCCACCCTTGTGTGATTCTGTGTTCTGTGATTTCTGTGATTCTGGGCGCTTGCACGTGGGCCATGTGTCCGAGGCCTTTGCAGCAACTGGCAGCCACAGCTGCGCCCACCAGCAGGTCCTGGAGGGGTTGTGCTGGGCAGACAAGAGCAGCTGCACCAGCCCGGGACCTCGCAAGGACCAGCAGGCTGCCCAAGCCTCCAAGGCTGCCATCTCCTCAGCAGCAAGCTGCTCCCACCCAGCACACGCACGTTGCCAAGGTGCCAAGTGCAGCCTGCATTCCCTCCGGTGCGGGCAGAGGTTCAAGAACTGCTGTGCGGAGCAGAGGGAGGCTTGGCCGTGGCTTTGTCCGGCTCGGACCCACCCCCAGAGGTTTACTGCTTCTGCAAGACAGGTGTGCCAGGAAAGGGCCAGGAGGCTGAGGGGGGGGGCTTGGACTTCTGCTTTGCTCCCCGAAGATGGGAGGAGATGTTGGCAGGGGGGCTGCGGGGCAAAGTGCCGGGCCGGGCCGCAGCGGGGCCTTGGTGCCCCACCCGCCTCTGTGACACGGCCGCGGCCCTGGGGGCGCCGCGGCGGCCGGGGCCCCGGCCCCGCAGTCTCCAGGAGGACAGGGACGGCCCCGGCTGGCAGCGGGCCCAGCTGCTGGAGAAGCAGCCGGAGCGCAGCCCCGGCGTCCCCGGAGGCGGCCAGGCCCTCGGCGGGGCCCACGTCTTGGCGCGCAGGCTCCCCGTCCGCCAGGCAGGCAAGAGAGACGCGGCTGGGGCTCGGCAGCTCCGCGGGGCCCTGGCGGGCCCTCGGCCGCGGCGGGCTGGCCCAGGGGCTGCCGCCCGGCACAGCTGGGGCCGGCGCCCGGCCCCGCCGCTGCCCGGCGGCCCGCCAGCCCCAGCGCCAGCACCCGCCAGGGACCCTGCCCGGCAGGAGGCCCCCGCCTTGCCCCGCGCTGCTGGGCCCGCTCCCTCGGCCTCGCAGCCTCGGCCTGCGGGCAGCGCACGCCCAGGGCCCAGGCCTGAGCGCGCCTTCCCCCCGGGCCCAGCCCCCAGCGCCTCTCCTCCTTCCCGCAGCATGGCCGACGCAGCCGCCGGCTGCCCCGCGGCGCTCTGGCAGCAGCCTCTCGGCCCGGGCAGCCCCTCGCTGGCCGGCCAGCAGCAGCAGGCGCAGCACAGCGCTGCCCAGCCGAGCAGCTCTGCGCCAGAGCCCTGCCCGCTCGGCCCATCGCGGCACCCAGGTGAGTGAGCCGGCCCGGCTGCGCTGGCCAGGCCGAGCGGCGCCGAGCCTCTCGCCGCCGCCTCTGCCACGGCCCCGGCTCTCCGGCCGCCTGCCTCCGCCGCCCCTGGCAGCAGGCCTCTGCCCGCGCGCAGCCTCCTCTCCTCTCCTCTCGCCGGCCTCCACCTACAGCTCTGCCTCCTCTCTGCCTTTCCTCCACCCAGGCTCTTCTGCCTGCCGCCACCTGCACCGGCCAGCAGAGCAGAAGGAAGCTCTGCAGACCACGCACTCACTGAAGGTACCGACAGCACTGCCCTCTGCTCCGTGCCTCCACCTCTCGCCTCTCGCCTCTCGCCTCTCGCCTCCTGCCGTGCTCGCCCGTGCCACCCGCAGGGCTGCTGTGCGAGCAGAGCTGCTCCCCTCCAGCCACCCCACCCCATCCTGGCATCACCGCCCGTGCCTTTCCCACCCTCCGCCTCCCTTCCCCTTCCTTTGGCCTGCGCCACGTGCAGCAGCTCTGCAGCTCTCAGGCCTCCCCCCGGCCGCTGCACTGCAACGGCTGCCCTCCCCAGGCCGCACAAACTCCACTCGCTGGCCTGTGCCTGGGAGCCACCCCAACAGCACTGCCACAACCCTGCCTTCTCCTTGCAGACCCCGAGTGCTCTGGACGACCTGCTGCAGAGGCTGGTGCTTGATCCTCTCCCCTCCGGCCTCCTGGAGCTGCAGAGCATCTTGCAGGTCTGCCTTTTACAAGGGGAAAGCCCTGGAGGGGCCCCCTGCCCCTCCTGGGCAACATCCTCTCCTGCCCCCAAACCTTCTCCTTGCCCCAAAGCCCTGCGAGGACTTTGACCCTTCTTCCTGAGCGCCCCCCGGCCCCCCCACCTGGCCCCTGGCCCCGGCACTGTCCTCTCAGGGCCTCCCCCTCGCTCCAGCTTTCCTCCCCACCGCTCAGCAAGGCACACTCTAACGGGGACCTGCGCAGCCTGCAAGGGCAGCCCGGCCCTGAAACTCTCTTCCTCTACAGCCTTCCCCATGGGCTGTAGCACAGCTTTGCCACTGCAAGCCCCTAGCGAGCTTTCTGCCCCAAAGTCCGCTCGCTGCTCCTGCAGAGGGGTCTGAAGGCCCCTGGGGCATTCTGCAGTGACAGTGGCCTCTGGCTCCCTGCCTGGAGCCAGCCGCAGCCGCTCCGTCTGAGGGATTGGAGAGCGAGGCTGGGGGGGCCTCGAGGGGCAGGAAGGCCCTTAGGAGATGTGCGCCCCTTGCCAGGAGGCCTTGGCGGGCATCCTAGCTCAACGCTGCCAGAGCCTTAGCAGAGCTGCGGCTCCTGGAGCAGCTGTCGGGTCCCAGGGCAGAGCGCTGCTTTTCTTCTCCCAGGTCCTGCTGCCCTTCACACAGTCCCCGAGAGCAGCAGAGCGCGAGAGGGCGTTGAGGGCCATTGCCCGGCTGAGCAAGTCCCTCGTCAGCTCTTCCTCGCTGCAGGTAAGGAGCCTCAGGTGCAGGCAAGCCCCCGGCACCCACCGCGCCACACCTTGCCCGTCTCCCAGGTCCGGGCTCCCTCAGGGGCAAGCCTGGACACAGGGTAGGGCACTCAGCACGGCTCTGTCGCCAAGAGACCGTCCTTGCCCTGTCTCGGTAGGCTTCTGTCTTGAGGCCCCCTGCTCTCCGCAGCCGCCAGGCCTGCCCTGGCAGCATGATGTGAGCCTTGCTGCCTTGGCTGCTGCCCAGCCGCTGCGGGGCTCAGGGCCTGCAGGGCCCTCTGGCCCGTCCCCTTGCCTGCTGCCCCCTCCCCACGCACTGCCACGGCCCCAGCCCAGCAGCCCCCACTTACAGGCTGCTGCCGCACAGGCGCTTCCTTCCCGTGCCATGGGGTGCAGGGCAGGGGAGCTGCAGGTTGAGGCAGAGCCTCCCGGAAGGACAGGCCAGGAGAGGAGGCTGGGGGAGGTGGTGTGGCTGCAGAGATGGGCAGTGCAGCCTGAGGAGGAAGAGGCACTCCCCGGGTCCCGGGAGGGGAGAGCGGTGGCAGTGAGGGAGCGGGATGGAGGCAGGACCGAGGGCTGCATGCCCGTTTAGGCACCTAAGTGCCACATGCTCAAAGTGACAAGAACTGGCAAGGCAGCCCGTGCCTGCAGAGCAGGCAAAGGCGGCAGGGAGAGCAGGGCAGGAGGCAGAAGGAGCACAGGGGATGCTGCGTGGCATGCTGCCCCTCCTGGGGCCAGCTGTGCCATTTATGCATGCGGCTGGCACTAAGTCAGCTTCGCTGCAGCCTTTGCAGGGAGGCAGCCTCGTCGTCCCCTTGCCGTGGCTGCTGTGCAGGGTCAGGGGCTGCTCAGGCAGAGGCCAGGTTGCCCCTTGGCGGGGCAGAAGAGCTTGCAGTAGGCAGAGCAGGCTGGCCTGGGCCAGCCCCTGCCACAGCCTTTGCATGCGGGCTGCGAGCAGGGTCTGGCCCCAGCTGCCTCACCTTAGCCCTGCTGCCACCACTTCCTGCCTCCGCCAGCTCTGCGACCCCTGCCAAGGAGTCAGTGACGACCCTGCCCTCTTGGCAACGGAGGACTTCCGCATCCTGGGCAAGCTGGTGGGGCATCTCCTGCTGTGCTACGCTGTCCAGGAGCAGGGCATCCGCTGGAGGGCTGCGGACGCTCTCCACCTCCTCTACACGTTTGCCCGGCAGCGCAAGAGTAAGAGAAAGCGCGGTGCTTTGCCTCCTTGCAGGCACACACGGCTGTCCAGGCCCTTCCTCGCCTCCCTGGGCCTCATCCTCTCGCTGCTCGCTCACTCCCACCTTCAAGCCTTTTGCAGCCGCTGGGCAAGCCTGCTGCCAAAGGTGCTCTGGCCTACTCACTGCTCTCTGTGTTCCCTCCTGTCTAGGCAGGAAGGTGCCAGAAGATAAGCCAG
Organism: Struthio camelus; assembly: GCF_040807025.1. Lineage (NCBI taxonomy): Eukaryota > Metazoa > Chordata > Aves > Struthioniformes > Struthionidae > Struthio > Struthio camelus. The sequence goes on along the minus strand of NC_090982.1, from coordinate 6,938,009 downwards.
AGCAGGCCCAGCTCCCAAGGCAGAGGGAAGCTGAGCACATGGGCTTCTGGCTTGCTTTCACCACCAGCCCCAGCCAGCTGACCACGGTAAGGAGCTCCTGCCTTGCCGCCACTCTTGTCCGTGCCATCAGCAGCAGAGCGGGGGGAGCAAACGGGTTTGGCCTCAGCGGGGCTCCAGTGGCCTCCCTCTGCCTGGGGAGAGGCTTCCCCCTGGCGCTGAGCCAGCAAGATCTGAAGGCTGCGCTCCAGGGTCAGCGCAGCCGCTCCAGCCCACCTGCACACCAGGCAGCTCGGGCTCTGTCTAGCGCCACTGCCCTGGGGCCCTCTTCCCAACTCTGCGGCCTGCTCCTGAGAGCCCTCTTCCGTCCCATCCTCCACAGGACACTCTCTGCAGCCCCTGCTTCCAGCTTTGCAGCCAGCTGCCCGCACTGGCCCTGCTCCACAGCTGCTCTCACTGCTGAGCTCCGCAGCGCCGCCAGGGCGCTCCGTGTGACACGTCTTCCCTGCCCTCCTTCCTCCCACAGATGTTTGGGCCATACCTCGAGCCGTCGGAGAGGACAGACATCATCCTCACAGCCATTGAGGCCCTGAGAGACGGCAGCACGCACGACATGCAGGCGGCTAGCAGCGTGCTGGATGTGCTCCTCATGGAGCCTGCCTCCTGGCTGAAGAAGGTAAGCAGCCCGCGGCTGGACTGCCCTGCACCTTCCTCCCAGCTCCCTTGCTGCCAAAGCAGCTGTGGCGGGCACCCAGCGCCCCTTGAAGCCAGCAAAGGGTGATGGGAAGGGAAGGAGCAGTTCTCAGGGGCGGTGCAGGAAACGGCTGCCCTCCTTCTCACCCGTGTGCCCTCCAGGTGCCCGAGGTCGTCAGGTGCATCTATGCAAACCTGACGTGCATCAGCACGGGGGAAGGCCGGCGCAGCGTGGACTTGCTGCTTCTCCTGCTTACCCACGTGTACCCCAGCGAGGTGGTCGTCAGCCTGCTCAACTGCTGCCCGCCATGTGACAGGTACAGGCGCCAAGAGCCTTGAGGGCTGGTAGCATGTGGGCAGGCTGCCCAAAGACTCTCTGCTTGCCGCACCCAAGGACAACTGCAGGCTATCCCCAAAGGGCAGGGCTGCCCATGCCCTTTCCAGCCCAGGGCCATCTGCCCCAGGCGCGCAGCAGCCAGAGCTGAGCAAGTCAGCCGCAGAGCCCAGGCGCCGGGCCCCCGGCTGCCCCAGCGGGAACCTCCGCTCCGCTGTCTGCTGCTTGCCCAGGCTGGGCCCAGCGGGCACTCCAAGCGAGGGGGCAGTGGGCAGGCCGGCAGCCTGCAGCCTGCGTGCCCTGGGGCTTGCTCGGGCCACGCAGCTGTGGCCGAGGCAGCCCTGCTGACTGGGCGCTCGGGGCCTGCAGCATCGCCAGCGCCATGTGGGAGGTGATGGTGTGCCTGCCCAGCACTTTGGACAAGGTGTTGAGGAAGCTGCTCAGCATCTTGGAGGACCGAGTGCTGCTCAAGGGGCTCAGAGCTCTCACAGAGGACACCTGCTTCCTGCCCGTGGCTGTGAGTTACTACCGCGTGCACCAGGCCTCTCTGGCCCTCAGGGCTGGGCTAGCGTCTGCAGCGAAGAAGGCATGGCTCTTCTTCCCCCGCCTCCCCACCCCTGCCCCCAAGCGGTGACCTTTCCCGGGGCATGTGGAGTCAGCCCTTTAGGGTCAGCAGCAGGCCTCCACTGCGCCGGCCCCGCAGGGCTGCCAAGAGCTGCTTGGGCCCCAGTGTGCACTGGCGTGCAGCCGTCCTTTGCCCGCACAGCTCTCTCTTTTCCCCCGACCCTGCATCCCCCTGCTGCGCTCTGCAGACTGGCAACGCAGAGCAGGGCTAGGGACGGGGGCAGGGGCGGCACTGGGACTGGGACTGGGACTGGGACTGGGCCAGGGGCAGTGTCTGGGCCAGGGGCTGGAGCCACTGTACAGCCTGAGCAGGCTACCGAGCCTCAGACCAGGAGCCCAGGCTGCTGTGCAGGACACATAAGGCATGCCACGCTGACCCCGGAGGGCTCGTCGTGCCCGTCTTAGAAGTGGGAGCGCAGCCCAGAGGGCTGCCGCTGCCGTGGCCGTGGCCGTGGCCGTGGCCATGGCCGTGGCCATGGCCTGGCAGCCAGGCTGCAGTCTCCAGCTGTGTCTGCTGCACGCTAGGCCAGTGCCTGAGCCTCATCCCTCGCATACGCCAAGGGCTTTGGCACTGCCCCAGCAATGCCTTGGCAGTGAGAGCTGTCTCTGGGTGTTTTCTGCAGGCAACCAAGGCGCTGTACAGGATCCTTCAGCAGCCCACCTGCCAGCAGACGGTAACAGCGCTCTTCCCCCAGCTCTACATGGCACTGCTCCTGCAGATTTCCTTTGCGGCAGTGTCCATGCCCCGGGACATGAGTGCCTGCTGGAGGAAAGGCTGCCCACGAGAGCAGTCTTCTCCAGCCAGCCCCCTCAGGTGCTGCCTCGCCCTTCTCCTGTCTTTCCCCAGGGCCCTCAAGCAGGGCCATGGCTCTGAGCGTGACTGGCCTTTGCTCCGCGTGCAGGTCTGCAGTGCAGGCGCTGAAAGCTCTGCTCCGCTCTGCTGGCTACGAGGAGCAGCTCGTCAGCATCGAGAAGAGGGGCGGCTGGCACCTGCTTCTCCAAGCGGAGACTCTCGCCAGCGGAATCAGTGTGCTGGCCAGGTGAGAGACCCTTTTGGCCCGCACTGCCTCCGCCTGGCTTTGCTGGGGACGCGGCACCCCGCACAAGGCCCTGCCTCGTGCCTGAGAGAGGCTGCCCAGGGCTCTTGGCTGCCGCCGCAGCGCTTGTGACTGAGGGATCAGGCGGGAAGCGGGAGCTCCTTGCTGCTTTGTGGCGCAGCTTTGACAGCTGTGGCTGGAGGAGGCAGCGTAGCGGGCTGTGGGAGACAAGGCAGAAGAGGCTGGGCTGCCTAGCTCCTTAGCAGGGGTGCTTGCTTTGCCCTGCCAGGCAGATGAGGACAAACCCGGTTCACGAGCGTTCCTGGATCTTCCACCGGGTGGAAAGGCTTCTCAGCCAAGGGGACCAACTGCAGGAACTGCCTGCCATGGCTGTCTTTGTTGAGGTAGGTGTGGTGGCAAGTAGTGGCGCTCCGCGATGCCTCTGAACGCTGCAGTCTCTTGGAGGCATGGCCGCGGGGTGGCCAATGGCCAATGGAGCCTGGCCAACCTGGCCTTGGCCCATTTGCTGCTGCGGCCAGGCTTGTCACCCCCGCCACCCCCCCAACATCCGTGCCTCCGTTGGGGCCACCTCTGGCTAGTCACTCGCTCCTGCAAGGCAGGAGAGCAGGGCCCAAGGGAACACGAGGGGGCCAGGCCAGCAAGAGCAAGCAAGGAATGTGTGCTGGGTGCCGTGAGGCTCGGGGCATGAGGGCGTCCCTGGGGGCCCTCCGCAACCACGGCCGCCTCCAGCACAGCCTTGCTCTGCGCCTGGTGCCCTGGCCGGCAGCTGCCGGTGGCAAGCAGGAGCTGCCCGGGCCGCGCAGTGCTGCAGGCTCTGCCACTCTCTCCCTGCTGTGTGTCTTCCAGCTGCTGAGCTGCGAGGAGCTAAAAGCCAGCGACTGTTGCGTCTTGTACCTCCTCCAGAGGTATCTGAAGCGTCCCAGCACAGTGATGCGCTCGCTGGTGCTCAGAGGCCTCGTGACGCTGGCCGAGAGAGCAGAGATGGTGAGCATGGGCATGGGTCAGGAGAAGGCATGCTGGCAGCCTGCGGCTGGGCAGCAGGCCGTGGGCAATGCAGTGCTTGGAGTCAGGGGCGGTGCTGGTTGCTGCAAGGTGCCTGGCGCAGCCCTTTGTCAGCCCCCGCGGCCTTCAGGGCAGTGTGGCCGTGGGAGAAGAGCGGGCAGCGCAGGCAGCGAGGAGGAGCCTTTGCTGTCCTGGCCTGCTTGCCCGCCGCTGCTCTCGCCCACCCTCCTCAGTGCACCAGCAACTCCTAGTGCCTGCCAGGAGGCTGCTGCAGCACTTCCTGTGCGCCCTGCAGGGAAGCAAGAGAGGAGGCCAGGGCTGAAGCAGCCGAGCAGGTGTGGCCGCCTGGGCTTTCCTTGCTTGCCCCTACAGCAAGGGAACGCTGTGCTTGCTACAGGCCGGGAAGATGCAGGGTCTGCTGCCAGAGGTGCTGGAGGTGGCGCAGGGGGCCGCCGCAGACGTCAGCAGGAAGGCCCTGGTCGTCTGCGGGAAGGTGCTGCGTCAGGCGGACAGGGCGGCGGTGGGCCCCATGGCTGTGCACCTGGCGCAGAAGCTCGTGCCGCTCTTTGAGGAAGTAAGGCTGGTGTGGGAGGCTGGGCTCAGGCCGTGGCCTGGGGGAGCTCGTGCCGCGGCTGGGTGGGTGGAGGTGGGGCTGGGATGGGAAGGCAGGTTGAGGCGCAAAGGCCTCCGAGAGCTGTGCGGAGCCTGGCCGCAGCCTCTTGTGCAAAGCGATGGCATTGCCTTCATGGGTGGCAGGGCCACTTTGCCCTGGCTGCAGACGTGGCCGCCGGCTCCGTGGTGCACAAGTGCAGTCCCCAGCAGCTCTCTTCACACGAGGCGCGCCACTGCTGTTGCTCCGGGTGGGCAGGCAGTAGGTGTTGCTGAGGTGCCACCCTCCTGCGTCCTGCCAGGAGTGCAGCCAGGTGCGCGAGCTCTCCATCTGCTGCTTCCAAGAGCTGATGGAGCTTGTGGAGGGCGAGAACAAGAAGCAGCTGAAGAAGGAAGTGCGTCGCTGCCTGCTCCCGCTCTTCTTCCGTGTGCACGACGAGAGCCAGAGCGTGGCCAAGGTAGAGATGTGAAAGGTCGGCAGGGAGGCGGGGAAGGGCATGCTGGCACGAGCTGGGTGGGCCTGCGCCTGAGGGCCAAGGGCTGCTGACAAGTGGGCTGCCTGAAGGTGTGTCACATGGGGCCCCAGCAGTCGGAGTCCGGGAGGACCAGCAAGAGCTCCCGTCCTTGCTTGCAGCAGGCCCGCCCCACGGCTTTCAGCCTGCCTCCATGCCCCTTCCTGCTCCGAAAGGTTGGGAGGGCTGGGGTCCCCTTGCAGCCCCGCTCCCTCTCTACAGCCCTCCCCTAGTCAGTGCAGCCCACAGCAAGAGTCCCTGCTGAGCCCGAGCTAAGAGTGCCTGAGGAGCTGGGCCCGGACGTTTCGCAGAGCTGCGCTACCTGCTCCAAGAGGGCTCAGCTGCAGGGTGTGGCCAGCGAGGCCGGGACACAGGACTCCCTAGGGACTTGCCAGCTGTCCGCACAGGTGTCCGAGGCCAGGCTTGGACGCGCAATCCCAGTCGAGCAGTGGTGCCGTCCAGAGAGGCCCCGATGTGTGGGCCAGGCCATGCCCCAGCTGCCTAAGGGCAGCTGCCTTCTGCTCAGCCTGGGAGCACAAGTCCTTCCGCCCAGCTCACCGTGCACTAGGCCAGTGAACTTGGTGGCTGCAGAGGGGCGCAGCACATGCAAGGCCTTGAGAGAGACTGCCCAGCACCGCCAGGCTGGCTCGGGAAGAGTCATGGAAAGGGAGATGCCGTCAGGGCAGGGGACTGGCGTGGCATGCGGGGCTCAAGGCTGTGGCCAGCTGGAGCCTGAGCAGAAAGGAGCGGTGACAGAGCAGCAGGGGAAGGCCAGCATGCTGCTGGGCAATTGCCCCAGGCCATGCTTCTGGCACTGGCCTGGCCTGGTGCCTCTGTCACTCCGTGCCCCACAGTCTCCTGGGCTGCTCGACAGCGGGAGCTAGCTGAGCTGGTGGCTGCTGCATGCCTCTGCGCTGGGCATGGAGCCCAACTGAGACTCTGCCCCCGCTGCTGCATCTTCCCACCACGGGCTAGGCAAGGGGCAGAGCGGAGCCAAGCGGAGGGGCACAGCAGACCTCGTCCCCAAGGCCACGGTGTCATCTGCCTGTCTCTGCTGCTGTGCAGGCCTCTTGGGAAGCCCTGGTGGTGGCTGCAGAGTGCCTGAAGTGGGACCAGCTCCGGGACTGCGCGCAGACAGAGCAGACCTGGAGGACGGGCGAGTGCTTGGTAAGGGGAGCCCCTCAGCACCGGGGCCCAGGCTCCACAAGGCCTGTCCCAACTCGCACAGCTGCCTGTGCGGTGGGCAGCTGTGCCTGTCCCGCCCTGCTCCAGCCCCAGGCCCACAACCCACACCTGTGTCCTGGATGCCTTTCCTCAAGCACCAGTGGGCTCTTCTGCAGGCCCCGCTGCCCGCTCGGACCTCCTGCCAGGAGGAGGTTGCGGAAGGAGAGCCTGGCCCAGCTGGGCCTTGGCAGCACACAGGGCTCTCAGCACTCCCAGGGCACGCTCTGCCTGCAGCTCTCGCCAAACCTCGGCCCCAGGCCAGGGCTGCTGCCTGGCAGGTGCCAGTGTCCTGGTGTGGAAAGGAAGGGCAGGAGGGTGGTGGGAGGAGGGCTTGGCCCAGCCCTTTGCGGAAGGTCTGTGCCAAGCCGCGGGCTCGTGTGCTCTGTCCAGCTGGCGAGAGGCAGGAGGCAAGTGGAAGAATACCTGCGCCAGAGCATGCCCTACTTGGAGGACTCTCAGGCATCCTTGCGAGAGGTGGCCGTGAGGTTCATAGGTGAGGCGCGCCCGCCGCGCTCCCTCTCTTAGCAGCTTGGTCCCAGGCCTGGCAGCAAGGCCCGGGGCTGCCAGGGTCTGGACTGTGTGGTGCAGGGCATGGGCTTGCGGGAGCCGATGATGGGTTGAGGGGAGCCTTGCTCATTCCCACCGCAGCCCTGCCTCGGGCCCTGTGCTTTGTGGGGGAGGCTGAGGCCTGCCAAAGGGGAGGAGGGCACTGGAAGGGCTTGGATAAGCTGTGTCGTGCTGGGGAGGGTCAGCAGTGAAGGCTGGTGTGTGCCTAGGGCTGGCCGGGCGGCGCTTGAAGAGCCCAAGGGAGCAGAAGGTGCGGGAGATCTGCAACGGTGAGTAAGGGCAGCGCTGTGCTGGCCACAGTGGGTGGGGAGGGGGCCAGAGCATGGGCAGTGTGCTCCAGGGCCGTGCCCTGGCACAGGGAAACATTTCAAGGGCAGGGCCATTTGGGGGCATTGCTGAGCAGCAACTTCCAGCTGATGTGGTTGCCCCAGCTGCTCCTTGCTCCCGCTGGGAAGAGCTGGGCAGGGCTGGCGCGCTCTGCAGGCTATGCCTGGGGAGGGGGCGTTCTGTGCGGACAGGTGGGTTTGATGTGTGCTCTGTTGCTTTATGTGGCAGTCCTTCAGCCCTTGGAGAGCGACCTGCAGCCCGCAATCCGTTCCCTGGCCACTCAGACCATCCTCATCCTGAGAACTCCAAGGAAAGAGGCACCCTCCGCGTTCCACCTGCAAGCTCTGCGCTGCTGGCTCCGGAGAGCCCGGGACAGGTGGAGCCGTCCTCTGTGCGGAGGCTCTCCTTGAGCAGAGCGAGCACGACAGTCCCAGTGCCACGCTGCCCTTGGCATGGGCACCAGCAAGGAGGCTGCGGAACAGGCTGGCTCATTCCAGGCGTCTGCTGCAGTTCCGCCCTCAGGCACAGCCTGGCCCCACTCTTCTTTTACACCTGCAGCCCTCTGGGAAGCTTTCCGCAAAGAAGCAGCCGTGTTTCTGCAGCACGCGTGGATGTCTTTTTCTTTGGCAGGCAGAGGCCAAGCGGGAAAGCTGAGGCCCCGAAGGAATCGCACTGGCCCTGAGGGTGGCCTGACGTTCGCTCCTTCCCGCAGCCCGCGGCAGCCTGGAACGTACGGCCACACTGTGTCTTTGGCCCAAAGCACCAGGTGCCCCGCTGGAGCACCAAGGCCAGGCTTGTGCCAAACGCGCCCTCTGCCGAGACACCCCAGGGCAAGAAGAGGCACCCACTGCCTGCAAAGCTCGCATCAGGCATCTCTCTTTGTCCTGGTGTTCTGCTGTGGCCGGCCACCTTGTGCACACGCGGGGCTTGGGCATTTTTGCCCGGGAGGCAGGGGACAAAAGCCGCTGTGGAGAAAGGGAAGAGCTGTGCCAGCGTGCCCTGCAGCCGCTGCGCTGGGCTGCTGGCTGCAGGCTCGGTGCCCCTGGGGGCTTGGGTGGCTCTGGCCTGCTCTGCAGCTGTGCCGCAGGGCTGCCGCTGCTGCGGGGAGTGTGCTGAGCTGCTTTCAAGGCAGGAGCGATGTCCCCCCCTTTCCCCTTTCCCCCTCTGCACCAACCTGACCAGGGTGCAGCTTCCCACGCAAGGCGAGTGGAGCCCTGCACGCAGCCCAAGTCTGAACACGTGCACACCTGGGAGCACGCAGGCCTGACCCAGAGAGGGAGGGAGCAGGCCCCTGCTGGCCTCTCGGGGCAGGTGGGTGAGCCAGACCTCGAGCTGACCAGCAGTTTCCAGGCTTGTGACGCCACGTGCCCCGAGGGAAGCCGTCTGCGTTGGGGCTACTCTCTGAATTGCCACTCCAGGTCGGTCTCTCTCTCTCTCCTCGGCCAGCCTGGGCTCTCAGTCTCTCAGTGCACAAACCAGAACGGCACGCTGAGAGTGCCAGGGGTCGTCGCTGTAGAGCACGGCAGCGGCACTGGCACTGGCAGCGGCAGACTGCATCTCAGTTGCCTGCTTTTGCCATGCCTCGTGGCCCTTTGCTCTCGCTGCTGAAACAAGGCAGTCCCATTGCCACCTCGCTTTCTTGGTTGCTGCCTTTCCCGTCTTGTCCCATGTAGTGCTCGCTGACCTGGCTGAAGGCACAGAGTGCACTCTCGGCAAGTTTGCTGCTGATGCTAAAGTGGGGGGAGCGGCTGAGAGCCCAGAAGGCTGTGCTGGCCTTGAGAGGGGCGCGGAGAGGCGGGCGAGTTGGGTGGAGAGGAACCTGCTGAAGTTCACCAAAGGCAAGGGCAGGGTCCTGCACCTAGGGAGGAAGAAGCCCATGGAGCAGGAGAGGCTGGGGGTTGCCCTGCTGCAAAGCAGCTCTGCAGCGCAGCACCTGGGTGTGCTGGTGGACAACAAGTGAAGCAGGAGGCAGCAAGGGGCCCTTGTGGCCAAGGCGGCGCATGGGATCGTGGGGTGCATTAGGCAGAGTGTTGCCAGCAGGTGGAGGGAGGGGCTCCTCCCCTGCGCTCAGCCCTGGGCAGGCCTCCTCTGAGAGGAGTAGTGTCCCCCATTGTGGGCTCGCCAGGACAAGAGACGTGGCCCTACTGGAGAGAGTCCAGCGGAGGGCTACGAAGGTGACGAGGGGACTGGAGCATGTCTCCTGTGAAGCAAGGCTGAGAGAGCTGGGCCTGTTTATGCTGGAGAAGAGAAGACTGAGAGGCGGTCTGACCAACGTGTCCAAGTATCTGAAGGGAGGCTGTGCAGAGGATGGGGCCAGACTCTTGTCCGTGGTGGCCAGCGACAGGACAAGAGGCAACAGACACAAAGTGGAACACGGGAAGTTCCGTCTGAACCTGAGGGAAAACGTGTTGACCGTGAGGGTGAGAGAGCAGTGGCACGGGTTGCCCAGAGAGGTAGTGGAGTCTCCTTTGCTGGAGAGATTCAAAACCCGGCCGGACGTGGTCGTGGGCAATGTGCTGAGGATGAGCCGGCTTGAGCAGGGGGGGTTGGACTAGGTGATCTCCAGAGGTCCCTTCCAACCTCCACCCTTGTGTGATTCTGTGTTCTGTGATTTCTGTGATTCTGGGCGCTTGCACGTGGGCCATGTGTCCGAGGCCTTTGCAGCAACTGGCAGCCACAGCTGCGCCCACCAGCAGGTCCTGGAGGGGTTGTGCTGGGCAGACAAGAGCAGCTGCACCAGCCCGGGACCTCGCAAGGACCAGCAGGCTGCCCAAGCCTCCAAGGCTGCCATCTCCTCAGCAGCAAGCTGCTCCCACACAGCACACGCACGTTGCCAAGGTGCCAAGTGCAGCCTGCATTCCCTCCGGTGCGGGCAGAGGTTCAAGAACTGCTGTGCGGAGCAGAGGGAGGCTTGGCCGTGGCTTTGTCCGGCTCGGACCCACCCCCAGAGGTTTACTGCTTCTGCAAGACAGGCGTGCCAGGAAAGGGCCAGGAGGCTGAGGGGGGGGGCTTGGACTTCTGCTTTGCTCCCCGAAGATGGGAGGAGATGTTGGCAGGGGGGCTGCGGGGCAAAGTGCCGGGCCGGGCCGCAGCGGGGCCTTGGTGCCCCACCCGCCTCTGTGACACGGCCGCGGCCCTGGGGGCGCCGCGGCGGCCGGGGCCCCGGCCCCGCAGTCTCCAGGAGGACAGGGACGGCCCCGGCTGGCAGCGGGCCCAGCTGCTGGAGAAGCAGCTGGAGCGCAGCCCCGGCGTCCCCGGAGGCGGCCAGGCCCTCGGCGGGGCCCACGTCTTGGCGCGCAGGCTCCCCGTCCGCCAGGCAGGCAAGAGAGACGCGGCTGGGGCTCGGCAGCTCCGCGGGGCCCTGGCGGGCCCTCGGCCGCGGCGGGCTGGCCCAGGGGCTGCCGCCCGGCACAGCTGGGGCCGGCGCCCGGCCCCGCCGCTGCCCGGCGGCCCGCCAGCCCCAGCGCCAGCACCCGCCAGGGACCCTGCCCGGCAGGAGGCCCCCGCCTTGCCCCGCGCTGCTGGGCCCGCTCCCTCGGCCTCGCAGCCTCGGCCTGCGGGCAGCGCACGCCCAGGGCCCAGGCCTGAGCGCGCCTTCCCCCCGGGCCCAGCCCCCAGCGCCTCTCCTCCTTCCCGCAGCATGGCCGACGCAGCCGCCGGCTGCCCCGCGGCGCTCTGGCAGCAGCCTCTCGGCCCGGGCAGCCCCTCGCTGGCCGGCCAGCAGCAGCAGGCGCAGCACAGCGCTGCCCAGCCGAGCAGCTCTGCGCCAGAGCCCTGCCCGCTCGGCCCATCGCGGCACCCAGGTGAGTGAGCCGGCCCGGCTGCGCTGGCCAGGCCGAGCGGCGCCGAGCCTCTCGCCGCCGCCTCTGCCACGGCCCCGGCTCTCCGGCCGCCTGCCTCTGCCGCCCCTGGCAGCAGGCCTCTGCCCGCGCGCAGCCTCCTCTCCTCTCCTCTCGCCGGCCTCCACCTACAGCTCTGCCTCCTCTCTGCCTTTCCTCCACCCAGGCTCTTCTGCCTGCCGCCACCTGCACCGGCCAGCAGAGCAGAAGGAAGCTCTGCAGACCACGCACTCACTGAAGGTACCGACAGCACTGCCCTCTGCTCCGTGCCTCCACCTCTCGCCTCTCGCCTCTCGCCTCTCGCCTCCTGCCGTGCTCGCCCGTGCCACCCGCAGGGCTGCTGTGCGAGCAGAGCTGCTCCCCTCCAGCCACCCCACCCCATCCTGGCATCACCGCCCGTGCCTTTCCCACCCTCCGCCTCCCTTCCCCTTCCTTTGGCCTGCGCCACGTGCAGCAGCTCTGCAGCTCTCAGGCCTCCCCCCGGCCGCTGCACTGCAACGGCTGCCCTCCCCAGGCCGCACAAACTCCACTCGCTGGCCTGTGCCTGGGAGCCACCCCAACAGCACTGCCACAACCCTGCCTTCTCCTTGCAGACCCCGAGTGCTCTGGACGACCTGCTGCAGAGGCTGGTGCTTGATCCTCTCCCCTCCGGCCTCCTGGAGCTGCAGAGCATCTTGCAGGTCTGCCTTTTACAAGGGGAAAGCCCAGGAGGGGCCCCCTGCCCCTCCTGGGCAACATCCTCTCCTGCCCCCAAACCTTCTCCTTGCCCCAAAGCCCTGCGAGGACTTTGACCCTTCTTCCTGAGCGCCCCCCGGCCCCCCCACCTGGCCCCTGGCCCCGGCACTGTCCTCTCAGGGCCTCCCCCTCGCTCCAGCTTTCCTCCCCACCGCTCAGCAAGGCACACTCTAACGGGGACCTGCGCAGCCTGCAAGGGCAGCCCGGCCCTGAAACTCTCTTCCTCTACAGCCTTCCCCATGGGCTGTAGCACAGCTTTGCCACTGCAAGCCCCTAGCGAGCTTTCTGCCCCAAAGTCCGCTCGCTGCTCCTGCAGAGGGGTCTGAAGGCCCCTGGGGCATTCTGCAGTGACAGTGGCCTCTGGCTCCCTGCCTGGAGCCAGCCGCAGCCGCTCCGTCTGAGGGATTGGAGAGCGAGGCTGGGGGGGCCTCGAGGGGCAGGAAGGCCCTTAGGAGATGTGCGCCCCTTGCCAGGAGGCCTTGGCGGGCATCCTAGCTCAACGCTGCCAGAGCCTTAGCAGAGCTGCGGCTCCTGGAGCAGCTGTCGGGTCCCAGGGCAGAGCGCTGCTTTTCTTCTCCCAGGTCCTGCTGCCCTTCACAGAGTCCCCGAGAGCAGCAGAGCGCGAGAGGGCGTTGAGGGCCATTGCCCGGCTGAGCAAGTCCCTCGTCAGCTCTTCCTCGCTGCAGGTAAGGAGCCTCAGGTGCAGGCAAGCCCCCGGCACCCACCGCGCCACACCTTGCCCGTCTCCCAGGTCCGGGCTCCCTCAGGGGCAAGCCTGGACACAGGGTAGGGCACTCAGCACGGCTCTGTCGCCAAGAGACCGTCCTTGCCCTGTCTCGGTAGGCTTCTGTCTTGAGGCCCCCTGCTCTCCGCAGCCGCCAGGCCTGCCCTGGCAGCATGATGTGAGCCTTGCTGCCTTGGCTGCTGCCCAGCCGCTGCGGGGCTCAGGGCCTGCAGGGCCCTCTGGCCCGTCCCCTTGCCTGCTGCCCCCTCCCCACGCACTGCCACGGCCCCAGCCCAGCAGCCCCCACTTACAGGCTGCTGCCGCACAGGCGCTTCCTTCCCGTGCCATGGGGTGCAGGGCAGGGGAGCTGCAGGTTGAGGCAGAGCCTCCCGGAAGGACAGGCCAGGAGAGGAGGCTGGGGGAGGTGGTGTGGCTGCAGAGATGGGCAGTGCAGCCTGAGGAGGAAGAGGCACTCCCCGGGTCCCGGGAGGGGAGAGCGGTGGCAGTGAGGGAGCGGGATGGAGGCAGGACCGAGGGCTGCATGCCCGTTTAGGCACCTAAGTGCCACATGCTCAAAGTGACAAGAACTGGCAAGGCAGCCCGTGCCTGCAGAGCAGGCAAAGGCGGCAGGGAGAGCAGGGCAGGAGGCAGAAGGAGCACAGGGGATGCTGCGTGGCATGCTGTCCCTCCTGGGGCCAGCTGTGCCATTTATGCATGCGGCTGGCACTAAGTCAGCTTCGCTGCAGCCTTTGCAGGGAGGCAGCCTCGTCGTCCCCTTGCCGTGGCTGCTGTGCAGGGTCAGGGGCTGCTCAGGCAGAGGCCAGGTTGCCCCTTGGCGGGGCAGAAGAGCTTGCAGTAGGCAGAGCAGGCTGGCCTGGGCCAGCCCCTGCCACAGCCTTTGCATGCGGGCTGCGAGCAGGGTCTGGCCCCAGCTGCCTCACCTTAGCCCTGCTGCCACCACTTCCTGCCTCCGCCAGCTCTGCGACCCCTGCCAAGGAGTCAGTGACGACCCTGCCCTCTTGGCAACGGAGGACTTCCGCATCCTGGGCAAGCTGGTGGGGCATCTCCTGCTGTGCTACGCTGTCCAGGAGCAGGGCATCCGCTGGAGGGCTGCGGACGCTCTCCACCTCCTCTACACGTTTGCCCGGCAGCGCAAGAGTAAGAGAAAGCGCGGTGCTTTGCCTCCTTGCAGGCACACACGGCTGTCCAGGCCCTTCCTCGCCTCCCTGGGCCTCATCCTCTCGCTGCTCGCTCACTCCCACCTTCAAGCCTTTTGCAGCCGCTGGGCAAGCCTGCTGCCAAAGGTGCTCTGGCCTACTCACTGCTCTCTGTGTTCCCTCCTGTCTAGGCAGGAAGGTGCCAGAAGATAAGCCAGAGCAGGCCCAGCTCCCAAGGCAGAGGGAAGCTGAGCACATGGGCTTCTGGCTTGCTTTCACCACCAGCCCCAGCCAGCTGACCACGGTAAGGAGCTCCTGCCTTGCCGCCACTCTTGTCCGTGCCATCAGCAGCAGAGCGGGGGGAGCAAACGGGTTTGGCCTCAGCGGGGCTCCAGTGGCCTCCCTCTGCCTGGGGAGAGGCTTCCCCCTGGCGCTGAGCCAGCAAGATCTGAAGGCTGCGCTCCAGGGTCAGCGCAGCCGCTCCAGCCCACCTGCACACCAGGCAGCTCGGGCTCTGTCTAGCGCCACTGCCCTGGGGCCCTCTTCCCAACTCTGCGGCCTGCTCCTGAGAGCCCTCTTCCGTCCCATCCTCCACAGGACACTCTCTGCAGCCCCTGCTTCCAGCTTTGCAGCCAGCTGCCCGCACTGGCCCTGCTCCACAGCTGCTCTCACTGCTGAGCTCCGCAGCGCCGCCAGGGCGCTCCGTGTGACACGTCTTCCCTGCCCTCCTTCCTCCCACAGATGTTTGGGCCATACCTCGAGCCCTCGGAGAGGACAGACATCATCCTCACAGCCATTGAGGCCCTGAGAGACGGCAGCACGCACGACATGCGGGCGGCTAGCAGCGTGCTGGATGTGCTCCTCATGGAGCCTGCCTCCTGGCTGAAGAAGGTAAGCAGCCCGCGGCTGGACTGCCCTGCACCTTCCTCCCAGCTCCCTTGCTGCCAAAGCAGCTGTGGCGGGCACCCAGCGCCCCTTGAAGCCAGCAAAGGGTGATGGGAAGGGAAGGAGCAGTTCTCAGGGGCGGTGCAGGAAACGGCTGCCCTCCTTCTCACCCGTGTGCCCTCCAGGTGCCCGAGGTCGTCAGGTGCATCTATGCAAACCTGACGTGCATCAGCACGGGGGAAGGCCGGCGCAGCGTGGACTTGCTGCTTCTCCTGCTTACCCACGTGTACCCCAGCGAGGTGGTCGTCAGCCTGCTCAACTGCTGCCCGCCATGTGACAGGTACAGGCGCCAAGAGCCTTGAGGGCTGGTAGCATGTGGGCAGGCTGCCCAAAGACTCTCTGCTTGCCGCACCCAAGGACAACTGCAGGCTATCCCCAAAGGGCAGGGCTGCCCATGCCCTTTCCAGCCCGGGGCCATCTGCCCCAGGCGCGCAGCAGCCAGAGCTGAGCAAGTCAGCCGCAGAGCCCAGGCGCCGGGCCCCCGGCTGCCCCAGCGGGAACCTCCGCTCCGCTGTCTGCTGCTTGCCCAGGCTGGGCCCAGCGGGCACTCCAAGCGAGGGGGCAGTGGGCAGGCCGGCAGCCTGCAGCCTGCGTGCCCTGGGGCTTGCTCGGGCCACGCAGCTGTGGCCGAGGCAGCCCTGCTGACTGGGCGCTCGGGGCCTGCAGCATCGCCAGCGCCATGTGGGAGGTGATGGTGTGCCTGCCCAGCACTTTGGACAAGGTGTTGAGGAAGCTGCTCAGCATCTTGGAGGACCGAGTGCTGCTCAAGGGGCTCAGAGCTCTCACAGAGGACACCTGCTTCCTGCCCGTGGCTGTGAGTTACTACCGCGTGCACCAGGCCTCTCTGGCCCTCAGGGCTGGGCTAGCGTCTGCAGCGAAGAAGGCATGGCTCTTCTTCCCCCGCCTCCCCACCCCTGCCCCCAAGCGGTGACCTTTCCCGGGGCATGTGGAGTCAGCCCTTTAGGGTCAGCAGCAGGCCTCCACTGCACCGGCCCCACAGGGCTGCCAAGAGCTGCTTGGGCCCCAGTGTGCACTGGCGTGCAGCCGTCCTTTGCCCGCACAGCTCTCTCTTTTCCCCCGACCCTGCATCCCCCTGCTGCGCTCTGCAGACTGGCAACGCAGAGCAGGGCTAGGGACGGGGGCAGGGGCGGCACTGGGACTGGGACTGGGACTGGGACTGGGACTGGGCCAGGGGCAGTGTCTGGGCCAGGGGCTGGAGCCACTGTACAGCCTGAGCAGGCTACCGAGCCTCAGACCAGGAGCCCAGGCTGCTGTGCAGGACACATAAGGCATGCCACGCTGACCCCGGAGGGCTCGTCGTGCCCGTCTTAGAAGTGGGAGCGCAGCCCAGAGGGCTGCCGCTGCCGTGGCCGTGGCCGTGGCCGTGGCCATGGCCGTGGCCATGGCCTGTCAGCCAGGCTGCAGTCTCCAGCTGTGTCTGCTGCACGCTAGGCCAGTGCCTGAGCCTCATCCCTCGCATACGCCAAGGGCTTTGGCACTGCCCCAGCAATGCCTTGGCAGTGAGAGCTGTCTCTGGGTGTTTTCTGCAGGCAACCAAGGCGCTGTACAGGATCCTTCAGCAGCCCACCTGCCAGCAGACGGTAACAGCGCTCTTCCCCCAGCTCTACATGGCACTGCTCCTGCAGATTTCCTTTGCGGCAGTGTCCATGCCCCGGGACATGAGTGCCTGCTGGAGGAAAGGCTGCCCACGAGAGCAGTCTTCTCCAGCCAGCCCCCTCAGGTGCTGCCTCGCCCTTCTCCTGTCTTTCCCCAGGGCCCTCAAGCAGGGCCGTGGCTCTGAGCGTGACTGGCCTTTGCTCCGCGTGCAGGTCTGCAGTGCAGGCGCTGAAAGCTCTGCTCCGCTCTGCTGGCTACGAGGAGCAGCTCGTCAGCATCGAGAAGAGGGGCGGCTGGCACCTGCTTCTCCAAGCGGAGACTCTCGCCAGCGGAATCAGTGTGCTGGCCAGGTGAGAGACCCTTTTGGCCCGCACTGCCTCCGCCTGGCTTTGCTGGGGACGCGGCACCCCGCACAAGGCCCTGCCTCGTGCCTGAGAGAGGCTGCCCAGGGCTCTTGGCTGCCGCCGCAGCGCTTGTGACTGAGGGATCAGGCGGGAAGCGGGAGCTCCTTGCTGCTTTGTGGCGCAGCTTTGACAGCTGTGGCTGGAGGAGGCAGCGTAGCGGGCTGTGGGAGACAAGGCAGAAGAGGCTGGGCTGCCTAGCTCCTTAGCAGGGGTGCTTGCTTTGCCCTGCCAGGCAGATGAGGACAAACCCGGTTCACGAGCGTTCCTGGATCTTCCACCGGGTGGAAAGGCTTCTCAGCCAAGGGGACCAACTGCAGGAACTGCCTGCCATGGCTGTCTTTGTTGAGGTAGGTGTGGTGGCAAGTAGTGGCGCTCCGCGATGCCTCTGAACGCTGCAGTCTCTTGGAGGCATGGCCGCGGGGTGGCCAATGGCCAATGGAGCCTGGCCAACCTGGCCTTGGCCCATTTGCTGCTGCGGCCAGGCTTGTCACCCCCGCCACCCCCCCAACATCCGTGCCTCCGTTGGGGCCACCTCTGGCTAGTCACTCGCTCCTGCAAGGCAGGAGAGCAGGGCCCAAGGGAACACGAGGGGGCCAGGCCAGCAAGAGCAAGCAAGGAATGTGTGCTGGGTGCCGTGAGGCTCGGGGCATGAGGGCGTCCCTGGGGGCCCTCCGCAACCACGGCCGCCTCCAGCACAGCCTTGCTCTGCGCCTGGTGCCCTGGCCGGCAGCTGCCGGTGGCAAGCAGGAGCTGCCCGGGCCGCGCAGTGCTGCAGGCTCTGCCACTCTCTCCCTGCTGTGTGTCTTCCAGCTGCTGAGCTGCGAGGAGCTAAAAGCCAGCGACTGTTGCGTCCTCTACCTCCTCCAGAGGTATCTGAAGCGTCCCAGCACAGTGATGCGCTCGCTGGTGCTCAGAGGCCTCGTGACGCTGGCCGAGAGAGCAGAGATGGTGAGCATGGGCATGGGTCAGGAGAAGGCATGCTGGCAGCCTGCGGCTGGGCAGCAGGCCGTGGGCAATGCAGTGCTTGGAGTCAGGGGCGGTGCTGGTTGCTGCAAGGTGCCTGGCGCAGCCCTTTGTCAGCCCCCGCGGCCTTCAGGGCAGTGTGGCCGTGGGAGAAGAGCGGGCAGCGCAGGCAGCGAGGAGGAGCCTTTGCTGTCCTGGCCTGCTTGCCCGCCGCTGCTCTCGCCCACCCTCCTCAGTGCACCAGCAACTCCTAGTGCCTGCC
This sequence comes from Struthio camelus, assembly GCF_040807025.1. NCBI lineage: Eukaryota > Metazoa > Chordata > Aves > Struthioniformes > Struthionidae > Struthio > Struthio camelus. The sequence goes on along the minus strand of NC_090982.1, from coordinate 6,920,416 downwards.
AGGAGGCTGCTGCAGCACTTCCTGTGCGCCCTGCAGGGAAGCAAGAGAGGAGGCCAGGGCTGAAGCAGCCGAGCAGGTGTGGCCGCCTGGGCTTTCCTTGCTTGCCCCTACAGCAAGGGAACGCTGTGCTTGCTACAGGCCGGGAAGATGCAGGGTCTGCTGCCAGAGGTGCTGGAGGTGGCGCAGGGGGCCGCCGCAGACGTCAGCAGGAAGGCCCTGGTCGTCTGCGGGAAGGTGCTGCGTCAGGCGGACAGGGCGGCGGTGGGCCCCATGGCTGTGCACCTGGCGCAGAAGCTCGTGCCGCTCTTTGAGGAAGTAAGGCTGGTGTGGGAGGCTGGGCTCAGGCCGTGGCCTGGGGGAGCTCGTGCCGCGGCTGGGTGGGTGGAGGTGGGGCTGGGATGGGAAGGCAGGTTGAGGCGCAAAGGCCTCCGAGAGCTGTGCGGAGCCTGGCCGCAGCCTCTTGTGCAAAGCGATGGCATTGCCTTCATGGGTGGCAGGGCCACTTTGCCCTGGCTGCAGACGTGGCCGCCGGCTCCGTGGTGCACAAGTGCAGTCCCCAGCAGCTCTCTTCACACGAGGCGCGCCACTGCTGTTGCTCCGGGTGGGCAGGCAGTAGGTGTTGCTGAGGTGCCACCCTCCTGCGTCCTGCCAGGAGTGCAGCCAGGTGCGCGAGCTCTCCATCTGCTGCTTCCAAGAGCTGATGGAGCTTGTGGAGGGCGAGAACAAGCAGCAGCTGAAGAAGGAAGTGCGTCGCTGCCTGCTCCCGCTCTTCTTCCGTGTGCACGACGAGAGCCAGAGCGTGGCCAAGGTAGAGATGTGAAAGGTCGGCAGGGAGGCGGGGAAGGGCATGCTGGCACGAGCTGGGTGGGCCTGCGCCTGAGGGCCAAGGGCTGCTGACAAGTGGGCTGCCTGAAGGTGTGTCACATGGGGCCCCAGCAGTCGGAGTCCGGGAGGACCAGCAAGAGCTCCCGTCCTTGCTTGCAGCAGGCCCGCCCCACGGCTTTCAGCCTGCCTCCATGCCCCTTCCTGCTCCGAAAGGTTGGGAGGGCTGGGGTCCCCTTGCAGCCCCGCTCCCTCTCTACAGCCCTCCCCTAGTCAGTGCAGCCCACAGCAAGAGTCCCTGCTGAGCCCGAGCTAAGAGCGCCTGAGGAGCTGGGCCCGGACGTTTCGCAGAGCTGCGCTACCTGCTCCAAGAGGGCTCAGCTGCAGGGTGTGGCCAGCGAGGCCGGGACACAGGACTCCCTAGGGACTTGCCAGCTGTCCGCACAGGTGTCCGAGGCCAGGCTTGGACGCGCAATCCCAGTCGAGCAGTGGTGCCGTCCAGAGAGGCCCCGATGTGTGGGCCAGGCCATGCCCCAGCTGCCTAAGGGCAGCTGCCTTCTGCTCAGCCTGGGAGCACAAGTCCTTCCGCCCAGCTCACCGTGCACTAGGCCAGTGAACTTGGTGGCTGCAGAGGGGCGCAGCACATGCAAGGCCTTGAGAGAGACTGCCCAGCACCGCCAGGCTGGCTCGGGAAGAGTCATGGAAAGGGAGATGCCGTCAGGGCAGGGGACTGGCGTGGCATGCGGGGCTCAAGGCTGTGGCCAGCTGGAGCCTGAGCAGAAAGGAGCGGTGACAGAGCAGCAGGGGAAGGCCAGCATGCTGCTGGGCAATTGCCCCAGGCCATGCTTCTGGCACTGGCCTGGCCTGGTGCCTCTGTCACTCCGTGCCCCACAGTCTCCTGGGCTGCTCGACAGCGGGAGCTAGCTGAGCTGGTGGCTGCTGCATGCCTCTGCGCTGGGCATGGAGCCCAACTGAGACTCTGCCCCCGCTGCTGCATCTTCCCACCACGGGCTAGGCAAGGGGCAGAGCGGAGCCAAGCGGAGGGGCACAGCAGACCTCGTCCCCAAGGCCACGGTGTCATCTGCCTGTCTCTGCTGCTGTGCAGGCCTCTTGGGAAGCCCTGGTGGTGGCTGCAGAGTGCCTGAAGTGGGACCAGCTCCGGGACTGCGCGCAGACAGAGCAGACCTGGAGGACGGGCGAGTGCTTGGTAAGGGGAGCCCCTCAGCACCGGGGCCCAGGCTCCACAAGGCCTGTCCCAACTCGCACAGCTGCCTGTGCGGTGGGCAGCTGTGCCTGTCCCGCCCTGCTCCAGCCCCAGGCCCACAACCCACACCTGTGTCCTGGATGCCTTTCCTCAAGCACCAGTGGGCTCTTCTGCAGGCCCCGCTGCCCGCTCGGACCTCCTGCCAGGAGGAGGTTGCGGAAGGAGAGCCTGGCCCAGCTGGGCCTTGGCAGCACACAGGGCTCTCAGCACTCCCAGGGCACGCTCTGCCTGCAGCTCTCGCCAAACCTCGGCCCCAGGCCAGGGCTGCTGCCTGGCAGGTGCCAGTGTCCTGGTGTGGAAAGGAAGGGCAGGAGGGTGGTGGGAGGAGGGCTTGGCCCAGCCCTTTGCGGAAGGTCTGTGCCAAGCCGCGGGCTCGTGTGCTCTGTCCAGCTGGCGAGAGGCAGGAGGCAAGTGGAAGAATACCTGCGCCAGAGCATGCCCTACTTGGAGGACTCTCAGGCATCCTTGCGAGAGGTGGCCGTGAGGTTCATAGGTGAGGCGCGCCCGCCGCGCTCCCTCTCTTAGCAGCTTGGTCCCAGGCCTGGCAGCAAGGCCCGGGGCTGCCAGGGTCTGGACTGTGTGGTGCAGGGCATGGGCTTGCGGGAGCCGATGATGGGTTGAGGGGAGCCTTGCTCATTCCCACCGCAGCCCTGCCTCGGGCCCTGTGCTTTGTGGGGGAGGCTGAGGCCTGCCAAAGGGGAGGAGGGCACTGGAAGGGCTTGGATAAGCTGTGTCGTGCTGGGGAGGGTCAGCAGTGAAGGCTGGTGTGTGCCTAGGGCTGGCCGGGCGGCGCTTGAAGAGCCCAAGGGAGCAGAAGGTGCGGGAGATCTGCAACGGTGAGTAAGGGCAGCGCTGTGCTGGCCACGGTGGGTGGGGAGGGGGCCAGAGCATGGGCAGTGTGCTCCAGGGCCGTGCCCTGGCACAGGGAAACATTTCAAGGGCAGGGCCATTTGGGGGCATTGCTGAGCAGCAACTTCCAGCTGATGTGGTTGCCCCAGCTGCTCCTTGCTCCCGCTGGGAAGAGCTGGGCAGGGCTGGCGCGCTCTGCAGGCTATGCCTGGGGAGGGGGCGTTCTGTGCGCACAGGTGGGTTTGATGTGTGCTCTGTTGCTTTATGTGGCAGTCCTTCAGCCCTTGGAGAGCGACCTGCAGCCCGCAATCCGTTCCCTGGCCACTCAGACCATCCTCATCCTGAGAACTCCAAGGAAAGAGGCACCCTCCGCGTTCCACCTGCAAGCTCTGCGCTGCTGGCTCCGGAGAGCCCGGGACAGGTGGAGCCGTCCTCTGTGCGGAGGCTCTCCTTGAGCAGAGCGAGCACGACAGTCCCAGTGCCACGCTGCCCTTGGCATGGGCACCAGCAAGGAGGCTGCGGAACAGGCTGGCTCATTCCAGGCGTCTGCTGCAGTTCCGCCCTCAGGCACAGCCTGGCCCCACTCTTCTTTTACACCTGCAGCCCTCTGGGAAGCTTTCCGCAAAGAAGCAGCCGTGTTTCTGCAGCACGCGTGGATGTCTTTTTCTTTGGCAGGCAGAGGCCAAGCGGGAAAGCTGAGGCCCCGAAGGAATCGCACTGGCCCTGAGGGTGGCCTGACGTTCGCTCCTTCCCGCAGCCCGCGGCAGCCTGGAACGTACGGCCACACTGTGTCTTTGGCCCAAAGCACCAGGTGCCCCGCTGGAGCACCAAGGCCAGGCTTGTGCCAAACGCGCCCTCTGCCGAGACACCCCAGGGCAAGAAGAGGCACCCACTGCCTGCAAAGCTCGCATCAGGCATCTCTCTTTGTCCTGGTGTTCTGCTGTGGCCGGCCACCTTGTGCACACGCGGGGCTTGGGCATTTTTGCCCGGGAGGCAGGGGACAAAAGCCGCTGTGGAGAAAGGGAAGAGCTGTGCCAGCGTGCCCTGCACCCGCTGCGCTGGGCTGCTGGCTGCAGGCTCGGTGCCCCTGGGGGCTTGGGTGGCTCTGGCCTGCTCTGCAGCTGTGCCGCAGGGCTGCCGCTGCTGCGGGGAGTGTGCTGAGCTGCTTTCAAGGCAGGAGCGATGTCCCCCCCTTTCCCCTTTCCCCCTCTGCACCAACCTGACCAGGGTGCAGCTTCCCACGCAAGGCGAGTGGAGCCCTGCACGCAGCCCAAGTCTGAACACGTGCACACCTGGGAGCACGCAGGCCTGACCCAGAGAGGGAGGGAGCAGGCCCCTGCTGGCCTCTCGGGGCAGGTGGGTGAGCCAGACCTCGAGCTGACCAGCAGTTTCCAGGCTTGTGACGCCACGTGCCCCGAGGGAAGCCGTCTGCGTTGGGGCTACTCTCTGAATTGCCACTCCAGGTCGGTCTCTCTCTCTCTCCTCGGCCAGCCTGGGCTCTCAGTCTCTCAGTGCACAAACCAGAACGGCACGCTGAGAGTGCCAGGGGTCGTCGCTGTAGAGCACGGCAGCGGCACTGGCACTGGCAGCGGCAGACTGCATCTCAGTTGCCTGCTTTTGCCATGCCTCGTGGCCCTTTGCTCTCGCTGCTGAAACAAGGCAGTCCCATTGCCACCTCGCTTTCTTGGTTGCTGCCTTTCCCGTCTTGTCCCATGTAGTGCTCGCTGACCTGGCTGAAGGCACAGAGTGCACTCTCGGCAAGTTTGCTGCTGATGCTAAAGTGGGGGGAGCGGCTGAGAGCCCAGAAGGCTGTGCTGGCCTTGAGAGGGGCGCGGAGAGGCGGGCGAGTTGGGTGGAGAGGAACCTGCTGAAGTTCACCAAAGGCAAGGGCAGGGTCCTGCACCTAGGGAGGAAGAAGCCCATGGAGCAGGAGAGGCTGGGGGTTGCCCTGCTGCAAAGCAGCTCTGCAGCGCAGCACCTGGGTGTGCTGGTGGACAACAAGTGAAGCAGGAGGCAGCAAGGGGCCCTTGTGGCCAAGGCGGCGCATGGGATCGTGGGGTGCATTAGGCAGAGTGTTGCCAGCAGGTGGAGGGAGGGGCTCCTCCCCTGCGCTCAGCCCTGGGCAGGCCTCCTCTGAGAGGAGTAGTGTCCCCCATTGTGGGCTCGCCAGGACAAGAGACGTGGCCCTACTGGAGAGAGTCCAGCGGAGGGCTACGAAGGTGACGAGGGGACTGGAGCATGTCTCCTGTGAAGCAAGGCTGAGAGAGCTGGGCCTGTTTATGCTGGAGAAGAGAAGACTGAGAGGCGGTCTGACCAACGTGTCCAAGTATCTGAAGGGAGGCTGTGCAGAGGATGGGGCCAGACTCTTGTCCGTGGTGGCCAGCGACAGGACAAGAGGCAACAGACACAAAGTGGAACACGGGAAGTTCCGTCTGAACCTGAGGGAAAACTTGTTGACCGTGAGGGTGAGGGAGCAGTGGCACGGGTTGCCCAGAGAGGTAGTGGAGTCTCCTTTGCTGGAGAGATTCAAAACCCGGCCGGACGTGGTCGTGGGCAATGTGCTGAGGATGAGCCGGCTTGAGCAGGGGGGGTTGGACTAGGTGATCTCCAGAGGTCCCTTCCAACCTCCACCCTTGTGTGATTCTGTGTTCTGTGATTTCTGTGATTCTGGGCGCTTGCACGTGGGCCATGTGTCCGAGGCCTTTGCAGCAACTGGCAGCCACAGCTGCGCCCACCAGCAGGTCCTGGAGGGGTTGTGCTGGGCAGACAAGAGCAGCTGCACCAGCCCGGGACCTCGCAAGGACCAGCAGGCTGCCCAAGCCTCCAAGGCTGCCATCTCCTCAGCAGCAAGCTGCTCCCACACAGCACACGCACGTTGCCAAGGTGCCAAGTGCAGCCTGCATTCCCTCCGGTGCGGGCAGAGGTTCAAGAACTGCTGTGCGGAGCAGAGGGAGGCTTGGCCGTGGCTTTGTCCGGCTCGGACCCACCCCCAGAGGTTTACTGCTTCTGCAAGACAGGCGTGCCAGGAAAGGGCCAGGAGGCTGAGGGGGGGGGCTTGGACTTCTGCTTTGCTCCCCGAAGATGGGAGGAGATGTTGGCAGGGGGGCTGCGGGGCAAAGTGCCGGGCCGGGCCGCAGCGGGGCCTTGGTGCCCCACCCGCCTCTGTGACACGGCCGCGGCCCTGGGGGCGCCGCGGCGGCCGGGGCCCCGGCCCCGCAGTCTCCAGGAGGACAGGGACGGCCCCGGCTGGCAGCGGGCCCAGCTGCTGGAGAAGCAGCCGGAGCGCAGCCCCGGCGTCCCCGGAGGCGGCCAGGCCCTCGGCGGGGCCCACGTCTTGGCGCGCAGGCTCCCCGTCCGCCAGGCAGGCAAGAGAGACGCGGCTGGGGCTCGGCAGCTCCGCGGGGCCCTGGCGGGCCCTCGGCCGCGGCGGGCTGGCCCAGGGGCTGCCGCCCGGCACAGCTGGGGCCGGCGCCCGGCCCCGCCGCTGCCCGGCGGCCCGCCAGCCCCAGCGCCAGCACCCGCCAGGGACCCTGCCCGGCAGGAGGCCCCCGCCTTGCCCCGCGCTGCTGGGCCCGCTCCCTCGGCCTCGCAGCCTCGGCCTGCGGGCAGCGCACGCCCAGGGCCCAGGCCTGAGCGCGCCTTCCCCCCGGGCCCAGCCCCCAGCGCCTCTCCTCCTTCCCGCAGCATGGCCGACGCAGCCGCCGGCTGCCCCGCGGCGCTCTGGCAGCAGCCTCTCGGCCCGGGCAGCCCCTCGCTGGCCGGCCAGCAGCAGCAGGCGCAGCACAGCGCTGCCCAGCCGAGCAGCTCTGCGCCAGAGCCCTGCCCGCTCGGCCCATCGCGGCACCCAGGTGAGTGAGCCGGCCCGGCTGCGCTGGCCAGGCCGAGCGGCGCCGAGCCTCTCGCCGCCGCCTCTGCCACGGCCCCGGCTCTCCGGCCGCCTGCCTCCGCCGCCCCTGGCAGCAGGCCTCTGCCCGCGCGCAGCCTCCTCTCCTCTCCTCTCGCCGGCCTCCACCTACAGCTCTGCCTCCTCTCTGCCTTTCCTCCACCCAGGCTCTTCTGCCTGCCGCCACCTGCACCGGCCAGCAGAGCAGAAGGAAGCTCTGCAGACCACGCACTCACTGAAGGTACCGACAGCACTGCCCTCTGCTCCGTGCCTCCACCTCTCGCCTCTCGCCTCTCGCCTCTCGCCTCCTGCCGTGCTCGCCCGTGCCACCCGCAGGGCTGCTGTGCGAGCAGAGCTGCTCCCCTCCAGCCACCCCACCCCATCCTGGCATCACCGCCCGTGCCTTTCCCACCCTCCGCCTCCCTTCCCCTTCCTTTGGCCTGCGCCACGTGCAGCAGCTCTGCAGCTCTCAGGCCTCCCCCCGGCCGCTGCACTGCAACGGCTGCCCTCCCCAGGCCGCACAAACTCCACTCGCTGGCCTGTGCCTGGGAGCCACCCCAACAGCACTGCCACAACCCTGCCTTCTCCTTGCAGACCCCGAGTGCTCTGGACGACCTGCTGCAGAGGCTGGTGCTTGATCCTCTCCCCTCCGGCCTCCTGGAGCTGCAGAGCATCTTGCAGGTCTGCCTTTTACAAGGGGAAAGCCCTGGAGGGGCCCCCTGCCCCTCCTGGGCAACATCCTCTCCTGCCCCCAAACCTTCTCCTTGCCCCAAAGCCCTGCGAGGACTTTGACCCTTCTTCCTGAGCGCCCCCCGGCCCCCCCACCTGGCCCCTGGCCCCGGCACTGTCCTCTCAGGGCCTCCCCCTCGCTCCAGCTTTCCTCCCCACCGCTCAGCAAGGCACACTCTAACGGGGACCTGCGCAGCCTGCAAGGGCAGCCCGGCCCTGAAACTCTCTTCCTCTACAGCCTTCCCCATGGGCTGTAGCACAGCTTTGCCACTGCAAGCCCCTAGCGAGCTTTCTGCCCCAAAGTCCGCTCGCTGCTCCTGCAGAGGGGTCTGAAGGCCCCTGGGGCATTCTGCAGTGACAGTGGCCTCTGGCTCCCTGCCTGGAGCCAGCCGCAGCCGCTCCGTCTGAGGGATTGGAGAGCGAGGCTGGGGGGGCCTCGAGGGGCAGGAAGGCCCTTAGGAGATGTGCGCCCCTTGCCAGGAGGCCTTGGCGGGCATCCTAGCTCAACGCTGCCAGAGCCTTAGCAGAGCTGCGGCTCCTGGAGCAGCTGTCGGGTCCCAGGGCAGAGCGCTGCTTTTCTTCTCCCAGGTCCTGCTGCCCTTCACACAGTCCCCGAGAGCAGCAGAGCGCGAGAGGGCGTTGAGGGCCATTGCCCGGCTGAGCAAGTCCCTCGTCAGCTCTTCCTCGCTGCAGGTAAGGAGCCTCAGGTGCAGGCAAGCCCCCGGCACCCACCGCGCCACACCTTGCCCGTCTCCCAGGTCCGGGCTCCCTCAGGGGCAAGCCTGGACACAGGGTAGGGCACTCAGCACGGCTCTGTCGCCAAGAGACCGTCCTTGCCCTGTCTCGGTAGGCTTCTGTCTTGAGGCCCCCTGCTCTCCGCAGCCGCCAGGCCTGCCCTGGCAGCATGATGTGAGCCCGCGCCTGGCGGCCCTTGCTGCCTTGGCTGCTGCCCAGCCGCTGCGGGGCTCAGGGCCTGCAGGGCCCTCTGGCCCGTCCCCTTGCCTGCTGCCCCCTCCCCACGCACTGCCACGGCCCCAGCCCAGCAGCCCCCACTTACAGGCTGCTGCCGCACAGGCGCTTCCTTCCCGTGCCATGGGGTGCAGGGCAGGGGAGCTGCAGGTTGAGGCAGAGCCTCCCGGAAGGACAGGCCAGGAGAGGAGGCTGGGGGAGGTGGTGTGGCTGCAGAGATGGGCAGTGCAGCCTGAGGAGGAAGAGGCACTCCCCGGGTCCCGGGAGGGGAGAGCGGTGGCAGTGAGGGAGCGGGATGGAGGCAGGACCGAGGGCTGCATGCCCGTTTAGGCACCTAAGTGCCACATGCTCAAAGTGACAAGAACTGGCAAGGCAGCCCGTGCCTGCAGAGCAGGCAAAGGCGGCAGGGAGAGCAGGGCAGGAGGCAGAAGGAGCACAGGGGATGCTGCGTGGCATGCTGCCCCTCCTGGGGCCAGCTGTGCCATTTATGCATGCGGCTGGCACTAAGTCAGCTTCGCTGCAGCCTTTGCAGGGAGGCAGCCTCGTCGTCCCCTTGCCGTGGCTGCTGTGCAGGGTCAGGGGCTGCTCAGGCAGAGGCCAGGTTGCCCCTTGGCGGGGCAGAAGAGCTTGCAGTAGGCAGAGCAGGCTGGCCTGGGCCAGCCCCTGCCACAGCCTTTGCATGCGGGCTGCGAGCAGGGTCTGGCCCCAGCTGCCTCACCTTAGCCCTGCTGCCACCACTTCCTGCCTCCGCCAGCTCTGCGACCCCTGCCAAGGAGTCAGTGACGACCCTGCCCTCTTGGCAACGGAGGACTTCCGCATCCTGGGCAAGCTGGTGGGGCATCTCCTGCTGTGCTACGCTGTCCAGGAGCAGGGCATCCGCTGGAGGGCTGCGGACGCTCTCCACCTCCTCTACACGTTTGCCCGGCAGCGCAAGAGTAAGAGAAAGCGCGGTGCTTTGCCTCCTTGCAGGCACACACGGCTGTCCAGGCCCTTCCTCGCCTCCCTGGGCCTCATCCTCTCGCTGCTCGCTCACTCCCACCTTCAAGCCTTTTGCAGCCGCTGGGCAAGCCTGCTGCCAAAGGTGCTCTGGCCTACTCACTGCTCTCTGTGTTCCCTCCTGTCTAGGCAGGAAGGTGCCAGAAGATAAGCCAGAGCAGGCCCAGCTCCCAAGGCAGAGGGAAGCTGAGCACATGGGCTTCTGGCTTGCTTTCACCACCAGCCCCAGCCAGCTGACCACGGTAAGGAGCTCCTGCCTTGCCGCCACTCTTGTCCGTGCCATCAGCAGCAGAGCGGGGGGAGCAAACGGGTTTGGCCTCAGCGGGGCTCCAGTGGCCTCCCTCTGCCTGGGGAGAGGCTTCCCCCTGGCGCTGAGCCAGCAAGATCTGAAGGCTGCGCTCCAGGGTCAGCGCAGCCGCTCCAGCCCACCTGCACACCAGGCAGCTCGGGCTCTGTCTAGCGCCACTGCCCTGGGGCCCTCTTCCCAACTCTGCGGCCTGCTCCTGAGAGCCCTCTTCCGTCCCATCCTCCACAGGACACTCTCTGCAGCCCCTGCTTCCAGCTTTGCAGCCAGCTGCCCGCACTGGCCCTGCTCCACAGCTGCTCTCACTGCTGAGCTCCGCAGCGCCGCCAGGGCGCTCCGTGTGACACGTCTTCCCTGCCCTCCTTCCTCCCACAGATGTTTGGGCCATACCTCGAGCCCTCGGAGAGGACAGACATCATCCTCACAGCCATTGAGGCCCTGAGAGACGGCAGCACGCACGACATGCAGGCGGCTAGCAGCGTGCTGGATGTGCTCCTCATGGAGCCTGCCTCCTGGCTGAAGAAGGTAAGCAGCCCGCGGCTGGACTGCCCTGCACCTTCCTCCCAGCTCCCTTGCTGCCAAAGCAGCTGTGGCGGGCACCCAGCGCCCCTTGAAGCCAGCAAAGGGTGATGGGAAGGGAAGGAGCAGTTCTCAGGGGCGGTGCAGGAAACGGCTGCCCTCCTTCTCACCCGTGTGCCCTCCAGGTGCCCGAGGTCGTCAGGTGCATCTATGCAAACCTGACGTGCATCAGCACGGGGGAAGGCCGGCGCAGCGTGGACTTGCTGCTTCTCCTGCTTACCCACGTGTACCCCAGCGAGGTGGTCGTCAGCCTGCTCAACTGCTGCCCGCCATGTGACAGGTACAGGCGCCAAGAGCCTTGAGGGCTGGTAGCATGTGGGCAGGCTGCCCAAAGACTCTCTGCTTGCCGCACCCAAGGACAACTGCAGGCTATCCCCAAAGGGCAGGGCTGCCCATGCCCTTTCCAGCCCGGGGCCATCTGCCCCAGGCGCGCAGCAGCCAGAGCTGAGCAAGTCAGCCGCAGAGCCCAGGCGCCGGGCCCCCGGCTGCCCCAGCGGGAACCTCCGCTCCGCTGTCTGCTGCTTGCCCAGGCTGGGCCCAGCGGGCACTCCAAGCGAGGGGGCAGTGGGCAGGCCGGCAGCCTGCAGCCTGCGTGCCCTGGGGCTTGCTCGGGCCACGCAGCTGTGGCCGAGGCAGCCCTGCTGACTGGGCGCTCGGGGCCTGCAGCATCGCCAGCGCCATGTGGGAGGTGATGGTGTGCCTGCCCAGCACTTTGGACAAGGTGTTGAGGAAGCTGCTCAGCATCTTGGAGGACCGAGTGCTGCTCAAGGGGCTCAGAGCTCTCACAGAGGACACCTGCTTCCTGCCCGTGGCTGTGAGTTACTACCGCGTGCACCAGGCCTCTCTGGCCCTCAGGGCTGGGCTAGCGTCTGCAGCGAAGAAGGCATGGCTCTTCTTCCCCCGCCTCCCCACCCCTGCCCCCAAGCGGTGACCTTTCCCGGGGCATGTGGAGTCAGCCCTTTAGGGTCAGCAGCAGACCTCCACTGCGCCGGCCCCGCAGGGCTGCCAAGAGCTGCTTGGGCCCCAGTGTGCACTGGCGTGCAGCCGTCCTTTGCCCGCACAGCTCTCTCTTTTCCCCCGACCCTGCATCCCCCTGCTGCGCTCTGCAGACTGGCAACGCAGAGCAGGGCTAGGGACGGGGGCAGGGGCGGCACTGGGACTGGGACTGGGACTGGGACTGGGCCAGGGGCAGTGTCTGGGCCAGGGGCTGGAGCCACTGTACAGCCTGAGCAGGCTACCGAGCCTCAGACCAGGAGCCCAGGCTGCTGTGCAGGACACATAAGGCATGCCACGCTGACCCCGGAGGGCTCGTCGTGCCCGTCTTAGAAGTGGGAGCGCAGCCCAGAGGGCTGCCGCTGCCGTGGCCGTGGCCGTGGCCGTGGCCATGGCCGTGGCCATGGCCTGTCAGCCAGGCTGCAGTCTCCAGCTGTGTCTGCTGCACGCTAGGCCAGTGCCTGAGCCTCATCCCTCGCATACGCCAAGGGCTTTGGCACTGCCCCAGCAATGCCTTGGCAGTGAGAGCTGTCTCTGGGTGTTTTCTGCAGGCAACCAAGGCGCTGTACAGGATCCTTCAGCAGCCCACCTGCCAGCAGACGGTAACAGCGCTCTTCCCCCAGCTCTACATGGCACTGCTCCTGCAGATTTCCTTTGCGGCAGTGTCCATGCCCCGGGACATGAGTGCCTGCTGGAGGAAAGGCTGCCCACGAGAGCAGTCTTCTCCAGCCAGCCCCCTCAGGTGCTGCCTCGCCCTTCTCCTGTCTTTCCCCAGGGCCCTCAAGCAGGGCCGTGGCTCTGAGCGTGACTGGCCTTTGCTCCGCGTGCAGGTCTGCAGTGCAGGCGCTGAAAGCTCTGCTCCGCTCTGCTGGCTACGAGGAGCAGCTCGTCAGCATCGAGAAGAGGGGCGGCTGGCACCTGCTTCTCCAAGCGGAGACTCTCGCCAGCGGAATCAGTGTGCTGGCCAGGTGAGAGACCCTTTTGGCCCGCACTGCCTCCGCCTGGCTTTGCTGGGGACGCGGCACCCCGCACAAGGCCCTGCCTCGTGCCTGAGAGAGGCTGCCCAGGGCTCTTGGCTGCCGCCGCAGCGCTTGTGACTGAGGGATCAGGCGGGAAGCGGGAGCTCCTTGCTGCTTTGTGGCGCAGCTTTGACAGCTGTGGCTGGAGGAGGCAGCGTAGCGGGCTGTGGGAGACAAGGCAGAAGAGGCTGGGCTGCCTAGCTCCTTAGCAGGGGTGCTTGCTTTGCCCTGCCAGGCAGATGAGGACAAACCCGGTTCACGAGCGTTCCTGGATCTTCCACCGGGTGGAAAGGCTTCTCAGCCAAGGGGACCAACTGCAGGAACTGCCTGCCATGGCTGTCTTTGTTGAGGTAGGTGTGGTGGCAAGTAGTGGCGCTCCGCGATGCCTCTGAACGCTGCAGTCTCTTGGAGGCATGGCCGCGGGGTGGCCAATGGCCAATGGAGCCTGGCCAACCTGGCCTTGGCCCATTTGCTGCTGCGGCCAGGCTTGTCACCCCCGCCACCCCCCCAACATCCGTGCCTCCGTTGGGGCCACCTCTGGCTAGTCACTCGCTCCTGCAAGGCAGGAGAGCAGGGCCCAAGGGAACACGAGGGGGCCAGGCCAGCAAGAGCAAGCAAGGAATGTGTGCTGGGTGCCGTGAGGCTCGGGGCATGAGGGCGTCCCTGGGGGCCCTCCGCAACCACGGCCGCCTCCAGCACAGCCTTGCTCTGCGCCTGGTGCCCTGGCCGGCAGCTGCCGGTGGCAAGCAGGAGCTGCCCGGGCCGCGCAGTGCTGCAGGCTCTGCCACTCTCTCCCTGCTGTGTGTCTTCCAGCTGCTGAGCTGCGAGGAGCTAAAAGCCAGCGACTGTTGCGTCCTCTACCTCCTCCAGAGGTATCTGAAGCGTCCCAGCACAGTGATGCGCTCGCTGGTGCTCAGAGGCCTCGTGACGCTGGCCGAGAGAGCAGAGATGGTGAGCATGGGCATGGGTCAGGAGAAGGCATGCTGGCAGCCTGCGGCTGGGCAGCAGGCCGTGGGCAATGCAGTGCTTGGAGTCAGGGGCGGTGCTGGTTGCTGCAAGGTGCCTGGCGCAGCCCTTTGTCAGCCCCCGCGGCCTTCAGGGCAGTGTGGCCGTGGGAGAAGAGCGGGCAGCGCAGGCAGCGAGGAGGAGCCTTTGCTGTCCTGGCCTGCTTGCCCGCCGCTGCTCTCGCCCACCCTCCTCAGTGCACCAGCAACTCCTAGTGCCTGCCAGGAGGCTGCTGCAGCACTTCCTGTGCGCCCTGCAGGGAAGCAAGAGAGGAGGCCAGGGCTGAAGCAGCCGAGCAGGTGTGGCCGCCTGGGCTTTCCTGGCTTGCCCCTACAGCAAGGAAACGCTGTGCTTGCTACAGGCCGGGAAGATGCAGGGTCTGCTGCCAGAGGTGCTGGAGGTGGCGCAGGGGGCCGCCGCAGACGTCAGCAGGAAGGCCCTGGTCGTCTGCGGGAAGGTGCTGCGTCAGGCGGACAGGGCGGCGGTGGGCCCCATGGCTGTGCACCTGGCGCAGAAGCTCGTGCCGCTCTTTGAGGAAGTAAGGCTGGTGTGGGAGGCTGGGCTCAGGCCGTGGCCTGGGGGAGCTCGTGCCGCGGCTGGGTGGGTGGAGGTGGGGCTGGGATGGGAAGGCAGGTTGAGGCGCAAAGGCCTCCGAGAGCTGTGCGGAGCCTGGCCGCAGCCTCTTGTGCAAACCGATGGCATTGCCTTCATGGGTGGCAGGGCCACTTTGCCCTGGCTGCAGACGTGGCCGCCGGCTCCGTGGTGCACAAGTGCAGTCCCCAGCAGCTCTCTTCACACGAGGCGCGCCACTGCTGTTGCTCCGGGTGGGCAGGCAGTAGGTGTTGCTGAGGTGCCACCCTCCTGCGTCCTGCCAGGAGTGCAGCCAGGTGCGCGAGCTCTCCATCTGCTGCTTCCAAGAGCTGATGGAGCTTGTGGAGGGCGAGAACAAGCAGCAGCTGAAGAAGGAAGTGCGTCGCTGCCTGCTCCCGCTCTTCTTCCGTGTGCACGACGAGAGCCAGAGCGTGGCCAAGGTAGAGATGTGAAAGGTCGGCAGGGAGGCGGGGAAGGGCATGCTGGCATGAGCTGGGTGGGCCTGCGCCTGAGGGCCAAGGGCTGCTGACAAGTGGGCTGCCTGAAGGTGTGTCACACGGGGCCCCAGCAGTCGGAGTCCGGGAGGACCAGCAAGAGCTCCCGTCCTTGCTTGCAGCAGGCCCGCCCCACGGCTTTCAGCCTGCCTCCATGCCCCTTCCTGCTCCGAAAGGTTGGGAGGGCTGGGGTCCCCTTGCAGCCCCGCTCCCTCTCTACAGCCCTCCCCTAGTCAGTGCAGCCCACAGCAAGAGTCCCTGCTGAGCCCGAGCTAAGAGCGCCTGAGGAGCTGGGCCCGGACGTTTCGCAGAGCTGCGCTACCTGCTCCAAGAGGGCTCAGCTGCAGGGTGTGGCCAGCGAGGCCGGGACACAGGACTCCCTAGGGACTTGCCAGCTGTCCGCACAGGTGTCCGAGGCCAGGCTTGGACGCGCAATCCCAGTCGAGCAGTGGTGCCGTCCAGAGAGGCCCCGATGTGTGGGCCAGGCCATGCCCCAGCTGCCTAAGGGCAGCTGCCTTCTGCTCAGCCTGGGAGCACAAGTCCTTCCGCCCAGCTCACCGTGCACTAGGCCAGTGAACTTGGTGGCTGCAGAGGGGCGCAGCACATGCAAGGCCTTGAGAGAGACTGCCCAGCACCGCCAGGCTGGCTCGGGAAGAGTCATGGAAAGGGAGATGCCGTCAGGGCAGGGGACTGGTGTGGCATGCGGGGCTCAAGGCTGTGGCCAGCTGGAGCCTGAGCAGAAAGGAGCGGTGACAGAGCAGCAGGGGAAGGCCAGCATGCTGCTGGGCAATTGCCCCAGGCCATGCTTCTGGCACTGGCCTGGCCTGGTGCCTCTGTCACTCCGTGCCCCACAGTCTCCTGGGCTGCTCGACAGCGGGAGCTAGCTGAGCTGGTGGCTGCTGCATGCCTCTGCGCTGGGCATGGAGCCCAACTGAGACTCTGCCCCCGCTGCTGCATCTTCCCACCACGGGCTAGGCAAGGGGCAGAGTGGAGCCAAGCGGAGGGGCACAGCAGACCTCGTCCCCAAGGCCACAGTGTCATCTGCCTGTCTCTGCTGCTGTGCAGGCCTCTTGGGAAGCCCTGGTGGTGGCTGCAGAGTGCCTGAAGTGGGACCAGCTCCGGGACTGCGCGCAGACAGAGCAGACCTGGAGGACGGGCGAGTGCTTGGTAAGGGGAGCCCCTCAGCACCGGGGCCCAGGCTCCACAAGGCCTGTCCCAACTCGCACAGCTGCCTGTGGGGTGGGCAGCTGTGCCTGTCCCGCCCTGCTCCAGCCCCAGGCCCACAACCCACACCTGTGTCCTGGATGCCTTTCCTCAAGCACCAGTGGGCTCTTCTGCAGGCCCCGCTGCCTGCTCGGACCTCCTGCCAGGAGGAGGTTGCGGAAGGAGAGCCTGGCCCAGCTGGGCCTTGGCAGCACACAGGGCTCTCAGCACTCCCAGGGCACGCTCTGCCTGCAGCTCTCGCCAAACCTCGGCCCCAGGCCAGGGCTGCTGCCTGGCAGGTGCCAGTGTCCTGGTGTGGAAAGGAAGGGCAGGAGGGTGGTGGGAGGAGGGCTTGGCCCAGCCCTTTGCGGAAGGTCTGTGCCAAGCCGCGGGCTCGTGTGCTCTGTCCAGCTGGCGAGAGGCAGGAGGCAAGTGGAAGAATACCTGCGCCAGAGCATGCCCTACTTGGAGGACTCTCAGGCATCCTTGCGAGAGGTGGCCGTGAGGTTCATAGGTGAGGCGCACGCGCCGCGCTCCCTCTCTTAGCAGCTTGGTCCCAGGCCTGGCAGCAAGGCCCGGGGCTGCCAGGGTCTGGACTGTGTGGTGCAGGGCATGGGCTTGTGGGAGCCGATGATGGGTTGAGGGGAGCCTTGCTCATTCCCACCGCAGCCCTGCCTCGGGCCCTGTGCTTTGTGGGGGAGGCTGAGGCCTGCCAAAGGGGAGGAGGGCACTGGAAGGGCTTGGATAAGCTGTGTCGTGCTGGGGAGGGTCAGCAGTGAAGGCTGGTGTGTGCCTAGGGCTGGCCGGGCGGCGCTTGAAGAGCCCAAGGGAGCAGAAGGTGCGGGAGATCTGCAACGGTGAGTAAGGGCAGCGCTGTGCTGGCCACGGTGGGTGGGGAGGGGGCCAGAGCATGGGCAGTGTGCTCCAGGGCCGTGCCCTGGCACAGGGAAACATTTCAAGGGCAGGGGCATTTGGGGGCATTGCTGAGCAGCAACTTCCAGCTGATGTGGTTGCCCCAGCTGCTCCTTGCTCCCGCTGGGAAGAGCTGGGCAGGGCTGGCGCGCTCTGCAGGCTATGCCTGGGGAGGGGGCGTTCTGTGCGGACAGGTGGGTTTGATGTGTGCTCTGTTGCTTTATGTGGCAGTCCTTCAGCCCTTGGAGAGCGACCTGCAGCCCGCAATCCGTTCCCTGGCCACTCAGACCATCCTCATCCTGAGAACTCCAAGGAAAGAGGCACCCTCCGCGTTCCACCTGCAAGCTCTGCGCTGCTGGCTCCGGAGAGCCCGGGACAGGTGGAGCCGTCCTCTGTGCGGAGGCTCTCCTTGAGCAGACCGAGCACGACAGTCCCAGTGCCACGCTGCCCTTGGCATGGGCACCAGCAAGGAG
Source organism: Struthio camelus (assembly GCF_040807025.1). Lineage (NCBI taxonomy): Eukaryota > Metazoa > Chordata > Aves > Struthioniformes > Struthionidae > Struthio > Struthio camelus. The sequence goes on along the minus strand of NC_090982.1, from coordinate 6,903,331 downwards.
GCTGCGGAACAGGCTGGCTCATTCCAGGCGTCTGCTGCAGTTCCGCCCTCAGGCACAGCCTGGCCCCACTCTTCTTTTACACCTGCAGCCCTCTGGGAAGCTTTCCGCAAAGAAGCAGCCGTGTTTCTGCAGCACGCGTGGATGTCTTTTTCTTTGGCAGGCAGAGGCCAAGCGGGAAAGCTGAGGCCCCGAAGGAATCGCACTGGCCCTGAGGGTGGCCTGACGTTCGCTCCTTCCCGCAGCCCGCGGCAGCCTGGAACGTACGGCCACACTGTGTCTTTGGCCCAAAGCACCAGGTGCCCCGCTGGAGCACCAAGGCCAGGCTTGTGCCAAACGCGCCCTCTGCCGAGACACCCCAGGGCAAGAAGAGGCACCCACTGCCTGCAAAGCTTGCATCAGGCATCTCTCTTTGTCCTGGTGTTCTGCTGTGGCCGGCCACCTTGTGCACACGCGGGGCTTGGGCATTTTTGCCCGGGAGGCAGGGGACGAGAGCCGCTGTGGAGAAAGGGAAGAGCTGTGCCAGCGTGCCCTGCAGCCGCTGCGCTGGGCTGCTGGCTGCAGGCTCGGTGCCCCTGGGGGCTTGGGTGGCTCTGGCCTGCTCTGCAGCTGTGCCGCGGGGCTGCCGCTGCTGCGGGGAGTGTGCTGAGCTGCTTTCAAGGCAGGAGCGATGTCCCCCCCTTTCCCCTTTCCCCCTCTGCACCAACCTGACCAGGGTGCAGCTTCCCACGCAAGGCGAGTGGAGCCCTGCACGCAGCCCAAGTCTGAACACGTGCACACCTGGGAGCACGCAGGCCTGACCCAGAGAGGGAGGGAGCAGGCCCCTGCTGGCCTCTCGGGGCAGGTGGGTGAGCCAGACCTCGAGCTGACCAGCAGTTTCCAGGCTTGTGACGCCACGTGCCCCGAGGGAAGCCGTCTGCGTTGGGGCTACTCTCTGAATTGCCACTCCAGGTCGGTCTCTCTCTCTCTCCTCGGCCAGCCTGGGCTCTCAGTCTCTCAGTGCACAAACCAGAACGGCACGCTGAGAGTGCCAGGGGTCGTCGCTGTAGAGCAGCAGCACGGCACTGGCAGGCAGCGGCAGACTGCATCTCAGTTGCCTGCTTTTGCCATGCCTCGTGGCCCTTTGCTCTCGCTGCTGAAACAAGGCAGTCCCATTGCCACCTCGCTTTCTTGGTTGCTGCCTTTCCCGTCTTGTCCCATGTAGTGCTCGCTGACCTGGCTGAAGGCACAGAGTGCACTCTCGGCAAGTTTGCTGCTGATGCTAAAGTGGGGGGAGCGGCTGAGAGCCCAGAAGGCTGTGCTGGCCTTGAGAGGGGCGCGGAGAGGCTGGCCAGTTGGGTGGAGAGGAACCTGCTGAAGTTCACCAAAGGCAAGGGCAGGGTCCTGCACCTAGGGAGGAAGAAGCCCATGGAGCAGGAGAGGCTGGGGGTTGCCCTGCTGCAAAGCAGCTCTGCAGCGCAGCACCTGGGTGTGCTGGTGGACAACAAGTGAAGCAGGAGGCAGCAAGGGGCCCTTGTGGCCAAGGCGGCGCATGGGATCGTGGGGTGCATTAGGCAGAGTGTTGCCAGCAGGTGGAGGGAGGGGCTCCTCCCCTGCGCTCAGCCCTGGGCAGGCCTCCTCTGAGAGGAGTAGTGTCCCCCATTGTGGGCTCGCCAGGACAAGAGACGTGGCCCTACTGGAGAGAGTCCAGCGGAGGGCTACGAAGGTGACGAGGGGACTGGAGCATGTCTCCTGTGAAGCAAGGCTGAGAGAGCTGGGCCTGTTTATGCTGGAGAAGAGAAGACTGAGAGGCGGTCTGACCAACGTGTCCAAGTATCTGAAGGGAGGCTGTGCAGAGGATGGGGCCAGACTCTTGTCCGTGGTGGCCAGCGACAGGACAAGAGGCAACAGACACAAAGTGGAACACGGGAAGTTCCGTCTGAACCTGAGGGAAAACTTGTTGACCGTGAGGGTGAGGGAGCAGTGGCACGGGTTGCCCAGAGAGGTAGTGGAGTCTCCTTTGCTGGAGAGATTCAAAACCCGGCCGGACGTGGTCGTGGGCAATGTGCTGAGGATGAGCCGGCTTGAGCAGGGGGGGTTGGACTAGGTGATCTCCAGAGGTCCCTTCCAACCTCCACCCTTGTGTGATTCTGTGTTCTGTGATTTCTGTGATTCTGGGCGCTTGCACGTGGGCCATGTGTCCGAGGCCTTTGCAGCAACTGGCAGCCACAGCTGCGCCCACCAGCAGGTCCTGGAGGGGTTGTGCTGGGCAGACAAGAGCAGCTGCACCAGCCCGGGACCTCGCAAGGACCAGCAGGCTGCCCAAGCCTCCAAGGCTGCCATCTCCTCAGCAGCAAGCTGCTCCCACACAGCACACGCACGTTGCCAAGGTGCCAAGTGCAGCCTGCATTCCCTCCAGTGCGGGCAGAGGTTCAAGAACTGCTGTGCGGAGCAGAGGGAGGCTTGGCCGTGGCTTTGTCCGGCTCGGACCCACCCCCAGAGGTTTACTGCTTCTGCAAGACAGGTGTGCCAGGAAAGGGCCAGGAGGCTGAGGAGGGGGGCTTGGACTTCTGCTTTGCTCCCCGAAGATGGGAGGAGATGTTGGCAGGGGGGCTGCGGGGCAAAGTGCCGGGCCGGGCCGCAGCGGGGCCTTGGTGCCCCACCCGCCTCTGTGACATGGCCGCGGCCCTGGGGGCGCCGCGGCGGCCGGGGCCCCGGCCCCGCAGTCTCCAGGAGGACAGGGACGGCCCCGGCTGGCAGCGGGCCCAGCTGCTGGAGAAGCAGCCGGAGCGCAGCCCCGGCGTCCCCGGAGGCGGCCAGGCCCTCGGCGGGGCCCACGTCTTGGCGCGCAGGCTCCCCGTCCGCCAGGCAGGCAAGAGAGACGCGGCTGGGGCTCGGCAGCTCCGCGGGGCCCTGGCGGGCCCTCGGCCGCGGCGGGCTGGCCCAGGGGCTGCCGCCCGGCACAGCTGGGGCCGGCGCCCGGCCCCGCCGCTGCCCGGCGGCCCGCCAGCCCCAGCGCCAGCACCCGCCAGGGACCCTGCCCGGCAGGAGGCCCCCGCCTTGCCCCGCGCTGCTGGGCCCGCTCCCTCGGCCTCGCAGCCTCGGCCTGCGGGCAGCGCACGCCCAGGGCCCAGGCCTGAGCGCGCCTTCCCCCCGGGCCCAGCCCCCAGCGCCTCTCCTCCTTCCCGCAGCATGGCCGACGCAGCCGCCGGCTGCCCCGCGGCGCTCTGGCAGCAGCCTCTCGGCCCGGGCAGCCCCTCGCTGGCCGGCCAGCAGCAGCAGGCGCAGCACAGCGCTGCCCAGCCGAGCAGCTCTGCGCCAGAGCCCTGCCCGCTCGGCCCATCGCGGCACCCAGGTGAGTGAGCCGGCCCGGCTGCGCTGGCCAGGCCGAGCGGCGCCGAGCCTCTCGCCGCCGCCTCTGCCACGGCCCCGGCTCTCCGGCCGCCTGCCTCCGCCGCCCCTGGCAGCAGGCCTCTGCCCGCGCGCAGCCTCCTCTCCTCTCCTCTCGCCGGCCTCCACCTACAGCTCTGCCTCCTCTCTGCCTTTCCTCCACCCAGGCTCTTCTGCCTGCCGCCACCTGCACCGGCCAGCAGAGCAGAAGGAAGCTCTGCAGACCACGCACTCACTGAAGGTACCGACAGCACTGCCCTCTGCTCCGTGCCTCCACCTCTCGCCTCTCGCCTCTCGCCTCTCGCCTCCTGCCGTGCTCGCCCGTGCCACCCGCAGGGCTGCTGTGCGAGCAGAGCTGCTCCCCTCCAGCCACCCCACCCCATCCTGGCATCACCGCCCGTGCCTTTCCCACCCTCCGCCTCCCTTCCCCTTCCTTTGGCCTGCGCCACGTGCAGCAGCTCTGCAGCTCTCAGGCCTCCCCCCGGCCGCTGCACTGCAACGGCTGCCCTCCCCAGGCCGCACAAACTCCACTCGCTGGCCTGTGCCTGGGAGCCACCCCAACAGCACTGCCACAACCCTGCCTTCTCCTTGCAGACCCCGAGTGCTCTGGACGACCTGCTGCAGAGGCTGGTGCTTGATCCTCTCCCCTCCGGCCTCCTGGAGCTGCAGAGCATCTTGCAGGTCTGCCTTTTACAAGGGGAAAGCCCTGGAGGGGCCCCCTGCCCCTCCTGGGCAACATCCTCTCCTGCCCCCAAACCTTCTCCTTGCCCCAAAGCCCTGTGAGGACTTTGACCCTTCTTCCTAAGCGCCCCCCGGCCCCCCCACCTGGCCCCTGGCCCCTGGCCCCGGCACTGTCCTCTCAGGGCCTCCCCCTCGCTCCAGCTTTCCTCCCCACCGCTCAGCAAGGCACACTCTAACGGGGACCTGCGCAGCCTGCAAGGGCAGCCCGGCCCTGAAACTCTCTTCCTCTACAGCCTTCCCCATGGGCTGTAGCACAGCTTTGCCACTGCAAGCCCCTAGCGAGCTTTCTGCCCCAAAGTCCGCTCGCTGCTCCTGCAGAGGGGTCTGAAGGCCCCTGGGGCATTCTGCAGTGACAGTGGCCTCTGGCTCCCTGCCTGGAGCCAGCCGCAGCCGCTCCGTCTGAGGGATTGGAGAGCGAGGCTGGGGGGGCCTCGAGGGGCAGGAAGGCCCTTAGGAGATGTGCGCCCCTTGCCAGGAGGCCTTGGCGGGCATCCTAGCTCAACGCTGCCAGAGCCTTAGCAGAGCTGCGGCTCCTGGAGCAGCTGTCGGGTCCCAGGGCAGAGCGCTGCTTTTCTTCTCCCAGGTCCTGCTGCCCTTCACAGAGTCCCCGAGAGCAGCAGAGCGCGAGAGGGCGTTGAGGGCCATTGCCCGGCTGAGCAAGTCCCTCGTCAGCTCTTCCTCGCTGCAGGTAAGGAGCCTCAGGTGCAGGCAAGCCCCCGGCACCCACCGCGCCACACCTTGCCCGTCTCCCAGGTCCGGGCTCCCTCAGGGGCAAGCCTGGACACAGGGTAGGGCACTCAGCACGGCTCTGTCGCCAAGAGACCGTCCTTGCCCTGTCTCGGTAGGCTTCTGTCTTGAGGCCCCCTGCTCTCCGCAGCCGCCAGGCCTGCCCTGGCAGCATGATGTGAGCCCGCGCCTGGCGGCCCTTGCTGCCTTGGCTGCTGCCCAGCCGCTGCGGGGCTCAGGGCCTGCAGGGCCCTCTGGCCCGTCCCCTTGCCTGCTGCCCCCTCCCCACGCACTGCCACGGCCCCAGCCCAGCAGCCCCCACTTACAGGCTGCTGCCGCACAGGCGCTTCCTTCCCGTGCCATGGGGTGCAGGGCAGGGGAGCTGCAGGTTGAGGCAGAGCCTCCCGGAAGGACAGGCCAGGAGAGGAGGCTGGGGGAGGTGGTGTGGCTGCAGAGATGGGCAGTGCAGCCTGAGGAGGAAGAGGCACTCCCCGGGTCCCGGGAGGGGAGAGCGGCGGCAGTGAGGGAGCGGGATGGAGGCAGGACCGAGGGCTGCATGCCCGTTTAGGCACCTAAGTGCCACATGCTCAAAGTGACAAGAACTGGCAAGGCAGCCCGTGCCTGCAGAGCAGGCAAAGGCGGCAGGGAGAGCAGGGCAGGAGGCAGAAGGAGCACAGGGGATGCTGCGTGGCATGCTGCCCCTCCTGGGGCCAGCTGTGCCATTTATGCATGCGGCTGGCGCTAAGTCAGCTTCGCTGCAGCCTTTGCAGGGAGGCAGCCTCGTCGTCCCCTTGCCGTGGCTGCTGTGCAGGGTCAGGGGCTGCTCAGGCAGAGGCCAGGTTGCCCCTTGGCGGGGCAGAAGAGCTTGCAGTAGGCAGAGCAGGCTGGCCTGGGCCAGCCCCTGCCACAGCCTTTGCATGCGGGCTGCGAGCAGGGTCTGGCCCCAGCTGCCTCACCTTAGCCCTGCTGCCACCACTTCCTGCCTCCACCAGCTCTGCGACCCCTGCCAAGGAGTCAGTGACGACCCTGCCCTCTTGGCAACGGAGGACTTCCGCATCCTGGGCAAGCTGGTGGGGCATCTCCTGCTGTGCTACGCTGTCCAGGAGCAGGGCATCCGCTGGAGGGCTGCGGACGCTCTCCACCTCCTCTACACGTTTGCCCGGCAGCGCAAGAGTAAGAGAAAGCGCGGTGCTTTGCCTCCTTGCAGGCACACACGGCTGTCCAGGCCCTTCCTCGCCTCCCTGGGCCTCATCCTCTCGCTGCTCGCTCACTCCCACCTTCAAGCCTTTTGCAGCCGCTGGGCAAGCCTGCTGCCAAAGGTGCTCTGGCCTACTCACTGCTCTCTGTGTTCCCTCCTGTCTAGGCAGGAAGGTGCCAGAAGATAAGCCAGAGCAGGCCCAGCTCCCAAGGCAGAGGGAAGCTGAGCACATGGGCTTCTGGCTTGCTTTCACCACCAGCCCCAGCCAGCTGACCACGGTAAGGAGCTCCTGCCTTGCCGCCACTCTTGTCCGTGCCATCAGCAGCAGAGCGGGGGGAGCAAACGGGTTTGGCCTCAGCGGGGCTCCAGTGGCCTCCCTCTGCCTGGGGAGAGGCTTCCCCCTGGCGCTGAGCCAGCAAGATCTGAAGGCTGCGCTCCAGGGTCAGCGCAGCCGCTCCAGCCCACCTGCACACCAGGCAGCTCGGGCTCTGTCTAGCGCCACTGCCCTGGGGCCCTCTTCCCAACTCTGCGGCCTGCTCCTGAGAGCCCTCTTCCGTCCCATCCTCCACAGGACACTCTCTGCAGCCCCTGCTTCCAGCTTTGCAGCCAGCTGCCCGCACTGGCCCTGCTCCACAGCTGCTCTCACTGCTGAGCTCCGCAACGCCGCCAGGGCGCTCCGTGTGACACGTCTTCCCTGCCCTCCTTCCTCCCACAGATGTTTGGGCCATACCTCGAGCCGTCGGAGAGGACAGACATCATCCTCACAGCCATTGAGGCCCTGAGAGACGGCAGCACGCACGACATGCGGGCGGCTAGCAGCGTGCTGGATGTGCTCCTCATGGAGCCTGCCTCCTGGCTGAAGAAGGTAAGCAGCCCGCGGCTGGACTGCCCTGCACCTTCCTCCCAGCTCCCTTGCTGCCAAAGCAGCTGTGGCGGGCACCCAGCGCCCCTTGAAGCCAGCAAAGGGTGATGGGAAGGGAAGGAGCAGTTCTCAGGGGCGGTGCAGGAAACGGCTGCCCTCCTTCTCACCCGTGTGCCCTCCAGGTGCCCGAGGTCGTCAGGTGCATCTATGCAAACCTGACGTGCATCAGCACGGGGGAAGGCCGGCGCAGCGTGGACTTGCTGCTTCTCCTGCTTACCCACGTGTACCCCAGCGAGGTGGTCGTCAGCCTGCTCAACTGCTGCCCGCCATGTGACAGGTACAGGCGCCAAGAGCCTTGAGGGCTGGTAGCATGTGGGCAGGCTGCCCAAAGACTCTCTGCTTGCCGCACCCAAGGACAACTGCAGGCTATCCCCAAAGGGCAGGGCTGCCCATGCCCTTTCCAGCCCGGGGCCATCTGCCCCAGGCGCGCAGCAGCCAGAGCTGAGCAAGTCAGCCGCAGAGCCCAGGCGCCGGGCCCCCGGCTGCCCCAGCGGGAACCTCCGCTCCGCTGTCTGCTGCTTGCCCAGGCTGGGCCCAGCGGGCACTCCAAGCGAGGGGGCAGTGGGCAGGCCGGCAGCCTGCAGCCTGCGTGCCCTGGGGCTTGCTCGGGCCACGCAGCTGTGGCCGAGGCAGCCCTGCTGACTGGGCGCTCGGGGCCTGCAGCATCGCCAGCGCCATGTGGGAGGTGATGGTGTGCCTGCCCAGCACTTTGGACAAGGTGTTGAGGAAGCTGCTCAGCATCTTGGAGGACCGAGTGCTGCTCAAGGGGCTCAGAGCTCTCACAGAGGACACCTGCTTCCTGCCCGTGGCTGTGAGTTACTACCGCGTGCACCAGGCCTCTCTGGCCCTCAGGGCTGGGCTAGCGTCTGCAGCGAAGAAGGCATGGCTCTTCTTCCCCCGCCTCCCCACCCCTGCCCCCAAGCGGTGACCTTTCCCGGGGCATGTGGAGTCAGCCCTTTAGGGTCAGCAGCAGGCCTCCACTGCGCCGGCCCCGCAGGGCTGCCAAGAGCTGCTTGGGCCCCAGTGTGCACTGGCGTGCAGCCGTCCTTTGCCCGCACAGCTCTCTCTTTTCCCCCGACCCTGCATCCCCCTGCTGCGCTCTGCAGACTGGCAACGCAGAGCAGGGCTAGGGACGGGGGCAGGGGCGGCACTGGGACTGGGACTGGGACTGGGACTGGGCCAGGGGCAGTGTCTGGGCCAGGGGCTGGAGCCACTGTACAGCCTGAGCAGGCTACCGAGCCTCAGACCAGGAGCCCAGGCTGCTGTGCAGGACACATAAGGCATGCCACGCTGACCCCGGAGGGCTCGTCGTGCCCGTCTTAGAAGTGGGAGCGCAGCCCAGAGGGCTGCCGCTGCCGTGGCCGTGGCCGTGGCCGTGGCCATGGCCGTGGCCATGGCCTGTCAGCCAGGCTGCAGTCTCCAGCTGTGTCTGCTGCACGCTAGGCCAGTGCCTGAGCCTCATCCCTCGCATACGCCAAGGGCTTTGGCACTGCCCCAGCAATGCCTTGGCAGTGAGAGCTGTCTCTGGGTGTTTTCTGCAGGCAACCAAGGCGCTGTACAGGATCCTTCAGCAGCCCACCTGCCAGCAGACGGTAACAGCGCTCTTCCCCCAGCTCTACATGGCACTGCTCCTGCAGATTTCCTTTGCGGCAGTGTCCATGCCCCGGGACATGAGTGCCTGCTGGAGGAAAGGCTGCCCACGAGAGCAGTCTTCTCCAGCCAGCCCCCTCAGGTGCTGCCTCGCCCTTCTCCTGTCTTTCCCCAGGGCCCTCAAGCAGGGCCGTGGCTCTGAGCGTGACTGGCCTTTGCTCCGCGTGCAGGTCTGCAGTGCAGGCGCTGAAAGCTCTGCTCCGCTCTGCTGGCTACGAGGAGCAGCTCGTCAGCATCGAGAAGAGGGGCGGCTGGCACCTGCTTCTCCAAGCGGAGACTCTCGCCAGCGGAATCAGTGTGCTGGCCAGGTGAGAGACCCTTTTGGCCCGCACTGCCTCCGCCTGGCTTTGCTGGGGACGCGGCACCCCGCACAAGGCCCTGCCTCGTGCCTGAGAGAGGCTGCCCAGGGCTCTTGGCTGCCGCCGCAGCGCTTGTGACTGAGGGATCAGGCGGGAAGCGGGAGCTCCTTGCTGCTTTGTGGCGCAGCTTTGACAGCTGTGGCTGGAGGAGGCAGCGTAGCGGGCTGTGGGAGAGAAGGCAGAAGAGGCTGGGCTGCCTAGCTCCTTAGCAGGGGTGCTTGCTTTGCCCTGCCAGGCAGATGAGGACAAACCCGGTTCACGAGCGTTCCTGGATCTTCCACCGGGTGGAAAGGCTTCTCAGCCAAGGGGACCAACTGCAGGAACTGCCTGCCATGGCTGTCTTTGTTGAGGTAGGTGTGGTGGCAAGTAGTGGCGCTCCGCGATGCCTCTGAACGCTGCAGTCTCTTGGAGGCATGGCCGCGGGGTGGCCAATGGCCAATGGAGCCTGGCCAACCTGGCCTTGGCCCATTTGCTGCTGCGGCCAGGCTTGTCACCCCCGCCACCCCCCCAACATCCGTGCCTCCGTTGGGGCCACCTCTGGCTAGTCACTCGCTCCTGCAAGGCAGGAGAGCAGGGCCCAAGGGAACACGAGGGGGCCAGGCCAGCAAGAGCAAGCAAGGAATGTGTGCTGGGTGCCGTGAGGCTCGGGGCATGAGGGCGTCCCTGGGGGCCCTCCGCAACCACGGCCGCCTCCAGCACAGCCTTGCTCTGCGCCTGGTGCCCTGGCCGGCAGCTGCCGGTGGCAAGCAGGAGCTGCCCGGGCCGCGCAGTGCTGCAGGCTCTGCCACTCTCTCCCTGCTGTGTGTCTTCCAGCTGCTGAGCTGCGAGGAGCTAAAAGCCAGCGACTGTTGCGTCCTCTACCTCCTCCAGAGGTATCTGAAGCGTCCCAGCACAGTGATGCGCTCGCTGGTGCTCAGAGGCCTCGTGACGCTGGCCGAGAGAGCAGAGATGGTGAGCATGGGCATGGGTCAGGAGAAGGCATGCTGGCAGCCTGCGGCTGGGCAGCAGGCCGTGGGCAATGCAGTGCTTGGAGTCAGGGGCGGTGCTGGTTGCTGCAAGGTGCCTGGCGCAGCCCTTTGTCAGCCCCCGCGGCCTTCAGGGCAGTGTGGCCGTGGGAGAAGAGCGGGCAGCGCAGGCAGCGAGGAGGAGCCTTTGCTGTCCTGGCCTGCTTGCCCGCCGCTGCTCTCGCCCACCCTCCTCAGTGCACCAGCAACTCCTAGTGCCTGCCAGGAGGCTGCTGCAGCACTTCCTGTGCGCCCTGCAGGGAAGCAAGAGAGGAGGCCAGGGCTGAAGCAGCCGAGCAGGTGTGGCCGCCTGGGCTTTCCTTGCTTGCCCCTACAGCAAGGGAACGCTGTGCTTGCTACAGGCCGGGAAGATGCAGGGTCTGCTGCCAGAGGTGCTGGAGGTGGCGCAGGGGGCCGCCGCAGACGTCAGCAGGAAGGCCCTGGTCGTCTGCGGGAAGGTGCTGCGTCAGGCGGACAGGGCGGCGGTGGGCCCCATGGCTGTGCACCTGGCGCAGAAGCTCGTGCCGCTCTTTGAGGAAGTAAGGCTGGTGTGGGAGGCTGGGCTCAGGCCGTGGCCTGGGGGAGCTCGTGCCGCGGCTGGGTGGGTGGAGGTGGGGCTGGGATGGGAAGGCAGGTTGAGGCGCAAAGGCCTCCGAGAGCTGTGCGGAGCCTGGCCGCAGCCTCTTGTGCAAAGCGATGGCATTGCCTTCATGGGTGGCAGGGCCACTTTGCCCTGGCTGCAGACGTGGCCGCCGGCTCCGTGATGCACAAGTGCAGTCCCCAGCAGCTCTCTTCACACGAGGCGCGCCACTGCTGTTGCTCCGGGTGGGCAGGCAGTAGGTGTTGCTGAGGTGCCACCCTCCTGCGTCCTGCCAGGAGTGCAGCCAGGTGCGCGAGCTCTCCATCTGCTGCTTCCAAGAGCTGATGGAGCTTGTGGAGGGCGAGAACAAGCAGCAGCTGAAGAAGGAAGTGCGTCGCTGCCTGCTCCCGCTCTTCTTCCGTGTGCACGACGAGAGCCAGAGCGTGGCCAAGGTAGAGATGTGAAAGGTCGGCAGGGAGGCGGGGAAGGGCATGCTGGCACGAGCTGGGTGGGCCTGCGCCTGAGGGCCAAGGGCTGCTGACAAGTGGGCTGCCTGAAGGTGTGTCACATGGGGCCCCAGCAGTCGGAGTCCGGGAGGACCAGCAAGAGCTCCCGTCCTTGCTTGCAGCAGGCCCGCCCCACGGCTTTCAGCCTGCCTCCATGCCCCTTCCTGCTCCGAAAGGTTGGGAGGGCTGGGGTCCCCTTGCAGCCCCGCTCCCTCTCTACAGCCCTCCCCTAGTCAGTGCAGCCCACAGCAAGAGTCCCTGCTGAGCCCGAGCTAAGAGCGCCTGAGGAGCTGGGCCCGGACGTTTCGCAGAGCTGCGCTACCTGCTCCAAGAGGGCTCAGCTGCAGGGTGTGGCCAGCGAGGCCGGGACACAGGACTCCCTAGGGACTTGCCAGCTGTCCGCACAGGTGTCCGAGGCCAGGCTTGGACGCGCAATCCCAGTCGAGCAGTGGTGCCGTCCAGAGAGGCCCCGATGTGTGGGCCAGGCCATGCCCCAGCTGCCTAAGGGCAGCTGCCTTCTGCTCAGCCTGGGAGCACAAGTCCTTCCGCCCAGCTCACCGTGCACTAGGCCAGTGAACTTGGTGGCTGCAGAGGGGCGCAGCACATGCAAGGCCTTGAGAGAGACTGCCCAGCACCGCCAGGCTGGCTCGGGAAGAGTCATGGAAAGGGAGATGCCGTCAGGGCAGGGGACTGGCGTGGCATGCGGGGCTCAAGGCTGTGGCCAGCTGGAGCCTGAGCAGAAAGGAGCGGTGACAGAGCAGCAGGGGAAGGCCAGCATGCTGCTGGGCAATTGCCCCAGGCCATGCTTCTGGCACTGGCCTGGCCTGGTGCCTCTGTCACTCCGTGCCCCACAGTCTCCTGGGCTGCTCGACAGCGGGAGCTAGCTGAGCTGGTGGCTGCTGCATGCCTCTGCGCTGGGCATGGAGCCCAACTGAGACTCTGCCCCCGCTGCTGCATCTTCCCACCACGGGCTAGGCAAGGGGCAGAGCGGAGCCAAGCGGAGGGGCACAGCAGACCTTGTCCCCAAGGCCACGGTGTCATCTGCCTGTCTCTGCTGCTGTGCAGGCCTCTTGGGAAGCCCTGGTGGTGGCTGCAGAGTGCCTGAAGTGGGACCAGCTCCGGGACTGCGCGCAGACAGAGCAGACCTGGAGGACGGGCGAGTGCTTGGTAAGGGGAGCCCCTCAGCACCGGGGCCCAGGCTCCACAAGGCCTGTCCCAACTCGCACAGCTGCCTGTGCGGTGGGCAGCTGTGCCTGTCCCGCCCTGCTCCAGCCCCAGGCCCACAACCCACACCTGTGTCCTGGATGCCTTTCCTCAAGCACCAGTGGGCTCTTCTGCAGGCCCCGCTGCCCGCTCGGACCTCCTGCCAGGAGGAGGTTGCGGAAGGAGAGCCTGGCCCAGCTGGGCCTTGGCAGCACACAGGGCTCTCAGCACTCCCAGGGCACGCTCTGCCTGCAGCTCTCGCCAAACCTCGGCCCCAGGCCAGGGCTGCTGCCTGGCAGGTGCCAGTGTCCTGGTGTGGAAAGGAAGGGCAGGAGGGTGGTGGGAGGAGGGCTTGGCCCAGCCCTTTGCGGAAGGTCTGTGCCAAGCCGCGGGCTCGTGTGCTCTGTCCAGCTGGCGAGAGGCAGGAGGCAAGTGGAAGAATACCTGCGCCAGAGCATGCCCTACTTGGAGGACTCTCAGGCATCCTTGCGAGAGGTGGCCGTGAGGTTCATAGGTGAGGCGCGCCCGCCGCGCTCCCTCTCTTAGCAGCTTGGTCCCAGGCCTGGCAGCAAGGCCCGGGGCTGCCAGGGTCTGGACTGTGTGGTGCAGGGCATGGGCTTGCGGGAGCCGATGATGGGTTGAGGGGAGCCTTGCTCATTCCCACCGCAGCCCTGCCTCGGGCCCTGTGCTTTGTGGGGGAGGCTGAGGCCTGCCAAAGGGGAGGAGGGCACTGGAAGGGCTTGGATAAGCTGTGTCGTGCTGGGGAGGGTCAGCAGTGAAGGCTGGTGTGTGCCTAGGGCTGGCCGGGCGGCGCTTGAAGAGCCCAAGGGAGCAGAAGGTGCGGGAGATCTGCAACGGTGAGTAAGGGCAGCGCTGTGCTGGCCACAGTGGGTGGGGAGGGGGCCAGAGCATGGGCAGTGTGCTCCAGGGCCGTGCCCTGGCACAGGGAAACATTTCAAGGGCAGGGCCATTTGGGGGCATTGCTGAGCAGCAACTTCCAGCTGATGTGGTTGCCCCAGCTGCTCCTTGCTCCCGCTGGGAAGAGCTGGGCAGGGCTGGCGCGCTCTGCAGGCTATGCCTGGGGAGGGGGCGTTCTGTGCGGACAGGTGGGTTTGATGTGTGCTCTGTTGCTTTATGTGGCAGTCCTTCAGCCCTTGGAGAGCGACCTGCAGCCCGCAATCCGTTCCCTGGCCACTCAGACCATCCTCATCCTGAGAACTCCAAGGAAAGAGGCACCCTCCGCGTTCCACCTGCAAGCTCTGCGCTGCTGGCTCCGGAGAGCCCGGGACAGGTGGAGCCGTCCTCTGTGCGGAGGCTCTCCTTGAGCAGAGCGAGCACGACAGTCCCAGTGCCACGCTGCCCTTGGCATGGGCACCAGCAAGGAGGCTGCGGAACAGGCTGGCTCATTCCAGGCGTCTGCTGCAGTTCCGCCCTCAGGCACAGCCTGGCCCCACTCTTCTTTTACACCTGCAGCCCTCTGGGAAGCTTTCCGCAAAGAAGCAGCCGTGTTTCTGCAGCACGCGTGGATGTCTTTTTCTTTGGCAGGCAGAGGCCAAGCGGGAAAGCTGAGGCCCCGAAGGAATCGCACTGGCCCTGAGGGTGGCCTGACGTTCGCTCCTTCCCGCAGCCCGCGGCAGCCTGGAACGTACGGCCACACTGTGTCTTTGGCCCAAAGCACCAGGTGCCCCGCTGGAGCACCAAGGCCAGGCTTGTGCCAAACGCGCCCTCTGCCGAGACACCCCAGGGCAAGAAGAGGCACCCACTGCCTGCAAAGCTCGCATCAGGCATCTCTCTTTGTCCTGGTGTTCTGCTGTGGCCGGCCACCTTGTGCACACGCGGGGCTTGGGCATTTTTGCCCGGGAGGCAGGGGACAAAAGCCGCTGTGGAGAAAGGGAAGAGCTGTGCCAGCGTGCCCTGCAGCCGCTGCGCTGGGCTGCTGGCTGCAGGCTCGGTGCCCCTGGGGGCTTGGGTGGCTCTGGCCTGCTCTGCAGCTGTGCCGCAGGGCTGCCGCTGCTGCGGGGAGTGTGCTGAGCTGCTTTCAAGGCAGGAGCGATGTCCCCCCCTTTCCCCTTTCCCCCTCTGCACCAACCTGACCAGGGTGCAGCTTCCCACGCAAGGCGAGTGGAGCCCTGCACGCAGCCCAAGTCTGAACACGTGCACACCTGGGAGCACGCAGGCCTGACCCAGAGAGGGAGGGAGCAGGCCCCTGCTGGCCTCTCGGGGCAGGTGGGTGAGCCAGACCTCGAGCTGACCAGCAGTTTCCAGGCTTGTGACGCCACGTGCCCCGAGGGAAGCCGTCTGCGTTGGGGCTACTCTCTGAATTGCCACTCCAGGTCGGTCTCTCTCTCTCTCCTCGGCCAGCCTGGGCTCTCAGTCTCTCAGTGCACAAACCAGAACGGCACGCTGAGAGTGCCAGGGGTCGTCGCTGTAGAGCACGGCAGCGGCACTGGCACTGGCAGCGGCAGACTGCATCTCAGTTGCCTGCTTTTGCCATGCCTCGTGGCCCTTTGCTCTCGCTGCTGAAACAAGGCAGTCCCATTGCCACCTCGCTTTCTTGGTTGCTGCCTTTCCCGTCTTGTCCCATGTAGTGCTCGCTGACCTGGCTGAAGGCACAGAGTGCACTCTCGGCAAGTTTGCTGCTGACGCTAAAGTGGGGGGAGCGGCTGAGAGCCCAGAAGGCTGTGCTGGCCTTGAGAGGGGCGCGGAGAGGCGGGCGAGTTGGGTGGAGAGGAACCTGCTGAAGTTCACCAAAGGCAAGGGCAGGGTCCTGCACCTAGGGAGGAAGAAGCCCATGGAGCAGGAGAGGCTGGGGGTTGCCCTGCTGCAAAGCAGCTCTGCAGCGCAGCACCTGGGTGTGCTGGTGGACAACAAGTGAAGCAGGGGGCAGCAACGGGCCCTTGTGGCCAAGGCGGCGCATGGGATCGTGGGGTGCATTAGGCAGAGTGTTGCCAGCAGGTGGAGGGAGGGGCTCCTCCCCTGCGCTCAGCCCTGGGCAGGCCTCCTCTGAGAGGAGTAGTGTCCCCCATTGTGGGCTCGCCAGGACAAGAGACGTGGCCCTACTGGAGAGAGTCCAGCGGAGGGCTACGAAGGTGACGAGGGGACTGGAGCATGTCTCCTGTGAAGCAAGGCTGAGAGAGCTGGGCCTGTTTATGCTGGAGAAGAGAAGACTGAGAGGCGGTCTGACCAACGTGTCCAAGTATCTGAAGGGAGGCTGTGCAGAGGATGGGGCCAGACTCTTGTCCGTGGTGGCCAGCGACAGGACAAGAGGCAACAGACACAAAGTGGAACACGGGAAGTTCCGTCTGAACCTGAGGGAAAACTTGTTGACCGTGAGGGTGAGAGAGCAGTGGCACGGGTTGCCCAGAGAGGTAGTGGAGTCTCCTTTGCTGGAGAGATTCAAAACCCGGCCGGACGTGGTCGTGGGCAATGTGCTGAGGATGAGCCGGCTTGAGCAGGGGGGGTTGGACTAGGTGATCTCCAGAGGTCCCTTCCAACCTCCACCCTTGTGTGATTCTGTGTTCTGTGATTTCTGTGATTCTGGGCGCTTGCACGTGGGCCATGTGTCCGAGGCCTTTGCAGCAACTGGCAGCCACAGCTGCGCCCACCAGCAGGTCCTGGAGGGGTTGTGCTGGGCAGACAAGAGCAGCTGCACCAGCCCGGGACCTCGCAAGGACCAGCAGGCTGCCCAAGCCTCCAAGGCTGCCATCTCCTCAGCAGCAAGCTGCTCCCACACAGCACACGCACGTTGCCAAGGTGCCAAGTGCAGCCTGCATTCCCTCCGGTGCGGGCAGAGGTTCAAGAACTGCTGTGCGGAGCAGAGGGAGGCTTGGCCGTGGCTTTGTCCGGCTCGGACCCACCCCCAGAGGTTTACTGCTTCTGCAAGACAGGCGTGCCAGGAAAGGGCCAGGAGGCTGAGGGGGGGGGCTTGGACTTCTGCTTTGCTCCCCGAAGATGGGAGGAGATGTTGGCAGGGGGGCTGCGGGGCAAAGTGCCGGGCCGGGCCGCAGCGGGGCCTTGGTGCCCCACCCGCCTCTGTGACACGGCCGCGGCCCTGGGGGCGCCGCGGCGGCCGGGGCCCCGGCCCCGCAGTCTCCAGGAGGACAGGGACGGCCCCGGCTGGCAGCGGGCCCAGCTGCTGGAGAAGCAGCCGGAGCGCAGCCCCGGCGTCCCCGGAGGCGGCCAGGCCCTCGGCGGGGCCCACGTCTTGGCGCGCAGGCTCCCCGTCCGCCAGGCAGGCAAGAGAGACGCGGCTGGGGCTCGGCAGCTCCGCGGGGCCCTGGCGGGCCCTCGGCCGCGGCGGGCTGGCCCAGGGGCTGCCGCCCGGCACAGCTGGGGCCGGCGCCCGGCCCCGCCGCTGCCCGGCGGCCCGCCAGCCCCAGCGCCAGCACCCGCCAGGGACCCTGCCCGGCAGGAGGCCCCCGCCTTGCCCCGCGCTGCTGGGCCCGCTCCCTCGGCCTCGCAGCCTCGGCCTGCGGGCAGCGCACGCCCAGGGCCCAGGCCTGAGCGCGCCTTCCCCCCGGGCCCAGCCCCCAGCGCCTCTCCTCCTTCCCGCAGCATGGCCGACGCAGCCGCCGGCTGCCCCGTGGCGCTCTGGCAGCAGCCTCTCGGCCCGGGCAGCCCCTCGCTGGCCGGCCAGCAGCAGCAGGCGCAGCACAGCGCTGCCCAGCCGAGCAGCTCTGCGCCAGAGCCCTGCCCGCTCGGCCCATCGCGGCACCCAGGTGAGTGAGCCGGCCCGGCTGCGCTGGCCAGGCCGAGCGGCGCCGAGCCTCTCGCCGCCGCCTCTGCCACGGCCCCGGCTCTCCGGCCGCCTGCCTCTGCCGCCCCTGGCAGCAGGCCTCTGCCCGCGCGCAGCCTCCTCTCCTCTCCTCTCGCCGGCCTCCACCTACAGCTCTGCCTCCTCTCTGCCTTTCCTCCACCCAGGCTCTTCTGCCTGCCGCCACCTGCACCGGCCAGCAGAGCAGAAGGAAGCTCTGCAGACCACGCACTCACTGAAGGTACCGACAGCACTGCCCTCTGCTCCGTGCCTCCACCTCTCGCCTCTCGCCTCTCGCCTCTCGCCTCTCGCCTCCTGCCGTGCTCGCCCGTGCCACCCGCAGGGCTGCTGTGCGAGCAGAGCTGCTCCCCTCCAGCCACCCCACCCCATCCTGGCATCACCGCCCGTGCCTTTCCCACCCTCCGCCTCCCTTCCCCTTCCTTTGGCCTGCGCCACGTGCAGCAGCTCTGCAGCTCTCAGGCCTCCCCCCGGCCGCTGCACTGCAACGGCTGCCCTCCCCAGGCCGCACAAACTCCACTCGCTGGCCTGTGCCTGGGAGCCACCCCAACAGCACTGCCACAACCCTGCCTTCTCCTTGCAGACCCCGAGTGCTCTGGACGACCTGCTGCAGAGGCTGGTGCTTGATCCTCTCCCCTCCGGCCTCCTGGAGCTGCAGAGCATCTTGCAGGTCTGCCTTTTACAAGGGGAAAGCCCTGGAGGGGCCCCCTGCCCCTCCTGGGCAACATCCTCTCCTGCCCCCAAACCTTCTCCTTGCCCCAAAGCCCTGCGAGGACTTTGACCCTTCTTCCTAAGCGCCCCCCGGCCCCCCCACCTGGCCCCTGGCCCCGGCACTGTCCTCTCAGGGCCTCCCCCTCGCTCCAGCTTTCCTCCCCACCGCTCAGCAAGGCACACTCTAACGGGGACCTGCGCAGCCTGCAAGGGCAGCCCGGCCCTGAAACTCTCTTCCTCTACAGCCTTCCCCATGGGCTGTAGCACAGCTTTGCCACTGCAAGCCCCTAGCGAGCTTTCTGCCCCAAAGTCCGCTCGCTGCTCCTGCAGAGGGGTCTGAAGGCCCCTGGGGCATTCTGCAGTGACAGTGGCCTCTGGCTCCCTGCCTGGAGCCAGCCGCAGCCGCTCCGTCTGAGGGATTGGAGAGCGAGGCTGGGGGGGCCTCGAGGGGCAGGAAGGCCCTTAGGAGATGTGCGCCCCTTGCCAGGAGGCCTTGGCGGGCATCCTAGCTCAACGCTGCCAGAGCCTTAGCAGAGCTGCGGCTCCTGGAGCAGCTGTCGGGTCCCAGGGCAGAGCGCTGCTTTTCTTCTCCCAGGTCCTGCTGCCCTTCACAGAGTCCCCGAGAGCAGCAGAGCGCGAGAGGGCGTTGAGGGCCATTGCCCGGCTGAGCAAGTCCCTCGTCAGCTCTTCCTCGCTGCAGGTAAGGAGCCTCAGGTGCAGGCAAGCCCCCGGCACCCACCGCGCCACACCTTGCCCGTCTCCCAGGTCCGGGCTCCCTCAGGGGCAAGCCTGGACACAGGGTAGGGCACTCAGCACGGCTCTGTCGCCAAGAGACCGTCCTTGCCCTGTCTCGGTAGGCTTCTGTCTTGAGGCCCCCTGCTCTCCGCAGCCGCCAGGCCTGCCCTGGCAGCATGATGTGAGCCTTGCTGCCTTGGCTGCTGCCCAGCCGCTGCGGGGCTCAGGGCCTGCAGGGCCCTCTGGCCCGTCCCCTTGCCTGCTGCCCCCTCCCCACGCACTGCCACGGCCCCAGCCCAGCAGCCCCCACTTACAGGCTGCTGCCGCACAGGCGCTTCCTTCCCGTGCCATGGGGTGCAGGGCAGGGGAGCTGCAGGTTGAGGCAGAGCCTCCCGGAAGGACAGGCCAGGAGAGGAGGCTGGGGGAGGTGGTGTGGCTGCAGAGATGGGCAGTGCAGCCTGAGGAGGAAGAGGCACTCCCCGGGTCCCGGGAGGGGAGAGCGGTGGCAGTGAGGGAGCGGGATGGAGGCAGGACCGAGGGCTGCATGCCCGTTTAGGCACCTAAGTGCCACATGCTCAAAGTGACAAGAACTGGCAAGGCAGCCCGTGCCTGCAGAGCAGGCAAAGGCGGCAGGGAGAGCAGGGCAGGAGGCAGAAGGAGCACAGGGGATGCTGCGTGGCATGCTGCCCCTCCTGGGGCCAGCTGTGCCATTTATGCATGCGGCTGGCACTAAGTCAGCTTCGCTGCAGCCTTTGCAGGGAGGCAGCCTCGTCGTCCCCTTGCCGTGGCTGCTGTGCAGGGTCAGGGGCTGCTCAGGCAGAGGCCAGGTTGCCCCTTGGCGGGGCAGAAGAGCTTGCAGTAGGCAGAGCAGGCTGGCCTGGGCCAGCCCCTGCCACAGCCTTTGCATGCGGGCTGCGAGCAGGGTCTGGCCCCAGCTGCCTCACCTTAGCCCTGCTGCCACCACTTCCTGCCTCCGCCAGCTCTGCGACCCCTGCCAAGGAGTCAGTGACGACCCTGCCCTCTTGGCAACGGAGGACTTCCGCATCCTGGGCAAGCTGGTGGGGCATCTCCTGCTGTGCTACGCTGTCCAGGAGCAGGGCATCCGCTGGAGGGCTGCGGACGCTCTCCACCTCCTCTACACGTTTGCCCGGCAGCGCAAGAGTAAGAGAAAGCGCGGTGCTTTGCCTCCTTGCAGGCACACACGGCTGTCCAGGCCCTTCCTCGCCTCCCTGGGCCTCATCCTCTCGCTGCTCGCTCACTCCCACCTTCAAGCCTTTTGCAGCCGCTGGGCAAGCCTGCTGCCAAAGGTGCTCTGGCCTACTCACTGCTCTCTGTGTTCCCTCCTGTCTAGGCAGGAAGGTGCCAGAAGATAAGCCAGAGCAGGCCCAGCTCCCAAGGCAGAGGGAAGCTGAGCACATGGGCTTCTGGCTTGCTTTCACCACCAGCCCCAGCCAGCTGACCACGGTAAGGAGCTCCTGCCTTGCCGCCACTCTTGTCCGTGCCATCAGCAGCAGAGCGGGGGGAGCAAACGGGTTTGGCCTCAGCGGGGCTCCAGTGGCCTCCCTCTGCCTGGGGAGAGGCTTCCCCCTGGCGCTGAGCCAGCAAGATCTGAAGGCTGCGCTCCAGGGTCAGCGCAGCCGCTCCAGCCCACCTGCACACCAGGCAGCTCGGGCTCTGTCTAGCGCCACTGCCCTGGGGCCCTCTTCCCAACTCTGCGGCCTGCTCCTGAGAGCCCTCTTCCGTCCCATCCTCCACAGGACACTCTCTGCAGCCCCTGCTTCCAGCTTTGCAGCCAGCTGCCCGCACTGGCCCTGCTCCACAGCTGCTCTCACTGCTGAGCTCCGCAGCGCCGCCAGGGCGCTCCGTGTGACACGTCTTCCCTGCCCTCCTTCCTCCCACAGATGTTTGGGCCATACCTCGAGCCCTCGGAGAGGACAGACATCATCCTCACAGCCATTGAGGCCCTGAGAGACGGCAGCACGCACGACATGCAGGCGGCTAGCAGCGTGCTGGATGTGCTCCTCATGGAGCCTGCCTCCTGGCTGAAGAAGGTAAGCAGCCCGCGGCTGGACTGCCCTGCACCTTCCTCCCAGCTCCCTTGCTGCCAAAGCAGCTGTGGCGGGCACCCAGCGCCCCTTGAAGCCAGCAAAGGGTGATGGGAAGGGAAGGAGCAGTTCTCAGGGGCGGTGCAGGAAACGGCTGCCCTCCTTCTCACCCGTGTGCCCTCCAGGTGCCCGAGGTCGTCAGGTGCATCTATGCAAACCTGACGTGCATCAGCACGGGGGAAGGCCGGCGCAGCGTGGACTTGCTGCTTCTCCTGCTTACCCACGTGTACCCCAGCGAGGTGGTCGTCAGCCTGCTCAACTGCTGCCCGCCATGTGACAGGTACAGGCGCCAAGAGCCTTGAGGGCTGGTAGCATGTGGGCAGGCTGCCCAAAGACTCTCTGCTTGCCGCACCCAAGGACAACTGCAGGCTATCCCCAAAGGGCAGGGCTGCCCATGCCCTTTCCAGCCCGGGGCCATCTGCCCCAGGCGCGCAGCAGCCAGAGCTGAGCAAGTCAGCCGCAGAGCCCAGGCGCCGGGCCCCCGGCTGCCCCAGCGGGAACCTCCGCTCCGCTGTCTGCTGCTTGCCCAGGCTGGGCCCAGCGGGCACTCCAAGCGAGGGGGCAGTGGGCAGGCCGGCAGCCTGCAGCCTGCGTGCCCTGGGGCTTGCTCGGGCCACGCAGCTGTGGCCGAGGCAGCCCTGCTGACTGGGCGCTCGGGGCCTGCAGCATCGCCAGCGCCATGTGGGAGGTGATGGTGTGCCTGCCCAGCACTTTGGACAAGGTGTTGAGGAAGCTGCTCAGCATCTTGGAGGACCGAGTGCTGCTCAAGGGGCTCAGAGCTCTCACAGAGGACACCTGCTTCCTGCCCGTGGCTGTGAGTTACTACCGCGTGCACCAGGCCTCTCTGGCCCTCAGGGCTGGGCTAGCGTCTGCAGCGAAGAAGGCATGGCTCTTCTTCCCCCGCCTCCCCACCCCTGCCCCCAAGCGGTGACCTTTCCCGGGGCATGTGGAGTCAGCCCTTTAGGGTCAGCAGCAGACCTCCACTGCGCCGGCCCCGCAGGGCTGCCAAGAGCTGCTTGGGCCCCAGTGTGCACTGGCGTGCAGCCGTCCTTTGCCCGCACAGCTCTCTCTTTTCCCCCGACCCTGCATCCCCCTGCTGCGCTCTGCAGACTGGCAACGCAGAGCAGGGCTAGGGACGGGGGCAGGGGCGGCACTGGGACTGGGACTGGGACTGGGACTGGGACTGGGCCAGGGGCAGTGTCTGGGCCAGGGGCTGGAGCCACTGTACAGCCTGAGCAGGCTACCGAGCCTCAGACCAGGAGCCCAGGCTGCTGTGCAGGACACATAAGGCATGCCACGCTGACCCCGGAGGGCTCGTCGTGCCCGTCTTAGAAGTGGGAGCGCAGCCCAGAGGGCTGCCGCTGCCGTGGCCGTGGCCGTGGCCGTGGCCATGGCCGTGGCCATGGCCTGGCAGCCAGGCTGCAGTCTCCAGCTGTGTCTGCTGCACGCTAGGCCAGTGCCTGAGCCTCATCCCTCGCATACGCCAAGGGCTTTGGCACTGCCCCAGCAATGCCTTGGCAGTGAGAGCTGTCTCTGGGTGTTTTCTGCAGGCAACCAAGGCGCTGTACAGGATCCTTCAGCAGCCCACCTGCCAGCAGACGGTAACAGCGCTCTTCCCCCAGCTCTACATGGCACTGCTCCTGCAGATTTCCTTTGCGGCAGTGTCCATGCCCCGGGACATGAGTGCCTGCTGGAGGAAAGGCTGCCCACGGGAGCAGTCTTCTCCAGCCAGCCCCCTCAGGTGCTGCCTCGCCCTTCTCCTGTCTTTCCCCAGGGCCCTCAAGCAGGGCCGTGGCTCTGAGCGTGACTGGCCTTTGCTCCGCGTGCAGGTCTGCAGTGCAGGCGCTGAAAGCTCTGCTCCGCTCTGCTGGCTACGAGGAGCAGCTCGTCAGCATCGAGAAGAGGGGCGGCTGGCACCTGCTTCTCCAAGCGGAGACTCTCGCCAGCGGAATCAGTGTGCTGGCCAGGTGAGAGACCCTTTTGGCCCGCACTGCCTCCGCCTGGCTTTGCTGGGGACGCGGCACCCCGCACAAGGCCCTGCCTCGTGCCTGAGAGAGGCTGCCCAGGGCTCTTGGCTGCCGCCGCAGCGCTTGTGACTGAGGGATCAGGCGGGAAGCGGGAGCTCCTTGCTGCTTTGTGGCGCAGCTTTGACAGCTGTGGCTGGAGGAGGCAGCGTAGCGGGCTGTGGGAGACAAGGCAGAAGAGGCTGGGCTGCCTAGCTCCTTAGCAGGGGTGCTTGCTTTGCCCTGCCAGGCAGATGAGGACAAACCCGGTTCACGAGCGTTCCTGGATCTTCCACCGGGTGGAAAGGCTTCTCAGCCAAGGGGACCAACTGCAGGAACTGCCTGCCATGGCTGTCTTTGTTGAGGTAGGTGTGGTGGCAAGTAGTGGCGCTCCGCGATGCCTCTGAACGCTGCAGTCTCTTGGAGGCATGGCCGCGGGGTGGCCAATGGCCAATGGAGCCTAGCCAACCTGGCCTTGGCCCATTTGCTGCTGCGGCCAGGCTTGTCACCCCCGCCACCCCCCCAACATCCGTGCCTCCGTTGGGGCCACCTCTGGCTAGTCACTCGCTCCTGCAAGGCAGGAGAGCAGGGCCCAAGGGAACACGAGGGGGCCAGGCCAGCAAGAGCAAGCAAGGAATGTGTGCTGGGTGCCGTGAGGCACGGGGCATGAGGGCGTCCCTGGGGGCCCTCCGCAACCACGGCCGCCTCCAGCACAGCCTTGCTCTGCGCCTGGTGCCCTGGCCGGCAGCTGCCGGTGGCAAGCAGGAGCTGCCCGGGCCGCGCAGTGCTGCAGGCTCTGCCACTCTCTCCCTGCTGTGTGTCTTCCAGCTGCTGAGCTGCGAGGAGCTAAAAGCCAGCGACTGTTGCGTCCTGTACCTCCTCCAGAGGTATCTGAAGCGTCCCAGCACAGTGATGCGCTCGCTGGTGCTCAGAGGCCTCGTGACGCTGGCCGAGAGAGCGGAGCTGGTGAGCATGGGCATGAGCCAGCAGAAGGCATGCTGGCAGCCTGCGGCTGGGCAGCAGGCCGTGGGCAATGCAGTGCTTGGCCTTTGCTGGGAGTCAGGGGCGGTGCTGGTTGCTGCAAGGTGCCTGGCGCAGCCCTTTGTCAGCCCCCGCGGCCTTCAGGGCAGTGTGGCCGTGGGAGAAGAGCGGGCAGCGCAGGCAGCGAGGAGGAGCCTTTGCTGTCCTGGCCTGCTTGCCCGCCGCTGCTCTCGCCCACCCTCCTCAGTGCACCAGCAACTCCTAGTGCCTGCCAGGAGGCTGCTGCAGCACTTCCTGTGCGCCCTGCAGGGAAGCAAGAGAGGAGGCCAGGGCTGAAGCAGCCGAGCAGGTGTGGCCGCCTGGGCTTTCCTGGCTTGCCCCTACAGCAAGGAAACGCTGTGCTTGCTACAGGCCGGGAAGATGCAGGGTCTGCTGCCAGAGGTGCTGGAGGTGGCGCAGGGGGCCACCGCAGACGTCAGCAGGAAGGCCCTGGTCGTCTGCGGGAAGGTGCTGCGTCAGGCGGACAGGGCGGCGGTGGGCCCCATGGCTGTGCACCTGGCGCAGAAGCTCGTGCCGCTCTTTGAGGAAGTAAGGCTGGTGTGGGAGGCTGGGCTCAGGCCGTGGCCTGGGGGAGCTCGTGCCGCGGCTGGGTGGGTGGAGGTGGGGCTGGGATGGGAAGGCAGGTTGAGGCGCAAAGGCCTCCGAGAGCTGTGCGGAGCCTGGCCGCAGCCTCTTGTGCAAAGCGATGGCATTGCCTTCATGGGTGGCAGGGCCACTTTGCCCTGGCTGCAGACGTGGCCGCCGGCTCCGTGGTGCACAAGTGCAGTCCCCAGCAGCTCTCTTCACACGAGGCGCGCCACTGCTGTTGCTCCGGGTGGGCAGGCAGTAGGTGTTGCTGAGGTGCCACCCTCCTGCGTCCTGCCAGGAGTGCAGCCAGGTGCGCGAGCTCTCCATCTGCTGCTTCCAAGAGCTGATGGAGCTTGTGGAGGGCGAGAACAAGCAGCAGCTGAAGAAGGAAGTGCGTCGCTGCCTGCTCCCGCTCTTCTTCCGTGTGCACGACGAGAGCCAGAGCGTGGCCAAGGTAGAGATGTGAAAGGTCGGCAGGGAGGCGGGGAAGGGCATGCTGGCACGAGCTGGGTGGGCCTGCGCCTGAGGGCCAAGGGCTGCTGACAAGTGGGCTGCCTGAAGGTGTGTCACACGGGGCCCCAGCAGTCGGAGTCCGGGAGGACCAGCAAGAGCTCCCGTCCTTGCTTGCAGCAGGCCCGCCCCACGGCTTTCAGCCTGCCTCCATGCCCCTTCCTGCTCCGAAAGGTTGGGAGGGCTGGGGTCCCCTTGCAGCCCCGCTCCCTCTCTACAGCCCTCCCCTAGTCAGTGCAGCCCACAGCAAGAGTCCCTGCTGAGCCCGAGCTAAGAGCGCCTGAGGAGCTGGGCCCGGACGTTTCGCAGAGCTGCGCTACCTGCTCCAAGAGGGCTCAGCTGCAGGGTGTGGCCAGCGAGGCCGGGACACAGGACTCCCTAGGGACTTGCCAGCTGTCCGCACAGGTGTCCGAGGCCAGGCTTGGACGCGCAATCCCTGTCGAGCAGTGGTGCCGTCCAGAGAGGCCCCGATGTGTGGGCCAGGCCATGCCCCAGCTGCCTAAGGGCAGCTGCCTTCTGCTCAGCCTGGGAGCACAAGTCCTTCCGCCCAGCTCACCGTGCACTAGGCCAGTGAACTTGGTGGCTGCAGAGGGGCGCAGCACATGCAAGGCCTTGAGAGAGACTGCCCAGCACCGCCAGGCTGGCTCGGGAAGAGTCATGGAAAGGGAGATGCCGTCAGGGCAGGGGACTGGCGTGGCATGCGGGGCTCAAGGCTGTGGCCAGCTGGAGCCTGAGCAGAAAGGAGCGGTGACAGAGCAGCAGGGGAAGGCCAGCATGCTGCTGGGCAATTGCCCCAGGCCATGCTTCTGGCACTGGCCTGGCCTGGTGCCTCTGTCACTCCGTGCCCCACAGTCTCCTGGGCTGCTCGACAGCGGGAGCTAGCTGAGCTGGTGGCTGCTGCGTGCCTCTGCGCTGGGCATGGAGCCCAACTGAGACTCTGCCCCCGCTGCTGCATCTTCCCACCACGGGCTAGGCAAGGGGCAGAGCGGAGCCAAGCGGAGGGGCACAGCAGACCTCGTCCCCAAGGCCACGGTGTCATCTGCCTGTCTCTGCTGCTGTGCAGGCCTCTTGGGAAGCCCTGGTGGTGGCTGCAGAGTGCCTGAAGTGGGACCAGCTCCGGGACTGCGCGCAGACAGAGCAGACCTGGAGGACGGGCGAGTGCTTGGTAAGGAGAGCCCCTCAGCCCCGGGGCCCAGGCTCCACAAGGCCTGTCCCAACTCGCACAGCTGCCTGTGCGGTGGGCAGCTGTGCCTGTCCCGCCCTGCTCCAGCCCCAGGCCCACAACCCACACCTGTGTCCTGGATGCCTTTCCTCAAGCACCAGTGGGCTCTTCTGCAGGCCCCGCTGCCCGCTCGGACCTCCTGCCAGGAGGAGGTTGCGGAAGGAGAGCCTGGCCCAGCTGGGCCTTGGCAGCACACAGGGCTCTCAGCACTCCCAGGGCACGCTCTGCCTGCAGCTCTCGCCAAACCTCGGCCCCAGGCCAGGGCTGCTGCCTGGCAGGTGCCAGTGTCCTGGTGTGGAAAGGAAGGGCAGGAGGGTGGTGGGAGGAGGGCTTGGCCCAGCCCTTTGCGGAAGGTCTGTGCCAAGCCGCGGGCTCGTGTGCTCTGTCCAGCTGGCGAGAGGCAGGAGGCAAGTGGAAGAATACCTGCGCCAGAGCATGCCCTACTTGGAGGACTCTCAGGCATCCTTGCGAGAGGTGGCCGTGAGGTTCATAGGTGAGGCGCGCCCGCCGCGCTCCCTCTCTTAGCAGCTTGGTCCCAGGCCTGGCAGCAAGGCCCGGGGCTGCCAGGGTCTGGACTGTGTGGTGCAGGGCATGGGCTTGCGGGAGCCGATGATGGGTTGAGGGGAGCCTTGCTCATTCCCACCGCAGCCCTGCCTCGGGCCCTGTGCTTTGTGGGGGAGGCTGAGGCCTGCCAAAGGGGAGGAGGGCACTGGAAGGGCTTGGATAAGCTGTGTCGTGCTGGGGAGGGTCAGCAGTGAAGGCTGGTGTGTGCCTAGGGCTGGCCGGGCGGCGCTTGAAGAGCCCAAGGGAGCAGAAGGTGCGGGAGATCTGCAACGGTGAGTAAGGGCAGCGCTGTGCTGGCCACGGTGGGTGGGGAGGGGGCCAGAGCATGGGCAGTGTGCTCCAGGGCCGTGCCCTGGCACAGGGAAACATTTCAAGGGCAGGGCCATTTGGGGGCATTGCTGAGCAGCAACTTCCAGCTGATGTGGTTGCCCCAGCTGCTCCTTGCTCCCGCTGGGAAGAGCTGGGCAGGGCTGGCGCCCTGGGGAGGGGGCGTTCTGTGCGGACAGGTGGGTTTGATGTGTGCTCTGTTGCTTTATGTGGCAGTCCTTCAGCCCTTGGAGAGCGACCTGCAGCCCGCAATCCGTTCCCTGGCCACTCAGACCATCCTCATCCTGAGAACTCCAAGGAAAGAGGCACCCTCCGCGTTCCACCTGCAAGCTCTGCGCTGCTGGCTCCGGAGAGCCCGAGACAGGTGGAGCCGTCCTCTGTGCGGAGGCTCTCCTTGAGCAGAGCGAGCACGACAGTCCCAGTGCCACGCTGCCCTTGGCATGGGCACCAGCAAGGAGGCTGCGGAACAGGCTGGCTCATTCCAGGCGTCTGCTGCAGTTCCGCCCTCAGGCACAGCCTGGCCCCACTCTTCTTTTACACCTGCAGCCCTCTGGGAAGCTTTCCGCAAAGAAGCAGCCGTGTTTCTGCAGCACGCGTGGATGTCTTTTTCTTTGGCAGGCAGAGGCCAAGCGGGAAAGCTGAGGCCCCGAAGGAATCGCACTGGCCCTGAGGGTGGCCTGACGTTCGCTCCTTCCCGCAGCCCGCGGCAGCCTGGAACGTACGGCCACACTGTGTCTTTGGCCCAAAGCACCAGGTGCCCCGCTGGAGCACCAAGGCCAGGCTTGTGCCAAACGCGCCCTCTGCCGAGACACCCCAGGGCAAGAAGAGGCACCCACTGCCTGCAAAGCTCGCATCAGGCATCTCTCTTTGTCCTGGTGTTCTGCTGTGGCCGGCCACCTTGTGCACACGTGGGGCTTGGGCATCTTTGCCCGGGAGGCAGGGGACGAGAGCCGCTGTGGAGAAAGGGAAGAGCTGTGCCAGCATGCCCTGCAGCCGCTGCGCTGGGCTGCTGGCTGCAGGCTCGGTGCCCCTGGGGGCTTGGGTGGCTCTGGCCTGCTCTGCAGCTGTGCCGCGGGGCTGCCGCTGCTGCGGGGAGTGTGCTGAGCTGCTTTCAAGGCAGGAGCGATGTCCCCCCCTTTCCCCTTTCCCCCTCTGCACCTACCTGACCAGGGTGCAGCTACCCACGCAAGGCGAGTGGAGCCCTGCACGCAGCCCAAGTCTGAACACGTGCACACCTGGGAGCACGCAGGCCTGACCCAGAGAGGGAGGGAGCAGGCCCCTGCTGGCCTCTCGGGGCAGGTGGGTGAGCCAGACCTCGAGCTGACCAGCAGTTTCCAGGCTTGTGACGCCACGTGCCCCGAGGGAAGCCGTCTGCGTTGGGGCTACTCTCTGAATTGCCACTCCAGGTCGGTCTCTCTCTCCTCGGCCAGCCTGGGCTCTCAGTCTCTCAGTGCACAAACCAGAACGGCACGCTGAGAGTGCCAGGGGTCGTCGCTGTAGAGCAGCAGCACGGCACTGGCAGGCAGCGGCAGACTGCATCTCAGTTGCCTGCTTTTGCCATGCCTCGTGGCCCTTTGCTCTCGCTGCTGAAACAAGGCAGTCCCATTGCCACCTCGCTTTCTTGGTTGCTGCCTTTCCCGTCTTGTCCCATGTAGTGCTCGCTGACCTGGCTGAAGGCACAGAGTGCACTCTCGGCAAGTTTGCTGCTGATGCTAAAGTGGGGGGAGCGGCTGAGAGCCCAGAAGGCTGTGCTGGCCTTGAGAGGGGCGCGGAGAGGCTGGCCAGTTGGGTGGAGAGGAACCTGCTGAAGTTCACCAAAGGCAAGGGCAGGGTCCTGCACCTAGGGAGGAAGAAGCCCATGGAGCAGGAGAGGCTGGGGGTTGCCCTGCTGCAAAGCAGCTCTGCAGCGCAGCACCTGGGTGTGCTGGTGGACAACAAGTGAAGCAGGAGGCAGCAAGGGGCCCTTGTGGCCAAGGCGGCGCATGGGATCGTGGGGTGCATTAGGCAGAGTGTTGCCAGCAGGTGGAGGGAGGGGCTCCTCCCCTGCGCTCAGCCCTGGGCAGGCCTCCTCTGAGAGGAGTAGTGTCCCCCATTGTGGGCTCGCCAGGACAAGAGACGTGTCCCTACTGGAGAGAGTCCAGCGGAGGGCTACGAAGGTGACGAGGGGACTGGAGCATGTCTCCTGTGAAGCAAGGCTGAGAGAGCTGGGCCTGTTTATGCTGGAGAAGAGAAGACTGAGAGGCGGTCTGACCAACGTGTCCAAGTATCTGAAGGGAGGCTGTGCAGAGGATGGGGCCAGACTCTTGTCCGTGGTGGCCAGCGACAGGACAAGAGGCAACAGACACAAAGTGGAACACGGGAAGTTCCGTCTGAACCTGAGGGAAAACTTGTTGACCGTGAGGGTGAGAGAGCAGTGGCACGAGTTGCCCAGAGAGGTAGTGGAGTCTCCTTTGCTGGAGAGATTCAAAACCCGGCCGGACGTGGTCGTGGGCAATGTGCTGAGGATGAGCCGGCTTGAGCAGGGGGGGTTGGACTAGATGATCTCCAGAGGTCCCTTCCAACCTCCACCCTTGTGTGATTCTGTGTTCTGTGATTTCTGTGATTCTGGGCGCTTGCACGTGGGCCATGTGTCCGAGGCCTTTGCAGCAACTGGCAGCCACAGCTGCGCCCACCAGCAGGTCCTGGAGGGGTTGTGCTGGGCAGACAAGAGCAGCTGCACCAGCCCGGGACCTCGCAAGGACCAGCAGGCTGCCCAAGCCTCCAAGGCTGCCATCTCCTCAGCAGCAAGCTGCTCCCACACAGCACACGCACGTTGCCAAGGTGCCAAGTGCAGCCTGCATTCCCTCCGGTGCGGGCAGAGGTTCAAGAACTGCTGTGCGGAGCAGAGGGAGGCTTGGCCGTGGCTTTGTCCGGCTCGGACCCTCCCCCAGAGGTTTACTGCTTCTGCAAGACAGGTGTGCCAGGAAAGGGCCAGGAGGCTGAGGAGGGGGGCTTGGACTTCTGCTTTGCTCCCCGAAGATGGGAGGAGATGTTGGCAGGGGGGCTGCGGGGCAAAGTGCCGGGCCGGGCCGCAGCGGGGCCTTGGTGCCCCACCCGCCTCTGTGACACGGCCGCGGCCCTGGGGGCGCCGCGGCGGCCGGGGCCCCGGCCCCGCAGTCTCCAGGAGGACAGGGACGGCCCCGGCTGGCAGCGGGCCCAGCTGCTGG
Source organism: Struthio camelus (assembly GCF_040807025.1). NCBI lineage: Eukaryota > Metazoa > Chordata > Aves > Struthioniformes > Struthionidae > Struthio > Struthio camelus. The sequence goes on along the minus strand of NC_090982.1, from coordinate 6,873,314 downwards.
AGAAGCAGCCGGAGCGCAGCCCCGGCGTCCCCGGAGGCGGCCAGGCCCTCGGCGGGGCCCACGTCTTGGCGCGCAGGCTCCCCGTCCGCCAGGCAGGCAAGAGAGACGCGGCTGGGGCTCGGCAGCTCCGCGGGGCCCTGGCGGGCCCTCGGCCGCGGCGGGCTGGCCCAGGGGCTGCCGCCCGGCACAGCTGGGGCCGGCGCCCGGCCCCGCCGCTGCCCGGCGGCCCGCCAGCCCCAGCGCCAGCACCCGCCAGGGACCCTGCCCGGCAGGAGGCCCCCGCCTTGCCCCGCGCTGCTGGGCCCGCTCCCTCGGCCTCGCAGCCTCGGCCTGCGGGCAGCGCACGCCCAGGGCCCAGGCCTGAGCGCGCCTTCCCCCCGGGCCCAGCCCCCAGCGCCTCTCCTCCTTCCCGCAGCATGGCCGACGCAGCCGCCGGCTGCCCCGCGGCGCTCTGGCAGCAGCCTCTCGGCCCGGGCAGCCCCTCGCTGGCCGGCCAGCAGCAGCAGGCGCAGCACAGCGCTGCCCAGCCGAGCAGCTCTGCGCCAGAGCCCTGCCCGCTCGGCCCATCGCGGCACCCAGGTGAGTGAGCCGGCCCGGCTGCGCTGGCCAGGCCGAGCGGCGCCGAGCCTCTCGCCGCCGCCTCTGCCACGGCCCCGGCTCTCCGGCCGCCTGCCTCCGCCGCCCCTGGCAGCAGGCCTCTGCCCGCGCGCAGCCTCCTCTCCTCTCCTCTCGCCGGCCTCCACCTACAGCTCTGCCTCCTCTCTGCCTTTCCTCCACCCAGGCTCTTCTGCCTGCCGCCACCTGCACCGGCCAGCAGAGCAGAAGGAAGCTCTGCAGACCACGCACTCACTGAAGGTACCGACAGCACTGCCCTCTGCTCCGTGCCTCCACCTCTCGCCTCTCGCCTCTCGCCTCCTGCCGTGCTCGCCCGTGCCACCCTGCAGGGCTGCTGTGCGAGCAGAGCTGCTCCCCTCCAGCCACCCCACCCCATCCTGGCATCACCGCCCGTGCCTTTCCCACCCTCCGCCTCCCTTCCCCTTCCTTTGGCCTGCGCCACGTGCAGCAGCTCTGCAGCTCTCAGGCCTCCCCCCGGCCGCTGCACTGCAATGGCTGCCCTCCCCAGGCCGCACAAACTCCACTCGCTGGCCTGTGCCTGGGAGCCACCCCAACAGCACTGCCACAACCCTGCCTTCTCCTTGCAGACCCCGAGTGCTCTGGACGACCTGCTGCAGAGGCTGGTGCTTGATCCTCTCCCCTCCGGCCTCCTGGAGCTGCAGAGCATCTTGCAGGTCTGCCTTTTACAAGGGGAAAGCCCTGGAGGGGCCCCCTGCCCCTCCTGGGCAACATCCTCTCCTGCCCCCAAACCTTCTCCTTGCCCCAAAGCCCTGCAAGGACTTTGACCCTTCTTCCTAAGCGCCCCCCAGCCCCCCCACCTGGCCCCTGGCCCCTGGCCCCGGCACTGTCCTCTCAGGGCCTCCCCCTCGCTCCAGCTTTCCTCCCCACCGCTCAGCAAGGCACACTCTAACGGGGACCTGCGCAGCCTGCAAGGGCAGCCCGGCCCTGAAACTCTCTTCCTCTACAGCCTTCCCCATGGGCTGTAGCACAGCTTTGCCACTGCAAGCCCCTAGCGAGCTTTCTGCCCCAAAGTCCGCTCGCTGCTCCTGCAGAGGGGTCTGAAGGCCCCTGGGGCATTCTGCAGTGACAGTGGCCTCTGGCTCCCTGCCTGGAGCCAGCCGCAGCCGCTCCGTCTGAGGGATTGGAGAGCGAGGCTGGGGGGGCCTCGAGGGGCAGGAAGGCCCTTAGGAGATGTGCGCCCCTTGCCAGGAGGCCTTGGCGGGCATCCTAGCTCAACGCTGCCAGAGCCTTAGCAGAGCTGCGGCTCCTGGAGCAGCTGTCGGGTCCCAGGGCAGAGCGCTGCTTTTCTTCTCCCAGGTCCTGCTGCCCTTCACAGAGTCCCCGAGAGCAGCAGAGCGCGAGAGGGCGTTGAGGGCCATTGCCCGGCTGAGCAAGTCCCTCGTCAGCTCTTCCTCGCTGCAGGTAAGGAGCCTCAGGTGCAGGCAAGCCCCCGGCACCCACCGCGCCACACCTTGCCCGTCTCCCAGGTCCGGGCTCCCTCAGGGGCAAGCCTGGACACAGGGTAGGGCACTCAGCACGGCTCTGTCGCCAAGAGACCGTCCTTGCCCTGTCTCGGTAGGCTTCTGTCTTGAGGCCCCCTGCTCTCCGCAGCCGCCAGGCCTGCCCTGGCAGCATGATGTGAGCCCGCGCCTGGCGGCCCTTGCTGCCTTGGCTGCTGCCCAGCCGCTGCGGGGCTCAGGGCCTGCAGGGCCCTCTGGCCCGTCCCCTTGCCTGCTGCCCCCTCCCCACGCACTGCCACGGCCCCAGCCCAGCAGCCCCCACTTACAGGCTGCTGCCGCACAGGCGCTTCCTTCCCGTGCCATGGGGTGCAGGGCAGGGGAGCTGCAGGTTGAGGCAGAGCCTCCCGGAAGGACAGGCCAGGAGAGGAGGCTGGGGGAGGTGGTGTGGCTGCAGAGATGGGCAGTGCAGCCTGAGGAGGAAGAGGCACTCCCCAGGTCCCGGGAGGGGAGAGCGGTGGCAGTGAGGGAGCGGGATGGAGGCAGGACCGAGGGCTGCATGCCCGTTTAGGCACCTAAGTGCCACATGCTCAAAGTGACAAGAACTGGCAAGGCAGCCCGTGCCTGCAGAGCAGGCAAAGGCGGCAGGGAGAGCAGGGCAGGAGGCAGAAGGAGCACAGGGGATGCTGCGTGGCATGCTGCCCCTCCTGGGGCCAGCTGTGCCATTTATGCATGCGGCTGGCGCTAAGTCAGCTTCGCTGCAGCCTTTGCAGGGAGGCAGCCTCGTCGTCCCCTTGCCGTGGCTGCTGTGCAGGGTCAGGGGCTGCTCAGGCAGAGGCCAGGTTGCCCCTTGGCGGGGCAGAAGAGCTTGCAGTAGGCAGAGCAGGCTGGCCTGGGCCAGCCCCTGCCACAGCCTTTGCATGCGGGCTGCGAGCAGGGTCTGGCCCCAGCTGCCTCACCTTAGCCCTGCTGCCACCACTTCCTGCCTCCGCCAGCTCTGCGACCCCTGCCAAGGAGTCAGTGACGACCCTGCCCTCTTGGCAACGGAGGACTTCCGCATCCTGGGCAAGCTGGTGGGGCATCTCCTGCTGTGCTACGCTGTCCAGGAGCAGGGCATCCGCTGGAGGGCTGCGGACGCTCTCCACCTCCTCTACACATTTGCCCGGCAGCGCAAGAGTAAGAGAAAGCGCGGCGCCTTGCCTCCTTGCAGGCACACACGGCTGTCCAGGCCCTTCCTCGCCTCCCTGGGCCTCATCCTCTCACTGCTCGCTCACTCCCACCTTCAAGCCTTTTGCAGCCGCTGGGCAAGCCTGCTGCCAAAGGTGCTCTGGCCTACTCACTGCTCTCTGTGTTCCCTCCTGTCTAGGCAGGAAGGTGCCAGAAGATAAGCCAGAGCAGGCCCAGCTCCCAAGGCAGAGGGAAGCTGAGCACATGGGCTTCTGGCTTGCTTTCACCACCAGCCCCAGCCAGCTGACCACGGTAAGGAGCTCCTGCCTTGCCGCCACTCTTGTCCGTGCCATCAGCAGCAGAGCGGGGGGAGCAAACGGGTTTGGCCTCAGCGGGGCTCCAGTGGCCTCCCTCTGCCTGGGGAGAGGCTTCCCCCTGGCGCTGAGCCAGCAAGATCTGAAGGCTGCGCTCCAGGGTCAGCGCAGCCGCTCCAGCCCGCCTGCACACCAGGCAGCTCGGGCTCTGTCTAGCGCCACTGCCCTGGGGCCCTCTTCCCAACTCTGCGGCCTGCTCCTGAGAGCCCTCTTCCGTCCCATCCTCCACAGGACACTCTCTGCAGCCCCTGCTTCCAGCTTTGCAGCCAGCTGCCCGCACTGGCCCTGCTCCACAGCCGCTCTCGCTGCTGAGCTCCGCAGCGCCGCCAGGGCGCTCCGTGTGACACGTCTTCCCTGCCCTCCTTCCTCCCACAGATGTTTGGGCCATACCTCGAGCCCTCGGAGAGGACAGACATCATCCTCACAGCCATTGAGGCCCTGAGAGACGGCAGCACGCACGACATGCAGGCGGCTAGCAGCGTGCTGGATGTGCTCCTCATGGAGCCTGCCTCCTGGCTGAAGAAGGTAAGCAGCCCGCGGCTGGACTGCCCTGCACCTTCCTCCCAGCTCCCTTGCTGCCAAAGCAGCTGTGGCGGGCACCCAGCGCCCCTTGAAGCCAGCAAAGGGTGATGGGAAGGGAAGGAGCAGTTCTCAGGGGCGGTGCAGGAAACGGCTGCCCTCCTTCTCACCCGTGTGCCCTCCAGGTGCCCGAGGTCGTCAGGTGCATCTATGCAAACCTGACGTGCATCAGCACGGGGGAAGGCCGGCGCAGCGTGGACTTGCTGCTTCTCCTGCTTACCCACGTGTACCCCAGCGAGGTGGTCGTCAGCCTGCTCAACTGCTGCCCGCCATGTGACAGGTACAGGCGCCAAGAGCCTTGAGGGCTGGTAGCATGTGGGCAGGCTGCCCCAAAGACTCTCTGCTTGCCGCACCCAAGGACAACTGCAGGCTATCCCCAAAGGGCAGGGCTGCCCATGCCCTTTCCAGCCCGGGGCCATCTGCCCCAGGCGCGCAGCAGCCAGAGCTGACCAAGTCAGCCGCAGAGCCCAGGCGCCGGGCCCCCGGCTGCCCCAGCGGGAACCTCCGCTCCGCTGTCTGCTGCTTGCCCAGGCTGGGCCCAGCGGGCACTCCAAGCGAGGGGGCAGTGGGCAGGCCGGCAGCCTGCAGCCTGCGTGCCCTGGGGCTTGCTCGGGCCACGCAGCTGTGGCCGAGGCAGCCCTGCTGACTGGGCGCTCGGGGCCTGCAGCATCGCCAGCGCCATGTGGGAGGTGATGGTGTGCCTGCCCAGCACTTTGGACAAGGTGTTGAGGAAGCTGCTCAGCATCTTGGAGGACCGAGTGCTGCTCAAGGGGCTCAGAGCTCTCACAGAGGACACCTGCTTCCTGCCCGTGGCTGTGAGTTACTACCGCGTGCACCAGGCCTCTCTGGCCCTCAGGGCTGGGCTAGCGTCTGCAGCGAAGAAGGCATGGCTCTTCTTCCCCCGCCTCCCCACCTCTGCCCCCAAGCGGTGACCTTTCCCGGGGCATGTGGAGTCAGCCCTTTAGGGTCAGCAGCAGGCCTCCACTGCGCCGGCCCCGCAGGGCTGCCAAGAGCTGCTTGGGCCCCAGTGTGCACTGGCGTGCAGCCGTCCTTTGCCCGCACAGCTCTCTCTTTTCCCCCGACCCTGCATCCCCCTGCTGCGCTCTGCAGACTGGCAACGCAGAGCAGGGCTAGGGACGGGGGCAGGGGCGGCACTGGGACTGGGACTGGGACTGGGACTGGGACTGGGACTGGGACTGGGCCAGGGGCAGTGTCTGGGCCAGGGGCTGGAGCCACTGTACAGCCTGAGCAGGCTACCGAGCCTCAGACCAGGAGCCCAGGCTGCTGTGCAGGACACATAAGGCATGCCACGCTGACCCCGGAGGGCTCGTCGTGCCCGTCTTAGAAGTGGGAGCGCAGCCCAGAGGGCTGCCGCTGCCGTGGCCGTGGCCATGGCCGTGGCCATGGCCGTGGCCGTGGCCTGGCAGCCAGGCTGCAGTCTCCAGCTGTGTCTCCTGCACGCTAGGCCAGTGCCTGAGCCTCATCCCTCGCATACGCCAAGGGCTTTGGCACTGCCCCAGCAATGCCTTGGCAGTGAGAGCTGTCTCTGGGTGTTTTCTGCAGGCAACCAAGGCGCTGTACAGGATCCTTCAGCAGCCCACCTGCCAGCAGACGGTAACAGCGCTCTTCCCCCAGCTCTACATGGCACTGCTCCTGCAGATTTCCTTTGCGGCAGTGTCCATGCCCCGGGACATGAGTGCCTGCTGGAGGAAAGGCTGCCCACGGGAGCAGTCTTCTCCAGCCAGCCCCCTCAGGTGCTGCCTCGCCCTTCTCCTGTCTTTCCCCAGGGCCCTCAAGCAGGGCCGTGGCTCTGAGCGTGACTGGCCTTTGCTCCGCGTGCAGGTCTGCAGTGCAGGCGCTGAAAGCTCTGCTCCGCTCTGCTGGCTACGAGGAGCAGCTCGTCAGCATCGAGAAGAGGGGCGGCTGGCACCTGCTTCTCCAAGCGGAGACTCTCGCCAGCGGAATCAGTGTGCTGGCCAGGTGAGAGACCCTTTTGGCCCGCGCTGCCTCCGCCTGGCTTTGCTGGGGACGCGGCACCCCGCACAAGGCCCTGCCTCGTGCCTGAGAGAGGCTGCCCAGGGCTCTTGGCTGCCGCCGCAGCGCTTGTGACTGAGGGATCAGGCGGGAAGCGGGAGCTCCTTGCTGCTTTGTGGCGCAGCTTTGACAGCTGTGGCTGGAGGAGGCAGCGTAGCGGGCTGTGGGAGACAAGGCAGAAGAGGCTGGGCTGCCTAGCTCCTTAGCAGGGGTGCTTGCTTTGCCCTGCCAGGCAGATGAGGACAAACCCGGTTCACGAGCGTTCCTGGATCTTCCACCGGGTGGAAAGGCTTCTCAGCCAAGGGGACCAACTGCAGGAACTGCCTGCCATGGCTGTCTTTGTTGAGGTAGGTGTGGTGGCAAGTAGTGGCGCTCCGCGATGCCTCTGAACGCTGCAGTCTCTTGGAGGCATGGCCGCGGGGTGGCCAATGGCCAATGGAGCCTGGCCAACCTGGCCTTGGCCCATTTGCTGCTGCGGCCAGGCTTGTCACCCCCGCCACCCCCCCAACATCCGTGCCTCCGTTGGGGCCACCTCTGGCTAGTCACTCGCTCCTGCAAGGCAGGAGAGCAGGGCCCAAGGGAACACGAGGGGGCCAGGCCAGCAAGAGCAAGCAAGGAATGTGTGCTGGGTGCCGTGAGGCTCGGGGCATGAGGGCGTCCCTGGGGGCCCTCCGCAACCACGGCTGCCTCCAGCACAGCCTTGCTCTGCGCCTGGTGCCCTGGCCGGCAGCTGCCGGTGGCAAGCAGGAGCTGCCCGGGCCGCGCAGTGCTGCAGGCTCTGCCACTCTCTCCCTGCTGCGTGTCTTCCAGCTGCTGAGCTGCGAGGAGCTAAAAGCCAGCGACTGTTGCGTCCTGTACCTCCTCCAGAGGTATCTGAAGCGTCCCAGCACAGTGATGCGCTCGCTGGTGCTCAGAGGCCTCGTGACGCTGGCCGAGAGAGCGGAGCTGGTGAGCATGGGCATGAGCCAGCAGAAGGCATGCTGGCAGCCTGCGGCTGGGCAGCAGGCCGTGGGCAATGCAGTGCTTGGCCTTTGCTGGGAGTCAGGGGCGGTGCTGGTTGCTGCAAGGTGCCTGGCGCAGCCCTTTGTCAGCCCCCGCGGCCTTCAGGGCAGTGTGGCCGTGGGAGAAGAGCGGGCAGCGCAGGCAGCGAGGAGGAGCCTTTGCTGTCCTGGCCTGCTTGCCCGCCGCTGCTCTCGCCCACCCTCCTCAGTGCACCAGCAACTCCTAGTGCCTGCCAGGAGGCTGCTGCAGCACTTCCTGTGCGCCCTGCAGGGAAGCAAGAGAGGAGGCCAGGGCTGAAGCAGCCGAGCAGGTGTGGCCGCCTGGGCTTTCCTGGCTTGCCCCTACAGCAAGGAAACGCTGTGCTTGCTACAGGCCGGGAAGATGCAGGGTCTGCTGCCAGAGGTGCTGGAGGTGGCGCAGGGGGCCGCCGCAGACGTCAGCAGGAAGGCCCTGGTCGTCTGCGGGAAGGTGCTGCGTCAGGCGGACAGGGCGGCGGTGGGCCCCATGGCTGTGCACCTGGCGCAGAAGCTCGTGCCGCTCTTTGAGGAAGTAAGGCTGGTGTGGGAGGCTGGGCTCAGGCCGTGGCCTGGGGGAGCTCGTGCCGCGGCTGGGTGGGTGGAGGTGGGGCTGGGATGGGAAGGCAGGTTGAGGCGCAAAGGCCTCCGAGAGCTGTGCGGAGCCTGGCCGCAGCCTCTTGTGCAAAGCGATGGCATTGCCTTCATGGGTGGCAGGGCCACTTTGCCCTGGCTGCAGACGTGGCCGCCGGCTCCGTGGTGCACAAGTGCAGTCCCCAGCAGCTCTCTTCACACGAGGCGCGCCACTGCTGTTGCTCCGGGTGGGCAGGCAGTAGGTGTTGCTGAGGTGCCACCCTCCTGCGTCCTGCCAGGAGTGCAGCCAGGTGCGCGAGCTCTCCATCTGCTGCTTCCAAGAGCTGATGGAGCTTGTGGAGGGCGAGAACAAGCAGCAGCTGAAGAAGGAAGTGCGTCGCTGCCTGCTCCCGCTCTTCTTCCGTGTGCACGACGAGAGCCAGAGCGTGGCCAAGGTAGAGATGTGAAAGGTCGGCAGGGAGGCGGGGAAGGGCATGCTGGCACGAGCTGGGTGGGCCTGCGCCTGAGGGCCAAGGGCTGCTGACAAGTGGGCTGCCTGAAGGTGTGTCACATGGGGCCCCAGCAGTCGGGCCAGCAAGAGCTCCCGTCCTTGCTTGCAGCAGGCCCGCCCCACGGCTTTCAGCCTGCCTCCATGCCCCTTCCTGCTCCGAAAGGTTGGGAGGGCTGGGGTTCCCTTGCAGCCCCGCTCCCTCTCTACAGCCCTCCCCTAGTCAGTGCAGCCCACAGCAAGAGTCCCTGCTGAGCCCGAGCTAAGAGCGCCTGAGGAGCTGGGCCCGGACGTTTCGCAGAGCTGCGCTACCTGCTCCAAGAGGGCTCAGCTGCAGGGTGTGGCCAGCGAGGCCGGGACACAGGACTCCCTAGGGACTTGCCAGCTGTCCGCACAGGTGTCCGAGGCCAGGCTTGGACGCGCAATCCCTGTCGAGCAGTGGTGCCGTCCAGAGAGGCCCCGATGTGTGGGCCAGGCCATGCCCCAGCTGCCTAAGGGCAGCTGCCTTCTGCTCAGCCTGGGAGCACAAGTCCTTCCGCCCAGCTCACCGTGCACTAGGCCAGTGAACTTGGTGGCTGCAGAGGGGCGCAGCACATGCAAGGCCTTGAGAGAGACTGCCCAGCACCGCCAGGCTGGCTCGGGAAGAGTCATGGAAAGGGAGATGCCGTCAGGGCAGGGGACTGGCGTGGCATGCGGGGCTCAAGGCTGTGGCCAGCTGGAGCCTGAGCAGAAAGGAGCGGTGACAGAGCAGCAGGGGAAGGCCAGCATGCTGCTGGGCAATTGCCCCAGGCCATGCTTCTGGCACTGGCCTGGCCTGGTGCCTCTGTCACTCCGTGCCCCACAGTCTCCTGGGCTGCTCGACAGCAGGAGCTAGCTGAGCTGGTGGCTGCTGCATGCCTCTGCGCTGGGCATGGAGCCCAACTGAGACTCTGCCCCCGCTGCTGCATCTTCCCACCACGGGCTAGGCAAGGGGCAGAGCGGAGCCAAGCGGAGGGGCACAGCAGACCTCGTCCCCAAGGCCACGGTGTCATCTGCCTGTCTCTGCTGCTGTGCAGGCCTCTTGGGAAGCCCTGGTGGTGGCTGCAGAGTGCCTGAAGTGGGACCAGCTCCGGGACTGCGCGCAGACAGAGCAGACCTGGAGGACGGGCGAGTGCTTGGTAAGGGGAGCCCCTCAGCCCCGGGGCCCAGGCTCCACAAGGCCTGTCCCAACTCGCACAGCTGCCTGTGGGGTGGGCAGCTGTGCCTGTCCCGCCCTGCTCCAGCCCCAGGCCCACAACCCACACCTGTGTCCTGGATGCCTTTCCTCAAGCACCAGTGGGCTCTTCTGCAGGCCCCGCTGCCCGCTCGGACCTCCTGCCAGGAGGAGGTTGCGGAAGGAGAGCCTGGCCCAGCTGGGCCTTGGCAGCACACAGGGCTCTCAGCACTCCCAGGGCACGCTCTGCCTGCAGCTCTCGCCAAACCTCGGCCCCAGGCCAGGGCTGCTGCCTGGCAGGTGCCAGTGTCCTGGTGTGGAAAGGAAGGGCAGGAGGGTGGTGGGAGGAGGGCTTGGCCCAGCCCTTTGCGGAAGGTCTGTGCCAAGCCGCGGGCTCGTGTGCTCTGTCCAGCTGGCGAGAGGCAGGAGGCAAGTGGAAGAATACCTGCGCCAGAGCATGCCCTACTTGGAGGACTCTCAGGCATCCTTGCGAGAGGTGGCCGTGAGGTTCATAGGTGAGGCGCACGCGCCGCGCTCCCTCTCTTAGCAGCTTGGTCCCAGGCCTGGCAGCAAGGCCCGGGGCTGCCAGGGTCTGGACTGTGTGGTGCAGGGCATGGGCTTGCGGGAGCCGATGATGGGTTGAGGGGAGCCTTGCTCATTCCCACCGCAGCCCTGCCTCGGGCCCTGTGCTTTGTGGGGGAGGCTGAGGCCTGCCAAAGGGGAGGAGGGCACTGGAAGGGCTTGGATAAGCTGTGTCGTGCTGGGGAGGGTCAGCAGTGAAGGCTGGTGTGTGCCTAGGGCTGGCCGGGCGGCGCTTGAAGAGCCCAAGGGAGCAGAAGGTGCGGGAGATCTGCAACGGTGAGTAAGGGCAGCGCTGTGCTGGCCACGGTGGGTGGGGAGGGGGCCAGAGCATGGGCAGTGTGCTCCAGGGCCGTGCCCTGGCACAGGGAAACATTTCAAGGGCAGGGCCATTTGGGGGCATTGCTGAGCAGCAACTTCCAGCTGATGTGGTTGCCCCAGCTGCTCCTTGCTCCCGCTGGGAAGAGCTGGGCAGGGCTGGCGCCCTGGGGAGGGGGCGTTCTGTGCGGACAGGTGGGTTTGATGTGTGCTCTGTTGCTTTATGTGGCAGTCCTTCAGCCCTTGGAGAGCGACCTGCAGCCCGCAATCCGTTCCCTGGCCACTCAGACCATCCTCATCCTGAGAACTCCAAGGAAAGAGGCACCCTCCGCGTTCCACCTGCAAGCTCTGCGCTGCTGGCTCCGGAGAGCCCGGGACAGGTGGAGCCGTCCTCTGTGCGGAGGCTCTCCTTGAGCAGACCGAGCACGACAGTCCCAGTGCCACGCTGCCCTTGGCATGGGCACCAGCAAGGAGGCTGCGGAACAGGCTGGCTCATTCCAGGCGTCTGCTGCAGTTCCGCCCTCAGGCACAGCCTGGCCCCACTCTTCTTTTACACCTGCAGCCCTCTGGGAAGCTTTCCGCAAAGAAGCAGCCGTGTTTCTGCAGCACGCGTGGATGTCTTTTTCTTTGGCAGGCAGAGGCCAAGCGGGAAAGCTGAGGCCCCGAAGGAATCGCACTGGCCCTGAGGGTGGCCTGACGTTCGCTCCTTCCCGCAGCCCGCGGCAGCCTGGAACGTACGGCCACACTGTGTCTTTGGCCTAAAGCACCAGGTGCCCCGCTGGAGCACCAAGGCCAGGCTTGTGCCAAACGCGCCCTCTGCCGAGACACCCCAGGGCAAGAAGAGGCACCCACTGCCTGCAAAGCTCGCATCAGGCATCTCTCTTTGTCCTGGTGTTCTGCTGTGGCCGGCCACCTTGTGCACACGTGGGGCTTGGGCATCTTTGCCCGGGAGGCAGGGGACGAGAGCCGCTGTGGAGAAAGGGAAGAGCTGTGCCAGCGTGCCCTGCAGCCGCTGCGCTGGGCTGCTGGCTGCAGGCTCGGTGCCCCTGGGGGCTTGGGTGGCTCTGGCCTGCTCTGCAGCTGTGCCGCGGGGCTGCCGCTGCTGCGGGGAGTGTGCTGAGCTGCTTTCAAGGCAGGAGCGATGTCCCCCCCTTTCCCCTTTCCCCCTCTGCACCAACCTGACCAGGGTGCAGCTACCCACGCAAGGCGAGTGGAGCCCTGCACGCAGCCCAAGTCTGAACACGTGCACACCTGGGAGCACGCAGGCCTGACCCAGAGAGGGAGGGAGCAGGCCCCTGCTGGCCTCTCGGGGCAGGTGGGTGAGCCAGACCTCGAGCTGACCAGCAGTTTCCAGGCTTGTGACGCCACGTGCCCCGAGGGAAGCCGTCTGCGTTGGGGCTACTCTCTGAATTGCCACTCCAGGTCGGTCTCTCTCTCTCTCCTCGGCCAGCCTGGGCTCTCAGTCTCTCAGTGCACAAACCAGAACGGCACGCTGAGAGTGCCAGGGGTCGTCGCTGTAGAGCAGCAGCACGGCACTGGCAGGCAGCGGCAGACTGCATCTCAGTTGCCTGCTTTTGCCGTGCCTCGTGGCCCTTTGCTCTCGCTGCTGAAACAAGGCAGTCCCATTGCCACCTCGCTTTCTTGGTTGCTGCCTTTCCCGTCTTGTCCCATGTAGTGCTCGCTGACCTGGCTGAAGGCACAGAGTGCACTCTCGGCAAGTTTGCTGCTGATGCTAAAGTGGGGGGAGCGGCTGAGAGCCCAGAAGGCTGTGCTGGCCTTGAGAGGGGCGCGGAGAGGCGGGCGAGTTGGGTGGAGAGGAACCTGCTGAAGTTCACCAAAGGCAAGGGCAGGGTCCTGCACCTAGGGAGGAAGAAGCCCATGGAGCAGGAGAGGCTGGGGGTTGCCCTGCTGCAAAGCAGCTCTGCAGCGCAGCACCTGGGTGTGCTGGTGGACAACAAGTGAAGCAGGAGGCAGCAAGGGGCCCTTGTGGCCAAGGCGGCGCATGGGATCGTGGGGTGCATTAGGCAGAGTGTTGCCAGCAGGTGGAGGGAGGGGCTCCTCCCCTGCGCTCAGCCCTGGGCAGGCCTCCTCTGAGAGGAGTAGTGTCCCCCATTGTGGGCTCGCCAGGACAAGAGACGTGTCCCTACTGGAGAGAGTCCAGCGGAGGGCTACGAAGGTGACGAGGGGACTGGAGCATGTCTCCTGTGAAGCAAGGCTGAGAGAGCTGGGCCTGTTTATGCTGGAGAAGAGAAGACTGAGAGGCGGTCTGACCAACGTGTCCAAGTATCTGAAGGGAGGCTGTGCAGAGGATGGGGCCAGACTCTTGTCCGTGGTGGCCAGCGACAGGACAAGAGGCAACAGACACAAAGTGGAACACGGGAAGTTCCGTCTGAACCTGAGGGAAAACTTGTTGACCGTGAGGGTGAGAGAGCAGTGGCACGAGTTGCCCAGAGAGGTAGTGGAGTCTCCTTTGCTGGAGAGATTCAAAACCCGGCCGGACGTGGTCGTGGGCAATGTGCTGAGGATGAGCCGGCTTGAGCAGGGGGGGTTGGACTAGATGATCTCCAGAGGTCCCTTCCAACCTCCACCCTTGTGTGATTCTGTGTTCTGTGATTTCTGTGATTCTGGGCGCTTGCACGTGGGCCATGTGTCCGAGGCCTTTGCAGCAACTGGCAGCCACAGCTGCGCCCACCAGCAGGTCCTGGAGGGGTTGTGCTGGGCAGACAAGAGCAGCTGCACCAGCCCGGGACCTCGCAAGGACCAGCAGGCTGCCCAAGCCTCCAAGGCTGCCATCTCCTCAGCAGCAAGCTGCTCCCACACAGCACACGCACGTTGCCAAGGTGCCAAGTGCAGCCTGCATTCCCTCCGGTGCGGGCAGAGGTTCAAGAACTGCTGTGCGGAGCAGAGGGAGGCTTGGCCGTGGCTTTGTCCGGCTCGGACCCACCCCCAGAGGTTTACTGCTTCTGCAAGACAGGTGTGCCAGGAAAGGGCCAGGAGGCTGAGGAGGGGGGCTTGGACTTCTGCTTTGCTCCCCGAAGATGGGAGGAGATGTTGGCAGGGGGGCTGCGGGGCAAAGTGCCGGGCCGGGCCGCAGCGGGGCCTTGGTGCCCCACCCGCCTCTGTGACACGGCCGCGGCCCTGGGGGCGCCGCGGCGGCCGGGGCCCCGGCCCCGCAGTCTCCAGGAGGACAGGGACGGCCCCGGCTGGCAGCGGGCCCAGCTGCTGGAGAAGCAGCCGGAGCGCAGCCCCGGCGTCCCCGGAGGCGGCCAGGCCCTCGGCGGGGCCCACGTCTTGGCGCGCAGGCTCCCCGTCCGCCAGGCAGGCAAGAGAGACGCGGCTGGGGCTCGGCAGCTCCGCGGGGCCCTGGCGGGCCCTCGGCCGCGGCGGGCTGGCCCAGGGGCTGCCGCCCGGCACAGCTGGGGCCGGCGCCCGGCCCCGCCGCTGCCCGGCGGCCCGCCAGCCCCAGCGCCAGCACCCGCCAGGGACCCTGCCCGGCAGGAGGCCCCCGCCTTGCCCCGTGCTGCTGGGCCCGCTCCCTCGGCCTCGCAGCCTCGGCCTGCGGGCAGCGCACGCCCAGGGCCCAGGCCTGAGCGCGCCTTCCCCCCGGGCCCAGCCCCCAGCGCCTCTCCTCCTTCCCGCAGCATGGCCGACGCAGCCGCCGGCTGCCCCGCGGCGCTCTGGCAGCAGCCTCTCGGCCCGGGCAGCCCCTCGCTGGCCGGCCAGCAGCAGCAGGCGCAGCACAGCGCTGCCCAGCCGAGCAGCTCTGCGCCAGAGCCCTGCCCGCTCGGCCCATCGCGGCACCCAGGTGAGTGAGCCGGCCCGGCTGCGCTGGCCAGGCCGAGCGGCGCCGAGCCTCTCGCCGCCGCCTCTGCCACGGCCCCGGCTCTCCGGCCGCCTGCCTCCGCCGCCCCTGGCAGCAGGCCTCTGCCCGCGCGCAGCCTCCTCTCCTCTCCTCTCGCCGGCCTCCACCTACAGCTCTGCCTCCTCTCTGCCTTTCCTCCACCCAGGCTCTTCTGCCTGCCGCCACCTGCACCGGCCAGCAGAGCAGAAGGAAGCTCTGCAGACCACGCACTCACTGAAGGTACCGACAGCACTGCCCTCTGCTCCGTGCCTCCACCTCTCGCCTCTCGCCTCTCGCCTCTCGCCTCCTGCCGTGCTCGCCCGTGCCACCCTGCAGGGCTGCTGTGCGAGCAGAGCTGCTCCCCTCCAGCCACCCCACCCCATCCTGGCATCACCGCCCGTGCCTTTCCCACCCTCCGCCTCCCTTCCCCTTCCTTTGGCCTGCGCCACGTGCAGCAGCTCTGCAGCTCTCAGGCCTCCCCCCGGCCGCTGCACTGCAACGGCTGCCCTCCCCAGGCCGCACAAACTCCACTCGCTGGCCTGTGCCTGGGAGCCACCCCAACAGCACTGCCACAACCCTGCCTTCTCCTTGCAGACCCCGAGTGCTCTGGACGACCTGCTGCAGAGGCTGGTGCTTGATCCTCTCCCCTCCAGCCTCCTGGAGCTGCAGAGCATCTTGCAGGTCTGCCTTTTACAAGGGGAAAGCCCTGGAGGGGCCCCCTGCCCCTCCTGGGCAACATCCTCTCCTGCCCCCAAACCTTCTCCTTGCCCCAAAGCCCTGCGAGGACTTTGACCCTTCTTCCTAAGCGCCCCCCGGCCCCCCCACCTGGCCCCTGGCCCCTGGCCCCAGCACTGTCCTCTCAGGGCCTCCCCCTCGCTCCAGCTTTCCTCCCCACCGCTCAGCAAGGCACACTCTAACGGGGACCTGCGCAGCCTGCAAGGGCAGCCCGGCCCTGAAACTCTCTTCCTCTACAGCCTTCCCCATGGGCTGTAGCACAGCTTTGCCACTGCAAGCCCCTAGCGAGCTTTCTGCCCCAAAGTCCGCTCGCTGCTCCTGCAGAGGGGTCTGAAGGCCCCTGGGGCATTCTGCAGTGACAGTGGCCTCTGGCTCCCTGCCTGGAGCCAGCCGCAGCCGCTCCGTCTGAGGGATTGGAGAGCGAGGCTGGGGGGGCCTCGAGGGGCAGGAAGGCCCTTAGGAGATGTGCGCCCCTTGCCAGGAGGCCTTGGCGGGCATCCTAGCTCAACGCTGCCAGAGCCTTAGCAGAGCTGCGGCTCCTGGAGCAGCTGTCGGGTCCCAGGGCAGAGCGCTGCTTTTCTTCTCCCAGGTCCTGCTGCCCTTCACAGAGTCCCCGAGAGCAGCAGAGCGCGAGAGGGCGTTGAGGGCCATTGCCCGGCTGAGCAAGTCCCTCGTCAGCTCTTCCTCGCTGCAGGTAAGGAGCCTCAGGTGCAGGCAAACCCCTGGCACCCACCGCGCCACACCTTGCCCGTCTCCCAGGTCCGGGCTCCCTCAGGGGCAAGCCTGGACACAGGGTAGGGCACTCAGCACGGCTCTGTCGCCAAGAGACCGTCCTTGCCCTGTCTCGGTAGGCTTCTGTCTTGAGGCCCCCTGCTCTCCGCAGCCGCCAGGCCTGCCCTGGCAGCATGATGTGAGCCCGCGCCTGGCGGCCCTTGCTGCCTTGGCTGCTGCCCAGCCGCTGCGGGGCTCAGGGCCTGCAGGGCCCTCTGGCCCGTCCCCTTGCCTGCTGCCCCCTCCCCATGCACTGCCACGGCCCCAGCCCAGCAGCCCCCACTTACAGGCTGCTGCCGCACAGGCGCTTCCTTCCCGTGCCATGGGGTGCAGGGCAGGGGAGCTGCAGGTTGAGGCAGAGCCTCCCGGAAGGACAGGCCAGGAGAGGAGGCTGGGGGAGGTGGTGTGGCTGCAGAGATGGGCAGTGCAGCCTGAGGAGGAAGAGGCACTCCCCAGGTCCCGGGAGGGGAGAGCGGCGGCAGTGAGGGAGCGGGATGGAGGCAGGACCGAGGGCTGCATGCCCGTTTAGGCACCTAAGTGCCACATGCTCAAAGTGACAAGAACTGGCAAGGCAGCCCGTGCCTGCAGAGCAGGCAAAGGCGGCAGGGAGAGCAGGGCAGGAGGCAGAAGGAGCACAGGGGATGCTGCGTGGCATGCTGCCCCTCCTGGGGCCAGCTGTGCCATTTATGCATGCGGCTGGCGCTAAGTCAGCTTCACTGCAGCCTTTGCAGGGAGGCAGCCTCGTCGTCCCCTTGCCGTGGCTGCTGTGCAGGGTCAGGGGCTGCTCAGGCAGAGGCCAGGTTGCCCCTTGGCGGGGCAGAAGAGCTTGCAGTAGGCAGAGCAGGCTGGCCTGGGCCAGCCCCTGCCACAGCCTTTGCATGCGGGCTGCGAGCAGGGTCTGGCCCCAGCTGCCTCACCTTAGCCCTGCTGCCACCACTTCCTGCCTCCGCCAGCTCTGCGACCCCTGCCAAGGAGTCAGTGACGACCCTGCCCTCTTGGCAACGGAGGACTTCCGCATCCTGGGCAAGCTGGTGGGGCATCTCCTGCTGTGCTACGCTGTCCAGGAGCAGGGCATCCGCTGGAGGGCTGCGGACGCTCTCCACCTCCTCTACACGTTTGCCCGGCAGCGCAAGAGTAAGAGAAAGCGCGGCGCCTTGCCTCCTTGCAGGCACACACGGCTGTCCAGGCCCTTCCTCGCCTCCCTGGGCCTCATCCTCTCACTGCTCGCTCACTCCCACCTTCAAGCCTTTTGCAGCCGCTGGGCAAGCCTGCTGCCAAAGGTGCTCTGGCCTACTCACTGCTCTCTGTGTTCCCTCCTGTCTAGGCAGGAAGGTGCCAGAAGATAAGCCAGAGCAGGCCCAGCTCCCAAGGCAGAGGGAAGCTGAGCACATGGGCTTCTGGCTTGCTTTCACCACCAGCCCCAGCCAGCTGACCACGGTAAGGAGCTCCTGCCTTGCCGCCACTCTTGTCCGTGCCATCAGCAGCAGAGCGGGGGGAGCAAACGGGTTTGGCCTCAGCGGGGCTCCAGTGGCCTCCCTCTGCCTGGGGAGAGGCTTCCCCCTGGCGCTGAGCCAGCAAGATCTGAAGGCTGCGCTCCAGGGTCAGCGCAGCCGCTCCAGCCCACCTGCACACCAGGCAGCTCGGGCTCTGTCTAGCGCCACTGCCCTGGGGCCCTCTTCCCAACTCTGCGGCCTGCTCCTGAGAGCCCTCTTCCGTCCCATCCTCCACAGGACACTCTCTGCAGCCCCTGCTTCCAGCTTTGCAGCCAGCTGCCCGCACTGGCCCTGCTCCACAGCCGCTCTCGCTGCTGAGCTCTGCAGCGCCGCCAGGGCGCTCCGTGTGACACGTCTTCCCTGCCCTCCTTCCTCCCACAGATGTTTGGGCCATACCTCGAGCCCTCGGAGAGGACAGACATCATCCTCACAGCCATTGAGGCCCTGAGAGACGGCAGCACGCACGACATGCAGGCGGCTAGCAGCGTGCTGGATGTGCTCCTCATGGAGCCTGCCTCCTGGCTGAAGAAGGTAAGCAGCCCGCGGCTGGACTGCCCTGCACCTTCCTCCCAGCTCCCTTGCTGCCAAAGCAGCTGTGGCGGGCACCCAGCGCCCCTTGAAGCCAGCAAAGGGTGATGGGAAGGGAAGGAGCAGTTCTCAGGGGCGGTGCAGGAAACGGCTGCCCTCCTTCTCACCCGTGTGCCCTCCAGGTGCCCGAGGTCGTCAGGTGCATCTATGCAAACCTGACGTGCATCAGCACGGGGGAAGGCCGGCGCAGCGTGGACTTGCTGCTTCTCCTGCTTACCCACGTGTACCCCAGCGAGGTGGTCGTCAGCCTGCTCAACTGCTGCCCGCCATGTGACAGGTACAGGCGCCAAGAGCCTTGAGGGCTGGTAGCATGTGGGCAGGCTGCCCCAAAGACTCTCTGCTTGCCGCACCCAAGGACAACTGCAGGCTATCCCCAAAGGGCAGGGCTGCCCATGCCCTTTCCAGCCCAGGGCCATCTGCCCCAGGCGCGCAGCAGCCAGAGCTGAGCAAGTCAGCCGCAGAGCCCAGGCGCCGGGCCCCCGGCTGCCCCAGCGGGAACCTCCGCTCCGCTGTCTGCTGCTTGCCCAGGCTGGGCCCAGCGGGCACTCCAAGCGAGGGGGCAGTGGGCAGGCCGGCAGCCTGCAGCCTGCGTGCCCTGGGGCTTGCTCGGGCCACGCAGCTGTGGCCGAGGCAGCCCTGCTGACTGGGCGCTCGGGGCCTGCAGCATCGCCAGCGCCATGTGGGAGGTGATGGTGTGCCTGCCCAGCACTTTGGACAAGGTGTTGAGGAAGCTGCTCAGCATCTTGGAGGACCGAGTGCTGCTCAAGGGGCTCAGAGCTCTCACAGAGGACACCTGCTTCCTGCCCGTGGCTGTGAGTTACTACCGCGTGCACCAGGCCTCTCTGGCCCTCAGGGCTGGGCTAGCGTCTGCAGCGAAGAAGGCATGGCTCTTCTTCCCCCGCCTCCCCACCCCTGCCCCCAAGCGGTGACCTTTCCCGGGGCATGTGGAGTCAGCCCTTTAGGGTCAGCAGCAGGCCTCCACTGCGCCGGCCCCGCAGGGCTGCCAAGAGCTGCTTGGGCCCCAGTGTGCACTGGCGTGCAGCCGTCCTTTGCCCGCACAGCTCTCTCTTTTCCCCCGACCCTGCATCCCCCTGCTGCGCTCTGCAGACTGGCAACGCAGAGCAGGGCTAGGGACGGGGGCAGGGGCGGCACTGGGACTGGGACTGGGACTGGGACTGGGCCAGGGGCAGTGTCTGGGCCAGGGGCTGGAGCCACTGTACAGCCTGAGCAGGCTACCGAGCCTCAGACCAGGAGCCCAGGCTGCTGTGCAGGACACATAAGGCATGCCACGCTGACCCCGGAGGGCTCGTCGTGCCCGTCTTAGAAGTGGGAGCGCAGCCCAGAGGGCTGCCGCTGCCGTGGCCGTGGCCGTGGCCGTGGCCATGGCCGTGGCCATGGCCTGGCAGCCAGGCTGCAGTCTCCAGCTGTGTCTGCTGCACGCTAGGCCAGTGCCTGAGCCTCATCCCTCGCATACGCCAAGGGCTTTGGCACTGCCCCAGCAATGCCTTGGCAGTGAGAGCTGTCTCTGGGTGTTTTCTGCAGGCAACCAAGGCGCTGTACAGGATCCTTCAGCAGCCCACCTGCCAGCAGACGGTAACAGCGCTCTTCCCCCAGCTCTACATGGCACTGCTCCTGCAGATTTCCTTTGCGGCAGTGTCCATGCCCCGGGACATGAGTGCCTGCTGGAGGAAAGGCTGCCCACGGGAGCAGTCTTCTCCAGCCAGCCCCCTCAGGTGCTGCCTCGCCCTTCTCCTGTCTTTCCCCAGGGCCCTCAAGCAGGGCCGTGGCTCTGAGCGTGACTGGCCTTTGCTCCGCGTGCAGGTCTGCAGTGCAGGCGCTGAAAGCTCTGCTCCGCTCTGCTGGCTACGAGGAGCAGCTCGTCAGCATCGAGAAGAGGGGCGGCTGGCACCTGCTTCTCCAAGCGGAGACTCTCGCCAGCGGAATCAGTGTGCTGGCCAGGTGAGAGACCCTTTTGGCCCGCACTGCCTCCGCCTGGCTTTGCTGGGGACGCGGCACCCCGCACAAGGCCCTGCCTCGTGCCTGAGAGAGGCTGCCCAGGGCTCTTGGCTGCCGCCGCAGCGCTTGTGACTGAGGGATCAGGCGGGAAGCGGGAGCTCCTTGCTGCTTTGTGGCGCAGCTTTGACAGCTGTGGCTGGAGGAGGCAGCGTAGCGGGCTGTGGGAGACAAGGCAGAAGAGGCTGGGCTGCCTAGCTCCTTAGCAGGGGTGCTTGCTTTGCCCTGCCAGGCAGATGAGGACAAACCCGGTTCACGAGCGTTCCTGGATCTTCCACCGGGTGGAAAGGCTTCTCAGCCAAGGGGACCAACTGCAGGAACTGCCTGCCATGGCTGTCTTTGTTGAGGTAGGTGTGGTGGCAAGTAGTGGCGCTCCGCGATGCCTCTGAACGCTGCAGTCTCTTGGAGGCATGGCCGCGGGGTGGCCAATGGCCAATGGAGCCTGGCCAACCTGGCCTTGGCCCATTTGCTGCTGCGGCCAGGCTTGTCACCCCCGCCACCCCCCCAACATCCGTGCCTCCGTTGGGGCCACCTCTGGCTAGTCACTCGCTCCTGCAAGGCAGGAGAGCAGGGCCCAAGGGAACACGAGGGGGCCAGGCCAGCAAGAGCAAGCAAGGAATGTGTGCTGGGTGCCGTGAGGCTCGGGGCATGAGGGCGTCCCTGGGGGCCCTCCGCAACCACGGCCGCCTCCAGCACAGCCTTGCTCTGCGCCTGGTGCCCTGGCCGGCAGCTGCCGGTGGCAAGCAGGAGCTGCCCGGGCCGCGCAGTGCTGCAGGCTCTGCCACTCTCTCCCTGCTGTGTGTCTTCCAGCTGCTGAGCTGCGAGGAGCTAAAAGCCAGCGACTGTTGCGTCCTCTACCTCCTCCAGAGGTATCTGAAGCGTCCCAGCACAGTGATGCGCTCGCTGGTGCTCAGAGGCCTCGTGACGCTGGCCGAGAGAGCAGAGATGGTGAGCATGGGCATGGGTCAGGAGAAGGCATGCTGGCAGCCTGCGGCTGGGCAGCAGGCCATGGGCAATGCAGTGCTTGGAGTCAGGGGCGGTGCTGGTTGCTGCAAGGTGCCTGGCGCAGCCCTTTGTCAGCCCCCGCGGCCTTCAGGGCAGTGTGGCCGTGGGAGAAGAGCGGGCAGCGCAGGCAGCGAGGAGGAGCCTTTGCTGTCCTGGCCTGCTTGCCCGCCGCTGCTCTCACCCACCCTCCTCAGTGCACCAGCAACTCCTAGTGCCTGCCAGGAGGCTGCTGCAGCACTTCCTGTGCGCCCTGCAGGGAAGCAAGAGAGGAGGCCAGGGCTGAAGCAGCCGAGCAGGTGTGGCCGCCTGGGCTTTCCTTGCTTGCCCCTACAGCAAGGGAACGCTGTGCTTGCTACAGGCCGGGAAGATGCAGGGTCTGCTGCCAGAGGTGCTGGAGGTGGCGCAGGGGGCCGCCGCAGACGTCAGCAGGAAGGCCCTGGTCGTCTGCGGGAAGGTGCTGCGTCAGGCGGACAGGGCGGCGGTGGGCCCCATGGCTGTGCACCTGGCGCAGAAGCTCGTGCCGCTCTTTGAGGAAGTAAGGCTGGTGTGGGAGGCTGGGCTCAGGCCGTGGCCTGGGGGAGCTTGTGCCGCGGCTGGGTGGGTGGAGGTGGGGCTGGGATGGGAAGGCAGGTTGAGGCGCAAAGGCCTCCGAGAGCTGTGCGGAGCCTGGCCGCAGCCTCTTGTGCAAAGCGATGGCATTGCCTTCATGGGTGGCAGGGCCACTTTGCCCTGGCTGCAGACGTGGCCGCCGGCTCCGTGGTGCACAAGTGCAGTCCCCAGCAGCTCTCTTCACACGAGGCGCGCCACTGCTGTTGCTCCGGGTGGGCAGGCAGTAGGTGTTGCTGAGGTGCCACCCTCCTGCGTCCTGCCAGGAGTGCAGCCAGGTGCGCGAGCTCTCCATCTGCTGCTTCCAAGAGCTGATGGAGCTTGTGGAGGGCGAGAACAAGCAGCAGCTGAAGAAGGAAGTGCGTCGCTGCCTGCTCCCGCTCTTCTTCCGTGTGCACGACGAGAGCCAGAGCGTGGCCAAGGTAGAGATGTGAAAGGTCGGCAGGGAGGCGGGGAAGGGCATGCTGGCATGAGCTGGGTGGGCCTGCGCCTGAGGGCCAAGGGCTGCTGACAAGTGGGCTGCCTGAAGGTGTGTCACATGGGGCCCCAGCAGTCGGAGTCCGGGAGGACCAGCAAGAGCTCCCGTCCTTGCTTGCAGCAGGCCCGCCCCACGGCTTTCAGCCTGCCTCCATGCCCCTTCCTGCTCCGAAAGGTTGGGAGGGCTGGGGTCCCCTTGCAGCCCCGCTCCCTCTCTACAGCCCTCCCCTAGTCAGTGCAGCCCACAGCAAGAGTCCCTGCTGAGCCCGAGCTAAGAGCGCCTGAGGAGCTGGGCCCGGACGTTTCGCAGAGCTGCGCTACCTGCTCCAAGAGGGCTCAGCTGCAGGGTGTGGCCAGCGAGGCCGGGACACAGGACTCCCTAGGGACTTGCCAGCTGTCCGCACAGGTGTCCGAGGCCAGGCTTGGACGCGCAATCCCTGTCGAGCAGTGGTGCCGTCCAGAGAGGCCCCGATGTGTGGGCCAGGCCATGCCCCAGCTGCCTAAGGGCAGCTGCCTTCTGCTCAGCCTGGGAGCACAAGTCCTTCCGCCCAGCTCACCGTGCACTAGGCCAGTGAACTTGGTGGCTGCAGAGGGGCGCAGCACATGCAAGGCCTTGAGAGAGACTGCCCAGCACCGCCAGGCTGGCTCGGGAAGAGTCATGGAAAGGGAGATGCCGTCAGGGCAGGGGACTGGCGTGGCATGCGGGGCTCAAGGCTGTGGCCAGCTGGAGCCTGAGCAGAAAGGAGCGGTGACAGAGCAGCAGGGGAAGGCCAGCATGCTGCTGGGCAATTGCCCCAGGCCATGCTTCTGGCACTGGCCTGGCCTGGTGCCTCTGTCACTCCGTGCCCCACAGTCTCCTGGGCTGCTCGACAGCGGGAGCTAGCTGAGCTGGTGGCTGCTGCATGCCTCTGCGCTGGGCATGGAGCCCAACTGAGACTCTGCCCCCGCTGCTGCATCTTCCCACCACGGGCTAGGCAAGAGGCAGAGCGGAGCCAAGCGGAGGGGCACAGCAGACCTCGTCCCCAAGGCCACGGTGTCATCTGCCTGTCTCTGCTGCTGTGCAGGCCTCTTGGGAAGCCCTGGTGGTGGCTGCAGAGTGCCTGAAGTGGGACCAGCTCCGGGACTGCGCGCAGACAGAGCAGACCTGGAGGACGGGCGAGTGCTTGGTAAGGAGAGCCCCTCAGCACCGGGGCCCAGGCTCCACAAGGCCTGTCCCAACTCGCACAGCTGCCTGTGGGGTGGGCAGCTGTGCCTGTCCCGCCCTGCTCCAGCCCCAGGCCCACAACCCACACCTGTGTCCTGGATGCCTTTCCTCAAGCACCAGTGGGCTCTTCTGCAGGCCCCGCTGCCTGCTCGGACCTCCTGCCAGGAGGAGGTTGCGGAAGGAGAGCCTGGCCCAGCTGGGCCTTGGCAGCACACAGGGCTCTCAGCACTCCCAGGGCACGCTCTGCCTGCAGCTCTCGCCAAACCTCGGCCCCAGGCCAGGGCTGCTGCCTGACAGGTGCCAGTGTCCTGGTGTGGAAAGGAAGGGCAGGAGGGTGGTGGGAGGAGGGCTTGGCCCAGCCCTTTGCGGAAGGTCTGTGCCAAGCCGCGGGCTCGTGTGCTCTGTCCAGCTGGCGAGAGGCAGGAGGCAAGTGGAAGAATACCTGCGCCAGAGCATGCCCTACTTGGAGGACTCTCAGGCATCCTTGCGAGAGGTGGCCGTGAGGTTCATAGGTGAGGCGCGCCCGCCGCGCTCCCTCTCTTAGCAGCTTGGTCCCAGGCCTGGCAGCAAGGCCCGGGGCTGCCAGGGTCTGGACTGTGTGGTGCAGGGCATGGGCTTGCGGGAGCCGATGATGGGTTGAGGGGAGCCTTGCTCATTCCCACCGCAGCCCTGCCTCGGGCCCTGTGCTTTGTGGGGGAGGCTGAGGCCTGCCAAAGGGGAGGAGGGCACTGGAAGGGCTTGGATAAGCTGTGTCGTGCTGGGGAGGGTCAGCAGTGAAGGCTGGTGTGTGCCTAGGGCTGGCCGGGCGGCGCTTGAAGAGCCCAAGGGAGCAGAAGGTGCGGGAGATCTGCAACGGTGAGTAAGGGCAGCGCTGTGCTGGCCACGGTGGGTGGGGAGGGGGCCAGAGCATGGGCAGTGTGCTCCAGGGCCGTGCCCTGGCACAGGGAAACATTTCAAGGGCAGGGCCATTTGGGGGCATTGCTGAGCAGCAACTTCCAGCTGATGTGGTTGCCCCAGCTGCTCCTTGCTCCCGCTGGGAAGAGCTGGGCAGGGCTGGCGCGCTCTGCAGGCTATGCCTGGGGAGGGGGCGTTCTGTGCGGACAGGTGGGTTTGATGTGTGCTCTGTTGCTTTATGTGGCAGTCCTTCAGCCCTTGGAGAGCGACCTGCAGCCCGCAATCCGTTCCCTGGCCACTCAGACCATCCTCATCCTGAGAACTCCAAGGAAAGAGGCACCCTCCGCGTTCCACCTGCAAGCTCTGCGCTGCTGGCTCCGGAGAGCCCGGGACAGGTGGAGCCGTCCTCTGTGCGGAGGCTCTCCTTGAGCAGAGCGAGCACGACAGTCCCAGTGCCACGCTGCCCTTGGCATGGGCACCAGCAAGGAGGCTGCGGAACAGGCTGGCTCATTCCAGGCATCTGCTGCAGTTCCGCCCTCAGGCACAGCCTGGCCCCACTCTTCTTTTACACCTGCAGCCCTCTGGGAAGCTTTCCGCAAAGAAGCAGCCGTGTTTCTGCAGCACGCGTGGATGTCTTTTTCTTTGGCAGGCAGAGGCCAAGCGGGAAAGCTGAGGCCCCGAAGGAATCGCACTGGCCCTGAGGGTGGCCTGACGTTCGCTCCTTCCCGCAGCCCGCGGCAGCCTGGAACGTACGGCCACACTGTGTCTTTGGCCTAAAGCACCAGGTGCCCCGCTGGAGCACCAAGGCCAGGCTTGTGCCAAACGCGCCCTCTGCCGAGACACCCCAGGGCAAGAAGAGGCACCCACTGCCTGCAAAGCTCGCATCAGGCATCTCTCTTTGTCCTGGTGTTCTGCTGTGGCCGGCCACCTTGTGCACACGTGGGGCTTGGGCATCTTTGCCCGGGAGGCAGGGGACGAGAGCCGCTGTGGAGAAAGGGAAGAGCTGTGCCAGCGTGCCCTGCAGCCGCTGCGCTGGGCTGCTGGCTGCAGGCTCGGTGCCCCTGGGGGCTTGGGTGGCTCTGGCCTGCTCTGCAGCTGTGCCGCGGGGCTGCCGCTGCTGCGGGGAGTGTGCTGAGCTGCTTTCAAGGCAGGAGCGATGTCCCCCCCTTTCCCCTTTCCCCCTCTGCACCAACCTGACCAGGGTGCAGCTTCCCACGCAAGGCGAGTGGAGCCCTGCACGCAGCCCAAGTCTGAACACGTGCACACCTGGGAGCACGCAGGCCTGACCCAGAGAGGGAGGGAGCAGGCCCCTGCTGGCCTCTCGGGGCAGGTGGGTGAGCCAGACCTCGAGCTGACCAGCAGTTTCCAGGCTTGTGACGCCACGTGCCCCGAGGGAAGCCGTCTGCGTTGGGGCTACTCTCTGAATTGCCACTCCAGGTCGGTCTCTCTCTCTCTCCTCGGCCAGCCTGGGCTCTCAGTCTCTCAGTGCACAAACCAGAACGGCACGCTGAGAGTGCCAGGGGTCGTCGCTGTAGAGCAGCAGCACGGCACTGGCAGGCAGCGGCAGACTGCATCTCAGTTGCCTGCTTTTGCCGTGCCTCGTGGCCCTTTGCTCTCGCTGCTGAAACAAGGCAGTCCCATTGCCACCTCGCTTTCTTGGTTGCTGCCTTTCCCGTCTTGTCCCATGTAGTGCTCGCTGACCTGGCTGAAGGCACAGAGTGCACTCTCGGCAAGTTTGCTGCTGATGCTAAAGTGGGGGGAGCGGCTGAGAGCCCAGAAGGCTGTGCTGGCCTTGAGAGGGGCGCGGAGAGGCGGGCGAGTTGGGTGGAGAGGAACCTGCTGAAGTTCACCAAAGGCAAGGGCAGGGTCCTGCACCTAGGGAGGAAGAAGCCCATGGAGCAGGAGAGGCTGGGGGTTGCCCTGCTGCAAAGCAGCTCTGCAGCGCAGCACCTGGGTGTGCTGGTGGACAACAAGTGAAGCAGGAGGCAGCAAGGGGCCCTTGTGGCCAAGGCGGCGCATGGGATCGTGGGGTGCATTAGGCAGAGTGTTGCCAGCAGGTGGAGGGAGGGGCTCCTCCCCTGCGCTCAGCCCTGGGCAGGCCTCCTCTGAGAGGAGTAGTGTCCCCCATTGTGGGCTCGCCAGGACAAGAGACGTGGCCCTACTGGAGAGAGTCCAGCGGAGGGCTACGAAGGTGACGAGGGGACTGGAGCATGTCTCCTGTGAAGCAAGGCTGAGAGAGCTGGGCCTGTTTATGCTGGAGAAGAGAAGACTGAGAGGCGGTCTGACCAACGTGTCCAAGTATCTGAAGGGAGGCTGTGCAGAGGATGGGGCCAGACTCTTGTCCGTGGTGGCCAGCGACAGGACAAGAGGCAACAGACACAAAGTGGAACACGGGAAGTTCCGTCTGAACCTGAGGGAAAACTTGTTGACCGTGAGGGTGAGAGAGCAGTGGCACGAGTTGCCCAGAGAGGTAGTGGAGTCTCCTTTGCTGGAGAGATTCAAAACCCGGCCGGACGTGGTCGTGGGCAATGTGCTGAGGATGAGCCGGCTTGAGCAGGGGGGGTTGGACTAGGTGATCTCCAGAGGTCCCTTCCAACCTCCACCCTTGTGTGATTCTGTGTTCTGTGATTTCTGTGATTCTGGGCGCTTGCACGTGGGCCATGTGTCCGAGGCCTTTGCAGCAACTGGCAGCCACAGCTGCGCCCACCAGCAGGTCCTGGAGGGGTTGTGCTGGGCAGACAAGAGCAGCTGCACCAGCCCGGGACCTCGCAAGGACCAGCAGGCTGCCCAAGCCTCCAAGGCTGCCATCTCCTCAGCAGCAAGCTGCTCCCACACAGCACACGCACGTTGCCAAGGTGCCAAGTGCAGCCTGCATTCCCTCCGGTGCGGGCAGAGGTTCAAGAACTGCTGTGCGGAGCAGAGGGAGGCTTGGCCGTGGCTTTGTCCGGCTCGGACCCACCCCCAGAGGTTTACTGCTTCTGCAAGACAGGTGTGCCAGGAAAGGGCCAGGAGGCTGAGGAGGGGGGCTTGGACTTCTGCTTTGCTCCCCGAAGATGGGAGGAGATGTTGGCAGGGGGGCTGCGGGGCAAAGTGCCGGGCCGGGCCGCAGCGGGGCCTTGGTGCCCCACCCGCCTCTGTGACACGGCCGCGGCCCTGGGGGCGCCGCGGCGGCCGGGGCCCCGGCCCCGCAGTCTCCAGGAGGACAGGGACGGCCCCGGCTGGCAGCGGGCCCAGCTGCTGGAGAAGCAGCCGGAGCGCAGCCCCGGCGTCCCCGGAGGCGGCCAGGCCCTCGGCGGGGCCCACGTCTTGGCGCGCAGGCTCCCCGTCCGCCAGGCAGGCAAGAGAGACGCGGCTGGGGCTCGGCAGCTCCGCGGGGCCCTGGCGGGCCCTCGGCCGCGGCGGGCTGGCCCAGGGGCTGCCGCCCGGCACAGCTGGGGCCGGCGCCCGGCCCCGCCGCTGCCCGGCGGCCCGCCAGCCCCAGCGCCAGCACCCGCCAGGGACCCTGCCCGGCAGGAGGCCCCCGCCTTGCCCCGCGCTGCTGGGCCCGCTCCCTCGGCCTCGCAGCCTCGGCCTGCGGGCAGCGCACGCCCAGGGCCCAGGCCTGAGCGCGCCTTCCCCCCGGGCCCAGCCCCCAGCGCCTCTCCTCCTTCCCGCAGCATGGCCGACGCAGCCGCCGGCTGCCCCGCGGCGCTCTGGCAGCAGCCTCTCGGCCCGGGCAGCCCCTCGCTGGCCGGCCAGCAGCAGCAGGCGCAGCACAGCGCTGCCCAGCCGAGCAGCTCTGCGCCAGAGCCCTGCCCGCTCGGCCCATCGCGGCACCCAGGTGAGTGAGCCGGCCCGGCTGCGCTGGCCAGGCCGAGCGGCGCCGAGCCTCTCGCCGCCGCCTCTGCCACGGCCCCGGCTCTCCGGCCGCCTGCCTCCGCCGCCCCTGGCAGCAGGCCTCTGCCCGCGCGCAGCCTCCTCTCCTCTCCTCTCGCCGGCCTCCACCTACAGCTCTGCCTCCTCTCTGCCTTTCCTCCACCCAGGCTCTTCTGCCTGCCGCCACCTGCACCGGCCAGCAGAGCAGAAGGAAGCTCTGCAGACCACGCACTCACTGAAGGTACCGACAGCACTGCCCTCTGCTCCGTGCCTCCACCTCTCGCCTCTCGCCTCTCGCCTCTCGCCTCCTGCCGTGCTCGCCCGTGCCACCCTGCAGGGCTGCTGTGCGAGCAGAGCTGCTCCCCTCCAGCCACCCCACCCCATCCTGGCATCACCGCCCGTGCCTTTCCCACCCTCCGCCTCCCTTCCCCTTCCTTTGGCCTGCGCCACGTGCAGCAGCTCTGCAGCTCTCAGGCCTCCCCCCGGCCGCTGCACTGCAACGGCTGCCCTCCCCAGGCCGCACAAACTCCACTCGCTGGCCTGTGCCTGGGAGCCACCCCAACAGCACTGCCACAACCCTGCCTTCTCCTTGCAGACCCCGAGTGCTCTGGACGACCTGCTGCAGAGGCTGGTGCTTGATCCTCTCCCCTCCAGCCTCCTGGAGCTGCAGAGCATCTTGCAGGTCTGCCTTTTACAAGGGGAAAGCCCTGGAGGGGCCCCCTGCCCCTCCTGGGCAACATCCTCTCCTGCCCCCAAACCTTCTCCTTGCCCCAAAGCCCTGCAAGGACTTTGACCCTTCTTCCTAAGCGCCCCCCGGCCCCCCCACCTGGCCCCTGGCCCCTGGCCCCAGCACTGTCCTCTCAGGGCCTCCCCCTCGCTCCAGCTTTCCTCCCCACCGCTCAGCAAGGCACACTCTAACGGGGACCTGCGCAGCCTGCAAGGGCAGCCCGGCCCTGAAACTCTCTTCCTCTACAGCCTTCCCCATGGGCTGTAGCACAGCTTTGCCACTGCAAGCCCCTAGCGAGCTTTCTGCCCCAAAGTCCGCTCGCTGCTCCTGCAGAGGGGTCTGAAGGCCCCTGGGGCATTCTGCAGTGACAGTGGCCTCTGGCTCCCTGCCTGGAGCCAGCCGCAGCCGCTCCGTCTGAGGGATTGGAGAGCGAGGCTGGGGGGGCCTCGAGGGGCAGGAAGGCCCTTAGGAGATGTGCGCCCCTTGCCAGGAGGCCTTGGCGGGCATCCTAGCTCAACGCTGCCAGAGCCTTAGCAGAGCTGCGGCTCCTGGAGCAGCTGTCGGGTCCCAGGGCAGAGCGCTGCTTTTCTTCTCCCAGGTCCTGCTGCCCTTCACAGAGTCCCCGAGAGCAGCAGAGCGCGAGAGGGCGTTGAGGGCCATTGCCCGGCTGAGCAAGTCCCTCGTCAGCTCTTCCTCGCTGCAGGTAAGGAGCCTCAGGTGCAGGCAAACCCCTGGCACCCACCGCGCCACACCTTGCCCGTCTCCCAGGTCCGGGCTCCCTCAGGGGCAAGCCTGGACACAGGGTAGGGCACTCAGCACGGCTCTGTCGCCAAGAGACCGTCCTTGCCCTGTCTCGGTAGGCTTCTGTCTTGAGGCCCCCTGCTCTCCGCAGCCGCCAGGCCTGCCCTGGCAGCATGATGTGAGCCCGCGCCTGGCGGCCCTTGCTGCCTTGGCTGCTGCCCAGCCGCTGCGGGGCTCAGGGCCTGCAGGGCCCTCTGGCCCGTCCCCTTGCCTGCTGCCCCCTCCCCATGCACTGCCACGGCCCCAGCCCAGCAGCCCCCACTTACAGGCTGCTGCCGCACAGGCGCTTCCTTCCCGTGCCATGGGGTGCAGGGCAGGGGAGCTGCAGGTTGAGGCAGAGCCTCCCGGAAGGACAGGCCAGGAGAGGAGGCTGGGGGAGGTGGTGTGGCTGCAGAGATGGGCAGTGCAGCCTGAGGAGGAAGAGGCACTCCCCAGGTCCCGGGAGGGGAGAGCGGCGGCAGTGAGGGAGCGGGATGGAGGCAGGACCGAGGGCTGCATGCCCGTTTAGGCACCTAAGTGCCACATGCTCAAAGTGACAAGAACTGGCAAGGCAGCCCGTGCCTGCAGAGCAGGCAAAGGCGGCAGGGAGAGCAGGGCAGGAGGCAGAAGGAGCACAGGGGATGCTGCGTGGCATGCTGCCCCTCCTGGGGCCAGCTGTGCCATTTATGCATGCGGCTGGCGCTAAGTCAGCTTCGCTGCAGCCTTTGCAGGGAGGCAGCCTCGTCGTCCCCTTGCCGTGGCTGCTGTGCAGGGTCAGGGGCTGCTCAGGCAGAGGCCAGGTTGCCCCTTGGCGGGGCAGAAGAGCTTGCAGTAGGCAGAGCAGGCTGGCCTGGGCCAGCCCCTGCCACAGCCTTTGCATGCGGGCTGCGAGCAGGGTCTGGCCCCAGCTGCCTCACCTTAGCCCTGCTGCCACCACTTCCTGCCTCCGCCAGCTCTGCGACCCCTGCCAAGGAGTCAGTGACGACCCTGCCCTCTTGGCAACGGAGGACTTCCGCATCCTGGGCAAGCTGGTGGGGCATCTCCTGCTGTGCTACGCTGTCCAGGAGCAGGGCATCCGCTGGAGGGCTGCGGACGCTCTCCACCTCCTCTACACGTTTGCCCGGCAGCGCAAGAGTAAGAGAAAGCGCGGCGCCTTGCCTCCTTGCAGGCACACACGGCTGTCCAGGCCCTTCCTCGCCTCCCTGGGCCTCATCCTCTCACTGCTCGCTCACTCCCACCTTCAAGCCTTTTGCAGCCGCTGGGCAAGCCTGCTGCCAAAGGTGCTCTGGCCTACTCACTGCTCTCTGTGTTCCCTCCTGTCTAGGCAGGAAGGTGCCAGAAGATAAGCCAGAGCAGGCCCAGCTCCCAAGGCAGAGGGAAGCTGAGCACATGGGCTTCTGGCTTGCTTTCACCACCAGCCCCAGCCAGCTGACCACGGTAAGGAGCTCCTGCCTTGCCGCCACTCTTGTCCGTGCCATCAGCAGCAGAGCGGGGGGAGCAAACGGGTTTGGCCTCAGCGGGGCTCCAGTGGCCTCCCTCTGCCTGGGGAGAGGCTTCCCCCTGGCGCTGAGCCAGCAAGATCTGAAGGCTGCGCTCCAGGGTCAGCGCAGCCGCTCCAGCCCACCTGCACACCAGGCAGCTCGGGCTCTGTCTAGCGCCACTGCCCTGGGGCCCTCTTCCCAACTCTGCGGCCTGCTCCTGAGAGCCCTCTTCCGTCCCATCCTCCACAGGACACTCTCTGCAGCCCCTGCTTCCAGCTTTGCAGCCAGCTGCCCGCACTGGCCCTGCTCCACAGCCGCTCTCGCTGCTGAGCTCTGCAGCGCCGCCAGGGCGCTCCGTGTGACACGTCTTCCCTGCCCTCCTTCCTCCCACAGATGTTTGGGCCATACCTCGAGCCCTCGGAGAGGACAGACATCATCCTCACAGCCATTGAGGCCCTGAGAGACGGCAGCACGCACGACATGCAGGCGGCTAGCAGCGTGCTGGATGTGCTCCTCATGGAGCCTGCCTCCTGGCTGAAGAAGGTAAGCAGCCCGCGGCTGGACTGCCCTGCACCTTCCTCCCAGCTCCCTTGCTGCCAAAGCAGCTGTGGCGGGCACCCAGCGCCCCTTGAAGCCAGCAAAGGGTGATGGGAAGGGAAGGAGCAGTTCTCAGGGGCGGTGCAGGAAACGGCTGCCCTCCTTCTCACCCGTGTGCCCTCCAGGTGCCCGAGGTCGTCAGGTGCATCTATGCAAACCTGACGTGCATCAGCACGGGGGAAGGCCGGCGCAGCGTGGACTTGCTGCTTCTCCTGCTTACCCACGTGTACCCCAGCGAGGTGGTCGTCAGCCTGCTCAACTGCTGCCCGCCATGTGACAGGTACAGGCGCCAAGAGCCTTGAGGGCTGGTAGCATGTGGGCAGGCTGCCCCAAAGACTCTCTGCTTGCCGCACCCAAGGACAACTGCAGGCTATCCCCAAAGGGCAGGGCTGCCCATGCCCTTTCCAGCCCAGGGCCATCTGCCCCAGGCGCGCAGCAGCCAGAGCTGAGCAAGTCAGCCGCAGAGCCCAGGCGCCGGGCCCCCGGCTGCCCCAGCGGGAACCTCCGCTCCGCTGTCTGCTGCTTGCCCAGGCTGGGCCCAGCGGGCACTCCAAGCGAGGGGGCAGTGGGCAGGCCGGCAGCCTGCAGCCTGCGTGCCCTGGGGCTTGCTCGGGCCACGCAGCTGTGGCCGAGGCAGCCCTGCTGACTGGGCGCTCGGGGCCTGCAGCATCGCCAGCGCCATGTGGGAGGTGATGGTGTGCCTGCCCAGCACTTTGGACAAGGTGTTGAGGAAGCTGCTCAGCATCTTGGAGGACCGAGTGCTGCTCAAGGGGCTCAGAGCTCTCACAGAGGACACCTGCTTCCTGCCCGTGGCTGTGAGTTACTACCGCGTGCACCAGGCCTCTCTGGCCCTCAGGGCTGGGCTAGCGTCTGCAGCGAAGAAGGCATGGCTCTTCTTCCCCCGCCTCCCCACCCCTGCCCCCAAGCGGTGACCTTTCCCGGGGCATGTGGAGTCAGCCCTTTAGGGTCAGCAGCAGGCCTCCACTGCGCCGGCCCCGCAGGGCTGCCAAGAGCTGCTTGGGCCCCAGTGTGCACTGGCGTGCAGCCGTCCTTTGCCCGCACAGCTCTCTCTTTTCCCCCGACCCTGCATCCCCCTGCTGCGCTCTGCAGACTGGCAACGCAGAGCAGGGCTAGGGACGGGGGCAGGGGCGGCACTGGGACTGGGACTGGGACTGGGACTGGGACTGGGCCAGGGGCAGTGTCTGGGCCAGGGGCTGGAGCCACTGTACAGCCTGAGCAGGCTACCGAGCCTCAGACCAGGAGCCCAGGCTGCTGTGCAGGACACATAAGGCATGCCACGCTGACCCCGGAGGGCTCGTCGTGCCCGTCTTAGAAGTGGGAGCGCAGCCCAGAGGGCTGCCGCTGCCGTGGCCGTGGCCGTGGCCGTGGCCATGGCCGTGGCCATGGCCTGGCAGCCAGGCTGCAGTCTCCAGCTGTGTCTGCTGCACGCTAGGCCAGTGCCTGAGCCTCATCCCTCGCATACGCCAAGGGCTTTGGCACTGCCCCAGCAATGCCTTGGCAGTGAGAGCTGTCTCTGGGTGTTTTCTGCAGGCAACCAAGGCGCTGTACAGGATCCTTCAGCAGCCCACCTGCCAGCAGACGGTAACAGCGCTCTTCCCCCAGCTCTACATGGCACTGCTCCTGCAGATTTCCTTTGCGGCAGTGTCCATGCCCCGGGACATGAGTGCCTGCTGGAGGAAAGGCTGCCCACGGGAGCAGTCTTCTCCAGCCAGCCCCCTCAGGTGCTGCCTCGCCCTTCTCCTGTCTTTCCCCAGGGCCCTCAAGCAGGGCCGTGGCTCTGAGCGTGACTGGCCTTTGCTCCGCGTGCAGGTCTGCAGTGCAGGCGCTGAAAGCTCTGCTCCGCTCTGCTGGCTACGAGGAGCAGCTCGTCAGCATCGAGAAGAGGGGCGGCTGGCACCTGCTTCTCCAAGCGGAGACTCTCGCCAGCGGAATCAGTGTGCTGGCCAGGTGAGAGACCCTTTTGGCCCGCACTGCCTCCGCCTGGCTTTGCTGGGGACGCGGCACCCCGCACAAGGCCCTGCCTCGTGCCTGAGAGAGGCTGCCCAGGGCTCTTGGCTGCCGCCGCAGCGCTTGTGACTGAGGGATCAGGCGGGAAGCGGGAGCTCCTTGCTGCTTTGTGGCGCAGCTTTGACAGCTGTGGCTGGAGGAGGCAGCGTAGCGGGCTGTGGGAGACAAGGCAGAAGAGGCTGGGCTGCCTAGCTCCTTAGCAGGGGTGCTTGCTTTGCCCTGCCAGGCAGATGAGGACAAACCCGGTTCACGAGCGTTCCTGGATCTTCCACCGGGTGGAAAGGCTTCTCAGCCAAGGGGACCAACTGCAGGAACTGCCTGCCATGGCTGTCTTTGTTGAGGTAGGTGTGGTGGCAAGTAGTGGCGCTCCGCGATGCCTCTGAACGCTGCAGTCTCTTGGAGGCATGGCCGCGGGGTGGCCAATGGCCAATGGAGCCTGGCCAACCTGGCCTTGGCCCATTTGCTGCTGCGGCCAGGCTTGTCACCCCCGCCACCCCCCCAACATCCGTGCCTCCGTTGGGGCCACCTCTGGCTAGTCACTCGCTCCTGCAAGGCAGGAGAGCAGGGCCCAAGGGAACACGAGGGGGCCAGGCCAGCAAGAGCAAGCAAGGAATGTGTGCTGGGTGCCGTGAGGCTCGGGGCATGAGGGCGTCCCTGGGGGCCCTCCGCAACCACGGCCGCCTCCAGCACAGCCTTGCTCTGCGCCTGGTGCCCTGGCCGGCAGCTGCCGGTGGCAAGCAGGAGCTGCCCGGGCCGCACAGTGCTGCAGGCTCTGCCACTCTCTCCCTGCTGTGTGTCTTCCAGCTGCTGAGCTGCGAGGAGCTAAAAGCCAGCGACTGTTGCGTCCTCTACCTCCTCCAGAGGTATCTGAAGCGTCCCAGCACAGTGATGCGCTCGCTGGTGCTCAGAGGCCTCGTGACGCTGGCCGAGAGAGCGGAGCTGGTGAGCATGGGCATGAGCCAGCAGAAGGCATGCTGGCAGCCTGCGGCTGGGCAGCAGGCCGTGGGCAATGCAGTGCTTGGCCTTTGCTGGGAGTCAGGGGCGGTGCTGGTTGCTGCAAGGTGCCTGGCGCAGCCCTTTGTCAGCCCCCGCGGCCTTCAGGGCAGTGTGGCCGTGGGAGAAGAGCGGGCAGCGCAGGCAGCGAGGAGGAGCCTTTGCTGTCCTGGCCTGCTTGCCCGCCGCTGCTCTCACCCACCCTCCTCAGTGCACCAGCAACTCCTAGTGCCTGCCAGGAGGCTGCTGCAGCACTTCCTGTGCGCCCTGCAGGGAAGCAAGAGAGGAGGCCAGGGCTGAAGCAGCCGAGCAGGTGTGGCCGCCTGGGCTTTCCTTGCTTGCCCCTACAGCAAGGGAACGCTGTGCTTGCTACAGGCCGGGAAGATGCAGGGTCTGCTGCCAGAGGTGCTGGAGGTGGCGCAGGGGGCCGCCGCAGACGTCAGCAGGAAGGCCCTGGTCGTCTGCGGGAAGGTGCTGCGTCAGGCGGACAGGGCGGCGGTGGGCCCCATGGCTGTGCACCTGGCGCAGAAGCTCGTGCCGCTCTTTGAGGAAGTAAGGCTGGTGTGGGAGGCTGGGCTCAGGCCGTGGCCTGGGGGAGCTTGTGCCGCGGCTGGGTGGGTGGAGGTGGGGCTGGGATGGGAAGGCAGGTTGAGGCGCAAAGGCCTCCGAGAGCTGTGCGGAGCCTGGCCGCAGCCTCTTGTGCAAAGCGATGGCATTGCCTTCATGGGTGGCAGGGCCACTTTGCCCTGGCTGCAGACGTGGCCGCCGGCTCCGTGGTGCACAAGTGCAGTCCCCAGCAGCTCTCTTCACACGAGGCGCGCCACTGCTGTTGCTCCGGGTGGGCAGGCAGTAGGTGTTGCTGAGGTGCCACCCTCCTGCGTCCTGCCAGGAGTGCAGCCAGGTGCGCGAGCTCTCCATCTGCTGCTTCCAAGAGCTGATGGAGCTTGTGGAGGGCGAGAACAAGCAGCAGCTGAAGAAGGAAGTGCGTCGCTGCCTGCTCCCGCTCTTCTTCCGTGTGCACGACGAGAGCCAGAGCGTGGCCAAGGTAGAGATGTGAAAGGTCGGCAGGGAGGCGGGGAAGGGCATGCTGGCACGAGCTGGGTGGGCCTGCGCCTGAGGGCCAAGGGCTGCTGACAAGTGGGCTGCCTGAAGGTGTGTCACATGGGGCCCCAGCAGTCGGAGTCCGGGAGGACCAGCAAGAGCTCCCGTCCTTGCTTGCAGCAGGCCCGCCCCACGGCTTTCAGCCTGCCTCCATGCCCCTTCCTGCTCCGAAAGGTTGGGAGGGCTGGGGTCCCCTTGCAGCCCCGCTCCCTCTCTACAGCCCTCCCCTAGTCAGTGCAGCCCACAGCAAGAGTCCCTGCTGAGCCCGAGCTAAGAGCGCCTGAGGAGCTGGGCCCGGACGTTTCGCAGAGCTGCGCTACCTGCTCCAAGAGGGCTCAGCTGCAGGGTGTGGCCAGCGAGGCCGGGACACAGGACTCCCTAGGGACTTGCCAGCTGTCCGCACAGGTGTCCGAGGCCAGGCTTGGACGCGCAATCCCTGTCGAGCAGTGGTGCCGTCCAGAGAGGCCCCGATGTGTGGGCCAGGCCATGCCCCAGCTGCCTAAGGGCAGCTGCCTTCTGCTCAGCCTGGGAGCACAAGTCCTTCCGCCCAGCTCACCGTGCACTAGGCCAGTGAACTTGGTGGCTGCAGAGGGGCGCAGCACATGCAAGGCCTTGAGAGAGACTGCCCAGCACCGCCAGGCTGGCTCGGGAAGAGTCATGGAAAGGGAGATGCCGTCAGGGCAGGGGACTGGCGTGGCATGCGGGGCTCAAGGCTGTGGCCAGCTGGAGCCTGAGCAGAAAGGAGCGGTGACAGAGCAGCAGGGGAAGGCCAGCATGCTGCTGGGCAATTGCCCCAGGCCATGCTTCTGGCACTGGCCTGGCCTGGTGCCTCTGTCACTCCGTGCCCCACAGTCTCCTGGGCTGCTCGACAGCGGGAGCTAGCTGAGCTGGTGGCTGCTGCATGCCTCTGCGCTGGGCATGGAGCCCAACTGAGACTCTGCCCCCGCTGCTGCATCTTCCCACCACGGGCTAGGCAAGAGGCAGAGCGGAGCCAAGCGGAGGGGCACAGCAGACCTCGTCCCCAAGGCCACGGTGTCATCTGCCTGTCTCTGCTGCTGTGCAGGCCTCTTGGGAAGCCCTGGTGGTGGCTGCAGAGTGCCTGAAGTGGGACCAGCTCCGGGACTGCGCGCAGACAGAGCAGACCTGGAGGACGGGCGAGTGCTTGGTAAGGAGAGCCCCTCAGCACCGGGGCCCAGGCTCCACAAGGCCTGTCCCAACTCGCACAGCTGCCTGTGGGGTGGGCAGCTGTGCCTGTCCCGCCCTGCTCCAGCCCCAGGCCCACAACCCACACCTGTGTCCTGGATGCCTTTCCTCAAGCACCAGTGGGCTCTTCTGCAGGCCCCGCTGCCTGCTCGGACCTCCTGCCAGGAGGAGGTTGCGGAAGGAGAGCCTGGCCCAGCTGGGCCTTGGCAGCACACAGGGCTCTCAGCACTCCCAGGGCACGCTCTGCCTGCAGCTCTCGCCAAACCTCGGCCCCAGGCCAGGGCTGCTGCCTGACAGGTGCCAGTGTCCTGGTGTGGAAAGGAAGGGCAGGAGGGTGGTGGGAGGAGGGCTTGGCCCAGCCCTTTGCGGAAGGTCTGTGCCAAGCCGCGGGCTCGTGTGCTCTGTCCAGCTGGCGAGAGGCAGGAGGCAAGTGGAAGAATACCTGCGCCAGAGCATGCCCTACTTGGAGGACTCTCAGGCATCCTTGCGAGAGGTGGCCGTGAGGTTCATAGGTGAGGCGCGCCCGCCGCGCTCCCTCTCTTAGCAGCTTGGTCCCAGGCCTGGCAGCAAGGCCCGGGGCTGCCAGGGTCTGGACTGTGTGGTGCAGGGCATGGGCTTGCGGGAGCCGATGATGGGTTGAGGGGAGCCTTGCTCATTCCCACCGCAGCCCTGCCTCGGGCCCTGTGCTTTGTGGGGGAGGCTGAGGCCTGCCAAAGGGGAGGAGGGCACTGGAAGGGCTTGGATAAGCTGTGTCGTGCTGGGGAGGGTCAGCAGTGAAGGCTGGTGTGTGCCTAGGGCTGGCCGGGCGGCGCTTGAAGAGCCCAAGGGAGCAGAAGGTGCGGGAGATCTGCAACGGTGAGTAAGGGCAGCGCTGTGCTGGCCACAGTGGGTGGGGAGGGGGCCAGAGCATGGGCAGTGTGCTCCAGGGCCGTGCCCTGGCACAGGGAAACATTTCAAGGGCAGGGGCATTTGGGGGCATTGCTGAGCAGCAACTTCCAGCTGATGTGGTTGCCCCAGCTGCTCCTTGCTCCCGCTGGGAAGAGCTGGGCAGGGCTGGCGCGCTCTGCAGGCTATGGCTGGGGAGGGGGCGTTCTGTGCGGACAGGTGGGTTTGATGTGTGCTCTGTTGCTTTATGTGGCAGTCCTTCAGCCCTTGGAGAGCGACCTGCAGCCCGCAATCCGTTCCCTGGCCACTCAGACCATCCTCATCCTGAGAACTCCAAGGAAAGAGGCACCCTCCGCGTTCCACCTGCAAGCTCTGCGCTGCTGGCTCCGGAGAGCCCGGGACAGGTGGAGCCGTCCTCTGTGCGGAGGCTCTCCTTGAGCAGACCGAGCACGACAGTCCCAGTGCCACGCTGCCCTTGGCATGGGCACCAGCAAGGAGGCTGCGGAACAGGCTGGCTCATTCCAGGCATCTGCTGCAGTTCCGCCCTCAGGCACAGCCTGGCCCCACTCTTCTTTTACACCTGCAGCCCTCTGGGAAGCTTTCCGCAAAGAAGCAGCCGTGTTTCTGCAGCACGCGTGGATGTCTTTTTCTTTGGCAGGCAGAGGCCAAGCGGGAAAGCTGAGGCCCCGAAGGAATCGCACTGGCCCTGAGGGTGGCCTGACGTTCGCTCCTTCCCGCAGCCCGCGGCAGCCTGGAACGTACGGCCACACTGTGTCTTTGGCCCAAAGCACCAGGTGCCCCGCTGGAGCACCAAGGCCAGGCTTGTGCCAAACGCGCCCTCTGCCGAGACACCCCAGGGCAAGAAGAGGCACCCACTGCCTGCAAAGCTCGCATCAGGCATCTCTCTTTGTCCTGGTGTTCTGCTGTGGCCGGCCACCTTGTGCACACGCGGGGCTTGGGCATTTTTGCCCGGGAGGCAGGGGACGAGAGCCGCTGTGGAGAAAGGGAAGAGCTGTGCCAGCGTGCCCTGCACCCGCTGCGCTGGGCTGCTGGCTGCAGGCTCGGTGCCCCTGGGGGCTTGGGTGGCTCTGGCCTGCTCTGCAGCTGTGCCGCGGGGCTGCCGCTGCTGCGGGGAGTGTGCTGAGCTGCTTTCAAGGCAGGAGCGATGTCCCCCCCTTTCCCCTTTCCCCCTCTGCACCAACCTGACCAGGGTGCAGCTTCCCACGCAAGGCGAGTGGAGCCCTGCACGCAGCCCAAGTCTGAACACGTGCACACCTGGGAGCACGCAGGCCTGACCCAGAGAGGGAGGGAGCAGGCCCCTGCTGGCCTCTCGGGGCAGGTGGGTGAGCCAGACCTCGAGCTGACCAGCAGTTTCCAGGCTTGTGACGCCACGTGCCCCGAGGGAAGCCGTCTGCGTTGGGGCTACTCTCTGAATTGCCACTCCAGGTCGGTCTCTCTCTCTCTCCTCGGCCAGCCTGGGCTCTCAGTCTCTCAGTGCACAAACCAGAACGGCACGCTGAGAGTGCCAGGGGTCGTCGCTGTAGAGCAGCAGCACGGCACTGGCAGGCAGCGGCAGACTGCATCTCAGTTGCCTGCTTTTGCCATGCCTCGTGG
Organism: Struthio camelus; assembly: GCF_040807025.1. Taxonomy (NCBI): domain Eukaryota; kingdom Metazoa; phylum Chordata; class Aves; order Struthioniformes; family Struthionidae; genus Struthio; species Struthio camelus. Next base: position 6,834,011 of record NC_090982.1, on the reverse strand, counting down.
CCCTTTGCTCTCGCTGCTGAAACAAGGCAGTCCCATTGCCACCTCGCTTTCTTGGTTGCTGCCTTTCCCGTCTTGTCCCATGTAGTGCTCGCTGACCTGGCTGAAGGCACAGAGTGCACTCTCGGCAAGTTTGCTGCTGATGCTAAAGTGGGGGGAGCGGCTGAGAGCCCAGAAGGCTGTGCTGGCCTTGAGAGGGGCGCGGAGAGGCTGGCCAGTTGGGTGGAGAGGAACCTGCTGAAGTTCACCAAAGGCAAGGGCAGGGTCCTGCACCTAGGGAGGAAGAAGCCCATGGAGCAGGAGAGGCTGGGGGTTGCCCTGCTGCAAAGCAGCTCTGCAGCGCAGCACCTGGGTGTGCTGGTGGACAACAAGTGAAGCAGGAGGCAGCAAGGGGCCCTTGTGGCCAAGGCGGCGCATGGGATCGTGGGGTGCATTAGGCAGAGTGTTGCCAGCAGGTGGAGGGAGGGGCTCCTCCCCTGCGCTCAGCCCTGGGCAGGCCTCCTCTGAGAGGAGTAGTGTCCCCCATTGTGGGCTCGCCAGGACAAGAGACGTGGCCCTACTGGAGAGAGTCCAGCGGAGGGCTACGAAGGTGACGAGGGGACTGGAGCATGTCTCCTGTGAAGCAAGGCTGAGAGAGCTGGGCCTGTTTATGCTGGAGAAGAGAAGACTGAGAGGCGGTCTGACCAACGTGTCCAAGTATCTGAAGGGAGGCTGTGCAGAGGATGGGGCCAGACTCTTGTCCGTGGTGGCCAGCGACAGGACAAGAGGCAACAGACACAAAGTGGAACACGGGAAGTTCCGTCTGAACCTGAGGGAAAACGTGTTGACCGTGAGGGTGAGAGAGCAGTGGCACGGGTTGCCCAGAGAGGTAGTGGAGTCTCCTTTGCTGGAGAGATTCAAAACCCGGCCGGACGTGGTCGTGGGCAATGTGCTGAGGATGAGCCGGCTTGAGCAGGGGGGGTTGGACTAGGTGATCTCCAGAGGTCCCTTCCAACCTCCACCCTTGTGTGATTCTGTGTTCTGTGATTTCTGTGATTCTGGGCGCTTGCACGTGGGCCATGTGTCCGAGGCCTTTGCAGCAACTGGCAGCCACAGCTGCGCCCACCAGCAGGTCCTGGAGGGGTTGTGCTGGGCAGACAAGAGCAGCTGCACCAGCCCGGGACCTCGCAAGGACCAGCAGGCTGCCCAAGCCTCCAAGGCTGCCATCTCCTCAGCAGCAAGCTGCTCCCACACAGCACACGCACGTTGCCAAGGTGCCAAGTGCAGCCTGCATTCCCTCCGGTGCGGGCAGAGGTTCAAGAACTGCTGTGCGGAGCAGAGGGAGGCTTGGCCGTGGCTTTGTCCGGCTCGGACCCACCCCCAGAGGTTTACTGCTTCTGCAAGACAGGCGTGCCAGGAAAGGGCCAGGAGGCTGAGGGGGGGGGCTTGGACTTCTGCTTTGCTCCCCGTAGATGGGAGGAGATGTTGGCAGGGGGGCTGCGGGGCAAAGTGCCGGGCCGGGCCGCAGCGGGGCCTTGGTGCCCCACCCGCCTCTGTGACACGGCCGCGGCCCTGGGGGCGCCGTGGCGGCCGGGGCCCCGGCCCCGCAGTCTCCAGGAGGACAGGGACGGCCCCGGCTGGCAGCGGGCCCAGCTGCTGGAGAAGCAGCCGGAGCGCAGCCCCGGCGTCCCCGGAGGCGGCCAGGCCCTCGGCGGGGCCCACGTCTTGGCGCGCAGGCTCCCCGTCCGCCAGGCAGGCAAGAGAGACGCGGCTGGGGCTCGGCAGCTCCGCGGGGCCCTGGCGGGCCCTCGGCCGCGGCGGGCTGGCCCAGGGGCTGCCGCCCGGCACAGCTGGGGCCGGCGCCCGGCCCCGCCGCTGCCCGGCGGCCCGCCAGCCCCAGCGCCAGCACCCGCCAGGGACCCTGCCCGGCAGGAGGCCCCCGCCTTGCCCCGCGCTGCTGGGCCCGCTCCCTCGGCCTCGCAGCCTCGGCCTGCGGGCAGCGCACGCCCAGGGCCCAGGCCTGAGCGCGCCTTCCCCCCGGGCCCAGCCCCCAGCGCCTCTCCTCCTTCCCGCAGCATGGCCGACGCAGCCGCCGGCTGCCCCGCGGCGCTCTGGCAGCAGCCTCTCGGCCCGGGCAGCCCCTCGCTGGCCGGCCAGCAGCAGCAGGCGCAGCACAGCGCTGCCCAGCCGAGCAGCTCTGCGCCAGAGCCCTGCCCGCTCGGCCCATCGCGGCACCCAGGTGAGTGAGCCGGCCCGGCTGCGCTGGCCAGGCCGAGCGGCGCCGAGCCTCTCGCCGCCGCCTCTGCCACGGCCCCGGCTCTCCGGCCGCCTGCCTCCGCCGCCCCTGGCAGCAGGCCTCTGCCCGCGCGCAGCCTCCTCTCCTCTCCTCTCGCCGGCCTCCACCTACAGCTCTGCCTCCTCTCTGCCTTTCCTCCACCCAGGCTCTTCTGCCTGCCGCCACCTGCACCGGCCAGCAGAGCAGAAGGAAGCTCTGCAGACCACGCACTCACTGAAGGTACCGACAGCACTGCCCTCTGCTCCGTGCCTCCACCTCTCGCCTCTCGCCTCTCGCCTCTCGCCTCCTGCCGTGCTCGCCCGTGCCACCCACAGGGCTGCTGTGCGAGCAGAGCTGCTCCCCTCCAGCCACCCCACCCCATCCTGGCATCACCGCCCGTGCCTTTCCCACCCTCCGCCTCCCTTCCCCTTCCTTTGGCCTGCGCCACGTGCAGCAGCTCTGCAGCTCTCAGGCCTCCCCCCGGCCGCTGCACTGCAACGGCTGCCCTCCCCAGGCCGCACAAACTCCACTCGCTGGCCTGTGCCTGGGAGCCACCCCAACAGCACTGCCACAACCCTGCCTTCTCCTTGCAGACCCCGAGTGCTCTGGACGACCTGCTGCAGAGGCTGGTGCTTGATCCTCTCCCCTCCGGCCTCCTGGAGCTGCAGAGCATCTTGCAGGTCTGCCTTTTACAAGGGGAAAGCCCTGGAGGGGCCCCCTGCCCCTCCTGGGCAACATCCTCTCCTGCCCCCAAACCTTCTCCTTGCCCCAAAGCCCTGCGAGGACTTTGACCCTTCTTCCTGAGCCCCCCCCGGCCCCCACACCTGGCCCCTGGCCCCGGCACTGTCCTCTCAGGGCCTCCCCCTCGCTCCAGCTTTCCTCCCCACCGCTCAGCAAGGCACACTCTAACGGGGACCTGCGCAGCCTGCAAGGGCAGCCCGGCCCTGAAACTCTCTTCCTCTACAGCCTTCCCCATGGGCTGTAGCACAGCTTTGCCACTGCAAGCCCCTAGCGAGCTTTCTGCCCCAAAGTCCGCTCGCTGCTCCTGCAGAGGGGTCTGAAGGCCCCTGGGGCATTCTGCAGTGACAGTGGCCTCTGGCTCCCTGCCTGGAGCCAGCCGCAGCCGCTCCGTCTGAGGGATTGGAGAGCGAGGCTGGGGGGGCCTCGAGGGGCAGGAAGGCCCTTAGGAGATGTGCGCCCCTTGCCAGGAGGCCTTGGCGGGCATCCTAGCTCAACGCTGCCAGAGCCTTAGCAGAGCTGCGGCTCCTGGAGCAGCTGTCGGGTCCCAGGGCAGAGCGCTGCTTTTCTTCTCCCAGGTCCTGCTGCCCTTCACAGAGTCCCCGAGAGCAGCAGAGCGCGAGAGGGCGTTGAGGGCCATTGCCCGGCTGAGCAAGTCCCTCGTCAGCTCTTCCTCGCTGCAGGTAAGGAGCCTCAGGTGCAGGCAAGCCCCCGGCACCCACCGCGCCACACCTTGCCCGTCTCCCAGGTCCGGGCTCCCTCAGGGGCAAGCCTGGACACAGGGTAGGGCACTCAGCACGGCTCTGTCGCCAAGAGACCGTCCTTGCCCTGTCTCGGTAGGCTTCTGTCTTGAGGCCCCCTGCTCTCCGCAGCCGCCAGGCCTGCCCTGGCAGCATGATGTGAGCCCGCGCCTGGCGGCCCTTGCTGCCTTGGCTGCTGCCCAGCCGCTGCGGGGCTCAGGGCCTGCAGGGCCCTCTGGCCCGTCCCCTTGCCTGCTGCCCCCTCCCCACGCACTGCCACGGCCCCAGCCCAGCAGCCCCCACTTACAGGCTGCTGCCGCACAGGCGCTTCCTTCCCGTGCCATGGGGTGCAGGGCAGGGGAGCTGCAGGTTGAGGCAGAGCCTCCCGGAAGGACAGGCCAGGAGAGGAGGCTGGGGGAGGTGGTGTGGCTGCAGAGATGGGCAGTGCAGCCTGAGGAGGAAGAGGCACTCCCCGGGTCCCGGGAGGGGAGAGCGGCGGCAGTGAGGGAGCGGGATGGAGGCAGGACCGAGGGCTGCATGCCCGTTTAGGCACCTAAGTGCCACATGCTCAAAGTGACAAGAACTGGCAAGGCAGCCCGTGCCTGCAGAGCAGGCAAAGGCGGCAGGGAGAGCAGGGCAGGAGGCAGAAGGAGCACAGGGGATGCTGCGTGGCATGCTGCCCCTCCTGGGGCCAGCTGTGCCATTTATGCATGCGGCTGGCGCTAAGTCAGCTTCGCTGCAGCCTTTGCAGGGAGGCAGCCTCGTCGTCCCCTTGCCGTGGCTGCTGTGCAGGGTCAGGGGCTGCTCAGGCAGAGGCCAGGTTGCCCCTTGGCGGGGCAGAAGAGCTTGCAGTAGGCAGAGCAGGCTGGCCTGGGCCAGCCCCTGCCACAGCCTTTGCATGCGGGCTGCGAGCAGGGTCTGGCCCCAGCTGCCTCACCTTAGCCCTGCTGCCACCACTTCCTGCCTCCGCCAGCTCTGCGACCCCTGCCAAGGAGTCAGTGACGACCCTGCCCTCTTGGCAACGGAGGACTTCCGCATCCTGGGCAAGCTGGTGGGGCATCTCCTGCTGTGCTACACTGTCCAGGAGCAGGGCATCCGCTGGAGGGCTGCGGACGCTCTCCACCTCCTCTACACGTTTGCCCGGCAGCGCAAGAGTAAGAGAAAGCGCGGTGCTTTGCCTCCTTGCAGGCACACACGGCTGTCCAGGCCCTTCCTCGCCTCCCTGGGCCTCATCCTCTCGCTGCTCGCTCACTCCCACCTTCAAGCCTTTTGCAGCCGCTGGGCAAGCCTGCTGCCAAAGGTGCTCTGGCCTACTCACTGCTCTCTGTGTTCCCTCCTGTCTAGGCAGGAAGGTGCCAGAAGATAAGCCAGAGCAGGCCCAGCTCCCAAGGCAGAGGGAAGCTGAGCACATGGGCTTCTGGCTTGCTTTCACCACCAGCCCCAGCCAGCTGACCACGGTAAGGAGCTCCTGCCTTGCCGCCACTCTTGTCCGTGCCATCAGCAGCAGAGCGGGGGGAGCAAACGGGTTTGGCCTCAGCGGGGCTCCAGTGGCCTCCCTCTGCCTGGGGAGAGGCTTCCCCCTGGCGCTGAGCCAGCAAGATCTGAAGGCTGCGCTCCAGGGTCAGCGCAGCCGCTCCAGCCCGCCTGCACACCAGGCAGCTCGGGCTCTGTCTAGCGCCACTGCCCTGGGGCCCTCTTCCCAACTCTGCGGCCTGCTCTTGAGAGCCCTCTTCCGTCCCATCCTCCACAGGACACTCTCTGCAGCCCCTGCTTCCAGCTTTGCAGCCAGCTGCCCGCACTGGCCCTGCTCCACAGCTGCTCTCACTGCTGAGCTCCGCAGCGCCGCCAGGGCGCTCCGTGTGACACGTCTTCCCTGCCCTCCTTCCTCCCACAGATGTTTGGGCCATACCTCGAGCCCTCGGAGAGGACAGACATCATCCTCACAGCCATTGAGGCCCTGAGAGACGGCAGCACGCACGACATGCAGGCGGCTAGCAGCGTGCTGGATGTGCTCCTCATGGAGCCTGCCTCCTGGCTGAAGAAGGTAAGCAGCCCGCGGCTGGACTGCCCTGCACCTTCCTCCCAGCTCCCTTGCTGCCAAAGCAGCTGTGGCGGGCACCCAGCGCCCCTTGAAGCCAGCAAAGGGTGATGGGAAGGGAAGGAGCAGTTCTCAGGGGCGGTGCAGGAAACGGCTGCCCTCCTTCTCACCCGTGTGCCCTCCAGGTGCCCGAGGTCGTCAGGTGCATCTATGCAAACCTGACGTGCATCAGCACGGGGGAAGGCCGGCGCAGCGTGGACTTGCTGCTTCTCCTGCTTACCCACGTGTACCCCAGCGAGGTGGTCGTCAGCCTGCTCAACTGCTGCCCGCCATGTGACAGGTACAGGCGCCAAGAGCCTTGAGGGCTGGTAGCATGTGGGCAGGCTGCCCAAAGACTCTCTGCTTGCCGCACCCAAGGACAACTGCAGGCTATCCCCAAAGGGCAGGGCTGCCCATGCCCTTTCCAGCCCGGGGCCATCTGCCCCAGGCGCGCAGCAGCCAGAGCTGAGCAAGTCAGCCGCAGAGCCCAGGCGCCGGGCCCCCGGCTGCCCCAGCGGGAACCTCCGCTCCGCTGTCTGCTGCTTGCCCAGGCTGGGCCCAGCGGGCACTCCAAGCGAGGGGGCAGTGGGCAGGCCGGCAGCCTGCAGCCTGCGTGCCCTAGGGCTTGCTCGGGCCACGCAGCTGTGGCCGAGGCAGCCCTGCTGACTGGGCGCTCGGGGCCTGCAGCATCGCCAGCGCCATGTGGGAGGTGATGGTGTGCCTGCCCAGCACTTTGGACAAGGTGTTGAGGAAGCTGCTCAGCATCTTGGAGGACCGAGTGCTGCTCAAGGGGCTCAGAGCTCTCACAGAGGACACCTGCTTCCTGCCCGTGGCTGTGAGTTACTACCGCGTGCACCAGGCCTCTCTGGCCCTCAGGGCTGGGCTAGCGTCTGCAGCGAAGAAGGCATGGCTCTTCTTCCCCCGCCTCCCCACCCCTGCCCCCAAGCGGTGACCTTTCCCGGGGCATGTGGAGTCAGCCCTTTAGGGTCAGCAGCAGGCCTCCGCTGCGCCGGCCCCGCAGGGCTGCCAAGAGCTGCTTGGGCCCCAGTGTGCACTGGCGTGCAGCCGTCCTTTGCCCGCACAGCTCTCTCTTTTCCCCCGACCCTGCATCCCCCTGCTGCGCTCTGCAGACTGGCAACGCAGAGCAGGGCTAGGGACGGGGGCAGGGGCGGCACTGGGACTGGGACTGGGACTGGGACTGGGACTGGGACTGGGCCAGGGGCAGTGTCTGGGCCAGGGGCTGGAGCCACTGTACAGCCTGAGCAGGCTACCGAGCCTCAGACCAGGAGCCCAGGCTGCTGTGCAGGACACATAAGGCATGCCACGCTGACCCCGGAGGGCTCGTCGTGCCCGTCTTAGAAGTGGGAGCGCAGCCCAGAGGGCTGCCGCTGCCGTGGCCGTGGCCGTGGCCGTGGCCATGGCCGTGGCCATGGCCTGGCAGCCAGGCTGCAGTCTCCAGCTGTGTCTGCTGCACGCTAGGCCAGTGCCTGAGCCTCATCCCTCGCATACGCCAAGGGCTTTGGCACTGCCCCAGCAATGCCTTGGCAGTGAGAGCTGTCTCTGGGTGTTTTCTGCAGGCAACCAAGGCACTGTACAGGATCCTTCAGCAGCCCACCTGCCAGCAGACGGTAACAGCGCTCTTCCCCCAGCTCTACATGGCACTGCTCCTGCAGATTTCCTTTGCGGCAGTGTCCATGCCCCAGGACATGAGTGCCTGCTGGAGGAAAGGCTGCCCACGGGAGCAGTCTTCTCCAGCCAGCCCCCTCAGGTGCTGCCTCGCCCTTCTCCTGTCTTTCCCCAGGGCCCTCAAGCAGGGCCGTGGCTCTGAGCGTGACTGGCCTTTGCTCCGCGTGCAGGTCTGCAGTGCAGGCGCTGAAAGCTCTGCTCCGCTCTGCTGGCTACGAGGAGCAGCTCGTCAGCATCGAGAAGAGGGGCGGCTGGCACCTGCTTCTCCAAGCGGAGACTCTCGCCAGCGGAATCAGTGTGCTGGCCAGGTGAGAGACCCTTTTGGCCCGCACTGCCTCCGCCTGGCTTTGCTGGGGACGCGGCACCCCGCACAAGGCCCTGCCTCGTGCCTGAGAGAGGCTGCCCAGGGCTCTTGGCTGCCGCCGCAGCGCTTGTGACTGAGGGATCAGGCGGGAAGCGGGAGCTCCTTGCTGCTTTGTGGCGCAGCTTTGACAGCTGTGGCTGGAGGAGGCAGCGTAGCGGGCTGTGGGAGAGAAGGCAGAAGAGGCTGGGCTGCCTAGCTCCTTAGCAGGGGTGCTTGCTTTGCCCTGCCAGGCAGATGAGGACAAACCCGGTTCACGAGCGTTCCTGGATCTTCCACCGGGTGGAAAGGCTTCTCAGCCAAGGGGACCAACTGCAGGAACTGCCTGCCATGGCTGTCTTTGTTGAGGTAGGTGTGGTGGCAAGTAGTGGCGCTCCGCGATGCCTCTGAACGCTGCAGTCTCTTGGAGGCATGGCCGCGGGGTGGCCAATGGCCAATGGAGCCTGGCCAACCTGGCCTTGGCCCATTTGCTGCTGCGGCCAGGCTTGTCACCCCCGCCACCCCCCCAACATCCGTGCCTCCGTTGGGGCCACCTCTGGCTAGTCACTCGCTCCTGCAAGGCAGGAGAGCAGGGCCCAAGGGAACACGAGGGGGCCAGGCCAGCAAGAGCAAGCAAGGAATGTGTGCTGGGTGCCGTGAGGCTCGGGGCATGAGGGCGTCCCTGGGGGCCCTCCGCAACCACGGCCGCCTCCAGCACAGCCTTGCTCTGCGCCTGGTGCCCTGGCCGGCAGCTGCCGGTGGCAAGCAGGAGCTGCCCGGGCCGCGCAGTGCTGCAGGCTCTGCCACTCTCTCCCTGCTGTGTGTCTTCCAGCTGCTGAGCTGCGAGGAGCTAAAAGCCAGCGACTGTTGCGTCCTCTACCTCCTCCAGAGGTATCTGAAGCGTCCCAGCACAGTGATGCGCTCGCTGGTGCTCAGAGGCCTCGTGACGCTGGCCGAGAGAGCGGAGCTGGTGAGCATGGGCATGAGCCAGCAGAAGGCATGCTGGCAGCCTGCGGCTGGGCAGCAGGCCGTGGGCAATGCAGTGCTTGGCCTTTGCTGGGAGTCAGGGGCGGTGCTGGTTGCTGCAAGGTGCCTGGTGCAGCCCTTTGTCAGCCCCCGCAGCCTTCAGGGCAGTGTGGCCGTGGGAGAAGAGCGGGCAGCGCAGGCAGCGAGGAGGAGCCTTTGCTGTCCTGGCCTGCTTGCCCGCCGCTGCTCTCGCCCACCCTCCTCAGTGCACCAGCAACTCCTAGTGCCTGCCAGGAGGCTGCTGCAGCACTTCCTGTGCGCCCTGCAGGGAAGCAAGAGAGGAGGCCAGGGCTGAAGCAGCCGAGCAGGTGTGGCCACCTGGGCTTTCCTGGCTTGCCCCTACAGCAAGGAAACGCTGTGCTTGCTACAGGCCGGGAAGATGCAGGGTCTGCTGCCAGAGGTGCTGGAGGTGGCGCAGGGGGCCGCCGCAGACGTCAGCAGGAAGGCCCTGGTCGTCTGCGGGAAGGTGCTGCGTCAGGCGGACAGGGCGGCGGTGGGCCCCATGGCTGTGCACCTGGCGCAGAAGCTCGTGCCGCTCTTTGAGGAAGTAAGGCTGGTGTGGGAGGCTGGGCTCAGGCCGTGGCCTGGGGGAGCTTGTGCCGCGGCTGGGTGGGTGGAGGTGGGGCTGGGATGGGAAGGCAGGTTGAGGCGCAAAGGCCTCCGAGAGCTGTGCGGAGCCTGGCCGCAGCCTCTTGTGCAAACCGATGGCATTGCCTTCATGGGTGGCAGGGCCACTTTGCCCTGGCTGCAGACGTGGCCGCCGGCTCCGTGGTGCACAAGTGCAGTCCCCAGCAGCTCTCTTCACACGAGGCGCGCCACTGCTGTTGCTCCGGGTGGGCAGGCAGTAGGTGTTGCTGAGGTGCCACCCTCCTGCGTCCTGCCAGGAGTGCAGCCAGGTGCGCGAGCTCTCCATCTGCTGCTTCCAAGAGCTGATGGAGCTTGTGGAGGGCGAGAACAAGCAGCAGCTGAAGAAGGAAGTGCGTCGCTGCCTGCTCCCGCTCTTCTTCCGTGTGCACGACGAGAGCCAAAGCGTGGCCAAGGTAGAGATGTGAAAGGTCGGCAGGGAGGCGGGGAAGGGCATGCTGGCACGAGCTGGGTGGGCCTGCGCCTGAGGGCCAAGGGCTGCTGACAAGTGGGCTGCCTGAAGGTGTGTCACATGGGGCCCCAGCAGTCGGAGTCCGGGAGGACCAGCAAGAGCTCCCGTCCTTGCTTGCAGCAGGCCCGCCCCACGGCTTTCAGCCTGCCTCCATGCCCCTTCCTGCTCCGAAAGGTTGGGAGGGCTGGGGTCCCCTTGCAGCCCCGCTCCCTCTCTACAGCCCTCCCCTAGTCAGTGCAGCCCACAGCAAGAGTCCCTGCTGAGCCCGAGCTAAGAGCGCCTGAGGAGCTGGGCCCGGACGTTTCGCAGAGCTGCGCTACCTGCTCCAAGAGGGCTCAGCTGCAGGGTGTGGCCAGCGAGGCCGGGACACAGGACTCCCTAGGGACTTGCCAGCTGTCCGCACAGGTGTCCGAGGCCAGGCTTGGACGCGCAATCCCAGTCGAGCAGTGGTGCCGTCCAGAGAGGCCCCGATGTGTGGGCCAGGCCATGCCCCAGCTGCCTAAGGGCAGCTGCCTTCTGCTCAGCCTGGGAGCACAAGTCCTTCCGCCCAGCTCACCGTGCACTAGGCCAGTGAACTTGGTGGCTGCAGAGGGGCGCAGCACATGCAAGGCCTTGAGAGAGACTGCCCAGCACCGCCAGGCTGGCTCGGGAAGAGTCATGGAAAGGGAGATGCCGTCAGGGCAGGGGACTGGCGTGGCATGCGGGGCTCAAGGCTGTGGCCAGCTGGAGCCTGAGCAGAAAGGAGCGGTGACAGAGCAGCAGGGGAAGGCCAGCATGCTGCTGGGCAATTGCCCCAGGCCATGCTTCTGGCACTGGCCTGGCCTGGTGCCTCTGTCACTCCGTGCCCCACAGTCTCCTGGGCTGCTCGACAGCGGGAGCTAGCTGAGCTGGTGGCTGCTGCATGCCTCTGCGCTGGGCATGGAGCCCAACTGAGACTCTGCCCCCGCTGCTGCATCTTCCCACCACGGGCTAGGCAAGGGGCAGAGCGGAGCCAAGCGGAGGGGCACAGCAGACCTCGTCCCCAAGGCCACGGTGTCATCTGCCTGTCTCTGCTGCTGTGCAGGCCTCTTGGGAAGCCCTGGTGGTGGCTGCAGAGTGCCTGAAGTGGGACCAGCTCCGGGACTGCGCGCAGACAGAGCAGACCTGGAGGACGGGCGAGTGCTTGGTAAGGAGAGCCCCTCAGCCCCGGGGCCCAGGCTCCACAAGGCCTGTCCCAACTCGCACAGCTGCCTGTGGGGTGGGCAGCTGTGCCTGTCCCGCCCTGCTCCAGCCCCAGGCCCACAACCCACACCTGTGTCCTGGATGCCTTTCCTCAAGCACCAGTGGGCTCTTCTGCAGGCCCCGCTGCCCGCTCGGACCTCCTGCCAGGAGGAGGTTGCGGAAGGAGAGCCTGGCCCAGCTGGGCCTTGGCAGCACACAGGGCTCTCAGCACTCCCAGGGCACGCTCTGCCTGCAGCTCTCGCCAAACCTCGGCCCCAGGCCAGGGCTGCTGCCTGACAGGTGCCAGTGTCCTGGTGTGGAAAGGAAGGGCAGGAGGGTGGTGGGAGGAGGGCTTGGCCCAGCCCTTTGCGGAAGGTCTGTGCCAAGCCGCGGGCTCGTGTGCTCTGTCCAGCTGGCGAGAGGCAGGAGGCAAGTGGAAGAATACCTGCGCCAGAGCATGCCCTACTTGGAGGACTCTCAGGCATCCTTGCGAGAGGTGGCCGTGAGGTTCATAGGTGAGGCGCACGCGCCGCGCTCCCTCTCTTAGCAGCTTGGTCCCAGGCCTGGCAGCAAGGCCCGGGGCTGCCAGGGTCTGGACTGTGTGGTGCAGGGCATGGGCTTGTGGGAGCCGATGATGGGTTGAGGGGAGCCTTGCTCATTCCCACCGCAGCCCTGCCTCGGGCCCTGTGCTTTGTGGGGGAGGCTGAGGCCTGCCAAAGGGGAGGAGGGCACTGGAAGGGCTTGGATAAGCTGTGTCGTGCTGGGGAGGGTCAGCAGTGAAGGCTGGTGTGTGCCTAGGGCTGGCTGGGCGGCGCTTGAAGAGCCCAAGGGAGCAGAAGGTGCGGGAGATCTGCAACGGTGAGTAAGGGCAGCGCTGTGCTGGCCACAGTGGGTGGGGAGGGGGCCAGAGCATGGGCAGTGTGCTCCAGGGCCGTGCCCTGGCACAGGGAAACATTTCAAGGGCAGGGCCATTTGGGGGCATTGCTGAGCAGCAACTTCCAGCTGATGTGGTTGCCCCAGCTGCTCCTTGCTCCCACTGGGAAGAGCTGGGCAGGGCTGGCGCGCTCTGCAGGCTATGCCTGGGGAGGGGGCGTTCTGTGCGGACAGGTGGGTTTGATGTGTGCTCTGTTGCTTTATGTGGCAGTCCTTCAGCCCTTGGAGAGCGACCTGCAGCCCGCAATCCGTTCCCTGGCCACTCAGACCATCCTCATCCTGAGAACTCCAAGGAAAGAGGCACCCTCCGCGTTCCACCTGCAAGCTCTGCGCTGCTGGCTCCGGAGAGCCCGGGACAGGTGGAGCCGTCCTCTGTGCGGAGGCTCTCCTTGAGCAGACCGAGCACGACAGTCCCAGTGCCACGCTGCCCTTGGCATGGGCACCAGCAAGGAGGCTGCGGAACAGGCTGGCTCATTCCAGGCGTCTGCTGCAGTTCCGCCCTCAGGCACAGCCTGGCCCCACTCTTCTTTTACACCTGCAGCCCTCTGGGAAGCTTTCCGCAAAGAAGCAGCCGTGTTTCTGCAGCACGCGTGGATGTCTTTTTCTTTGGCAGGCAGAGGCCAAGCGGGAAAGCTGAGGCCCCGAAGGAATCGCACTGGCCCTGAGGGTGGCCTGACGTTCGCTCCTTCCCGCAGCCCGCGGCAGCCTGGAACGTACGGCCACACTGTGTCTTTGGCCCAAAGCACCAGGTGCCCCGCTGGAGCACCAAGGCCAGGCTTGTGCCAAACGCGCCCTCTGCCGAGACACCCCAGGGCAAGAAGAGGCACCCACTGCCTGCAAAGCTCGCATCAGGCATCTCTCTTTGTCCTGGTGTTCTGCTGTGGCCGGCCACCTTGTGCACACGCGGGGCTTGGGCATTTTTGCCCGGGAGGCAGGGGACGAGAGCCGCTGTGGAGAAAGGGAAGAGCTGTGCCAGCGTGCCCTGCAGCCGCTGCGCTGGGCTGCTGGCTGCAGGCTCGGTGCCCCTGGGGGCTTGGGTGGCTCTGGCCTGCTCTGCAGCTGTGCCGCGGGGCTGCCGCTGCTGCGGGGAGTGTGCTGAGCTGCTTTCAAGGCAGGAGCGATGTCCCCCCCTTTCCCCTTTCCCCCTCTGCACCAACCTGACCAGGGTGCAGCTTCCCACGCAAGGCGAGTGGAGCCCTGCACGCAGCCCAAGTCTGAACACGTGCACACCTGGGAGCACGCAGGCCTGACCCAGAGAGGGAGGGAGCAGGCCCCTGCTGGCCTCTCGGGGCAGGTGGGTGAGCCAGACCTCGAGCTGACCAGCAGTTTCCAGGCTTGTGACGCCACGTGCCCCGAGGGAAGCCGTCTGTGTTGGGGCTACTCTCTGAATTGCCACTCCAGGTCGGTCTCTCTCTCTCTCCTCGGCCAGCCTGGGCTCTCAGTCTCTCAGTGCACAAACCAGAACGGCACGCTGAGAGTGCCAGGGGTCGTCGCTGTAGAGCAGCAGCACGGCACTGGCAGGCAGCGGCAGACTGCATCTCAGTTGCCTGCTTTTGCCATGCCTCGTGGCCCTTTGCTCTCGCTGCTGAAACAAGGCAGTCCCATTGCCACCTCGCTTTCTTGGTTGCTGCCTTTCCCGTCTTGTCCCATGTAGTGCTCGCTGACCTGGCTGAAGGCACAGAGTGCACTCTCGGCAAGTTTGCTGCTGATGCTAAAGTGGGGGGAGCGGCTGAGAGCCCAGAAGGCTGTGCTGGCCTTGAGAGGGGCGCGGAGAGGCTGGCCAGTTGGGTGGAGAGGAACCTGCTGAAGTTCACCAAAGGCAAGGGCAGGGTCCTGCACCTAGGGAGGAAGAAGCCCATGGAGCAGGAGAGGCTGGGGGTTGCCCTGCTGCAAAGCAGCTCTGCAGCGCAGCACCTGGGTGTGCTGGTGGACAACAAGTGAAGCAGGAGGCAGCAAGGGGCCCTTGTGGCCAAGGCGGCGCATGGGATCGTGGGGTGCATTAGGCAGAGTGTTGCCAGCAGGTGGAGGGAGGGGCTCCTCCCCTGCGCTCAGCCCTGGGCAGGCCTCCTCTGAGAGGAGTAGTGTCCCCCATTGTGGGCTCGCCAGGACAAGAGACGTGTCCCTACTGGAGAGAGTCCAGCGGAGGGCTACGAAGGTGACGAGGGGACTGGAGCATGTCTCCTGTGAAGCAAGGCTGAGAGAGCTGGGCCTGTTTATGCTGGAGAAGAGAAGACTGAGAGGCGGTCTGACCAACGTGTCCAAGTATCTGAAGGGAGGCTGTGCAGAGGATGGGGCCAGACTCTTGTCCGTGGTGGCCAGCGACAGGACAAGAGGCAACAGACACAAAGTGGAACACGGGAAGTTCCGTCTGAACCTGAGGGAAAACGTGTTGACCGTGAGGGTGAGAGAGCAGTGGCACGGGTTGCCCAGAGAGGTAGTGGAGTCTCCTTTGCTGGAGAGATTCAAAACCCGGCCGGACGTGGTCGTGGGCAATGTGCTGAGGATGAGCCGGCTTGAGCAGGGGGGGTTGGACTAGGTGATCTCCAGAGGTCCCTTCCAACCTCCACCCTTGTGTGATTCTGTGTTCTGTGATTTCTGTGATTCTGGGCGCTTGCACGTGGGCCATGTGTCCGAGGCCTTTGCAGCAACTGGCAGCCACAGCTGCGCCCACCAGCAGGTCCTGGAGGGGTTGTGCTGGGCAGACAAGAGCAGCTGCACCAGCCCGGGACCTCGCAAGGACCAGCAGGCTGCCCAAGCCTCCAAGGCTGCCATCTCCTCAGCAGCAAGCTGCTCCCACACAGCACATGCACGTTGCCAAGGTGCCAAGTGCAGCCTGCATTCCCTCCGGTGCGGGCAGAGGTTCAAGAACTGCTGTGCAGAGCAGAGGGAGGCTTGGTCGTGGCTTTGTCCGGCTCGGACCCACCCCCAGAGGTTTACTGCTTCTGCAAGACAGGTGTGCCAGGAAAGGGCCAGGAGGCTGAGGAGGGGGGCTTGGACTTCTGCTTTGCTCCCCGAAGATGGGAGGAGATGTTGGCAGGGGGGCTGCGGGGCAAAGTGCCGGGCCGGGCCGCAGCGGGGCCTTGGTGCCCCACCCGCCTCTGTGACACGGCCGCGGCCCTGGGGGCGCCGCGGCGGCCGGGGCCCCGGCCCCGCAGTCTCCAGGAGGACAGGGACGGCCCCGGCTGGCAGCGGGCCCAGCTGCTGGAGAAGCAGCCGGAGCGCAGCCCCGGCGTCCCCGGAGGCGGCCAGGCCCTCGGCGGGGCCCACGTCTTGGCGCGCAGGCTCCCCGTCCGCCAGGCAGGCAAGAGAGACGCGGCTGGGGCTCGGCAGCTCCGCGGGGCCCTGGCGGGCCCTCGGCCGCGGCGGGCTGGCCCAGGGGCTGCCGCCCGGCACAGCTGGGGCCGGCGCCCGGCCCCGCCGCTGCCCGGCGGCCCGCCAGCCCCAGCGCCAGCACCCGCCAGGGACCCTGCCCGGCAGGAGGCCCCCGCCTTGCCCCGCGCTGCTGGGCCCGCTCCCTCGGCCTCGCAGCCTCGGCCTGCGGGCAGCGCACGCCCAGGGCCCAGGCCTGAGCGCGCCTTCCCCCCGGGCCCAGCCCCCAGCGCCTCTCCTCCTTCCCGCAGCATGGCCGACGCAGCCGCCGGCTGCCCCGCGGCGCTCTGGCAGCAGCCTCTCGGCCCGGGCAGCCCCTCGCTGGCCGGCCAGCAGCAGCAGGCGCAGCACAGCGCTGCCCAGCCGAGCAGCTCTGCGCCAGAGCCCTGCCCGCTCGGCCCATCGCGGCACCCAGGTGAGTGAGCCGGCCCGGCTGCGCTGGCCAGGCCGAGCGGCGCCGAGCCTCTCGCCGCCGCCTCTGCCACGGCCCCGGCTCTCCGGCCGCCTGCCTCCGCCGCCCCTGGCAGCAGGCCTCTGCCCGCGCGCAGCCTCCTCTCCTCTCCTCTCGCCGGCCTCCACCTACAGCTCTGCCTCCTCTCTGCCTTTCCTCCACCCAGGCTCTTCTGCCTGCCGCCACCTGCACCGGCCAGCAGAGCAGAAGGAAGCTCTGCAGACCACGCACTCACTGAAGGTACCGACAGCACTGCCCTCTGCTCCGTGCCTCCACCTCTCGCCTCTCGCCTCTCGCCTCTCGCCTCCTGCCGTGCTCGCCCGTGCCACCCGCAGGGCTGCTGTGCGAGCAGAGCTGCTCCCCTCCAGCCACCCCACCCCATCCTGGCATCACCGCCCGTGCCTTTCCCACCCTCCGCCTCCCTTCCCCTTCCTTTGGCCTGCGCCACGTGCAGCAGCTCTGCAGCTCTCAGGCCTCCCCCCGGCCGCTGCACTGCAACGGCTGCCCTCCCCAGGCCGCACAAACTCCACTCGCTGGCCTGTGCCTGGGAGCCACCCCAACAGCACTGCCACAACCCTGCCTTCTCCTTGCAGACCCCGAGTGCTCTGGATGACCTGCTGCAGAGGCTGGTGCTTGATCCTCTCCCCTCCGGCCTCCTGGAGCTGCAGAGCATCTTGCAGGTCTGCCTTTTACAAGGGGAAAGCCCTGGAGGGGCCCCCTGCCCCTCCTGGGCAACATCCTCTCCTGCCCCCAAACCTTCTCCTTGCCCCAAAGCCCTGCGAGGACTTTGACCCTTCTTCCTGAGCGCCCCCCGGCCCCCCCACCTGGCCCCTGGCCCCGGCACTGTCCTCTCAGGGCCTCCCCCTCGCTCCAGCTTTCCTCCCCACCGCTCAGCAAGGCACACTCTAACGGGGACCTGCGCAGCCTGCAAGGGCAGCCCGGCCCTGAAACTCTCTTCCTCTACAGCCTTCCCCATGGGCTGTAGCACAGCTTTGCCACTGCAAGCCCCTAGCGAGCTTTCTGCCCCAAAGTCCGCTCGCTGCTCCTGCAGAGGGGTCTGAAGGCCCCTGGGGCATTCTGCAGTGACAGTGGCCTCTGGCTCCCTGCCTGGAGCCAGCCGCAGCCGCTCCGTCTGAGGGATTGGAGAGCGAGGCTGGGGGGGCCTCGAGGGGCAGGAAGGCCCTTAGGAGATGTGCGCCCCTTGCCAGGAGGCCTTGGCGGGCATCCTAGCTCAACGCTGCCAGAGCCTTAGCAGAGCTGCGGCTCCTGGAGCAGCTGTCGGGTCCCAGGGCAGAGCGCTGCTTTTCTTCTCCCAGGTCCTGCTGCCCTTCACAGAGTCCCCGAGAGCAGCAGAGCGCGAGAGGGCGTTGAGGGCCATTGCCCGGCTGAGCAAGTCCCTCGTCAGCTCTTCCTCGCTGCAGGTAAGGAGCCTCAGGTGCAGGCAAGCCCCCGGCACCCACCGCGCCACACCTTGCCCGTCTCCCAGGTCCGGGCTCCCTCAGGGGCAAGCCTGGACACAGGGTAGGGCACTCAGCACGGCTCTGTCGCCAAGAGACCGTCCTTGCCCTGTCTCGGTAGGCTTCTGTCTTGAGGCCCCCTGCTCTCCGCAGCCGCCAGGCCTGCCCTGGCAGCATGATGTGAGCCCGCGCCTGGCGGCCCTTGCTGCCTTGGCTGCTGCCCAGCCGCTGCGGGGCTCAGGGCCTGCAGGGCCCTCTGGCCCGTCCCCTTGCCTGCTGCCCCCTCCCCACGCACTGCCACGGCCCCAGCCCAGCAGCCCCCACTTACAGGCTGCTGCCGCACAGGCGCTTCCTTCCCGTGCCATGGGGTGCAGGGCAGGGGAGCTGCAGGTTGAGGCAGAGCCTCCCGGAAGGACAGGCCAGGAGAGGAGGCTGGGGGAGGTGGTGTGGCTGCAGAGATGGGCAGTGCAGCCTGAGGAGGAAGAGGCACTCCCCGGGTCCCGGGAGGGGAGAGCGGCGGCAGTGAGGGAGCGGGATGGAGGCAGGACCGAGGGCTGCATGCTCATTTAGGCACCTAAGTGCCACATGCTCAAAGTGACAAGAACTGGCAAGGCAGCCCGTGCCTGCAGAGCAGGCAAAGGCGGCAGGGAGAGCAGGGCAGGAGGCAGAAGGAGCACAGGGGATGCTGCGTGGCATGCTGCCCCTCCTGGGGCCAGCTGTGCCATTTATGCATGCGGCTGGCGCTAAGTCAGCTTCACTGCAGCCTTTGCAGGGAGGCAGCCTCGTCGTCCCCTTGCCGTGGCTGCTGTGCAGGGTCAGGGGCTGCTCAGGCAGAGGCCAGGTTGCCCCTTGGTGGGGCAGAAGAGCTTGCAGTAGGCAGAGCAGGCTGGCCTGGGCCAGCCCCTGCCACAGCCTTTGCATGCGGGCTGCGAGCAGGGTCTGGCCCCAGCTGCCTCACCTTAGCCCTGCTGCCACCACTTCCTGCCTCCGCCAGCTCTGCGACCCCTGCCAAGGAGTCAGTGACGACCCTGCCCTCTTGGCAACGGAGGACTTCCGCATCCTGGGCAAGCTGGTGGGGCATCTCCTGCTGTGCTACGCTGTCCAGGAGCAGGGCATCCGCTGGAGGGCTGCGGACGCTCTCCACCTCCTCTACACGTTTGCCCGGCAGCGCAAGAGTAAGAGAAAGCGCGGTGCTTTGCCTCCTTGCAGGCACACACGGCTGTCCAGGCCCTTCCTCGCCTCCCTGGGCCTCATCCTCTCGCTGCTCGCTCACTCCCACCTTCAAGCCTTTTGCAGCCGCTGGGCAAGCCTGCTGCCAAAGGTGCTCTGGCCTACTCACTGCTCTCTGTGTTCCCTCCTGTCTAGGCAGGAAGGTGCCAGAAGATAAGCCAGAGCAGGCCCAGCTCCCAAGGCAGAGGGAAGCTGAGCACATGGGCTTCTGGCTTGCTTTCACCACCAGCCCCAGCCAGCTGACCACGGTAAGGAGCTCCTGCCTTGCCGCCACTCTTGTCCGTGCCATGAGCAGCAGAGCGGGGGGAGCAAACGGGTTTGGCCTCAGCGGGGCTCCAGTGGCCTCCCTCTGCCTGGGGAGAGGCTTCCCCCTGGCGCTGAGCCAGCAAGATCTGAAGGCTGCGCTCCAGGGTCAGCGCAGCCGCTCCAGCCCGCCTGCACACCAGGCAGCTCGGGCTCTGTCTAGCGCCACTGCCCTGGGGCCCTCTTCCCAACTCTGCGGCCTGCTCCTGAGAGCCCTCTTCCGTCCCATCCTCCACAGGACACTCTCTGCAGCCCCTGCTTCCAGCTTTGCAGCCAGCTGCCCGCACTGGCCCTGCTCCACAGCTGCTCTCACTGCTGAGCTCCGCAGCGCCGCCAGGGCGCTCCGTGTGACACGTCTTCCCTGCCCTCCTTCCTCCCACAGATGTTTGGGCCATACCTCGAGCCCTCGGAGAGGACAGACATCATCCTCACAGCCATTGAGGCCCTGAGAGACGGCAGCACGCACGACATGCAGGCGGCTAGCAGCGTGCTGGATGTGCTCCTCATGGAGCCTGCCTCCTGGCTGAAGAAGGTAAGCAGCCCGCGGCTGGACTGCCCTGCACCTTCCTCCCAGCTCCCTTGCTGCCAAAGCAGCTGTGGCGGGCACCCAGCGCCCCTTGAAGCCAGCAAAGGGTGATGGGAAGGGAAGGAGCAGTTCTCAGGGGCGGTGCAGGAAACGGCTGCCCTCCTTCTCACCCGTGTGCCCTCCAGGTGCCCGAGGTCGTCAGGTGCATCTATGCAAACCTGACGTGCATCAGCACGGGGGAAGGCCGGCGCAGCGTGGACTTGCTGCTTCTCCTGCTTACCCACGTGTACCCCAGCGAGGTGGTCGTCAGCCTGCTCAACTGCTGCCCGCCATGTGACAGGTACAGGCGCCAAGAGCCTTGAGGGCTGGTAGCATGTGGGCAGGCTGCCCAAAGACTCTCTGCTTGCCGCACCCAAGGACAACTGCAGGCTATCCCCAAAGGGCAGGGCTGCCCATGCCCTTTCCAGCCTGGGGCCATCTGCCCCAGGCGCGCAGCAGCCAGAGCTGAGCAAGTCAGCCGCAGAGCCCAGGCGCCGGGCCCCCGGCTGCCCCAGCGGGAACCTCCGCTCCGCTGTCTGCTGCTTGCCCAGGCTGGGCCCAGCGGGCACTCCAAGCGAGGGGGCAGTGGGCAGGCCGGCAGCCTGCAGCCTGCGTGCCCTGGGGCTTGCTCGGGCCACGCAGCTGTGGCCGAGGCAGCCCTGCTGACTGGGCGCTCGGGGCCTGCAGCATCGCCAGCGCCATGTGGGAGGTGATGGTGTGCCTGCCCAGCACTTTGGACAAGGTGTTGAGGAAGCTGCTCAGCATCTTGGAGGACCGAGTGCTGCTCAAGGGGCTCAGAGCTCTCACAGAGGACACCTGCTTCCTGCCCGTGGCTGTGAGTTACTACCGCGTGCACCAGGCCTCTCTGGCCCTCAGGGCTGGGCTAGCGTCTGCAGCGAAGAAGGCATGGCTCTTCTTCCCCCGCCTCCCCACCCCTGCCCCCAAGCGGTGACCTTTCCCGGGGCATGTGGAGTCAGCCCTTTAGGGTCAGCAGCAGGCCTCCACTGCGCCGGCCCCGCAGGGCTGCCAAGAGCTGCTTGGGCCCCAGTGTGCACTGGCGTGCAGCCGTCCTTTGCCCGCACAGCTCTCTCTTTTCCCCCGACCCTGCATCCCCCTGCTGCGCTCTGCAGACTGGCAACGCAGAGCAGGGCTAGGGACGGGGGCAGGGGCGGCACTGGGACTGGGACTGGGACTGGGACTGGGACTGGGCCAGGGGCAGTGTCTGGGCCAGGGGCTGGAGCCACTGTACAGCCTGAGCAGGCTACCGAGCCTCAGACCAGGAGCCCAGGCTGCTGTGCAGGACACATAAGGCATGCCACGCTGACCCCGGAGGGCTCGTCGTGCCCGTCTTAGAAGTGGGAGCGCAGCCCAGAGGGCTGCCGCTGCCGTGGCTGTGGCCGTGGCCATGGCCGTGGCCGTGGTCTGGCAGCCAGGCTGCAGTCTCCAGCTGTGTCTGCTGCACGCTAGGCCAGTGCCTGAGCCTCATCCCTCGCATACGCCAAGGGCTTTGGCACTGCCCCAGCAATGCCTTGGCAGTGAGAGCTGTCTCTGGGTGTTTTCTGCAGGCAACCAAGGCGCTGTACAGGATCCTTCAGCAGCCCACCTGCCAGCAGACGGTAACAGCGCTCTTCCCCCAGCTCTACATGGCACTGCTCCTGCAGATTTCCTTTGCGGCAGTGTCCATGCCCCGGGACATGAGTGCCTGCTGGAGGAAAGGCTGCCCACGGGAGCAGTCTTCTCCAGCCAGCCCCCTCAGGTGCTGCCTCGCCCTTCTCCTGTCTTTCCCCAGGGCCCTCAAGCAGGGCCGTGGCTCTGAGCGTGACTGGCCTTTGCTCCGCGTGCAGGTCTGCAGTGCAGGCGCTGAAAGCTCTGCTCCGCTCTGCTGGCTACGAGGAGCAGCTCGTCAGCATCGAGAAGAGGGGCGGCTGGCACCTGCTTCTCCAAGCGGAGACTCTCGCCAGCGGAATCAGTGTGCTGGCCAGGTGAGAGACCCTTTTGGCCCGCACTGCCTCCGCCTGGCTTTGCTGGGGACGCGGCACCCCGCACAAGGCCCTGCCTCGTGCCTGAGAGAGGCTGCCCAGGGCTCTTGGCTGCCGCCGCAGCGCTTGTGACTGAGGGATCAGGCGGGAAGCGGGAGCTCCTTGCTGCTTTGTGGCGCAGCTTTGACAGCTGTGGCTGGAGGAGGCAGCGTAGCGGGCTGTGGGAGACAAGGCAGAAGAGGCTGGGCTGCCTAGCTCCTTAGCAGGGGTGCTTGCTTTGCCCTGCCAGGCAGATGAGGACAAACCCCGTTCACGAGCGTTCCTGGATCTTCCACCGGGTGGAAAGGCTTCTCAGCCAAGGGGACCAACTGCAGGAACTGCCTGCCATGGCTGTCTTTGTTGAGGTAGGTGTGGTGGCAAGTAGTGGCGCTCCGCGATGCCTCTGAACGCTGCAGTCTCTTGGAGGCATGGCCGCGGGGTGGCCAATGGCCAATGGAGCCTGGCCAACCTGGCCTTGGCCCATTTGCTGCTGCGGCCAGGCTTGTCACCCCCGCCACCCCCCCAACATCCGTGCCTCCGTTGGGGCCACCTCTGGCTAGTCACTCGCTCCTGCAAGGCAGGAGAGCAGGGCCCAAGGGAACACGAGGGGGCCAGGCCAGCAAGAGCAAGCAAGGAATGTGTGCTGGGTGCCGTGAGGCTCAGGGCATGAGGGCGTCCCTGGGGGCCCTCCGCAACCACGGCCGCCTCCAGCACAGCCTTGCTCTGCGCCTGGTGCCCTGGCCGGCAGCTGCCGGTGGCAAGCAGGAGCTGCCCGGGCCGCGCAGTGCTGCAGGCTCTGCCACTCTCTCCCTGCTGTGTGTCTTCCAGCTGCTGAGCTGCGAGGAGCTAAAAGCCAGCGACTGTTGCGTCCTCTACCTCCTCCAGAGGTATCTGAAGCGTCCCAGCACAGTGATGCGCTCGCTGGTGCTCAGAGGCCTCGTGACGCTGGCCGAGAGAGCAGAGATGGTGAGCATGGGCATGGGTCAGGAGAAGGCATGCTGGCAGCCTGCGGCTGGGCAGCAGGCCATGGGCAATGCAGTGCTTGGAGTCAGGGGCGGTGCTGGTTGCTGCAAGGTGCCTGGCGCAGCCCTTTGTCAGCCCCCGCGGCC
This sequence comes from Struthio camelus, assembly GCF_040807025.1. Classification (NCBI taxonomy): domain Eukaryota; kingdom Metazoa; phylum Chordata; class Aves; order Struthioniformes; family Struthionidae; genus Struthio; species Struthio camelus. The sequence goes on along the minus strand of NC_090982.1, from coordinate 6,811,422 downwards.
TTCAGGGCAGTGTGGCCGTGGGAGAAGAGCGGGCAGCGCAGGCAGCGAGGAGGAGCCTTTGCTGTCCTGGCCTGCTTGCCCGCCGCTGCTCTCGCCCACCCTCCTCAGTGCACCAGCAACTCCTAGTGCCTGCCAGGAGGCTGCTGCAGCACTTCCTGTGCGCCCTGCAGGGAAGCAAGAGAGGAGGCCAGGGCTGAAGCAGCCGAGCAGGTGTGGCCGCCTGGGCTTTCCTGGCTTGCCCCTACAGCAAGGGAACGCTGTGCTTGCTACAGGCCGGGAAGATGCAGGGTCTGCTGCCAGAGGTGCTGGAGGTGGCGCAGGGGGCCGCCGCAGACGTCAGCAGGAAGGCCCTGGTCGTCTGTGGGAAGGTGCTGCGTCAGGCGGACAGGGCGGCGGTGGGCCCCATGGCTGTGCACCTGGCGCAGAAGCTCGTGCCGCTCTTTGAGGAAGTAAGGCTGGTGTGGGAGGCTGGGCTCAGGCCGTGGCCTGGGGGAGCTTGTGCCGCGGCTGGGTGGGTGGAGGTGGGGCTGGGATGGGAAGGCAGGTTGAGGCGCAAAGGCCTCCGAGAGCTGTGCGGAGCCTGGCCGCAGCCTCTTGTGCAAACCGATGGCATTGCCTTCATGGGTGGCAGGGCCACTTTGCCCTGGCTGCAGACGTGGCCGCCGGCTCCGTGGTGCACAAGTGCAGTCCCCAGCAGCTCTCTTCACACGAGGCGCGCCACTGCTGTTGCTCCGGGTGGGCAGGCAGTAGGTGTTGCTGAGGTGCCACCCTCCTGCGTCCTGCCAGGAGTGCAGCCAGGTGCGCGAGCTCTCCATCTGCTGCTTCCAAGAGCTGATGGAGCTTGTGGAGGGCGAGAACAAGCAGCAGCTGAAGAAGGAAGTGCGTCGCTGCCTGCTCCCGCTCTTCTTCCGTGTGCACGACGAGAGCCAGAGCGTGGCCAAGGTAGAGATGTGAAAGGTCGGCAGGGAGGCGGGGAAGGGCATGCTGGCATGAGCTGGGTGGGCCTGCGCCTGAGGGCCAAGGGCTGCTGACAAGTGGGCAGCCTGAAGGTGTGTCACATGGGGCCCCAGCAGTCGGGCCAGCAAGAGCTCCCGTCCTTGCTTGCAGCAGGCCCGCCCCACGGCTTTCAGCCTGCCTCCATGCCCCTTCCTGCTCCGAAAGGTTGGGAGGGCTGGCGTCCCCTTGCAGCCCCGCTCCCTCTCTACAGCCCTCCCCTAGTCAGTGCAGCCCACAGCAAGAGTCCCTGCTGAGCCCGAGCTAAGAGCGCCTGAGGAGCTGGGCCCGGACGTTTCGCAGAGCTGCGCTACCTGCTCCAAGAGGGCTCAGCTGCAGGGTGTGGCCAGCGAGGCCGGGACACAGGACTCCCTAGGGACTTGCCAGCTGTCCGCACAGGTGTCCGAGGCCAGGCTTGGACGCGCAATCCCTGTCGAGCAGTGGTGCCGTCCAGAGAGGCCCCGATGTGTGGGCCAGGCCATGCCCCAGCTGCCTAAGGGCAGCTGCCTTCTGCTCAGCCTGGGAGCACAAGTCCTTCCGCCCAGCTCACCGTGCACTAGGCCAGTGAACTTGGTGGCTGCAGAGGGGCGCAGCACATGCAAGGCCTTGAGAGAGACTGCCCAGCACCGCCAGGCTGGCTCGGGAAGAGTCATGGAAAGGGAGATGCCGTCAGGGCAGGGGACTGGCGTGGCATGCGGGGCTCAAGGCTGTGGCCAGCTGGAGCCTGAGCAGAAAGGAGCGGTGACAGAGCAGCAGGGGAAGGCCAGCATGCTGCTGGGCAATTGCCCCAGGCCATGCTTCTGGCACTGGCCTGGCCTGGTGCCTCTGTCACTCTGTGCCCCACAGTCTCCTGGGCTGCTCGACAGCGGGAGCTAGCTGAGCTGGTGGCTGCTGCATGCCTCTGCGCTGGGCATGGAGCCCAACTGAGACTCTGCCCCCGCTGCTGCATCTTCCCACCACGGGCTAGGCAAGGGGCAGAGCGGAGCCAAGCGGAGGGGCACAGCAGACCTCGTCCCCAAGGCCACGGTGTCATCTGCCTGTCTCTGCTGCTGTGCAGGCCTCTTGGGAAGCCCTGGTGGTGGCTGCAGAGTGCCTGAAGTGGGACCAGCTCCGGGACTGCGCGCAGACAGAGCAGACCTGGAGGACGGGCGAGTGCTTGGTAAGGGGAGCCCCTCAGCACCGGGGCCCAGGCTCCACAAGGCCTGTCCCAACTCGCACAGCTGCCTGTGGGGTGGGCAGCTGTGCCTGTCCCGCCCTGCTCCAGCCCCAGGCCCACAACCCACACCTGTGTCCTGGATGCCTTTCCTCAAGCACCAGTGGGCTCTTCTGCAGGCCCCGCTGCCCGCTCGGACCTCCTGCCAGGAGGAGGTTGCGGAAGGAGAGCCTGGCCCAGCTGGGCCTTGGCAGCACACAGGGCTCTCAGCACTCCCAGGGCACGCTCTGCCTGCAGCTCTCGCCAAACCTCGGCCCCAGGCCAGGGCTGCTGCCTGGCAGGTGCCAGTGTCCTGGTGTGGAAAGGAAGGGCAGGAGGGTGGTGGGAGGAGGGCTTGGCCCAGCCCTTTGCGGAAGGTCTGTGCCAAGCCGCGGGCTCGTGTGCTCTGTCCAGCTGGCGAGAGGCAGGAGGCAAGTGGAAGAATACCTGCGCCAGAGCATGCCCTACTTGGAGGACTCTCAGGCATCCTTGCGAGAGGTGGCCGTGAGGTTCATAGGTGAGGCGCACGCGCCGCGCTCCCTCTCTTAGCAGCTTGGTCCCAGGCCTGGCAGCAAGGCCCGGGGCTGCCAGGGTCTGGACTATGTGGTGCAGGGCATGGGCTTGTGGGAGCCGATGATGGGTTGAGGGGAGCCTTGCTCATTCCCACCGCAGCCCTGCCTCGGGCCCTGTGCTTTGTGGGGGAGGCTGAGGCCTGCCAAAGGGGAGGAGGGCACTGGAAGGGCTTGGATAAGCTGTGTCGTGCTGGGGAGGGTCAGCAGTGAAGGCTGGTGTGTGCCTAGGGCTGGCCGGGCGGCGCTTGAAGAGCCCAAGGGAGCAGAAGGTGCGGGAGATCTGCAATGGTGAGTAAGGGCAGCGCTGTGCTGGCCACGGTGGGTGGGGAGGGGGCCAGAGCATGGGCAGTGTGCTCCAGGGCCGTGCCCTGGCACAGGGAAACATTTCAAGGGCAGGGCCATTTGGGGGCATTGCTGAGCAGCAACTTCCAGCTGATGTGGTTGCCCCAGCTGCTCCTTGCTCCCGCTGGGAAGAGCTGGGCAGGGCTGGCGCGCTCTGCAGGCTATGCCTGGGGAGGGGGCGTTCTGTGCGGACAGGTGGGTTTGATGTGTGCTCTGTTGCTTTATGTGGCAGTCCTTCAGCCCTTGGAGAGCGACCTGCAGCCCGCAATCCGTTCCCTGGCCACTCAGACCATCCTCATCCTGAGAACTCCAAGGAAAGAGGCACCCTCCGCGTTCCACCTGCAAGCTCTGCGCTGCTGGCTCCGGAGAGCCCGGGACAGGTGGAGCCGTCCTCTGTGCGGAGGCTCTCCTTGAGCAGACCGAGCACGACAGTCCCAGTGCCACGCTGCCCTTGGCATGGGCACCAGCAAGGAGGCTGCGGAACAGGCTGGCTCATTCCAGGCGTCTGCTGCAGTTCCGCCCTCAGGCACAGCCTGGCCCCACTCTTCTTTTACACCTGCAGCCCTCTGGGAAGCTTTCCGCAAAGAAGCAGCCGTGTTTCTGCAGCACGCGTGGATGTCTTTTTCTTTGGCAGGCAGAGGCCAAGCGGGAAAGCTGAGGCCCCGAAGGAATCGCACTGGCCCTGAGGGTGGCCTGACGTTCGCTCCTTCCCGCAGCCCGCGGCAGCCTGGAACGTACGGCCACACTGTGTCTTTGGCCCAAAGCACCAGGTGCCCCGCTGGAGCACCAAGGCCAGGCTTGTGCCAAACGCGCCCTCTGCCGAGACACCCCAGGGCAAGAAGAGGCACCCACTGCCTGCAAAGCTCGCATCAGGCATCTCTCTTTGTCCTGGTGTTCTGCTGTGGCCAGCCACCTTGTGCACACGCGGGGCTTGGGCATTTTTGCCCGGGAGGCAGGGGACGAGAGCTGCTGTGGAGAAAGGGAAGAGCTGTGCCAGCGTGCCCTGCAGCCGCTGCGCTGGGCTGCTGGCTGCAGGCTCGGTGCCCCTGGGGGCTTGGGTGGCTCTGGCCTGCTCTGCAGCTGTGCCGCGGGGCTGCCGCTGCTGCGGGGAGTGTGCTGAGCTGCTTTCAAGGCAGGAGCGATGTCCCCCCCTTTCCCCTTTCCCCCTCTGCACCAACCTGACCAGGGTGCAGCTTCCCACGCAAGGCGAGTGGAGCCCTGCACGCAGCCCAAGTCTGAACACGTGCACACCTGGGAGCACGCAGGCCTGACCCAGAGAGGGAGGGAGCAGGCCCCTGCTGGCCTCTCGGGGCAGGTGGGTGAGCCAGACCTCGAGCTGACCAGCAGTTTCCAGGCTTGTGACGCCACGTGCCCCGAGGGAAGCCGTCTGCGTTGGGGCTACTCTCTGAATTGCCACTCCAGGTCGGTCTCTCTCTCTCTCCTCGGCCAGCCTGGGCTCTCAGTCTCTCAGTGCACAAACCAGAACGGCACGCTGAGAGTGCCAGGGGTCGTCGCTGTAGAGCAGCAGCACGGCACTGGCAGGCAGCGGCAGACTGCATCTCAGTTGCCTGCTTTTGCCATGCCTCGTGGCCCTTTGCTCTCGCTGCTGAAACAAGGCAGTCCCATTGCCACCTCGCTTTCTTGGTTGCTGCCTTTCCCGTCTTGTCCCATGTAGTGCTCGCTGACCTGGCTGAAGGCACAGAGTGCACTCTCGGCAAGTTTGCTGCTGATGCTAAAGTGGGGGGAGCGGCTGAGAGCCCAGAAGGCTGTGCTGGCCTTGAGAGGGGCGCGGAGAGGCTGGCCAGTTGGGTGGAGAGGAACCTGCTGAAGTTCACCAAAGGCAAGGGCAGGGTCCTGCACCTAGGGAGGAAGAAGCCCATGGAGCAGGAGAGGCTGGGGGTTGCCCTGCTGCAAAGCAGCTCTGCAGCGCAGCACCTGGGTGTGCTGGTGGACAACAAGTGAAGCAGGAGGCAGCAAGGGGCCCTTGTGGCCAAGGCGGCGCATGGGATCGTGGGGTGCATTAGGCAGAGTGTTGCCAGCAGGTGGAGGGAGGGGCTCCTCCCCTGCGCTCAGCCCTGGGCAGGCCTCCTCTGAGAGGAGTAGTGTCCCCCATTGTGGGCTCGCCAGGACAAGAGACGTGGCCCTACTGGAGAGAGTCCAGCGGAGGGCTACGAAGGTGACGAGGGGACTGGAGCATGTCTCCTGTGAAGCAAGGCTGAGAGAGCTGGGCCTGTTTATGCTGGAGAAGAGAAGACTGAGAGGCGGTCTGACCAACGTGTCCAAGTATCTGAAGGGAGGCTGTGCAGAGGATGGGGCCAGACTCTTGTCCGTGGTGGCCAGCGACAGGACAAGAGGCAACAGACACAAAGTGGAACACGGGAAGTTCCGTCTGAACCTGAGGGAAAACTTGTTGACCGTGAGGGTGAGGGAGCAGTGGCACGGGTTGCCCAGAGAGGTAGTGGAGTCTCCTTTGCTGGAGAGATTCAAAACCCGGCCGGACGTGGTCGTGGGCAATGTGCTGAGGATGAGCCGGCTTGAGCAGGGGGGGTTGGACTAGGTGATCTCCAGAGGTCCCTTCCAACCTCCACCCTTGTGTGATTCTGTGTTCTGTGATTTCTGTGATTCTGGGCGCTTGCACGTGGGCCATGTGTCCGAGGCCTTTGCAGCAACTGGCAGCCACAGCTGCGCCCACCAGCAGGTCCTGGAGGGGTTGTGCTGGGCAGACAAGAGCAGCTGCACCAGCCCGGGACCTCGCAAGGACCAGCAGGCTGCCCAAGCCTCCAAGGCTGCCATCTCCTCAGCAGCAAGCTGCTCCCACACAGCACACGCACGTTGCCAAGGTGCCAAGTGCAGCCTGCATTCCCTCCGGTGCGGGCAGAGGTTCAAGAACTGCTGTGCGGAGCAGAGGGAGGCTTGGCCGTGGCTTTGTCCGGCTCGGACCCACCCCCAGAGGTTTACTGCTTCTGCAAGACAGGCGTGCCAGGAAAGGGCCAGGAGGCTGAGGGGGGGGGCTTGGACTTCTGCTTTGCTCCCCGAAGATGGGAGGAGATGTTGGCAGGGGGGCTGCGGGGCAAAGTGCCGGGCCGGGCCGCAGCGGGGCCTTGGTGCCCCACCCGCCTCTGTGACACGGCCGCGGCCCTGGGGGCGCCGTGGCGGCCGGGGCCCCGGCCCCGCAGTCTCCAGGAGGACAGGGACGGCCCCGGCTGGCAGCGGGCCCAGCTGCTGGAGAAGCAGCCGGAGCGCAGCCCCGGCGTCCCCGGAGGCGGCCAGGCCCTCGGCGGGGCCCACGTCTTGGCGCGCAGGCTCCCCGTCCGCCAGGCAGGCAAGAGAGACGCGGCTGGGGCTCGGCAGCTCCGCGGGGCCCTGGCGGGCCCTCGGCCGCGGCGGGCTGGCCCAGGGGCTGCCGCCCGGCACAGCTGGGGCCGGCGCCCGGCCCCGCCGCTGCCCGGCGGCCCGCCAGCCCCAGCGCCAGCACCCGCCAGGGACCCTGCCCGGCAGGAGGCCCCCGCCTTGCCCCGCGCTGCTGGGCCCGCTCCCTCGGCCTCGCAGCCTCGGCCTGCGGGCAGCGCACGCCCAGGGCCCAGGCCTGAGCGCGCCTTCCCCCCGGGCCCAGCCCCCAGCGCCTCTCCTCCTTCCCGCAGCATGGCCGACGCAGCCGCCGGCTGCCCCGCGGCGCTCTGGCAGCAGCCTCTCGGCCCGGGCAGCCCCTCGCTGGCCGGCCAGCAGCAGCAGGCGCAGCACAGCGCTGCCCAGCCGAGCAGCTCTGCGCCAGAGCCCTGCCCGCTCGGCCCATCGCGGCACCCAGGTGAGTGAGCCGGCCCGGCTGCGCTGGCCAGGCCGAGCGGCGCCGAGCCTCTCGCCGCCGCCTCTGCCACGGCCCCGGCTCTCCGGCCGCCTGCCTCCGCCGCCCCTGGCAGCAGGCCTCTGCCCGCGCGCAGCCTCCTCTCCTCTCCTCTCGCCGGCCTCCACCTACAGCTCTGCCTCCTCTCTGCCTTTCCTCCACCCAGGCTCTTCTGCCTGCCGCCACCTGCACCGGCCAGCAGAGCAGAAGGAAGCTCTGCAGACCACGCACTCACTGAAGGTACCGACAGCACTGCCCTCTGCTCCGTGCCTCCACCTCTCGCCTCTCGCCTCTCGCCTCTCGCCTCCTGCCGTGCTCGCCCGTGCCACCCGCAGGGCTGCTGTGCGAGCAGAGCTGCTCCCCTCCAGCCACCCCACCCCATCCTGGCATCACCGCCCGTGCCTTTCCCACCCTCCGCCTCCCTTCCCCTTCCTTTGGCCTGCGCCACGTGCAGCAGCTCTGCAGCTCTCAGGCCTCCCCCCGGCCGCTGCACTGCAACGGCTGCCCTCCCCAGGCCACACAAACTCCACTCACTGGCCTGTGCCTGGGAGCCACCCCAACAGCACTGCCACAACCCTGCCTTCTCCTTGCAGACCCCGAGTGCTCTGGACGACCTGCTGCAGAGGCTGGTGCTTGATCCTCTCCCCTCCGGCCTCCTGGAGCTGCAGAGCATCTTGCAGGTCTGCCTTTTACAAGGGGAAAGCCCAGGAGGGGCCCCCTGCCCTTCCTGGGCAACATCCTCTCCTGCCCCCAAACCTTCTCCTTGCCCCAAAGCCCTGCGAGGACTTTGACCCTTCTTCCTAAGCGCCCCCCCCACCCCCCAACTGGCCCCTAGCCCCGGCACTGTCCTCTCCGGGCCTCCCCCTCGCTCCAGCTTTCCTCCCCACCGCTCAGCAAGGCACACTCTAACGGGGACCTGCGCAGCCTGCAAGGGCAGCCCGGCCCTGAAACTCTCTTCCTCTACAGCCTTCCCCATGGGCTGTAGCACAGCTTTGCCACTGCAAGCCCCTAGCGAGCTTTCTGCCCCAAAGTCCGCTCGCTGCTCCTGCAGAGGGGTCTGAAGGCCCCTGGGGCATTCTGCAGTGACAGTGGCCTCTGGCTCCCTGCCTGGAGCCAGCCGCAGCCGCTCCGTCTGAGGGATTGGAGAGCGAGGCTGGGGGGGCCTCGAGGGGCAGGAAGGCCCTTAGGAGATGTGCGCCCCTTGCCAGGAGGCCTTGGCGGGCATCCTAGCTCAACGCTGCCAGAGCCTTAGCAGAGCTGCGGCTCCTGGAGCAGCTGTCGGGTCCCAGGGCAGAGCGCTGCTTTTCTTCTCCCAGGTCCTGCTGCCCTTCACAGAGTCCCCGAGAGCAGCAGAGCGCGAGAGGGCGTTGAGGGCCATTGCCCGGCTGAGCAAGTCCCTCGTCAGCTCTTCCTCGCTGCAGGTAAGGAGCCTCAGGTGCAGGCAAGCCCCCGGCACCCACCGCGCCACACCTTGCCCGTCTCCCAGGTCCGGGCTCCCTCAGGGGCAAGCCTGGACACAGGGTAGGGCACTCAGCACGGCTCTGTCGCCAAGAGACCGTCCTTGCCCTGTCTCGGTAGGCTTCTGTCTTGAGGCCCCCTGCTCTCCGCAGCCGCCAGGCCTGCCCTGGCAGCATGATGTGAGCCCGCGCCTGGCGGCCCTTGCTGCCTTGGCTGCTGCCCAGCCGCTGCGGGGCTCAGGGCCTGCAGGGCCCTCTGGCCCGTCCCCTTGCCTGCTGCCCCCTCCCCACGCACTGCCACGGCCCCAGCCCAGCAGCCCCCACTTACAGGCTGCTGCCGCACAGGCGCTTCCTTCCCGTGCCATGGGGTGCAGGGCAGGGGAGCTGCAGGTTGAGGCAGAGCCTCCCGGAAGGACAGGCCAGGAGAGGAGGCTGGGGGAGGTGGTGTGGCTGCAGAGATGGGCAGTGCAGCCTGAGGAGGAAGAGGCACTCCCCGGGTCCCGGGAGGGGAGAGCGGCGGCAGTGAGGGAGCGGGATGGAGGCAGGACCGAGGGCTGCATGCCCGTTTAGGCACCTAAGTGCCACATGCTCAAAGTGACAAGAACTGGCAAGGCAGCCCGTGCCTGCAGAGCAGGCAAAGGCGGCAGGGAGAGCAGGGCAGGAGGCAGAAGGAGCACAGGGGATGCTGCGTGGCATGCTGCCCCTCCTGGGGCCAGCTGTGCCATTTATGCATGCGGCTGGCGCTAAGTCAGCTTCACTGCAGCCTTTGCAGGGAGGCAGCCTCGTCGTCCCCTTGCCGTGGCTGCTGTGCAGGGTCAGGGGCTGCTCAGGCAGAGGCCAGGTTGCCCCTTGGCGGGGCAGAAGAGCTTGCAGTAGGCAGAGCAGGCTGGCCTGGGCCAGCCCCTGCCACAGCCTTTGCATGCGGGCTGCGAGCAGGGTCTGGCCCCAGCTGCCTCACCTTAGCCCTGCTGCCACCACTTCCTGCCTCCGCCAGCTCTGCGACCCCTGCCAAGGAGTCAGTGACGACCCTGCCCTCTTGGCAACGGAGGACTTCCGCATCCTGGGCAAGCTGGTGGGGCATCTCCTGCTGTGCTACGCTGTCCAGGAGCAGGGCATCCGCTGGAGGGCTGCGGACGCTCTCCACCTCCTCTACACGTTTGCCCGGCAGCGCAAGAGTAAGAGAAAGCGCGGTGCTTTGCCTCCTTGCAGGCACACACGGCTGTCCAGGCCCTTCCTCGCCTCCCTGGGCCTCATCCTCTCGCTGCTCGCTCACTCCCACCTTCAAGCCTTTTGCAGCCGCTGGGCAAGCCTGCTGCCAAAGGTGCTCTGGCCTACTCACTGCTCTCTGTGTTCCCTCCTGTCTAGGCAGGAAGGTGCCAGAAGATAAGCCAGAGCAGGCCCAGCTCCCAAGGCAGAGGGAAGCTGAGCACATGGGCTTCTGGCTTGCTTTCACCACCAGCCCCAGCCAGCTGACCACGGTAAGGAGCTCCTGCCTTGCCGCCACTCTTGTCCGTGCCATGAGCAGCAGAGCGGGGGGAGCAAACGGGTTTGGCCTCAGCGGGGCTCCAGTGGCCTCCCTCTGCCTGGGGAGAGGCTTCCCCCTGGCGCTGAGCCAGCAAGATCTGAAGGCTGCGCTCCAGGGTCAGCGCAGCCGCTCCAGCCCGCCTGCACACCAGGCAGCTCGGGCTCTGTCTAGCGCCACTGCCCTGGGGCCCTCTTCCCAACTCTGCGGCCTGCTCCTGAGAGCCCTCTTCCGTCCCATCCTCCACAGGACACTCTCTGCAGCCCCTGCTTCCAGCTTTGCAGCCAGCTGCCCGCACTGGCCCTGCTCCACAGCTGCTCTCACTGCTGAGCTCCGCAGCGCCGCCAGGGCGCTCCGTGTGACACGTCTTCCCTGCCCTCCTTCCTCCCACAGATGTTTGGGCCATACCTCGAGCCCTCGGAGAGGACAGACATCATCCTCACAGCCATTGAGGCCCTGAGAGACGGCAGCACGCACGACATGCAGGCGGCTAGCAGCGTGCTGGATGTGCTCCTCATGGAGCCTGCCTCCTGGCTGAAGAAGGTAAGCAGCCCGCGGCTGGACTGCCCTGCACCTTCCTCCCAGCTCCCTTGCTGCCAAAGCAGCTGTGGCGGGCACCCAGCGCCCCTTGAAGCCAGCAAAGGGTGATGGGAAGGGAAGGAGCAGTTCTCAGGGGCGGTGCAGGAAACGGCTGCCCTCCTTCTCACCCGTGTGCCCTCCAGGTGCCCGAGGTCGTCAGGTGCATCTATGCAAACCTGACGTGCATCAGCACGGGGGAAGGCCGGCGCAGCGTGGACTTGCTGCTTCTCCTGCTTACCCACGTGTACCCCAGCGAGGTGGTCGTCAGCCTGCTCAACTGCTGCCCGCCATGTGACAGGTACAGGCGCCAAGAGCCTTGAGGGCTGGTAGCATGTGGGCAGGCTGCCCAAAGACTCTCTGCTTGCCGCACCCAAGGACAACTGCAGGCTATCCCCAAAGGGCAGGGCTGCCCATGCCCTTTCCAGCCCGGGGCCATCTGCCCCAGGCACGCAGCAGCCAGAGCTGACCAAGTCAGCCGCAGAGCCCAGGCGCCGGGCCCCCGGCTGCCCCAGCGGGAACCTCCGCTCCGCTGTCTGCTGCTTGCCCAGGCTGGGCCCAGCGGGCACTCCAAGCGAGGGGGCAGTGGGCAGGCCGGCAGCCTGCAGCCTGCGTGCCCTGGGGCTTGCTCGGGCCACGCAGCTGTGGCCGAGGCAGCCCTGCTGACTGGGCGCTCGGGGCCTGCAGCATCGCCAGCGCCATGTGGGAGGTGATGGTGTGCCTGCCCAGCACTTTGGACAAGGTGTTGAGGAAGCTGCTCAGCATCTTGGAGGACCGAGTGCTGCTCAAGGGGCTCAGAGCTCTCACAGAGGACACCTGCTTCCTGCCCGTGGCTGTGAGTTACTACCGCGTGCACCAGGCCTCTCTGGCCCTCAGGGCTGGGCTAGCGTCTGCAGCGAAGAAGGCATGGCTCTTCTTCCCCCGCCTCCCCACCCCTGCCCCCAAGCGGTGACCTTTCCCGGGGCATGTGGAGTCAGCCCTTTAGGGTCAGCAGCAGGCCTCCACTGCGCCGGCCCCGCAGGGCTGCCAAGAGCTGCTTGGGCCCCAGTGTGCACTGGCGTGCAGCCGTCCTTTGCCCGCACAGCTCTCTCTTTTCCCCCGACCCTGCATCCCCCTGCTGCGCTCTGCAGACTGGCAACGCAGAGCAGGGCTAGGGACGGGGGCAGGGGCGGCACTGGGACTGGGACTGGGACTGGGACTGGGACTGGGCCAGGGGCAGTGTCTGGGCCAGGGGCTGGAGCCACTGTACAGCCTGAGCAGGCTACCGAGCCTCAGACCAGGAGCCCAGGCTGCTGTGCAGGACACATAAGGCATGCCACGCTGACCCCGGAGGGCTCGTCGTGCCCGTCTTAGAAGTGGGAGCGCAGCCCAGAGGGCTGCCGCTGCCGTGGCCGTGGCCGTGGCCGTGGCCATGGCCGTGGCCATGGCCTGTCAGCCAGGCTGCAGTCTCCAGCTGTGTCTGCTGCACGCTAGGCCAGTGCCTGAGCCTCATCCCTCGCATACGCCAAGGGCTTTGGCACTGCCCCAGCAATGCCTTGGCAGTGAGAGCTGTCTCTGGGTGTTTTCTGCAGGCAACCAAGGCGCTGTACAGGATCCTTCAGCAGCCCACCTGCCAGCAGACGGTAACAGCGCTCTTCCCCCAGCTCTACATGGCACTGCTCCTGCAGATTTCCTTTGCGGCAGTGTCCATGCCCCGGGACATGAGTGCCTGCTGGAGGAAAGGCTGCCCACGGGAGCAGTCTTCTCCAGCCAGCCCCCTCAGGTGCTGCCTCGCCCTTCTCCTGTCTTTCCCCAGGGCCCTCAAGCAGGGCCGTGGCTCTGAGCGTGACTGGCCTTTGCTCCGCGTGCAGGTCTGCAGTGCAGGCGCTGAAAGCTCTGCTCCGCTCTGCTGGCTACGAGGAGCAGCTCGTCAGCATCGAGAAGAGGGGCGGCTGGCACCTGCTTCTCCAAGCGGAGACTCTCGCCAGCGGAATCAGTGTGCTGGCCAGGTGAGAGACCCTTTTGGCCCGCACTGCCTCCGCCTGGCTTTGCTGGGGACGCGGCACCCCGCACAAGGCCCTGCCTCGTGCCTGAGAGAGGCTGCCCAGGGCTCTTGGCTGCCGCCGCAGCGCTTGTGACTGAGGGATCAGGCGGGAAGCGGGAGCTCCTTGCTGCTTTGTGGCGCAGCTTTGACAGCTGTGGCTGGAGGAGGCAGCGTAGCGGGCTGTGGGAGAGAAGGCAGAAGAGGCTGGGCTGCCTAGCTCCTTAGCAGGGGTGCTTGCTTTGCCCTGCCAGGCAGATGAGGACAAACCCGGTTCACGAGCGTTCCTGGATCTTCCACCGGGTGGAAAGGCTTCTCAGCCAAGGGGACCAACTGCAGGAACTGCCTGCCATGGCTGTCTTTGTTGAGGTAGGTGTGGTGGCAAGTAGTGGCGCTCCGCGATGCCTCTGAACGCTGCAGTCTCTTGGAGGCATGGCCGCGGGGTGGCCAATGGCCAATGGAGCCTGGCCAACCTGGCCTTGGCCCATTTGCTGCTGCGGCCAGGCTTGTCACCCCCGCCACCCCCCCAACATCCGTGCCTCCGTTGGGGCCACCTCTGGCTAGTCACTCGCTCCTGCAAGGCAGGAGAGCAGGGCCCAAGGGAACACGAGGGGGCCAGGCCAGCAAGAGCAAGCAAGGAATGTGTGCTGGGTGCCATGAGGCTCGGGGCACGAGGGCGTCCCTGGGGGCCCTCCGCAACCACGGCCGCCTCCAGCACAGCCTTGCTCTGCGCCTGGTGCCCTGGCCGGCAGCTGCCGGTGGCAAGCAGGAGCTGCCCGGGCCGCGCAGTGCTGCAGGCTCTGCCACTCTCTCCCTGCTGTGTGTCTTCCAGCTGCTGAGCTGCGAGGAGCTAAAAGCCAGCGACTGTTGCGTCCTCTACCTCCTCCAGAGGTATCTGAAGCGTCCCAGCACAGTGATGCGCTCGCTGGTGCTCAGAGGCCTCGTGACGCTGGCCGAGAGAGCAGAGATGGTGAGCATGGGCATGGGTCAGGAGAAGGCATGCTGGCAGCCTGCGGCTGGGCAGCAGGCCATGGGCAATGCAGTGCTTGGCCTTTGCTGGGAGTCAGGGGCGGTGCTGGTTGCTGCAAGGTGCCTGGCGCAGCCCTTTGTCAGCCCCCGCGGCCTTCAGGGCAGTGTGGCCGTGGGAGAAGAGCGGGCAGCGCAGGCAGCGAGGAGGAGCCTTTGCTGTCCTGGCCTGCTTGCCCGCCGCTGCTCTCGCCCACCCTCCTCAGTGCACCAGCAACTCCTAGTGCCTGCCAGGAGGCTGCTGCAGCACTTCCTGTGCGCCCTGCAGGGAAGCAAGAGAGGAGGCCAGGGCTGAAGCAGCCGAGCAGGTGTGGCCGCCTGGGCTTTCCTGGCTTGCCCCTACAGCAAGGGAACGCTGTGCTTGCTACAGGCCGGGAAGATGCAGGGTCTGCTGCCAGAGGTGCTGGAGGTGGCGCAGGGGGCCGCCGCAGACGTCAGCAGGAAGGCCCTGGTCGTCTGCGGGAAGGTGCTGCGTCAGGCGGACAGGGCGGCGGTGGGCCCCATGGCTGTGCACCTGGCGCAGAAGCTCGTGCCGCTCTTTGAGGAAGTAAGGCTGGTGTGGGAGGCTGGGCTCAGGCCGTGGCCTGGGGGAGCTCGTGCCGCGGCTGGGTGGGTGGAGGTGGGGCTGGGATGGGAAGGCAGGTTGAGGCGCAAAGGCCTCCGAGAGCTGTGCGGAGCCTGGCCGCAGCCTCTTGTGCAAACCGATGGCATTGCCTTCATGGGTGGCAGGGCCACTTTGCCCTGGCTGCAGACGTGGCCGCCGGCTCCGTGGTGCACAAGTGCAGTCCCCAGCAGCTCTCTTCACACGAGGCGCGCCACTGCTGTTGCTCCGGGTGGGCAGGCAGTAGGTGTTGCTGAGGTGCCACCCTCCTGCGTCCTGCCAGGAGTGCAGCCAGGTGCGCGAGCTCTCCATCTGCTGCTTCCAAGAGCTGATGGAGCTTGTGGAGGGCGAGAACAAGCAGCAGCTGAAGAAGGAAGTGCGTCGCTGCCTGCTCCCGCTCTTCTTCCGTGTGCACGACGAGAGCCAGAGCGTGGCCAAGGTAGAGATGTGAAAGGTCGGCAGGGAGGCGGGGAAGGGCATGCTGGCATGAGCTGGGTGGGCCTGCGCCTGAGGGCCAAGGGCTGCTGACAAGTGGGCTGCCTGAAGGTGTGTCACACGGGGCCCCAGCAGTCGGAGTCCGGGAGGACCAGCAAGAGCTCCCGTCCTTGCTTGCAGCAGGCCCGCCCCACGGCTTTCAGCCTGCCTCCATGCCCCTTCCTGCTCCGAAAGGTTGGGAGGGCTGGGGTCCCCTTGCAGCCCCGCTCCCTCTCTACAGCCCTCCCCTAGTCAGTGCAGCCCACAGCAAGAGTCCCTGCTGAGCCCGAGCTAAGAGCGCCTGAGGAGCTGGGCCCGGACGTTTTGCAGAGCTGCGCTACCTGCTCCAAGAGGGCTCAGCTGCAGGGTGTGGCCAGCGAGGCCGGGACACAGGACTCCCTAGGGACTTGCCAGCTGTCCGCACAGGTGTCCGAGGCCAGGCTTGGACGCGCAATCCCTGTCGAGCAGTGGTGCCGTCCAGAGAGGCCCCGATGTGTGGGCCAGGCCATGCCCCAGCTGCCTAAGGGCAGCTGCCTTCTGCTCAGCCTGGGAGCACAAGTCCTTCCGCCCAGCTCACCGTGCACTAGGCCAGTGAACTTGGTGGCTGCAGAGGGGCGCAGCACATGCAAGGCCTTGAGAGAGACTGCCCAGCACCGCCAGGCTGGCTCGGGAAGAGTCATGGAAAGGGAGATGCCGTCAGGGCAGGGGACTGGCGTGGCATGCGGGGCTCAAGGCTGTGGCCAGCTGGAGCCTGAGCAGAAAGGAGCGGTGACAGAGCAGCAGGGGAAGGCCAGCATGCTGCTGGGCAATTGCCCCAGGCCATGCTTCTGGCACTGGCCTGGCCTGGTGCCTCTGTCACTCCGTGCCCCACAGTCTCCTGGGCTGCTCGACAGCGGGAGCTAGCTGAGCTGGTGGCTGCTGCGTGCCTCTGCGCTGGGCATGGAGCCCAACTGAGACTCTGCCCCCGCTGCTGCATCTTCCCACCACGGGCTAGGCAAGGGGCAGAGCGGAGCCAAGCGGAGGGGCACAGCAGACCTCGTCCCCAAGGCCACGGTGTCATCTGCCTGTCTCTGCTGCTGTGCAGGCCTCTTGGGAAGCCCTGGTGGTGGCTGCAGAGTGCCTGAAGTGGGACCAGCTCCGGGACTGCGCGCAGACAGAGCAGACCTGGAGGACGGGCGAGTGCTTGGTAAGGGGAGCCCCTCAGCACCGGGGCCCAGGCTCCACAAGGCCTGTCCCAACTCGCACAGCTGCCTGTGGGGTGGGCAGCTGTGCCTGTCCCGCCCTGCTCCAGCCCCAGGCCCACAACCCACACCTGTGTCCTGGATGCCTTTCCTCAAGCACCAGTGGGCTCTTCTGCAGGCCCCGCTGCCCGCTCGGACCTCCTGCCAGGAGGAGGTTGCGGAAGGAGAGCCTGGCCCAGCTGGGCCTTGGCAGCACACAGGGCTCTCAGCACTCCCAGGGCACGCTCTGCCTGCAGCTCTCGCCAAACCTCGGCCCCAGGCCAGGGCTGCTGCCTGGCAGGTGCCAGTGTCCTGGTGTGGAAAGGAAGGGCAGGAGGGTGGTGGGAGGAGGGCTTGGCCCAGCCCTTTGCGGAAGGTCTGTGCCAAGCCGCGGGCTCGTGTGCTCTGTCCAGCTGGCGAGAGGCAGGAGGCAAGTGGAAGAATACCTGCGCCAGAGCATGCCCTACTTGGAGGACTCTCAGGCATCCTTGCGAGAGGTGGCCGTGAGGTTCATAGGTGAGGCGCGCCCGCCGCGCTCCCTCTCTTAGCAGCTTGGTCCCAGGCCTGGCAGCAAGGCCCGGGGCTGCCAGGGTCTGGACTGTGTGGTGCAGGGCATGGGCTTGCGGGAGCCGATGATGGGTTGAGGGGAGCCTTGCTCATTCCCACCGCAGCCCTGCCTCGGGCCCTGTGCTTTGTGGGGGAGGCTGAGGCCTGCCAAAGGGGAGGAGGGCACTGGAAGGGCTTGGATAAGCTGTGTCGTGCTGGGGAGGGTCAGCAGTGAAGGCTGGTGTGTGCCTAGGGCTGGCCGGGCGGCGCTTGAAGAGCCCAAGGGAGCAGAAGGTGCGGGAGATCTGCAACGGTGAGTAAGGGCAGCGCTGTGCTGGCCACGGTGGGTGGGGAGGGGGCCAGAGCATGGGCAGTGTGCTCCAGGGCCGTGCCCTGGCACAGGGAAACATTTCAAGGGCAGGGCCATTTGGGGGCATTGCTGAGCAGCAACTTCCCGCTGATGTGGTTGCCCCAGCTGCTCCTTGCTCCCGCTGGGAAGAGCTGGGCAGGGCTGGCGCACTCTGCAGGCTATGCCTGGGGAGGGGGCGTTCTGTGCGGACAGGTGGGTTTGATGTGTGCTCTGTTGCTTTATGTGGCAGTCCTTCAGCCCTTGGAGAGCGACCTGCAGCCCGCAATCCGTTCCCTGGCCACTCAGACCATCCTCATCCTGAGAACTCCAAGGAAAGAGGCACCCTCCGCGTTCCACCTGCAAGCTCTGCGCTGCTGGCTCCGGAGAGCCCGGGACAGGTGGAGCCGTCCTCTGTGCGGAGGCTCTCCTTGAGCAGACCGAGCACGACAGTCCCAGTACCACGCTGCCCTTGGCATGGGCACCAGCAAGGAGGCTGCGGAACAGGCGGGCTCATTCCAGGCGTCTGCTGCAGTTCCGCCCTCAGGCACAGCCTGGCCCCACTCTTCTTTTACACCTGCAGCCCTCTGGGAAGCTTTCCGCAAAGAAGCAGCCGTGTTTCTGCAGCACGCGTGGATGTCTTTTTCTTTGGCAGGCAGAGGCCAAGCGGGAAAGCTGAGGCCCCGAAGGAATCGCACTGGCCCTGAGGGTGGCCTGACGTTCGCTCCTTCCCGCAGCCCGCGGCAGCCTGGAACGTACGGCCACACTGTGTCTTTGGCCCAAAGCACCAGGTGCCCCGCTGGAGCACCAAGGCCAGGCTTGTGCCAAACGCGCCCTCTGCCGAGACACCCCAGGGCAAGAAGAGGCACCCACTGCCTGCAAAGCTCGCATCAGGCATCTCTCTTTGTCCTGGTGTTCTGCTGTGGCCGGCCACCTTGTGCACACGCGGGGCTTGGGCATCTTTGCCCGGGAGGCAGGGGACGAGAGCCGCTGTGGAGAAAGGGAAGAGCTGTGCCAGCGTGCCCTGCAGCCGCTGCGCTGGGCTGCTGGCTGCAGGCTCGGTGCCCCTGGGGGCTTGGGTGACTCTGGCCTGCTCTGCAGCTGTGCCGCGGGGCTGCCGCTGCTGCGGGGAGTGTGCTGAGCTGCTTTCAAGGCAGGAGCGATGTCCCCCCCTTTCCCCTTTCCCCCTCTGCACCAACCTGACCAGGGTGCAGCTTCCCACGCAAGGCGAGTGGAGCCCTGCACGCAGCCCAAGTCTGAACACGTGCACACCTGGGAGCACGCAGGCCTGACCCAGAGAGGGAGGGAGCAGGCCCCTGCTGGCCTCTCGGGGCAGGTGGGTGAGCCAGACCTCGAGCTGACCAGCAGTTTCCAGGCTTGTGACGCCACGTGCCCCGAGGGAAGCCGTCTGCGTTGGGGCTACTCTCTGAATTGCCACTCCAGGTCGGTCTCTCTCTCTCTCCTCGGCCAGCCTGGGCTCTCAGTCTCTCAGTGCACAAACCAGAACGGCACGCTGAGAGTGCCAGGGGTCGTCGCTGTAGAGCACGGCAGCGGCACTGGCACTGGCAGCGGCAGACTGCATCTCAGTTGCCTGCTTTTGCCGTGCCTCGTGGCCCTTTGCTCTCGCTGCTGAAACAAGGCAGTCCCATTGCCACCTCGCTTTCTTGGTTGCTGCCTTTCCCGTCTTGTCCCATGTAGTGCTCGCTGACCTGGCTGAAGGCACAGAGTGCACTCTCGGCAAGTTTGCTGCTGATGCTAAAGTGGGGGGAGCGGCTGAGAGCCCAGAAGGCTGTGCTGGCCTTGAGAGGGGCGCGGAGAGGCTGGCCAGTTGGGTGGAGAGGAACCTGCTGAAGTTCACCAAAGGCAAGGGCAGGGTCCTGCACCTAGGGAGGAAGAAGCCCATGGAGCAGGAGAGGCTGGGGGTTGCCCTGCTGCAAAGCAGCGCAGCACCTGGGTGTGCTGGTGGACAACAAGTGAAGCAGGAGGCAGCAAGGGGCCCTTGTGGCCAAGGCGGCGCATGGGATCGTGGGGTGCATTAGGCAGAGTGTTGCCAGCAGGTGGAGGGAGGGGCTCCTCCCCTGCGCTCAGCCCTGGGCAGGCCTCCTCTGAGAGGAGTAGTGTCCCCCATTGTGGGCTCGCCAGGACAAGAGACGTGGCCCTACTGGAGAGAGTCCAGCGGAGGGCTACGAAGGTGACGAGGGGACTGGAGCATGTCTCCTGTGAAGCAAGGCTGAGAGAGCTGGGCCTGTTTATGCTGGAGAAGAGAAGACTGAGAGGCGGTCTGACCAACGTGTCCAAGTATCTGAAGGGAGGCTGTGCAGAGGATGGGGCCAGACTCTTGTCCGTGGTGGCCAGCGACAGGACAAGAGGCAACAGACACAAAGTGGAACACGGGAAGTTCCGTCTGAACCTGAGGGAAAACTTGTTGACCGTGAGGGTGAGAGAGCAGTGGCACGGGTTGCCCAGAGAGGTAGTGGAGTCTCCTTTGCTGGAGAGATTCAAAACCCGGCCGGACGTGGTCGTGGGCAATGTGCTGAGGATGAGCCGGCTTGAGCAGGGGGGGTTGGACTAGATGATCTCCAGAGGTCCCTTCCAACCTCCACCCTTGTGTGATTCTGTGTTCTGTGATTTCTGTGATTCTGGGCGCTTGCACGTGGGCCATGTGTCCGAGGCCTTTGCAGGAACTGGCAGCCACAGCTGCGCCCACCAGCAGGTCCTGGAGGGGTTGTGCTGAGCAGACAAGAGCAGCTGCACCAGCCCGGGACCTCGCAAGGACCAGCAGGCTGCCCAAGCCTCCAAGGCTGCCATCTCCTCAGCAGCAAGCTGCTCCCACACAGCACACGCACGTTGCCAAGGTGCCAAGTGCAGCCTGCATTCCCTCCGGTGCGGGCAGAGGTTCAAGAACTGCTGTGCGGAGCAGAGGGAGGCTTGGCCGTGGCTTTGTCCGGCTCGGACCCACCCCCAGAGGTTTACTGCTTCTGCAAGACAGGTGTGCCAGGAAAGGGCCAGGAGGCTGAGGAGGGGGGCTTGGACTTCTGCTTTGCTCCCCGAAGATGGGAGGAGATGTTGGCAGGGGGGCTGCGGGGCAAAGTGCCGGGCCGGGCCGCAGCGGGGCCTTGGTGCCCCACCCGCCTCTGTGACACGGCCGCGGCCCTGGGGGCGCCGCGGCGGCCGGGGCCCCGGCCCCGCAGTCTCCAGGAGGACAGGGACGGCCCCGGCTGGCAGCGGGCCCAGCTGCTGGAGAAGCAGCCGGAGCGCAGCCCCGGCGTCCCCGGAGGCGGCCAGGCCCTCGGCGGGGCCCACGTCTTGGCGCGCAGGCTCCCCGTCCGCCAGGCAGGCAAGAGAGACGCGGCTGGGGCTCGGCAGCTCCGCGGGGCCCTGGCGGGCCCTCGGCCGCGGCGGGCTGGCCCAGGGGC
Organism: Struthio camelus; assembly: GCF_040807025.1. NCBI lineage: Eukaryota > Metazoa > Chordata > Aves > Struthioniformes > Struthionidae > Struthio > Struthio camelus. Next base: position 6,791,278 of record NC_090982.1, on the reverse strand, counting down.
TGCCGCCCGGCACAGCTGGGGCCGGCGCCCGGCCCCGCCGCTGCCCGGCGGCCCGCCAGCCCCAGCGCCAGCACCCGCCAGGGACCCTGCCCGGCAGGAGGCCCCCGCCTTGCCCCGCGCTGCTGGGCCCGCTCCCTCGGCCTCGCAGCCTCGGCCTGCGGGCAGCGCACGCCCAGGGCCCAGGCCTGAGCGCGCCTTCCCCCCGGGCCCAGCCCCCAGCGCCTCTCCTCCTTCCCGCAGCATGGCCGACGCAGCCGCCGGCTGCCCCGCGGCGCTCTGGCAGCAGCCTCTCGGCCCGGGCAGCCCCTCGCTGGCCGGCCAGCAGCAGCAGGCGCAGCACAGCGCTGCCCAGCCGAGCAGCTCTGCGCCAGAGCCCTGCCCGCTCGGCCCATCGCGGCACCCAGGTGAGTGAGCCGGCCCGGCTGCGCTGGCCAGGCCGAGCGGCGCCGAGCCTCTCGCCGCCGCCTCTGCCACGGCCCCGGCTCTCCGGCCGCCTGCCTCCGCCGCCCCTGGCAGCAGGCCTCTGCCCGCGCGCAGCCTCCTCTCCTCTCCTCTCGCCGGCCTCCACCTACAGCTCTGCCTCCTCTCTGCCTTTCCTCCACCCAGGCTCTTCTGCCTGCCGCCACCTGCACCGGCCAGCAGAGCAGAAGGAAGCTCTGCAGACCACGCACTCACTGAAGGTACCGACAGCACTGCCCTCTGCTCCGTGCCTCCACCTCTCGCCTCTCGCCTCCTGCCGTGCTCGCCCGTGCCACCCTGCAGGGCTGCTGTGCGAGCAGAGCTGCTCCCCTCCAGCCACCCCACCCCATCCTGGCATCACCGCCCGTGCCTTTCCCACCCTCCGCCTCCCTTCCCCTTCCTTTGGCCTGCGCCACGTGCAGCAGCTCTGCAGCTCTCAGGCCTCCCCCCGGCCGCTGCACTGCAACGGCTGCCCTCCCCAGGCCGCACAAACTCCACTCGCTGGCCTGTGCCTGGGAGCCACCCCAACAGCACTGCCACAACCCTGCCTTCTCCTTGCAGACCCCGAGTGCTCTGGACGACCTGCTGCAGAGGCTGGTGCTTGATCCTCTCCCCTCCGGCCTCCTGGAGCTGCAGAGCATCTTGCAGGTCTGCCTTTTACAAGGGGAAAGCCCAGGAGGGGCCCCCTGCCCCTCCTGGGCAACATCCTCTCCTGCCCCCAAACCTTCTCCTTGCCCCAAAGCCCTGCGAGGACTTTGACCCTTCTTCCTGAGCGCCCCCCGGCCCCCCCACCTGGCCCCTGGCCCCAGCACTGTCCTCTCAGGGCCTCCCCCTCGCTCCAGCTTTCCTCCCCACCGCTCAGCAAGGCACACTCTAACGGGGACCTGCGCAGCCTGCAAGGGCAGCCCGGCCCTGAAACTCTCTTCCTCTACAGCCTTCCCCATGGGCTGTAGCACAGCTTTGCCACTGCAAGCCCCTAGCGAGCTTTCTGCCCCAAAGTCCGCTCGCTGCTCCTGCAGAGGGGTCTGAAGGCCCCTGGGGCATTCTGCAGTGACAGTGGCCTCTGGCTCCCTGCCTGGAGCCAGCCGCAGCCGCTCCGTCTGAGGGATTGGAGAGCGAGGCTGGGGGGGCCTCGAGGGGCAGGAAGGCCCTTAGGAGATGTGCGCCCCTTGCCAGGAGGCCTTGGCGGGCATCCTAGCTCAACGCTGCCAGAGCCTTAGCAGAGCTGCGGCTCCTGGAGCAGCTGTCGGGTCCCAGGGCAGAGCGCTGCTTTTCTTCTCCCAGGTCCTGCTGCCCTTCACAGAGTCCCCGAGAGCAGCAGAGCGCGAGAGGGCGTTGAGGGCCATTGCCCGGCTGAGCAAGTCCCTCGTCAGCTCTTCCTCGCTGCAGGTAAGGAGCCTCAGGTGCAGGCAAGCCCCCGGCACCCACCGCGCCACACCTTGCCCGTCTCCCAGGTCCGGGCTCCCTCAGGGGCAAGCCTGGACACAGGGTAGGGCACTCAGCACGGCTCTGTCGCCAAGAGACCGTCCTTGCCCTGTCTCGGTAGGCTTCTGTCTTGAGGCCCCCTGCTCTCCGCAGCCGCCAGGCCTGCCCTGGCAGCATGATGTGAGCCCGCGCCTGGCGGCCCTTGCTGCCTTGGCTGCTGCCCAGCCGCTGCGGGGCTCAGGGCCTGCAGGGCCCTCTGGCCCGTCCCCTTGCCTGCTGCCCCCTCCCCACGCACTGCCACGGCCCCAGCCCAGCAGCCCCCACTTACAGGCTGCTGCCGCACAGGCGCTTCCTTCCCGTGCCATGGGGTGCAGGGCAGGGGAGCTGCAGGTTGAGGCAGAGCCTCCCGGAAGGACAGGCCAGGAGAGGAGGCTGGGGGAGGTGGTGTGGCTGCAGAGATGGGCAGTGCAGCCTGAGGAGGAAGAGGCACTCCCCGGGTCCCGGGAGGGGAGAGCGGTGGCAGTGAGGGAGCGGGATGGAGGCAGGACCGAGGGCTGCATGCCCGTTTAGGCACCTAAGTGCCACATGCTCAAAGTGACAAGAACTGGCAAGGCAGCCCGTGCCTGCAGAGCAGGCAAAGGCGGCAGGGAGAGCAGGGCAGGAGGCAGAAGGAGCACAGGGGATGCTGCGTGGCATGCTGCCCCTCCTGGGGCCAGCTGTGCCATTTATGCATGCGGCTGGCGCTAAGTCAGCTTCGCTGCAGCCTTTGCAGGGAGGCAGCCTCGTCGTCCCCTTGCCGTGGCTGCTGTGCAGGGTCAGGGGCTGCTCAGGCAGAGGCCAGGTTGCCCCTTGGCGGGGCAGAAGAGCTTGCAGTAGGCAGAGCAGGCTGGCCTGGGCCAGCCCCTGCCACAGCCTTTGCATGCGGGCTGCGAGCAGGGTCTGGCCCCAGCTGCTTCACCTTAGCCCTGCTGCCACCACTTCCTGCCTCCGCCAGCTCTGCGACCCCTGCCAAGGAGTCAGTGACGACCCTGCCCTCTTGGCAACGGAGGACTTCCGCATCCTGGGCAAGCTGGTGGGGCATCTCCTGCTGTGCTACGCTGTCCAGGAGCAGGGCATCCGCTGGAGGGCTGCGGACGCTCTCCACCTCCTCTACACGTTTGCCCGGCAGCGCAAGAGTAAGAGAAAGCGCGGTGCTTTGCCTCCTTGCAGGCACACACGGCTGTCCAGGCCCTTCCTCGCCTCCCTGGGCCTCATCCTCTCACTGCTCGCTCACTCCCACCTTCAAGCCTTTTGCAGCCGCTGGGCAAGCCTGCTGCCAAAGGTGCTCTGGCCTACTCACTGCTCTCTGTGTTCCCTCCTGTCTAGGCAGGAAGGTGCCAGAAGATAAGCCAGAGCAGGCCCAGCTCCCAAGGCAGAGGGAAGCTGAGCACATGGGCTTCTGGCTTGCTTTCACCACCAGCCCCAGCCAGCTGACCACGGTAAGGAGCTCCTGCCTTGCCGCCACTCTTGTCCGTGCCATCAGCAGCAGAGCGGGGGGAGCAAACGGGTTTGGCCTCAGCGGGGCTCCAGTGGCCTCCCTCTGCCTGGGGAGAGGCTTCCCCCTGGCGCTGAGCCAGCAAGATCTGAAGGCTGCGCTCCAGGGTCAGCGCAGCCGCTCCAGCCCGCCTGCACACCAGGCAGCTCGGACTCTGTCTAGCGCCACTGCCCTGGGGCCCTCTTCCCAACTCTGCGGCCTGCTCTTGAGAGCCCTCTTCCATCCCATCCTCCACAGGACACTCTCTGCAGCCCCTGCTTCCAGCTTTGCAGCCAGCTGCCCGCACTGGCCCTGCTCCACAGCCTCTCTCACTGCTGAGCTCCGCAGCGCCGCCAGGGCGCTCCGTGTGACACGTCTTCCCTGCCCTCCTTCCTCCCACAGATGTTTGGGCCATACCTCGAGCCCTCGGAGAGGACAGACATCATCCTCACAGCCATTGAGGCCCTGAGAGACGGCAGCACGCACGACATGCAGGCGGCTAGCAGCGTGCTGGATGTGCTCCTCATGGAGCCTGCCTCCTGGCTGAAGAAGGTAAGCAGCCCGCGGCTGGACTGCCCTGCACCTTCCTCCCAGCTCCCTTGCTGCCAAAGCAGCTGTGGCGGGCACCCAGCGCCCCTTGAAGCCAGCAAAGGGTGATGGGAAGGGAAGGAGCAGTTCTCAGGGGCGGTGCAGGAAACGGCTGCCCTCCTTCTCACCCGTGTGCCCTCCAGGTGCCCGAGGTCGTCAGGTGCATCTATGCAAACCTGACGTGCATCAGCACGGGGGAAGGCCGGCGCAGCGTGGACTTGCTGCTTCTCCTGCTTACCCACGTGTACCCCAGCGAGGTGGTCGTCAGCCTGCTCAACTGCTGCCCGCCATGTGACAGGTACAGGCGCCAAGAGCCTTGAGGGCTGGTAGCATGTGGGCAGGCTGCCCAAAGACTCTCTGCTTGCCGCACCCAAGGACAACTGCAGGCTATCCCCAAAGGGCAGGGCTGCCCATGCCCTTTCCAGCCCGGGGCCGTCTGCCCCAGGCGCGCAGCAGCCAGAGCTGACCAAGTCAGCCGCAGAGCCCAGGCGCCGGGCCCCCGGCTGCCCCAGCGGGAACCTCCGCTCCGCTGTCTGCTGCTTGCCCAGGCTGGGCCCAGCGGGCACTCCAAGCGAGGGGGCAGTGGGCAGGCCGGCAGCCTGCAGCCTGCGTGCCCTGGGGCTTGCTCGGGCCACGCAGCTGTGGCCGAGGCAGCCCTGCTGACTGGGCGCTCGGGGCCTGCAGCATCGCCAGCGCCATGTGGGAGGTGATGGTGTGCCTGCCCAGCACTTTGGACAAGGTGTTGAGGAAGCTGCTCAGCATCTTGGAGGACCGAGTGCTGCTCAAGGGGCTCAGAGCTCTCACAGAGGACACCTGCTTCCTGCCCGTGGCTGTGAGTTACTACCGCGTGCACCAGGCCTCTCTGGCCCTCAGGGCTGGGCTAGCGTCTGCAGCGAAGAAGGCATGGCTCTTCTTCCCCCGCCTCCCCACCCCTGCCCCCAAGCGGTGACCTTTCCCGGGGCATGTGGAGTCAGCCCTTTAGGGTCAGCAGCAGGCCTCCACTGCGCCGGCCCCGCAGGGCTGCCAAGAGCTGCTTGGGCCCCAGTGTGCACTGGCGTGCAGCCGTCCTTTGCCCGCACAGCTCTCTCTTTTCCCCCGACCCTGCATCCCCCTGCTGCGCTCTGCAGACTGGCAACGCAGAGCAGGGCTAGGGACGGGGGCAGGGGCGGCACTGGGACTGGGACTGGGACTGGGACTGGGACTGGGCCAGGGGCAGTGTCTGGGCCAGGGGCTGGAGCCACTGTACAGCCTGAGCAGGCTACCGAGCCTCAGACCAGGAGCCCAGGCTGCTGTGCAGGACACATAAGGCATGCCACGCTGACCCCGGAGGGCTCGTCGTGCCCGTCTTAGAAGTGGGAGCGCAGCCCAGAGGGCTGCCGCTGCCGTGGCCGTGGCCGTGGCCGTGGCCATGGCCTGTCAGCCAGGCTGCAGTCTCCAGCTGTGTCTCCTGCACGCTAGGCCAGTGCCTGAGCCTCATCCCTCGCATACGCCAAGGGCTTTGGCACTGCCCCAGCAATGCCTTGGCAGTGAGAGCTGTCTCTGGGTGTTTTCTGCAGGCAACCAAGGCGCTGTACAGGATCCTTCAGCAGCCCACCTGCCAGCAGACGGTAACAGCGCTCTTCCCCCAGCTCTACATGGCACTGCTCCTGCAGATTTCCTTTGTGGCAGTGTCCATGCCCCGGGACATGAGTGCCTGCTGGAGGAAAGGCTGCCCACGGGAGCAGTCTTCTCCAGCCAGCCCCCTCAGGTGCTGCCTCGCCCTTCTCCTGTCTTTCCCCAGGGCCCTCAAGCAGGGCCGTGGCTCTGAGCGTGACTGGCCTTTGCTCCGCGTGCAGGTCTGCAGTGCAGGCGCTGAAAGCTCTGCTCCGCTCTGCTGGCTACGAGGAGCAGCTCGTCAGCATCGAGAAGAGGGGCGGCTGGCACCTGCTTCTCCAAGCGGAGACTCTCGCCAGCGGAATCAGTGTGCTGGCCAGGTGAGAGACCCTTTTGGCCCGCACTGCCTCCGCCTGGCTTTGCTGGGGACGCGGCACCCCGCACAAGGCCCTGCCTCGTGCCTGAGAGAGGCTGCCCAGGGCTCTTGGCTGCCGCCGCAGCGCTTGTGACTGAGGGATCAGGCGGGAAGCGGGAGCTCCTTGCTGCTTTGTGGCGCAGCTTTGACAGCTGTGGCTGGAGGAGGCAGCGTAGCGGGCTGTGGGAGAGAAGGCAGAAGAGGCTGGGCTGCCTAGCTCCTTAGCAGGGGTGCTTGCTTTGCCCTGCCAGGCAGATGAGGACAAACCCGGTTCACGAGCGTTCCTGGATCTTCCACCGGGTGGAAAGGCTTCTCAGCCAAGGGGACCAACTGCAGGAACTGCCTGCCATGGCTGTCTTTGTTGAGGTAGGTGTGGTGGCAAGTAGTGGCGCTCCGCGATGCCTCTGAACGCTGCAGTCTCTTGGAGGCATGGCCGCGGGGTGGCCAATGGCCAATGGAGCCTGGCCAACCTGGCCTTGGCCCATTTGCTGCTGCGGCCAGGCTTGTCACCCCCGCCACCCCCCCAACATCCGTGCCTCCGTTGGGGCCACCTCTGGCTAGTCACTCGCTCCTGCAAGGCAGGAGAGCAGGGCCCAAGGGAACACGAGGGGGCCAGGCCAGCAAGAGCAAGCAAGGAATGTGTGCTGGGTGCCGTGAGGCTCAGGGCATGAGGGCGTCCCTGGGGGCCCTCCGCAACCACGGCCGCCTCCAGCACAGCCTTGCTCTGCGCCTGGTGCCCTGGCCGGCAGCTGCCGGTGGCAAGCAGGAGCTGCCCGGGCCGCGCAGTGCTGCAGGCTCTGCCACTCTCTCCCTGCTGTGTGTCTTCCAGCTGCTGAGCTGCGAGGAGCTAAAAGCCAGCGACTGTTGCGTCCTCTACCTCCTCCAGAGGTATCTGAAGCGTCCCAGCACAGTGATGCGCTCGCTGGTGCTCAGAGGCCTCGTGACGCTGGCCGAGAGAGCAGAGATGGTGAGCATGGGCATGGGTCAGGAGAAGGCATGCTGGCAGCCTGCGGCTGGGCAGCAGGCCATGGGCAATGCAGTGCTTGGAGTCAGGGGCGGTGCTGGTTGCTGCAAGGTGCCTGGCGCAGCCCTTTGTCAGCCCCCGCGGCCTTCAGGGCAGTGTGGCCGTGGGAGAAGAGCGGGCAGCGCAGGCAGCGAGGAGGAGCCTTTGCTGTCCTGGCCTGCTTGCCCGCCGCTGCTCTCACCCACCCTCCTCAGTGCACCAGCAACTCCTAGTGCCTGCCAGGAGGCTGCTGCAGCACTTCCTGTGCGCCCTGCAGGGAAGCAAGAGAGGAGGCCAGGGCTGAAGCAGCCGAGCAGGTGTGGCCGCCTGGGCTTTCCTGGCTTGCCCCTACAGCAAGGGAACGCTGTGCTTGCTACAGGCCGGGAAGATGCAGGGTCTGCTGCCAGAGGTGCTGGAGGTGGCGCAGGGGGCCGCCGCAGACGTCAGCAGGAAGGCCCTGGTCGTCTGCGGGAAGGTGCTGCGTCAGGCGGACAGGGCGGCGGTGGGCCCCATGGCTGTGCACCTGGCGCAGAAGCTCGTGCCGCTCTTTGAGGAAGTAAGGCTGGTGTGGGAGGCTGGGCTCAGGCCGTGGCCTGGGGGAGCTCGTGCCGCGGCTGGGTGGGTGGAGGTGGGGCTGGGATGGGAAGGCAGGTTGAGGCGCAAAGGCCTCCGAGAGCTGTGCGGAGCCTGGCCGCAGCCTCTTGTGCAAACCGATGGCATTGCCTTCATGGGTGGCAGGGCCACTTTGCCCTGGCTGCAGACGTGGCCGCCGGCTCCGTGGTGCACAAGTGCAGTCCCCAGCAGCTCTCTTCACACGAGGCGCGCCACTGCTGTTGCTCCGGGTGGGCAGGCAGTAGGTGTTGCTGAGGTGCCACCCTCCTGCGTCCTGCCAGGAGTGCAGCCAGGTGCGCGAGCTCTCCATCTGCTGCTTCCAAGAGCTGATGGAGCTTGTGGAGGGCGAGAACAAGCAGCAGCTGAAGAAGGAAGTGCGTCGCTGCCTGCTCCCGCTCTTCTTCCGTGTGCACGACGAGAGCCAGAGCGTGGCCAAGGTAGAGATGTGAAAGGTCGGCAGGGAGGCGGGGAAGGGCATGCTGGCATGAGCTGGGTGGGCCTGCGCCTGAGGGCCAAGGGCTGCTGACAAGTGGGCTGCCTGAAGGTGTGTCACATGGGGCCCCAGCAGTCGGGCCAGCAAGAGCTCCCGTCCTTGCTTGCAGCAGGCCCGCCCCACGGCTTTCAGCCTGCCTCCATGCCCCTTCCTGCTCCGAAAGGTTGGGAGGGCTGGGGTTCCCTTGCAGCCCCGCTCCCTCTCTACAGCCCTCCCCTAGTCAGTGCAGCCCACAGCAAGAGTCCCTGCTGAGCCCGAGCTAAGAGCGCCTGAGGAGCTGGGCCCGGACGTTTCGCAGAGCTGCGCTACCTGCTCCAAGAGGGCTCAGCTGCAGGGTGTGGCCAGCGAGGCCGGGACACAGGACTCCCTAGGGACTTGCCAGCTGTCCGCACAGGTGTCCGAGGCCAGGCTTGGACGCGCAATCCCAGTCGAGCAGTGGTGCCGTCCAGAGAGGCCCCGATGTGTGGGCCAGGCCATGCCCCAGCTGCCTAAGGGCAGCTGCCTTCTGCTCAGCCTGGGAGCACAAGTCCTTCCGCCCAGCTCACCGTGCACTAGGCCAGTGAACTTGGTGGCTGCAGAGGGGCGCAGCACATGCAAGGCCTTGAGAGAGACTGCCCAGCACCGCCAGGCTGGCTCGGGAAGAGTCATGGAAAGGGAGATGCCGTCAGGGCAGGGGACTGGCGTGGCATGCGGGGCTCAAGGCTGTGGCCAGCTGGAGCCTGAGCAGAAAGGAGCGGTGACAGAGCAGCAGGGGAAGGCCAGCATGCTGCTGGGCAATTGCCCCAGGCCATGCTTCTGGCACTGGCCTGGCCTGGTGCCTCTGTCACTCCGTGCCCCACAGTCTCCTGGGCTGCTCGACAGCGGGAGCTAGCTGAGCTGGTGGCTGCTGCATGCCTCTGCGCTGGGCATGGAGCCCAACTGAGACTCTGCCCCCGCTGCTGCATCTTCCCGCCACGGGCTAGGCAAGGGGCAGAGTGGAGCCAAGCGGAGGGGCACAGCAGACCTTGTCCCCAAGGCCACGGTGTCATCTGCCTGTCTCTGCTGCTGTGCAGGCCTCTTGGGAAGCCCTGGTGGTGGCTGCAGAGTGCCTGAAGTGGGACCAGCTCCGGGACTGCGCGCAGACAGAGCAGACCTGGAGGACGGGCGAGTGCTTGGTAAGGAGAGCCCCTCAGCACCGGGGCCCAGGCTCCACAAGGCCTGTCCCAACTCGCACAGCTGCCTGTGGGGTGGGCAGCTGTGCCTGTCCCGCCCTGCTCCAGCCCCAGGCCCACAACCCACACCTGTGTCCTGGATGCCTTTCCTCAAGCACCAGTGGGCTCTTCTGCAGGCCCCGCTGCCCGCTCGGACCTCCTGCCAGGAGGAGGTTGCGGAAGGAGAGCCTGGCCCAGCTGGGCCTTGGCAGCACACAGGGCTCTCAGCACTCCCAGGGCACGCTCTGCCTGCAGCTCTCGCCAAACCTCGGCCCCAGGCCAGGGCTGCTGCCTGGCAGGTGCCAGTGTCCTGGTGTGGAAAGGAAGGGCAGGAGGGTGGTGGGAGGAGGGCTTGGCCCAGCCCTTTGCGGAAGGTCTGTGCCAAGCCGCGGGCTCGTGTGCTCTGTCCAGCTGGCGAGAGGCAGGAGGCAAGTGGAAGAATACCTGCGCCAGAGCATGCCCTACTTGGAGGACTCTCAGGCATCCTTGCGAGAGGTGGCCGTGAGGTTCATAGGTGAGGTGCGCCCGCCGCGCTCCCTCTCTTAGCAGCTTGGTCCCAGGCCTGGCAGCAAGGCCTGGGGCTGCCAGGGTCTGGACTGTGTGGTGCAGGGCATGGGCTTGTGGGAGCCGATGATGGGTTGAGGGGAGCCTTGCTCATTCCCACCGCAGCCCTGCCTTGGGCCCTGTGCTTTGTGGGGGAGGCTGAGCCCTGCCAAAGGGGAGGAGGGCACTGGAAGGGCTTGGATAAGCTGTGTCGTGCTGGGGAGGGTCAGCAGTGAAGGCTGGTGTGTGCCTAGGGCTGGCCGGGCGGCGCTTGAAGAGCCCAAGGGAGCAGAAGGTGCGGGAGATCTGCAACGGTGAGTAAGGGCAGCGCTGTGCTGGCCACGGTGGGTGGGGAGGGGGCCAGAGCATGGGCAGTGTGCTCCAGGGCCGTGCCCTGGCACAGGGAAACATTTCAAGGGCAGGGCCATTTGGGGGCATTGCTGAGCAGCAACTTCCAGCTGATGTGGTTGCCCCAGCTGCTCCTTGCTCCCGCTGGGAAGAGCTGGGCAGGGCTGGCGCGCTCTGCAGGCTATGCCTGGGGAGGGGGCGTTCTGTGCGGACAGGTGGGTTTGATGTGTGCTCTGTTGCTTTATGTGGCAGTCCTTCAGCCCTTGGAGAGCGACCTGCAGCCCGCAATCCGTTCCCTGGCCACTCAGACCATCCTCATCCTGAGAACTCCAAGGAAAGAGGCACCCTCCGCGTTCCACCTGCAAGCTCTGCGCTGCTGGCTCCGGAGAGCCCGGGACAGGTGGAGCCGTCCTCTGTGCGGAGGCTCTCCTTGAGCAGACCGAGCACGACAGTCCCAGTGCCACGCTGCCCTTGGCATGGGCACCAGCAAGGAGGCTGCGGAACAGGCTGGCTCATTCCAGGCATCTGCTGCAGTTCCGCCCTCAGGCACAGCCTGGCCCCACTCTTCTTTTACACCTGCAGCCCTCTGGGAAGCTTTCCGCAAAGAAGCAGCCGTGTTTCTGCAGCACGCGTGGATGTCTTTTTCTTTGGCAGGCAGAGGCCAAGCGGGAAAGCTGAGGCCCCGAAGGAATCGCACTGGCCCTGAGGGTGGCCTGACGTTTGCTCCTTCCCGCAGCCCGCGGCAGCCTGGAACGTACGGCCACACTGTGTCTTTGGCCCAAAGCACCAGGTGCCCCGCTGGAGCACCAAGGCCAGGCTTGTGCCAAACGCGCCCTCTGCCGAGACACCCCAGGGCAAGAAGAGGCACCCACTGCCTGCAAAGCTTGCATCAGGCATCTCTCTTTGTCCTGGTGTTCTGCTGTGGCCGGCCACCTTGTGCACACGCGGGGCTTGGGCATCTTTGCCCGGGAGGCAGGGGACGAGAGCCGCTGTGGAGAAAGGGAAGAGCTGTGCCAGCGTGCCCTGCAGCCGCTGCGCTGGGCTGCTGGCTGCAGGCTCGGTGCCCCTGGGGGCTTGGGTGGCTCTGGCCTGCTCTGCAGCTGTGCCGCGGGGCTGCCGCTGCTGCGGGGAGTGTGCTGAGCTGCTTTCAAGGCAGGAGCGATGTCCCCCCCTTTCCCCTTTCCCCCTCTGCACCAACCTGACCAGGGTGCAGCTTCCCACGCAAGGCGAGTGGAGCCCTGCACGCAGCCCAAGTCTGAACACGTGCACACCTGGGAGCACGCAGGCCTGACCCAGAGAGGGAGGGAGCAGGCCCCTGCTGGCCTCTCGGGGCAGGTGGGTGAGCCAGACCTCGAGCTGACCAGCAGTTTCCAGGCTTGTGACGCCACGTGCCCCGAGGGAAGCCGTCTGCGTTGGGGCTACTCTCTGAATTGCCACTCCAGGTCGGTCTCTCTCTCTCTCCTCGGCCAGCCTGGGCTCTCAGTCTCTCAGTGCACAAACCAGAACGGCACGCTGAGAGTGCCAGGGGTCGTCTCTGTAGAGCAGCATCATGGCACTGGCAGGCAGCGGCAGACTGCATCTCAGTTGCCTGCTTTTGCCATGCCTCGTGGCCCTTTGCTCTCGCTGCTGAAACAAGGCAGTCCCATTGCCACCTCGCTTTCTTGGTTGCTGCCTTTCCCGTCTTGTCCCATGTAGTGCTCGCTGACCTGGCTGAAGGCACAGAGTGCACTCTCGGCAAGTTTGCTGCTGATGCTAAAGTGGGGGGAGCGGCTGAGAGCCCAGAAGGCTGTGCTGGCCTTGAGAGGGGCGCGGAGAGGCTGGCCAGTTGGGTGGAGAGGAACCTGCTGAAGTTCACCAAAGGCAAGGGCAGGGTCCTGCACCTAGGGAGGAAGAAGCCCATGGAGCAGGAGAGGCTGGGGGTTGCCCTGCTGCAAAGCAGCTCTGCAGCGCAGCACCTGGGTGTGCTGGTGGACAACAAGTGAAGCAGGGGGCAGCAAGGGGCCCTTGTGGCCAAGGCGGCGCATGGGATCGTGGGGTGCATTAGGCAGAGTGTTGCCAGCAGGTGGAGGGAGGGGCTCCTCCCCTGCGCTCAGCCCTGGGCAGGCCTCCTCTGAGAGGAGTAGTGTCCCCCATTGTGGGCTCGCCAGGACAAGAGACGTGGCCCTACTGGAGAGAGTCCAGCGGAGGGCTACGAAGGTGACGAGGGGACTGGAGCATGTCTCCTGTGAAGCAAGGCTGAGAGAGCTGGGCCTGTTTATGCTGGAGAAGAGAAGACTGAGAGGCGGTCTGACCAACGTGTCCAAGTATCTGAAGGGAGGCTGTGCAGAGGATGGGGCCAGACTCTTGTCCGTGGTGGCCAGCGACAGGACAAGAGGCAACAGACACAAAGTGGAACACGGGAAGTTCCGTCTGAACCTGAGGGAAAACGTGTTGACCGTGAGGGTGAGAGAGCAGTGGCACGGGTTGCCCAGAGAGGTAGTGGAGTCTCCTTTGCTGGAGAGATTCAAAACCCGGCCGGACGTGGTCGTGGGCAATGTGCTGTAGATGAGCCGGCTTGAGCAGGGGGGGTTGGACTAGGTGATCTCCAGAGGTCCCTTCCAACCTCCACCCTTGTGTGATTCTGTGTTCTGTGATTTCTGTGATTCTGGGCACTTGCACGTGGGCCATGTGTCCGAGGCCTTTGCAGCAACTGGCAGCCACAGCTGCGCCCACCAGCAGGTCCTGGAGGGGTTGTGCTGGGCAGACAAGAGCAGCTGCACCAGCCCGGGACCTCGCAAGGACCAGCAGGCTGCCCAAGCCTCCAAGGCTGCCATCTCCTCAGCAGCAAGCTGCTCCCACACAGCACACGCACGTTGCCAAGGTGCCAAGTGCAGCCTGCATTCCCTCCGGTGCGGGCAGAGGTTCAAGAACTGCTGTGCGGAGCAGAGGGAGGCTTGGCCGTGGCTTTGTCCGGCTCGGACCCACCCCCAGAGGTTTACTGCTTCTGCAAGACAGGTGTGCCAGGAAAGGGCCAGGAGGCTGAGGGGGGGGGCTTGGACTTCTGCTTTGCTCCCCGAAGATGGGAGGAGATGTTGGCAGGGGGGCTGCGGGGCAAAGTGCCGGGCCGGGCCGCAGCGGGGCCTTGGTGCCCCACCCGCCTCTGTGACACGGCCGCGGCCCTGGGGGCGCCGCGGCAGCCGGGGCCCCGGCCCCGCAGTCTCCAGGAGGACAGGGACGGCCCCGGCTGGCAGCGGGCCCAGCTGCTGGAGAAGCAGCCGGAGCGCAGCCCCGGCGTCCCCGGAGGCGGCCAGGCCCTCGGCGGGGCCCACGTCTTGGCGCGCAGGCTCCCCGTCCGCCAGGCAGGCAAGAGAGACGCGGCTGGGGCTCGGCAGCTCCGCGGGGCCCTGGCGGGCCCTCGGCCGCGGCGGGCTGGCCCAGGGGCTGCCGCCCGGCACAGCTGGGGCCGGCGCCCGGCCCCGCCGCTGCCCGGCGGCCCGCCAGCCCCAGCGCCAGCACCCGCCAGGGACCCTGCCCGGCAGGAGGCCCCCGCCTTGCCCCGCGCTGCTGGGCCCGCTCCCTCGGCCTCGCAGCCTCGGCCTGCGGGCAGCGCACGCCCAGGGCCCAGGCCTGAGCGCGCCTTCCCCCCGGGCCCAGCCCCCAGCGCCTCTCCTCCTTCCCGCAGCATGGCCGACGCAGCCGCCGGCTGCCCCGCGGCGCTCTGGCAGCAGCCTCTCGGCCCGGGCAGCCCCTCGCTGGCCGGCCAGCAGCAGCAGGCGCAGCACAGCGCTGCCCAGCCGAGCAGCTCTGCGCCAGAGCCCTGCCCGCTCGGCCCATCGCGGCACCCAGGTGAGTGAGCCGGCCCGGCTGCGCTGGCCAGGCCGAGCGGCGCCGAGCCTCTCGCCGCCGCCTCTGCCACGGCCCCGGCTCTCCGGCCGCCTGCCTCCGCCGCCCCTGGCAGCAGGCCTCTGCCCGCGCGCAGCCTCCTCTCCTCTCCTCTCGCCGGCCTCCACCTACAGCTCTGCCTCCTCTCTGCCTTTCCTCCACCCAGGCTCTTCTGCCTGCCGCCACCTGCACCGGCCAGCAGAGCAGAAGGAAGCTCTGCAGACCACGCACTCACTGAAGGTACCGACAGCACTGCCCTCTGCTCCGTGCCTCCACCTCTCGCCTCTCGCCTCTCGCCTCTCGCCTCCTGCCGTGCTCGCCCGTGCCACCCTGCAGGGCTGCTGTGCGAGCAGAGCTGCTCCCCTCCAGCCACCCCACCCCATCCTGGCATCACCGCCCGTGCCTTTCCCACCCTCCGCCTCCCTTCCCCTTCCTTTGGCCTGCGCCACGTGCAGCAGCTCTGCAGCTCTCAGGCCTCCCCCCGGCCGCTGCACTGCAACGGCTGCCCTCCCCAGGCCGCACAAACTCCACTCGCTGGCCTGTGCCTGGGAGCCACCCCAACAGCACTGCCACAACCCTGCCTTCTCCTTGCAGACCCCGAGTGCTCTGGACGACCTGCTGCAGAGGCTGGTGCTTGATCCTCTCCCCTCCGGCCTCCTGGAGCTGCAGAGCATCTTGCAGGTCTGCCTTTTACAAGGGGAAAGCCCAGGAGGGGCCCCCTGCCCCTCCTGGGCAACATCCTCTCCTGCCCCCAAACCTTCTCCTTGCCCCAAAGCCCTGCGAGGACTTTGACCCTTCTTCCTGAGCGCCCCCCGGCCCCCCCACCTGGCCCCTGGCCCCGGCACTGTCCTCTCAGGGCCTCCCCCTCGCTCCAGCTTTCCTCCCCACCGCTCAGCAAGGCACACTCTAACGGGGACCTGCGCAGCCTGCAAGGGCAGCCCGGCCCTGAAACTCTCTTCCTCTACAGCCTTCCCCATGGGCTGTAGCACAGCTTTGCCACTGCAAGCCCCTAGCGAGCTTTCTGCCCCAAAGTCCGCTCGCTGCTCCTGCAGAGGGGTCTGAAGGCCCCTGGGGCATTCTGCAGTGACAGTGGCCTCTGGCTCCCTGCCTGGAGCCAGCCGCAGCCGCTCCGTCTGAGGGATTGGAGAGCGAGGCTGGGGGGGCCTCGAGGGGCAGGAAGGCCCTTAGGAGATGTGCGCCCCTTGCCAGGAGGCCTTGGCGGGCATCCTAGCTCAACGCTGCCAGAGCCTTAGCAGAGCTGCGGCTCCTGGAGCAGCTGTCGGGTCCCAGGGCAGAGCGCTGCTTTTCTTCTCCCAGGTCCTGCTGCCCTTCACAGAGTCCCCAAGAGCAGCAGAGCGCGAGAGGGCGTTGAGGGCCATTGCCCGGCTGAGCAAGTCCCTCGTCAGCTCTTCCTCGCTGCAGGTAAGGAGCCTCAGGTGCAGGCAAGCCCCCGGCACCCACCGCGCCACACCTTGCCCGTCTCCCAGGTCCGGGCTCCCTCAGGGGCAAGCCTGGACACAGGGTAGGGCACTCAGCACGGCTCTGTCGCCAAGAGACCGTCCTTGCCCTGTCTCGGTAGGCTTCTGTCTTGAGGCCCCCTGCTCTCCGCAGCCGCCAGGCCTGCCCTGGCAGCATGATGTGAGCCCGCGCCTGGCGGCCCTTGCTGCCTTGGCTGCTGCCCAGCCGCTGCGGGGCTCAGGGCCTGCAGGGCCCTCTGGCCCGTCCCCTTGCCTGCTGCCCCCTCCCCACGCACTGCCACGGCCCCAGCCCAGCAGCCCCCACTTACAGGCTGCTGCCGCACAGGCGCTTCCTTCCCGTGCCATGGGGTGCAGGGCAGGGGAGCTGCAGGTTGAGGCAGAGCCTCCCGGAAGGACAGGCCAGGAGAGGAGGCTGGGGGAGGTGGTGTGGCTGCAGAGATGGGCAGTGCAGCCTGAGGAGGAAGAGGCACTCCCCGGGTCCTGGGAGGGGAGAGCGGTGGCAGTGAGGGAGCGGGATGGAGGCAGGACCGAGGGCTGCATGCCCGTTTAGGCACCTAAGTGCCACATGCTCAAAGTGACAAGAACTGGCAAGGCAGCCCGTGCCTGCAGAGCAGGCAAAGGCGGCAGGGAGAGCAGGGCAGGAGGCAGAAGGAGCACAGGGGATGCTGCGTGGCATGCTGCCCCTCCTGGGGCCAGCTGTGCCATTTATGCATGCGGCTGGCGCTAAGTCAGCTTCGCTGCAGCCTTTGCAGGGAGGCAGCCTCGTCGTCCCCTTGCCGTGGCTGCTGTGCAGGGTCAGGGGCTGCTCAGGCAGAGGCCAGGTTGCCCCTTGGCGGGGCAGAAGAGCTTGCAGTAGGCAGAGCAGGCTGGCCTGGGCCAGCCCCTGCCACAGCCTTTGCATGCGGGCTGCGAGCAGGGTCTGGCCCCAGCTGCCTCACCTTAGCCCTGCTGCCACCACTTCCTGCCTCCGCCAGCTCTGCGACCCCTGCCAAGGAGTCAGTGACGACCCTGCCCTCTTGGCAACGGAGGACTTCCGCATCCTGGGCAAGCTGGTGGGGCATCTCCTGCTGTGCTACGCTGTCCAGGAGCAGGGCATCCACTGGAGGGCTGCGGACGCTCTCCACCTCCTCTACACGTTTGCCCGGCAGCGCAAGAGTAAGAGAAAGCGCGGTGCTTTGCCTCCTTGCAGGCACACACGGCTGTCCAGGCCCTTCCTCGCCTCCCTGGGCCTCATCCTCTCACTGCTCGCTCACTCCCACCTTCAAGCCTTTTGCAGCCGCTGGGCAAGCCTGCTGCCAAAGGTGCTCTGGCCTACTCACTGCTCTCTGTGTTCCCTCCTGTCTAGGCAGGAAGGTGCCAGAAGATAAGCCAGAGCAGGCCCAGCTCCCAAGGCAGAGGGAAGCTGAGCACATGGGCTTCTGGCTTGCTTTCACCACCAGCCCCAGCCAGCTGACCACGGTAAGGAGCTCCTGCCTTGCCGCCACTCTTGTCCGTGCCATCAGCAGCAGAGCGGGGGGAGCAAACGGGTTTGGCCTCAGCGGGGCTCCAGTGGCCTCCCTCTGCCTGGGGAGAGGCTTCCCCCTGGCGCTGAGCCAGCAAGATCTGAAGGCTGCGCTCCAGGGTCAGCGCAGCCGCTCCAGCCCGCCTGCACACCAGGCAGCTCGGGCTCTGTCTAGCGCCACTGCCCTGGGGCCCTCTTCCCAACTCTGCGGCCTGCTCCTGAGAGCCCTCTTCCGTCCCATCCTCCACAGGACACTCTCTGCAGCCCCTGCTTCCAGCTTTGCAGCCAGCTGCCCGCACTGGCCCTGCTCCACAGCCTCTCTCACTGCTGAGCTCCGCAGCGCCGCCAGGGCGCTCCGTGTGACACGTCTTCCCTGCCCTCCTTCCTCCCACAGATGTTTGGGCCATACCTCGAGCCCTCGGAGAGGACAGACATCATCCTCACAGCCATTGAGGCCCTGAGAGACGGCAGCACGCACGACATGCAGGCGGCTAGCAGCGTGCTGGATGTGCTCCTCATGGAGCCTGCCTCCTGGCTGAAGAAGGTAAGCAGCCCGCGGCTGGACTGCCCTGCACCTTCCTCCCAGCTCCCTTGCTGCCAAAGCAGCTGTGGCGGGCACCCAGCACCCCTTGAAGCCAGCAAAGGGTGATGGGAAGGGAAGGAGCAGTTCTCAGGGGCGGTGCAGGAAACGGCTGCCCTCCTTCTCACCCGTGTGCCCTCCAGGTGCCCGAGGTCGTCAGGTGCATCTATGCAAACCTGACGTGCATCAGCACGGGGGAAGGCCGGCGCAGCGTGGACTTGCTGCTTCTCCTGCTTACCCACGTGTACCCCAGCGAGGTGGTCGTCAGCCTGCTCAACTGCTGCCCGCCATGTGACAGGTACAGGCGCCAAGAGCCTTGAGGGCTGGTAGCATGTGGGCAGGCTGCCCAAAGACTCTCTGCTTGCCGCACCCAAGGACAACTGCAGGCTATCCCCAAAGGGCAGGGCTGCCCATGCCCTTTCCAGCCCGGGGCCATCTGCCCCAGGCGCGCAGCAGCCAGAGCTGACCAAGTCAGCCGCAGAGCCCAGGCGCCGGGCCCCCGGCTGCCCCAGCGGGAACCTCCGCTCCGCTGTCTGCTGCTTGCCCAGGCTGGGCCCAGTGGGCACTCCAAGCGAGGGGGCAGTGGGCAGGCCGGCAGCCTGCAGCCTGCGTGCCCTGGGGCTTGCTCGGGCCACGCAGCTGTGGCCGAGGCAGCCCTGCTGACTGGGCGCTCGGGGCCTGCAGCATCGCCAGCGCCATGTGGGAGGTGATGGTGTGCCTGCCCAGCACTTTGGACAAGGTGTTGAGGAAGCTGCTCAGCATCTTGGAGGACCGAGTGCTGCTCAAGGGGCTCAGAGCTCTCACAGAGGACACCTGCTTCCTGCCCATGGCTGTGAGTTACTACCGCGTGCACCAGGCCTCTCTGGCCCTCAGGGCTGGGCTAGCGTCTGCAGCGAAGAAGGCATGGCTCTTCTTCCCCCGCCTCCCCACCCCTGCCCCCAAGCGGTGACCTTTCCCGGGGCATGTGGAGTCAGCCCTTTAGGGTCAGCAGCAGGCCTCCACTGCGCCGGCCCCGCAGGGCTGCCAAGAGCTGCTTGGGCCCCAGTGTGCACTGGCGTGCAGCCGTCCTTTGCCCGCACAGCTCTCTCTTTTCCCCCGACCCTGCATCCCCCTGCTGCGCTCTGCAGACTGGCAACGCAGAGCAGGGCTAGGGACGGGGGCAGGGGCGGCACTGGGACTGGGACTGGGACTAGGACTGGGACTGGGCCAGGGGCAGTGTCTGGGCCAGGGGCTGGAGCCACTGTACAGCCTGAGCAGGCTACCGAGCCTCAGACCAGGAGCCCAGGCTGCTGTGCAGGACACATAAGGCATGCCACGCTGACCCCGGAGGGCTCGTCGTGCCCGTCTTAGAAGTGGGAGCGCAGCCCAGAGGGCTGCCGCTGCCGTGGCCGTGGCCGTGGCCGTGGCCATGGCCTGTCAGCCAGGCTGCAGTCTCCAGCTGTGTCTCCTGCACGCTAGGCCAGTGCCTGAGCCTCATCCCTCGCATACGCCAAGGGCTTTGGCACTGCCCCAGCAATGCCTTGGCAGTGAGAGCTGTCTCTGGGTGTTTTCTGCAGGCAACCAAGGCGCTGTACAGGATCCTTCAGCAGCCCACCTGCCAGCAGACGGTAACAGCGCTCTTCCCCCAGCTCTACATGGCACTGCTCCTGCAGATTTCCTTTGCGGCAGTGTCCATGCCCCGGGACATGAGTGCCTGCTGGAGGAAAGGCTGCCCACGGGAGCAGTCTTCTCCAGCCAGCCCCCTCAGGTGCTGCCTCGCCCTTCTCCTGTCTTTCCCCAGGGCCCTCAAGCAGGGCCGTGGCTCTGAGCGTGACTGGCCTTTGCTCCGCGTGCAGGTCTGCAGTGCAGGCGCTGAAAGCTCTGCTCCGCTCTGCTGGCTACGAGGAGCAGCTCGTCAGCATCGAGAAGAGGGGCGGCTGGCACCTGCTTCTCCAAGCGGAGACTCTCGCCAGCGGAATCAGTGTGCTGGCCAGGTGAGAGACCCTTTTGGCCCGCACTGCCTCCGCCTGGCTTTGCTGGGGACGCGGCACCCCGCACAAGGCCCTGCCTCGTGCCTGAGAGAGGCTGCCCAGGGCTCTTGGCTGCCGCCGCAGCGCTTGTGACTGAGGGATCAGGCGGGAAGCGGGAGCTCCTTGCTGCTTTGTGGCGCAGCTTTGACAGCTGTGGCTGGAGGAGGCAGCGTAGCGGGCTGTGGGAGAGAAGGCAGAAGAGGCTGGGCTGCCTAGCTCCTTAGCAGGGGTGCTTGCTTTGCCCTGCCAGGCAGATGAGGACAAACCCGGTTCACGAGCGTTCCTGGATCTTCCACCGGGTGGAAAGGCTTCTCAGCCAAGGGGACCAACTGCAGGAACTGCCTGCCATGGCTGTCTTTGTTGAGGTAGGTGTGGTGGCAAGTAGTGGCGCTCCGCGATGCCTCTGAACGCTGCAGTCTCTTGGAGGCATGGCCGCGGGGTGGCCAATGGCCAATGGAGCCTGGCCAACCTGGCCTTGGCCCATTTGCTGCTGCGGCCAGGCTTGTCACCCCCGCCACCCCCCCAACATCCGTGCCTCCGTTGGGGCCACCTCTGGCTAGTCACTCGCTCCTGCAAGGCAGGAGAGCAGGGCCCAAGGGAACACGAGGGGGCCAGGCCAGCAAGAGCAAGCAAGGAATGTGTGCTGGGTGCCATGAGGCTCGGGGCACGAGGGCGTCCCTGGGGGCCCTCCGCAACCACGGCCGCCTCCAGCACAGCCTTGCTCTGCGCCTGGTGCCCTGGCCGGCAGCTGCCGGTGGCAAGCAGGAGCTGCCCGGGCCGCGCAGTGCTGCAGGCTCTGCCACTCTCTCCCTGCTGTGTGTCTTCCAGCTGCTGAGCTGCGAGGAGCTAAAAGCCAGCGACTGTTGCGTCCTCTACCTCCTCCAGAGGTATCTGAAGCGTCCCAGCACAGTGATGCGCTCGCTGGTGCTCAGAGGCCTCGTGACGCTGGCCGAGAGAGCGGAGATGGTGAGCATGGGCATGAGCCAGCAGAAGGCATGCTGGCAGCCTGCGGCTGGGCAGCAGGCCGTGGGCAATGCAGTGCTTGGCCTTTGCTGGGAGTCAGGGGCGGTGCTGGTTGCTGCAAGGTGCCTGGCGCAGCCCTTTGTCAGCCCCCGCGGCCTTCAGGGCAGTGTGGCCGTGGGAGAAGAGCGGGCAGCGCAGGCAGCGAGGAGGAGCCTTTGCTGTCCTGGCCTGCTTGCCCGCCGCTGCTCTCACCCACCCTCCTCAGTGCACCAGCAACTCCTAGTGCCTGCCAGGAGGCTGCTGCAGCACTTCCTGTGCGCCCTGCAGGGAAGCAAGAGAGGAGGCCAGGGCTGAAGCAGCCGAGCAGGTGTGGCCGCCTGGGCTTTCCTGGCTTGCCCCTACAGCAAGGGAACGCTGTGCTTGCTACAGGCCGGGAAGATGCAGGGTCTGCTGCCAGAGGTGCTGGAGGTGGCGCAGGGGGCCGCCGCAGACGTCAGCAGGAAGGCCCTGGTCGTCTGCGGGAAGGTGCTGCGTCAGGCGGACAGGGCGGCGGTGGGCCCCATGGCTGTGCACCTGGCGCAGAAGCTCGTGCCGCTCTTTGAGGAAGTAAGGCTGGTGTGGGAGGCTGGGCTCAGGCCGTGGCCTGGGGGAGCTTGTGCCGCGGCTGGGTGGGTGGAGGTGGGGCTGGGATGGGAAGGCAGGTTGAGGCGCAAAGGCCTCCGAGAGCTGTGCGGAGCCTGGCCGCAGCCTCTTGTGCAAACCGATGGCATTGCCTTCATGGGTGGCAGGGCCACTTTGCCCTGGCTGCAGACGTGGCCGCCGGCTCCGTGGTGCACAAGTGCAGTCCCCAGCAGCTCTCTTCACACGAGGCGCGCCACTGCTGTTGCTCCGGGTGGGCAGGCAGTAGGTGTTGCTGAGGTGCCACCCTCCTGCGTCCTGCCAGGAGTGCAGCCAGGTGCGCGAGCTCTCCATCTGCTGCTTCCAAGAGCTGATGGAGCTTGTGGAGGGCGAGAACAAGCAGCAGCTGAAGAAGGAAGTGCGTCGCTGCCTGCTCCCGCTCTTCTTCCGTGTGCACGACGAGAGCCAGAGCGTGGCCAAGGTAGAGATGTGAAAGGTCGGCAGGGAGGCGGGGAAGGGCATGCTGGCATGAGCTGGGTGGGCCTGCGCCTGAGGGCCAAGGGCTGCTGACAAGTGGGCTGCCTGAAGGTGTGTCACACGGGGCCCCAGCAGTCGGAGTCCGGGAGGACCAGCAAGAGCTCCCGTCCTTGCTTGCAGCAGGCCCGCCCCACGGCTTTCAGCCTGCCTCCATGCCCCTTCCTGCTCCGAAAGGTTGGGAGGGCTGGGGTCCCCTTGCAGCCCCGCTCCCTCTCTACAGCCCTCCCCTAGTCAGTGCAGCCCACAGCAAGAGTCCCTGCTGAGCCCGAGCTAAGAGCGCCTGAGGAGCTGGGCCCGGACGTTTCGCAGAGCTGCGCTACCTGCTCCAAGAGGGCTCAGCTGCAGGGTGTGGCCAGCGAGGCCGGGACACAGGACTCCCTAGGGACTTGCCAGCTGTCCGCACAGGTGTCCGAGGCCAGGCTTGGACGCGCAATCCCAGTCGAGCAGTGGTGCCGTCCAGAGAGGCCCCGATGTGTGGGCCAGGCCATGCCCCAGCTGCCTAAGGGCAGCTGCCTTCTGCTCAGCCTGGGAGCACAAGTCCTTCCGCCCAGCTCACCGTGCACTAGGCCAGTGAACTTGGTGGCTGCAGAGGGGCGCAGCACATGCAAGGCCTTGAGAGAGACTGCCCAGCACCGCCAGGCTGGCTCGGGAAGAGTCATGGAAAGGGAGATGCCGTCAGGGCAGGGGACTGGCGTGGCATGCGGGGCTCAAGGCTGTGGCCAGCTGGAGCCTGAGCAGAAAGGAGCGGTGACAGAGCAGCAGGGGAAGGCCAGCATGCTGCTGGGCAATTGCCCCAGGCCATGCTTCTGGCACTGGCCTGGCCTGGTGCCTCTGTCACTCCGTGCCCCACAGTCTCCTGGGCTGCTCGACAGCGGGAGCTAGCTGAGCTGGTGGCTGCTGCGTGCCTCTGCGCTGGGCATGGAGCCCAACTGAGACTCTGCCCCCGCTGCTGCATCTTCCCACCACGGGCTAGGCAAGGGGCAGAGTGGAGCCAAGCGGAGGGGCACAGCAGACCTTGTCCCCAAGGCCACGGTGTCATCTGCCTGTCTCTGCTGCTGTGCAGGCCTCTTGGGAAGCCCTGGTGGTGGCTGCAGAGTGCCTGAAGTGGGACCAGCTCCGGGACTGCGCGCAGACAGAGCAGACCTGGAGGACGGGCGAGTGCTTGGTAAGGAGAGCCCCTCAGCCCCGGGGCCCAGGCTCCACAAGGCCTGTCCCAACTCGCACAGCTGCCTGTGGGGCGGGCAGCTGTGCCTGTCCCGCCCTGCTCCAGCCCCAGGCCCACAACCCACACCTGTGTCCTGGATGCCTTTCCTCAAGCACCAGTGGGCTCTTCTGCAGGCCCCGCTGCCCGCTCGGACCTCCTGCCAGGAGGAGGTTGCGGAAGGAGAGCCTGGCCCAGCTGGGCCTTGGCAGCACACAGGGCTCTCAGCACTCCCAGGGCACGCTCTGCCTGCAGCTCTCGCCAAACCTCGGCCCCAGGCCAGGGCTGCTGCCTGGCAGGTGCCAGTGTCCTGGTGTGGAAAGGAAGGGCAGGAGGGTGGTGGGAGGAGGGCTTGGCCCAGCCCTTTGCGGAAGGTCTGTGCCAAGCCGCGGGCTCGTGTGCTCTGTCCAGCTGGCGAGAGGCAGGAGGCAAGTGGAAGAATACCTGCGCCAGAGCATGCCCTACTTGGAGGACTCTCAGGCATCCTTGCGAGAGGTGGCCGTGAGGTTCATAGGTGAGGCGCGCCCGCCGCGCTCCCTCTCTTAGCAGCTTGGTCCCAGGCCTGGCAGCAAGGCCCGGGGCTGCCAGGGTCTGGACTGTGTGGTGCAGGGCATGGGCTTGCGGGAGCCGATGATGGGTTGAGGGGAGCCTTGCTCATTCCCACCGCAGCCCTGCCTCGGGCCCTGTGCTTTGTGGGGGAGGCTGAGGCCTGCCAAAGGGGAGGAGGGCACTGGAAGGGCTTGGATAAGCTGTGTCGTGCTGGGGAGGGTCAGCAGTGAAGGCTGGTGTGTGCCTAGGGCTGGCCGGGCGGCGCTTGAAGAGCCCAAGGGAGCAGAAGGTGCGGGAGATCTGCAACGGTGAGTAAGGGCAGCGCTGTGCTGGCCACGGTGGGTGGGGAGGGGGCCAGAGCATGGGCAGTGTGCTCCAGGGCCGTGCCCTGGCACAGGGAAACATTTCAAGGGCAGGGCCATTTGGGGGCATTGCTGAGCAGCAACTTCCAGCTGATGTGGTTGCCCCAGCTGCTCCTTGCTCCCGCTGGGAAGAGCTGGGCAGGGCTGGCGCGCTCTGCAGGCTATGCCTGGGGAGGGGGCGTTCTGTGCGGACAGGTGGGTTTGATGTGTGCTCTGTTGCTTTATGTGGCAGTCCTTCAGCCCTTGGAGAGCGACCTGCAGCCCGCAATCCGTTCCCTGGCCACTCAGACCATCCTCATCCTGAGAACTCCAAGGAAAGAGGCACCCTCCGCGTTCCACCTGCAAGCTCTGCGCTGCTGGCTCCGGAGAGCCCGGGACAGGTGGAGCCGTCCTCTGTGCGGAGGCTCTCCTTGAGCAGACCGAGCACGACAGTCCCAGTGCCACGCTGCCCTTGGCATGGGCACCAGCAAGGAGGCTGCGGAACAGGCTGGCTCATTCCAGGCGTCTGCTGCAGTTCCGCCCTCAGGCACAGCCTGGCCCCACTCTTCTTTTACACCTGCAGCCCTCTGGGAAGCTTTCCGCAAAGAAGCAGCCGTGTTTCTGCAGCACGCGTGGATGTCTTTTTCTTTGGCAGGCAGAGGCCAAGCGGGAAAGCTGAGGCCCCGAAGGAATCGCACTGGCCCTGAGGGTGGCCTGACGTTCGCTCCTTCCCGCAGCCCGCGGCAGCCTGGAACGTACGGCCACACTGTGTCTTTGGCCCAAAGCACCAGGTGCCCCGCTGGAGCACCAAGGCCAGGCTTGTGCCAAACGCGCCCTCTGCCGAGACACCCCAGGGCAAGAAGAGGCACCCACTGCCTGCAAAGCTTGCATCAGGCATCTCTCTTTGTCCTGGTGTTCTGCTGTGGCCGGCCACCTTGTGCACACGCGGGGCTTGGGCATCTTTGCCCGGGAGGCAGGGGACGAGAGCCGCTGTGGAGAAAGGGAAGAGCTGTGCCAGCGTGCCCTGCAGCCGCTGCGCTGGGCTGCTGGCTGCAGGCTCGGTGCCCCTGGGGGCTTGGGTGGCTCTGGCCTGCTCTGCAGCTGTGCCGCGGGGCTGCCGCTGCTGCGGGGAGTGTGCTGAGCTGCTTTCAAGGCAGGAGCGATGTCCCCCCCTTTCCCCTTTCCCCCTCTGCACCAACCTGACCAGGGTGCAGCTTCCCACGCAAGGCGAGTGGAGCCCTGCACGCAGCCCAAGTCTGAACACGTGCACACCTGGGAGCACGCAGGCCTGACCCAGAGAGGGAGGGAGCAGGCCCCTGCTGGCCTCTCGGGGCAGGTGGGTGAGCCAGACCTCGAGCTGACCAGCAGTTTCCAGGCTTGTGACGCCACGTGCCCCGAGGGAAGCCGTCTGCGTTGGGGCTACTCTCTGAATTGCCACTCCAGGTCGGTCTCTCTCTCTCTCCTCGGCCAGCCTGGGCTCTCAGTCTCTCAGTGCACAAACCAGAACGGCACGCTGAGAGTGCCAGGGGTCGTCTCTGTAGAGCAGCATCATGGCACTGGCAGGCAGCGGCAGACTGCATCTCAGTTGCCTGCTTTTGCCATGCCTCGTGGCCCTTTGCTCTCGCTGCTGAAACAAGGCAGTCCCATTGCCACCTCGCTTTCTTGGTTGCTGCCTTTCCCGTCTTGTCCCATGTAGTGCTCGCTGACCTGGCTGAAGGCACAGAGTGCACTCTCGGCAAGTTTGCTGCTGATGCTAAAGTGGGGGGAGCGGCTGAGAGCCCAGAAGGCTGTGCTGGCCTTGAGAGGGGCGCGGAGAGGCTGGCCAGTTGGGTGGAGAGGAACCTGCTGAAGTTCACCAAAGGCAAGGGCAGGGTCCTGCACCTAGGGAGGAAGAAGCCCATGGAGCAGGAGAGGCTGGGGGTTGCCCTGCTGCAAAGCAGCTCTGCAGCGCAGCACCTGGGTGTGCTGGTGGACAACAAGTGAAGCAGGGGGCAGCAAGGGGCCCTTGTGGCCAAGGCGGCGCATGGGATCGTGGGGTGCATTAGGCAGAGTGTTGCCAGCAGGTGGAGGGAGGGGCTCCTCCCCTGCGCTCAGCCCTGGGCAGGCCTCCTCTGAGAGGAGTAGTGTCCCCCATTGTGGGCTCGCCAGGACAAGAGACGTGGCCCTACTGGAGAGAGTCCGGCGGAGGGCTACGAAGGTGACAAGGGGACTGGAGCATGTCTCCTGTGAAGCAAGGCTGAGAGAGCTGGGCCTGTTTATGCTGGAGAAGAGAAGACTGAGAGGCGGTCTGACCAACGTGTCCAAGTATCTGAAGGGAGGCTGTGCAGAGGATGGGGCCAGACTCTTGTCCGTGGTGGCCAGCGACAGGACAAGAGGCAACAGACACAAAGTGGAACACGGGAAGTTCCGTCTGAACCTGAGGGAAAACGTGTTGACCGTGAGGGTGAGAGAGCAGTGGCACGGGTTGCCCAGAGAGGTAGTGGAGTCTCCTTTGCTGGAGAGATTCAAAACCCGGCCGGACGTGGTCGTGGGCAATGTGCTGTAGATGAGCCGGCTTGAGCAGGGGGGGTTGGACTAGGTGATCTCCAGAGGTCCCTTCCAACCTCCACCCTTGTGTGATTCTGTGTTCTGTGATTTCTGTGATTCTGGGCACTTGCACGTGGGCCATGTGTCCGAGGCCTTTGCAGCAACTGGCAGCCACAGCTGCGCCCACCAGCAGGTCCTGGAGGGGTTGTGCTGGGCAGACAAGAGCAGCTGCACCAGCCCGGGACCTCGCAAGGACCAGCAGGCTGCCCAAGCCTCCAAGGCTGCCATCTCCTCAGCAGCAAGCTGCTCCCACACAGCACACGCACGTTGCCAAGGTGCCAAGTGCAGCCTGCATTCCCTCCGGTGCGGGCAGAGGTTCAAGAACTGCTGTGCGGAGCAGAGGGAGGCTTGGCCGTGGCTTTGTCCGGCTCGGACCCACCCCCAGAGGTTTACTGCTTCTGCAAGACAGGTGTGCCAGGAAAGGGCCAGGAGGCTGAGGGGGGGGGCTTGGACTTCTGCTTTGCTCCCCGAAGATGGGAGGAGATGTTGGCAGGGGGGCTGCGGGGCAAAGTGCCGGGCCGGGCCGCAGCGGGGCCTTGGTGCCCCACCCGCCTCTGTGACACGGCCGCGGCCCTGGGGGCGCCGCGGCAGCCGGGGCCCCGGCCCCGCAGTCTCCAGGAGGACAGGGACGGCCCCGGCTGGCAGCGGGCCCAGCTGCTGGAGAAGCAGCCGGAGCGCAGCCCCGGCGTCCCCGGAGGCGGCCAGGCCCTCGGCGGGGCCCACGTCTTGGCGCGCAGGCTCCCCGTCCGCCAGGCAGGCAAGAGAGACGCGGCTGGGGCTCGGCAGCTCCGCGGGGCCCTGGCGGGCCCTCGGCCGCGGCGGGCTGGCCCAGGGGCTGCCGCCCGGCACAGCTGGGGCCGGCGCCCGGCCCCGCCGCTGCCCGGCGGCCCGCCAGCCCCAGCGCCAGCACCCGCCAGGGACCCTGCCCGGCAGGAGGCCCCCGCCTTGCCCCGCGCTGCTGGGCCCGCTCCCTCGGCCTCGCAGCCTCGGCCTGCGGGCAGCGCACGCCCAGGGCCCAGGCCTGAGCGCGCCTTCCCCCCGGGCCCAGCCCCCAGCGCCTCTCCTCCTTCCCGCAGCATGGCCGACGCAGCCGCCGGCTGCCCCGCGGCGCTCTGGCAGCAGCCTCTCGGCCCGGGCAGCCCCTCGCTGGCCGGCCAGCAGCAGCAGGCGCAGCACAGCGCTGCCCAGCCGAGCAGCTCTGCGCCAGAGCCCTGCCCGCTCGGCCCATCGCGGCACCCAGGTGAGTGAGCCGGCCCGGCTGCGCTGGCCAGGCCGAGCGGCGCCGAGCCTCTCGCCGCCGCCTCTGCCACGGCCCCGGCTCTCCGGCCGCCTGCCTCCGCCGCCCCTGGCAGCAGGCCTCTGCCCGCGCGCAGCCTCCTCTCCTCTCCTCTCGCCGGCCTCCACCTACAGCTCTGCCTCCTCTCTGCCTTTCCTCCACCCAGGCTCTTCTGCCTGCCGCCACCTGCACCGGCCAGCAGAGCAGAAGGAAGCTCTGCAGACCACGCACTCACTGAAGGTACCGACAGCACTGCCCTCTGCTCCGTGCCTCCACCTCTCGCCTCTCGCCTCTCGCCTCTCGCCTCCTGCCGTGCTCGCCCGTGCCACCCTGCAGGGCTGCTGTGCGAGCAGAGCTGCTCCCCTCCAGCCACCCCACCCCATCCTGGCATCACCGCCCGTGCCTTTCCCACCCTCCGCCTCCCTTCCCCTTCCTTTGGCCTG
This sequence comes from Struthio camelus, assembly GCF_040807025.1. Taxonomy (NCBI): domain Eukaryota; kingdom Metazoa; phylum Chordata; class Aves; order Struthioniformes; family Struthionidae; genus Struthio; species Struthio camelus. The sequence goes on along the minus strand of NC_090982.1, from coordinate 6,763,153 downwards.
CGCCACGTGCAGCAGCTCTGCAGCTCTCAGGCCTCCCCCCGGCCGCTGCACTGCAACGGCTGCCCTCCCCAGGCCGCACAAACTCCACTCGCTGGCCTGTGCCTGGGAGCCACCCCAACAGCACTGCCACAACCCTGCCTTCTCCTTGCAGACCCCGAGTGCTCTGGACGACCTGCTGCAGAGGCTGGTGCTTGATCCTCTCCCCTCCGGCCTCCTGGAGCTGCAGAGCATCTTGCAGGTCTGCCTTTTACAAGGGGAAAGCCCAGGAGGGGCCCCCTGCCCCTCCTGGGCAACATCCTCTCCTGCCCCCAAACCTTCTCCTTGCCCCAAAGCCCTGCGAGGACTTTGACCCTTCTTCCTGAGCGCCCCCCGGCCCCCCCACCTGGCCCCTGGCCCCGGCACTGTCCTCTCAGGGCCTCCCCCTCGCTCCAGCTTTCCTCCCCACCGCTTAGCAAGGCACACTCTAACGGGGACCTGCGCAGCCTGCAAGGGCAGCCCGGCCCTGAAACTCTCTTCCTCTACAGCCTTCCCCATGGGCTGTAGCACAGCTTTGCCACTGCAAGCCCCTAGCGAGCTTTCTGCCCCAAAGTCCGCTCGCTGCTCCTGCAGAGGGGTCTGAAGGCCCCTGGGGCATTCTGCAGTGACAGTGGCCTCTGGCTCCCTGCCTGGAGCCAGCCGCAGCCGCTCCGTCTGAGGGATTGGAGAGCGAGGCTGGGGGGGCCTCGAGGGGCAGGAAGGCCCTTAGGAGATGTGCGCCCCTTGCCAGGAGGCCTTGGCGGGCATCCTAGCTCAACGCTGCCAGAGCCTTAGCAGAGCTGCGGCTCCTGGAGCAGCTGTCGGGTCCCAGGGCAGAGCGCTGCTTTTCTTCTCCCAGGTCCTGCTGCCCTTCACAGAGTCCCCGAGAGCAGCAGAGCGCGAGAGGGCGTTGAGGGCCATTGCCCGGCTGAGCAAGTCCCTCGTCAGCTCTTCCTCGCTGCAGGTAAGGAGCCTCAGGTGCAGGCAAGCCCCCGGCACCCACCGCGCCACACCTTGCCCGTCTCCCAGGTCCGGGCTCCCTCAGGGGCAAGCCTGGACACAGGGTAGGGCACTCAGCACGGCTCTGTCGCCAAGAGACCGTCCTTGCCCTGTCTCGGTAGGCTTCTGTCTTGAGGCCCCCTGCTCTCCGCAGCCGCCAGGCCTGCCCTGGCAGCATGATGTGAGCCCGCGCCTGGCGGCCCTTGCTGCCTTGGCTGCTGCCCAGCCGCTGCGGGGCTCAGGGCCTGCAGGGCCCTCTGGCCCGTCCCCTTGCCTGCTGCCCCCTCCCCACGCACTGCCACGGCCCCAGCCCAGCAGCCCCCACTTACAGGCTGCTGCCGCACAGGCGCTTCCTTCCCGTGCCATGGGGTGCAGGGCAGGGGAGCTGCAGGTTGAGGCAGAGCCTCCCGGAAGGACAGGCCAGGAGAGGAGGCTGGGGGAGGTGGTGTGGCTGCAGAGATGGGCAGTGCAGCCTGAGGAGGAAGAGGCACTCCCCGGGTCCCGGGAGGGGAGAGCGGTGGCAGTGAGGGAGCGGGATGGAGGCAGGACCGAGGGCTGCATGCCCGTTTAGGCACCTAAGTGCCACATGCTCAAAGTGACAAGAACTGGCAAGGCAGCCCGTGCCTGCAGAGCAGGCAAAGGCGGCAGGGAGAGCAGGGCAGGAGGCAGAAGGAGCACAGGGGATGCTGCGTGGCATGCTGCCCCTCCTGGGGCCAGCTGTGCCATTTATGCATGCGGCTGGCGCTAAGTCAGCTTCGCTGCAGCCTTTGCAGGGAGGCAGCCTCGTCGTCCCCTTGCCGTGGCTGCTGTGCAGGGTCAGGGGCTGCTCAGGCAGAGGCCAGGTTGCCCCTTGGCGGGGCAGAAGAGCTTGCAGTAGGCAGAGCAGGCTGGCCTGGGCCAGCCCCTGCCACAGCCTTTGCATGCGGGCTGCGAGCAGGGTCTGGCCCCAGCTGCCTCACCTTAGCCCTGCTGCCACCACTTCCTGCCTCCGCCAGCTCTGCGACCCCTGCCAAGGAGTCAGTGACGACCCTGCCCTCTTGGCAACGGAGGACTTCCGCATCCTGGGCAAGCTGGTGGGGCATCTCCTGCTGTGCTACGCTGTCCAGGAGCAGGGCATCCGCTGGAGGGCTGCGGACGCTCTCCACCTCCTCTACACGTTTGCCCGGCAGCGCAAGAGTAAGAGAAAGCGCGGTGCTTTGCCTCCTTGCAGGCACACACGGCTGTCCAGGCCCTTCCTCGCCTCCCTGGGCCTCATCCTCTCACTGCTCGCTCACTCCCACCTTCAAGCCTTTTGCAGCCGCTGGGCAAGCCTGCTGCCAAAGGTGCTCTGGCCTACTCACTGCTCTCTGTGTTCCCTCCTGTCTAGGCAGGAAGGTGCCAGAAGATAAGCCAGAGCAGGCCCAGCTCCCAAGGCAGAGGGAAGCTGAGCACATGGGCTTCTGGCTTGCTTTCACCACCAGCCCCAGCCAGCTGACCACGGTAAGGAGCTCCTGCCTTGCCGCCACTCTTGTCCGTGCCATCAGCAGCAGAGCGGGGGGAGCAAACGGGTTTGGCCTCAGCGGGGCTCCAGTGGCCTCCCTCTGCCTGGGGAGAGGCTTCCCCCTGGCGCTGAGCCAGCAAGATCTGAAGGCTGCGCTCCAGGGTCAGCGCAGCCGCTCCAGCCCGCCTGCACACCAGGCAGCTCGGACTCTGTCTAGCGCCACTGCCCTGGGGCCCTCTTCCCAACTCTGCGGCCTGCTCTTGAGAGCCCTCTTCCATCCCATCCTCCACAGGACACTCTCTGCAGCCCCTGCTTCCAGCTTTGCAGCCAGCTGCCCGCACTGGCCCTGCTCCACAGCCTCTCTCACTGCTGAGCTCCGCAGCGCCGCCAGGGCGCTCCGTGTGACACGTCTTCCCTGCCCTCCTTCCTCCCACAGATGTTTGGGCCATACCTCGAGCCCTCGGAGAGGACAGACATCATCCTCACAGCCATTGAGGCCCTGAGAGACGGCAGCACGCACGACATGCAGGCGGCTAGCAGCGTGCTGGATGTGCTCCTCATGGAGCCTGCCTCCTGGCTGAAGAAGGTAAGCAGCCCGCGGCTGGACTGCCCTGCACCTTCCTCCCAGCTCCCTTGCTGCCAAAGCAGCTGTGGCGGGCACCCAGCGCCCCTTGAAGCCAGCAAAGGGTGATGGGAAGGGAAGGAGCAGTTCTCAGGGGCGGTGCAGGAAACGGCTGCCCTCCTTCTCACCCGTGTGCCCTCCAGGTGCCCGAGGTCGTCAGGTGCATCTATGCAAACCTGACGTGCATCAGCACGGGGGAAGGCCGGCGCAGCGTGGACTTGCTGCTTCTCCTGCTTACCCACGTGTACCCCAGCGAGGTGGTCGTCAGCCTGCTCAACTGCTGCCCGCCATGTGACAGGTACAGGCGCCAAGAGCCTTGAGGGCTGGTAGCATGTGGGCAGGCTGCCCAAAGACTCTCTGCTTGCCGCACCCAAGGACAACTGCAGGCTATCCCCAAAGGGCAGGGCTGCCCATGCCCTTTCCAGCCCGGGGCCATCTGCCCCAGGCGCGCAGCAGCCAGAGCTGACCAAGTCAGCCGCAGAGCCCAGGCGCCGGGCCCCCGGCTGCCCCAGCGGGAACCTCCGCTCCGCTGTCTGCTGCTTGCCCAGGCTGGGCCCAGTGGGCACTCCAAGCGAGGGGGCAGTGGGCAGGCCGGCAGCCTGCAGCCTGCGTGCCCTGGGGCTTGCTCGGGCCACGCAGCTGTGGCCGAGGCAGCCCTGCTGACTGGGCGCTCGGGGCCTGCAGCATCGCCAGCGCCATGTGGGAGGTGATGGTGTGCCTGCCCAGCACTTTGGACAAGGTGTTGAGGAAGCTGCTCAGCATCTTGGAGGACCGAGTGCTGCTCAAGGGGCTCAGAGCTCTCACAGAGGACACCTGCTTCCTGCCCGTGGCTGTGAGTTACTACCGCGTGCACCAGGCCTCTCTGGCCCTCAGGGCTGGGCTAGCGTCTGCAGCGAAGAAGGCATGGCTCTTCTTCCCCCGCCTCCCCACCCCTGCCCCCAAGCGGTGACCTTTCCCGGGGCATGTGGAGTCAGCCCTTTAGGGTCAGCAGCAGGCCTCCACTGCGCCGGCCCCGCAGGGCTGCCAAGAGCTGCTTGGGCCCCAGTGTGCACTGGCGTGCAGCCGTCCTTTGCCCGCACAGCTCTCTCTTTTCCCCCGACCCTGCATCCCCCTGCTGCGCTCTGCAGACTGGCAACGCAGAGCAGGGCTAGGGACGGGGGCAGGGGCGGCACTGGGACTGGGACTGGGACTAGGACTGGGACTGGGCCAGGGGCAGTGTCTGGGCCAGGGGCTGGAGCCACTGTACAGCCTGAGCAGGCTACCGAGCCTCAGACCAGGAGCCCAGGCTGCTGTGCAGGACACATAAGGCATGCCACGCTGACCCCGGAGGGCTCGTCGTGCCCGTCTTAGAAGTGGGAGCGCAGCCCAGAGGGCTGCCGCTGCCGTGGCCGTGGCCGTGGCCGTGGCCATGGCCTGTCAGCCAGGCTGCAGTCTCCAGCTGTGTCTCCTGCACGCTAGGCCAGTGCCTGAGCCTCATCCCTCGCATACGCCAAGGGCTTTGGCACTGCCCCAGCAATGCCTTGGCAGTGAGAGCTGTCTCTGGGTGTTTTCTGCAGGCAACCAAGGCGCTGTACAGGATCCTTCAGCAGCCCACCTGCCAGCAGACGGTAACAGCGCTCTTCCCCCAGCTCTACATGGCACTGCTCCTGCAGATTTCCTTTGTGGCAGTGTCCATGCCCCGGGACATGAGTGCCTGCTGGAGGAAAGGCTGCCCACGGGAGCAGTCTTCTCCAGCCAGCCCCCTCAGGTGCTGCCTCGCCCTTCTCCTGTCTTTCCCCAGGGCCCTCAAGCAGGGCCGTGGCTCTGAGCGTGACTGGCCTTTGCTCCGCGTGCAGGTCTGCAGTGCAGGCGCTGAAAGCTCTGCTCCGCTCTGCTGGCTACGAGGAGCAGCTCGTCAGCATCGAGAAGAGGGGCGGCTGGCACCTGCTTCTCCAAGCGGAGACTCTCGCCAGCGGAATCAGTGTGCTGGCCAGGTGAGAGACCCTTTTGGCCCGCACTGCCTCCGCCTGGCTTTGCTGGGGACGCGGCACCCCGCACAAGGCCCTGCCTCGTGCCTGAGAGAGGCTGCCCAGGGCTCTTGGCTGCCGCCGCAGCGCTTGTGACTGAGGGATCAGGCGGGAAGCGGGAGCTCCTTGCTGCTTTGTGGCGCAGCTTTGACAGCTGTGGCTGGAGGAGGCAGCGTAGCGGGCTGTGGGAGAGAAGGCAGAAGAGGCTGGGCTGCCTAGCTCCTTAGCAGGGGTGCTTGCTTTGCCCTGCCAGGCAGATGAGGACAAACCCGGTTCACGAGCGTTCCTGGATCTTCCACCGGGTGGAAAGGCTTCTCAGCCAAGGGGACCAACTGCAGGAACTGCCTGCCATGGCTGTCTTTGTTGAGGTAGGTGTGGTGGCAAGTAGTGGCGCTCCGCGATGCCTCTGAACGCTGCAGTCTCTTGGAGGCATGGCCGCGGGGTGGCCAATGGCCAATGGAGCCTGGCCAACCTGGCCTTGGCCCATTTGCTGCTGCGGCCAGGCTTGTCACCCCCGCCACCCCCCCAACATCCGTGCCTCCGTTGGGGCCACCTCTGGCTAGTCACTCGCTCCTGCAAGGCAGGAGAGCAGGGCCCAAGGGAACACGAGGGGGCCAGGCCAGCAAGAGCAAGCAAGGAATGTGTGCTGGGTGCCATGAGGCTCGGGGCACGAGGGCGTCCCTGGGGGCCCTCCGCAACCACGGCCGCCTCCAGCACAGCCTTGCTCTGCGCCTGGTGCCCTGGCCGGCAGCTGCCGGTGGCAAGCAGGAGCTGCCCGGGCCGCGCAGTGCTGCAGGCTCTGCCACTCTCTCCCTGCTGTGTGTCTTCCAGCTGCTGAGCTGCGAGGAGCTAAAAGCCAGCGACTGTTGCGTCCTCTACCTCCTCCAGAGGTATCTGAAGCGTCCCAGCACAGTGATGCGCTCGCTGGTGCTCAGAGGCCTCGTGACGCTGGCCGAGAGAGCGGAGATGGTGAGCATGGGCATGAGCCAGCAGAAGGCATGCTGGCAGCCTGCGGCTGGGCAGCAGGCCGTGGGCAATGCAGTGCTTGGCCTTTGCTGGGAGTCAGGGGCGGTGCTGGTTGCTGCAAGGTGCCTGGCGCAGCCCTTTGTCAGCCCCCGCGGCCTTCAGGGCAGTGTGGCCGTGGGAGAAGAGCGGGCAGCGCAGGCAGCGAGGAGGAGCCTTTGCTGTCCTGGCCTGCTTGCCCGCCGCTGCTCTCACCCACCCTCCTCAGTGCACCAGCAACTCCTAGTGCCTGCCAGGAGGCTGCTGCAGCACTTCCTGTGCGCCCTGCAGGGAAGCAAGAGAGGAGGCCAGGGCTGAAGCAGCCGAGCAGGTGTGGCCGCCTGGGCTTTCCTGGCTTGCCCCTACAGCAAGGGAACGCTGTGCTTGCTACAGGCCGGGAAGATGCAGGGTCTGCTGCCAGAGGTGCTGGAGGTGGCGCAGGGGGCCGCCGCAGACGTCAGCAGGAAGGCCCTGGTCGTCTGCGGGAAGGTGCTGCGTCAGGCGGACAGGGCGGCGGTGGGCCCCATGGCTGTGCACCTGGCGCAGAAGCTCGTGCCGCTCTTTGAGGAAGTAAGGCTGGTGTGGGAGGCTGGGCTCAGGCCGTGGCCTGGGGGAGCTTGTGCCGCGGCTGGGTGGGTGGAGGTGGGGCTGGGATGGGAAGGCAGGTTGAGGCGCAAAGGCCTCCGAGAGCTGTGCGGAGCCTGGCCGCAGCCTCTTGTGCAAACCGATGGCATTGCCTTCATGGGTGGCAGGGCCACTTTGCCCTGGCTGCAGACGTGGCCGCCGGCTCCGTGGTGCACAAGTGCAGTCCCCAGCAGCTCTCTTCACACGAGGCGCGCCACTGCTGTTGCTCCGGGTGGGCAGGCAGTAGGTGTTGCTGAGGTGCCACCCTCCTGCGTCCTGCCAGGAGTGCAGCCAGGTGCGCGAGCTCTCCATCTGCTGCTTCCAAGAGCTGATGGAGCTTGTGGAGGGCGAGAACAAGCAGCAGCTGAAGAAGGAAGTGCGTCGCTGCCTGCTCCCGCTCTTCTTCCGTGTGCACGACGAGAGCCAGAGCGTGGCCAAGGTAGAGATGTGAAAGGTCGGCAGGGAGGCGGGGAAGGGCATGCTGGCATGAGCTGGGTGGGCCTGCGCCTGAGGGCCAAGGGCTGCTGACAAGTGGGCTGCCTGAAGGTGTGTCACACGGGGCCCCAGCAGTCGGAGTCCGGGAGGACCAGCAAGAGCTCCCGTCCTTGCTTGCAGCAGGCCCGCCCCACGGCTTTCAGCCTGCCTCCATGCCCCTTCCTGCTCCGAAAGGTTGGGAGGGCTGGGGTCCCCTTGCAGCCCCGCTCCCTCTCTACAGCCCTCCCCTAGTCAGTGCAGCCCACAGCAAGAGTCCCTGCTGAGCCCGAGCTAAGAGCGCCTGAGGAGCTGGGCCCGGACGTTTCGCAGAGCTGCGCTACCTGCTCCAAGAGGGCTCAGCTGCAGGGTGTGGCCAGCGAGGCCGGGACACAGGACTCCCTAGGGACTTGCCAGCTGTCCGCACAGGTGTCCGAGGCCAGGCTTGGACGCGCAATCCCAGTCGAGCAGTGGTGCCGTCCAGAGAGGCCCCGATGTGTGGGCCAGGCCATGCCCCAGCTGCCTAAGGGCAGCTGCCTTCTGCTCAGCCTGGGAGCACAAGTCCTTCCGCCCAGCTCACCGTGCACTAGGCCAGTGAACTTGGTGGCTGCAGAGGGGCGCAGCACATGCAAGGCCTTGAGAGAGACTGCCCAGCACCGCCAGGCTGGCTCGGGAAGAGTCATGGAAAGGGAGATGCCGTCAGGGCAGGGGACTGGCGTGGCATGCGGGGCTCAAGGCTGTGGCCAGCTGGAGCCTGAGCAGAAAGGAGCGGTGACAGAGCAGCAGGGGAAGGCCAGCATGCTGCTGGGCAATTGCCCCAGGCCATGCTTCTGGCACTGGCCTGGCCTGGTGCCTCTGTCACTCCGTGCCCCACAGTCTCCTGGGCTGCTCGACAGCGGGAGCTAGCTGAGCTGGTGGCTGCTGCGTGCCTCTGCGCTGGGCATGGAGCCCAACTGAGACTCTGCCCCCGCTGCTGCATCTTCCCACCACGGGCTAGGCAAGGGGCAGAGTGGAGCCAAGCGGAGGGGCACAGCAGACCTTGTCCCCAAGGCCACGGTGTCATCTGCCTGTCTCTGCTGCTGTGCAGGCCTCTTGGGAAGCCCTGGTGGTGGCTGCAGAGTGCCTGAAGTGGGACCAGCTCCGGGACTGCGCGCAGACAGAGCAGACCTGGAGGACGGGCGAGTGCTTGGTAAGGAGAGCCCCTCAGCCCCGGGGCCCAGGCTCCACAAGGCCTGTCCCAACTCGCACAGCTGCCTGTGGGGCGGGCAGCTGTGCCTGTCCCGCCCTGCTCCAGCCCCAGGCCCACAACCCACACCTGTGTCCTGGATGCCTTTCCTCAAGCACCAGTGGGCTCTTCTGCAGGCCCCGCTGCCCGCTCGGACCTCCTGCCAGGAGGAGGTTGCGGAAGGAGAGCCTGGCCCAGCTGGGCCTTGGCAGCACACAGGGCTCTCAGCACTCCCAGGGCACGCTCTGCCTGCAGCTCTCGCCAAACCTCGGCCCCAGGCCAGGGCTGCTGCCTGGCAGGTGCCAGTGTCCTGGTGTGGAAAGGAAGGGCAGGAGGGTGGTGGGAGGAGGGCTTGGCCCAGCCCTTTGCGGAAGGTCTGTGCCAAGCCGCGGGCTCGTGTGCTCTGTCCAGCTGGCGAGAGGCAGGAGGCAAGTGGAAGAATACCTGCGCCAGAGCATGCCCTACTTGGAGGACTCTCAGGCATCCTTGCGAGAGGTGGCCGTGAGGTTCATAGGTGAGGCGCGCCCGCCGCGCTCCCTCTCTTAGCAGCTTGGTCCCAGGCCTGGCAGCAAGGCCCGGGGCTGCCAGGGTCTGGACTGTGTGGTGCAGGGCATGGGCTTGCGGGAGCCGATGATGGGTTGAGGGGAGCCTTGCTCATTCCCACCGCAGCCCTGCCTCGGGCCCTGTGCTTTGTGGGGGAGGCTGAGGCCTGCCAAAGGGGAGGAGGGCACTGGAAGGGCTTGGATAAGCTGTGTCGTGCTGGGGAGGGTCAGCAGTGAAGGCTGGTGTGTGCCTAGGGCTGGCCGGGCGGCGCTTGAAGAGCCCAAGGGAGCAGAAGGTGCGGGAGATCTGCAACGGTGAGTAAGGGCAGCGCTGTGCTGGCCACGGTGGGTGGGGAGGGGGCCAGAGCATGGGCAGTGTGCTCCAGGGCCGTGCCCTGGCACAGGGAAACATTTCAAGGGCAGGGCCATTTGGGGGCATTGCTGAGCAGCAACTTCCAGCTGATGTGGTTGCCCCAGCTGCTCCTTGCTCCCGCTGGGAAGAGCTGGGCAGGGCTGGCGCGCTCTGCAGGCTATGCCTGGGGAGGGGGCGTTCTGTGCGGACAGGTGGGTTTGATGTGTGCTCTGTTGCTTTATGTGGCAGTCCTTCAGCCCTTGGAGAGCGACCTGCAGCCCGCAATCCGTTCCCTGGCCACTCAGACCATCCTCATCCTGAGAACTCCAAGGAAAGAGGCACCCTCCGCGTTCCACCTGCAAGCTCTGCGCTGCTGGCTCCGGAGAGCCCGGGACAGGTGGAGCCGTCCTCTGTGCGGAGGCTCTCCTTGAGCAGACCGAGCACGACAGTCCCAGTGCCACGCTGCCCTTGGCATGGGCACCAGCAAGGAGGCTGCGGAACAGGCTGGCTCATTCCAGGCGTCTGCTGCAGTTCCGCCCTCAGGCACAGCCTGGCCCCACTCTTCTTTTACACCTGCAGCCCTCTGGGAAGCTTTCCGCAAAGAAGCAGCCGTGTTTCTGCAGCACGCGTGGATGTCTTTTTCTTTGGCAGGCAGAGGCCAAGCGGGAAAGCTGAGGCCCCGAAGGAATCGCACTGGCCCTGAGGGTGGCCTGACGTTCGCTCCTTCCCGCAGCCCGCGGCAGCCTGGAACGTACGGCCACACTGTGTCTTTGGCCCAAAGCACCAGGTGCCCCGCTGGAGCACCAAGGCCAGGCTTGTGCCAAACGCGCCCTCTGCCGAGACACCCCAGGGCAAGAAGAGGCACCCACTGCCTGCAAAGCTTGCATCAGGCATCTCTCTTTGTCCTGGTGTTCTGCTGTGGCCGGCCACCTTGTGCACACGCGGGGCTTGGGCATCTTTGCCCGGGAGGCAGGGGACGAGAGCCGCTGTGGAGAAAGGGAAGAGCTGTGCCAGCGTGCCCTGCAGCCGCTGCGCTGGGCTGCTGGCTGCAGGCTCGGTGCCCCTGGGGGCTTGGGTGGCTCTGGCCTGCTCTGCAGCTGTGCCGCGGGGCTGCCGCTGCTGCGGGGAGTGTGCTGAGCTGCTTTCAAGGCAGGAGCGATGTCCCCCCCTTTCCCCTTTCCCCCTCTGCACCAACCTGACCAGGGTGCAGCTTCCCACGCAAGGCGAGTGGAGCCCTGCACGCAGCCCAAGTCTGAACACGTGCACACCTGGGAGCACGCAGGCCTGACCCAGAGAGGGAGGGAGCAGGCCCCTGCTGGCCTCTCGGGGCAGGTGGGTGAGCCAGACCTCGAGCTGACCAGCAGTTTCCAGGCTTGTGACGCCACGTGCCCCGAGGGAAGCCGTCTGCGTTGGGGCTACTCTCTGAATTGCCACTCCAGGTCGGTCTCTCTCTCTCTCCTCGGCCAGCCTGGGCTCTCAGTCTCTCAGTGCACAAACCAGAACGGCACGCTGAGAGTGCCAGGGGTCGTCTCTGTAGAGCAGCATCATGGCACTGGCAGGCAGCGGCAGACTGCATCTCAGTTGCCTGCTTTTGCCATGCCTCGTGGCCCTTTGCTCTCGCTGCTGAAACAAGGCAGTCCCATTGCCACCTCGCTTTCTTGGTTGCTGCCTTTCCCGTCTTGTCCCATGTAGTGCTCGCTGACCTGGCTGAAGGCACAGAGTGCACTCTCGGCAAGTTTGCTGCTGATGCTAAAGTGGGGGGAGCGGCTGAGAGCCCAGAAGGCTGTGCTGGCCTTGAGAGGGGCGCGGAGAGGCTGGCCAGTTGGGTGGAGAGGAACCTGCTGAAGTTCACCAAAGGCAAGGGCAGGGTCCTGCACCTAGGGAGGAAGAAGCCCATGGAGCAGGAGAGGCTGGGGGTTGCCCTGCTGCAAAGCAGCTCTGCAGCGCAGCACCTGGGTGTGCTGGTGGACAACAAGTGAAGCAGGGGGCAGCAAGGGGCCCTTGTGGCCAAGGCGGTGCATGGGATCGTGGGGTGCATTAGGCAGAGTGTTGCCAGCAGGTGGAGGGAGGGGCTCCTCCCCTGCGCTCAGCCCTGGGCAGGCCTCCTCTGAGAGGAGTAGTGTCCCCCATTGTGGGCTCGCCAGGACAAGAGACGTGGCCCTACTGGAGAGAGTCCGGCGGAGGGCTACGAAGGTGACAAGGGGACTGGAGCATGTCTCCTGTGAAGCAAGGCTGAGAGAGCTGGGCCTGTTTATGCTGGAGAAGAGAAGACTGAGAGGCGGTCTGACCAACGTGTCCAAGTATCTGAAGGGAGGCTGTGCAGAGGATGGGGCCAGACTCTTGTCCGTGGTGGCCAGCGACAGGACAAGAGGCAACAGACACAAAGTGGAACACGGGAAGTTCCGTCTGAACCTGAGGGAAAACGTGTTGACCGTGAGGGTGAGAGAGCAGTGGCACGGGTTGCCCAGAGAGGTAGTGGAGTCTCCTTTGCTGGAGAGATTCAAAACCCGGCCGGACGTGGTCGTGGGCAATGTGCTGTAGATGAGCCGGCTTGAGCAGGGGGGGTTGGACTAGGTGATCTCCAGAGGTCCCTTCCAACCTCCACCCTTGTGTGATTCTGTGTTCTGTGATTTCTGTGATTCTGGGCACTTGCACGTGGGCCATGTGTCCGAGGCCTTTGCAGCAACTGGCAGCCACAGCTGCGCCCACCAGCAGGTCCTGGAGGGGTTGTGCTGGGCAGACAAGAGCAGCTGCACCAGCCCGGGACCTCGCAAGGACCAGCAGGCTGCCCAAGCCTCCAAGGCTGCCATCTCCTCAGCAGCAAGCTGCTCCCACACAGCACACGCACGTTGCCAAGGTGCCAAGTGCAGCCTGCATTCCCTCCGGTGCGGGCAGAGGTTCAAGAACTGCTGTGCGGAGCAGAGGGAGGCTTGGCCGTGGCTTTGTCCGGCTCGGACCCACCCCCAGAGGTTTACTGCTTCTGCAAGACAGGTGTGCCAGGAAAGGGCCAGGAGGCTGAGGGGGGGGGCTTGGACTTCTGCTTTGCTCCCCGAAGATGGGAGGAGATGTTGGCAGGGGGGCTGCGGGGCAAAGTGCCGGGCCGGGCCGCAGCGGGGCCTTGGTGCCCCACCCGCCTCTGTGACACGGCCGCGGCCCTGGGGGCGCCGCGGCGGCCGGGGCCCCGGCCCCGCAGTCTCCAGGAGGACAGGGACGGCCCCGGCTGGCAGCGGGCCCAGCTGCTGGAGAAGCAGCCGGAGCGCAGCCCCGGCGTCCCCGGAGGCGGCCAGGCCCTCGGCGGGGCCCACGTCTTGGCGCGCAGGCTCCCCGTCCGCCAGGCAGGCAAGAGAGACGCGGCTGGGGCTCGGCAGCTCCGCGGGGCCCTGGCGGGCCCTCGGCCGCGGCGGGCTGGCCCAGGGGCTGCCGCCCGGCACAGCTGGGGCCGGCGCCCGGCCCCGCCGCTGCCCGGCGGCCCGCCAGCCCCAGCGCCAGCACCCGCCAGGGACCCTGCCCGGCAGGAGGCCCCCGCCTTGCCCCGCGCTGCTGGGCCCGCTCCCTCGGCCTCGCAGCCTCGGCCTGCGGGCAGCGCACGCCCAGGGCCCAGGCCTGAGCGCGCCTTCCCCCCGGGCCCAGCCCCCAGCGCCTCTCCTCCTTCCCGCAGCATGGCCGACGCAGCCGCCGGCTGCCCCGCGGCGCTCTGGCAGCAGCCTCTCGGCCCGGGCAGCCCCTCGCTGGCCGGCCAGCAGCAGCAGGCGCAGCACAGCGCTGCCCAGCCGAGCAGCTCTGCGCCAGAGCCCTGCCCGCTCGGCCCATCGCGGCACCCAGGTGAGTGAGCCGGCCCGGCTGCGCTGGCCAGGCCGAGCGGCGCCGAGCCTCTCGCCGCCGCCTCTGCCACGGCCCCGGCTCTCCGGCCGCCTGCCTCCGCCGCCCCTGGCAGCAGGCCTCTGCCCGCGCGCAGCCTCCTCTCCTCTCCTCTCGCCGGCCTCCACCTACAGCTCTGCCTCCTCTCTGCCTTTCCTCCACCCAGGCTCTTCTGCCTGCCGCCACCTGCACCGGCCAGCAGAGCAGAAGGAAGCTCTGCAGACCACGCACTCACTGAAGGTACCGACAGCACTGCCCTCTGCTCCGTGCCTCCACCTCTCGCCTCTCGCCTCTCGCCTCTCGCCTCCTGCCGTGCTCGCCCGTGCCACCCTGCAGGGCTGCTGTGCGAGCAGAGCTGCTCCCCTCCAGCCACCCCACCCCATCCTGGCATCACCGCCCGTGCCTTTCCCACCCTCCGCCTCCCTTCCCCTTCCTTTGGCCTGCGCCACGTGCAGCAGCTCTGCAGCTCTCAGGCCTCCCCCCGGCCGCTGCACTGCAACGGCTGCCCTCCCCAGGCCGCACAAACTCCACTCGCTGGCCTGTGCCTGGGAGCCACCCCAACAGCACTGCCACAACCCTGCCTTCTCCTTGCAGACCCCGAGTGCTCTGGACGACCTGCTGCAGAGGCTGGTGCTTGATCCTCTCCCCTCCGGCCTCCTGGAGCTGCAGAGCATCTTGCAGGTCTGCCTTTTACAAGGGGAAAGCCCAGGAGGGGCCCCCTGCCCCTCCTGGGCAACATCCTCTCCTGCCCCCAAACCTTCTCCTTGCCCCAAAGCCCTGCGAGGACTTTGACCCTTCTTCCTGAGCGCCCCCCGGCCCCCCCACCTGGCCCCTGGCCCCGGCACTGTCCTCTCAGGGCCTCCCCCTCGCTCCAGCTTTCCTCCCCACCGCTTAGCAAGGCACACTCTAACGGGGACCTGCGCAGCCTGCAAGGGCAGCCCGGCCCTGAAACTCTCTTCCTCTACAGCCTTCCCCATGGGCTGTAGCACAGCTTTGCCACTGCAAGCCCCTAGCGAGCTTTCTGCCCCAAAGTCCGCTCGCTGCTCCTGCAGAGGGGTCTGAAGGCCCCTGGGGCATTCTGCAGTGACAGTGGCCTCTGGCTCCCTGCCTGGAGCCAGCCGCAGCCGCTCCGTCTGAGGGATTGGAGAGCGAGGCTGGGGGGGCCTCGAGGGGCAGGAAGGCCCTTAGGAGATGTGCGCCCCTTGCCAGGAGGCCTTGGCGGGCATCCTAGCTCAACGCTGCCAGAGCCTTAGCAGAGCTGCGGCTCCTGGAGCAGCTGTCGGGTCCCAGGGCAGAGCGCTGCTTTTCTTCTCCCAGGTCCTGCTGCCCTTCACAGAGTCCCCGAGAGCAGCAGAGCGCGAGAGGGCGTTGAGGGCCATTGCCCGGCTGAGCAAGTCCCTCGTCAGCTCTTCCTCGCTGCAGGTAAGGAGCCTCAGGTGCAGGCAAGCCCCCGGCACCCACCGCGCCACACCTTGCCCGTCTCCCAGGTCCGGGCTCCCTCAGGGGCAAGCCTGGACACAGGGTAGGGCACTCAGCACGGCTCTGTCGCCAAGAGACCGTCCTTGCCCTGTCTCGGTAGGCTTCTGTCTTGAGGCCCCCTGCTCTCCGCAGCCGCCAGGCCTGCCCTGGCAGCATGATGTGAGCCCGCGCCTGGCGGCCCTTGCTGCCTTGGCTGCTGCCCAGCCGCTGCGGGGCTCAGGGCCTGCAGGGCCCTCTGGCCCGTCCCCTTGCCTGCTGCCCCCTCCCCACGCACTGCCACGGCCCCAGCCCAGCAGCCCCCACTTACAGGCTGCTGCCGCACAGGCGCTTCCTTCCCGTGCCATGGGGTGCAGGGCAGGGGAGCTGCAGGTTGAGGCAGAGCCTCCCGGAAGGACAGGCCAGGAGAGGAGGCTGGGGGAGGTGGTGTGGCTGCAGAGATGGGCAGTGCAGCCTGAGGAGGAAGAGGCACTCCCCGGGTCCCGGGAGGGGAGAGCGGCGGCAGTGAGGGAGCGGGATGGAGGCAGGACCGAGGGCTGCATGCCCGTTTAGGCACCTAAGTGCCACATGCTCAAAGTGACAAGAACTGGCAAGGCAGCCCGTGCCTGCAGAGCAGGCAAAGGCGGCAGGGAGAGCAGGGCAGGAGGCAGAAGGAGCACAGGGGATGCTGCGTGGCATGCTGCCCCTCCTGGGGCCAGCTGTGCCATTTATGCATGCGGCTGGCGCTAAGTCAGCTTCGCTGCAGCCTTTGCAGGGAGGCAGCCTCGTCGTCCCCTTGCCGTGGCTGCTGTGCAGGGTCAGGGGCTGCTCAGGCAGAGGCCAGGTTGCCCCTTGGCGGGGCAGAAGAGCTTGCAGTAGGCAGAGCAGGCTGGCCTGGGCCAGCCCCTGCCACAGCCTTTGCATGCGGGCTGCGAGCAGGGTCTGGCCCCAGCTGCCTCACCTTAGCCCTGCTGCCACCACTTCCTGCCTCCGCCAGCTCTGCGACCCCTGCCAAGGAGTCAGTGACGACCCTGCCCTCTTGGCAACGGAGGACTTCCGCATCCTGGGCAAGCTGGTGGGGCATCTCCTGCTGTGCTACGCTGTCCAGGAGCAGGGCATCCGCTGGAGGGCTGCGGACGCTCTCCACCTCCTCTACACGTTTGCCCGGCAGCGCAAGAGTAAGAGAAAGCGCGGTGCTTTGCCTCCTTGCAGGCACACACGGCTGTCCAGGCCCTTCCTCGCCTCCCTGGGCCTCATCCTCTCGCTGCTCGCTCACTCCCACCTTCAAGCCTTTTGCAGCCGCTGGGCAAGCCTGCTGCCAAAGGTGCTCTGGCCTACTCACTGCTCTCTGTGTTCCCTCCTGTCTAGGCAGGAAGGTGCCAGAAGATAAGCCAGAGCAGGCCCAGCTCCCAAGGCAGAGGGAAGCTGAGCACATGGGCTTCTGGCTTGCTTTCACCACCAGCCCCAGCCAGCTGACCACGGTAAGGAGCTCCTGCCTTGCCGCCACTCTTGTCCGTGCCATGAGCAGCAGAGCGGGGGGAGCAAACGGGTTTGGCCTCAGCGGGGCTCCAGTGGCCTCCCTCTGCCTGGGGAGAGGCTTCCCCCTGGCGCTGAGCCAGCAAGATCTGAAGGCTGCGCTCCAGGGTCAGCGCAGCCGCTCCAGCCCGCCTGCACACCAGGCAGCTCGGACTCTGTCTAGCGCCACTGCCCTGGGGCCCTCTTCCCAACTCTGCGGCCTGCTCCTGAGAGCCCTCTTCCGTCCCATCCTCCACAGGACACTCTCTGCAGCCCCTGCTTCCAGCTTTGCAGCCAGCTGCCCGCACTGGCCCTGCTCCACAGCCTCTCTCACTGCTGAGCTCCGCAGCGCCGCCAGGGCGCTCCGTGTGACACGTCTTCCCTGCCCTCCTTCCTCCCACAGATGTTTGGGCCATACCTCGAGCCCTCGGAGAGGACAGACATCATCCTCACAGCCATTGAGGCCCTGAGAGACGGCAGCACGCACGACATGCAGGCGGCTAGCAGCGTGCTGGATGTGCTCCTCATGGAGCCTGCCTCCTGGCTGAAGAAGGTAAGCAGCCCGCGGCTGGACTGCCCTGCACCTTCCTCCCAGCTCCCTTGCTGCCAAAGCAGCTGTGGCGGGCACCCAGCACCCCTTGAAGCCAGCAAAGGGTGATGGGAAGGGAAGGAGCAGTTCTCAGGGGCGGTGCAGGAAACGGCTGCCCTCCTTCTCACCCGTGTGCCCTCCAGGTGCCCGAGGTCGTCAGGTGCATCTATGCAAACCTGACGTGCATCAGCACGGGGGAAGGCCGGCGCAGCGTGGACTTGCTGCTTCTCCTGCTTACCCACGTGTACCCCAGCGAGGTGGTCGTCAGCCTGCTCAACTGCTGCCCGCCATGTGACAGGTACAGGCGCCAAGAGCCTTGAGGGCTGGTAGCATGTGGGCAGGCTGCCCAAAGACTCTCTGCTTGCCGCACCCAAGGACAACTGCAGGCTATCCCCAAAGGGCAGGGCTGCCCATGCCCTTTCCAGCCCGGGGCCATCTGCCCCAGGCGCGCAGCAGCCAGAGCTGACCAAGTCAGCCGCAGAGCCCAGGCGCCGGGCCCCCGGCTGCCCCAGCGGGAACCTCCGCTCCGCTGTCTGCTGCTTGCCCAGGCTGGGCCCAGCGGGCACTCCAAGCGAGGGGGCAGTGGGCAGGCCGGCAGCCTGCAGCCTGCGTGCCCTGGGGCTTGCTCGGGCCACGCAGCTGTGGCCGAGGCAGCCCTGCTGACTGGGCGCTCAGGGCCTGCAGCATCGCCAGCGCCATGTGGGAGGTGATGGTGTGCCTGCCCAGCACTTTGGACAAGGTGTTGAGGAAGCTGCTCAGCATCTTGGAGGACCGAGTGCTGCTCAAGGGGCTCAGAGCTCTCACAGAGGACACCTGCTTCCTGCCCGTGGCTGTGAGTTACTACCGCGTGCACCAGGCCTCTCTGGCCCTCAGGGCTGGGCTAGCGTCTGCAGCGAAGAAGGCATGGCTCTTCTTCCCCCGCCTCCCCACCCCTGCCCCCAAGCGGTGACCTTTCCCGGGGCATGTGGAGTCAGCCCTTTAGGGTCAGCAGCAGGCCTCCACTGCGCCGGCCCCGCAGGGCTGCCAAGAGCTGCTTGGGCCCCAGTGTGCACTGGCGTGCAGCCGTCCTTTGCCCGCACAGCTCTCTCTTTTCCCCCGACCCTGCATCCCCCTGCTGCGCTCTGCAGACTGGCAACGCAGAGCAGGGCTAGGGACGGGGGCAGGGGCGGCACTGGGACTGGGACTGGGACTAGGACTGGGACTGGGCCAGGGGCAGTGTCTGGGCCAGGGGCTGGAGCCACTGTACAGCCTGAGCAGGCTACCGAGCCTCAGACCAGGAGCCCAGGCTGCTGTGCAGGACACATAAGGCATGCCACGCTGACCCCGGAGGGCTCGTCGTGCCCGTCTTAGAAGTGGGAGCGCAGCCCAGAGGGCTGCCGCTGCCGTGGCCGTGGCCGTGGCCGTGGCCATGGCCTGTCAGCCAGGCTGCAGTCTCCAGCTGTGTCTGCTGCACGCTAGGCCAGTGCCTGAGCCTCATCCCTCGCATACGCCAAGGGCTTTGGCACTGCCCCAGCAATGCCTTGGCAGTGAGAGCTGTCTCTGGGTGTTTTCTGCAGGCAACCAAGGCGCTGTACAGGATCCTTCAGCAGCCCACCTGCCAGCAGACGGTAACAGCGCTCTTCCCCCAGCTCTACATGGCACTGCTCCTGCAGATTTCCTTTGTGGCAGTGTCCATGCCCCGGGACATGAGTGCCTGCTGGAGGAAAGGCTGCCCACGGGAGCAGTCTTCTCCAGCCAGCCCCCTCAGGTGCTGCCTCGCCCTTCTCCTGTCTTTCCCCAGGGCCCTCAAGCAGGGCCGTGGCTCTGAGCGTGACTGGCCTTTGCTCCGCGTGCAGGTCTGCAGTGCAGGCGCTGAAAGCTCTGCTCCGCTCTGCTGGCTACGAGGAGCAGCTCGTCAGCATCGAGAAGAGGGGCGGCTGGCACCTGCTTCTCCAAGCGGAGACTCTCGCCAGCGGAATCAGTGTGCTGGCCAGGTGAGAGACCCTTTTGGCCCGCACTGCCTCCGCCTGGCTTTGCTGGGGACGCGGCACCCCGCACAAGGCCCTGCCTCGTGCCTGAGAGAGGCTGCCCAGGGCTCTTGGCTGCCGCCGCAGCGCTTGTGACTGAGGGATCAGGCGGGAAGCGGGAGCTCCTTGCTGCTTTGTGGCGCAGCTTTGACAGCTGTGGCTGGAGGAGGCAGCGTAGCGGGCTGTGGGAGAGAAGGCAGAAGAGGCTGGGCTGCCTAGCTCCTTAGCAGGGGTGCTTGCTTTGCCCTGCCAGGCAGATGAGGACAAACCCGGTTCACGAGCGTTCCTGGATCTTCCACCGGGTGGAAAGGCTTCTCAGCCAAGGGGACCAACTGCAGGAACTGCCTGCCATGGCTGTCTTTGTTGAGGTAGGTGTGGTGGCAAGTAGTGGCGCTCCGCGATGCCTCTGAACGCTGCAGTCTCTTGGAGGCATGGCCGCGGGGTGGCCAATGGCCAATGGAGCCTGGCCAACCTGGCCTTGGCCCATTTGCTGCTGCGGCCAGGCTTGTCACCCCCGCCACCCCCCCAACATCCGTGCCTCCGTTGGGGCCACCTCTGGCTAGTCACTCGCTCCTGCAAGGCAGGAGAGCAGGGCCCAAGGGAACACGAGGGGGCCAGGCCAGCAAGAGCAAGCAAGGAATGTGTGCTGGGTGCCGTGAGGCTCAGGGC
Organism: Struthio camelus; assembly: GCF_040807025.1. Classification (NCBI taxonomy): domain Eukaryota; kingdom Metazoa; phylum Chordata; class Aves; order Struthioniformes; family Struthionidae; genus Struthio; species Struthio camelus. The sequence continues at coordinate 6,743,723 of NC_090982.1, read as the reverse complement.
ATGAGGGCGTCCCTGGGGGCCCTCCGCAACCACGGCCGCCTCCAGCACAGCCTTGCTCTGCGCCTGGTGCCCTGGCCGGCAGCTGCCGGTGGCAAGCAGGAGCTGCCCGGGCCGCGCAGTGCTGCAGGCTCTGCCACTCTCTCCCTGCTGTGTGTCTTCCAGCTGCTGAGCTGCGAGGAGCTAAAAGCCAGCGACTGTTGCGTCCTCTACCTCCTCCAGAGGTATCTGAAGCGTCCCAGCACAGTGATGCGCTCGCTGGTGCTCAGAGGCCTCGTGACGCTGGCCGAGAGAGCGGAGATGGTGAGCATGGGCATGAGCCAGCAGAAGGCATGCTGGCAGCCTGCGGCTGGGCAGCAGGCCGTGGGCAATGCAGTGCTTGGCCTTTGCTGGGAGTCAGGGGCGGTGCTGGTTGCTGCAAGGTGCCTGGCGCAGCCCTTTGTCAGCCCCCGCGGCCTTCAGGGCAGTGTGGCCGTGGGAGAAGAGCGGGCAGCGCAGGCAGCGAGGAGGAGCCTTTGCTGTCCTGGCCTGCTTGCCCGCCGCTGCTCTCACCCACCCTCCTCAGTGCACCAGCAACTCCTAGTGCCTGCCAGGAGGCTGCTGCAGCACTTCCTGTGCGCCCTGCAGGGAAGCAAGAGAGGAGGCCAGGGCTGAAGCAGCCGAGCAGGTGTGGCCGCCTGGGCTTTCCTGGCTTGCCCCTACAGCAAGGGAACGCTGTGCTTGCTACAGGCCGGGAAGATGCAGGGTCTGCTGCCAGAGGTGCTGGAGGTGGCGCAGGGGGCCGCCGCAGACGTCAGCAGGAAGGCCCTGGTCGTCTGTGGGAAGGTGCTGCGTCAGGCGGACAGGGCGGCGGTGGGCCCCATGGCTGTGCACCTGGCGCAGAAGCTCGTGCCGCTCTTTGAGGAAGTAAGGCTGGTGTGGGAGGCTGGGCTCAGGCCGTGGCCTGGGGGAGCTTGTGCCGCGGCTGGGTGGGTGGAGGTGGGGCTGGGATGGGAAGGCAGGTTGAGGCGCAAAGGCCTCCGAGAGCTGTGCGGAGCCTGGCCGCAGCCTCTTGTGCAAACCGATGGCATTGCCTTCATGGGTGGCAGGGCCACTTTGCCCTGGCTGCAGACGTGGCCGCCGGCTCCGTGGTGCACAAGTGCAGTCCCCAGCAGCTCTCTTCACACGAGGCGCGCCACTGCTGTTGCTCCGGGTGGGCAGGCAGTAGGTGTTGCTGAGGTGCCACCCTCCTGCGTCCTGCCAGGAGTGCAGCCAGGTGCGCGAGCTCTCCATCTGCTGCTTCCAAGAGCTGATGGAGCTTGTGGAGGGCGAGAACAAGCAGCAGCTGAAGAAGGAAGTGCGTCGCTGCCTGCTCCCGCTCTTCTTCCGTGTGCACGACGAGAGCCAGAGCGTGGCCAAGGTAGAGATGTGAAAGGTCGGCAGGGAGGCGGGGAAGGGCATGCTGGCATGAGCTGGGTGGGCCTGCGCCTGAGGGCCAAGGGCTGCTGACAAGTGGGCTGCCTGAAGGTGTGTCACATGGGGCCCCAGCAGTCGGAGTCCGGGAGGACCAGCAAGAGCTCCCGTCCTTGCTTGCAGCAGGCCCGCCCCACGGCTTTCAGCCTGCCTCCATGCCCCTTCCTGCTCCGAAAGGTTGGGAGGGCTGGGGTCCCCTTGCAGCCCCGCTCCCTCTCTACAGCCCTCCCCTAGTCAGTGCAGCCCACAGCAAGAGTCCCTGCTGAGCCCGAGCTAAGAGCGCCTGAGGAGCTGGGCCCGGACGTTTCGCAGAGCTGCGCTACCTGCTCCAAGAGGGCTCAGCTGCAGGGTGTGGCCAGCGAGGCCGGGACACAGGACTCCCTAGGGACTTGCCAGCTGTCCGCACAGGTGTCCGAGGCCAGGCTTGGACGCGCAATCCCAGTCGAGCAGTGGTGCCGTCCAGAGAGGCCCCGATGTGTGGGCCAGGCCATGCCCCAGCTGCCTAAGGGCAGCTGCCTTCTGCTCAGCCTGGGAGCACAAGTCCTTCCGCCCAGCTCACCGTGCACTAGGCCAGTGAACTTGGTGGCTGCAGAGGGGCGCAGCACATGCAAGGCCTTGAGAGAGACTGCCCAGCACCGCCAGGCTGGCTCGGGAAGAGTCATGGAAAGGGAGATGCCGTCAGGGCAGGGGACTGGCGTGGCATGCGGGGCTCAAGGCTGTGGCCAGCTGGAGCCTGAGCAGAAAGGAGCGGTGACAGAGCAGCAGGGGAAGGCCAGCATGCTGCTGGGCAATTGCCCCAGGCCATGCTTCTGGCACTGGCCTGGCCTGGTGCCTCTGTCACTCCGTGCCCCACAGTCTCCTGGGCTGCTCGACAGCGGGAGCTAGCTGAGCTGGTGGCTGCTGCGTGCCTCTGCGCTGGGCATGGAGCCCAACTGAGACTCTGCCCCCGCTGCTGCATCTTCCCACCACGGGCTAGGCAAGGGGCAGAGTGGAGCCAAGCGGAGGGGCACAGCAGACCTTGTCCCCAAGGCCACGGTGTCATCTGCCTGTCTCTGCTGCTGTGCAGGCCTCTTGGGAAGCCCTGGTGGTGGCTGCAGAGTGCCTGAAGTGGGACCAGCTCCGGGACTGCGCGCAGACAGAGCAGACCTGGAGGACGGGCGAGTGCTTGGTAAGGAGAGCCCCTCAGCACCGGGGCCCAGGCTCCACAAGGCCTGTCCCAACTCGCACAGCTGCCTGTGGGGCGGGCAGCTGTGCCTGTCCCGCCCTGCTCCAGCCCCAGGCCCACAACCCACACCTGTGTCCTGGATGCCTTTCCTCAAGCACCAGTGGGCTCTTCTGCAGGCCCCGCTGCCCGCTCGGACCTCCTGCCAGGAGGAGGTTGCGGAAGGAGAGCCTGGCCCAGCTGGGCCTTGGCAGCACACAGGGCTCTCAGCACTCCCAGGGCACGCTCTGCCTGCAGCTCTCGCCAAACCTCGGCCCCAGGCCAGGGCTGCTGCCTGGCAGGTGCCAGTGTCCTGGTGTGGAAAGGAAGGGCAGGAGGGTGGTGGGAGGAGGGCTTGGCCCAGCCCTTTGCGGAAGGTCTGTGCCAAGCCGCGGGCTCGTGTGCTCTGTCCAGCTGGCGAGAGGCAGGAGGCAAGTGGAAGAATACCTGCGCCAGAGCATGCCCTACTTGGAGGACTCTCAGGCATCCTTGCGAGAGGTGGCCGTGAGGTTCATAGGTGAGGCGCGCCCGCCGCGCTCCCTCTCTTAGCAGCTTGGTCCCAGGCCTGGCAGCAAGGCCCGGGGCTGCCAGGGTCTGGACTGTGTGGTGCAGGGCATGGGCTTGCGGGAGCCGATGATGGGTTGAGGGGAGCCTTGCTCATTCCCACCGCAGCCCTGCCTCGGGCCCTGTGCTTTGTGGGGGAGGCTGAGCCCTGCCAAAGGGGAGGAGGGCACTGGAAGGGCTTGGATAAGCTGTGTCGTGCTGGGGAGGGTCAGCAGTGAAGGCTGGTGTGTGCCTAGGGCTGGCCGGGCGGCGCTTGAAGAGCCCAAGGGAGCAGAAGGTGCGGGAGATCTGCAACGGTGAGTAAGGGCAGCGCTGTGCTGGCCACGGTGGGTGGGGAGGGGGCCAGAGCATGGGCAGTGTGCTCCAGGGCCGTGCCCTGGCACAGGGAAACATTTCAAGGGCAGGGCCATTTGGGGGCATTGCTGAGCAGCAACTTCCAGCTGATGTGGTTGCCCCAGCTGCTCCTTGCTCCCGCTGGGAAGAGCTGGGCAGGGCTGGCGCGCTCTGCAGGCTATGCCTGGGGAGGGGGCGTTCTGTGCGGACAGGTGGGTTTGATGTGTGCTCTGTTGCTTTATGTGGCAGTCCTTCAGCCCTTGGAGAGCGACCTGCAGCCCGCAATCCGTTCCCTGGCCACTCAGACCATCCTCATCCTGAGAACTCCAAGGAAAGAGGCACCCTCCGCGTTCCACCTGCAAGCTCTGCGCTGCTGGCTCCGGAGAGCCCGGGACAGGTGGAGCCGTCCTCTGTGCGGAGGCTCTCCTTGAGCAGACCGAGCACGACAGTCCCAGTGCCACGCTGCCCTTGGCATGGGCACCAGCAAGGAGGCTGCGGAACAGGCGGGCTCATTCCAGGCGTCTGCTGCAGTTCCGCCCTCAGGCACAGCCTGGCCCCACTCTTCTTTTACACCTGCAGCCCTCTGGGAAGCTTTCCGCAAAGAAGCAGCCGTGTTTCTGCAGCACGCGTGGATGTCTTTTTCTTTGGCAGGCAGAGGCCAAGCGGGAAAGCTGAGGCCCCGAAGGAATCGCACTGGCCCTGAGGGTGGCCTGACGTTCGCTCCTTCCCGCAGCCCGCGGCAGCCTGGAACGTACGGCCACACTGTGTCTTTGGCCCAAAGCACCAGGTGCCCCACTGGAGCACCAAGGCCAGGCTTGTGCCAAACGCGCCCTCTGCCGAGACACCCCAGGGCAAGAAGAGGCACCCACTGCCTGCAAAGCTTGCATCAGGCATCTCTCTTTGTCCTGGTGTTCTGCTGTGGCCGGCCACCTTGTGCACACGCGGGGCTTGGGCATCTTTGCCCGGGAGGCAGGGGACGAGAGCCGCTGTGGAGAAAGGGAAGAGCTGTGCCAGCGTGCCCTGCAGCCGCTGCGCTGGGCTGCTGGCTGCAGGCTCGGTGCCCCTGGGGGCTTGGGTGACTCTGGCCTGCTCTGCAGCTGTGCCGCGGGGCTGCCGCTGCTGCGGGGAGTGTGCTGAGCTGCTTTCAAGGCAGGAGCGATGTCCCCCCCTTTCCCCTTTCCCCCTCTGCACCAACCTGACCAGGGTGCAGCTTCCCACGCAAGGCGAGTGGAGCCCTGCACGCAGCCCAAGTCTGAACACGTGCACACCTGGGAGCACGCAGGCCTGACCCAGAGAGGGAGGGAGCAGGCCCCTGCTGGCCTCTCGGGGCAGGTGGGTGAGCCAGACCTCGAGCTGACCAGCAGTTTCCAGGCTTGTGACGCCACGTGCCCCGAGGGAAGCCGTCTGCGTTGGGGCTACTCTCTGAATTGCCACTCCAGGTCGGTCTCTCTCTCTCTCTCCTCGGCCAGCCTGGGCTCTCAGTCTCTCAGTGCACAAACCAGAACGGCACGCTGAGAGTGCCAGGGGTCGTCGCTGTAGAGCAGCAGCACGGCACTGGCAGGCAGCGGCAGACTGCATCTCAGTTGCCTGCTTTTGCCATGCCTCGTGGCCCTTTGCTCTCGCTGCTGAAACAAGGCAGTCCCATTGCCACCTCGCTTTCTTGGTTGCTGCCTTTCCCGTCTTGTCCCATGTAGTGCTCGCTGACCTGGCTGAAGGCACAGAGTGCACTCTCGGCAAGTTTGCTGCTGATGCTAAAGTGGGGGGAGCGGCTGAGAGCCCAGAAGGCTGTGCTGGCCTTGAGAGGGGCGCGGAGAGGCTGGCCAGTTGGGTGGAGAGGAACCTGCTGAAGTTCACCAAAGGCAAGGGCAGGGTCCTGCACCTAGGGAGGAAGAAGCCCATGGAGCAGGAGAGGCTGGGGGTTGCCCTGCTGCAAAGCAGCTCTGCAGCGCAGCACCTGGGTGTGCTGGTGGACAACAAGTGAAGCAGGGGGCAGCAAGGGGCCCTTGTGGCCAAGGCGGCGCATGGGATCGTGGGGTGCATTAGGCAGAGTGTTGCCAGCAGGTGGAGGGAGGGGCTCCTCCCCTGCGCTCAGCCCTGGGCAGGCCTCCTCTGAGAGGAGTAGTGTCCCCCATTGTGGGCTCGCCAGGACAAGAGACGTGTCCCTACTGGAGAGAGTCCGGCGGAGGGCTACGAAGGTGACGAGGGGACTGGAGCATGTCTCCTGTGAAGCAAGGCTGAGAGAGCTGGGCCTGTTTATGCTGGAGAAGAGAAGACTGAGAGGCGGTCTGACCAACGTGTCCAAGTATCTGAAGGGAGGCTGTGCAGAGGATGGGGCCAGACTCTTGTCCGTGGTGGCCAGCGACAGGACAAGAGGCAACAGACACAAAGTGGAACACGGGAAGTTCCGTCTGAACCTGAGGGAAAACTTGTTGACCGTGAGGGTGAGGGAGCAGTGGCACGGGTTGCCCAGAGAGGTAGTGGAGTCTCCTTTGCTGGAGAGATTCAAAACCCGGCCGGACGTGGTCGTGGGCAATGTGCTGAGGATGAGCCGGCTTGAGCAGGGGGGGTTGGACTAGATGATCTCCAGAGGTCCCTTCCAACCTCCACCCTTGTGTGATTCTGTGTTCTGTGATTTCTGTGATTCTGGGCGCTTGCACGTGGGCCATGTGTCCGAGGCCTTTGCAGCAACTGGCAGCCACAGCTGCGCCCACCAGCAGGTCCTGGAGGGGTTGTGCTGGGCAGACAAGAGCAGCTGCACCAGCCCGGGACCTCGCAAGGACCAGCAGGCTGCCCAAGCCTCCAAGGCTGCCATCTCCTCAGCAGCAAGCTGCTCCCACACAGCACACGCACGTTGCCAAGGTGCCAAGTGCAGCCTGCATTCCCTCCGGTGCGGGCAGAGGTTCAAGAACTGCTGTGCGGAGCAGAGGGAGGCTTGGCCGTGGCTTTGTCCGGCTCGGACCCACCCCCAGAGGTTTACTGCTTCTGCAAGACAGGTGTGCCAGGAAAGGGCCAGGAGGCTGAGGAGGGGGGCTTGGACTTCTGCTTTGCTCCCCGAAGATGGGAGGAGATGTTGGCAGGGGGGCTGCGGGGCAAAGTGCCGGGCCGGGCCGCAGCGGGGCCTTGGTGCCCCACCCGCCTCTGTGACACGGCCGCGGCCCTGGGGGCGCCGCGGCGGCCGGGGCCCCGGCCCCGCAGTCTCCAGGAGGACAGGGACGGCCCCGGCTGGCAGCGGGCCCAGCTGCTGGAGAAGCAGCCGGAGCGCAGCCCCGGCGTCCCCGGAGGCGGCCAGGCCCTCGGCGGGGCCCACGTCTTGGCGCGCAGGCTCCCCGTCCGCCAGGCAGGCAAGAGAGACGCGGCTGGGGCTCGGCAGCTCCGCGGGGCCCTGGCGGGCCCTCGGCCGCGGCGGGCTGGCCCAGGGGCTGCCGCCCGGCACAGCTGGGGCCGGCGCCCGGCCCCGCCGCTGCCCGGCGGCCCGCCAGCCCCAGCGCCAGCACCCGCCAGGGACCCTGCCCGGCAGGAGGCCCCCGCCTTGCCCCGCGCTGCTGGGCCCGCTCCCTCGGCCTCGCAGCCTCGGCCTGCGGGCAGCGCACGCCCAGGGCCCAGGCCTGAGCGCGCCTTCCCCCCGGGCCCAGCCCCCAGCGCCTCTCCTCCTTCCCGCAGCATGGCCGACGCAGCCGCCGGCTGCCCCGCGGCGCTCTGGCAGCAGCCTCTCGGCCCGGGCAGCCCCTCGCTGGCCGGCCAGCAGCAGCAGGCGCAGCACAGCGCTGCCCAGCCGAGCAGCTCTGCGCCAGAGCCCTGCCCGCTCGGCCCATCGCGGCACCCAGGTGAGTGAGCCGGCCCGGCTGCGCTGGCCAGGCCGAGCGGCGCCGAGCCTCTCGCCGCCGCCTCTGCCACGGCCCCGGCTCTCCGGCCGCCTGCCTCCGCCGCCCCTGGCAGCAGGCCTCTGCCCGCGCGCAGCCTCCTCTCCTCTCCTCTCGCCGGCCTCCACCTACAGCTCTGCCTCCTCTCTGCCTTTCCTCCACCCAGGCTCTTCTGCCTGCCGCCACCTGCACCGGCCAGCAGAGCAGAAGGAAGCTCTGCAGACCACGCACTCACTGAAGGTACCGACAGCACTGCCCTCTGCTCCGTGCCTCCACCTCTCGCCTCTCGCCTCTCGCCTCTCGCCTCCTGCCGTGCTCGCCCGTGCCACCCTGCAGGGCTGCTGTGCGAGCAGAGCTGCTCCCCTCCAGCCACCCCACCCCATCCTGGCATCACCGCCCGTGCCTTTCCCACCCTCCGCCTCCCTTCCCCTTCCTTTGGCCTGCGCCACGTGCAGCAGCTCTGCAGCTCTCAGGCCTCCCCCCGGCCGCTGCACTGCAACGGCTGCCCTCCCCAGGCCGCACAAACTCCACTCGCTGGCCTGTGCCTGGGAGCCACCCCAGCAGCACTGCCACAACCCTGCCTTCTCCTTGCAGACCCCGAGTGCTCTGGACGACCTGCTGCAGAGGCTGGTGCTTGATCCTCTCCCCTCCGGCCTCCTGGAGCTGCAGAGCATCTTGCAGGTCTGCCTTTTACAAGGGGAAAGCCCTGGAGGGGCCCCCTGCCCCTCCTGGGCAACATCCTCTCCTGCCCCCAAACCTTCTCCTTGCCCCAAAGCCCTGCGAGGACTTTGACCCTTCTTCCTAAGCGCCCCCCGGCCCCCCCACCTGGCCCCTGGCCCCTGGCCCCAGCACTGTCCTCTCAGGGCCTCCCCCTCGCTCCAGCTTTCCTCCCCACCGCTCAGCAAGGCACACACTAACGGGGACCTGCACAGCCTGCAAGGGCAGCCCGGCCCTGAAACTCTCTTCCTCTACAGCCTTCCCCATGGGCTGTAGCACAGCTTTGCCACTGCAAGCCCCTAGCGAGCTTTCTGCCCCAAAGTCCGCTCGCTGCTCCTGCAGAGGGGTCTGAAGGCCCCTGGGGCATTCTGCAGTGACAGTGGCCTCTGGCTCCCTGCCTGGAGCCAGCCGCAGCCGCTCCGTCTGAGGGATTGGAGAGCGAGGCTGGGGGGGCCTCGAGGGGCAGGAAGGCCCTTAGGAAATGTGCGCCCCTTGCCAGGAGGCCTTGGCGGGCATACTAGCTCAACGCTGCCAGAGCCTTAGCAGAGCTGCGGCTCCTGGAGCAGCTGTCGGGTCCCAGGGCAGAGCGCTGCTTTTCTTCTCCCAGGTCCTGCTGCCCTTCACAGAGTCCCCGAGAGCAGCAGAGCGCGAGAGGGCGTTGAGGGCCATTGCCCGGCTGAGCAAGTCCCTCGTCAGCTCTTCCTCGCTGCAGGTAAGGAGCCTCAGGTGCAGGCAAGCCCCCGGCACCCACCGCGCCACACCTTGCCCGTCTCCCAGGTCCGGGCTCCCTCAGGGGCAAGCCTGGACACAGGGTAGGGCACTCAGCACGGCTCTGTCGCCAAGAGACCGTCCTTGCCCTGTCTCGGTAGGCTTCTGTCTTGAGGCCCCCTGCTCTCCGCAGCCGCCAGGCCTGCCCTGGCAGCATGATGTGAGCCCGCGCCTGGCGGCCCTTGCTGCCTTGGCTGCTGCCCAGCCGCTGCGGGGCTCAGGGCCTGCAGGGCCCTCTGGCCCGTCCCCTTGCCTGCTGCCCCCTCCCCACGCACTGCCACGGCCCCAGCCCAGCAGCCCCCACTTACAGGCTGCTGCCGCACAGGCGCTTCCTTCCCGTGCCATGGGGTGCAGGGCAGGGGAGCTGCAGGTTGAGGCAGAGCCTCCCGGAAGGACAGGCCAGGAGAGGAGGCTGGGGGAGGTGGTGTGGCTGCAGAGATGGGCAGTGCAGCCTGAGGAGGAAGAGGCACTCCCCGGGTCCCGGGAGGGGAGAGCGGCGGCAGTGAGGGAGCGGGATGGAGGCAGGACCGAGGGCTGCATGCCCGTTTAGGCACCTAAGTGCCACATGCTCAAAGTGACAAGAACTGGCAAGGCAGCCCGTGCCTGCAGAGCAGGCAAAGGCGGCAGGGAGAGCAGGGCAGGAGGCAGAAGGAGCACAGGGGATGCTGCGTGGCATGCTGCCCCTCCTGGGGCCAGCTGTGCCATTTATGCATGCGGCTGGCGCTAAGTCAGCTTCACTGCAGCCTTTGCAGGGAGGCAGCCTCGTCGTCCCCTTGCCGTGGCTGCTGTGCAGGGTCAGGGGCTGCTCAGGCAGAGGCCAGGTTGCCCCTTGGCGGGGCAGAAGAGCTTGCAGTAGGCAGAGCAGGCTGGCCTGGGCCAGCCCCTGCCACAGCCTTTGCATGCGGGCTGCGAGCAGGGTCTGGCCCCAGCTGCCTCACCTTAGCCCTGCTGCCACCACTTCCTGCCTCCGCCAGCTCTGCGACCCCTGCCAAGGAGTCAGTGACGACCCTGCCCTCTTGGCAACGGAGGACTTCCGCATCCTGGGCAAGCTGGTGGGGCATCTCCTGCTGTGCTACGCTGTCCAGGAGCAGGGCATCCGCTGGAGGGCTGCGGACGCTCTCCACCTCCTCTACACGTTTGCCCGGCAGCGCAAGAGTAAGAGAAAGCGCGGTGCTTTGCCTCCTTGCAGGCACACACGGCTGTCCAGGCCCTTCCTCGCCTCCCTGGGCCTCATCCTCTCACTGCTCGCTCACTCCCACCTTCAAGCCTTTTGCAGCCGCTGGGCAAGCCTGCTGCCAAAGGTGCTCTGGCCTACTCACTGCTCTCTGTGTTCCCTCCTGTCTAGGCAGGAAGGTGCCAGAAGATAAGCCAGAGCAGGCCCAGCTCCCAAGGCAGAGGGAAGCTGAGCACATGGGCTTCTGGCTTGCTTTCACCACCAGCCCCAGCCAGCTGACCACGGTAAGGAGCTCCTGCCTTGCCGCCACTCTTGTCCGTGCCATCAGCAGCAGAGCGGGGGGAGCAAACGGGTTTGGCCTCAGCGGGGCTCCAGTGGCCTCCCTCTGCCTGGGGAGAGGCTTCCCCCTGGCGCTGAGCCAGCAAGATCTGAAGGCTGCGCTCCAGGGTCAGCGCAGCCGCTCCAGCCCGCCTGCACACCAGGCAGCTCGGGCTCTGTCTAGCGCCACTGCCCTGGGGCCCTCTTCCCAACTCTGCGGCCTGCTCCTGAGAGCCCTCTTCCGTCCCATCCTCCACAGGACACTCTCTGCAGCCCCTGCTTCCAGCTTTGCAGCCAGCTGCCCGCACTGGCCCTGCTCCAGAGCTGCTCTCACTGCTGAGCTCCGCAGCGCCGCCAGGGCGCTCCGTGTGACACGTCTTCCCTGCCCTCCTTCCTCCCACAGATGTTTGGGCCATACCTCGAGCCCTCGGAGAGGACAGACATCATCCTCACAGCCATTGAGGCCCTGAGAGACGGCAGCACGCACGACATGCAGGCGGCTAGCAGCGTGCTGGATGTGCTCCTCATGGAGCCTGCCTCCTGGCTGAAGAAGGTAAGCAGCCCGCGGCTGGACTGCCCTGCACCTTCCTCCCAGCTCCCTTGCTGCCAAAGCAGCTGTGGCGGGCACCCAGCGCCCCTTGAAGCCAGCAAAGGGTGATGGGAAGGGAAGGAGCAGTTCTCAGGGGCGGTGCAGGAAACGGCTGCCCTCCTTCTCACCCGTGTGCCCTCCAGGTGCCCGAGGTCGTCAGGTGCATCTATGCAAACCTGACGTGCATCAGCACGGGGGAAGGCCGGCGCAGCGTGGACTTGCTGCTTCTCCTGCTTACCCACGTGTACCCCAGCGAGGTGGTCGTCAGCCTGCTCAACTGCTGCCCGCCATGTGACAGGTACAGGCGCCAAGAGCCTTGAGGGCTGGTAGCATGTGGGCAGGCTGCCCAAAGACTCTCTGCTTGCCGCACCCAAGGACAACTGCAGGCTATCCCCAAAGGGCAGGGCTGCCCATGCCCTTTCCAGCCCGGGGCCGTCTGCCCCAGGCGCGCAGCAGCCAGAGCTGACCAAGTCAGCCGCAGAGCCCAGGCGCCGGGCCCCCGGCTGCCCCAGCGGGAACCTCCGCTCCGCTGTCTGCTGCTTGCCCAGGCTGGGCCCAGCGGGCACTCCAAGCGAGGGGGCAGTGGGCAGGCCGGCAGCCTGCAGCCTGCGTGCCCTGGGGCTTGCTCGGGCCACGCAGCTGTGGCCGAGGCAGCCCTGCTGACTGGGCGCTCGGGGCCTGCAGCATCGCCAGCGCCATGTGGGAGGTGATGGTGTGCCTGCCCAGCACTTTGGACAAGGTGTTGAGGAAGCTGCTCAGCATCTTGGAGGACCGAGTGCTGCTCAAGGGGCTCAGAGCTCTCACAGAGGACACCTGCTTCCTGCCCGTGGCTGTGAGTTACTACCGCGTGCACCAGGCCTCTCTGGCCCTCAGGGCTGGGCTAGCGTCTGCAGCGAAGAAGGCATGGCTCTTCTTCCCCCGCCTCCCCACCCCTGCCCCCAAGCGGTGACCTTTCCCGGGGCATGTGGAGTCAGCCCTTTAGGGTCAGCAGCAGGCCTCCACTGCGCCGGCCCCGCAGGGCTGCCAAGAGCTGCTTGGGCCCCAGTGTGCACTGGCGTGCAGCCGTCCTTTGCCCGCACAGCTCTCTCTTTTCCCCCGACCCTGCATCCCCCTGCTGCGCTCTGCAGACTGGCAACGCAGAGCAGGGCTAGGGACGGGGGCAGGGGGCGGCACTGGGACTGGGACTGGGACTGGGCCAGGGGCAGTGTCTGGGCCAGGGGCTGGAGCCACTGTACAGCCTGAGCAGGCTACCGAGCCTCAGACCAGGAGCCCAGGCTGCTGTGCAGGACACATAAGGCATGCCACGCTGACCCCGGAGGGCTCGTCGTGCCCGTCTTAGAAGTGGGAGCGCAGCCCAGAGGGCTGCCGCTGCCGTGGCCGTGGCCGTGGCCGTGGCCGTGGCCATGGCCTGTCAGCCAGGCTGCAGTCTCCAGCTGTGTCTCCTGCACGCTAGGCCAGTGCCTGAGCCTCATCCCTCGCATACGCCAAGGGCTTTGGCACTGCCCCAGCAATGCCTTGGCAGTGAGAGCTGTCTCTGGGTGTTTTCTGCAGGCAACCAAGGCGCTGTACAGGATCCTTCAGCAGCCCACCTGCCAGCAGACGGTAACAGCGCTCTTCCCCCAGCTCTACATGGCACTGCTCCTGCAGATTTCCTTTGCGGCAGTGTCCATGCCCCGGGACATGAGTGCCTGCTGGAGGAAAGGCTGCCCACGGGAGCAGTCTTCTCCAGCCAGCCCCCTCAGGTGCTGCCTCGCCCTTCTCCTGTCTTTCCCCAGGGCCCTCAAGCAGGGCCGTGGCTCTGAGCGTGACTGGCCTTTGCTCCGCGTGCAGGTCTGCAGTGCAGGCGCTGAAAGCTCTGCTCCGCTCTGCTGGCTACGAGGAGCAGCTCGTCAGCATCGAGAAGAGGGGCGGCTGGCACCTGCTTCTCCAAGCGGAGACTCTCGCCAGCGGAATCAGTGTGCTGGCCAGGTGAGAGACCCTTTTGGCCCGCACTGCCTCCGCCTGGCTTTGCTGGGGACGCGGCACCCCGCACAAGGCCCTGCCTCGTGCCTGAGAGAGGCTGCCCAGGGCTCTTGGCTGCCGCCGCAGCGCTTGTGACTGAGGGATCAGGCGGGAAGCGGGAGCTCCTTGCTGCTTTGTGGCGCAGCTTTGACAGCTGTGGCTGGAGGAGGCAGCGTAGCGGGCTGTGGGAGAGAAGGCAGAAGAGGCTGGGCTGCCTAGCTCCTTAGCAGGGGTGCTTGCTTTGCCCTGCCAGGCAGATGAGGACAAACCCGGTTCACGAGCGTTCCTGGATCTTCCACCGGGTGGAAAGGCTTCTCAGCCAAGGGGACCAACTGCAGGAACTGCCTGCCATGGCTGTCTTTGTTGAGGTAGGTGTGGTGGCAAGTAGTGGCGCTCCGCGATGCCTCTGAACGCTGCAGTCTCTTGGAGGCATGGCCGCGGGGTGGCCAATGGCCAATGGAGCCTGGCCAACCTGGCCTTGGCCCATTTGCTGCTGCGGCCAGGCTTGTCACCCCCGCCACCCCCCCAACATCCGTGCCTCCGTTGGGGCCACCTCTGGCTAGTCACTCGCTCCTGCAAGGCAGGAGAGCAGGGCCCAAGGGAACACGAGGGGGCCAGGCCAGCAAGAGCAAGCAAGGAATGTGTGCTGGGTGCCGTGAGGCTCAGGGCATGAGGGCGTCCCTGGGGGCCCTCCGCAACCACGGCCGCCTCCAGCACAGCCTTGCTCTGCGCCTGGTGCCCTGGCCGGCAGCTGCCGGTGGCAAGCAGGAGCTGCCCGGGCCGCGCAGTGCTGCAGGCTCTGCCACTCTCTCCCTGCTGTGTGTCTTCCAGCTGCTGAGCTGCGAGGAGCTAAAAACCAGCGACTGTTGCGTCCTCTACCTCCTCCAGAGGTATCTGAAGCGTCCCAGCACAGTGATGCGCTCGCTGGTGCTCAGAGGCCTCGTGACGCTGGCCGAGAGAGCGGAGATGGTGAGCATGGGCATGAGCCAGCAGAAGGCATGCTGGCAGCCTGCGGCTGGGCAGCAGGCCGTGGGCAATGCAGTGCTTGGCCTTTGCTGGGAGTCAGGGGCGGTGCTGGTTGCTGCAAGGTGCCTGGCGCAGCCCTTTGTCAGCCCCCGCGGCCTTCAGGGCAGTGTGGCCGTGGGAGAAGAGCGGGCAGCGCAGGCAGCGAGGAGGAGCCTTTGCTGTCCTGGCCTGCTTGCCCGCCGCTGCTCTCGCCCACCCTCCTCAGTGCACCAGCAACTCCTAGTGCCTGCCAGGAGGCTGCTGCAGCACTTCCTGTGCGCCCTGCAGGGAAGCAAGAGAGGAGGCCAGGGCTGAAGCAGCCGAGCAGGTGTGGCCGCCTGGGCTTTCCTGGCTTGCCCCTACAGCAAGGGAACGCTGTGCTTGCTACAGGCCGGGAAGATGCAGGGTCTGCTGCCAGAGGTGCTGGAGGTGGCGCAGGGGGCCGCCGCAGACGTCAGCAGGAAGGCCCTGGTCGTCTGCGGGAAGGTGCTGCGTCAGGCGGACAGGGCGGCGGTGGGCCCCATGGCTGTGCACCTGGCGCAGAAGCTCGTGCCGCTCTTTGAGGAAGTAAGGCTGGTGTGGGAGGCTGGGCTCAGGCCGTGGCCTGGGGGAGCTCGTGCCGCGGCTGGGTGGGTGGAGGTGGGGCTGGGATGGGAAGGCAGGTTGAGGCGCAAAGGCCTCCGAGAGCTGTGCGGAGCCTGGCCGCAGCCTCTTGTGCAAACCGATGGCATTGCCTTCATGGGTGGCAGGGCCACTTTGCCCTGGCTGCAGACGTGGCCGCCGGCTCCGTGGTGCACAAGTGCAGTCCCCAGCAGCTCTCTTCACACGAGGCGCGCCACTGCTGTTGCTCCGGGTGGGCAGGCAGTAGGTGTTGCTGAGGTGCCACCCTCCTGCGTCCTGCCAGGAGTGCAGCCAGGTGCGCGAGCTCTCCATCTGCTGCTTCCAAGAGCTGATGGAGCTTGTGGAGGGCGAGAACAAGCAGCAGCTGAAGAAGGAAGTGCGTCGCTGCCTGCTCCCGCTCTTCTTCCGTGTGCACGACGAGAGCCAGAGCGTGGCCAAGGTAGAGATGTGAAAGGTCGGCAGGGAGGCGGGGAAGGGCATGCTGGCATGAGCTGGGTGGGCCTGCGCCTGAGGGCCAAGGGCTGCTGACAAGTGGGCTGCCTGAAGGTGTGTCACATGGGGCCCCAGCAGTCGGGCCAGCAAGAGCTCCCGTCCTTGCTTGCAGCAGGCCCGCCCCACGGCTTTCAGCCTGCCTCCATGCCCCTTCCTGCTCCGAAAGGTTGGGAGGGCTGGGGTTCCCTTGCAGCCTCGCTCCCTCTCTACAGCCCTCCCCTAGTCAGTGCAGCCCACAGCAAGAGTCCCTGCTGAGCCCGAGCTAAGAGCGCCTGAGGAGCTGGGCCCGGACGTTTCGCAGAGCTGCGCTACCTGCTCCAAGAGGGCTCAGCTGCAGGGTGTGGCCAGCGAGGCCGGGACACAGGACTCCCTAGGGACTTGCCAGCTGTCCGCACAGGTGTCCGAGGCCAGGCTTGGACGCGCAATCCCTGTCGAGCAGTGGTGCCGTCCAGAGAGGCCCCGATGTGTGGGCCAGGCCATGCCCCAGCTGCCTAAGGGCAGCTGCCTTCTGCTCAGCCTGGGAGCACAAGTCCTTCCGCCCAGCTCACCGTGCACTAGGCCAGTGAACTTGGTGGCTGCAGAGGGGCGCAGCACATGCAAGGCCTTGAGAGAGACTGCCCAGCACCGCCAGGCTGGCTCGGGAAGAGTCATGGAAAGGGAGATGCCGTCAGGGCAGGGGACTGGCGTGGCATGCGGGGCTCAAGGCTGTGGCCAGCTGGAGCCTGAGCAGAAAGGAGCGGTGACAGAGCAGCAGGGGAAGGCCAGCATGCTGCTGGGCAATTGCCCCAGGCCATGCTTCTGGCACTGGCCTGGCCTGGTGCCTCTGTCACTCCGTGCCCCACAGTCTCCTGGGCTGCTCGACAGCGGGAGCTAGCTGAGCTGGTGGCTGCTGCGTGCCTCTGCGCTGGGCATGGAGCCCAACTGAGACTCTGCCCCCGCTGCTGCATCTTCCCGCCACGGGCTAGGCAAGGGGCAGAGTGGAGCCAAGCGGAGGGGCACAGCAGACCTTGTCCCCAAGGCCACGGTGTCATCTGCCTGTCTCTGCTGCTGTGCAGGCCTCTTGGGAAGCCCTGGTGGTGGCTGCAGAGTGCCTGAAGTGGGACCAGCTCCGGGACTGCGCGCAGACAGAGCAGACCTGGAGGACGGGCGAGTGCTTGGTAAGGAGAGCCCCTCAGCACCGGGGCCCAGGCTCCACAAGGCCTGTCCCAACTCGCACAGCTGCCTGTGGGGTGGGCAGCTGTGCCTGTCCCGCCCTGCTCCAGCCCCAGGCCCACAACCCACACCTGTGTCCTGGATGCCTTTCCTCAAGCACCAGTGGGCTCTTCTGCAGGCCCCGCTGCCCGCTCGGACCTCCTGCCAGGAGGAGGTTGCGGAAGGAGAGCCTGGCCCAGCTGGGCCTTGGCAGCACACAGGGCTCTCAGCACTCCCAGGGCACGCTCTGCCTGCAGCTCTCGCCAAACCTCGGCCCCAGGCCAGGGCTGCTGCCTGGCAGGTGCCAGTGTCCTGGTGTGGAAAGGAAGGGCAGGAGGGTGGTGGGAGGAGGGCTTGGCCCAGCCCTTTGCGGAAGGTCTGTGCCAAGCCGCGGGCTCGTGTGCTCTGTCCAGCTGGCGAGAGGCAGGAGGCAAGTGGAAGAATACCTGCGCCAGAGCATGCCCTACTTGGAGGACTCTCAGGCATCCTTGCGAGAGGTGGCCGTGAGGTTCATAGGTGAGGTGCGCCCGCCGCGCTCCCTCTCTTAGCAGCTTGGTCCCAGGCCTGGCAGCAAGGCCTGGGGCTGCCAGGGTCTGGACTGTGTGGTGCAGGGCATGGGCTTGTGGGAGCCGATGATGGGTTGAGGGGAGCCTTGCTCATTCCCACCGCAGCCCTGCCTCGGGCCCTGTGCTTTGTGGGGGAGGCTGAGGCCTGCCAAAGGGGAGGAGGGCACTGGAAGGGCTTGGATAAGCTGTGTCGTGCTGGGGAGGGTCAGCAGTGAAGGCTGGTGTGTGCCTAGGGCTGGCCGGGCGGCGCTTGAAGAGCCCAAGGGAGCAGAAGGTGCGGGAGATCTGCAACGGTGAGTAAGGGCAGCGCTGTGCTGGCCACGGTGGGTGGGGAGGGGGCCAGAGCATGGGCAGTGTGCTCCAGGGCCGTGCCCTGGCACAGGGAAACATTTCAAGGGCAGGGCCATTTGGGGGCATTGCTGAGCAGCAACTTCCAGCTGATGTGGTTGCCCCAGCTGCTCCTTGCTCCCGCTGGGAAGAGCTGGGCAGGGCTGGCGCGCTCTGCAGGCTATGCCTGGGGAGGGGGCGTTCTGCGTGGACAGGTGGGTTTGATGTGTGCTCTGTTGCTTTATGTGGCAGTCCTTCAGCCCTTGGAGAGCGACCTGCAGCCCGCAATCCGTTCCCTGGCCACTCAGACCATCCTCATCCTGAGAACTCCAAGGAAAGAGGCACCCTCCGCGTTCCACCTGCAAGCTCTGCGCTGCTGGCTCCGGAGAGCCCGGGACAGGTGGAGCCGTCCTCTGTGCGGAGGCTCTCCTTGAGCAGACCGAGCACGACAGTCCCAGTGCCACGCTGCCCTTGGCATGGGCACCAGCAAGGAGGCTGCGGAACAGGCTGGCTCATTCCAGGCGTCTGCTGCAGTTCCGCCCTCAGGCACAGCCTGGCCCCACTCTTCTTTTACACCTGCAGCCCTCTGGGAAGCTTTCCGCAAAGAAGCAGCCGTGTTTCTGCAGCACGCGTGGATGTCTTTTTCTTTGGCAGGCAGAGGCCAAGCGGGAAAGCTGAGGCCCCGAAGGAATCGCACTGGCCCTGAGGGTGGCCTGACGTTCGCTCCTTCCCGCAGCCCGCGGCAGCCTGGAACGTACGGCCACACTGTGTCTTTGGCCCAAAGCACCAGGTGCCCCGCTGGAGCACCAAGGCCAGGCTTGTGCCAAACGCGCCCTCTGCCGAGACACCCCAGGGCAAGAAGAGGCACCCACTGCCTGCAAAGCTCGCATCAGGCATCTCTCTTTGTCCTGGTGTTCTGCTGTGGCCGGCCACCTTGTGCACACGCGGGGCTTGGGCATCTTTGCCCGGGAGGCAGGGGACGAGAGCCGCTGTGGAGAAAGGGAAGAGCTGTGCCAGCGTGCCCTGCAGCCGCTGCGCTGGGCTGCTGGCTGCAGGCTCGGTGCCCCTGGGGGCTTGGGTGACTCTGGCCTGCTCTGCAGCTGTGCCGCGGGGCTGCCGCTGCTGCGGGGAGTGTGCTGAGCTGCTTTCAAGGCAGGAGCGATGTCCCCCCCTTTCCCCTTTCCCCCTCTGCACCAACCTGACCAGGGTGCAGCTTCCCACGCAAGGCGAGTGGAGCCCTGCACGCAGCCCAAGTCTGAACACGTGCACACCTGGGAGCACGCAGGCCTGACCCAGAGAGGGAGGGAGCAGGCCCCTGCTGGCCTCTCGGGGCAGGTGGGTGAGCCAGACCTCGAGCTGACCAGCAGTTTCCAGGCTTGTGACGCCACGTGCCCCGAGGGAAGCCGTCTGCGTTGGGGCTACTCTCTGAATTGCCACTCCAGGTCGGTCTCTCTCTCTCTCCTCGGCCAGCCTGGGCTCTCAGTCTCTCAGTGCACAAACCAGAACGGCACGCTGAGAGTGCCAGGGGTCGTCTCTGTAGAGCAGCAGCACGGCACTGGCAGGCAGCGGCAGACTGCATCTCAGTTGCCTGCTTTTGCCATGCCTCGTGGCCCTTTGCTCTCGCTGCTGAAACAAGGCAGTCCCATTGCCACCTCGCTTTCTTGGTTGCTGCCTTTCCCGTCTTGTCCCATGTAGTGCTCGCTGACCTGGCTGAAGGCACAGAGTGCACTCTCGGCAAGTTTGCTGCTGATGCTAAAGTGGGGGGAGCGGCTGAGAGCCCAGAAGGCTGTGCTGGCCTTGAGAGGGGCGCGGAGAGGCTGGCCAGTTGGGTGGAGAGGAACCTGCTGAAGTTCACCAAAGGCAAGGGCAGGGTCCTGCACCTAGGGAGGAAGAAGCCCATGGAGCAGGAGAGGCTGGGGGTTGCCCTGCTGCAAAGCAGCTCTGCAGCGCAGCACCTGGGTGTGCTGGTGGACAACAAGTGAAGCAGGGGGCAGCAAGGGGCCCTTGTGGCCAAGGCGGCGCATGGGATCGTGGGGTGCATTAGGCAGAGTGTTGCCAGCAGGTGGAGGGAGGGGCTCCTCCCCTGCGCTCAGCCCTGGGCAGGCCTCCTCTGAGAGGAGTAGTGTCCCCCATTGTGGGCTCGCCAGGACAAGAGACGTGGCCCTACTGGAGAGAGTCCAGCGGAGGGCTACGAAGGTGACGAGGGGACTGGAGCATGTCTCCTGTGAAGCAAGGCTGAGAGAGCTGGGCCTGTTTATGCTGGAGAAGAGAAGACTGAGAGGCGGTCTGACCAACGTGTCCAAGTATCTGAAGGGAGGCTGTGCAGAGGATGGGGCCAGACTCTTGTCCGTGGTGGCCAGCGACAGGACAAGAGGCAACAGACACAAAGTGGAACACGGGAAGTTCCGTCTGAACCTGAGGGAAAACGTGTTGACCGTGAGGGTGAGAGAGCAGTGGCACGGGTTGCCCAGAGAGGTAGTGGAGTCTCCTTTGCTGGAGAGATTCAAAACCCGGCCGGACGTGGTCGTGGGCAATGTGCTGTAGATGAGCCGGCTTGAGCAGGGGGGGTTGGACTAGGTGATCTCCAGAGGTCCCTTCCAACCTCCACCCTTGTGTGATTCTGTGTTCTGTGATTTCTGTGATTCTGGGCGCTTGCACGTGGGCCATGTGTCCGAGGCCTTTGCAGCAACTGGCAGCCACAGCTGCGCCCACCAGCAGGTCCTGGAGGGGTTGTGCTGGGCAGACAAGAGCAGCTGCACCAGCCCGGGACCTCGCAAGGACCAGCAGGCTGCCCAAGCCTCCAAGGCTGCCATCTCCTCAGCAGCAAGCTGCTCCCACACAGCACACGCACGTTGCCAAGGTGCCAAGTGCAGCCTGCATTCCCTCCGGTGCGGGCAGAGGTTCAAGAACTGCTGTGCGGAGCAGAGGGAGGCTTGGCCGTGGCTTTGTCCGGCTCGGACCCACCCCCAGAGGTTTACTGCTTCTGCAAGACAGGTGTGCCAGGAAAGGGCCAGGAGGCTGAGGGGGGGGGCTTGGACTTCTGCTTTGCTCCCCGAAGATGGGAGGAGATGTTGGCAGGGGGGCTGCGGGGCAAAGTGCCGGGCCGGGCCGCAGCGGGGCCTTGGTGCCCCACCCGCCTCTGTGACACGGCCGCGGCCCTGGGGGCGCCGCGGCGGCCGGGGCCCCGGCCCCGCAGTCTCCAGGAGGACAGGGACGGCCCCGGCTGGCAGCGGGCCCAGCTGCTGGAGAAGCAGCCGGAGCGCAGCCCCGGCGTCCCCGGAGGCGGCCAGGCCCTCGGCGGGGCCCACGTCTTGGCGCGCAGGCTCCCCGTCCGCCAGGCAGGCAAGAGAGACGCGGCTGGGGCTCGGCAGCTCCGCGGGGCCCTGGCGGGCCCTCGGCCGCGGCGGGCTGGCCCAGGGGCTGCCGCCCGGCACAGCTGGGGCCGGCGCCCGGCCCCGCCGCTGCCCGGCGGCCCGCCAGCCCCAGCGCCAGCACCCGCCAGGGACCCTGCCCGGCAGGAGGCCCCCGCCTTGCCCCGCGCTGCTGGGCCCGCTCCCTCGGCCTCGCAGCCTCGGCCTGCGGGCAGCGCACGCCCAGGGCCCAGGCCTGAGCGCGCCTTCCCCCCGGGCCCAGCCCCCAGCGCCTCTCCTCCTTCCCGCAGCATGGCCGACGCAGCCGCCGGCTGCCCCGCGGCGCTCTGGCAGCAGCCTCTCGGCCCGGGCAGCCCCTCGCTGGCCGGCCAGCAGCAGCAGGCGCAGCACAGCGCTGCCCAGCCGAGCAGCTCTGCGCCAGAGCCCTGCCCGCTCGGCCCATCGCGGCACCCAGGTGAGTGAGCCGGCCCGGCTGCGCTGGCCAGGCCGAGCGGCGCCGAGCCTCTCGCCGCCGCCTCTGCCATGGCCCCGGCTCTCCGGCCGCCTGCCTCCGCCGCCCCTGGCAGCAGGCCTCTGCCCGCGCGCAGCCTCCTCTCCTCTCCTCTCCTCTCGCCGGCCTCCACCTACAGCTCTGCCTCCTCTCTGCCTTTCCTCCACCCAGGCTCTTCTGCCTGCCGCCACCTGCACCGGCCAGCAGAGCAGAAGGAAGCTCTGCAGACCACGCACTCACTGAAGGTACCGACAGCACTGCCCTCTGCTCCGTGCCTCCACCTCTCGCCTCTCGCCTCTCGCCTCTCGCCTCCTGCCGTGCTCGCCCGTGCCACCCTGCAGGGCTGCTGTGCGAGCAGAGCTGCTCCCCTCCAGCCACCCCACCCCATCCTGGCATCACCGCCCGTGCCTTTCCCACCCTCCGCCTCCCTTCCCCTTCCTTTGGCCTGCGCCACGTGCAGCAGCTCTGCAGCTCTCAGGCCTCCCCCCGGCCGCTGCACTGCAATGGCTGCCCTCCCCAGGCCGCACAAACTCCACTCGCTGGCCTGTGCCTGGGAGCCACCCCAACAGCACTGCCACAACCCTGCCTTCTCCTTGCAGACCCCGAGTGCTCTGGACGACCTGCTGCAGAGGCTGGTGCTTGATCCTCTCCCCTCCGGCCTCCTGGAGCTGCAGAGCATCTTGCAGGTCTGCCTTTTACAAGGGGAAAGCCCTGGAGGGGCCCCCTGCCCCTCCTGGGCAACATCCTCTCCTGCCCCCAAACCTTCTCCTTGCCCCAAAGCCCTGCAAGGACTTTGACCCTTCTTCCTAAGCGCCCCCCGGCCCCCCCACCTGGCCCCTGGCCCCTGGCCCCAGCACTGTCCTCTCAGGGCCTCCCCCTCGCTCCAGCTTTCCTCCCCACCGCTCAGCAAGGCACACTCTAACGGGGACCTGCGCAGCCTGCAAGGGCAGCCCGGCCCTGAAACTCTCTTCCTCTACAGCCTTCCCCATGGGCTGTAGCACAGCTTTGCCACTGCAAGCCCCTAGCGAGCTTTCTGCCCCAAAGTCCGCTCGCTGCTCCTGCAGAGGGGTCTGAAGGCCCCTGGGGCATTCTGCAGTGACAGTGGCCTCTGGCTCCCTGCCTGGAGCCAGCCGCAGCCGCTCCGTCTGAGGGATTGGAGAGCGAGGCTGGGGGGGCCTCGAGGGGCAGGAAGGCCCTTAGGAGATGTGCGCCCCTTGCCAGGAGGCCTTGGCGGGCATCCTAGCTCAACGCTGCCAGAGCCTTAGCAGAGCTGCGGCTCCTGGAGCAGCTGTCGGGTCCCAGGGCAGAGCGCTGCTTTTCTTCTCCCAGGTCCTGCTGCCCTTCACAGAGTCCCCGAGAGCAGCAGAGCGCGAGAGGGCGTTGAGGGCCATTGCCCGGCTGAGCAAGTCCCTCGTCAGCTCTTCCTCGCTGCAGGTAAGGAGCCTCAGGTGCAGGCAAGCCCCCGGCACCCACCGCGCCACACCTTGCCCGTCTCCCAGGTCCGGGCTCCCTCAGGGGCAAGCCTGGACACAGGGTAGGGCACTCAGCACGGCTCTGTCGCCAAGAGACCGTCCTTGCCCTGTCTCGGTAGGCTTCTGTCTTGAGGCCCCCTGCTCTCCGCAGCCGCCAGGCCTGCCCTGGCAGCATGATGTGAGCCTTGCTGCCTTGGCTGCTGCCCAGCCGCTGCGGGGCTCAGGGCCTGCAGGGCCCTCTGGCCCGTCCCCTTGCCTGCTGCCCCCTCCCCATGCACTGCCACGGCCCCAGCCCAGCAGCCCCCACTTACAGGCTGCTGCCGCACAGGCGCTTCCTTCCCGTGCCATGGGGTGCAGGGCAGGGGAGCTGCAGGTTGAGGCAGAGCCTCCCGGAAGGACAGGCCAGGAGAGGAGGCTGGGGGAGGTGGTGTGGCTGCAGAGATGGGCAGTGCAGCCTGAGGAGGAAGAGGCACTCCCCAGGTCCCGGGAGGGGAGAGCGGTGGCAGTGAGGGAGCGGGATGGAGGCAGGACCGAGGGCTGCATGCCCGTTTAGGCACCTAAGTGCCACATGCTCAAAGTGACAAGAACTGGCAAGGCAGCCCGTGCCTGCAGAGCAGGCAAAGGCGGCAGGGAGAGCAGGGCAGGAGGCAGAAGGAGCACAGGGGATGCTGCGTGGCATGCTGCCCCTCCTGGGGCCAGCTGTGCCATTTATGCATGCGGCTGGCGCTAAGTCAGCTTCGCTGCAGCCTTTGCAGGGAGGCAGCCTCGTCGTCCCCTTGCCGTGGCTGCTGTGCAGGGTCAGGGGCTGCTCAGGCAGAGGCCAGGTTGCCCCTTGGCGGGGCAGAAGAGCTTGCAGTAGGCAGAGCAGGCTGGCCTGGGCCAGCCCCTGCCACAGCCTTTGCATGCGGGCTGCGAGCAGGGTCTGGCCCCAGCTGCCTCACCTTAGCCCTGCTGCCACCACTTCCTGCCTCCGCCAGCTCTGCGACCCCTGCCAAGGAGTCAGTGACGACCCTGCCCTCTTGGCAACGGAGGACTTCCGCATCCTGGGCAAGCTGGTGGGGCATCTCCTGCTGTGCTACGCTGTCCAGGAGCAGGGCATCCGCTGGAGGGCTGCGGACGCTCTCCACCTCCTCTACACATTTGCCCGGCAGCGCAAGAGTAAGAGAAAGCGCGGCGCCTTGCCTCCTTGCAGGCACACACGGCTGTCCAGGCCCTTCCTCGCCTCCCTGGGCCTCATCCTCTCACTGCTCGCTCACTCCCACCTTCAAGCCTTTTGCAGCCGCTGGGCAAGCCTGCTGCCAAAGGTGCTCTGGCCTACTCACTGCTCTCTGTGTTCCCTCCTGTCTAGGCAGGAAGGTGCCAGAAGATAAGCCAGAGCAGGCCCAGCTCCCAAGGCAGAGGGAAGCTGAGCACATGGGCTTCTGGCTTGCTTTCACCACCAGCCCCAGCCAGCTGACCACGGTAAGGAGCTCCTGCCTTGCCGCCACTCTTGTCCGTGCCATCAGCAGCAGAGCGGGGGGAGCAAACGGGTTTGGCCTCAGCGGGGCTCCAGTGGCCTCCCTCTGCCTGGGGAGAGGCTTCCCCCTGGCGCTGAGCCAGCAAGATCTGAAGGCTGCGCTCCAGGGTCAGCGCAGCCGCTCCAGCCCGCCTGCACACCAGGCAGCTCGGGCTCTGTCTAGCGCCACTGCCCTGGGGCCCTCTTCCCAACTCTGCGGCCTGCTCCTGAGAGCCCTCTTCCGTCCCATCCTCCACAGGACACTCTCTGCAGCCCCTGCTTCCAGCTTTGCAGCCAGCTGCCCGCACTGGCCCTGCTCCACAGCCGCTCTCGCTGCTGAGCTCCGCAGCGCCGCCAGGGCGCTCCGTGTGACACGTCTTCCCTGCCCTCCTTCCTCCCACAGATGTTTGGGCCATACCTCGAGCCCTCGGAGAGGACAGACATCATCCTCACAGCCATTGAGGCCCTGAGAGACGGCAGCACGCACGACATGCAGGCGGCTAGCAGCGTGCTGGATGTGCTCCTCATGGAGCCTGCCTCCTGGCTGAAGAAGGTAAGCAGCCCGCGGCTGGACTGCCCTGCACCTTCCTCCCAGCTCCCTTGCTGCCAAAGCAGCTGTGGCGGGCACCCAGCGCCCCTTGAAGCCAGCAAAGGGTGATGGGAAGGGAAGGAGCAGTTCTCAGGGGCGGTGCAGGAAACGGCTGCCCTCCTTCTCACCCGTGTGCCCTCCAGGTGCCCGAGGTCGTCAGGTGCATCTATGCAAACCTGACGTGCATCAGCACGGGGGAAGGCCGGCGCAGCGTGGACTTGCTGCTTCTCCTGCTTACCCACGTGTACCCCAGCGAGGTGGTCGTCAGCCTGCTCAACTGCTGCCCGCCATGTGACAGGTACAGGCGCCAAGAGCCTTGAGGGCTGGTAGCATGTGGGCAGGCTGCCCCAAAGACTCTCTGCTTGCCGCACCCAAGGACAACTGCAGGCTATCCCCAAAGGGCAGGGCTGCCCATGCCCTTTCCAGCCCGGGGCCATCTGCCCCAGGCGCGCAGCAGCCAGAGCTGAGCAAGTCAGCCGCAGAGCCCAGGCGCCGGGCCCCCGGCTGCCCCAGCGGGAACCTCCGCTCCGCTGTCTGCTGCTTGCCCAGGCTGGGCCCAGCGGGCACTCCAAGCGAGGGGGCAGTGGGCAGGCCGGCAGCCTGCAGCCTGCGTGCCCTGGGGCTTGCTCGGGCCACGCAGCTGTGGCCGAGGCAGCCCTGCTGACTGGGCGCTCGGGGCCTGCAGCATCGCCAGCGCCATGTGGGAGGTGATGGTGTGCCTGCCCAGCACTTTGGACAAGGTGTTGAGGAAGCTGCTCAGCATCTTGGAGGACCGAGTGCTGCTCAAGGGGCTCAGAGCTCTCACAGAGGACACCTGCTTCCTGCCCGTGGCTGTGAGTTACTACCGCGTGCACCAGGCCTCTCTGGCCCTCAGGGCTGGGCTAGCGTCTGCAGCGAAGAAGGCATGGCTCTTCTTCCCCCGCCTCCCCACCTCTGCCCCCAAGCGGTGACCTTTCCCGGGGCATGTGGAGTCAGCCCTTTAGGGTCAGCAGCAGGCCTCCACTGCGCCGGCCCCGCAGGGCTGCCAAGAGCTGCTTGGGCCCCAGTGTGCACTGGCGTGCAGCCGTCCTTTGCCCGCACAGCTCTCTCTTTTCCCCCGACCCTGCATCCCCCTGCTGCGCTCTGCAGACTGGCAACGCAGAGCAGGGCTAGGGACGGGGGCAGGGGCGGCACCGGGACTGGGACTGGGACTGGGACTGGGCCAGGGGCAGTGTCTGGGCCAGGGGCTGGAGCCACTGTACAGCCTGAGCAGGCTACCGAGCCTCAGACCAGGAGCCCAGGCTGCTGTGCAGGACACATAAGGCATGCCACGCTGACCCCGGAGGGCTCGTCGTGCCCGTCTTAGAAGTGGGAGCGCAGCCCAGAGGGCTGCCGCTGCCGTGGCCGTGGCCATGGCCGTGGCCATGGCCGTGGCCGTGGCCTGTCAGCCAGGCTGCAGTCTCCAGCTGTGTCTCCTGCACGCTAGGCCAGTGCCTGAGCCTCATCCCTCGCATACGCCAAGGGCTTTGGCACTGCCCCAGCAATGCCTTGGCAGTGAGAGCTGTCTCTGGGTGTTTTCTGCAGGCAACCAAGGCGCTGTACAGGATCCTTCAGCAGCCCACCTGCCAGCAGACGGTAACAGCGCTCTTCCCCCAGCTCTACATGGCACTGCTCCTGCAGATTTCCTTTGCGGCAGTGTCCATGCCCCGGGACATGAGTGCCTGCTGGAGGAAAGGCTGCCCACGGGAGCAGTCTTCTCCAGCCAGCCCCCTCAGGTGCTGCCTCGCCCTTCTCCTGTCTTTCCCCAGGGCCCTCAAGCAGGGCCGTGGCTCTGAGCGTGACTGGCCTTTGCTCCGCGTGCAGGTCTGCAGTGCAGGCGCTGAAAGCTCTGCTCCGCTCTGCTGGCTACGAGGAGCAGCTCGTCAGCATCGAGAAGAGGGGCGGCTGGCACCTGCTTCTCCAAGCGGAGACTCTCGCCAGCGGAATCAGTGTGCTGGCCAGGTGAGAGACCCTTTTGGCCCGCGCTGCCTCCGCCTGGCTTTGCTGGGGACGCGGCACCCCGCACAAGGCCCTGCCTCGTGCCTGAGAGAGGCTGCCCAGGGCTCTTGGCTGCCGCCGCAGCGCTTGTGACTGAGGGATCAGGCGGGAAGCGGGAGCTCCTTGCTGCTTTGTGGCGCAGCTTTGACAGCTGTGGCTGGAGGAGGCAGCGTAGCGGGCTGTGGGAGACAAGGCAGAAGAGGCTGGGCTGCCTAGCTCCTTAGCAGGGGTGCTTGCTTTGCCCTGCCAGGCAGATGAGGACAAACCCGGTTCACGAGCGTTCCTGGATCTTCCACCGGGTGGAAAGGCTTCTCAGCCAAGGGGACCAACTGCAGGAACTGCCTGCCATGGCTGTCTTTGTTGAGGTAGGTGTGGTGGCAAGTAGTGGCGCTCCGCGATGCCTCTGAACGCTGCAGTCTCTTGGAGGCATGGCCGCGGGGTGGCCAATGGCCAATGGAGCCTGGCCAACCTGGCCTTGGCCCATTTGCTGCTGCGGCCAGGCTTGTCACCCCCGCCACCCCCCCAACATCCGTGCCTCCGTTGGGGCCACCTCTGGCTAGTCACTCGCTCCTGCAAGGCAGGAGAGCAGGGCCCAAGGGAACACGAGGGGGCCAGGCCAGCAAGAGCAAGCAAGGAATGTGTGCTGGGTGCCGTGAGGCTCGGGGCATGAGGGCGTCCCTGGGGGCCCTCCGCAACCACGGCTGCCTCCAGCACAGCCTTGCTCTGCGCCTGGTGCCCTGGCCGGCAGCTGCCGGTGGCAAGCAGGAGCTGCCCGGGCCGCGCAGTGCTGCAGGCTCTGCCACTCTCTCCCTGCTGCGTGTCTTCCAGCTGCTGAGCTGCGAGGAGCTAAAAGCCAGCGACTGTTGCGTCCTGTACCTCCTCCAGAGGTATCTGAAGCGTCCCAGCACAGTGATGCGCTCGCTGGTGCTCAGAGGCCTCGTGACGCTGGCCGAGAGAGCGGAGATGGTGAGCATGGGCATGAGCCAGCAGAAGGCATGCTGGCAGCCTGCGGCTGGGCAGCAGGCCGTGGGCAATGCAGTGCTTGGCCTTTGCTGGGAGTCAGGGGCGGTGCTGGTTGCTGCAAGGTGCCTGGCGCAGCCCTTTGTCAGCCCCCGCGGCCTTCAGGGCAGTGTGGCCGTGGGAGAAGAGCGGGCAGCGCAGGCAGCGAGGAGGAGCCTTTGCTGTCCTGGCCTGCTTGCCCGCCGCTGCTCTCGCCCACCCTCCTCAGTGCACCAGCAACTCCTAGTGCCTGCCAGGAGGCTGCTGCAGCACTTCCTGTGCGCCCTGCAGGGAAGCAAGAGAGGAGGCCAGGGCTGAAGCAGCCGAGCAGGTGTGGCCGCCTGGGCTTTCCTGGCTTGCCCCTACAGCAAGGAAATGCTGTGCTTGCTACAGGCCGGGAAGATGCAGGGTCTGCTGCCAGAGGTGCTGGAGGTGGCGCAGGGGGCCGCCGCAGACGTCAGCAGGAAGGCCCTGGTCGTCTGCGGGAAGGTGCTGCGTCAGGCGGACAGGGCGGCGGTGGGCCCCATGGCTGTGCACCTGGCGCAGAAGCTCGTGCCGCTCTTTGAGGAAGTAAGGCTGGTGTGGGAGGCTGGGCTCAGGCCGTGGCCTGGGGGAGCTTGTGCCGCGGCTGGGTGGGTGGAGGTGGGGCTGGGATGGGAAGGCAGGTTGAGGCGCAAAGGCCTCCGAGAGCTGTGCGGAGCCTGGCCGCAGCCTCTTGTGCAAACCGATGGCATTGCCTTCATGGGTGGCAGGGCCACTTTGCCCTGGCTGCAGACGTGGCCGCCGGCTCCGTGGTGCACAAGTGCAGTCCCCAGCAGCTCTCTTCACACGAGGCGCGCCACTGCTGTTGCTCCGGGTGGGCAGGCAGTAGGTGTTGCTGAGGTGCCACCCTCCTGCGTCCTGCCAGGAGTGCAGCCAGGTGCGCGAGCTCTCCATCTGCTGCTTCCAAGAGCTGATGGAGCTTGTGGAGGGCGAGAACAAGCAGCAGCTGAAGAAGGAAGTGCGTCGCTGCCTGCTCCCGCTCTTCTTCTGTGTGCACGACGAGAGCCAGAGCGTGGCCAAGGTAGAGATGTGAAAGGTCGGCAGGGAGGCGGGGAAGGGCATGCTGGCACGAGCTGGGTGGGCCTGCGCCTGAGGGCCAAGGGCTGCTGACAAGTGGGCTGCCTGAAGGTGTGTCACATGGGGCCCCAGCAGTCGGAGTCCGGGAGGACCAGCAAGAGCTCCCGTCCTTGCTTGCAGCAGGCCCGCCCCACGGCTTTCAGCCTGCCTCCATGCCCCTTCCTGCTCCGAAAGGTTGGGAGGGCTGGGGTCCCCTTGCAGCCCCGCTCCCTCTCTACAGCCCTCCCCTAGTCAGTGCAGCCCACAGCAAGAGTCCCTGCTGAGCCCGAGCTAAGAGCGCCTGAGGAGCTGGGCCCGGACGTTTCGCAGAGCTGCGCTACCTGCTCCAAGAGGGCTCAGCTGCAGGGTGTGGCCAGCGAGGCCGGGACACAGGACTCCCTAGGGACTTGCCAGCTGTCCGCACAGGTGTCCGAGGCCAGGCTTGGACGCGCAATCCCTGTCGAGCAGTGGTGCCGTCCAGAGAGGCCCCGATGTGTGGGCCAGGCCATGCCCCAGCTGCCTAAGGGCAGCTGCCTTCTGCTCAGCCTGGGAGCACAAGTCCTTCCGCCCAGCTCACCGTGCACTAGGCCAGTGAACTTGGTGGCTGCAGAGGGGCGCAGCACATGCAAGGCCTTGAGAGAGACTGCCCAGCACCGCCAGGCTGGCTCGGGAAGAGTCATGGAAAGGGAGATGCCGTCAGGGCAGGGGACTGGCGTGGCATGCGGGGCTCAAGGCTGTGGCCAGCTGGAGCCTGAGCAGAAAGGAGCGGTGACAGAGCAGCAGGGGAAGGCCAGCATGCTGCTGGGCAATTGCCCCAGGCCATGCTTCTGGCACTGGCCTGGCCTGGTGCCTCTGTCACTCCGTGCCCCACAGTCTCCTGGGCTGCTCGACAGCAGGAGCTAGCTGAGCTGGTGGCTGCTGCATGCCTCTGCGCTGGGCATGGAGCCCAACTGAGACTCTGCCCCCGCTGCTGCATCTTCCCACCACGGGCTAGGCAAGGGGCAGAGCGGAGCCAAGCGGAGGGGCACAGCAGACCTCGTCCCCAAGGCCACGGTGTCATCTGCCTGTCTCTGCTGCTGTGCAGGCCTCTTGGGAAGCCCTGGTGGTGGCTGCAGAGTGCCTGAAGTGGGACCAGCTCCGGGACTGCGCGCAGACAGAGCAGACCTGGAGGACGGGCGAGTGCTTGGTAAGGGGAGCCCCTCAGCACCGGGGCCCAGGCTCCACAAGGCCTGTCCCAACTCGCACAGCTGCCTGTGGGGTGGGCAGCTGTGCCTGTCCCGCCCTGCTCCAGCCCCAGGCCCACAACCCACACCTGTGTCCTGGATGCCTTTCCTCAAGCACCAGTGGGCTCTTCTGCAGGCCCCGCTGCCCGCTCGGACCTCCTGCCAGGAGGAGGTTGCGGAAGGAGAGCCTGGCCCAGCTGGGCCTTGGCAGCACACAGGGCTCTCAGCACTCCCAGGGCACGCTCTGCCTGCAGCTCTCGCCAAACCTCGGCCCCAGGCCAGGGCTGCTGCCTGGCAGGTGCCAGTGTCCTGGTGTGGAAAGGAAGGGCAGGAGGGTGGTGGGAGGAGGGCTTGGCCCAGCCCTTTGCGGAAGGTCTGTGCCAAGCCGCGGGCTCGTGTGCTCTGTCCAGCTGGCGAGAGGCAGGAGGCAAGTGGAAGAATACCTGCGCCAGAGCATGCCCTACTTGGAGGACTCTCAGGCATCCTTGCGAGAGGTGGCCGTGAGGTTCATAGGTGAGGCGCACGCGCCGCGCTCCCTCTCTTAGCAGCTTGGTCCCAGGCCTGGCAGCAAGGCCCGGGGCTGCCAGGGTCTGGACTGTGTGGTGCAGGGCATGGGCTTGCGGGAGCCGATGATGGGTTGAGGGGAGCCTTGCTCATTCCCACCGCAGCCCTGCCTCGGGCCCTGTGCTTTGTGGGGGAGGCTGAGCCCTGCCAAAGGGGAGGAGGGCACTGGAAGGGCTTGGATAAGCTGTGTCGTGCTGGGGAGGGTCAGCAGTGAAGGCTGGTGTGTGCCTAGGGCTGGCCGGGCGGCGCTTGAAGAGCCCAAGGGAGCAGAAGGTGCGGGAGATCTGCAACGGTGAGTAAGGGCAGCGCTGTGCTGGCCACGGTGGGTGGGGAGGGGGCCAGAGCATGGGCAGTGTGCTCCAGGGCCGTGCCCTGGCACAGGGAAACATTTCAAGGGCAGGGCCATTTGGGGGCATTGCTGAGCAGCAACTTCCAGCTGATGTGGTTGCCCCAGCTGCTCCTTGCTCCCGCTGGGAAGAGCTGGGCAGGGCTGGCGCCCTGGGGAGGGGGCGTTCTGTGCGGACAGGTGGGTTTGATGTGTGCTCTGTTGCTTTATGTGGCAGTCCTTCAGCCCTTGGAGAGCGACCTGCAGCCCGCAATCCGTTCCCTGGCCACTCAGACCATCCTCATCCTGAGAACTCCAAGGAAAGAGGCACCCTCCGCGTTCCACCTGCAAGCTCTGCGCTGCTGGCTCCGGAGAGCCCGGGACAGGTGGAGCCGTCCTCTGTGCGGAGGCTCTCCTTGAGCAGACCGAGCACGACAGTCCCAGTGCCACGCTGCCCTTGGCATGGGCACCAGCAAGGAGGCTGCGGAACAGGCTGGCTCATTCCAGGCGTCTGCTGCAGTTCCGCCCTCAGGCACAGCCTGGCCCCACTCTTCTTTTACACCTGCAGCCCTCTGGGAAGCTTTCCGCAAAGAAGCAGCCGTGTTTCTGCAGCACGCGTGGATGTCTTTTTCTTTGGCAGGCAGAGGCCAAGCGGGAAAGCTGAGGCCCCGAAGGAATCGCACTGGCCCTGAGGGTGGCCTGACGTTCGCTCCTTCCCGCAGCCCGCGGCAGCCTGGAACGTACGGCCACACTGTGTCTTTGGCCTAAAGCACCAGGTGCCCCGCTGGAGCACCAAGGCCAGGCTTGTGCCAAACGCGCCCTCTGCCGAGACACCCCAGGGCAAGAAGAGGCACCCACTGCCTGCAAAGCTCGCATCAGGCATCTCTCTTTGTCCTGGTGTTCTGCTGTGGCCGGCCACCTTGTGCACACGTGGGGCTTGGGCATCTTTGCCCGGGAGGCAGGGGACGAGAGCCGCTGTGGAGAAAGGGAAGAGCTGTGCCAGCGTGCCCTGCACCCGCTGCGCTGGGCTGCTGGCTGCAGGCTCGGTGCCCCTGGGGGCTTGGGTGGCTCTGGCCTGCTCTGCAGCTGTGCCGCGGGGCTGCCGCTGCTGCGGGGAGTGTGCTGAGCTGCTTTCAAGGCAGGAGCGATGTCCCCCCCTTTCCCCTTTCCCCCTCTGCACCAACCTGACCAGGGTGCAGCTACCCACGCAAGGCGAGTGGAGCCCTGCACGCAGCCCAAGTCTGAACACGTGCACACCTGGGAGCACGCAGGCCTGACCCAGAGAGGGAGGGAGCAGGCCCCTGCTGGCCTCTCGGGGCAGGTGGGTGAGCCAGACCTCGAGCTGACCAGCAGTTTCCAGGCTTGTGACGCCACGTGCCCCGAGGGAAGCCGTCTGCGTTGGGGCTACTCTCTGAATTGCCACTCCAGGTCGGTCTCTCTCTCTCTCCTCGGCCAGCCTGGGCTCTCAGTCTCTCAGTGCACAAACCAGAACGGCACGCTGAGAGTGCCAGGGGTCGTCGCTGTAGAGCAGCAGCACGGCACTGGCAGGCAGCGGCAGACTGCATCTCAGTTGCCTGCTTTTGCCGTGCCTCGTGGCCCTTTGCTCTCGCTGCTGAAACAAGGCAGTCCCATTGCCACCTCGCTTTCTTGGTTGCTGCCTTTCCCGTCTTGTCCCATGTAGTGCTCGCTGACCTGGCTGAAGGCACAGAGTGCACTCTCGGCAAGTTTGCTGCTGATGCTAAAGTGGGGGGAGCGGCTGAGAGCCCAGAAGGCTGTGCTGGCCTTGAGAGGGGCGCGGAGAGGCTGGCCAGTTGGGTGGAGAGGAACCTGCTGAAGTTCACCAAAGGCAAGGGCAGGGTCCTGCACCTAGGGAGGAAGAAGCCCATGGAGCAGGAGAGGCTGGGGGTTGCCCTGCTGCAAAGCAGCTCTGCAGCGCAGCACCTGGGTGTGCTGGTGGACAACAAGTGAAGCAGGAGGCAGCAAGGGGCCCTTGTGGCCAAGGCGGCGCATGGGATCGTGGGGTGCATTAGGCAGAGTGTTGCCAGCAGGTGGAGGGAGGGGCTCCTCCCCTGCGCTCAGCCCTGGGCAGGCCTCCTCTGAGAGGAGTAGTGTCCCCCATTGTGGGCTCGCCAGGACAAGAGACGTGTCCCTACTGGAGAGAGTCCAGCGGAGGGCTACGAAGGTGACGAGGGGACTGGAGCATGTCTCCTGTGAAGCAAGGCTGAGAGAGCTGGGCCTGTTTATGCTGGAGAAGAGAAGACTGAGAGGCGGTCTGACCAACGTGTCCAAGTATCTGAAGGGAGGCTGTGCAGAGGATGGGGCCAGACTCTTGTCCGTGGTGGCCAGCGACAGGACAAGAGGCAACAGACACAAAGTGGAACACGGGAAGTTCCGTCTGAACCTGAGGGAAAACTTGTTGACCGTGAGGGTGAGAGAGCAGTGGCACGAGTTGCCCAGAGAGGTAGTGGAGTCTCCTTTGCTGGAGAGATTCAAAACCCGGCCGGACGTGGTCGTGGGCAATGTGCTGAGGATGAGCCGGCTTGAGCAGGGGGGGTTGGACTAGATGATCTCCAGAGGTCCCTTCCAACCTCCACCCTTGTGTGATTCTGTGTTCTGTGATTTCTGTGATTCTGGGCGCTTGCACGTGGGCCATGTGTCCGAGGCCTTTGCAGCAACTGGCAGCCACAGCTGCGCCCACCAGCAGGTCCTGGAGGGGTTGTGCTGGGCAGACAAGAGCAGCTGCACCAGCCCGGGACCTCGCAAGGACCAGCAGGCTGCCCAAGCCTCCAAGGCTGCCATCTCCTCAGCAGCAAGCTGCTCCCACACAGCACACGCACGTTGCCAAGGTGCCAAGTGCAGCCTGCATTCCCTCCGGTGCGGGCAGAGGTTCAAGAACTGCTGTGCGGAGCAGAGGGAGGCTTGGCCGTGGCTTTGTCCGGCTCGGACCCACCCCCAGAGGTTTACTGCTTCTGCAAGACAGGTGTGCCAGGAAAGGGCCAGGAGGCTGAGGAGGGGGGCTTGGACTTCTGCTTTGCTCCCCGAAGATGGGAGGAGATGTTGGCAGGGGGGCTGCGGGGCAAAGTGCCGGGCCGGGCCGCAGCGGGGCCTTGGTGCCCCACCCGCCTCTGTGACACGGCCGCGGCCCTGGGGGCGCCGCGGCGGCCGGGGCCCTGGCCCCGCAGTCTCCAGGAGGACAGGGACGGCCCCGGCTGGCAGCGGGCCCAGCTGCTGGAGAAGCAGCCGGAGCGCAGCCCCGGCGTCCCCGGAGGCGGCCAGGCCCTCGGCGGGGCCCACGTCTTGGCGCGCAGGCTCCCCGTCCGCCAGGCAGGCAAGAGAGACGCGGCTGGGGCTCGGCAGCTCCGCGGGGCCCTGGCGGGCCCTCGGCCGCGGCGGGCTGGCCCAGGGGCTGCCGCCCGGCACAGCTGGGGCCGGCGCCCGGCCCCGCCGCTGCCCGGCGGCCCGCCAGCCCCAGCGCCAGCACCCGCCAGGGACCCTGCCCGGCAGGAGGCCCCCGCCTTGCCCCGTGCTGCTGGGCCCGCTCCCTCGGCCTCGCAGCCTCGGCCTGCGGGCAGCGCACGCCCAGGGCCCAGGCCTGAGCGCGCCTTCCCCCCGGGCCCAGCCCCCAGCGCCTCTCCTCCTTCCCGCAGCATGGCCGACGCAGCCGCCGGCTGCCCCGCGGCGCTCTGGCAGCAGCCTCTCGGCCCGGGCAGCCCCTCGCTGGCCGGCCAGCAGCAGCAGGCGCAGCACAGCGCTGCCCAGCCGAGCAGCTCTGCGCCAGAGCCCTGCCCGCTCGGCCCATCGCGGCACCCAGGTGAGTGAGCCGGCCCGGCTGCGCTGGCCAGGCCGAGCGGCGCCGAGCCTCTCGCCGCCGCCTCTGCCACGGCCCCGGCTCTCCGGCCGCCTGCCTCCGCCGCCCCTGGCAGCAGGCCTCTGCCCGCGCGCAGCCTCCTCTCCTCTCCTCTCGCCGGCCTCCACCTACAGCTCTGCCTCCTCTCTGCCTTTCCTCCACCCAGGCTCTTCTGCCTGCCGCCACCTGCACCGGCCAGCAGAGCAGAAGGAAGCTCTGCAGACCACGCACTCACTGAAGGTACCGACAGCACTGCCCTCTGCTCCGTGCCTCCACCTCTCGCCTCTCGCCTCTCGCCTCTCGCCTCCTGCCGTGCTCGCCCGTGCCACCCGCAGGGCTGCTGTGCGAGCAGAGCTGCTCCCCTCCAGCCACCCCACCCCATCCTGGCATCACCGCCCGTGCCTTTCCCACCCTCCGCCTCCCTTCCCCTTCCTTTGGCCTGCGCCACGTGCAGCAGCTCTGCAGCTCTCAGGCCTCCCCCCGGCCGCTGCACTGCAACGGCTGCCCTCCCCAGGCCGCACAAACTCCACTCGCTGGCCTGTGCCTGGGAGCCACCCCAACAGCACTGCCACAACCCTGCCTTCTCCTTGCAGACCCCGAGTGCTCTGGACGACCTGCTGCAGAGGCTGGTGCTTGATCCTCTCCCCTCCGGCCTCCTGGAGCTGCAGAGCATCTTGCAGGTCTGCCTTTTACAAGGGGAAAGCCCTGGAGGGGCCCCCTGCCCCTCCTGGGCAACATCCTCTCCTGCCCCCAAACCTTCTCCTTGCCCCAAAGCCCTGCAAGGACTTTGACCCTTCTTCCTAAGCGCCCCCCGGCCCCCCCACCTGGCCCCTGGCCCCTGGCCCCAGCACTGTCCTCTCAGGGCCTCCCCCTCGCTCCAGCTTTCCTCCCCACCGCTCAGCAAGGCACACTCTAACGGGGACCTGCGCAGCCTGCAAGGGCAGCCCGGCCCTGAAACTCTCTTCCTCTACAGCCTTCCCCATGGGCTGTAGCACAGCTTTGCCACTGCAAGCCCCTAGCGAGCTTTCTGCCCCAAAGTCCGCTCGCTGCTCCTGCAGAGGGGTCTGAAGGCCCCTGGGGCATTCTGCAGTGACAGTGGCCTCTGGCTCCCTGCCTGGAGCCAGCCGCAGCCGCTCCGTCTGAGGGATTGGAGAGCGAGGCTGGGGGGGCCTCGAGGGGCAGGAAGGCCCTTAGGAGATGTGCGCCCCTTGCCAGGAGGCCTTGGCGGGCATCCTAGCTCAACGCTGCCAGAGCCTTAGCAGAGCTGCGGCTCCTGGAGCAGCTGTCGGGTCCCAGGGCAGAGCGCTGCTTTTCTTCTCCCAGGTCCTGCTGCCCTTCACAGAGTCCCCGAGAGCAGCAGAGCGCGAGAGGGCGTTGAGGGCCATTGCCCGGCTGAGCAAGTCCCTCGTCAGCTCTTCCTCGCTGCAGGTAAGGAGCCTCAGGTGCAGGCAAGCCCCCGGCACCCACCGCGCCACACCTTGCCCGTCTCCCAGGTGCGGGCTCCCTCAGGGGCAAGCCTGGACACAGGGTAGGGCACTCAGCACGGCTCTGTCGCCAAGAGACCGTCCTTGCCCTGTCTCGGTAGGCTTCTGTCTTGAGGCCCCCTGCTCTCCGCAGCCGCCAGGCCTGCCCTGGCAGCATGATGTGAGCCCGCGCCTGGCGGCCCTTGCTGCCTTGGCTGCTGCCCAGCCGCTGCGGGGCTCAGGGCCTGCAGGGCCCTCTGGCCCGTCCCCTTGCCTGCTGCCCCCTCCCCATGCACTGCCACGGCCCCAGCCCAGCAGCCCCCACTTACAGGCTGCTGCCGCACAGGCGCTTCCTTCCCGTGCCATGGGGTGCAGGGCAGGGGAGCTGCAGGTTGAGGCAGAGCCTCCCGGAAGGACAGGCCAGGAGAGGAGGCTGGGGGAGGTGGTGTGGCTGCAGAGATGGGCAGTGCAGCCTGAGGAGGAAGAGGCACTCCCCAGGTCCCGGGAGGGGAGAGCGGCGGCAGTGAGGGAGCGGGATGGAGGCAGGACCGAGGGCTGCATGCCCGTTTAGGCACCTAAGTGCCACATGCTCAAAGTGACAAGAACTGGCAAGGCAGCCCGTGCCTGCAGAGCAGGCAAAGGCGGCAGGGAGAGCAGGGCAGGAGGCAGAAGGAGCACAGGGGATGCTGCGTGGCATGCTGCCCCTCCTGGGGCCAGCTGTGCCATTTATGCATGCGGCTGGCGCTAAGTCAGCTTCGCTGCAGCCTTTGCAGGGAGGCAGCCTCGTCGTCCCCTTGCCGTGGCTGCTGTGCAGGGTCAGGGGCTGCTCAGGCAGAGGCCAGGTTGCCCCTTGGCGGGGCAGAAGAGCTTGCAGTAGGCAGAGCAGGCTGGCCTGGGCCAGCCCCTGCCACAGCCTTTGCATGCGGGCTGCGAGCAGGGTCTGGCCCCAGCTGCCTCACCTTAGCCCTGCTGCCACCACTTCCTGCCTCCGCCAGCTCTGCGACCCCTGCCAAGGAGTCAGTGACGACCCTGCCCTCTTGGCAACGGAGGACTTCCGCATCCTGGGCAAGCTGGTGGGGCATCTCCTGCTGTGCTACGCTGTCCAGGAGCAGGGCATCCGCTGGAGGGCTGCGGACGCTCTCCACCTCCTCTACACGTTTGCCCGGCAGCGCAAGAGTAAGAGAAAGCGCGGCGCCTTGCCTCCTTGCAGGCACACACGGCTGTCCAGGCCCTTCCTCGCCTCCCTGGGCCTCATCCTCTCACTGCTCGCTCACTCCCACCTTCAAGCCTTTTGCAGCCGCTGGGCAAGCCTGCTGCCAAAGGTGCTCTGGCCTACTCACTGCTCTCTGTGTTCCCTCCTGTCTAGGCAGAAAGGTGCCAGAAGATAAGCCAGAGCAGGCCCAGCTCCCAAGGCAGAGGGAAGCTGAGCACATGGGCTTCTGGCTTGCTTTCACCACCAGCCCCAGCCAGCTGACCACGGTAAGGAGCTCCTGCCTTGCCGCCACTCTTGTCCGTGCCATGAGCAGCAGAGCGGGGGGAGCAAACGGGTTTGGCCTCAACGGGGCTCCAGTGGCCTCCCTCTGCCTGGGGAGAGGCTTCCCCCTGGCGCTGAGCCAGCAAGATCTGAAGGCTGCGCTCCAGGGTCAGCGCAGCCGCTCCAGCCCGCCTGCACACCAGGCAGCTCGGGCTCTGTCTAGCGCCACTGCCCTGGGGCCCTCTTCCCAACTCTGCGGCCTGCTCCTGAGAGCCCTCTTCCGTCCCATCCTCCACAGGACACTCTCTGCAGCCCCTGCTTCCAGCTTTGCAGCCAGCTGCCCGCACTGGCCCTGCTCCACAGCCGCTCTCGCTGCTGAGCTCTGCAGCGCCGCCAGGGCACTCCGTGTGACACGTCTTCCCTGCCCTCCTTCCTCCCACAGATGTTTGGGCCATACCTCGAGCCCTCGGAGAGGACAGACATCATCCTCACAGCCATTGAGGCCCTGAGAGACGGCAGCACGCACGACATGCAGGCGGCTAGCAGCGTGCTGGATGTGCTCCTCATGGAGCCTGCCTCCTGGCTGAAGAAGGTAAGCAGCCCGCGGCTGGACTGCCCTGCACCTTCCTCCCAGCTCCCTTGCTGCCAAAGCAGCTGTGGCGGGCACCCAGCGCCCCTTGAAGCCAGCAAAGGGTGATGGGAAGGGAAGGAGCAGTTCTCAGGGGCGGTGCAGGAAACGGCTGCCCTCCTTCTCACCCGTGTGCCCTCCAGGTGCCCGAGGTCGTCAGGTGCATCTATGCAAACCTGACGTGCATCAGCACGGGGGAAGGCCGGCGCAGCGTGGACTTGCTGCTTCTCCTGCTTACCCACGTGTACCCCAGCGAGGTGGTCGTCAGCCTGCTCAACTGCTGCCCGCCATGTGACAGGTACAGGCGCCAAGAGCCTTGAGGGCTGGTAGCATGTGGGCAGGCTGCCCCAAAGACTCTCTGCTTGCCGCACCCAAGGACAACTGCAGGCTATCCCCAAAGGGCAGGGCTGCCCATGCCCTTTCCAGCCCAGGGCCATCTGCCCCAGGCGCGCAGCAGCCAGAGCTGAGCAAGTCAGCCGCAGAGCCCAGGCGCCGGGCCCCCGGCTGCCCCAGCGGGAACCTCCGCTCCGCTGTCTGCTGCTTGCCCAGGCTGGGCCCAGCGGGCACTCCAAGCGAGGGGGCAGTGGGCAGGCCGGCAGCCTGCAGCCTGCGTGCCCTGGGGCTTGCTCGGGCCACGCAGCTGTGGCCGAGGCAGCCCTGCTGACTGGGCGCTCGGGGCCTGCAGCATCGCCAGCGCCATGTGGGAGGTGATGGTGTGCCTGCCCAGCACTTTGGACAAGGTGTTGAGGAAGCTGCTCAGCATCTTGGAGGACCGAGTGCTGCTCAAGGGGCTCAGAGCTCTCACAGAGGACACCTGCTTCCTGCCCGTGGCTGTGAGTTACTACCGCGTGCACCAGGCCTCTCTGGCCCTCAGGGCTGGGCTAGCGTCTGCAGCGAAGAAGGCATGGCTCTTCTTCCCCCGCCTCCCCACCCCTGCCCCCAAGCGGTGACCTTTCCCGGGGCATGTGGAGTCAGCCCTTTAGGGTCAGCAGCAGGCCTCCGCTGCGCCGGCCCCGCAGGGCTGCCAAGAGCTGCTTGGGCCCCAGTGTGCACTGGCGTGCAGCCGTCCTTTGCCCGCACAGCTCTCTCTTTTCCCCCGACCCTGCATCCCCCTGCTGCGCTCTGCAGACTGGCAACGCAGAGCAGGGCTAGGGACGGGGGCAGGGGCGGCACTGGGACTGGGACTGGGACTGGGACTGGGCCAGGGGCAGTGTCTGGGCCAGGGGCTGGAGCCACTGTACAGCCTGAGCAGGCTACCGAGCCTCAGACCAGGAGCCCAGGCTGCTGTGCAGGACACATAAGGCATGCCACGCTGACCCCGGAGGGCTCGTCGTGCCCGTCTTAGAAGTGGGAGCGCAGCCCAGAGGGCTGCCGCTGCCGTGGCCGTGGCCGTGGCCGTGGCCATGGCCGTGGCCATGGCCTGGCAGCCAGGCTGCAGTCTCCAGCTGTGTCTGCTGCACGCTAGGCCAGTGCCTGAGCCTCATCCCTCGCATACGCCAA
Organism: Struthio camelus; assembly: GCF_040807025.1. Classification (NCBI taxonomy): domain Eukaryota; kingdom Metazoa; phylum Chordata; class Aves; order Struthioniformes; family Struthionidae; genus Struthio; species Struthio camelus. The sequence goes on along the minus strand of NC_090982.1, from coordinate 6,703,993 downwards.
GGGCTTTGGCACTGCCCCAGCAATGCCTTGGCAGTGAGAGCTGTCTCTGGGTGTTTTCTGCAGGCAACCAAGGCGCTGTACAGGATCCTTCAGCAGCCCACCTGCCAGCAGACGGTAACAGCGCTCTTCCCCCAGCTCTACATGGCACTGCTCCTGCAGATTTCCTTTGCGGCAGTGTCCATGCCCCGGGACATGAGTGCCTGCTGGAGGAAAGGCTGCCCACGGGAGCAGTCTTCTCCAGCCAGCCCCCTCAGGTGCTGCCTCGCCCTTCTCCTGTCTTTCCCCAGGGCCCTCAAGCAGGGCCGTGGCTCTGAGCGTGACTGGCCTTTGCTCCGCGTGCAGGTCTGCAGTGCAGGCGCTGAAAGCTCTGCTCCGCTCTGCTGGCTACGAGGAGCAGCTCGTCAGCATCGAGAAGAGGGGCGGCTGGCACCTGCTTCTCCAAGCGGAGACTCTCGCCAGCGGAATCAGTGTGCTGGCCAGGTGAGAGACCCTTTTGGCCCGCGCTGCCTCCGCCTGGCTTTGCTGGGGACGCGGCACCCCGCACAAGGCCCTGCCTCGTGCCTGAGAGAGGCTGCCCAGGGCTCTTGGCTGCCGCCGCAGCGCTTGTGACTGAGGGATCAGGCGGGAAGCGGGAGCTCCTTGCTGCTTTGTGGCGCAGCTTTGACAGCTGTGGCTGGAGGAGGCAGCGTAGCGGGCTGTGGGAGACAAGGCAGAAGAGGCTGGGCTGCCTAGCTCCTTAGCAGGGGTGCTTGCTTTGCCCTGCCAGGCAGATGAGGACAAACCCGGTTCACGAGCGTTCCTGGATCTTCCACCGGGTGGAAAGGCTTCTCAGCCAAGGGGACCAACTGCAGGAACTGCCTGCCATGGCTGTCTTTGTTGAGGTAGGTGTGGTGGCAAGTAGTGGCGCTCCGCGATGCCTCTGAACGCTGCAGTCTCTTGGAGGCATGGCCGCGGGGTGGCCAATGGCCAATGGAGCCTGGCCAACCTGGCCTTGGCCCATTTGCTGCTGCGGCCAGGCTTGTCACCCCCGCCACCCCCCCAACATCCGTGCCTCCGTTGGGGCCACCTCTGGCTAGTCACTCGCTCCTGCAAGGCAGGAGAGCAGGGCCCAAGGGAACACGAGGGGGCCAGGCCAGCAAGAGCAAGCAAGGAATGTGTGCTGGGTGCCGTGAGGCTCAGGGCATGAGGGCGTCCCTGGGGGCCCTCCGCAACCACGGCCGCCTCCAGCACAGCCTTGCTCTGCGCCTGGTGCCCTGGCCGGCAGCTGCCGGTGGCAAGCAGGAGCTGCCCGGGCCGCGCAGTGCTGCAGGCTCTGCCACTCTCTCCCTGCTGTGTGTCTTCCAGCTGCTGAGCTGCGAGGAGCTAAAAGCCAGCGACTGTTGCGTCCTCTACCTCCTCCAGAGGTATCTGAAGCGTCCCAGCACAGTGATGCGCTCGCTGGTGCTCAGAGGCCTCGTGACGCTGGCCGAGAGAGCGGAGCTGGTGAGCATGGGCATGAGCCAGCAGAAGGCATGCTGGCAGCCTGCGGCTGGGCAGCAGGCCGTGGGCAATGCAGTGCTTGGCCTTTGCTGGGAGTCAGGGGCGGTGCTGGTTGCTGCAAGGTGCCTGGCGCAGCCCTTTGTCAGCCCCCGCGGCCTTCAGGGCAGTGTGGCCGTGGGAGAAGAGCGGGCAGCGCAGGCAGCGAGGAGGAGCCTTTGCTGTCCTGGCCTGCTTGCCCGCCGCTGCTCTCACCCACCCTCCTCAGTGCACCAGCAACTCCTAGTGCCTGCCAGGAGGCTGCTGCAGCACTTCCTGTGCGCCCTGCAGGGAAGCAAGAGAGGAGGCCAGGGCTGAAGCAGCCGAGCAGGTGTGGCCGCCTGGGCTTTCCTTGCTTGCCCCTACAGCAAGGAAACGCTGTGCTTGCTACAGGCCGGGAAGATGCAGGGTCTGCTGCCAGAGGTGCTGGAGGTGGCGCAGGGGGCCGCCGCAGACGTCAGCAGGAAGGCCCTGGTCGTCTGCGGGAAGGTGCTGCGTCAGGCGGACAGGGCGGCGGTGGGCCCCATGGCTGTGCACCTGGCGCAGAAGCTCGTGCCGCTCTTTGAGGAAGTAAGGCTGGTGTGGGAGGCTGGGCTCAGGCCGTGGCCTGGGGGAGCTTGTGCCGCGGCTGGGTGGGTGGAGGTGGGGCTGGGATGGGAAGGCAGGTTGAGGCGCAAAGGCCTCCGAGAGCTGTGCGGAGCCTGGCCGCAGCCTCTTGTGCAAAGCGATGGCATTGCCTTCATGGGTGGCAGGGCCACTTTGCCCTGGCTGCAGACGTGGCCGCCGGCTCCGTGGTGCACAAGTGCAGTCCCCAGCAGCTCTCTTCACACGAGGCGCGCCACTGCTGTTGCTCCGGGTGGGCAGGCAGTAGGTGTTGCTGAGGTGCCACCCTCCTGCGTCCTGCCAGGAGTGCAGCCAGGTGCGCGAGCTCTCCATCTGCTGCTTCCAAGAGCTGATGGAGCTTGTGGAGGGCGAGAACAAGCAGCAGCTGAAGAAGGAAGTGCGTCGCTGCCTGCTCCCGCTCTTCTTCCGTGTGCACGACGAGAGCCAGAGCGTGGCCAAGGTAGAGATGTGAAAGGTCGGCAGGGAGGCGGGGAAGGGCATGCTGGCATGAGCTGGGTGGGCCTGCGCCTGAGGGCCAAGGGCTGCTGACAAGTGGGCTGCCTGAAGGTGTGTCACATGGGGCCCCAGCAGTCGGAGTCCGGGAGGACCAGCAAGAGCTCCCGTCCTTGCTTGCAGCAGGCCCGCCCCACGGCTTTCAGCCTGCCTCCATGCCCCTTCCTGCTCCGAAAGGTTGGGAGGGCTGGGGTCCCCTTGCAGCCCCGCTCCCTCTCTACAGCCCTCCCCTAGTCAGTGCAGCCCACAGCAAGAGTCCCTGCTGAGCCCGAGCTAAGAGCGCCTGAGGAGCTGGGCCCGGACGTTTCGCAGAGCTGCGCTACCTGCTCCAAGAGGGCTCAGCTGCAGGGTGTGGCCAGCGAGGCCGGGACACAGGACTCCCTAGGGACTTGCCAGCTGTCCGCACAGGTGTCCGAGGCCAGGCTTGGACGCGCAATCCCTGTCGAGCAGTGGTGCCGTCCAGAGAGGCCCCGATGTGTGGGCCAGGCCATGCCCCAGCTGCCTAAGGGCAGCTGCCTTCTGCTCAGCCTGGGAGCACAAGTCCTTCCGCCCAGCTCACCGTGCACTAGGCCAGTGAACTTGGTGGCTGCAGAGGGGCGCAGCACATGCAAGGCCTTGAGAGAGACTGCCCAGCACCGCCAGGCTGGCTCGGGAAGAGTCATGGAAAGGGAGATGCCGTCAGGGCAGGGGACTGGCGTGGCATGCGGGGCTCAAGGCTGTGGCCAGCTGGAGCCTGAGCAGAAAGGAGCGGTGACAGAGCAGCAGGGGAAGGCCAGCATGCTGCTGGGCAATTGCCCCAGGCCATGCTTCTGGCACTGGCCTGGCCTGGTGCCTCTGTCACTCCGTGCCCCACAGTCTCCTGGGCTGCTCGACAGCGGGAGCTAGCTGAGCTGGTGGCTGCTGCATGCCTCTGCGCTGGGCATGGAGCCCAACTGAGACTCTGCCCCCGCTGCTGCATCTTCCCGCCACGAGCTAGGCAAGGGGCAGAGCGGAGCCAAGCGGAGGGGCACAGCAGACCTCGTCCCCAAGGCCACGGTGTCATCTGCCTGTCTCTGCTGCTGTGCAGGCCTCTTGGGAAGCCCTGGTGGTGGCTGCAGAGTGCCTGAAGTGGGACCAGCTCCGGGACTGCGCGCAGACAGAGCAGACCTGGAGGACGGGCGAGTGCTTGGTAAGGAGAGCCCCTCAGCACCGGGGCCCAGGCTCCACAAGGCCTGTCCCAACTCGCACAGCTGCCTGTGGGGTGGGCAGCTGTGCCTGTCCCGCCCTGCTCCAGCCCCAGGCCCACAACCCACACCTGTGTCCTGGATGCCTTTCCTCAAGCACCAGTGGGCTCTTCTGCAGGCCCCGCTGCCTGCTCGGACCTCCTGCCAGGAGGAGGTTGCGGAAGGAGAGCCTGGCCCAGCTGGGCCTTGGCAGCACACAGGGCTCTCAGCACTCCCAGGGCACGCTCTGCCTGCAGCTCTCGCCAAACCTCGGCCCCAGGCCAGGGCTGCTGCCTGACAGGTGCCAGTGTCCTGGTGTGGAAAGGAAGGGCAGGAGGGTGGTGGGAGGAGGGCTTGGCCCAGCCCTTTGCGGAAGGTCTGTGCCAAGCCGCGGGCTCGTGTGCTCTGTCCAGCTGGCGAGAGGCAGGAGGCAAGTGGAAGAATACCTGCGCCAGAGCATGCCCTACTTGGAGGACTCTCAGGCATCCTTGCGAGAGGTGGCCGTGAGGTTCATAGGTGAGGCGCGCCCGCCGCGCTCCCTCTCTTAGCAGCTTGGTCCCAGGCCTGGCAGCAAGGCCCGGGGCTGCCAGGGTCTGGACTGTGTGGTGCAGGGCATGGGCTTGCGGGAGCCGATGATGGGTTGAGGGGAGCCTTGCTCATTCCCACCGCAGCCCTGCCTCGGGCCCTGTGCTTTGTGGGGGAGGCTGAGGCCTGCCAAAGGGGAGGAGGGCACTGGAAGGGCTTGGATAAGCTGTGTCGTGCTGGGGAGGGTCAGCAGTGAAGGCTGGTGTGTGCCTAGGGCTGGCCGGGCGGCGCTTGAAGAGCCCAAGGGAGCAGAAGGTGCGGGAGATCTGCAACGGTGAGTAAGGGCAGCGCTGTGCTGGCCACAGTGGGTGGGGAGGGGGCCAGAGCATGGGCAGTGTGCTCCAGGGCCGTGCCCTGGCACAGGGAAACATTTCAAGGGCAGGGCCATTTGGGGGCATTGCTGAGCAGCAACTTCCAGCTGATGTGGTTGCCCCAGCTGCTCCTTGCTCCCGCTGGGAAGAGCTGGGCAGGGCTGGCGCGCTCTGCAGGCTATGCCTGGGGAGGGGGCGTTCTGTGCGGACAGGTGGGTTTGATGTGTGCTCTGTTGCTTTATGTGGCAGTCCTTCAGCCCTTGGAGAGCGACCTGCAGCCCGCAATCCGTTCCCTGGCCACTCAGACCATCCTCATCCTGAGAACTCCAAGGAAAGAGGCACCCTCCGCGTTCCACCTGCAAGCTCTGCGCTGCTGGCTCCGGAGAGCCCGGGACAGGTGGAGCCGTCCTCTGTGCGGAGGCTCTCCTTGAGCAGACCGAGCACGACAGTCCCAGTGCCACGCTGCCCTTGGCATGGGCACCAGCAAGGAGGCTGCGGAACAGGCTGGCTCATTCCAGGCATCTGCTGCAGTTCCGCCCTCAGGCACAGCCTGGCCCCACTCTTCTTTTACACCTGCAGCCCTCTGGGAAGCTTTCCGCAAAGAAGCAGCCGTGTTTCTGCAGCACGCGTGGATGTCTTTTTCTTTGGCAGGCAGAGGCCAAGCGGGAAAGCTGAGGCCCCGAAGGAATCGCACTGGCCCTGAGGGTGGCCTGACGTTCGCTCCTTCCCGCAGCCCGCGGCAGCCTGGAACGTACGGCCACACTGTGTCTTTGGCCCAAAGCACCAGGTGCCCCGCTGGAGCACCAAGGCCAGGCTTGTGCCAAACGCGCCCTCTGCCGAGACACCCCAGGGCAAGAAGAGGCACCCACTGCCTGCAAAGCTCGCATCAGGCATCTCTCTTTGTCCTGGTGTTCTGCTGTGGCCGGCCACCTTGTGCACACGCGGGGCTTGGGCATTTTTGCCCGGGAGGCAGGGGACGAGAGCCGCTGTGGAGAAAGGGAAGAGCTGTGCCAGCGTGCCCTGCACCCGCTGCGCTGGGCTGCTGGCTGCAGGCTCGGTGCCCCTGGGGGCTTGGGTGGCTCTGGCCTGCTCTGCAGCTGTGCCGCGGGGCTGCCGCTGCTGCGGGGAGTGTGCTGAGCTGCTTTCAAGGCAGGAGCGATGTCCCCCCCTTTCCCCTTTCCCCCTCTGCACCAACCTGACCAGGGTGCAGCTTCCCACGCAAGGCGAGTGGAGCCCTGCACGCAGCCCAAGTCTGAACACGTGCACACCTGGGAGCACGCAGGCCTGACCCAGAGAGGGAGGGAGCAGGCCCCTGCTGGCCTCTCGGGGCAGGTGGGTGAGCCAGACCTCGAGCTGACCAGCAGTTTCCAGGCTTGTGACGCCACGTGCCCCGAGGGAAGCCGTCTGCGTTGGGGCTACTCTCTGAATTGCCACTCCAGGTCGGTCTCTCTCTCTCTCCTCGGCCAGCCTGGGCTCTCAGTCTCTCAGTGCACAAACCAGAACGGCACGCTGAGAGTGCCAGGGGTCGTCGCTGTAGAGCAGCAGCACGGCACTGGCAGGCAGCGGCAGACTGCATCTCAGTTGCCTGCTTTTGCCATGCCTCGTGGCCCTTTGCTCTCGCTGCTGAAACAAGGCAGTCCCATTGCCACCTCGCTTTCTTGGTTGCTGCCTTTCCCGTCTTGTCCCATGTAGTGCTCGCTGACCTGGCTGAAGGCACAGAGTGCACTCTCGGCAAGTTTGCTGCTGATGCTAAAGTGGGGGGAGCGGCTGAGAGCCCAGAAGGCTGTGCTGGCCTTGAGAGGGGCGCGGAGAGGCTGGCCAGTTGGGTGGAGAGGAACCTGCTGAAGTTCACCAAAGGCAAGGGCAGGGTCCTGCACCTAGGGAGGAAGAAGCCCATGGAGCAGGAGAGGCTGGGGGTTGCCCTGCTGCAAAGCAGCTCTGCAGCGCAGCACCTGGGTGTGCTGGTGGACAACAAGTGAAGCAGGAGGCAGCAAGGGGCCCTTGTGGCCAAGGCGGCGCATGGGATCGTGGGGTGCATTAGGCAGAGTGTTGCCAGCAGGTGGAGGGAGGGGCTCCTCCCCTGCGCTCAGCCCTGGGCAGGCCTCCTCTGAGAGGAGTAGTGTCCCCCATTGTGGGCTCGCCAGGACAAGAGACGTGTCCCTACTGGAGAGAGTCCAGCGGAGGGCTACGAAGGTGACGAGGGGACTGGAGCATGTCTCCTGTGAAGCAAGGCTGAGAGAGCTGGGCCCGTTTATGCTGGAGAAGAGAAGACTGAGAGGCGGTCTGACCAACGTGTCCAAGTATCTGAAGGGAGGCTGTGCAGAGGATGGGGCCAGACTCTTGTCCGTGGTGGCCAGCGACAGGACAAGAGGCAACAGACACAAAGTGGAACACGGGAAGTTCCGTCTGAACCTGAGGGAAAACGTGTTGACCGTGAGGGTGAGAGAGCAGTGGCACGGGTTGCCCAGAGAGGTAGTGGAGTCTCCTTTGCTGGAGAGATTCAAAACCCGGCCGGACGTGGTCGTGGGCAATGTGCTGAGGATGAGCCGGCTTGAGCAGGGGGGGTTGGACTAGGTGATCTCCAGAGGTCCCTTCCAACCTCCACCCTTGTGTGATTCTGTGTTCTGTGATTTCTGTGATTCTGGGCGCTTGCACGTGGGCCATGTGTCCGAGGCCTTTGCAGCAACTGGCAGCCACAGCTGCGCACACCAGCAGGTCCTGGAGGGGTTGTGCTGGGCAGACAAGAGCAGCTGCACCAGCCCGGGACCTCGCAAGGACCAGCAGGCTGCCCAAGCCTCCAAGGCTGCCATCTCCTCAGCAGCAAGCTGCTCCCACACAGCACACGCACGTTGCCAAGGTGCCAAGTGCAGCCTGCATTCCCTCCGGTGCGGGCAGAGGTTCAAGAACTGCTGTGCGGAGCAGAGGGAGGCTTGGCCGTGGCTTTGTCCGGCTCGGACCCACCCCCAGAGGTTTACTGCTTCTGCAAGACAGGCATGCCAGGAAAGGGCCAGGAGGCTGAGGGGGGGGGCTTGGACTTCTGCTTTGCTCCCCGTAGATGGGAGGAGATGTTGGCAGGGGGGCTGCGGGGCAAAGTGCCGGGCCGGGCCGCAGCGGGGCCTTGGTGCCCCACCCGCCTCTGTGACACGGCCGCGGCCCTGGGGGCGCCGTGGCGGCCGGGGCCCCGGCCCCGCAGTCTCCAGGAGGACAGGGACGGCCCCGGCTGGCAGCGGGCCCAGCTGCTGGAGAAGCAGCCGGAGCGCAGCCCCGGCGTCCCCGGAGGCGGCCAGGCCCTCGGCGGGGCCCACGTCTTGGCGCGCAGGCTCCCCGTCCGCCAGGCAGGCAAGAGAGACGCGGCTGGGGCTCGGCAGCTCCGCGGGGCCCTGGCGGGCCCTCGGCCGCGGCGGGCTGGCCCAGGGGCTGCCGCCCGGCACAGCTGGGGCCGGCGCCCGGCCCCGCCGCTGCCCGGCGGCCCGCCAGCCCCAGCGCCAGCACCCGCCAGGGACCCTGCCCGGCAGGAGGCCCCCGCCTTGCCCCGCGCTGCTGGGCCCGCTCCCTCGGCCTCGCAGCCTCGGCCTGCGGGCAGCGCACGCCCAGGGCCCAGGCCTGAGCGCGCCTTCCCCCCGGGCCCAGCCCCCAGCGCCTCTCCTCCTTCCCGCAGCATGGCCGACGCAGCCGCCGGCTGCCCCGCGGCGCTCTGGCAGCAGCCTCTCGGCCCGGGCAGCCCCTCGCTGGCCGGCCAGCAGCAGCAGGCGCAGCACAGCGCTGCCCAGCCGAGCAGCTCTGCGCCAGAGCCCTGCCCGCTCGGCCCATCGCGGCACCCAGGTGAGTGAGCCGGCCCGGCTGCGCTGGCCAGGCCGAGCGGCGCCGAGCCTCTCGCCGCCGCCTCTGCCACGGCCCCGGCTCTCCGGCCGCCTGCCTCCGCCGCCCCTGGCAGCAGGCCTCTGCCCGCGCGCAGCCTCCTCTCCTCTCCTCTCGCCGGCCTCCACCTACAGCTCTGCCTCCTCTCTGCCTTTCCTCCACCCAGGCTCTTCTGCCTGCCGCCACCTGCACCGGCCAGCAGAGCAGAAGGAAGCTCTGCAGACCACGCACTCACTGAAGGTACCGACAGCACTGCCCTCTGCTCCGTGCCTCCACCTCTCGCCTCTCGCCTCTCGCCTCTCGCCTCCTGCCGTGCTCGCCCGTGCCACCCACAGGGCTGCTGTGCGAGCAGAGCTGCTCCCCTCCAGCCACCCCACCCCATCCTGGCATCACCGCCCGTGCCTTTCCCACCCTCCGCCTCCCTTCCCCTTCCTTTGGCCTGCGCCACGTGCAGCAGCTCTGCAGCTCTCAGGCCTCCCCCCGGCCGCTGCACTGCAACGGCTGCCCTCCCCAGGCCGCACAAACTCCACTCGCTGGCCTGTGCCTGGGAGCCACCCCAACAGCACTGCCACAACCCTGCCTTCTCCTTGCAGACCCCGAGTGCTCTGGACGACCTGCTGCAGAGGCTGGTGCTTGATCCTCTCCCCTCCGGCCTCCTGGAGCTGCAGAGCATCTTGCAGGTCTGCCTTTTACAAGGGGAAAGCCCTGGAGGGGCCCCCTGCCCCTCCTGGGCAACATCCTCTCCTGCCCCCAAACCTTCTCCTTGCCCCAAAGCCCTGCGAGGACTTTGACCCTTCTTCCTGAGCCCCCCCCGGCCCCCACACCTGGCCCCTGGCCCCGGCACTGTCCTCTCAGGGCCTCCCCCTCGCTCCAGCTTTCCTCCCCACCGCTCAGCAAGGCACACTCTAACGGGGACCTGCGCAGCCTGCAAGGGCAGCCCGGCCCTGAAACTCTCTTCCTCTACAGCCTTCCCCATGGGCTGTAGCACAGCTTTGCCACTGCAAGCCCCTAGCGAGCTTTCTGCCCCAAAGTCCGCTCGCTGCTCCTGCAGAGGGGTCTGAAGGCCCCTGGGGCATTCTGCAGTGACAGTGGCCTCTGGCTCCCTGCCTGGAGCCAGCCGCAGCCGCTCCGTCTGAGGGATTGGAGAGCGAGGCTGGGGGGGCCTCGAGGGGCAGGAAGGCCCTTAGGAGATGTGCGCCCCTTGCCAGGAGGCCTTGGCGGGCATCCTAGCTCAACGCTGCCAGAGCCTTAGCAGAGCTGCGGCTCCTGGAGCAGCTGTCGGGTCCCAGGGCAGAGCGCTGCTTTTCTTCTCCCAGGTCCTGCTGCCCTTCACAGAGTCCCCGAGAGCAGCAGAGCGCGAGAGGGCGTTGAGGGCCATTGCCCGGCTGAGCAAGTCCCTCGTCAGCTCTTCCTCGCTGCAGGTAAGGAGCCTCAGGTGCAGGCAAGCCCCCGGCACCCACCGCGCCACACCTTGCCCGTCTCCCAGGTGCGGGCTCCCTCAGGGGCAAGCCTGGACACAGGGTAGGGCACTCAGCACGGCTCTGTCGCCAAGAGACCGTCCTTGCCCTGTCTCGGTAGGCTTCTGTCTTGAGGCCCCCTGCTCTCCGCAGCCGCCAGGCCTGCCCTGGCAGCATGATGTGAGCCCGCGCCTGGCGGCCCTTGCTGCCTTGGCTGCTGCCCAGCCGCTGCGGGGCTCAGGGCCTGCAGGGCCCTCTGGCCCGTCCCCTTGCCTGCTGCCCCCTCCCCACGCACTGCCACGGCCCCAGCCCAGCAGCCCCCACTTACAGGCTGCTGCCGCACAGGCGCTTCCTTCCCGTGCCATGGGGTGCAGGGCAGGGGAGCTGCAGGTTGAGGCAGAGCCTCCCGGAAGGACAGGCCAGGAGAGGAGGCTGGGGGAGGTGGTGTGGCTGCAGAGATGGGCAGTGCAGCCTGAGGAGGAAGAGGCACTCCCCGGGTCCTGGGAGGGGAGAGCGGCGGCAGTGAGGGAGCGGGATGGAGGCAGGACCGAGGGCTGCATGCCCGTTTAGGCACCTAAGTGCCACATGCTCAAAGTGACAAGAACTGGCAAGGCAGCCCGTGCCTGCAGAGCAGGCAAAGGCGGCAGGGAGAGCAGGGCAGGAGGCAGAAGGAGCACAGGGGATGCTGCGTGGCATGCTGCCCCTCCTGGGGCCAGCTGTGCCATTTATGCATGCGGCTGGCGCTAAGTCAGCTTCGCTGCAGCCTTTGCAGGGAGGCAGCCTCGTCGTCCCCTTGCCGTGGCTGCTGTGCAGGGTCAGGGGCTGCTCAGGCAGAGGCCAGGTTGCCCCTTGGCGGGGCAGAAGAGCTTGCAGTAGGCAGAGCAGGCTGGCCTGGGCCAGCCCCTGCCACAGCCTTTGCATGCGGGCTGCGAGCAGGGTCTGGCCCCAGCTGCCTCACCTTAGCCCTGCTGCCACCACTTCCTGCCTCCGCCAGCTCTGCGACCCCTGCCAAGGAGTCAGTGACGACCCTGCCCTCTTGGCAACGGAGGACTTCCGCATCCTGGGCAAGCTGGTGGGGCATCTCCTGCTGTGCTACGCTGTCCAGGAGCAGGGCATCCGCTGGAGGGCTGCGGACGCTCTCCACCTCCTCTACACGTTTGCCCGGCAGCGCAAGAGTAAGAGAAAGCGCGGTGCTTTGCCTCCTTGCAGGCACACACGGCTGTCCAGGCCCTTCCTCGCCTCCCTGGGCCTCATCCTCTCGCTGCTCGCTCACTCCCACCTTCAAGCCTTTTGCAGCCGCTGGGCAAGCCTGCTGCCAAAGGTGCTCTGGCCTACTCACTGCTCTCTGTGTTCCCTCCTGTCTAGGCAGGAAGGTGCCAGAAGATAAGCCAGAGCAGGCCCAGCTCCCAAGGCAGAGGGAAGCTGAGCACATGGGCTTCTGGCTTGCTTTCACCACCAGCCCCAGCCAGCTGACCACGGTAAGGAGCTCCTGCCTTGCCGCCACTCTTGTCCGTGCCATCAGCAGCAGAGCGGGGGGAGCAAACGGGTTTGGCCTCAGCGGGGCTCCAGTGGCCTCCCTCTGCCTGGGGAGAGGCTTCCCCCTGGCGCTGAGCCAGCAAGATCTGAAGGCTGCGCTCCAGGGTCAGCGCAGCCGCTCCAGCCCACCTGCACACCAGGCAGCTCGGGCTCTGTCTAGCGCCACTGCCCTGGGGCCCTCTTCCCAACTCTGCGGCCTGCTCTTGAGAGCCCTCTTCCGTCCCATCCTCCACAGGACACTCTCTGCAGCCCCTGCTTCCAGCTTTGCAGCCAGCTGCCCGCACTGGCCCTGCTCCACAGCTGCTCTCACTGCTGAGCTCCGCAGCGCCGCCAGGGCGCTCCGTGTGACACGTCTTCCCTGCCCTCCTTCCTCCCACAGATGTTTGGGCCATACCTCGAGCCCTCGGAGAGGACAGACATCATCCTCACAGCCATTGAGGCCCTGAGAGACGGCAGCACGCACGACATGCAGGCGGCTAGCAGCGTGCTGGATGTGCTCCTCATGGAGCCTGCCTCCTGGCTGAAGAAGGTAAGCAGCCCGCGGCTGGACTGCCCTGCACCTTCCTCCCAGCTCCCTTGCTGCCAAAGCAGCTGTGGCGGGCACCCAGCGCCCCTTGAAGCCAGCAAAGGGTGATGGGAAGGGAAGGAGCAGTTCTCAGGGGCGGTGCAGGAAACGGCTGCCCTCCTTCTCACCCGTGTGCCCTCCAGGTGCCCGAGGTCGTCAGGTGCATCTATGCAAACCTGACGTGCATCAGCACGGGGGAAGGCCGGCGCAGCGTGGACTTGCTGCTTCTCCTGCTTACCCACGTGTACCCCAGCGAGGTGGTCGTCAGCCTGCTCAACTGCTGCCCGCCATGTGACAGGTACAGGCGCCAAGAGCCTTGAGGGCTGGTAGCATGTGGGCAGGCTGCCCAAAGACTCTCTGCTTGCCGCACCCAAGGACAACTGCAGGCTATCCCCAAAGGGCAGGGCTGCCCATGCCCTTTCCAGCCCGGGGCCATCTGCCCCAGGCGCGCAGCAGCCAGAGCTGACCAAGTCAGCCGCAGAGCCCAGGCGCCGGGCCCCCGGCTGCCCCAGCGGGAACCTCCGCTCCGCTGTCTGCTGCTTGCCCAGGCTGGGCCCAGCGGGCACTCCAAGCGAGGGGGCAGTGGGCAGGCCGGCAGCCTGCAGCCTGCGTGCCCTAGGGCTTGCTCGGGCCACGCAGCTGTGGCCGAGGCAGCCCTGCTGACTGGGCGCTCGGGGCCTGCAGCATCGCCAGCGCCATGTGGGAGGTGATGGTGTGCCTGCCCAGCACTTTGGACAAGGTGTTGAGGAAGCTGCTCAGCATCTTGGAGGACCGAGTGCTGCTCAAGGGGCTCAGAGCTCTCACAGAGGACACCTGCTTCCTGCCCGTGGCTGTGAGTTACTACCGCGTGCACCAGGCCTCTCTGGCCCTCAGGGCTGGGCTAGCGTCTGCAGCGAAGAAGGCATGGCTCTTCTTCCCCCGCCTCCCCACCCCTGCCCCCAAGCGGTGACCTTTCCCGGGGCATGTGGAGTCAGCCCTTTAGGGTCAGCAGCAGGCCTCCGCTGCGCCGGCCCCGCAGGGCTGCCAAGAGCTGCTTGGGCCCCAGTGTGCACTGGCGTGCAGCCGTCCTTTGCCCGCACAGCTCTCTCTTTTCCCCCGACCCTGCATCCCCCTGCTGCGCTCTGCAGACTGGCAACGCAGAGCAGGGCTAGGGACGGGGGCAGGGGCGGCACTGGGACTGGGACTGGGACTGGGACTGGGACTGGGACTGGGCCAGGGGCAGTGTCTGGGCCAGGGGCTGGAGCCACTGTACAGCCTGAGCAGGCTACCGAGCCTCAGACCAGGAGCCCAGGCTGCTGTGCAGGACACATAAGGCATGCCACGCTGACCCCGGAGGGCTCGTCGTGCCCGTCTTAGAAGTGGGAGCGCAGCCCAGAGGGCTGCCGCTGCCGTGGCCGTGGCCGTGGCCGTGGCCATGGCCTGTCAGCCAGGCTGCAGTCTCCAGCTGTGTCTCCTGCACGCTAGGCCAGTGCCTGAGCCTCATCCCTCGCATACGCCAAGGGCTTTGGCACTGCCCCAGCAATGCCTTGGCAGTGAGAGCTGTCTCTGGGTGTTTTCTGCAGGCAACCAAGGCGCTGTACAGGATCCTTCAGCAGCCCACCTGCCAGCAGACGGTAACAGCGCTCTTCCCCCAGCTCTACATGGCACTGCTCCTGCAGATTTCCTTTGTGGCAGTGTCCATGCCCCGGGACATGAGTGCCTGCTGGAGGAAAGGCTGCCCACGGGAGCAGTCTTCTCCAGCCAGCCCCCTCAGGTGCTGCCTCGCCCTTCTCCTGTCTTTCCCCAGGGCCCTCAAGCAGGGCCGTGGCTCTGAGCGTGACTGGCCTTTGCTCCGCGTGCAGGTCTGCAGTGCAGGCGCTGAAAGCTCTGCTCCGCTCTGCTGGCTACGAGGAGCAGCTCGTCAGCATCGAGAAGAGGGGCGGCTGGCACCTGCTTCTCCAAGCGGAGACTCTCGCCAGCGGAATCAGTGTGCTGGCCAGGTGAGAGACCCTTTTGGCCCGCGCTGCCTCCGCCTGGCTTTGCTGGGGACGCGGCACCCCGCACAAGGCCCTGCCTCGTGCCTGAGAGAGGCTGCCCAGGGCTCTTGGCTGCCGCCGCAGCGCTTGTGACTGAGGGATCAGGCGGGAAGCGGGAGCTCCTTGCTGCTTTGTGGCGCAGCTTTGACAGCTGTGGCTGGAGGAGGCAGCGTAGCGGGCTGTGGGAGACAAGGCAGAAGAGGCTGGGCTGCCTAGCTCCTTAGCAGGGGTGCTTGCTTTGCCCTGCCAGGCAGATGAGGACAAACCCGGTTCACGAGCGTTCCTGGATCTTCCACCGGGTGGAAAGGCTTCTCAGCCAAGGGGACCAACTGCAGGAACTGCCTGCCATGGCTGTCTTTGTTGAGGTAGGTGTGGTGGCAAGTAGTGGCGCTCCGCGATGCCTCTGAACGCTGCAGTCTCTTGGAGGCATGGCCGCGGGGTGGCCAATGGCCAATGGAGCCTGGCCAACCTGGCCTTGGCCCATTTGCTGCTGCGGCCAGGCTTGTCACCCCCGCCACCCCCCCAACATCCGTGCCTCCGTTGGGGCCACCTCTGGCTAGTCACTCGCTCCTGCAAGGCAGGAGAGCAGGGCCCAAGGGAACACGAGGGGGCCAGGCCAGCAAGAGCAAGCAAGGAATGTGTGCTGGGTGCCGTGAGGCTCGGGGCATGAGGGCGTCCCTGGGGGCCCTCCGCAACCACGGCCGCCTCCAGCACAGCCTTGCTCTGCGCCTGGTGCCCTGGCCGGCAGCTGCCGGTGGCAAGCAGGAGCTGCCCGGGCCGCGCAGTGCTGCAGGCTCTGCCACTCTCTCCCTGCTGTGTGTCTTCCAGCTGCTGAGCTGCGAGGAGCTAAAAGCCAGCGACTGTTGCGTCCTCTACCTCCTCCAGAGGTATCTGAAGCGTCCCAGCACAGTGATGCGCTCGCTGGTGCTCAGAGGCCTCGTGACGCTGGCCGAGAGAGCGGAGATGGTGAGCATGGGCATGAGCCAGCAGAAGGCATGCTGGCAGCCTGCGGCTGGGCAGCAGGCCGTGGGCAATGCAGTGCTTGGCCTTTGCTGGGAGTCAGGGGCGGTGCTGGTTGCTGCAAGGTGCCTGGTGCAGCCCTTTGTCAGCCCCCGCAGCCTTCAGGGCAGTGTGGCCGTGGGAGAAGAGCGGGCAGCGCAGGCAGCGAGGAGGAGCCTTTGCTGTCCTGGCCTGCTTGCCCGCCGCTGCTCTCGCCCACCCTCCTCAGTGCACCAGCAACTCCTAGTGCCTGCCAGGAGGCTGCTGCAGCACTTCCTGTGCGCCCTGCAGGGAAGCAAGAGAGGAGGCCAGGGCTGAAGCAGCCGAGCAGGTGTGGCCACCTGGGCTTTCCTGGCTTGCCCCTACAGCAAGGAAACGCTGTGCTTGCTACAGGCCGGGAAGATGCAGGGTCTGCTGCCAGAGGTGCTGGAGGTGGCGCAGGGGGCCGCCGCAGACGTCAGCAGGAAGGCCCTGGTCGTCTGCGGGAAGGTGCTGCGTCAGGCGGACAGGGCGGCGGTGGGCCCCATGGCTGTGCACCTGGCGCAGAAGCTCGTGCCGCTCTTTGAGGAAGTAAGGCTGGTGTGGGAGGCTGGGCTCAGGCCGTGGCCTGGGGGAGCTTGTGCCGCGGCTGGGTGGGTGGAGGTGGGGCTGGGATGGGAAGGCAGGTTGAGGCGCAAAGGCCTCCGAGAGCTGTGCGGAGCCTGGCCGCAGCCTCTTGTGCAAAGCGATGGCATTGCCTTCATGGGTGGCAGGGCCACTTTGCCCTGGCTGCAGACGTGGCCGCCGGCTCCGTGGTGCACAAGTGCAGTCCCCAGCAGCTCTCTTCACACGAGGCGCGCCACTGCTGTTGCTCCGGGTGGGCAGGCAGTAGGTGTTGCTGAGGTGCCACCCTCCTGCGTCCTGCCAGGAGTGCAGCCAGGTGCGCGAGCTCTCCATCTGCTGCTTCCAAGAGCTGATGGAGCTTGTGGAGGGCGAGAACAAGCAGCAGCTGAAGAAGGAAGTGCGTCGCTGCCTGCTCCCGCTCTTCTTCCGTGTGCACGACGAGAGCCAAAGCGTGGCCAAGGTAGAGATGTGAAAGGTCGGCAGGGAGGCGGGGAAGGGCATGCTGGCACGAGCTGGGTGGGCCTGCGCCTGAGGGCCAAGGGCTGCTGACAAGTGGGCTGCCTGAAGGTGTGTCACATGGGGCCCCAGCAGTCGGAGTCCGGGAGGACCAGCAAGAGCTCCCGTCCTTGCTTGCAGCAGGCCCGCCCCACGGCTTTCAGCCTGCCTCCATGCCCCTTCCTGCTCCGAAAGGTTGGGAGGGCTGGGGTTCCCTTGCAGCCCCGCTCCCTCTCTACAGCCCTCCCCTAGTCAGTGCAGCCCACAGCAAGAGTCCCTGCTGAGCCCGAGCTAAGAGCGCCTGAGGAGCTGGGCCCGGACGTTTCGCAGAGCTGCGCTACCTGCTCCAAGAGGGCTCAGCTGCAGGGTGTGGCCAGCGAGGCCGGGACACAGGACTCCCTAGGGACTTGCCAGCTGTCCGCACAGGTGTCCGAGGCCAGGCTTGGACGCGCAATCCCTGTCGAGCAGTGGTGCCGTCCAGAGAGGCCCCGATGTGTGGGCCAGGCCATGCCCCAGCTGCCTAAGGGCAGCTGCCTTCTGCTCAGCCTGGGAGCACAAGTCCTTCCACCCAGCTCACCGTGCACTAGGCCAGTGAACTTGGTGGCTGCAGAGGGGCGCAGCACATGCAAGGCCTTGAGAGAGACTGCCCAGCACCGCCAGGCTGGCTCGGGAAGAGTCATGGAAAGGGAGATGCCGTCAGGGCAGGGGACTGGCGTGGCATGCGGGGCTCAAGGCTGTGGCCAGCTGGAGCCTGAGCAGAAAGGAGCGGTGACAGAGCAGCAGGGGAAGGCCAGCATGCTGCTGGGCAATTGCCCCAGGCCATGCTTCTGGCACTGGCCTGGCCTGGTGCCTCTGTCACTCCGTGCCCCACAGTCTCCTGGGCTGCTCGACAGCGGGAGCTAGCTGAGCTGGTGGCTGCTGCATGCCTCTGCGCTGGGCATGGAGCCCAACTGAGACTCTGCCCCCGCTGCTGCATCTTCCCACCACGGGCTAGGCAAGGGGCAGAGCGGAGCCAAGCGGAGGGGCACAGCAGACCTCGTCCCCAAGGCCACGGTGTCATCTGCCTGTCTCTGCTGCTGTGCAGGCCTCTTGGGAAGCCCTGGTGGTGGCTGCAGAGTGCCTGAAGTGGGACCAGCTCCGGGACTGCGCGCAGACAGAGCAGACCTGGAGGACGGGCGAGTGCTTGGTAAGGGGAGCCCCTCAGCCCCGGGGCCCAGGCTCCACAAGGCCTGTCCCAACTCGCACAGCTGCCTGTGGGGTGGGCAGCTGTGCCTGTCCCGCCCTGCTCCAGCCCCAGGCCCACAACCCACACCTGTGTCCTGGATGCCTTTCCTCAAGCACCAGTGGGCTCTTCTGCAGGCCCCGCTGCCCGCTCGGACCTCCTGCCAGGAGGAGGTTGCGGAAGGAGAGCCTGGCCCAGCTGGGCCTTGGCAGCACACAGGGCTCTCAGCACTCCCAGGGCACGCTCTGCCTGCAGCTCTCGCCAAACCTCGGCCCCAGGCCAGGGCTGCTGCCTGACAGGTGCCAGTGTCCTGGTGTGGAAAGGAAGGGCAGGAGGGTGGTGGGAGGAGGGCTTGGCCCAGCCCTTTGCGGAAGGTCTGTGCCAAGCCGCGGGCTCGTGTGCTCTGTCCAGCTGGCGAGAGGCAGGAGGCAAGTGGAAGAATACCTGCGCCAGAGCATGCCCTACTTGGAGGACTCTCAGGCATCCTTGCGAGAGGTGGCCGTGAGGTTCATAGGTGAGGCGCACGCGCCGCGCTCCCTCTCTTAGCAGCTTGGTCCCAGGCCTGGCAGCAAGGCCCGGGGCTGCCAGGGTCTGGACTGTGTGGTGCAGGGCATGGGCTTGTGGGAGCCGATGATGGGTTGAGGGGAGCCTTGCTCATTCCCACCGCAGCCCTGCCTCGGGCCCTGTGCTTTGTGGGGGAGGCTGAGGCCTGCCAAAGGGGAGGAGGGCACTGGAAGGGCTTGGATAAGCTGTGTCGTGCTGGGGAGGGTCAGCAGTGAAGGCTGGTGTGTGCCTAGGGCTGGCTGGGCGGCGCTTGAAGAGCCCAAGGGAGCAGAAGGTGCGGGAGATCTGCAACGGTGAGTAAGGGCAGCGCTGTGCTGGCCACAGTGGGTGGGGAGGGGGCCAGAGCATGGGCAGTGTGCTCCAGGGCCGTGCCCTGGCACAGGGAAACATTTCAAGGGCAGGGGCATTTGGGGGCATTGCTGAGCAGCAACTTCCAGCTGATGTGGTTGCCCCAGCTGCTCCTTGCTCCCGCTGGGAAGAGCTGGGCAGGGCTGGCGCGCTCTGCAGGCTATGGCTGGGGAGGGGGCGTTCTGTGCGGACAGGTGGGTTTGATGTGTGCTCTGTTGCTTTATGTGGCAGTCCTTCAGCCCTTGGAGAGCGACCTGCAGCCCGCAATCCGTTCCCTGGCCACTCAGACCATCCTCATCCTGAGAACTCCAAGGAAAGAGGCACCCTCCGCGTTCCACCTGCAAGCTCTGCGCTGCTGGCTCCGGAGAGCCCGGGACAGGTGGAGCCGTCCTCTGTGCGGAGGCTCTCCTTGAGCAGACCGAGCACGACAGTCCCAGTGCCACGCTGCCCTTGGCATGGGCACCAGCAAGGAGGCTGCGGAACAGGCGGGCTCATTCCAGGCGTCTGCTGCAGTTCCGCCCTCAGGCACAGCCTGGCCCCACTCTTCTTTTACACCTGCAGCCCTCTGGGAAGCTTTCCGCAAAGAAGCAGCCGTGTTTCTGCAGCACGCGTGGATGTCTTTTTCTTTGGCAGGCAGAGGCCAAGCGGGAAAGCTGAGGCCCCGAAGGAATCGCACTGGCCCTGAGGGTGGCCTGACGTTCGCTCCTTCCCGCAGCCCGCGGCAGCCTGGAACGTACGGCCACACTGTGTCTTTGGCCCAAAGCACCAGGTGCCCCGCTGGAGCACCAAGGCCAGGCTTGTGCCAAACGCGCCCTCTGCCGAGACACCCCAGGGCAAGAAGAGGCACCCACTGCCTGCAAAGCTCGCATCAGGCATCTCTCTTTGTCCTGGTGTTCTGCTGTGGCCGGCCACCTTGTGCACACGCGGGGCTTGGGCATTTTTGCCCGGGAGGCAGGGGACGAGAGCCGCTGTGGAGAAAGGGAAGAGCTGTGCCAGCGTGCCCTGCAGCCGCTGCGCTGGGCTGCTGGCTGCAGGCTCGGTGCCCCTGGGGGCTTGGGTGGCTCTGGCCTGCTCTGCAGCTGTGCCGCGGGGCTGCCGCTGCTGCGGGGAGTGTGCTGAGCTGCTTTCAAGGCAGGAGCGATGTCCCCCCCTTTCCCCTTTCCCCCTCTGCACCAACCTGACCAGGGTGCAGCTTCCCACGCAAGGCGAGTGGAGCCCTGCACGCAGCCCAAGTCTGAACACGTGCACACCTGGGAGCACGCAGGCCTGACCCAGAGAGGGAGGGAGCAGGCCCCTGCTGGCCTCTCGGGGCAGGTGGGTGAGCCAGACCTCGAGCTGACCAGCAGTTTCCAGGCTTGTGACGCCACGTGCCCCGAGGGAAGCCGTCTGTGTTGGGGCTACTCTCTGAATTGCCACTCCAGGTCGGTCTCTCTCTCTCTCCTCGGCCAGCCTGGGCTCTCAGTCTCTCAGTGCACAAACCAGAACGGCACGCTGAGAGTGCCAGGGGTCGTCGCTGTAGAGCAGCAGCACGGCACTGGCAGGCAGCGGCAGACTGCATCTCAGTTGCCTGCTTTTGCCATGCCTCGTGGCCCTTTGCTCTCGCTGCTGAAACAAGGCAGTCCCATTGCCACCTCGCTTTCTTGGTTGCTGCCTTTCCCGTCTTGTCCCATGTAGTGCTCGCTGACCTGGCTGAAGGCACAGAGTGCACTCTCGGCAAGTTTGCTGCTGATGCTAAAGTGGGGGGAGCGGCTGAGAGCCCAGAAGGCTGTGCTGGCCTTGAGAGGGGCGCGGAGAGGCTGGCCAGTTGGGTGGAGAGGAACCTGCTGAAGTTCACCAAAGGCAAGGGCAGGGTCCTGCACCTAGGGAGGAAGAAGCCCATGGAGCAGGAGAGGCTGGGGGTTGCCCTGCTGCAAAGCAGCTCTGCAGCGCAGCACCTGGGTGTGCTGGTGGACAACAAGTGAAGCAGGAGGCAGCAACGGGCCCTTGTGGCCAAGGCGGCGCATGGGATCGTGGGGTGCATTAGGCAGAGTGTTGCCAGCAGGTGGAGGGAGGGGCTCCTCCCCTGCGCTCAGCCCTGGGCAGGCCTCCTCTGAGAGGAGTAGTGTCCCCCATTGTGGGCTCGCCAGGACAAGAGACGTGGCCCTACTGGAGAGAGTCCAGCGGAGGGCTACGAAGGTGACAAGGGGACTGGAGCATGTCTCCTGTGAAGCAAGGCTGAGAGAGCTGGGCCTGTTTATGCTGGAGAAGAGAAGACTGAGAGGCGGTCTGACCAACGTGTCCAAGTATCTGAAGGGAGGCTGTGCAGAGGATGGGGCCAGACTCTTGTCCGTGGTGGCCAGCGACAGGACAAGAGGCAACAGACACAAAGTGGAACACGGGAAGTTCCGTCTGAACCTGAGGGAAAACTTGTTGACCGTGAGGGTGAGGGAGCAGTGGCACGGGTTGCCCAGAGAGGTAGTGGAGTCTCCTTTGCTGGAGAGATTCAAAACCCGGCCGGACGTGGTCGTGGGCAATGTGCTGAGGATGAGCCGGCTTGAGCAGGGGGGGTTGGACTAGGTGATCTCCAGAGGTCCCTTCCAACCTCCACCCTTGTGTGATTCTGTGTTCTGTGATTTCTGTGATTCTGGGCGCTTGCACGTGGGCCATGTGTCCGAGGCCTTTGCAGCAACTGGCAGCCACAGCTGCGCCCACCAGCAGGTCCTGGAGGGGTTGTGCTGGGCAGACAAGAGCAGCTGCACCAGCCCGGGACCTCGCAAGGACCAGCAGGCTGCCCAAGCCTCCAAGGCTGCCATCTCCTCAGCAGCAAGCTGCTCCCACACAGCACACGCACGTTGCCAAGGTGCCAAGTGCAGCCTGCATTCCCTCCGGTGCGGGCAGAGGTTCAAGAACTGCTGTGCGGAGCAGAGGGAGGCTTGGCCATGGCTTTGTCCGGCTCGGACCCACCCCCAGAGGTTTACTGCTTCTGCAAGACAGGCGTGCCAGGAAAGGGCCAGGAGGCTGAGGGGGGGGGCTTGGACTTCTGCTTTGCTCCCCGAAGATGGGAGGAGATGTTGGCAGGGGGGCTGCGGGGCAAAGTGCCGGGCCGGGCCGCAGCGGGGCCTTGGTGCCCCACCCGCCTCTGTGACACGGCCGCGGCCCTGGGGGCGCCGCGGCGGCCGGGGCCCCGGCCCCGCAGTCTCCAGGAGGACAGGGACGGCCCCGGCTGGCAGCGGGCCCAGCTGCTGGAGAAGCAGCCGGAGCGCAGCCCCGGCGTCCCCGGAGGCGGCCAGGCCCTTGGCGGGGCCCACGTCTTGGCGCGCAGGCTCCCCGTCCGCCAGGCAGGCAAGAGAGACGCGGCTGGGGCTCGGCAGCTCCGCGGGGCCCTGGCGGGCCCTCGGCCGCGGCGGGCTGGCCCAGGGGCTGCCGCCCGGCACAGCTGGGGCCGGCGCCCGGCCCCGCCGCTGCCCGGCGGCCCGCCAGCCCCAGCGCCAGCACCCGCCAGGGACCCTGCCCGGCAGGAGGCCCCCGCCTTGCCCCGCGCTGCTGGGCCCGCTCCCTCGGCCTCGCAGCCTCGGACTGCGGGCAGCGCACGCCCAGGGCCCAGGCCTGAGCGCGCCTTCCCCCCGGGCCCAGCCCCCAGCGCCTCTCCTCCTTCCCGCAGCATGGCCGACGCAGCCGCCGGCTGCCCCGCGGCGCTCTGGCAGCAGCCTCTCGGCCCGGGCAGCCCCTCGCTGGCCGGCCAGCAGCAGCAGGCGCAGCACAGCGCTGCCCAGCCGAGCAGCTCTGCGCCAGAGCCCTGCCCGCTCGGCCCATCGCGGCACCCAGGTGAGTGAGCCGGCCCGGCTGCGCTGGCCAGGCCGAGCGGCGCCGAGCCTCTCGCCGCCGCCTCTGCCACGGCCCCGGCTCTCCGGCCGCCTGCCTCCGCCGCCCCTGGCAGCAGGCCTCTGCCCGCGCGCAGCCTCCTCTCCTCTCCTCTCGCCGGCCTCCACCTACAGCTCTGCCTCCTCTCTGCCTTTCCTCCACCCAGGCTCTTCTGCCTGCCGCCACCTGCACCGGCCAGCAGAGCAGAAGGAAGCTCTGCAGACCACGCACTCACTGAAGGTACCGACAGCACTGCCCTCTGCTCCGTGCCTCCACCTCTCGCCTCTCGCCTCTCGCCTCTCGCCTCCTGCCGTGCTCGCCCGTGCCACCCGCAGGGCTGCTGTGCGAGCAGAGCTGCTCCCCTCCAGCCACCCCACCCCATCCTGGCATCACCGCCCGTGCCTTTCCCACCCTCCGCCTCCCTTCCCCTTCCTTTGGCCTGCGCCACGTGCAGCAGCTCTGCAGCTCTCAGGCCTCCCCCCGGCCGCTGCACTGCAACGGCTGCCCTCCCCAGGCCACACAAACTCCACTCGCTGGCCTGTGCCTGGGAGCCACCCCAACAGCACTGCCACAACCCTGCCTTCTCCTTGCAGACCCCGAGTGCTCTGGACGACCTGCTGCAGAGGCTGGTGCTTGATCCTCTCCCCTCCGGCCTCCTGGAGCTGCAGAGCATCTTGCAGGTCTGCCTTTTACAAGGGGAAAGCCCAGGAGGGGCCCCCTGCCCTTCCTGGGCAACATCCTCTCCTGCCCCCAAACCTTCTCCTTGCCCCAAAGCCCTGCGAGGACTTTGACCCTTCTTCCTAAGCGCCCCCCCCACCCCCCAACTGGCCCCTAGCCCCGGCACTGTCCTCTCAGGGCCTCCCCCTCGCTCCAGCTTTCCTCCCCACCGCTCAGCAAGGCACACTCTAACGGGGACCTGCGCAGCCTGCAAGGGCAGCCCGGCCCTGAAACTCTCTTCCTCTACAGCCTTCCCCATGGGCTGTAGCACAGCTTTGCCACTGCAAGCCCCTAGCGAGCTTTCTGCCCCAAAGTCCGCTCGCTGCTCCTGCAGAGGGGTCTGAAGGCCCCTGGGGCATTCTGCAGTGACAGTGGCCTCTGGCTCCCTGCCTGGAGCCAGCCGCAGCCGCTCCGTCTGAGGGATTGGAGAGCGAGGCTGGGGGGGCCTCGAGGGGCAGGAAGGCCCTTAGGAGATGTGCGCCCCTTGCCAGGAGGCCTTGGCGGGCATCCTAGCTCAACGCTGCCAGAGCCTTAGCAGAGCTGCGGCTCCTGGAGCAGCTGTCGGGTCCCAGGGCAGAGCGCTGCTTTTCTTCTCCCAGGTCCTGCTGCCCTTCACAGAGTCCCCGAGAGCAGCAGAGCGCGAGAGGGCGTTGAGGGCCATTGCCCGGCTGAGCAAGTCCCTCGTCAGCTCTTCCTCGCTGCAGGTAAGGAGCCTCAGGTGCAGGCAAGCCCCCGGCACCCACCGCGCCACACCTTGCCCGTCTCCCAGGTCCGGGCTCCCTCAGGGGCAAGCCTGGACACAGGGTAGGGCACTCAGCACGGCTCTGTCGCCAAGAGACCGTCCTTGCCCTGTCTCGGTAGGCTTCTGTCTTGAGGCCCCCTGCTCTCCGCAGCCGCCAGGCCTGCCCTGGCAGCATGATGTGAGCCCGCGCCTGGCGGCCCTTGCTGCCTTGGCTGCTGCCCAGCCGCTGCGGGGCTCAGGGCCTGCAGGGCCCTCTGGCCCGTCCCCTTGCCTGCTGCCCCCTCCCCACGCACTGCCATGGCCCCAGCCCAGCAGCCCCCACTTACAGGCTGCTGCCGCACAGGCGCTTCCTTCCCGTGCCATGGGGTGCAGGGCAGGGGAGCTGCAGGTTGAGGCAGAGCCTCCCGGAAGGACAGGCCAGGAGAGGAGGCTGGGGGAGGTGGTGTGGCTGCAGAGATGGGCAGTGCAGCCTGAGGAGGAAGAGGCACTCCCCGGGTCCCGGGAGGGGAGAGCGGTGGCAGTGAGGGAGCGGGATGGAGGCAGGACCGAGGGCTGCATGCCCATTTAGGCACCTAAGTGCCACATGCTCAAAGTGACAAGAACTGGCAAGGCAGCCCGTGCCTGCAGAGCAGGCAAAGGCGGCAGGGAGAGCAGGGCAGGAGGCAGAAGGAGCACAGGGGATGCTGCGTGGCATGCTGCCCCTCCTGGGGCCAGCTGTGCCATTTATGCATGCGGCTGGCGCTAAGTCAGCTTCGCTGCAGCCTTTGCAGGGAGGCAGCCTCGTCGTCCCCTTGCCGTGGCTGCTGTGCAGGGTCAGGGGCTGCTCAGGCAGAGGCCAGGTTGCCCCTTGGCGGGGCAGAAGAGCTTGCAGTAGGCAGAGCAGGCTGGCCTGGGCCAGCCCCTGCCACAGCCTTTGCATGCGGGCTGCGAGCAGGGTCTGGCCCCAGCTGCCTCACCTTAGCCCTGCTGCCACCACTTCCTGCCTCCACCAGCTCTGCGACCCCTGCCAAGGAGTCAGTGACGACCCTGCCCTCTTGGCAACGGAGGACTTCCGCATCCTGGGCAAGCTGGTGGGGCATCTCCTGCTGTGCTACGCTGTCCAGGAGCAGGGCATCCGCTGGAGGGCTGCGGACGCTCTCCACCTCCTCTACACGTTTGCCCGGCAGCGCAAGAGTAAGAGAAAGCGCGGTGCTTTGCCTCCTTGCAGGCACACACGGCTGTCCAGGCCCTTCCTCGCCTCCCTGGGCCTCATCCTCTCGCTGCTCGCTCACTCCCACCTTCAAGCCTTTTGCAGCCGCTGGGCAAGCCTGCTGCCAAAGGTGCTCTGGCCTACTCACTGCTCTCTGTGTTCCCTCCTGTCTAGGCAGGAAGGTGCCAGAAGATAAGCCAGAGCAGGCCCAGCTCCCAAGGCAGAGGGAAGCTGAGCACATGGGCTTCTGGCTTGCTTTCACCACCAGCCCCAGCCAGCTGACCACGGTAAGGAGCTCCTGCCTTGCCGCCACTCTTGTCCGTGCCATCAGCAGCAGAGCGGGGGGAGCAAACGGGTTTGGCCTCAGCGGGGCTCCAGTGGCCTCCCTCTGCCTGGGGAGAGGCTTCCCCCTGGCGCTGAGCCAGCAAGATCTGAAGGCTGCGCTCCAGGGTCAGCGCAGCCGCTCCAGCCCGCCTGCACACCAGGCAGCTCGGGCTCTGTCTAGCGCCACTGCCCTGGGGCCCTCTTCCCAACTCTGCGGCCTGCTCCTGAGAGCCCTCTTCCGTCCCATCCTCCACAGGACACTCTCTGCAGCCCCTGCTTCCAGCTTTGCAGCCAGCTGCCCGCACTGGCCCTGCTCCACAGCTGCTCTCACTGCTGAGCTCCGCAGCGCCGCCAGGGCGCTCCGTGTGACACGTCTTCCCTGCCCTCCTTCCTCCCACAGATGTTTGGGCCATACCTCGAGCCCTCGGAGAGGACAGACATCATCCTCACAGCCATTGAGGCCCTGAGAGACGGCAGCACGCACGACATGCAGGCGGCTAGCAGCGTGCTGGATGTGCTCCTCATGGAGCCTGCCTCCTGGCTGAAGAAGGTAAGCAGCCCGCGGCTGGACTGCCCTGCACCTTCCTCCCAGCTCCCTTGCTGCCAAAGCAGCTGTGGCGGGCACCCAGCGCCCCTTGAAGCCAGCAAAGGGTGATGGGAAGGGAAGGAGCAGTTCTCAGGGGCGGTGCAGGAAACGGCTGCCCTCCTTCTCACCCGTGTGCCCTCCAGGTGCCCGAGGTCGTCAGGTGCATCTATGCAAACCTGACGTGCATCAGCACGGGGGAAGGCCGGCGCAGCGTGGACTTGCTGCTTCTCCTGCTTACCCACGTGTACCCCAGCGAGGTGGTCGTCAGCCTGCTCAACTGCTGCCCGCCATGTGACAGGTACAGGCGCCAAGAGCCTTGAGGGCTGGTAGCATGTGGGCAGGCTGCCCAAAGACTCTCTGCTTGCCGCACCCAAGGACAACTGCAGGCTATCCCCAAAGGGCAGGGCTGCCCATGCCCTTTCCAGCCCGGGGCCATCTGCCCCAGGCACGCAGCAGCCAGAGCTGACCAAGTCAGCCGCAGAGCCCAGGCGCCGGGCCCCCGGCTGCCCCAGCGGGAACCTCCGCTCCGCTGTCTGCTGCTTGCCCAGGCTGGGCCCAGCGGGCACTCCAAGCGAGGGGGCAGTGGGCAGGCCGGCAGCCTGCAGCCTGCGTGCCCTGGGGCTTGCTCGGGCCACGCAGCTGTGGCCGAGGCAGCCCTGCTGACTGGGCGCTCGGGGCCTGCAGCATCGCCAGCGCCATGTGGGAGGTGATGGTGTGCCTGCCCAGCACTTTGGACAAGGTGTTGAGGAAGCTGCTCAGCATCTTGGAGGACCGAGTGCTGCTCAAGGGGCTCAGAGCTCTCACAGAGGACACCTGCTTCCTGCCCGTGGCTGTGAGTTACTACCGCGTGCACCAGGCCTCTCTGGCCCTCAGGGCTGGGCTAGCGTCTGCAGCGAAGAAGGCATGGCTCTTCTTCCCCCGCCTCCCCACCCCTGCCCCCAAGCGGTGACCTTTCCCGGGGCATGTGGAGTCAGCCCTTTAGGGTCAGCAGCAGGCCTCCACTGCGCCGGCCCCGCAGGGCTGCCAAGAGCTGCTTGGGCCCCAGTGTGCACTGGCGTGCAGCCGTCCTTTGCCCGCACAGCTCTCTCTTTTCCCCCGACCCTGCATCCCCCTGCTGCGCTCTGCAGACTGGCAACGCAGAGCAGGGCTAGGGACGGGGGCAGGGGCGGCACTGGGACTGGGACTGGGACTGGGACTGGGACTGGGCCAGGGGCAGTGTCTGGGCCAGGGGCTGGAGCCACTGTACAGCCTGAGCAGGCTACCGAGCCTCAGACCAGGAGCCCAGGCTGCTGTGCAGGACACATAAGGCATGCCACGCTGACCCCGGAGGGCTCGTCGTGCCCGTCTTAGAAGTGGGAGCGCAGCCCAGAGGGCTGCCGCTGCCGTGGCCGTGGCCGTGGCCGTGGCCGTGGCCATGGCCGTGGCCATGGCCTGTCAGCCAGGCTGCAGTCTCCAGCTGTGTCTGCTGCACGCTAGGCCAGTGCCTGAGCCTCATCCCTCGCATACGCCAAGGGCTTTGGCACTGCCCCAGCAATGCCTTGGCAGTGAGAGCTGTCTCTGGGTGTTTTCTGCAGGCAACCAAGGCGCTGTACAGGATCCTTCAGCAGCCCACCTGCCAGCAGACGGTAACAGCGCTCTTCCCCCAGCTCTACATGGCACTGCTCCTGCAGATTTCCTTTGCGGCAGTGTCCATGCCCCGGGACATGAGTGCCTGCTGGAGGAAAGGCTGCCCACGGGAGCAGTCTTCTCCAGCCAGCCCCCTCAGGTGCTGCCTCGCCCTTCTCCTGTCTTTCCCCAGGGCCCTCAAGCAGGGCCGTGGCTCTGAGCGTGACTGGCCTTTGCTCCGCGTGCAGGTCTGCAGTGCAGGCGCTGAAAGCTCTGCTCCGCTCTGCTGGCTACGAGGAGCAGCTCGTCAGCATCGAGAAGAGGGGCGGCTGGCACCTGCTTCTCCAAGCGGAGACTCTCGCCAGCGGAATCAGTGTGCTGGCCAGGTGAGAGACCCTTTTGGCCCGCGCTGCCTCCGCCTGGCTTTGCTGGGGACGCGGCACCCCGCACAAGGCCCTGCCTCGTGCCTGAGAGAGGCTGCCCAGGGCTCTTGGCTGCCGCCGCAGCGCTTGTGACTGAGGGATCAGGCGGGAAGCGGGAGCTCCTTGCTGCTTTGTGGCGCAGCTTTGACAGCTGTGGCTGGAGGAGGCAGCGTAGCGGGCTGTGGGAGACAAGGCAGAAGAGGCTGGGCTGCCTAGCTCCTTAGCAGGGGTGCTTGCTTTGCCCTGCCAGGCAGATGAGGACAAACCCGGTTCACGAGCGTTCCTGGATCTTCCACCGGGTGGAAAGGCTTCTCAGCCAAGGGGACCAACTGCAGGAACTGCCTGCCATGGCTGTCTTTGTTGAGGTAGGTGTGGTGGCAAGTAGTGGCGCTCCGCGATGCCTCTGAACGCTGCAGTCTCTTGGAGGCATGGCCGCGGGGTGGCCAATGGCCAATGGAGCCTGGCCAACCTGGCCTTGGCCCATTTGCTGCTGCGGCCAGGCTTGTCACCCCCGCCACCCCCCCAACATCCGTGCCTCCGTTGGGGCCACCTCTGGCTAGTCACTCGCTCCTGCAAGGCAGGAGAGCAGGGCCCAAGGGAACACGAGGGGGCCAGGCCAGCAAGAGCAAGCAAGGAATGTGTGCTGGGTGCCATGAGGCTCGGGGCACGAGGGCGTCCCTGGGGGCCCTCCGCAACCACGGCCGCCTCCAGCACAGCCTTGCTCTGCGCCTGGTGCCCTGGCCGGCAGCTGCCGGTGGCAAGCAGGAGCTGCCCGGGCCGTGCAGTGCTGCAGGCTCTGCCACTCTCTCCCTGCTGTGTGTCTTCCAGCTGCTGAGCTGCGAGGAGCTAAAAGCCAGCGACTGTTGCGTCCTCTACCTCCTCCAGAGGTATCTGAAGCGTCCCAGCACAGTGATGCGCTCGCTGGTGCTCAGAGGCCTCGTGACGCTGGCCGAGAGAGCAGAGATGGTGAGCATGGGCATGGGTCAGGAGAAGGCATGCTGGCAGCCTGCGGCTGGGCAGCAGGCCATGGGCAATGCAGTGCTTGGAGTCAGGGGCGGTGCTGGTTGCTGCAAGGTGCCTGGCGCAGCCCTTTGTCAGCCCCCGCGGCCTTCAGGGCAGTGTGGCCGTGGGAGAAGAGCGGGCAGCGCAGGCAGCGAGGAGGAGCCTTTGCTGTCCTGGCCTGCTTGCCCGCCGCTGCTCTCGCCCACCCTCCTCAGTGCACCAGCAACTCCTAGTGCCTGCCAGGAGGCTGCTGCAGCACTTCCTGTGCGCCCTGCAGGGAAGCAAGAGAGGAGGCCAGGGCTGAAGCAGCCGAGCAGGTGTGGCCGCCTGGGCTTTCCTGGCTTGCCCCTACAGCAAGGAAACGCTGTGCTTGCTACAGGCCGGGAAGATGCAGGGTCTGCTGCCAGAGGTGCTGGAGGTGGCGCAGGGGGCCGCCGCAGACGTCAGCAGGAAGGCCCTGGTCGTCTGCGGGAAGGTGCTGCGTCAGGCGGACAGGGCGGCGGTGGGCCCCATGGCTGTGCACCTGGCGCAGAAGCTCGTGCCGCTCTTTGAGGAAGTAAGGCTGGTGTGGGAGGCTGGGCTCAGGCCGTGGCCTGGGGGAGCTCGTGCCGCGGCTGGGTGGGTGGAGGTGGGGCTGGGATGGGAAGGCAGGTTGAGGCGCAAAGGCCTCCGAGAGCTGTGCGGAGCCTGGCCGCAGCCTCTTGTGCAAAGCGATGGCATTGCCTTCATGGGTGGCAGGGCCACTTTGCCCTGGCTGCAGACGTGGCCGCCGGCTCCGTGGTGCACAAGTGCAGTCCCCAGCAGCTCTCTTCACACGAGGCGCGCCACTGCTGTTGCTCCGGGTGGGCAGGCAGTAGGTGTTGCTGAGGTGCCACCCTCCTGCGTCCTGCCAGGAGTGCAGCCAGGTGCGCGAGCTCTCCATCTGCTGCTTCCAAGAGCTGATGGAGCTTGTGGAGGGCGAGAACAAGCAGCAGCTGAAGAAGGAAGTGCGTCGCTGCCTGCTCCCGCTCTTCTTCCGTGTGCACGACGAGAGCCAGAGCGTGGCCAAGGTAGAGATGTGAAAGGTCGGCAGGGAGGCGGGGAAGGGCATGCTGGCATGAGCTGGGTGGGCCTGCGCCTGAGGGCCAAGGGCTGCTGACAAGTGGGCTGCCTGAAGGTGTGTCACACGGGGCCCCAGCAGTCGGAGTCCGGGAGGACCAGCAAGAGCTCCCGTCCTTGCTTGCAGCAGGCCCGCCCCACGGCTTTCAGCCTGCCTCCATGCCCCTTCCTGCTCCGAAAGGTTGGGAGGGCTGGGGTCCCCTTGCAGCCCCGCTCCCTCTCTACAGCCCTCCCCTAGTCAGTGCAGCCCACAGCAAGAGTCCCTGCTGAGCCCGAGCTAAGAGCGCCTGAGGAGCTGGGCCCGGACGTTTCGCAGAGCTGCGCTACCTGCTCCAAGAGGGCTCAGCTGCAGGGTGTGGCCAGCGAGGCCAGGACACAGGACTCCCTAGGGACTTGCCAGCTGTCCGCACAGGTGTCCGAGGCCAGGCTTGGACGCGCAATCCCTGTCGAGCAGTGGTGCCGTCCAGAGAGGCCCCGATGTGTGGGCCAGGCCATGCCCCAGCTGCCTAAGGGCAGCTGCCTTCTGCTCAGCCTGGGAGCACAAGTCCTTCCGCCCAGCTCACCGTGCACTAGGCCAGTGAACTTGGTGGCTGCAGAGGGGCGCAGCACATGCAAGGCCTTGAGAGAGACTGCCCAGCACCGCCAGGCTGGCTCGGGAAGAGTCATGGAAAGGGAGATGCCGTCAGGGCAGGGGACTGGCGTGGCATGCGGGGCTCAAGGCTGTGGCCAGCTGGAGCCTGAGCAGAAAGGAGCGGTGACAGAGCAGCAGGGGAAGGCCAGCATGCTGCTGGGCAATTGCCCCAGGCCATGCTTCTGGCACTGGCCTGGCCTGGTGCCTCTGTCACTCCGTGCCCCACAGTCTCCTGGGCTGCTCGACAGCGGGAGCTAGCTGAGCTGGTGGCTGCTGCATGCCTCTGCGCTGGGCATGGAGCCCAACTGAGACTCTGCCCCCGCTGCTGCATCTTCCCACCACGGGCTAGGCAAGGGGCAGAGCGGAGCCAAGCGGAGGGGCACAGCAGACCTCGTCCCCAAGGCCACGGTGTCATCTGCCTGTCTCTGCTGCTGTGCAGGCCTCTTGGGAAGCCCTGGTGGTGGCTGCAGAGTGCCTGAAGTGGGACCAGCTCCGGGACTGCGCGCAGACAGAGCAGACCTGGAGGACGGGCGAGTGCTTGGTAAGGAGAGCCCCTCAGCACCGGGGCCCAGGCTCCACAAGGCCTGTCCCAACTCGCACAGCTGCCTGTGCGGTGGGCAGCTGTGCCTGTCCCGCCCTGCTCCAGCCCCAGGCCCACAACCCACACCTGTGTCCTGGATGCCTTTCCTCAAGCACCAGTGGGCTCTTCTGCAGGCCCCGCTGCCCGCTCGGACCTCCTGCCAGGAGGAGGTTGCGGAAGGAGAGCCTGGCCCAGCTGGGCCTTGGCAGCACACAGGGCTCTCAGCACTCCCAGGGCACGCTCTGCCTGCAGCTCTCGCCAAACCTCGGCCCCAGGCCAGGGCTGCTGCCTGGCAGGTGCCAGTGTCCTGGTGTGGAAAGGAAGGGCAGGAGGGTGGTGGGAGGAGGGCTTGGCCCAGCCCTTTGCGGAAGGTCTGTGCCAAGCCGCGGGCTCGTGTGCTCTGTCCAGCTGGCGAGAGGCAGGAGGCAAGTGGAAGAATACCTGCGCCAGAGCATGCCCTACTTGGAGGACTCTCAGGCATCCTTGCGAGAGGTGGCCGTGAGGTTCATAGGTGAGGCGCGCCCGCCGCGCTCCCTCTCTTAGCAGCTTGGTCCCAGGCCTGGCAGCAAGGCCCGGGGCTGCCAGGGTCTGGACTGTGTGGTGCAGGGCATGGGCTTGCGGGAGCCGATGATGGGTTGAGGGGAGCCTTGCTCATTCCCACCGCAGCCCTGCCTCGGGCCCTGTGCTTTGTGGGGGAGGCTGAGCCCTGCCAAAGGGGAGGAGGGCACTGGAAGGGCTTGGATAAGCTGTGTCGTGCTGGGGAGGGTCAGCAGTGAAGGCTGGTGTGTGCCTAGGGTTGGCCGGGCGACGCTTGAAGAGCCCAAGGGAGCAGAAGGTGCGGGAGATCTGCAACGGTGAGTAAGGGCAGCGCTGTGCTGGCCACGGTGGGTGGGGAGGGGGCCAGAGCATGGGCAGTGTGCTCCAGGGCCGTGCCCTGGCACAGGGAAACATTTCAAGGGCAGGGGCATTTGGGGGCATTGCTGAGCAGCAACTTCCAGCTGATGTGGTTGCCCCAGCTGCTCCTTGCTCCCGCTGGGAAGAGCTGGGCAGGGCTGGCGCACTCTGCAGGCTATGCCTGGGGAGGGGGCGTTCTGTGCGGACAGGTGGGTTTGATGTGTGCTCTGTTGCTTTATGTGGCAGTCCTTCAGCCCTTGGAGAGCGACCTGCAGCCCGCAATCCGTTCCCTGGCCACTCAGACCATCCTCATCCTGAGAACTCCAAGGAAAGAGGCACCCTCCGCGTTCCACCTGCAAGCTCTGCGCTGCTGGCTCCGGAGAGCCCGGGACAGGTGGAGCCGTCCTCTGTGCGGAGGCTCTCCTTGAGCAGAGCGAGCACGACAGTCCCAGTGCCACGCTGCCCTTGGCATGGGCACCAGCAAGGAGGCTGCGGAACAGGCGGGCTCATTCCAGGCGTCTGCTGCAGTTCCGCCCTCAGGCACAGCCTGGCCCCACTCTTCTTTTACACCTGCAGCCCTCTGGGAAGCTTTCCGCAAAGAAGCAGCCGTGTTTCTGCAGCACGCGTGGATGTCTTTTTCTTTGGCAGGCAGAGGCCAAGCGGGAAAGCTGAGGCCCCGAAGGAATCGCACTGGCCCTGAGGGTGGCCTGACGTTCGCTCCTTCCCGCAGCCCGCGGCAGCCTGGAACGTACGGCCACACTGTGTCTTTGGCCCAAAGCACCAGGTGCCCCGCTGGAGCACCAAGGCCAGGCTTGTGCCAAACGCGCCCTCTGCCGAGACACCCCAGGGCAAGAAGAGGCACCCACTGCCTGCAAAGCTTGCATCAGGCATCTCTCTTTGTCCTGGTGTTCTGCTGTGGCCGGCCACCTTGTGCACACGCGGGGCTTGGGCATTTTTGCCCGGGAGGCAGGGGACGAGAGCTGCTGTGGAGAAAGGGAAGAGCTGTGCCAGCGTGCCCTGCAGCCGCTGCGCTGGGCTGCTGGCTGCAGGCTCGGTGCCCCTGGGGGCTTGGGTGACTCTGGCCTGCTCTGCAGCTGTGCCGCGGGGCTGCCGCTGCTGCGGGGAGTGTGCTGAGCTGCTTTCAAGGCAGGAGCGATGTCCCCCCCTTTCCCCTTTCCCCCTCTGCACCAACCTGACCAGGGTGCAGCTTCCCACGCAAGGCGAGTGGAGCCCTGCACGCAGCCCAAGTCTGAACACGTGCACACCTGGGAGCACGCAGGCCTGACCCAGAGAGGGAGGGAGCAGGCCCCTGCTGGCCTCTCGGGGCAGGTGGGTGAGCCAGACCTCGAGCTGACCAGCAGTTTCCAGGCTTGTGACGCCACGTGCCCCGAGGGAAGCCGTCTGCGTTGGGGCTACTCTCTGAATTGCCACTCCAGGTCGGTCTCTCTCTCTCTCCTCGGCCAGCCTGGGCTCTCAGTCTCTCAGTGCACAAACCAGAACGGCACGCTGAGAGTGCCAGGGGTCGTCGCTGTAGAGCAGCAGCACGGCACTGGCAGGCAGCGGCAGACTGCATCTCAGTTGCCTGCTTTTGCCATGCCTCGTGGCCCTTTGCTCTCGCTGCTGAAACAAGGCAGTCCCATTGCCACCTCGCTTTCTTGGTTGCTGCCTTTCCCGTCTTGTCCCATGTAGTGCTCGCTGACCTGGCTGAAGGCACAGAGTGCACTCTCGGCAAGTTTGCTGCTGATGCTAAAGTGGGGGGAGCGGCTGAGAGCCCAGAAGGCTGTGCTGGCCTTGAGAGGGGCGCGGAGAGGCTGGCCAGTTGGGTGGAGAGGAACCTGCTGAAGTTCACCAAAGGCAAGGGCAGGGTCCTGCACCTAGGGAGGAAGAAGCCCATGGAGCAGGAGAGGCTGGGGGTTGCCCTGCTGCAAAGCAGCGCAGCACCTGGGTGTGCTGGTGGACAACAAGTGAAGCAGGAGGCAGCAAGGGGCCCTTGTGGCCAAGGCGGCGCATGGGATCGTGGGGTGCATTAGGCAGAGTGTTGCCAGCAGGTGGAGGGAGGGGCTCCTCCCCTGCACTCAGCCCTGGGCAGGCCTCCTCTGAGAGGAGTAGTGTCCCCCATTGTGGGCTCGCCAGGACAAGAGACGTGTCCCTACTGGAGAGAGTCCAGCGGAGGGCTACGAAGGTGACGAGGGGACTGGAGCATGTCTCCTGTGAAGCAAGGCTGAGAGAGCTGGGCCTGTTTATGCTGGAGAAGAGAAGACTGAGAGGCGGTCTGACCAACGTGTCCAAGTATCTGAAGGGAGGCTGTGCAGAGGATGGGGCCAGACTCTTGTCCGTGGTGGCCAGCGACAGGACAAGAGGCAACAGACACAAAGTGGAACACGGGAAGTTCCGTCTGAACCTGAGGGAAAACTTGTTGACCGTGAGGGTGAGGGAGCAGTGGCACGGGTTGCCCAGAGAGGTAGTGGAGTCTCCTTTGCTGGAGAGATTCAAAACCCGGCCGGACGTGGTCGTGGGCAATGTGCTGAGGATGAGCCGGCTTGAGCAGGGGGGGTTGGACTAGATGATCTCCAGAGGTCCCTTCCAACCTCCACCCTTGTGTGATTCTGTGTTCTGTGATTTCTGTGATTCTGGGCGCTTGCACGTGGGCCATGTGTCCGAGGCCTTTGCAGCAACTGGCAGCCACAGCTGCGCCCACCAGCAGGTCCTGGAGGGGTTGTGCTGGGCAGACAAGAGCAGCTGCACCAGCCCGGGACCTCGCAAGGACCAGCAGGCTGCCCAAGCCTCCAAGGCTGCCATCTCCTCAGCAGCAAGCTGCTCCCACACAGCACACGCACGTTGCCAAGGTGCCAAGTGCAGCCTGCATTCCCTCCGGTGCGGGCAGAGGTTCAAGAACTGCTGTGCGGAGCAGAGGGAGGCTTGGCCGTGGCTTTGTCCGGCTCGGACCCACCCCCAGAGGTTTACTGCTTCTGCAAGACAGGCGTGCCAGGAAAGGGCCAGGAGGCTGAGGGGGGGGGCTTGGACTTCTGCTTTGCTCCCCGAAGATGGGAGGAGATGTTGGCAGGGGGGCTGCGGGGCAAAGTGCCGGGCCGGGCCGCAGCGGGGCCTTGGTGCCCCACCCGCCTCTGTGACACGGCCGCGGCCCTGGGGGCGCCGCGGCGGCCGGGGCCCCGGCCCCGCAGTCTCCAGGAGGACAGGGACGGCCCCGGCTGGCAGCGGGCCCAGCTGCTGGAGAAGCAGCCGGAGCGCAGCCCCGGCGTCCCCGGAGGCGGCCAGGCCCTCGGCGGGGCCCACGTCTTGGCGCGCAGGCTCCCCGTCCGCCAGGCAGGCAAGAGAGACGCGGCTGGGGCTCGGCAGCTCCGCGGGGCCCTGGCGGGCCCTCGGCCGCGGCGGGCTGGCCCAGGGGCTGCCGCCCGGCACAGCTGGGGCCGGCGCCCGGCCCCGCCGCTGCCCGGCGGCCCGCCAGCCCCAGCGCCAGCACCCGCCAGGGACCCTGCCCGGCAGGAGGCCCCCGCCTTGCCCCGCGCTGCTGGGCCCGCTCCCTCGGCCTCGCAGCCTCGGCCTGCGGGCAGCGCACGCCCAGGGCCCAGGCCTGAGCGCGCCTTCCCCCCGGGCCCAGCCCCCAGCGCCTCTCCTCCTTCCCGCAGCATGGCCGACGCAGCCGCCGGCTGCCCCGCGGCGCTCTGGCAGCAGCCTCTCGGCCCGGGCAGCCCCTCGCTGGCCGGCCAGCAGCAGCAGGCGCAGCACAGCGCTGCCCAGCCGAGCAGCTCTGCGCCAGAGCCCTGCCCGCTCGGCCCATCGCGGCACCCAGGTGAGTGAGCCGGCCCGGCTGCGCTGGCCAGGCCGAGCGGCGCCGAGCCTCTCGCCGCCGCCTCTGCCACGGCCCCGGCTCTCCGGCCGCCTGCCTCCGCCGCCCCTGGCAGCAGGCCTCTGCCCGCGCGCAGCCTCCTCTCCTCTCCTCTCGCCGGCCTCCACCTACAGCTCTGCCTCCTCTCTGCCTTTCCTCCACCCAGGCTCTTCTGCCTGCCGCCACCTGCACCGGCCAGCAGAGCAGAAGGAAGCTCTGCAGACCACGCACTCACTGAAGGTACCGACAGCACTGCCCTCTGCTCCGTGCCTCCACCTCTCGCCTCTCGCCTCTCGCCTCTCGCCTCCTGCCGTGCTCGCCCGTGCCACCCTGCAGGGCTGCTGTGCGAGCAGAGCTGCTCCCCTCCGGCCACCCCACCCCATCCTGGCATCACCGCCCGTGCCTTTCCCACCCTCCGCCTCCCTTCCCCTTCCTTTGGCCTGCGCCACGTGCAGCAGCTCTGCAGCTCTCAGGCCTCCCCCCGGCCGCTGCACTGCAACGGCTGCCCTCCCCAGGCCGCACAAACTCCACTCGCTGGCCTGTGCCTGGGAGCCACCCCAACAGCACTGCCACAACCCTGCCTTCTCCTTGCAGACCCCGAGTGCTCTGGACGACCTGCTGCAGAGGCTGGTGCTTGATCCTCTCCCCTCCGGCCTCCTGGAGCTGCAGAGCATCTTGCAGGTCTGCCTTTTACAAGGGGAAAGCCCTGGAGGGGCCCCCTGCCCCTCCTGGGCAACATCCTCTCCTGCCCCCAAACCTTCTCCTTGCCCCAAAGCCCTGCGAGGACTTTGACCCTTCTTCCTAAGCGCCCCCCGGCCCCCACACCTGGCCCCTGGCCCCTGGCCCCGGCACTGTCCTCTCAGGGCCTCCCCCTCGCTCCAGCTTTCCTCCCCACCGCTCAGCAAGGCACACTCTAACGGGGACCTGCGCAGCCTGCAAGGGCAGCCCGGCCCTGAAACTCTCTTCCTCTACAGCCTTCCCCATGGGCTGTAGCACAGCTTTGCCACTGCAAGCCCCTAGCGAGCTTTCTGCCCCAAAGTCCGCTCGCTGCTCCTGCAGAGGGGTCTGAAGGCCCCTGGGGCATTCTGCAGTGACAGTGGCCTCTGGCTCCCTGCCTGGAGCCAGCCGCAGCCGCTCCGTCTGAGGGATTGGAGAGCGAGGCTGGGGGGGCCTCGAGGGGCAGGAAGGCCCTTAGGAGATGTGCGCCCCTTGCCAGGAGGCCTTGGCGGGCATCCTAGCTCAACGCTGCCAGAGCCTTAGCAGAGCTGCGGCTCCTGGAGCAGCTGTCGGGTCCCAGGGCAGAGCGCTGCTTTTCTTCTCCCAGGTCCTGCTGCCCTTCACAGAGTCCCCAAGAGCAGCAGAGCGCGAGAGGGCGTTGAGGGCCATTGCCCGGCTGAGCAAGTCCCTCATCAGCTCTTCCTCGCTGCAGGTAAGGAGCCTCAGGTGCAGGCAAGCCCCCGGCACCCACCGCGCCACACCTTGCCCGTCTCCCAGGTCCGGGCTCCCTCAGGGGCAAGCCTGGACACAGGGTAGGGCACTCAGCACGGCTCTGTCGCCAAGAGACCGTCCTTGCCCTGTCTCGGTAGGCTTCTGTCTTGAGGCTCCCTGCTCTCCGCAGCCGCCAGGCCTGCCCTGGCAGCATGATGTGAGCCCGCGCCTGGCGGCCCTTGCTGCCTTGGCTGCTGCCCAGCCGCTGCGGGGCTCAGGGCCTGCAGGGCCCTCTGGCCCGTCCCCTTGCCTGCTGCCCCCTCCCCACGCACTGCCACGGCCCCAGCCCAGCAGCCCCCACTTACAGGCTGCTGCCGCACAGGCGCTTCCTTCCCGTGCCATGGGGTGCAGGGCAGGGGAGCTGCAGGTTGAGGCAGAGCCTCCCGGAAGGACAGGCCAGGAGAGGAGGCTGGGGGAGGTGGTGTGGCTGCAGAGATGGGCAGTGCAGCCTGAGGAGGAAGAGGCACTCCCCGGGTCCCGGGAGGGGAGAGCGGTGGCAGTGAGGGAGCGGGATGGAGGCAGGACCGAGGGCTGCATGCCCGTTTAGGCACCTAAGTGCCACATGCTCAAAGTGACAAGAACTGGCAAGGCAGCCCGTGCCTGCAGAGCAGGCAAAGGCGGCAGGGAGAGCAGGGCAGGAGGCAGAAGGAGCACAGGGGATGCTGCGTGGCATGCTGCCCCTCCTGGGGCCAGCTGTGCCATTTATGCATGCGGCTGGCGCTAAGTCAGCTTCGCTGCAGCCTTTGCAGGGAGGCAGCCTCGTCGTCCCCTTGCCGTGGCTGCTGTGCAGGGTCAGGGGCTGCTCAGGCAGAGGCCAGGTTGCCCCTTGGCGGGGCAGAAGAGCTTGCAGTAGGCAGAGCAGGCTGGCCTGGGCCAGCCCCTGCCACAGCCTTTGCATGCGGGCTGCGAGCAGGGTCTGGCCCCAGCTGCCTCACCTTAGCCCTGCTGCCACCACTTCCTGCCTCCGCCAGCTCTGCGACCCCTGCCAAGGAGTCAGTGACGACCCTGCCCTCTTGGCAACGGAGGACTTCCGCATCCTGGGCAAGCTGGTGGGGCATCTCCTGCTGTGCTACGCTGTCCAGGAGCAGGGCATCCACTGGAGGGCTGCGGACGCTCTCCACCTCCTCTACACGTTTGCCCGGCAGCGCAAGAGTAAGAGAAAGCGCGGCGCCTTGCCTCCTTGCAGGCACACACGGCTGTCCAGGCCCTTCCTCGCCTCCCTGGGCCTCATCCTCTCACTGCTCGCTCACTCCCACCTTCAAGCCTTTTGCAGCCGCTGGGCAAGCCTGCTGCCAAAGGTGCTCTGGCCTACTCACTGCTCTCTGTGTTCCCTCCTGTCTAGGCAGGAAGGTGCCAGAAGATAAGCCAGAGCAGGCCCAGCTCCCAAGGCAGAGGGAAGCTGAGCACATGGGCTTCTGGCTTGCTTTCACCACCAGCCCCAGCCAGCTGACCACGGTAAGGAGCTCCTGCCTTGCCGCCACTCTTGTCCGTGCCATCAGCAGCAGAGCGGGGGGAGCAAACGGGTTTGGCCTCAGCGGGGCTCCAGTGGCCTCCCTCTGCCTGGGGAGAGGCTTCCCCCTGGCGCTGAGCCAGCAAGATCTGAAGGCTGCGCTCCAGGGTCAGCGCAGCCGCTCCAGCCCGCCTGCACACCAGGCAGCTCGGGCTCTGTCTAGCGCCACTGCCCTGGGGCCCTCTTCCCAACTCTGCGGCCTGCTCCTGAGAGCCCTCTTCCGTCCCATCCTCCACAGGACACTCTCTGCAGCCCCTGCTTCCAGCTTTGCAGCCAGCTGCCCGCACTGGCCCTGCTCCACAGCTGCTCTCACTGCTGAGCTCCGCAGCGCCGCCAGGGCGCTCCGTGTGACACGTCTTCCCTGCCCTCCTTCCTCCCACAGATGTTTGGGCCATACCTCGAGCCCTCGGAGAGGACAGACATCATCCTCACAGCCATTGAGGCCCTGAGAGACGGCAGCACGCACGACATGCAGGCGGCTAGCAGCGTGCTGGATGTGCTCCTCATGGAGCCTGCCTCCTGGCTGAAGAAGGTAAGCAGCCCGCGGCTGGACTGCCCTGCACCTTCCTCCCAGCTCCCTTGCTGCCAAAGCAGCTGTGGCGGGCACCCAGCGCCCCTTGAAGCCAGCAAAGGGTGATGGGAAGGGAAGGAGCAGTTCTCAGGGGCGGTGCAGGAAACGGCTGCCCTCCTTCTCACCCGTGTGCCCTCCAGGTGCCCGAGGTCGTCAGGTGCATCTATGCAAACCTGACGTGCATCAGCACGGGGGAAGGCCGGCGCAGCGTGGACTTGCTGCTTCTCCTGCTTACCCACGTGTACCCCAGCGAGGTGGTCGTCAGCCTGCTCAACTGCTGCCCGCCATGTGACAGGTACAGGCGCCAAGAGCCTTGAGGGCTGGTAGCATGTGGGCAGGCTGCCCAAAGACTCTCTGCTTGCCGCACCCAAGGACAACTGCAGGCTATCCCCAAAGGGCAGGGCTGCCCATGCCCTTTCCAGCCCGGGGCCATCTGCCCCAGGCGCGCAGCAGCCAGAGCTGACCAAGTCAGCCGCAGAGCCCAGGCGCCGGGCCCCCGGCTGCCCCAGCGGGAACCTCCGCTCCGCTGTCTGCTGCTTGCCCAGGCTGGGCCCAGCGGGCACTCCAAGCGAGGGGGCAGTGGGCAGGCCGGCAGCC
Source organism: Struthio camelus (assembly GCF_040807025.1). NCBI lineage: Eukaryota > Metazoa > Chordata > Aves > Struthioniformes > Struthionidae > Struthio > Struthio camelus. The sequence continues at coordinate 6,663,959 of NC_090982.1, read as the reverse complement.
TGCAGCCTGCGTGCCCTGGGGCTTGCTCGGGCCACGCAGCTGTGGCCGAGGCAGCCCTGCTGACTGGGCGCTCGGGGCCTGCAGCATCGCCAGCGCCATGTGGGAGGTGATGGTGTGCCTGCCCAGCACTTTGGACAAGGTGTTGAGGAAGCTGCTCAGCATCTTGGAGGACCGAGTGCTGCTCAAGGGGCTCAGAGCTCTCACAGAGGACACCTGCTTCCTGCCCGTGGCTGTGAGTTACTACCGCGTGCACCAGGCCTCTCTGGCCCTCAGGGCTGGGCTAGCGTCTGCAGCGAAGAAGGCATGGCTCTTCTTCCCCCGCCTCCCCACCCCTGCCCCCAAGCGGTGACCTTTCCCGGGGCATGTGGAGTCAGCCCTTTAGGGTCAGCAGCAGGCCTCCACTGCGCCGGCCCCGCAGGGCTGCCAAGAGCTGCTTGGGCCCCAGTGTGCACTGGCGTGCAGCCGTCCTTTGCCCGCACAGCTCTCTCTTTTCCCCCGACCCTGCATCCCCCTGCTGCGCTCTGCAGACTGGCAACGCAGAGCAGGGCTAGGGACGGGGGCAGGGGCGGCACTGGGACTGGGACTGGGACTGGGCCAGGGGCAGTGTCTGGGCCAGGGGCTGGAGCCACTGTACAGCCTGAGCAGGCTACCGAGCCTCAGACCAGGAGCCCAGGCTGCTGTGCAGGACACATAAGGCATGCCACGCTGACCCCGGAGGGCTCGTCGTGCCCGTCTTAGAAGTGGGAGCGCAGCCCAGAGGGCTGCTGCTGCCGTGGCCGTGGCCGTGGCCTGTCAGCCAGGCTGCAGTCTCCAGCTGTGTCTGCTGCACGCTAGGCCAGTGCCTGAGCCTCATCCCTCGCATACGCCAAGGGCTTTGGCACTGCCCCAGCAATGCCTTGGCAGTGAGAGCTGTCTCTGGGTGTTTTCTGCAGGCAACCAAGGCGCTGTACAGGATCCTTCAGCAGCCCACCTGCCAGCAGACGGTAACAGCGCTCTTCCCCCAGCTCTACATGGCACTGCTCCTGCAGATTTCCTTTGCGGCAGTGTCCATGCCCCGGGACATGAGTGCCTGCTGGAGGAAAGGCTGCCCACGGGAGCAGTCTTCTCCAGCCAGCCCCCTCAGGTGCTGCCTCGCCCTTCTCCTGTCTTTCCCCAGGGCCCTCAAGCAGGGCCGTGGCTCTGAGCGTGACTGGCCTTTGCTCCGCGTGCAGGTCTGCAGTGCAGGCGCTGAAAGCTCTGCTCCGCTCTGCTGGCTACGAGGAGCAGCTCGTCAGCATCGAGAAGAGGGGCGGCTGGCACCTGCTTCTCCAAGCGGAGACTCTCGCCAGCGGAATCAGTGTGCTGGCCAGGTGAGAGACCCTTTTGGCCCGCACTGCCTCCGCCTGGCTTTGCTGGGGACGCGGCACCCCGCACAAGGCCCTGCCTCGTGCCTGAGAGAGGCTGCCCAGGGCTCTTGGCTGCCGCCGCAGCGCTTGTGACTGAGGGATCAGGCGGGAAGCGGGAGCTCCTTGCTGCTTTGTGGCGCAGCTTTGACAGCTGTGGCTGGAGGAGGCAGCGTAGCGGGCTGTGGGAGACAAGGCAGAAGAGGCTGGGCTGCCTAGCTCCTTAGCAGGGGTGCTTGCTTTGCCCTGCCAGGCAGATGAGGACAAACCCGGTTCACGAGCGTTCCTGGATCTTCCACCGGGTGGAAAGGCTTCTCAGCCAAGGGGACCAACTGCAGGAACTGCCTGCCATGGCTGTCTTTGTTGAGGTAGGTGTGGTGGCAAGTAGTGGCGCTCCGCGATGCCTCTGAACGCTGCAGTCTCTTGGAGGCATGGCCGCGGGGTGGCCAATGGCCAATGGAGCCTGGCCAACCTGGCCTTGGCCCATTTGCTGCTGCGGCCAGGCTTGTCACCCCCGCCACCCCCCCAACATCCGTGCCTCCGTTGGGGCCACCTCTGGCTAGTCACTCGCTCCTGCAAGGCAGGAGAGCAGGGCCCAAGGGAACACGAGGGGGCCAGGCCAGCAAGAGCAAGCAAGGAATGTGTGCTGGGTGCCGTGAGGCTCGGGGCATGAGGGCGTCCCTGGGGGCCCTCCGCAACCACGGCCGCCTCCAGCACAGCCTTGCTCTGCGCCTGGTGCCCTGGCCGGCAGCTGCCGGTGGCAAGCAGGAGCTGCCCGGGCCGCGCAGTGCTGCAGGCTCTGCCACTCTCTCCCTGCTGTGTGTCTTCCAGCTGCTGAGCTGCGAGGAGCTAAAAGCCAGCGACTGTTGCGTCCTCTACCTCCTCCAGAGGTATCTGAAGCGTCCCAGCACAGTGATGCGCTCGCTGGTGCTCAGAGGCCTCGTGACGCTGGCCGAGAGAGCGGAGATGGTGAGCATGGGCATGAGCCAGCAGAAGGCATGCTGGCAGCCTGCGGCTGGGCAGCAGGCCGTGGGCAATGCAGTGCTTGGCCTTTGCTGGGAGTCAGGGGCGGTGCTGGTTGCTGCAAGGTGCCTGGCGCAGCCCTTTGTCAGCCCCCGCGGCCTTCAGGGCAGTGTGGCCGTGGGAGAAGAGCGGGCAGCGCAGGCAGCGAGGAGGAGCCTTTGCTGTCCTGGCCTGCTTGCCCGCCGCTGCTCTCGCCCACCCTCCTCAGTGCACCAGCAACTCCTAGTGCCTGCCAGGAGGCTGCTGCAGCACTTCCTGTGCGCCCTGCAGGGAAGCAAGAGAGGAGGCCAGGGCTGAAGCAGCCGAGCAGGTGTGGCCGCCTGGGCTTTCCTGGCTTGCCCCTACAGCAAGGAAACGCTGTGCTTGCTACAGGCCGGGAAGATGCAGGGTCTGCTGCCAGAGGTGCTGGAGGTGGCGCAGGGGGCCGCCGCAGACGTCAGCAGGAAGGCCCTGGTCGTCTGCGGGAAGGTGCTGCGTCAGGCGGACAGGGCGGCGGTGGGCCCCATGGCTGTGCACCTGGCGCAGAAGCTCGTGCCGCTCTTTGAGGAAGTAAGGCTGGTGTGGGAGGCTGGGCTCAGGCCGTGGCCTGGGGGAGCTTGTGCCGCGGCTGGGTGGGTGGAGGTGGGGCTGGGATGGGAAGGCAGGTTGAGGCGCAAAGGCCTCCGAGAGCTGTGCGGAGCCTGGCCGCAGCCTCTTGTGCAAAGCGATGGCATTGCCTTCATGGGTGGCAGGGCCACTTTGCCCTGGCTGCAGACGTGGCCGCCGGCTCCGTGGTGCACAAGTGCAGTCCCCAGCAGCTCTCTTCACACGAGGCGCGCCACTGCTGTTGCTCCGGGTGGGCAGGCAGTAGGTGTTGCTGAGGTGCCACCCTCCTGCGTCCTGCCAGGAGTGCAGCCAGGTGCGCGAGCTCTCCATCTGCTGCTTCCAAGAGCTGATGGAGCTTGTGGAGGGCGAGAACAAGCAGCAGCTGAAGAAGGAAGTGCGTCGCTGCCTGCTCCCGCTCTTCTTCCGTGTGCACGACGAGAGCCAGAGCGTGGCCAAGGTAGAGATGTGAAAGGTCGGCAGGGAGGCGGGGAAGGGCATGCTGGCATGAGCTGGGTGGGCCTGCGCCTGAGGGCCAAGGGCTGCTGACAAGTGGGCTGCCTGAAGGTGTGTCACATGGGGCCCCAGCAGTCGGAGTCCGGGAGGACCAGCAAGAGCTCCCGTCCTTGCTTGCAGCAGGCCCGCCCCACGGCTTTCAGCCTGCCTCCATGCCCCTTCCTGCTCCGAAAGGTTGGGAGGGCTGGGGTCCCCTTGCAGCCCCGCTCCCTCTCTACAGCCCTCCCCTAGTCAGTGCAGCCCACAGCAAGAGTCCCTGCTGAGCCCGAGCTAAGAGTGCCTGAGGAGCTGGGCCCGGACGTTTCGCAGAGCTGCGCTACCTGCTCCAAGAGGGCTCAGCTGCAGGGTGTGGCCAGCGAGGCCGGGACACAGGACTCCCTAGGGACTTGCCAGCTGTCCGCACAGGTGTCCGAGGCCAGGCTTGGACGCGCAATCCCAGTCGAGCAGTGGTGCCGTCCAGAGAGGCCCCGATGTGTGGGCCAGGCCATGCCCCAGCTGCCTAAGGGCAGCTGCCTTCTGCTCAGCCTGGGAGCACAAGTCCTTCCGCCCAGCTCACCGTGCACTAGGCCAGTGAACTTGGTGGCTGCAGAGGGGCGCAGCACATGCAAGGCCTTGAGAGGGACTGCCCAGCACCGCCAGGCTGGCTCGGGAAGAGTTATGGAAAGGGAGATGCCGTCAGGGCAGGGGACTGGCGTGGCATGCAGGGCTCAAGGCTGTGGCCAGCTGGAGCCTGAGCAGAAAGGAGCGGTGACAGAGCAGCAGGGGAAGGCCAGCATGCTGCTGGGCAATTGCCCCAGGCCATGCTTCTGGCACTGGCCTGGCCTGGTGCCTCTGTCACTCCGTGCCCCACAGTCTCCTGGGCTGCTCGACAGCGGGAGCTAGCTGAGCTGGTGGCTGCTGCATGCCTCTGCGCTGGGCATGGAGCCCAACTGAGACTCTGCCCCCGCTGCTGCATCTTCCCACCACGGGCTAGGCAAGGGGCAGAGCGGAGCCAAGCGGAGGGGCACAGCAGACCTCGTCCCCAAGGCCACGGTGTCATCTGCCTGTCTCTGCTGCTGTGCAGGCCTCTTGGGAAGCCCTGGTGGTGGCTGCAGAGTGCCTGAAGTGGGACCAGCTCCGGGACTGCGCGCAGACAGAGCAGACCTGGAGGACGGGCGAGTGCTTGGTAAGGGGAGCCCCTCAGCCCCGGGGCCCAGGCTCCACAAGGCCTGTCCCAACTCGCACAGCTGCCTGTGGGGTGGGCAGCTGTGCCTGTCCCGCCCTGCTCCAGCCCCAGGCCCACAACCCACACCTGTGTCCTGGATGCCTTTCCTCAAGCACCAGTGGGCTCTTCTGCAGGCCCCGCTGCCCGCTCGGACCTCCTGCCAGGAGGAGGTTGCGGAAGGAGAGCCTGGCCCAGCTGGGCCTTGGCAGCACACAGGGCTCTCAGCACTCCCAGGGCACGCTCTGCCTGCAGCTCTCGCCAAACCTCGGCCCCAGGCCAGGGCTGCTGCCTGACAGGTGCCAGTGTCCTGGTGTGGAAAGGAAGGGCAGGAGGGTGGTGGGAGGAGGGCTTGGCCCAGCCCTTTGCGGAAGGTCTGTGCCAAGCCGCGGGCTCGTGTGCTCTGTCCAGCTGGCGAGAGGCAGGAGGCAAGTGGAAGAATACCTGCGCCAGAGCATGCCCTACTTGGAGGACTCTCAGGCATCCTTGCGAGAGGTGGCCGTGAGGTTCATAGGTGAGGCGCGCCCGCCGCGCTCCCTCTCTTAGCAGCTTGGTCCCAGGCCTGGCAGCAAGGCCCGGGGCTGCCAGGGTCTGGACTGTGTGGTGCAGGGCATGGGCTTGCGGGAGCCGATGATGGGTTGAGGGGAGCCTTGCTCATTCCCACCGCAGCCCTGCCTCGGGCCCTGTGCTTTGTGGGGGAGGCTGAGGCCTGCCAAAGGGGAGGAGGGCACTGGAAGGGCTTGGATAAGCTGTGTCGTGCTGGGGAGGGTCAGCAGTGAAGGCTGGTGTGTGCCTAGGGCTGGCCGGGCGGCGCTTGAAGAGCCCAAGGGAGCAGAAGGTGCGGGAGATCTGCAACGGTGAGTAAGGGCAGCGCTGTGCTGGCCACGGTGGGTGGGGAGGGGGCCAGAGCATGGGCAGTGTGCTCCAGGGCCGTGCCCTGGCACAGGGAAACATTTCAAGGGCAGGGCCATTTGGGGGCATTGCTGAGCAGCAACTTCCAGCTGATGTGGTTGCCCCAGCTGCTCCTTGCTCCCGCTGGGAAGAGCTGGGCAGGGCTGGCGCGCTCTGCAGGCTATGCCTGGGGAGGGGGCGTTCTGTGCGGACAGGTGGGTTTGATGTGTGCTCTGTTGCTTTATGTGGCAGTCCTTCAGCCCTTGGAGAGCGACCTGCAGCCCGCAATCCGTTCCCTGGCCACTCAGACCATCCTCATCCTGAGAACTCCAAGGAAAGAGGCACCCTCCGCGTTCCACCTGCAAGCTCTGCGCTGCTGGCTCCGGAGAGCCCGGGACAGGTGGAGCCGTCCTCTGTGCGGAGGCTCTCCTTGAGCAGACCGAGCACGACAGTCCCAGTGCCACGCTGCCCTTGGCATGGGCACCAGCAAGGAGGCTGCGGAACAGGCTGGCTCATTCCAGGCGTCTGCTGCAGTTCCGCCCTCAGGCACAGCCTGGCCCCACTCTTCTTTTACACCTGCAGCCCTCTGGGAAGCTTTCCGCAAAGAAGCAGCCGTGTTTCTGCAGCACGCGTGGATGTCTTTTTCTTTGGCAGGCAGAGGCCAAGCGGGAAAGCTGAGGCCCCGAAGGAATCGCACTGGCCCTGAGGGTGGCCTGACGTTCGCTCCTTCCCGCAGCCCGCGGCAGCCTGGAACGTACGGCCACACTGTGTCTTTGGCCCAAAGCACCAGGTGCCCCGCTGGAGCACCAAGGCCAGGCTTGTGCCAAACGCGCCCTCTGCCGAGACACCCCAGGGCAAGAAGAGGCACCCACTGCCTGCAAAGCTCGCATCAGGCATCTCTCTTTGTCCTGGTGTTCTGCTGTGGCCGGCCACCTTGTGCACACGCGGGGCTTGGGCATTTTTGCCCGGGAGGCAGGGGACGAGAGCCGCTGTGGAGAAAGGGAAGAGCTGTGCCAGCGTGCCCTGCAGCCGCTGCGCTGGGCTGCTGGCTGCAGGCTCGGTGCCCCTGGGGGCTTGGGTGGCTCTGGCCTGCTCTGCAGCTGTGCCGCGGGGCTGCCGCTGCTGCGGGGAGTGTGCTGAGCTGCTTTCAAGGCAGGAGCGATGTCCCCCCCTTTCCCCTTTCCCCCTCTGCACCAACCTGACCAGGGTGCAGCTTCCCACGCAAGGCGAGTGGAGCCCTGCACGCAGCCCAAGTCTGAACACGTGCACACCTGGGAGCACGCAGGCCTGACCCAGAGAGGGAGGGAGCAGGCCCCTGCTGGCCTCTCGGGGCAGGTGGGTGAGCCAGACCTCGAGCTGACCAGCAGTTTCCAGGCTTGTGACGCCACGTGCCCCGAGGGAAGCCGTCTGCGTTGGGGCTACTCTCTGAATTGCCACTCCAGGTCGGTCTCTCTCTCTCTCCTCGGCCAGCCTGGGCTCTCAGTCTCTCAGTGCACAAACCAGAACGGCACGCTGAGAGTGCCAGGGGTCGTCGCTGTAGAGCAGCAGCACGGCACTGGCAGGCAGCGGCAGACTGCATCTCAGTTGCCTGCTTTTGCCATGCCTCGTGGCCCTTTGCTCTCGCTGCTGAAACAAGGCAGTCCCATTGCCACCTCGCTTTCTTGGTTGCTGCCTTTCCCGTCTTGTCCCATGTAGTGCTCGCTGACCTGGCTGAAGGCACAGAGTGCACTCTCGGCAAGTTTGCTGCTGATGCTAAAGTGGGGGGAGCGGCTGAGAGCCCAGAAGGCTGTGCTGGCCTTGAGAGGGGCGCGGAGAGGCTGGCCAGTTGGGTGGAGAGGAACCTGCTGAAGTTCACCAAAGGCAAGGGCAGGGTCCTGCACCTAGGGAGGAAGAAGCCCATGGAGCAGGAGAGGCTGGGGGTTGCCCTGCTGCAAAGCAGCTCTGCAGCGCAGCACCTGGGTGTGCTGGTGGACAACAAGTGAAGCAGGGGGCAGCAAGGGGCCCTTGTGGCCAAGGCGGCGCATGGGATCGTGGGGTGCATTAGGCAGAGTGTTGCCAGCAGGTGGAGGGAGGGGCTCCTCCCCTGCGCTCAGCCCTGGGCAGGCCTCCTCTGAGAGGAGTAGTGTCCCCCATTGTGGGCTCGCCAGGACAAGAGACGTGTCCCTACTGGAGAGAGTCCAGCGGAGGGCTACGAAGGTGACGAGGGGACTGGAGCATGTCTCCTGTGAAGCAAGGCTGAGAGAGCTGGGCCTGTTTATGCTGGAGAAGAGAAGACTGAGAGGCGGTCTGACCAACGTGTCCAAGTATCTGAAGGGAGGCTGTGCAGAGGATGGGGCCAGACTCTTGTCCGTGGTGGCCAGCGACAGGACAAGAGGCAACAGACACAAAGTGGAACACGGGAAGTTCTGTCTGAACCTGAGGGAAAACTTGTTGACCGTGAGGGTGAGAGAGCAGTGGCACGGGTTGCCCAGAGAGGTAGTGGAGTCTCCTTTGCTGGAGAGATTCAAAACCCGGCCGGACGTGGTCGTGGGCAATGTGCTGTAGATGAGCCGGCTTGAGCAGGGGGGGTTGGACTAGATGATCTCCAGAGGTCCCTTCCAACCTCCACCCTTGTGTGATTCTGTGTTCTGTGATTTCTGTGATTCTGGGCGCTTGCACGTGGGCCATGTGTCCGAGGCCTTTGCAGCAACTGGCAGCCACAGCTGCGCCCACCAGCAGGTCCTGGAGGGGTTGTGCTGGGCAGACAAGAGCAGCTGCACCAGCCCGGGACCTCGCAAGGACCAGCAGGCTGCCCAAGCCTCCAAGGCTGCCATCTCCTCAGCAGCAAGCTGCTCCCACACAGCACACGCACGTTGCCAAGGTGCCAAGTGCAGCCTGCATTCCCTCCGGTGCGGGCAGAGGTTCAAGAACTGCTGTGCGGAGCAGAGGGAGGCTTGGCCGTGGCTTTGTCCGGCTCGGACCCACCCCCAGAGGTTTACTGCTTCTGCAAGACAGGTGTGCCAGGAAAGGGCCAGGAGGCTGAGGGGGGGGGCTTGGACTTCTGCTTTGCTCCCCGAAGATGGGAGGAGATGTTGGCAGGGGGGCTGCGGGGCAAAGTGCCGGGCCGGGCCGCAGCGGGGCCTTGGTGCCCCACCCGCCTCTGTGACACGGCCGCGGCCCTGGGGGCGCCGCGGCGGCCGGGGCCCCGGCCCCGCAGTCTCCAGGAGGACAGGGACGGCCCCGGCTGGCAGCGGGCCCAGCTGCTGGAGAAGCAGCCGGAGCGCAGCCCCGGCGTCCCCGGAGGCGGCCAGGCCCTCGGCGGGGCCCACGTCTTGGCGCGCAGGCTCCCCGTCCGCCAGGCAGGCAAGAGAGACGCGGCTGGGGCTCGGCAGCTCCGCGGGGCCCTGGCGGGCCCTCGGCCGCGGCGGGCTGGCCCAGGGGCTGCCGCCCGGCACAGCTGGGGCCGGCGCCCGGCCCCGCCGCTGCCCGGCGGCCCGCCAGCCCCAGCGCCAGCACCCGCCAGGGACCCTGCCCGGCAGGAGGCCCCCGCCTTGCCCCGCGCTGCTGGGCCCGCTCCCTCGGCCTCGCAGCCTCGGCCTGCGGGCAGCGCACGCCCAGGGCCCAGGCCTGAGCGCGCCTTCCCCCCGGGCCCAGCCCCCAGCGCCTCTCCTCCTTCCCGCAGCATGGCCGACGCAGCCGCCGGCTGCCCCGCGGCGCTCTGGCAGCAGCCTCTCGGCCCGGGCAGCCCCTCGCTGGCCGGCCAGCAGCAGCAGGCGCAGCACAGCGCTGCCCAGCCGAGCAGCTCTGCGCCAGAGCCCTGCCCGCTCGGCCCATCGCGGCACCCAGGTGAGTGAGCCGGCCCGGCTGCGCTGGCCAGGCCGAGCGGCGCCGAGCCTCTCGCCGCCGCCTCTGCCACGGCCCCGGCTCTCCGGCCGCCTGCCTCTGCCGCCCCTGGCAGCAGGCCTCTGCCCGCGCGCAGCCTCCTCTCCTCTCCTCTCGCCGGCCTCCACCTACAGCTCTGCCTCCTCTCTGCCTTTCCTCCACCCAGGCTCTTCTGCCTGCCGCCACCTGCACCGGCCAGCAGAGCAGAAGGAAGCTCTGCAGACCACGCACTCACTGAAGGTACCGACAGCACTGCCCTCTGCTCCGTGCCTCCACCTCTCGCCTCTCGCCTCTCGCCTCTCGCCTCCTGCCGTGCTCGCCCGTGCCACCCGCAGGGCTGCTGTGCGAGCAGAGCTGCTCCCCTCCGGCCACCCCACCCCATCCTGGCATCACCGCCCGTGCCTTTCCCACCCTCCGCCTCCCTTCCCCTTCCTTTGGCCTGCGCCACGTGCAGCAGCTCTGCAGCTCTCAGGCCTCCCCCCGGCCGCTGCACTGCAACGGCTGCCCTCCCCAGGCCGCACAAACTCCACTCGCTGGCCTGTGCCTGGGAGCCACCCCAACAGCACTGCCACAACCCTGCCTTCTCCTTGCAGACCCCGAGTGCTCTGGACGACCTGCTGCAGAGGCTGGTGCTTGATCCTCTCCCCTCCGGCCTCCTGGAGCTGCAGAGCATCTTGCAGGTCTGCCTTTTACAAGGGGAAAGCCCAGGAGGGGCCCCCTGCCCCTCCTGGGCAACATCCTCTCCTGCCCCCAAACCTTCTCCTTGCCCCAAAGCCCTGCGAGGACTTTGACCCTTCTTCCTAAGCGCCCCCCGGCCCCCCCACCTGGCCCCTGGCCCCGGCACTGTCCTCTCAGGGCCTCCCCCTCGCTCCAGCTTTCCTCCCCACCGCTCAGCAAGGCACACTCTAACGGGGACCTGCGCAGCCTGCAAGGGCAGCCCGGCCCTGAAACTCTCTTCCTCTACAGCCTTCCCCATGGGCTGTAGCACAGCTTTGCCACTGCAAGCCCCTAGCGAGCTTTCTGCCCCAAAGTCCACTCGCTGCTCCTGCAGAGGGGTCTGAAGGCCCCTGGGGCATTCTGCAGTGACAGTGGCCTCTGGCTCCCTGCCTGGAGCCAGCCGCAGCCACAGCTGCTCCGTCTGAGGGATTGGAGAGCGAGGCTGGGGGGGCCTCGAGGGGCAGGAAGGCCCTTAGGAGATGTGCGCCCCTTGCCAGGAGGCCTTGGCGGGCATACTAGCTCAACGCTGCCAGAGCCTTAGCAGAGCTGCGGCTCCTGGAGCAGCTGTCGGGTCCCAGGGCAGAGCGCTGCTTTTCTTCTCCCAGGTCCTGCTGCCCTTCACAGAGTCCCCAAGAGCAGCAGAGCGCGAGAGGGCGTTGAGGGCCATTGCCCGGCTGAGCAAGTCCCTCGTCAGCTCTTCCTCGCTGCAGGTAAGGAGCCTCAGGTGCAGGCAAGCCCCCGGCACCCACCGCGCCACACCTTGCCCGTCTCCCAGGTCCGGGCTCCCTCAGGGGCAAGCCTGGACACAGGGTAGGGCACTCAGCACGGCTCTGTCGCCAAGAGACCGTCCTTGCCCTGTCTCGGTAGGCTTCTGTCTTGAGGCCCCCTGCTCTCCGCAGCCGCCAGGCCTGCCCTGGCAGCATGATGTGAGCCCGCGCCTGGCGGCCCTTGCTGCCTTGGCTGCTGCCCAGCCGCTGCGGGGCTCAGGGCCTGCAGGGCCCTCTGGCCCGTCCCCTTGCCTGCTGCCCCCTCCCCACGCACTGCCACGGCCCCAGCCCAGCAGCCCCCACTTACAGGCTGCTGCCGCACAGGCGCTTCCTTCCCGTGCCATGGGGTGCAGGGCAGGGGAGCTGCAGGTTGAGGCAGAGCCTCCCGGAAGGACAGGCCAGGAGAGGAGGCTGGGGGAGGTGGTGTGGCTGCAGAGATGGGCAGTGCAGCCTGAGGAGGAAGAGGCACTCCCCGGGTCCTGGGAGGGGAGAGCGGTGGCAGTGAGGGAGCGGGATGGAGGCAGGACCGAGGGCTGCATGCCCGTTTAGGCACCTAAGTGCCACATGCTCAAAGTGACAAGAACTGGCAAGGCAGCCCGTGCCTGCAGAGCAGGCAAAGGCGGCAGGGAGAGCAGGGCAGGAGGCAGAAGGAGCACAGGGGATGCTGCGTGGCATGCTGCCCCTCCTGGGGCCAGCTGTGCCATTTATGCATGCGGCTGGCGCTAAGTCAGCTTCGCTGCAGCCTTTGCAGGGAGGCAGCCTCGTCGTCCCCTTGCCGTGGCTGCTGTGCAGGGTCAGGGGCTGCTCAGGCAGAGGCCAGGTTGCCCCTTGGCGGGGCAGAAGAGCTTGCAGTAGGCAGAGCAGGCTGGCCTGGGCCAGCCCCTGCCACAGCCTTTGCATGCGGGCTGCGAGCAGGGTCTGGCCCCAGCTGCCTCACCTTAGCCCTGCTGCCACCACTTCCTGCCTCCGCCAGCTCTGCGACCCCTGCCAAGGAGTCAGTGACGACCCTGCCCTCTTGGCAACGGAGGACTTCCGCATCCTGGGCAAGCTGGTGGGGCATCTCCTGCTGTGCTACGCTGTCCAGGAGCAGGGCATCCGCTGGAGGGCTGCGGACGCTCTCCACCTCCTCTACACGTTTGCCCGGCAGCGCAAGAGTAAGAGAAAGCGCGGCGCCTTGCCTCCTTGCAGGCACACACGGCTGTCCAGGCCCTTCCTCGCCTCCCTGGGCCTCATCCTCTCGCTGCTCGCTCACTCCCACCTTCAAGCCTTTTGCAGCCGCTGGGCAAGCCTGCTGCCAAAGGTGCTCTGGCCTACTCACTGCTCTCTGTGTTCCCTCCTGTCTAGGCAGGAAGGTGCCAGAAGATAAGCCAGAGCAGGCCCAGCTCCCAAGGCAGAGGGAAGCTGAGCACATGGGCTTCTGGCTTGCTTTCACCACCAGCCCCAGCCAGCTGACCACGGTAAGGAGCTCCTGCCTTGCCGCCACTCTTGTCCGTGCCATCAGCAGCAGAGCGGGGGGAGCAAACGGGTTTGGCCTCAGCGGGGCTCCAGTGGCCTCCCTCTGCCTGGGGAGAGGCTTCCCCCTGGCGCTGAGCCAGCAAGATCTGAAGGCTGCGCTCCAGGGTCAGCGCAGCCGCTCCAGCCCGCCTGCACACCAGGCAGCTCGGGCTCTGTCTAGCGCCACTGCCCTGGGGCCCTCTTCCCAACTCTGCGGCCTGCTCTTGAGAGCCCTCTTCCGTCCCATCCTCCACAGGACACTCTCTGCAGCCCCCGCTTCCAGCTTTGCAGCCAGCTGCCCGCACTGGCCCTGCTCCACAGCTGCTCTCGCTGCTGAGCTCCGCAGCGCCGCCAGGGCGCTCCGTGTGACACGTCTTCCCTGCCCTCCTTCCTCCCACAGATGTTTGGGCCATACCTCGAGCCCTCGGAGAGGACAGACATCATCCTCACAGCCATTGAGGCCCTGAGAGACGGCAGCACGCACGACATGCAGGCGGCTAGCAGCGTGCTGGATGTGCTCCTCATGGAGCCTGCCTCCTGGCTGAAGAAGGTAAGCAGCCCGCGGCTGGACTGCCCTGCACCTTCCTCCCAGCTCCCTTGCTGCCAAAGCAGCTGTGGCGGGCACCCAGCGCCCCTTGAAGCCAGCAAAGGGTGATGGGAAGGGAAGGAGCAGTTCTCAGGGGCGGTGCAGGAAACGGCTGCCCTCCTTCTCACCCGTGTGCCCTCCAGGTGCCCGAGGTCGTCAGGTGCATCTATGCAAACCTGACGTGCATCAGCACGGGGGAAGGCCGGCGCAGCGTGGACTTGCTGCTTCTCCTGCTTACCCACGTGTACCCCAGCGAGGTGGTCGTCAGCCTGCTCAACTGCTGCCCGCCATGTGACAGGTACAGGCGCCAAGAGCCTTGAGGGCTGGTAGCATGTGGGCAGGCTGCCCAAAGACTCTCTGCTTGCCGCACCCAAGGACAACTGCAGGCTATCCCCAAAGGGCAGGGCTGCCCATGCCCTTTCCAGCCCGGGGCCATCTGCCCCAGGCGCGCAGCAGCCAGAGCTGACCAAGTCAGCCGCAGAGCCCAGGCGCCGGGCCCCCGGCTGCCCCAGCGGGAACCTCCGCTCCGCTGTCTGCTGCTTGCCCAGGCTGGGCCCAGCGGGCACTCCAAGCGAGGGGGCAGTGGGCAGGCCGGCAGCCTGCAGCCTGCGTGCCCTGGGGCTTGCTCGGGCCACGCAGCTGTGGCCGAGGCAGCCCTGCTGACTGGGCGCTCGGGGCCTGCAGCATCGCCAGCGCCATGTGGGAGGTGATGGTGTGCCTGCCCAGCACTTTGGACAAGGTGTTGAGGAAGCTGCTCAGCATCTTGGAGGACCGAGTGCTGCTCAAGGGGCTCAGAGCTCTCACAGAGGACACCTGCTTCCTGCCCGTGGCTGTGAGTTACTACCGCGTGCACCAGGCCTCTCTGGCCCTCAGGGCTGGGCTAGCGTCTGCAGCGAAGAAGGCATGGCTCTTCTTCCCCCGCCTCCCCACCCCTGCCCCCAAGCGGTGACCTTTCCCGGGGCATGTGGAGTCAGCCCTTTAGGGTCAGCAGCAGGCCTCCACTGCGCCGGCCCCGCAGGGCTGCCAAGAGCTGCTTGGGCCCCAGTGTGCACTGGCGTGCAGCCGTCCTTTGCCCACACAGCTCTCTCTTTTCCCCCGACCCTGCATCCCCCTGCTGCGCTCTGCAGACTGGCAACGCAGAGCAGGGCTAGGGACGGGGGCAGGGGGCGGCACTGGGACTGGGACTGGGACTGGGCCAGGGGCAGTGTCTGGGCCAGGGGCTGGAGCCACTGTACAGCCTGAGCAGGCTACCGAGCCTCAGACCAGGAGCCCAGGCTGCTGTGCAGGACACATAAGGCATGCCACGCTGACCCCGGAGGGCTCGTCGTGCCCGTCTTAGAAGTGGGAGCGCAGCCCAGAGGGCTGCCGCTGCCGTGGCCGTGGCCGTGGCCGTGGCCGTGGCCATGGCCTGTCAGCCAGGCTGCAGTCTCCAGCTGTGTCTCCTGCACGCTAGGCCAGTGCCTGAGCCTCATCCCTTGCATATGCCAAGGGCTTTGGCACTGCCCCAGCAATGCCTTGGCAGTGAGAGCTGTCTCTGGGTGTTTTCTGCAGGCAACCAAGGCGCTGTACAGGATCCTTCAGCAGCCCACCTGCCAGCAGACGGTAACAGCGCTCTTCCCCCAGCTCTACATGGCACTGCTCCTGCAGATTTCCTTTGCGGCAGTGTCCATGCCCCGGGACATGAGTGCCTGCTGGAGGAAAGGCTGCCCACGGGAGCAGTCTTCTCCAGCCAGCCCCCTCAGGTGCTGCCTCGCCCTTCTCCTGTCTTTCCCCAGGGCCCTCAAGCAGGGCCGTGGCTCTGAGCGTGACTGGCCTTTGCTCCGCATGCAGGTCTGCAGTGCAGGCGCTGAAAGCTCTGCTCCGCTCTGCTGGCTACGAGGAGCAGCTCGTCAGCATCGAGAAGAGGGGCGGCTGGCACCTGCTTCTCCAAGCGGAGACTCTCGCCAGCGGAATCAGTGTGCTGGCCAGGTGAGAGACCCTTTTGGCCCGCACTGCCTCCGCCTGGCTTTGCTGGGGACGCGGCACCCCGCACAAGGCCCTGCCTCGTGCCTGAGAGAGGCTGCCCAGGGCTCTTGGCTGCCGCCGCAGCGCTTGTGACTGAGGGATCAGGCGGGAAGCGGGAGCTCCTTGCTGCTTTGTGGCGCAGCTTTGACAGCTGTGGCTGGAGGAGGCAGCGTAGCGGGCTGTGGGAGACAAGGCAGAAGAGGCTGGGCTGCCTAGCTCCTTAGCAGGGGTGCTTGCTTTGCCCTGCCAGGCAGATGAGGACAAACCCGGTTCACGAGCGTTCCTGGATCTTCCACCGGGTGGAAAGGCTTCTCAGCCAAGGGGACCAACTGCAGGAACTGCCTGCCATGGCTGTCTTTGTTGAGGTAGGTGTGGTGGCAAGTAGTGGCGCTCCGCGATGCCTCTGAACGCTGCAGTCTCTTGGAGGCATGGCCGCGGGGTGGCCAATGGCCAATGGAGCCTGGCCAACCTGGCCTTGGCCCATTTGCTGCTGCGGCCAGGCTTGTCACCCCCGCCACCCCCCCAACATCCGTGCCTCCGTTGGGGCCACCTCTGGCTAGTCACTCGCTCCTGCAAGGCAGGAGAGCAGGGCCCAAGGGAACACGAGGGGGCCAGGCCAGCAAGAGCAAGCAAGGAATGTGTGCTGGGTGCCGTGAGGCTCAGGGCATGAGGGCGTCCCTGGGGGCCCTCCGCAACCACGGCCGCCTCCAGCACAGCCTTGCTCTGCGCCTGGTGCCCTGGCCGGCAGCTGCCGGTGGCAAGCAGGAGCTGCCCGGGCCGCGCAGTGCTGCAGGCTCTGCCACTCTCTCCCTGCTGTGTGTCTTCCAGCTGCTGAGCTGCGAGGAGCTAAAAGCCAGCGACTGTTGCGTCCTCTACCTCCTCCAGAGGTATCTGAAGCGTCCCAGCACAGTGATGCGCTCGCTGGTGCTCAGAGGCCTCGTGACGCTGGCCGAGAGAGCGGAGATGGTGAGCATGGGCATGAGCCAGCAGAAGGCATGCTGGCAGCCTGCGGCTGGGCAGCAGGCCGTGGGCAATGCAGTGCTTGGCCTTTGCTGGGAGTCAGGGGCGGTGCTGGTTGCTGCAAGGTGCCTGGCGCAGCCCTTTGTCAGCCCCCGCGGCCTTCAGGGCAGTGTGGCCGTGGGAGAAGAGCGGGCAGCGCAGGCAGCGAGGAGGAGCCTTTGCTGTCCTGGCCTGCTTGCCCGCCGCTGCTCTCGCCCACCCTCCTCAGTGCACCAGCAACTCCTAGTGCCTGCCAGGAGGCTGCTGCAGCACTTCCTGTGCGCCCTGCAGGGAAGCAAGAGAGGAGGCCAGGGCTGAAGCAGCCGAGCAGGTGTGGCCGCCTGGGCTTTCCTGGCTTGCCCCTACAGCAAGGAAACGCTGTGCTTGCTACAGGCCGGGAAGATGCAGGGTCTGCTGCCAGAGGTGCTGGAGGTGGCGCAGGGGGCCGCCGCAGACGTCAGCAGGAAGGCCCTGGTCGTCTGCGGGAAGGTGCTGCGTCAGGCGGACAGGGCGGCGGTGGGCCCCATGGCTGTGCACCTGGCGCAGAAGCTCGTGCCGCTCTTTGAGGAAGTAAGGCTGGTGTGGGAGGCTGGGCTCAGGCCGTGGCCTGGGGGAGCTTGTGCTGCGGCTGGGTGGGTGGAGGTGGGGCTGGGATGGGAAGGCAGGTTGAGGCGCAAAGGCCTCCGAGAGCTGTGCGGAGCCTGGCCGCAGCCTCTTGTGCAAAGCGATGGCATTGCCTTCATGGGTGGCAGGGCCACTTTGCCCTGGCTGCAGACGTGGCCGCCGGCTCCGTGGTGCACAAGTGCAGTCCCCAGCAGCTCTCTTCACACGAGGCGCGCCACTGCTGTTGCTCCGGGTGGGCAGGCAGTAGGTGTTGCTGAGGTGCCACCCTCCTGCGTCCTGCCAGGAGTGCAGCCAGGTGCGCGAGCTCTCCATCTGCTGCTTCCAAGAGCTGATGGAGCTTGTGGAGGGCGAGAACAAGCAGCAGCTGAAGAAGGAAGTGCGTCGCTGCCTGCTCCCGCTCTTCTTCCGTGTGCACGACGAGAGCCAGAGCGTGGCCAAGGTAGAGATGTGAAAGGTCGGCAGGGAGGCGGGGAAGGGCATGCTGGCATGAGCTGGGTGGGCCTGCGCCTGAGGGCCAAGGGCTGCTGACAAGTGGGCTGCCTGAAGGTGTGTCACATGGGGCCCCAGCAGTCGGAGTCCGGGAGGACCAGCAAGAGCTCCCGTCCTTGCTTGCAGCAGGCCCGCCCCACGGCTTTCAGCCTGCCTCCATGCCCCTTCCTGCTCCGAAAGGTTGGGAGGGCTGGGGTCCCCTTGCAGCCCCGCTCCCTCTCTACAGCCCTCCCCTAGTCAGTGCAGCCCACAGCAAGAGTCCCTGCTGAGCCCGAGCTAAGAGTGCCTGAGGAGCTGGGCCCGGACGTTTCGCAGAGCTGCGCTACCTGCTCCAAGAGGGCTCAGCTGCAGGGTGTGGCCAGCGAGGCCGGGACACAGGACTCCCTAGGGACTTGCCAGCTGTCCGCACAGGTGTCCGAGGCCAGGCTTGGACGCGCAATCCCTGTCGAGCAGTGGTGCCGTCCAGAGAGGCCCCGATGTGTGGGCCAGGCCATGCCCCAGCTGCCTAAGGGCAGCTGCCTTCTGCTCAGCCTGGGAGCACAAGTCCTTCCGCCCAGCTCACCGTGCACTAGGCCAGTGAACTTGGTGGCTGCAGAGGGGCGCAGCACATGCAAGGCCTTGAGAGGGACTGCCCAGCACCGCCAGGCTGGCTCGGGAAGAGTTATGGAAAGGGAGATGCCGTCAGGGCAGGGGACTGGCGTGGCATGCAGGGCTCAAGGCTGTGGCCAGCTGGAGCCTGAGCAGAAAGGAGCGGTGACAGAGCAGCAGGGGAAGGCCAGCATGCTGCTGGGCAATTGCCCCAGGCCATGCTTCTGGCACTGGCCTGGCCTGGTGCCTCTGTCACTCCGTGCCCCACAGTCTCCTGGGCTGCTCGACAGCGGGAGCTAGCTGAGCTGGTGGCTGCTGCATGCCTCTGCGCTGGGCATGGAGCCCAACTGAGACTCTGCCCCCGCTGCTGCATCTTCCCACCACGGGCTAGGCAAGGGGCAGAGCGGAGCCAAGCGGAGGGGCACAGCAGACCTCGTCCCCAAGGCCACGGTGTCATCTGCCTGTCTCTGCTGCTGTGCAGGCCTCTTGGGAAGCCCTGGTGGTGGCTGCAGAGTGCCTGAAGTGGGACCAGCTCCGGGACTGCGCGCAGACAGAGCAGACCTGGAGGACGGGCGAGTGCTTGGTAAGGGGAGCCCCTCAGCCCCGGGGCCCAGGCTCCACAAGGCCTGTCCCAACTCGCACAGCTGCCTGTGGGGTGGGCAGCTGTGCCTGTCCCGCCCTGCTCCAGCCCCAGGCCCACAACCCACACCTGTGTCCTGGATGCCTTTCCTCAAGCACCAGTGGGCTCTTCTGCAGGCCCCGCTGCCCGCTCGGACCTCCTGCCAGGAGGAGGTTGCGGAAGGAGAGCCTGGCCCAGCTGGGCCTTGGCAGCACACAGGGCTCTCAGCACTCCCAGGGCACGCTCTGCCTGCAGCTCTCGCCAAACCTCGGCCCCAGGCCAGGGCTGCTGCCTGACAGGTGCCAGTGTCCTGGTGTGGAAAGGAAGGGCAGGAGGGTGGTGGGAGGAGGGCTTGGCCCAGCCCTTTGCGGAAGGTCTGTGCCAAGCCGCGGGCTCGTGTGCTCTGTCCAGCTGGCGAGAGGCAGGAGGCAAGTGGAAGAATACCTGCGCCAGAGCATGCCCTACTTGGAGGACTCTCAGGCATCCTTGCGAGAGGTGGCCGTGAGGTTCATAGGTGAGGCGCGCCCGCCGCGCTCCCTCTCTTAGCAGCTTGGTCCCAGGCCTGGCAGCAAGGCCCGGGGCTGCCAGGGTCTGGACTGTGTGGTGCAGGGCATGGGCTTGCGGGAGCCGATGATGGGTTGAGGGGAGCCTTGCTCATTCCCACCGCAGCCCTGCCTCGGGCCCTGTGCTTTGTGGGGGAGGCTGAGGCCTGCCAAAGGGGAGGAGGGCACTGGAAGGGCTTGGATAAGCTGTGTCGTGCTGGGGAGGGTCAGCAGTGAAGGCTGGTGTGTGCCTAGGGCTGGCCGGGCGGCGCTTGAAGAGCCCAAGGGAGCAGAAGGTGCGGGAGATCTGCAACGGTGAGTAAGGGCAGCGCTGTGCTGGCCACGGTGGGTGGGGAGGGGGCCAGAGCATGGGCAGTGTGCTCCAGGGCCGTGCCCTGGCACAGGGAAACATTTCAAGGGCAGGGCCATTTGGGGGCATTGCTGAGCAGCAACTTCCAGCTGATGTGGTTGCCCCAGCTGCTCCTTGCTCCCGCTGGGAAGAGCTGGGCAGGGCTGGCGCGCTCTGCAGGCTATGCCTGGGGAGGGGGCGTTCTGTGCGGACAGGTGGGTTTGATGTGTGCTCTGTTGCTTTATGTGGCAGTCCTTCAGCCCTTGGAGAGCGACCTGCAGCCCGCAATCCGTTCCCTGGCCACTCAGACCATCCTCATCCTGAGAACTCCAAGGAAAGAGGCACCCTCCGCGTTCCACCTGCAAGCTCTGCGCTGCTGGCTCCGGAGAGCCCGGGACAGGTGGAGCCGTCCTCTGTGCGGAGGCTCTCCTTGAGCAGACCGAGCACGACAGTCCCAGTGCCACGCTGCCCTTGGCATGGGCACCAGCAAGGAGGCTGCGGAACAGGCTGGCTCATTCCAGGCGTCTGCTGCAGTTCCGCCCTCAGGCACAGCCTGGCCCCACTCTTCTTTTACACCTGCAGCCCTCTGGGAAGCTTTCCGCAAAGAAGCAGCCGTGTTTCTGCAGCACGCGTGGATGTCTTTTTCTTTGGCAGGCAGAGGCCAAGCGGGAAAGCTGAGGCCCTGAAGGAATCGCACTGGCCCTGAGGGTGGCCTGACGTTCGCTCCTTCCCGCAGCCCGCGGCAGCCTGGAACGTACGGCCACACTGTGTCTTTGGCCCAAAGCACCAGGTGCCCCGCTGGAGCACCAAGGCCAGGCTTGTGCCAAACGCGCCCTCTGCCGAGACACCCCAGGGCAAGAAGAGGCACCCACTGCCTGCAAAGCTCGCATCAGGCATCTCTCTTTGTCCTGGTGTTCTGCTGTGGCCGGCCACCTTGTGCACACGCGGGGCTTGGGCATTTTTGCCCGGGAGGCAGGGGACGAGAGCCGCTGTGGAGAAAGGGAAGAGCTGTGCCAGCGTGCCCTGCAGCCGCTGCGCTGGGCTGCTGGCTGCAGGCTCGGTGCCCCTGGGGGCTTGGGTGGCTCTGGCCTGCTCTGCAGCTGTGCCGCGGGGCTGCCGCTGCTGCGGGGAGTGTGCTGAGCTGCTTTCAAGGCAGGAGCGATGTCCCCCCCTTTCCCCTTTCCCCCTCTGCACCAACCTGACCAGGGTGCAGCTTCCCACGCAAGGCGAGTGGAGCCCTGCACGCAGCCCAAGTCTGAACACGTGCACACCTGGGAGCACGCAGGCCTGACCCAGAGAGGGAGGGAGCAGGCCCCTGCTGGCCTCTCGGGGCAGGTGGGTGAGCCAGACCTCGAGCTGACCAGCAGTTTCCAGGCTTGTGACGCCACGTGCCCCGAGGGAAGCCGTCTGCGTTGGGGCTACTCTCTGAATTGCCACTCCAGGTCGGTCTCTCTCTCTCTCCTCGGCCAGCCTGGGCTCTCAGTCTCTCAGTGCACAAACCAGAACGGCACGCTGAGAGTGCCAGGGGTCGTCGCTGTAGAGCAGCAGCACGGCACTGGCAGGCAGCGGCAGACTGCATCTCAGTTGCCTGCTTTTGCCATGCCTCGTGGCCCTTTGCTCTCGCTGCTGAAACAAGGCAGTCCCATTGCCACCTCGCTTTCTTGGTTGCTGCCTTTCCCGTCTTGTCCCATGTAGTGCTCGCTGACCTGGCTGAAGGCACAGAGTGCACTCTCGGCAAGTTTGCTGCTGATGCTAAAGTGGGGGGAGCGGCTGAGAGCCCAGAAGGCTGTGCTGGCCTTGAGAGGGGCGCGGAGAGGCTGGCCAGTTGGGTGGAGAGGAACCTGCTGAAGTTCACCAAAGGCAAGGGCAGGGTCCTGCACCTAGGGAGGAAGAAGCCCATGGAGCAGGAGAGGCTGGGGGTTGCCCTGCTGCAAAGCAGCTCTGCAGCGCAGCACCTGGGTGTGCTGGTGGACAACAAGTGAAGCAGGGGGCAGCAAGGGGCCCTTGTGGCCAAGGCGGCGCATGGGATCGTGGGGTGCATTAGGCAGAGTGTTGCCAGCAGGTGGAGGGAGGGGCTCCTCCCCTGCACTCAGCCCTGGGCAGGCCTCCTCTGAGAGGAGTAGTGTCCCCCATTGTGGGCTCGCCAGGACAAGAGACGTGGCCCTACTGGAGAGAGTCCAGCGGAGGGCTACGAAGGTGACGAGGGGACTGGAGCATGTCTCCTGTGAAGCAAGGCTGAGAGAGCTGGGCCTGTTTATGCTGGAGAAGAGAAGACTGAGAGGCGGTCTGACCAACGTGTCCAAGTATCTGAAGGGAGGCTGTGCAGAGGATGGGGCCAGACTCTTGTCCGTGGTGGCCAGCGACAGGACAAGAGGCAACAGACACAAAGTGGAACACGGGAAGTTCTGTCTGAACCTGAGGGAAAACTTGTTGACCGTGAGGGTGAGAGAGCAGTGGCACGGGTTGCCCAGAGAGGTAGTGGAGTCTCCTTTGCTGGAGAGATTCAAAACCCGGCCGGACGTGGTCGTGGGCAATGTGCTGTAGATGAGCCGGCTTGAGCAGGGGGGGTTGGACTAGATGATCTCCAGAGGTCCCTTCCAACCTCCACCCTTGTGTGATTCTGTGTTCTGTGATTTCTGTGATTCTGGGCGCTTGCACGTGGGCCATGTGTCCGAGGCCTTTGCAGCAACTGGCAGCCACAGCTGCGCCCACCAGCAGGTCCTGGAGGGGTTGTGCTGGGCAGACAAGAGCAGCTGCACCAGCCCGGGACCTCGCAAGGACCAGCAGGCTGCCCAAGCCTCCAAGGCTGCCATCTCCTCAGCAGCAAGCTGCTCCCACACAGCACACGCACGTTGCCAAGGTGCCAAGTGCAGCCTGCATTCCCTCCGGTGCGGGCAGAGGTTCAAGAACTGCTGTGCGGAGCAGAGGGAGGCTTGGCCGTGGCTTTGTCCGGCTCGGACCCACCCCCAGAGGTTTACTGCTTCTGCAAGACAGGTGTGCCAGGAAAGGGCCAGGAGGCTGAGGGGGGGGGCTTGGACTTCTGCTTTGCTCCCCGAAGATGGGAGGAGATGTTGGCAGGGGGGCTGCGGGGCAAAGTGCCGGGCCGGGCCGCAGCGGGGCCTTGGTGCCCCACCCGCCTCTGTGACACGGCCGCGGCCCTGGGGGCGCCGCGGCGGCCGGGGCCCCGGCCCCGCAGTCTCCAGGAGGACAGGGACGGCCCCGGCTGGCAGCGGGCCCAGCTGCTGGAGAAGCAGCCGGAGCGCAGCCCCGGCGTCCCCGGAGGCGGCCAGGCCCTCGGCGGGGCCCACGTCTTGGCGCGCAGGCTCCCCGTCCGCCAGGCAGGCAAGAGAGACGCGGCTGGGGCTCGGCAGCTCCGCGGGGCCCTGGCGGGCCCTCGGCCGCGGCGGGCTGGCCCAGGGGCTGCCGCCCGGCACAGCTGGGGCCGGCGCCCGGCCCCGCCGCTGCCCGGCGGCCCGCCAGCCCCAGCGCCAGCACCCGCCAGGGACCCTGCCCGGCAGGAGGCCCCCGCCTTGCCCCGCGCTGCTGGGCCCGCTCCCTCGGCCTCGCAGCCTCGGCCTGCGGGCAGCGCACGCCCAGGGCCCAGGCCTGAGCGCGCCTTCCCCCCGGGCCCAGCCCCCAGCGCCTCTCCTCCTTCCCGCAGCATGGCCGACGCAGCCGCCGGCTGCCCCGCGGCGCTCTGGCAGCAGCCTCTCGGCCCGGGCAGCCCCTCGCTGGCCGGCCAGCAGCAGCAGGCGCAGCACAGCGCTGCCCAGCCGAGCAGCTCTGCGCCAGAGCCCTGCCCGCTCGGCCCATCGCGGCACCCAGGTGAGTGAGCTGGCCCGGCTGCGCTGGCCAGGCCGAGCGGCGCCGAGCCTCTCGCCGCCGCCTCTGCCACGGCCCCGGCTCTCCGGCCGCCTGCCTCCGCCGCCCCTGGCAGCAGGCCTCTGCCCGCGCGCAGCCTCCTCTCCTCTCCTCTCGCCGGCCTCCACCTACAGCTCTGCCTCCTCTCTGCCTTTCCTCCACCCAGGCTCTTCTGCCTGCCGCCACCTGCACCGGCCAGCAGAGCAGAAGGAAGCTCTGCAGACCACGCACTCACTGAAGGTACCGACAGCACTGCCCTCTGCTCCGTGCCTCCACCTCTCGCCTCTCGCCTCTCGCCTCTCGCCTCCTGCCGTGCTCGCCCGTGCCACCCGCAGGGCTGCTGTGCGAGCAGAGCTGCTCCCCTCCGGCCACCCCACCCCATCCTGGCATCACCGCCCGTGCCTTTCCCACCCTCCGCCTCCCTTCCCCTTCCTTTGGCCTGCGCCACGTGCAGCAGCTCTGCAGCTCTCAGGCCTCCCCCCGGCCGCTGCACTGCAACGGCTGCCCTCCCCAGGCCGCACAAACTCCACTCGCTGGCCTGTGCCTGGGAGCCACCCCAACAGCACTGCCACAACCCTGCCTTCTCCTTGCAGACCCCGAGTGCTCTGGACGACCTGCTGCAGAGGCTGGTGCTTGATCCTCTCCCCTCCGGCCTCCTGGAGCTGCAGAGCATCTTGCAGGTCTGCCTTTTACAAGGGGAAAGCCCAGGAGGGGCCCCCTGCCCCTCCTGGGCAACATCCTCTCCTGCCCCCAAACCTTCTCCTTGCCCCAAAGCCCTGCGAGGACTTTGACCCTTCTTCCTAAGCGCCCCCCGGCCCCCCCACCTGGCCCCTGGCCCCGGCACTGTCCTCTCAGGGCCTCCCCCTCGCTCCAGCTTTCCTCCCCACCGCTCAGCAAGGCACACTCTAACGGGGACCTGCGCAGCCTGCAAGGGCAGCCCGGCCCTGAAACTCTCTTCCTCTACAGCCTTCCCCATGGGCTGTAGCACAGCTTTGCCACTGCAAGCCCCTAGCGAGCTTTCTGCCCCAAAGTCCACTCGCTGCTCCTGCAGAGGGGTCTGAAGGCCCCTGGGGCATTCTGCAGTGACAGTGGCCTCTGGCTCCCTGCCTGGAGCCAGCCGCAGCCACAGCTGCTCCGTCTGAGGGATTGGAGAGCGAGGCTGGGGGGGCCTCGAGGGGCAGGAAGGCCCTTAGGAGATGTGCGCCCCTTGCCAGGAGGCCTTGGCGGGCATACTAGCTCAACGCTGCCAGAGCCTTAGCAGAGCTGCGGCTCCTGGAGCAGCTGTCGGGTCCCAGGGCAGAGCGCTGCTTTTCTTCTCCCAGGTCCTGCTGCCCTTCACAGAGTCCCCAAGAGCAGCAGAGCGCGAGAGGGCGTTGAGGGCCATTGCCCGGCTGAGCAAGTCCCTCGTCAGCTCTTCCTCGCTGCAGGTAAGGAGCCTCAGGTGCAGGCAAGCCCCCGGCACCCACCGCGCCACACCTTGCCCGTCTCCCAGGTCCGGGCTCCCTCAGGGGCAAGCCTGGACACAGGGTAGGGCACTCAGCACGGCTCTGTCGCCAAGAGACCGTCCTTGCCCTGTCTCGGTAGGCTTCTGTCTTGAGGCCCCCTGCTCTCCGCAGCCGCCAGGCCTGCCCTGGCAGCATGATGTGAGCCCGCGCCTGGCGGCCCTTGCTGCCTTGGCTGCTGCCCAGCCGCTGCGGGGCTCAGGGCCTGCAGGGCCCTCTGGCCCGTCCCCTTGCCTGCTGCCCCCTCCCCACGCACTGCCACGGCCCCAGCCCAGCAGCCCCCACTTACAGGCTGCTGCCGCACAGGCGCTTCCTTCCCGTGCCATGGGGTGCAGGGCAGGGGAGCTGCAGGTTGAGGCAGAGCCTCCCGGAAGGACAGGCCAGGAGAGGAGGCTGGGGGAGGTGGTGTGGCTGCAGAGATGGGCAGTGCAGCCTGAGGAGGAAGAGGCACTCCCCGGGTCCTGGGAGGGGAGAGCGGTGGCAGTGAGGGAGCGGGATGGAGGCAGGACCGAGGGCTGCATGCCCGTTTAGGCACCTAAGTGCCACATGCTCAAAGTGACAAGAACTGGCAAGGCAGCCCGTGCCTGCAGAGCAGGCAAAGGCGGCAGGGAGAGCAGGGCAGGAGGCAGAAGGAGCACAGGGGATGCTGCGTGGCATGCTGCCCCTCCTGGGGCCAGCTGTGCCATTTATGCATGCGGCTGGCGCTAAGTCAGCTTCGCTGCAGCCTTTGCAGGGAGGCAGCCTCGTCGTCCCCTTGCCGTGGCTGCTGTGCAGGGTCAGGGGCTGCTCAGGCAGAGGTCAGGTTGCCCCTTGGCGGGGCAGAAGAGCTTGCAGTAGGCAGAGCAGGCTGGCCTGGGCCAGCCCCTGCCACAGCCTTTGCATGCGGGCTGCGAGCAGGGTCTGGCCCCAGCTGCCTCACCTTAGCCCTGCTGCCACCACTTCCTGCCTCCGCCAGCTCTGCGACCCCTGCCAAGGAGTCAGTGACGACCCTGCCCTCTTGGCAACGGAGGACTTCCGCATCCTGGGCAAGCTGGTGGGGCATCTCCTGCTGTGCTACGCTGTCCAGGAGCAGGGCATCCGCTGGAGGGCTGCGGACGCTCTCCACCTCCTCTACACGTTTGCCCGGCAGCGCAAGAGTAAGAGAAAGCGCGGCGCCTTGCCTCCTTGCAGGCACACACGGCTGTCCAGGCCCTTCCTCGCCTCCCTGGGCCTCATCCTCTCGCTGCTCGCTCACTCCCACCTTCAAGCCTTTTGCAGCCGCTGGGCAAGCCTGCTGCCAAAGGTGCTCTGGCCTACTCACTGCTCTCTGTGTTCCCTCCTGTCTAGGCAGGAAGGTGCCAGAAGATAAGCCAGAGCAGGCCCAGCTCCCAAGGCAGAGGGAAGCTGAGCACATGGGCTTCTGGCTTGCTTTCACCACCAGCCCCAGCCAGCTGACCACGGTAAGGAGCTCCTGCCTTGCCGCCACTCTTGTCCGTGCCATCAGCAGCAGAGCGGGGGGAGCAAACGGGTTTGGCCTCAGCGGGGCTCCAGTGGCCTCCCTCTGCCTGGGGAGAGGCTTCCCCCTGGCGCTGAGCCAGCAAGATCTGAAGGCTGCGCTCCAGGGTCAGCGCAGCCGCTCCAGCCCGCCTGCACACCAGGCAGCTCGGGCTCTGTCTAGCGCCACTGCCCTGGGGCCCTCTTCCCAACTCTGCGGCCTGCTCTTGAGAGCCCTCTTCCGTCCCATCCTCCACAGGACACTCTCTGCAGCCCCTGCTTCCAGCTTTGCAGCCAGCTGCCCGCACTGGCCCTGCTCCACAGCTGCTCTCGCTGCTGAGCTCCGCAGCGCCGCCAGGGCGCTCCGTGTGACACGTCTTCCCTGCCCTCCTTCCTCCCACAGATGTTTGGGCCATACCTCGAGCCCTCGGAGAGGACAGACATCATCCTCACAGCCATTGAGGCCCTGAGAGACGGCAGCACGCACGACATGCAGGCGGCTAGCAGCGTGCTGGATGTGCTCCTCATGGAGCCTGCCTCCTGGCTGAAGAAGGTAAGCAGCCCGCGGCTGGACTGCCCTGCACCTTCCTCCCAGCTCCCTTGCTGCCAAAGCAGCTGTGGCGGGCACCCAGCGCCCCTTGAAGCCAGCAAAGGGTGATGGGAAGGGAAGGAGCAGTTCTCAGGGGCGGTGCAGGAAACGGCTGCCCTCCTTCTCACCCGTGTGCCCTCCAGGTGCCCGAGGTCGTCAGGTGCATCTATGCAAACCTGACGTGCATCAGCACGGGGGAAGGCCGGCGCAGCGTGGACTTGCTGCTTCTCCTGCTTACCCACGTGTACCCCAGCGAGGTGGTCGTCAGCCTGCTCAACTGCTGCCCGCCATGTGACAGGTACAGGCGCCAAGAGCCTTGAGGGCTGGTAGCATGTGGGCAGGCTGCCCAAAGACTCTCTGCTTGCCGCACCCAAGGACAACTGCAGGCTATCCCCAAAGGGCAGGGCTGCCCATGCCCTTTCCAGCCCGGGGCCATCTGCCCCAGGCACGCAGCAGCCAGAGCTGACCAAGTCAGCCGCAGAGCCCAGGCGCCGGGCCCCCGGCTGCCCCAGCGGGAACCTCCGCTCCGCTGTCTGCTGCTTGCCCAGGCTGGGCCCAGCGGGCACTCCAAGCGAGGGGGCAGTGGGCAGGCCGGCAGCCTGCAGCCTGCGTGCCCTGGGGCTTGCTCAGGCCACGCAGCTGTGGCCGAGGCAACCCTGCTGACTGGGCGCTCGGGGCCTGCAGCATCGCCAGCGCCATGTGGGAGGTGATGGTGTGCCTGCCCAGCACTTTGGACAAGGTGTTGAGGAAGCTGCTCAGCATCTTGGAGGACCGAGTGCTGCTCAAGGGGCTCAGAGCTCTCACAGAGGACACCTGCTTCCTGCCCGTGGCTGTGAGTTACTACCGCGTGCACCAGGCCTCTCTGGCCCTCAGGGCTGGGCTAGCGTCTGCAGCGAAGAAGGCATGGCTCTTCTTCCCCCGCCTCCCCACCCCTGCCCCCAAGCGGTGACCTTTCCCGGGGCATGTGGAGTCAGCCCTTTAGGGTCAGCAGCAGGCCTCCGCTGCGCCGGCCCCGCAGGGCTGCCAAGAGCTGCTTGGGCCCCAGTGTGCACTGGTGTGCAGCCGTCCTTTGCCCACACAGCTCTCTCTTTTCCCCCGACCCTGCATCCCCCTGCTGCGCTCTGCAGACTGGCAACGCAGAGCAGGGCTAGGGACGGGGGCAGGGGGCGGCACTGGGACTGGGACTGGGACTGGGCCAGGGGCAGTGTCTGGGCCAGGGGCTGGAGCCACTGTACAGCCTGAGCAGGCTACCGAGCCTCAGACCAGGAGCCCAGGCTGCTGTGCAGGACACATAAGGCATGCCACGCTGACCCCGGAGGGCTCGTCGTGCCCGTCTTAGAAGTGGGAGCGCAGCCCAGAGGGCTGCCGCTGCCGTGGCCGTGGCCGTGGCCGTGGCCGTGGCCATGGCCTGTCAGCCAGGCTGCAGTCTCCAGCTGTGTCTCCTGCACGCTAGGCCAGTGCCTGAGCCTCATCCCTTGCATATGCCAAGGGCTTTGGCACTGCCCCAGCAATGCCTTGGCAGTGAGAGCTGTCTCTGGGTGTTTTCTGCAGGCAACCAAGGCGCTGTACAGGATCCTTCAGCAGCCCACCTGCCAGCAGACGGTAACAGCGCTCTTCCCCCAGCTCTACATGGCACTGCTCCTGCAGATTTCCTTTGCGGCAGTGTCCATGCCCCGGGACATGAGTGCCTGCTGGAGGAAAGGCTGCCCACGGGAGCAGTCTTCTCCAGCCAGCCCCCTCAGGTGCTGCCTCGCCCTTCTCCTGTCTTTCCCCAGGGCCCTCAAGCAGGGCCGTGGCTCTGAGCGTGACTGGCCTTTGCTCCGCATGCAGGTCTGCAGTGCAGGCGCTGAAAGCTCTGCTCCGCTCTGCTGGCTACGAGGAGCAGCTCGTCAGCATCGAGAAGAGGGGCGGCTGGCACCTGCTTCTCCAAGCGGAGACTCTCGCCAGCGGAATCAGTGTGCTGGCCAGGTGAGAGACCCTTTTGGCCCGCACTGCCTCCGCCTGGCTTTGCTGGGGACGCGGCACCCCGCACAAGGCCCTGCCTCGTGCCTGAGAGAGGCTGCCCAGGGCTCTTGGCTGCCGCCGCAGCGCTTGTGACTGAGGGATCAGGCGGGAAGCGGGAGCTCCTTGCTGCTTTGTGGCGCAGCTTTGACAGCTGTGGCTGGAGGAGGCAGCGTAGCGGGCTGTGGGAGACAAGGCAGAAGAGGCTGGGCTGCCTAGCTCCTTAGCAGGGGTGCTTGCTTTGCCCTGCCAGGCAGATGAGGACAAACCCGGTTCACGAGCGTTCCTGGATCTTCCACCGGGTGGAAAGGCTTCTCAGCCAAGGGGACCAACTGCAGGAACTGCCTGCCATGGCTGTCTTTGTTGAGGTAGGTGTGGTGGCAAGTAGTGGCGCTCCGCGATGCCTCTGAACGCTGCAGTCTCTTGGAGGCATGGCCGCGGGGTGGCCAATGGCCAATGGAGCCTGGCCAACCTGGCCTTGGCCCATTTGCTGCTGCGGCCAGGCTTGTCACCCCCGCCACCCCCCCAACATCCGTGCCTCCGTTGGGGCCACCTCTGGCTAGTCACTCGCTCCTGCAAGGCAGGAGAGCAGGGCCCAAGGGAACACGAGGGGGCCAGGCCAGCAAGAGCAAGCAAGGAATGTGTGCTGGGTGCCGTGAGGCTCAGGGCATGAGGGCGTCCCTGGGGGCCCTCCGCAACCACGGCCGCCTCCAGCACAGCCTTGCTCTGCGCCTGGTGCCCTGGCCGGCAGCTGCCGGTGGCAAGCAGGAGCTGCCCGGGCCGCGCAGTGCTGCAGGCTCTGCCACTCTCTCCCTGCTGTGTGTCTTCCAGCTGCTGAGCTGCGAGGAGCTAAAAGCCAGCGACTGTTGCGTCCTCTACCTCCTCCAGAGGTATCTGAAGCGTCCCAGCACAGTGATGCGCTCGCTGGTGCTCAGAGGCCTCGTGACGCTGGCCGAGAGAGCGGAGATGGTGAGCATGGGCATGAGCCAGCAGAAGGCATGCTGGCAGCCTGCGGCTGGGCAGCAGGCCGTGGGCAATGCAGTGCTTGGCCTTTGCTGGGAGTCAGGGGCGGTGCTGGTTGCTGCAAGGTGCCTGGCGCAGCCCTTTGTCAGCCCCCGCGGCCTTCAGGGCAGTGTGGCCGTGGGAGAAGAGCAGGCAGCGCAGGCAGCGAGGAGGAGCCTTTGCTGTCCTGGCCTGCTTGCCCGCCGCTGCTCTCGCCCACCCTCCTCAGTGCACCAGCAACTCCTAGTGCCTGCCAGGAGGCTGCTGCAGCACTTCCTGTGCGCCCTGCAGGGAAGCAAGAGAGGAGGCCAGGGCTGAAGCAGCCGAGCAGGTGTGGCCGCCTGGGCTTTCCTGGCTTGCCCCTACAGCAAGGGAACGCTGTGCTTGCTACAGGCCGGGAAGATGCAGGGTCTGCTGCCAGAGGTGCTGGAGGTGGCGCAGGGGGCCGCCGCAGACGTCAGCAGGAAGGCCCTGGTCGTCTGCGGGAAGGTGCTGCGTCAGGCGGACAGGGCGGCGGTGGGCCCCATGGCTGTGCACCTGGCGCAGAAGCTCGTGCCGCTCTTTGAGGAAGTAAGGCTGGTGTGGGAGGCTGGGCTCAGGCCGTGGCCTGGGGGAGCTTGTGCCGCGGCTGGGTGGGTGGAGGTGGGGCTGGGATGGGAAGGCAGGTTGAGGCGCAAAGGCCTCCGAGAGCTGTGCGGAGCCTGGCCGCAGCCTCTTGTGCAAAGCGATGGCATTGCCTTCATGGGTGGCAGGGCCACTTTGCCCTGGCTGCAGACGTGGCCGCCGGCTCCGTGGTGCACAAGTGCAGTCCCCAGCAGCTCTCTTCACACGAGGCGCGCCACTGCTGTTGCTCCGGGTGGGCAGGCAGTAGGTGTTGCTGAGGTGCCACCCTCCTGCGTCCTGCCAGGAGTGCAGCCAGGTGCGCGAGCTCTCCATCTGCTGCTTCCAAGAGCTGATGGAGCTTGTGGAGGGCGAGAACAAGCAGCAGCTGAAGAAGGAAGTGCGTCGCTGCCTGCTCCCGCTCTTCTTCCGTGTGCACGACGAGAGCCAGAGCGTGGCCAAGGTAGAGATGTGAAAGGTCGGCAGGGAGGCGGGGAAGGGCATGCTGGCACGAGCTGGGTGGGCCTGCGCCTGAGGGCCAAGGGCTGCTGACAAGTGGGCTGCCTGAAGGTGTGTCACATGGGGCCCCAGCAGTCGGGCCAGCAAGAGCTCCCGTCCTTGCTTGCAGCAGGCCCGCCCCACGGCTTTCAGCCTGCCTCCATGCCCCTTCCTGCTCCGAAAGGTTGGGAGGGCTGGGGTTCCCTTGCAGCCCCGCTCCCTCTCTACAGCCCTCCCCTAGTCAGTGCAGCCCACAGCAAGAGTCCCTGCTGAGCCCGAGCTAAGAGCGCCTGAGGAGCTGGGCCCGGACGTTTCGCAGAGCTGCGCTACCTGCTCCAAGAGGGCTCAGCTGCAGGGTGTGGCCAGCGAGGCCGGGACACAGGACTCCCTAGGGACTTGCCAGCTGTCCGCACAGGTGTCCGAGGCCAGGCTTGGACGCGCAATCCCTGTCGAGCAGTGGTGCCGTCCAGAGAGGCCCCGATGTGTGGGCCAGGCCATGCCCCAGCTGCCTAAGGGCAGCTGCCTTCTGCTCAGCCTGGGAGCACAAGTCCTTCCGCCCAGCTCACCGTGCACTAGGCCAGTGAACTTGGTGGCTGCAGAGGGGCGCAGCACATGCAAGGCCTTGAGAGAGACTGCCCAGCACCGCCAGGCTGGCTCGGGAAGAGTCATGGAAAGGGAGATGCCGTCAGGGCAGGGGACTGGCGTGGCATGCGGGGCTCAAGGCTGTGGCCAGCTGGAGCCTGAGCAGAAAGGAGCGGTGACAGAGCAGCAGGGGAAGGCCAGCATGCTGCTGGGCAATTGCCCCAGGCCATGCTTCTGGCACTGGCCTGGCCTGGTGCCTCTGTCACTCCGTGCCCCACAGTCTCCTGGGCTGCTCGACAGCGGGAGCTAGCTGAGCTGGTGGCTGCTGCGTGCCTCTGCGCTGGGCATGGAGCCCAACTGAGACTCTGCCCCCGCTGCTGCATCTTCCCACCACGGGCTAGGCAAGGGGCAGAGCGGAGCCAAGCGGAGGGGCACAGCAGACCTTGTCCCCAAGGCCACGGTGTCATCTGCCTGTCTCTGCTGCTGTGCAGGCCTCTTGGGAAGCCCTGGTGGTGGCTGCAGAGTGCCTGAAGTGGGACCAGCTCCGGGACTGCGCGCAGACAGAGCAGACCTGGAGGACGGGCGAGTGCTTGGTAAGGAGAGCCCCTCAGCACCGGGGCCCAGGCTCCACAAGGCCTGTCCCAACTCGCACAGCTGCCTGTGGGGTGGGCAGCTGTGCCTGTCCCGCCCTGCTCCAGCCCCAGGCCCACAACCCACACCTGTGTCCTGGATGCCTTTCCTCAAGCACCAGTGGGCTCTTCTGCAGGCCCCGCTGCCCGCTCGGACCTCCTGCCAGGAGGAGGTTGCGGAAGGAGAGCCTGGCCCAGCTGGGCCTTGGCAGCACACAGGGCTCTCAGCACTCCCAGGGCACGCTCTGCCTGCAGCTCTCGCCAAACCTCGGCCCCAGGCCAGGGCTGCTGCCTGGCAGGTGCCAGTGTCCTGGTGTGGAAAGGAAGGGCAGGAGGGTGGTGGGAGGAGGGCTTGGCCCAGCCCTTTGCGGAAGGTCTGTGCCAAGCCGCGGGCTCGTGTGCTCTGTCCAGCTGGCGAGAGGCAGGAGGCAAGTGGAAGAATACCTGCGCCAGAGCATGCCCTACTTGGAGGACTCTCAGGCATCCTTGCGAGAGGTGGCCGTGAGGTTCATAGGTGAGGCGCGCCCGCCGCGCTCCCTCTCTTAGCAGCTTGGTCCCAGGCCTGGCAGCAAGGCCCGGGCACCTTGGGTATGGGCTTGCGGGAGCCGATGATGGGTTGAGGGGAGCCTTGCTCATTCCCACCGCAGCCCTGCCTCGGGCCCTGTGCTTTGTGGGGGAGGCTGAGGCCTGCCAAAGGGGAGGAGGGCACTGGAAGGGCTTGGATAAGCTGTGTCGTGCTGGGGAGGGTCAGCAGTGAAGGCTGGTGTGTGCCTAGGGCTGGCCGGGCGGCGCTTGAAGAGCCCAAGGGAGCAGAAGGTGCGGGAGATCTGCAACGGTGAGTAAGGGCAGCGCTGTGCTGGCCACGGTGGGTGGGGAGGGGGCCAGAGCATGGGCAGTGTGCTCCAGGGCCGTGCCCTGGCACAGGGAAACATTTCAAGGGCAGGGCCATTTGGGGGCATTGCTGAGCAGCAACTTCCAGCTGATGTGGTTGCCCCAGCTGCTCCTTGCTCCCGCTGGGAAGAGCTGGGCAGGGCTGGCGCGCTCTGCAGGCTATGCCTGGGGAGGGGGCGTTCTGTGCGGACAGGTGGGTTTGATGTGTGCTCTGTTGCTTTATGTGGCAGTCCTTCAGCCCTTGGAGAGCGACCTGCAGCCCGCAATCCGTTCCCTGGCCACTCAGACCATCCTCATCCTGAGAACTCCAAGGAAAGAGGCACCCTCCGCGTTCCACCTGCAAGCTCTGCGCTGCTGGCTCTGGAGAGCCCGGGACAGGTGGAGCCGTCCTCTGTGCGGAGGCTCTCCTTGAGCAGACCGAGCACGACAGTCCCAGTGCCACGCTGCCCTTGGCATGGGCACCAGCAAGGAGGCTGCGGAACAGGCTGGCTCATTCCAGGCATCTGCTGCAGTTCCGCCCTCAGGCACAGCCTGGCCCCACTCTTCTTTTACACCTGCAGCCCTCTGGGAAGCTTTCCGCAAAGAAGCAGCCGTGTTTCTGCAGCACGCGTGGATGTCTTTTTCTTTGGCAGGCAGAGGCCAAGCGGGAAAGCTGAGGCCCCGAAGGAATCGCACTGGCCCTGAGGGTGGCCTGACGTTCGCTCCTTCCCGCAGCCCGCGGCAGCCTGGAACGTACGGCCACACTGTGTCTTTGGCCTAAAGCACCAGGTGCCCCGCTGGAGCACCAAGGCCAGGCTTGTGCCAAACGCGCCCTCTGCCGAGACACCCCAGGGCAAGAAGAGGCACCCACTGCCTGCAAAGCTTGCATCAGGCATCTCTCTTTGTCCTGGTGTTCTGCTGTGGCCGGCCACCTTGTGCACACGCGGGGCTTGGGCATTTTTGCCCGGGAGGCAGGGGACGAGAGCCGCTGTGGAGAAAGGGAAGAGCTGTGCCAGCGTGCCCTGCAGCCGCTGCGCTGGGCTGCTGGCTGCAGGCTCGGTGCCCCTGGGGGCTTGGGTGGCTCTGGCCTGCTCTGCAGCTGTGCCGCGGGGCTGCCGCTGCTGCGGGGAGTGTGCTGAGCTGCTTTCAAGGCAGGAGCGATGTCCCCCCCTTTCCCCTTTCCCCCTCTGCACCAACCTGACCAGGGTGCAGCTTCCCACGCAAGGCGAGTGGAGCCCTGCACGCAGCCCAAGTCTGAACACGTGCACACCTGGGAGCACGCAGGCCTGACCCAGAGAGGGAGGGAGCAGGCCCCTGCTGGCCTCTCGGGGCAGGTGGGTGAGCCAGACCTCGAGCTGACCAGCAGTTTCCAGGCTTGTGACGCCACGTGCCCCGAGGGAAGCCGTCTGCGTTGGGGCTACTCTCTGAATTGCCACTCCAGGTCGGTCTCTCTCTCTCTCCTCGGCCAGCCTGGGCTCTCAGTCTCTCAGTGCACAAACCAGAACGGCACGCTGAGAGTGCCAGGGGTCGTCGCTGTAGAGCAGCAGCACGGCACTGGCAGGCAGCGGCAGACTGCATCTCAGTTGCCTGCTTTTGCCATGCCTCGTGGCCCTTTGCTCTCGCTGCTGAAACAAGGCAGTCCCATTGCCACCTCGCTTTCTTGGTTGCTGCCTTTCCCGTCTTGTCCCATGTAGTGCTCGCTGACCTGGCTGAAGGCACAGAGTGCACTCTCGGCAAGTTTGCTGCTGATGCTAAAGTGGGGGGAGCGGCTGAGAGCCCAGAAGGCTGTGCTGGCCTTGAGAGGGGCGCGGAGAGGCTGGCCAGTTGGGTGGAGAGGAACCTGCTGAAGTTCACCAAAGGCAAGGGCAGGGTCCTGCACCTAGGGAGGAAGAAGCCCATGGAGCAGGAGAGGCTGGGGGTTGCCCTGCTGCAAAGCAGCTCTGCAGCGCAGCACCTGGGTGTGCTGGTGGACAACAAGTGAAGCAGGGGGCAGCAAGGGGCCCTTGTGGCCAAGGCGGCGCATGGGATCGTGGGGTGCATTAGGCAGAGTGTTGCCAGCAGGTGGAGGGAGGGGCTCCTCCCCTGCGCTCAGCCCTGGGCAGGCCTCCTCTGAGAGGAGTAGTGTCCCCCATTGTGGGCTCGCCAGGACAAGAGACGTGTCCCTACTGGAGAGAGTCCAGCGGAGGGCTACGAAGGTGACGAGGGGACTGGAGCATGTCTCCTGTGAAGCAAGGCTGAGAGAGCTGGGCCTGTTTATGCTGGAGAAGAGAAGACTGAGAGGCGGTCTGACCAACGTGTCCAAGTATCTGAAGGGAGGCTGTGCAGAGGATGGGGCCAGACTCTTGTCCGTGGTGGCCAGCGACAGGACAAGAGGCAACAGACACAAAGTGGAACACGGGAAGTTCCGTCTGAACCTGAGGGAAAACTTGTTGACCGTGAGGGTGAGGGAGCAGTGGCACGGGTTGCCCAGAGAGGTAGTGGAGTCTCCTTTGCTGGAGAGATTCAAAACCCGGCCGGACGTGGTCGTGGGCAATGTGCTGAGGATGAGCCGGCTTGAGCAGGGGGGGTTGGACTAGATGATCTCCAGAGGTCCCTTCCAACCTCCACCCTTGTGTGATTCTGTGTTCTGTGATTTCTGTGATTCTGGGCACTTGCACGTGGGCCATGTGTCCGAGGCCTTTGCAGCAACTGGCAGCCACAGCTGCGCCCACCAGCAGGTCCTGGAGGGGTTGTGCTGGGCAGACAAGAGCAGCTGCACCAGCCCGGGACCTCGCAAGGACCAGCAGGCTGCCCAAGCCTCCAAGGCTGCCATCTCCTCAGCAGCAAGCTGCTCCCACACAGCACACGCACGTTGCCAAGGTGCCAAGTGCAGCCTGCATTCCCTCCGGTGCGGGCAGAGGTTCAAGAACTGCTGTGCGGAGCAGAGGGAGGCTTGGCCGTGGCTTTGTCCGGCTCGGACCCACCCCCAGAGGTTTACTGCTTCTGCAAGACAGGTGTGCCAGGAAAGGGCCAGGAGGCTGAGGGGGGGGGCTTGGACTTCTGCTTTGCTCCCCGAAGATGGGAGGAGATGTTGGCAGGGGGGCTGCGGGGCAAAGTGCCGGGCCGGGCCGCAGCGGGGCCTTGGTGCCCCACCCGCCTCTGTGACACGGCCGCGGCCCTGGGGGCGCCGCGGCGGCCGGGGCCCCGGCCCCGCAGTCTCCAGGAGGACAGGGACGGCCCCGGCTGGCAGCGGGCCCAGCTGCTGGAGAAGCAGCCGGAGCGCAGCCCCGGCGTCCCCGGAGGCGGCCAGGCCCTCGGCGGGGCCCACGTCTTGGCGCGCAGGCTCCCCGTCCGCCAGGCAGGCAAGAGAGACGCGGCTGGGGCTCGGCAGCTCCGCGGGGCCCTGGCGGGCCCTCGGCCGCGGCGGGCTGGCCCAGGGGCTGCCGCCCGGCACAGCTGGGGCCGGCGCCCGGCCCCGCCGCTGCCCGGCGGCCCGCCAGCCCCAGCGCCAGCACCCGCCAGGGACCCTGCCCGGCAGGAGGCCCCCGCCTTGCCCCGCGCTGCTGGGCCCGCTCCCTCGGCCTCGCAGCCTCGGCCTGCGGGCAGCGCACGCCCAGGGCCCAGGCCTGAGCGCGCCTTCCCCCCGGGCCCAGCCCCCAGCGCCTCTCCTCCTTCCCGCAGCATGGCCGACGCAGCCGCCGGCTGCCCCGCGGCGCTCTGGCAGCAGCCTCTCGGCCCGGGCAGCCCCTCGCTGGCCGGCCAGCAGCAGCAGGCGCAGCACAGCGCTGCCCAGCCGAGCAGCTCTGCGCCAGAGCCCTGCCCGCTCGGCCCATCGTGGCACCCAGGTGAGTGAGCCGGCCCGGCTGCGCTGGCCAGGCCGAGCGGCGCCGAGCCTCTCGCCGCCGCCTCTGCCACGGCCCCGGCTCTCCGGCCGCCTGCCTCCGCCGCCCCTGGCAGCAGGCCTCTGCCCGCGCGCAGCCTCCTCTCCTCTCCTCTCGCCGGCCTCCACCTACAGCTCTGCCTCCTCTCTGCCTTTCCTCCACCCAGGCTCTTCTGCCTGCCGCCACCTGCACCGGCCAGCAGAGCAGAAGGAAGCTCTGCAGACCACGCACTCACTGAAGGTACCGACAGCACTGCCCTCTGCTCCGTGCCTCCACCTCTCGCCTCTCGCCTCTCGCCTCTCGCCTCCTGCCGTGCTCGCCCGTGCCACCCGCAGGGCTGCTGTGCGAGCAGAGCTGCTCCCCTCCAGCCACCCCACCCCATCCTGGCATCACCGCCCGTGCCTTTCCCACCCTCCGCCTCCCTTCCCCTTCCTTTGGCCTGCGCCACGTGCAGCAGCTCTGCAGCTCTCAGGCCTCCCCCCGGCCGCTGCACTGCAACGGCTGCCCTCCCCAGGCCGCACAAACTCCACTCGCTGGCCTGTGCCTGGGAGCCACCCCAACAGCACTGCCACAACCCTGCCTTCTCCTTGCAGACCCCGAGTGCTCTGGACGACCTGCTGCAGAGGCTGGTGCTTGATCCTCTCCCCTCCGGCCTCCTGGAGCTGCAGAGCATCTTGCAGGTCTGCCTTTTACAAGGGGAAAGCCCTGGAGGGGCCCCCTGCCCCTCCTGGGCAACATCCTCTCCTGCCCCCAAACCTTCTCCTTGCCCCAAAGCCCTGCGAGGACTTTGACCCTTCTTCCTAAGCGCCCCCCGGCCCCCCCACCTGGCCCCTGGCCCCGGCACTGTCCTCTCAGGGCCTCCCCCTCGCTCCAGCTTTCCTCCCCACCGCTCAGCAAGGCACACTCTAACGGGGACCTGCGCAGCCTGCAAGGGCAGCCCGGCCCTGAAACTCTCTTCCTCTACAGCCTTCCCCATGGGCTGTAGCACAGCTTTGCCACTGCAAGCCCCTAGCGAGCTTTCTGCCCCAAAGTCCGCTCGCTGCTCCTGCAGAGGGGTCTGAAGGCCCCTGGGGCATTCTGCAGTGACAGTGGCCTCTGGCTCCCTGCCTGGAGCCAGCCGCAGCCGCTCCGTCTGAGGGATTGGAGAGCGAGGCTGGGGGGGCCTCGAGGGGCAGGAAGGCCCTTAGGAGATGTGCGCCCCTTGCCAGGAGGCCTTGGCGGGCATCCTAGCTCAACGCTGCCAGAGCCTTAGCAGAGCTGCGGCTCCTGGAGCAGCTGTCGGGTCCCAGGGCAGAGCGCTGCTTTTCTTCTCCCAGGTCCTGCTGCCCTTCACAGAGTCCCCGAGAGCAGCAGAGCGCGAGAGGGCGTTGAGGGCCATTGCCCGGCTGAGCAAGTCCCTCGTCAGCTCTTCCTCGCTGCAGGTAAGGAGCCTCAGGTGCAGGCAAGCCCCCGGCACCCACCGCGCCACACCTTGCCCGTCTCCCAGGTCCGGGCTCCCTCAGGGGCAAGCCTGGACACAGGGTAGGGCACTCAGCACGGCTCTGTCGCCAAGAGACCGTCCTTGCCCTGTCTCGGTAGGCTTCTGTCTTGAGGCCCCCTGCTCTCCGCAGCCGCCAGGCCTGCCCTGGCAGCATGATGTGAGCCCGCGCCTGGCGGCCCTTGCTGCCTTGGCTGCTGCCCAGCCGCTGCGGGGCTCAGGGCCTGCAGGGCCCTCTGGCCCGTCCCCTTGCCTGCTGCCCCCTCCCCACGCACTGCCACGGCCCCAGCCCAGCAGCCCCCACTTACAGGCTGCTGCCGCACAGGCGCTTCCTTCCCGTGCCATGGGGTGCAGGGCAGGGGAGCTGCAGGTTGAGGCAGAGCCTCCCGGAAGGACAGGCCAGGAGAGGAGGCTGGGGGAGGTGGTGTGGCTGCAGAGATGGGCAGTGCAGCCTGAGGAGGAAGAGGCACTCCCCGGGTCCCGGGAGGGGAGAGCGGTGGCAGTGAGGGAGCGGGATGGAGGCAGGACCGAGGGCTGCATGCCCGTTTAGGCACCTAAGTGCCACATGCTCAAAGTGACAAGAACTGGCAAGGCAGCCCGTGCCTGCAGAGCAGGCAAAGGCGGCAGGGAGAGCAGGGCAGGAGGCAGAAGGAGCACAGGGGATGCTGCGTGGCATGCTGCCCCTCCTGGGGCCAGCTGTGCCATTTATGCATGCGGCTGGCGCTAAGTCAGCTTCGCTGCAGCCTTTGCAGGGAGGCAGCCTCGTCGTCCCCTTGCCGTGGCTGCTGTGCAGGGTCAGGGGCTGCTCAGGCAGAGGCCAGGTTGCCCCTTGGCGGGGCAGAAGAGCTTGCAGTAGGCAGAGCAGGCTGGCCTGGGCCAGCCCCTGCCACAGCCTTTGCATGCGGGCTGCGAGCAGGGTCTGGCCCCAGCTGCCTCACCTTAGCCCTGCTGCCACCACTTCCTGCCTCCGCCAGCTCTGCGACCCCTGCCAAGGAGTCAGTGACGACCCTGCCCTCTTGGCAACGGAGGACTTCCGCATCCTGGGCAAGCTGGTGGGGCATCTCCTGCTGTGCTACGCTGTCCAGGAGCAGGGCATCCGCTGGAGGGCTGCGGACGCTCTCCACCTCCTCTACACGTTTGCCCGGCAGCGCAAGAGTAAGAGAAAGCGCGGTGCTTTGCCTCCTTGCAGGCACACACGGCTGTCCAGGCCCTTCCTCGCCTCCCTGGGCCTCATCCTCTCGCTGCTCGCTCACTCCCACCTTCAAGCCTTTTGCAGCCGCTGGGCAAGCCTGCTGCCAAAGGTGCTCTGGCCTACTCACTGCTCTCTGTGTTCCCTCCTGTCTAGGCAGGAAGGTGCCAGAAGATAAGCCAGAGCAGGCCCAGCTCCCAAGGCAGAGGGAAGCTGAGCACATGGGCTTCTGGCTTGCTTTCACCACCAGCCCCAGCCAGCTGACCACGGTAAGGAGCTCCTGCCTTGCCGCCACTCTTGTCCGTGCCATCAGCAGCAGAGCGGGGGGAGCAAACGGGTTTGGCCTCAGCGGGGCTCCAGTGGCCTCCCTCTGCCTGGGGAGAGGCTTCCCCCTGGCGCTGAGCCAGCAAGATCTGAAGGCTGCGCTCCAGGGTCAGCGCAGCCGCTCCAGCCCGCCTGCACACCAGGCAGCTCGGGCTCTGTCTAGCGCCACTGCCCTGGGGCCCTCTTCCCAACTCTGCGGCCTGCTCCTGAGAGCCCTCTTCCGTCCCATCCTCCACAGGACACTCTCTGCAGCCCCTGCTTCCAGCTTTGCAGCCAGCTGCCCGCACTGGCCCTGCTCCACAGCTGCTCTCACTGCTGAGCTCCGCAGCGCCGCCAGGGCGCTCCGTGTGACACGTCTTCCCTGCCCTCCTTCCTCCCACAGATGTTTGGGCCATACCTCGAGCCCTCGGAGAGGACAGACATCATCCTCACAGCCATTGAGGCCCTGAGAGACGGCAGCACGCACGACATGCAGGCGGCTAGCAGCGTGCTGGATGTGCTCCTCATGGAGCCTGCCTCCTGGCTGAAGAAGGTAAGCAGCCCGCGGCTGGACTGCCCTGCACCTTCCTCCCAGCTCCCTTGCTGCCAAAGCAGCTGTGGCGGGCACCCAGCGCCCCTTGAAGCCAGCAAAGGGTGATGGGAAGGGAAGGAGCAGTTCTCAGGGGCGGTGCAGGAAACGGCTGCCCTCCTTCTCACCCGTGTGCCCTCCAGGTGCCCGAGGTCGTCAGGTGCATCTATGCAAACCTGACGTGCATCAGCACGGGGGAAGGCCGGCGCAGCGTGGACTTGCTGCTTCTCCTGCTTACCCACGTGTACCCCAGCGAGGTGGTCGTCAGCCTGCTCAACTGCTGCCCGCCATGTGACAGGTACAGGCGCCAAGAGCCTTGAGGGCTGGTAGCATGTGGGCAGGCTGCCCAAAGACTCTCTGCTTGCCGCACCCAAGGACAACTGCAGGCTATCCCCAAAGGGCAGGGCTGCCCATGCCCTTTCCAGCCCGGGGCCATCTGCCCCAGGCGCGCAGCAGCCAGAGCTGACCAAGTCAGCCGCAGAGCCCAGGCGCCGGGCCCCCGGCTGCCCCAGCGGGAACCTCCGCTCCGCTGTCTGCTGCTTGCCCAGGCTGGGCCCAGCGGGCACTCCAAGCGAGGGGGCAGTGGGCAGGCCGGCAGCCTGCAGCCTGCGTGCCCTGGGGCTTGCTCGGGCCACGCAGCTGTGGCCGAGGCAGCCCTGCTGACTGGGCGCTCGGGGCCTGCAGCATCGCCAGCGCCATGTGGGAGGTGATGGTGTGCCTGCCCAGCACTTTGGACAAGGTGTTGAGGAAGCTGCTCAGCATCTTGGAGGACCGAGTGCTGCTCAAGGGGCTCAGAGCTCTCACAGAGGACACCTGCTTCCTGCCCGTGGCTGTGAGTTACTACCGCGTGCACCAGGCCTCTCTGGCCCTCAGGGCTGGGCTAGCGTCTGCAGCGAAGAAGGCATGGCTCTTCTTCCCCCGCCTCCCCACCCCTGCCCCCAAGCGGTGACCTTTCCCGGGGCATGTGGAGTCAGCCCTTTAGGGTCAGCAGCAGGCCTCCGCTGCGCCGGCCCCGCAGGGCTGCCAAGAGCTGCTTGGGCCCCAGTGTGCACTGGCGTGCAGCCGTCCTTTGCCCGCACAGCTCTCTCTTTTCCCCCGACCCTGCATCCCCCTGCTGCGCTCTGCAGACTGGCAACGCAGAGCAGGGCTAGGGACGGGGGCAGGGGGCGGCACTGGGACTGGGACTGGGACTGGGCCAGGGGCAGTGTCTGGGCCAGGGGCTGGAGCCACTGTACAGCCTGAGCAGGCTACCGAGCCTCAGACCAGGAGCCCAGGCTGCTGTGCAGGACACATAAGGCATGCCACGCTGACCCCGGAGGGCTCGTCGTGCCCGTCTTAGAAGTGGGAGCGCAGCCCAGAGGGCTGCTGCTGCCGTGGCCGTGGCCATGGCCTGTCAGCCAGGCTGCAGTCTCCAGCTGTGTCTCCTGCACGCTAGGCCAGTGCCTGAGCCTCATCCCTCGCATACGCCAAGGGCTTTGGCACTGCCCCAGCAATGCCTTGGCAGTGAGAGCTGTCTCTGGGTGTTTTCTGCAGGCAACCAAGGTGCTGTACAGGATCCTTCAGCAGCCCACCTGCCAGCAGACGGTAACAGCGCTCTTCCCCCAGCTCTACATGGCACTGCTCCTGCAGATTTCCTTTGCGGCAGTGTCCATGCCCCGGGACATGAGTGCCTGCTGGAGGAAAGGCTGCCCACGGGAGCAGTCTTCTCCAGCCAGCCCCCTCAGGTGCTGCCTCGCCCTTCTCCTGTCTTTCCCCAGGGCCCTCAAGCAGGGCCGTGGCTCTGAGCGTGACTGGCCTTTGCTCCGCGTGCAGGTCTGCAGTGCAGGCGCTGAAAGCTCTGCTCCGCTCTGCTGGCTACGAGGAGCAGCTCGTCAGCATCGAGAAGAGGGGCGGCTGGCACCTGCTTCTCCAAGCGGAGACTCTCGCCAGCGGAATCAGTGTGCTGGCCAGGTGAGAGACCCTTTTGGCCCGCACTGCCTCCGCCTGGCTTTGCTGGGGACGCGGCACCCCGCACAAGGCCCTGCCTCGTGCCTGAGAGAGGCTGCCCAGGGCTCTTGGCTGCCGCCGCAGCGCTTGTGACTGAGGGATCAGGCGGGAAGCGGGAGCTCCTTGCTGCTTTGTGGCGCAGCTTTGACAGCTGTGGCTGGAGGAGGCAGCGTAGCGGGCTGTGGGAGACAAGGCAGAAGAGGCTGGGCTGCCTAGCTCCTTAGCAGGGGTGCTTGCTTTGCCCTGCCAGGCAGATGAGGACAAACCCGGTTCACGAGCGTTCCTGGATCTTCCACCGGGTGGAAAGGCTTCTCAGCCAAGGGGACCAACTGCAGGAACTGCCTGCCATGGCTGTCTTTGTTGAGGTAGGTGTGGTGGCAAGTAGTGGCGCTCCGCGATGCCTCTGAACGCTGCAGTCTCTTGGAGGCATGGCCGCGGGGTGGCCAATGGCCAATGGAGCCTGGCCAACCTGGCCTTGGCCCATTTGCTGCTGCGGCCAGGCTTGTCACCCCCGCCACCCCCCCAACATCCGTGCCTCCGTTGGGGCCACCTCTGGCTAGTCACTCGCTCCTGCAAGGCAGGAGAGCAGGGCCCAAGGGAACACGAGGGGGCCAGGCCAGCAAGAGCAAGCAAGGAATGTGTGCTGGGTGCCGTGAGGCTCGGGGCATGAGGGCGTCCCTGGGGGCCCTCCGCAACCACGGCCGCCTCCAGCACAGCCTTGCTCTGCGCCTGGTGCCCTGGCCGGCAGCTGCCGGTGGCAAGCAGGAGCTGCCCGGGCCGCGCAGTGCTGCAGGCTCTGCCACTCTCTCCCTGCTGTGTGTCTTCCAGCTGCTGAGCTGCGAGGAGCTAAAAGCCAGCGACTGTTGCGTCCTGTACCTCCTCCAGAGGTATCTGAAGCGTCCCAGCACAGTGATGCGCTCGCTGGTGCTCAGAGGCCTCGTGACGCTGGCCGAGAGAGCGGAGATGGTGAGCATGGGCATGAGCCAGCAGAAGGCATGCTGGCAGCCTGCGGCTGGGCAGCAGGCCGTGGGCAATGCAGTGCTTGGCCTTTGCTGGGAGTCAGGGGCGGTGCTGGTTGCTGCAAGGTGCCTGGCGCAGCCCTTTGTCAGCCCCCGCGGCCTTCAGGGCAGTGTGGCCGTGGGAGAAGAGCGGGCAGCGCAGGCAGCGAGGAGGAGCCTTTGCTGTCC
Source organism: Struthio camelus (assembly GCF_040807025.1). Lineage (NCBI taxonomy): Eukaryota > Metazoa > Chordata > Aves > Struthioniformes > Struthionidae > Struthio > Struthio camelus. The sequence goes on along the minus strand of NC_090982.1, from coordinate 6,620,527 downwards.
TGGCCTGCTTGCCCGCCGCTGCTCTCGCCCACCCTCCTCAGTGCACCAGCAACTCCTAGTGCCTGCCAGGAGGCTGCTGCAGCACTTCCTGTGCGCCCTGCAGGGAAGCAAGAGAGGAGGCCAGGGCTGAAGCAGTCGAGCAGGTGTGGCCGCCTGGGCTTTCCTTGCTTGCCCCTACAGCAAGGGAACGCTGTGCTTGCTACAGGCCGGGAAGATGCAGGGTCTGCTGCCAGAGGTGCTGGAGGTGGCGCAGGGGGCCGCCGCAGACGTCAGCAGGAAGGCCCTGGTCGTCTGCGGGAAGGTGCTGCGTCAGGCGGACAGGGCGGCGGTGGGCCCCATGGCTGTGCACCTGGCGCAGAAGCTCGTGCCGCTCTTTGAGGAAGTAAGGCTGGTGTGGGAGGCTGGGCTCAGGCCGTGGCCTGGGGGAGCTTGTGCCGCGGCTGGGTGGGTGGAGGTGGGGCTGGGATGGGAAGGCAGGTTGAGGCGCAAAGGCCTCCGAGAGCTGTGCGGAGCCTGGCCGCAGCCTCTTGTGCAAAGCGATGGCATTGCCTTCATGGGTGGCAGGGCCACTTTGCCCTGGCTGCAGACGTGGCCGCCGGCTCCGTGGTGCACAAGTGCAGTCCCCAGCAGCTCTCTTCACACGAGGCGCGCCACTGCTGTTGCTCCGGGTGGGCAGGCAGTAGGTGTTGCTGAGGTGCCACCCTCCTGCGTCCTGCCAGGAGTGCAGCCAGGTGCGCGAGCTCTCCATCTGCTGCTTCCAAGAGCTGATGGAGCTTGTGGAGGGCGAGAACAAGAAGCAGCTGAAGAAGGAAGTGCGTCGCTGCCTGCTCCCGCTCTTCTTCCGTGTGCACGACGAGAGCCAGAGCGTGGCCAAGGTAGAGATGTGAAAGGTCGGCAGGGAGGCGGGGAAGGGCATGCTGGCACGAGCTGGGTGGGCCTGCGCCTGAGGGCCAAGGGCTGCTGACAAGTGGGCTGCCTGAAGGTGTGTCACATGGGGCCCCAGCAGTCGGGCCAGCAAGAGCTCCCGTCCTTGCTTGCAGCAGGCCCGCCCCACGGCTTTCAGCCTGCCTCCATGCCCCTTCCTGCTCCGAAAGGTTGGGAGGGCTGGGGTCCCCTTGCAGCCTCGCTCCCTCTCTACAGCCCTCCCCTAGTCAGTGCAGCCCACAGCAAGAGTCCCTGCTGAGCCCGAGCTAAGAGCGCCTGAGGAGCCGGGCCCGGACGTTTTGCAGAGCTGCGCTACCTGCTCCAAGAGGGCTCAGCTGCAGGGTGTGGCCAGCGAGGCCGGGACACAGGACTCCCTAGGGACTTGCCAGCTGTCCGCACAGGTGTCCGAGGCCAGGCTTGGACGCGCAATCCCTGTCGAGCAGTGGTGCCGTCCAGAGAGGCCCCGATGTGTGGGCCAGGCCATGCCCCAGCTGCCTAAGGGCAGCTGCCTTCTGCTCAGCCTGGGAGCACAAGTCCTTCCGCCCAGCTCACCGTGCACTAGGCCAGTGAACTTGGTGGCTGCAGAGGGGCGCAGCACATGCAAGGCCTTGAGAGAGACTGCCCAGCACCGCCAGGCTGGCTCGGGAAGAGTCATGGAAAGGGAGATGCCGTCAGGGCAGGGGACTGGCGTGGCATGCGGGGCTCAAGGCTGTGGCCAGCTGGAGCCTGAGCAGAAAGGAGCGGTGACAGAGCAGCAGGGGAAGGCCAGCATGCTGCTGGGCAATTGCCCCAGGCCATGCTTCTGGCACTGGCCTGGCCTGGTGCCTCTGTCACTCCGTGCCCCACAGTCTCCTGGGCTGCTCGACAGCGGGAGCTAGCTGAGCTGGTGGCTGCTGCGTGCCTCTGCGCTGGGCATGGAGCCCAACTGAGACTCTGCCCCCGCTGCTGCATCTTCCCGCCACGGGCTAGGCAAGGGGCAGAGTGGAGCCAAGCGGAGGGGCACAGCAGACCTTGTCCCCAAGGCCACGGTGTCATCTGCCTGTCTCTGCTGCTGTGCAGGCCTCTTGGGAAGCCCTGGTGGTGGCTGCAGAGTGCCTGAAGTGGGACCAGCTCCGGGACTGCGCGCAGACAGAGCAGACCTGGAGGACGGGCGAGTGCTTGGTAAGGAGAGCCCCTCAGCACCGGGGCCCAGGCTCCACAAGGCCTGTCCCAACTCGCACAGCTGCCTGTGGGGTGGGCAGCTGTGCCTGTCCCGCCCTGCTCCAGCCCCAGGCCCACAACCCACACCTGTGTCCTGGATGCCTTTCCTCAAGCACCAGTGGGCTCTTCTGCAGGCCCCGCTGCCCGCTCGGACCTCCTGCCCGGAGGAGGTTGCGGAAGGAGAGCCTGACCCAGCTGGGCCTTGGCAGCACACAGGGCTCTCAGCACTCCCAGGGCACGCTCTGCCTGCAGCTCTCGCCAAACCTCGGCCCCAGGCCAGGGCTGCTGCCTGACAGGTGCCAGTGTCCTGGTGTGGAAAGGAAGGGCAGGAGGGTGGTGGGAGGAGGGCTTGGCCCAGCCCTTTGCGGAAGGTCTGTGCCAAGCCGCGGGCTCGTGTGCTCTGTCCAGCTGGCGAGAGGCAGGAGGCAAGTGGAAGAATACCTGCGCCAGAGCATGCCCTACTTGGAGGACTCTCAGGCATCCTTGCGAGAGGTGGCCGTGAGGTTCATAGGTGAGGCGCGCCCGCCGCGCTCCCTCTCTTAGCAGCTTGGTCCCAGGCCTGGCAGCAAGGCCCGGGCACCTTGGGTATGGGCTTGCGGGAGCCGATGATGGGTTGAGGGGAGCCTTGCTCATTCCCACCGCAGCCCTGCCTCGGGCCCTGTGCTTTGTGGGGGAGGCTGAGGCCTGCCAAAGGGGAGGAGGGCACTGGAAGGGCTTGGATAAGCTGTGTCGTGCTGGGGAGGGTCAGCAGTGAAGGCTGGTGTGTGCCTAGGGCTGGCCGGGCGGCGCTTGAAGAGCCCAAGGGAGCAGAAGGTGCGGGAGATCTGCAACGGTGAGTAAGGGCAGCGCTGTGCTGGCCACGGTGGGTGGGGAGGGGGCCAGAGCATGGGCAGTGTGCTCCAGGGCCGTGCCCTGGCACAGGGAAACATTTCAAGGGCAGGGCCATTTGGGGGCATTGCTGAGCAGCAACTTCCAGCTGATGTGGTTGCCCCAGCTGCTCCTTGCTCCCGCTGGGAAGAGCTGGGCAGGGCTGGCGCGCTCTGCAGGCTATGCCTGGGGAGGGGGCGTTCTGTGCGGACAGGTGGGTTTGATGTGTGCTCTGTTGCTTTATGTGGCAGTCCTTCAGCCCTTGGAGAGCGACCTGCAGCCCGCAATCCGTTCCCTGGCCACTCAGACCATCCTCATCCTGAGAACTCCAAGGAAAGAGGCACCCTCCGCGTTCCACCTGCAAGCTCTGCGCTGCTGGCTCCGGAGAGCCCGGGACAGGTGGAGCCGTCCTCTGTGCGGAGGCTCTCCTTGAGCAGACCGAGCACGACAGTCCCAGTGCCACGCTGCCCTTGGCATGGGCACCAGCAAGGAGGCTGCGGAACAGGCTGGCTCATTCCAGGCGTCTGCTGCAGTTCCGCCCTCAGGCACAGCCTGGCCCCACTCTTCTTTTACACCTGCAGCCCTCTGGGAAGCTTTCCGCAAAGAAGCAGCCGTGTTTCTGCAGCACACGTGGATGTCTTTTTCTTTGGCAGGCAGAGGCCAAGCGGGAAAGCTGAGGCCCTGAAGGAATCGCACTGGCCCTGAGGGTGGCCTGACGTTCGCTCCTTCCCGCAGCCCGCGGCAGCCTGGAACGTACGGCCACACTGTGTCTTTGGCCTAAAGCACCAGGTGCCCCGCTGGAGCACCAAGGCCAGGCTTGTGCCAAACGCGCCCTCTGCCGAGACACCCCAGGGCAAGAAGAGGCACCCACTGCCTGCAAAGCTTGCATCAGGCATCTCTCTTTGTCCTGGTGTTCTGCTGTGGCCGGCCACCTTGTGCACACGCGGGGCTTGGGCATTTTTGCCCGGGAGGCAGGGGACGAGAGCCGCTGTGGAGAAAGGGAAGAGCTGTGCCAGCGTGCCCTGCAGCCGCTGCGCTGGGCTGCTGGCTGCAGGCTCGGTGCCCCTGGGGGCTTGGGTGGCTCTGGCCTGCTCTGCAGCTGTGCCGCGGGGCTGCCGCTGCTGCGGGGAGTGTGCTGAGCTGCTTTCAAGGCAGGAGCGATGTCCCCCCCTTTCCCCTTTCCCCCTCTGCACCAACCTGACCAGGGTTCAGCTTCCCACGCAAGGCGAGTGGAGCCCTGCACGCAGCCCAAGTCTGAACACGTGCACACCTGGGAGCACGCAGGCCTGACCCAGAGAGGGAGGGAGCAGGCCCCTGCTGGCCTCTCGGGGCAGGTGGGTGAGCCAGACCTCGAGCTGACCAGCAGTTTCCAGGCTTGTGACGCCACGTGCCCCGAGGGAAGCCGTCTGCGTTGGGGCTACTCTCTGAATTGCCACTCCAGGTCGGTCTCTCTCTCTCTCCTCGGCCAGCCTGGGCTCTCAGTCTCTCAGTGCACAAACCAGAACGGCACGCTGAGAGTGCCAGGGGTCGTCGCTGTAGAGCAGCAGCACGGCACTGGCACTGGCAGCGGCAGACTGCATCTCAGTTGCCTGCTTTTGCCATGCCTCGTGGCCCTTTGCTCTCGCTGCTGAAACAAGGCAGTCCCATTGCCACCTCGCTTTCTTGGTTGCTGCCTTTCCCGTCTTGTCCCATGTAGTGCTCGCTGACCTGGCTGAAGGCACAGAGTGCACTCTCGGCAAGTTTGCTGCTGACGCTAAAGTGGGGGGAGCGGCTGAGAGCCCAGAAGGCTGTGCTGGCCTTGAGAGGGGCGCGGAGAGGCTGGCCAGTTGGGTGGAGAGGAACCTGCTGAAGTTCACCAAAGGCAAGGGCAGGGTCCTGCACCTAGGGAGGAAGAAGCCCATGGAGCAGGAGAGGCTGGGGGTTGCCCTGCTGCAAAGCAGCTCTGCAGCGCAGCACCTGGGTGTGCTGGTGGACAACAAGTGAAGCAGGGGGCAGCAAGGGGCCCTTGTGGCCAAGGCGGCGCATGGGATCGTGGGGTGCATTAGGCAGAGTGTTGCCAGCAGGTGGAGGGAGGGGCTCCTCCCCTGCGCTCAGCCCTGGGCAGGCCTCCTCTGAGAGGAGTAGTGTCCCCCATTGTGGGCTCGCCAGGACAAGAGACGTGGCCCTACTGGAGAGAGTCCAGCGGAGGGCTACGAAGGTGACGAGGGGACTGGAGCATGTCTCCTGTGAAGCAAGGCTGAGAGAGCTGGGCCTGTTTATGCTGGAGAAGAGAAGACTGAGAGGCGGTCTGACCAACGTGTCCAAGTATCTGAAGGGAGGCTGTGCAGAGGATGGGGCCAGACTCTTGTCCGTGGTGGCCAGCGACAGGACAAGAGGCAACAGACACAAAGTGGAACACGGGAAGTTCCGTCTGAACCTGAGGGAAAACGTGTTGACCGTGAGGGTGAGAGAGCAGTGGCACGGGTTGCCCAGAGAGGTAGTGGAGTCTCCTTTGCTGGAGAGATTCAAAACCCGGCCGGACGTGGTCGTGGGCAATGTGCTGAGGATGAGCCGGCTTGAGCAGGGGGGGTTGGACTAGGTGATCTCCAGAGGTCCCTTCCAACCTCCACCCTTGTGTGATTCTGTGTTCTGTGATTTCTGTGATTCTGGGCGCTTGCACGTGGGCCATGTGTCCGAGGCCTTTGCAGCAACTGGCAGCCACAGCTGCGCCCACCAGCAGGTCCTGGAGGGGTTGTGCTGGGCAGACAAGAGCAGCTGCACCAGCCCGGGACCTCGCAAGGACCAGCAGGCTGCCCAAGCCTCCAAGGCTGCCATCTCCTCAGCAGCAAGCTGCTCCCACACAGCACACGCACGTTGCCAAGGTGCCAAGTGCAGCCTGCATTCCCTCCGGTGCGGGCAGAGGTTCAAGAACTGCTGTGCAGAGCAGAGGGAGGCTTGGCCGTGGCTTTGTCCGGCTCGGACCCACCCCCAGAGGTTTACTGCTTCTGCAAGACAGGTGTGCCAGGAAAGGGCCAGGAGGCTGAGGAGGGGGGCTTGGACTTCTGCTTTGCTCCCCGAAGATGGGAGGAGATGTTGGCAGGGGGGCTGCGGGGCAAAGTGCCGGGCCGGGCCGCAGCGGGGCCTTGGTGCCCCACCCGCCTCTGTGACACGGCCGCGGCCCTGGGGGCGCCGCGGCGGCCGGGGCCCCGGCCCCGCAGTCTCCAGGAGGACAGGGACGGCCCCGGCTGGCAGCGGGCCCAGCTGCTGGAGAAGCAGCCGGAGCGCAGCCCCGGCGTCCCCGGAGGCGGCCAGGCCCTCGGCGGGGCCCACGTCTTGGCGCGCAGGCTCCCCGTCCGCCAGGCAGGCAAGAGAGACGCGGCTGGGGCTCGGCAGCTCCGCGGGGCCCTGGCGGGCCCTCGGCCGCGGCGGGCTGGCCCAGGGGCTGCCGCCCGGCACAGCTGGGGCCGGCGCCCGGCCCCGCCGCTGCCCGGCGGCCCGCCAGCCCCAGCGCCAGCACCCGCCAGGGACCCTGCCCGGCAGGAGGCCCCCGCCTTGCCCCGCGCTGCTGGGCCCGCTCCCTCGGCCTCGCAGCCTCGGCCTGCGGGCAGCGCACGCCCAGGGCCCAGGCCTGAGCGCGCCTTCCCCCCGGGCCCAGCCCCCAGCGCCTCTCCTCCTTCCCGCAGCATGGCCGACGCAGCCGCCGGCTGCCCCGCGGCGCTCTGGCAGCAGCCTCTCGGCCCGGGCAGCCCCTCGCTGGCCAGCCAGCAGCAGCAGGCGCAGCACAGCGCTGCCCAGCCGAGCAGCTCTGCGCCAGAGCCCTGCCCGCTCGGCCCATCGCGGCACCCAGGTGAGTGAGCCGGCCCGGCTGCGCTGGCCAGGCCGAGCGGCGCCGAGCCTCTCGCCGCCGCCTCTGCCATGGCCCCGGCTCTCCGGCCGCCTGCCTCCGCCGCCCCTGGCAGCAGGCCTCTGCCCGCGCGCAGCCTCCTCTCCTCTCCTCTCGCCGGCCTCCACCTACAGCTCTGCCTCCTCTCTGCCTTTCCTCCACCCAGGCTCTTCTGCCTGCCGCCACCTGCACCGGCCAGCAGAGCAGAAGGAAGCTCTGCAGACCACGCACTCACTGAAGGTACCGACAGCACTGCCCTCTGCTCCGTGCCTCCACCTCTCGCCTCTCGCCTCTCGCCTCTCGCCTCCTGCCGTGCTCGCCCGTGCCACCCTGCAGGGCTGCTGTGCGAGCAGAGCTGCTCCCCTCCAGCCACCCCACCCCATCCTGGCATCACCGCCCGTGCCTTTCCCACCCTCCGCCTCCCTTCCCCTTCCTTTGGCCTGCGCCACGTGCAGCAGCTCTGCAGCTCTCAGGCCTCCCCCCGGCCGCTGCACTGCAACGGCTGCCCTCCCCAGGCCGCACAAACTCCACTCGCTGGCCTGTGCCTGGGAGCCACCCCAGCAGCACTGCCACAACCCTGCCTTCTCCTTGCAGACCCCGAGTGCTCTGGACGACCTGCTGCAGAGGCTGGTGCTTGATCCTCTCCCCTCCGGCCTCCTGGAGCTGCAGAGCATCTTGCAGGTCTGCCTTTTACAAGGGGAAAGCCCTGGAGGGGCCCCCTGCCCCTCCTGGGCAACATCCTCTCCTGCCCCCAAACCTTCTCCTTGCCCCAAAGCCCTGCGAGGACTTTGACCCTTCTTCCTAAGCGCCCCCCGGCCCCCCGACCTGGCCCCTGGCCCCTGGCCCCAGCACTGTCCTCTCAGGGCCTCCCCCTCGCTCCAGCTTTCCTCCCCACCGCTCAGCAAGGCACACACTAACGGGGACCTGCGCAGCCTGCAAGGGCAGCCCGGCCCTGAAACTCTCTTCCTCTACAGCCTTCCCCATGGGCTGTAGCACAGCTTTGCCACTGCAAGCCCCTAGCGAGCTTTCTGCCCCAAAGTCCGCTCGCTGCTCCTGCAGAGGGGTCTGAAGGCCCCTGGGGCATTCTGCAGTGACAGTGGCCTCTGGCTCCCTGCCTGGAGCCAGCCGCAGCCGCTCCGTCTGAGGGATTGGAGAGCGAGGCTGGGGGGGCCTCGAGGGGCAGGAAGGCCCTTAGGAGATGTGCGCCCCTTGCCAGGAGGCCTTGGCGGGCATCCTAGCTCAACGCTGCCAGAGCCTTAGCAGAGCTGCGGCTCCTGGAGCAGCTGTCGGGTCCCAGGGCAGAGCGCTGCTTTTCTTCTCCCAGGTCCTGCTGCCCTTCACAGAGTCCCCGAGAGCAGCAGAGCGCGAGAGGGCGTTGAGGGCCATTGCCCGGCTGAGCAAGTCCCTCGTCAGCTCTTCCTCGCTGCAGGTAAGGAGCCTCAGGTGCAGGCAAACCCCTGGCACCCACCGCGCCACACCTTGCCCGTCTCCCAGGTCCGGGCTCCCTCAGGGGCAAGCCTGGACACAGGGTAGGGCACTCAGCACGGCTCTGTCGCCAAGAGACCGTCCTTGCCCTGTCTCGGTAGGCTTCTGTCTTGAGGCCCCCTGCTCTCCGCAGCCGCCAGGCCTGCCCTGGCAGCATGATGTGAGCCCGCGCCTGGCGGCCCTTGCTGCCTTGGCTGCTGCCCAGCCGCTGCGGGGCTCAGGGCCTGCAGGGCCCTCTGGCCCGTCCCCTTGCCTGCTGCCCCCTCCCCACGCACTGCCACGGCCCCAGCCCAGCAGCCCCCACTTACAGGCTGCTGCCGCACAGGCGCTTCCTTCCCGTGCCATGGGGTGCAGGGCAGGGGAGCTGCAGGTTGAGGCAGAGCCTCCCGGAAGGACAGGCCAGGAGAGGAGGCTGGGGGAGGTGGTGTGGCTGCAGAGATGGGCAGTGCAGCCTGAGGAGGAAGAGGCACTCCCCGGGTCCCGGGAGGGGAGAGCGGTGGCAGTGAGGGAGCGGGATGGAGGCAGGACCGAGGGCTGCATGCCCGTTTAGGCACCTAAGTGCCACATGCTCAAAGTGACAAGAACTGGCAAGGCAGCCCGTGCCTGCAGAGCAGGCAAAGGTGGCAGGGAGAGCAGGGCAGGAGGCAGAAGGAGCACAGGGGATGCTGCGTGGCATGCTGCCCCTCCTGGGGCCAGCTGTGCCATTTATGCATGCGGCTGGCGCTAAGTCAGCTTCGCTGCAGCCTTTGCAGGGAGGCAGCCTCGTCGTCCCCTTGCCGTGGCTGCTGTGCAGGGTCAGGGGCTGCTCAGGCAGAGGCCAGGTTGCCCCTTGGCGGGGCAGAAGAGCTTGCAGTAGGCAGAGCAGGCTGGCCTGGGCCAGCCCCTGCCACAGCCTTTGCATGCGGGCTGCGAGCAGGGTCTGGCCCCAGCTGCCTCACCTTAGCCCTGCTGCCACCACTTCCTGCCTCCGCCAGCTCTGCGACCCCTGCCAAGGAGTCAGTGACGACCCTGCCCTCTTGGCAACGGAGGACTTCCGCATCCTGGGCAAGCTGGTGGGGCATCTCCTGCTGTGCTACGCTGTCCAGGAGCAGGGCATCCGCTGGAGGGCTGCGGACGCTCTCCACCTCCTCTACACGTTTGCCCGGCAGCGCAAGAGTAAGAGAAAGCGCGGTGCTTTGCCTCCTTGCAGGCACACACGGCTGTCCAGGCCCTTCCTCGCCTCCCTGGGCCTCATCCTCTCACTGCTCGCTCACTCCCACCTTCAAGCCTTTTGCAGCCGCTGGGCAAGCCTGCTGCCAAAGGTGCTCTGGCCTACTCACTGCTCTCTGTGTTCCCTCCTGTCTAGGCAGGAAGGTGCCAGAAGATAAGCCAGAGCAGGCCCAGCTCCCAAGGCAGAGGGAAGCTGAGCACATGGGCTTCTGGCTTGCTTTCACCACCAGCCCCAGCCAGCTGACCACGGTAAGGAGCTCCTGCCTTGCCGCCACTCTTGTCCGTGCCATCAGCAGCAGAGCGGGGGGAGCAAACGGGTTTGGCCTCAGCGGGGCTCCAGTGGCCTCCCTCTGCCTGGGGAGAGGCTTCCCCCTGGCGCTGAGCCAGCAAGATCTGAAGGCTGCGCTCCAGGGTCAGCGCAGCCGCTCCAGCCCGCCTGCACACCAGGCAGCTCGGGCTCTGTCTAGCGCCACTGCCCTGGGGCCCTCTTCCCAACTCTGCGGCCTGCTCCTGAGAGCCCTCTTCCGTCCCATCCTCCACAGGACACTCTCTGCAGCCCCTGCTTCCAGCTTTGCAGCCAGCTGCCCGCACTGGCCCTGCTCCACAGCTGCTCTCACTGCTGAGCTCCGCAGCGCCGCCAGGGCGCTCCGTGTGACACGTCTTCCCTGCCCTCCTTCCTCCCACAGATGTTTGGGCCATACCTCGAGCCCTCGGAGAGGACAGACATCATCCTCACAGCCATTGAGGCCCTGAGAGACGGCAGCACGCACGACATGCAGGCGGCTAGCAGCGTGCTGGATGTGCTCCTCATGGAGCCTGCCTCCTGGCTGAAGAAGGTAAGCAGCCCGCGGCTGGACTGCCCTGCACCTTCCTCCCAGCTCCCTTGCTGCCAAAGCAGCTGTGGCGGGCACCCAGCGCCCCTTGAAGCCAGCAAAGGGTGATGGGAAGGGAAGGAGCAGTTCTCAGGGGCGGTGCAGGAAACGGCTGCCCTCCTTCTCACCCGTGTGCCCTCCAGGTGCCCGAGGTCGTCAGGTGCATCTATGCAAACCTGACGTGCATCAGCACGGGGGAAGGCCGGCGCAGCGTGGACTTGCTGCTTCTCCTGCTTACCCACGTGTACCCCAGCGAGGTGGTCGTCAGCCTGCTCAACTGCTGCCCGCCATGTGACAGGTACAGGCGCCAAGAGCCTTGAGGGCTGGTAGCATGTGGGCAGGCTGCCCAAAGACTCTCTGCTTGCCGCACCCAAGGACAACTGCAGGCTATCCCCAAAGGGCAGGGCTGCCCATGCCCTTTCCAGCCCGGGGCCGTCTGCCCCAGGCGCGCAGCAGCCAGAGCTGACCAAGTCAGCCGCAGAGCCCAGGCGCCAGGCCCCCGGCTGCCCCAGCGGGAACCTCCGCTCCGCTGTCTGCTGCTTGCCCAGGCTGGGCCCAGCGGGCACTCCAAGCGAGGGGGCAGTGGGCAGGCCGGCAGCCTGCAGCCTGCGTGCCCTGGGGCTTGCTCGGGCCACGCAGCTGTGGCCGAGGCAGCCCTGCTGACTGGGCGCTCGGGGCCTGCAGCATCGCCAGCGCCATGTGGGAGGTGATGGTGTGCCTGCCCAGCACTTTGGACAAGGTGTTGAGGAAGCTGCTCAGCATCTTGGAGGACCGAGTGCTGCTCAAGGGGCTCAGAGCTCTCACAGAGGACACCTGCTTCCTGCCCGTGGCTGTGAGTTACTACCGCGTGCACCAGGCCTCTCTGGCCCTCAGGGCTGGGCTAGCGTCTGCAGCGAAGAAGGCATGGCTCTTCTTCCCCCGCCTCCCCACCCCTGCCCCCAAGCGGTGACCTTTCCCGGGGCATGTGGAGTCAGCCCTTTAGGGTCAGCAGCAGGCCTCCACTGCGCCGGCCCCGCAGGGCTGCCAAGAGCTGCTTGGGCCCCAGTGTGCACTGGCGTGCAGCTGTCCTTTGCCCGCACAGCTCTCTCTTTTCCCCCGACCCTGCATCCCCCTGCTGCGCTCTGCAGACTGGCAACGCAGAGCAGGGCTAGGGACGGGGGCAGGGGGCGGCACTGGGACTGGGACTGGGACTGGGCCAGGGGCAGTGTCTGGGCCAGGGGCTGGAGCCACTGTACAGCCTGAGCAGGCTACCGAGCCTCAGACCAGGAGCCCAGGCTGCTGTGCAGGACACATAAGGCATGCCACGCTGACCCCGGAGGGCTCGTCGTGCCCGTCTTAGAAGTGGGAGCGCAGCCCAGAGGGCTGCCGCTGCCGTGGCCGTGGCCGTGGCCGTGGCCGTGGCCATGGCCTGTCAGCCAGGCTGCAGTCTCCAGCTGTGTCTGCTGCACGCTAGGCCAGTGCCTGAGCCTCATCCCTCGCATACGCCAAGGGCTTTGGCACTGCCCCAGCAATGCCTTGGCAGTGAGAGCTGTCTCTGGGTGTTTTCTGCAGGCAACCAAGGCGCTGTACAGGATCCTTCAGCAGCCCACCTGCCAGCAGACGGTAACAGCGCTCTTCCCCCAGCTCTACATGGCACTGCTCCTGCAGATTTCCTTTGCGGCAGTGTCCATGCCCCGGGACATGAGTGCCTGCTGGAGGAAAGGCTGCCCACGGGAGCAGTCTTCTCCAGCCAGCCCCCTCAGGTGCTGCCTCGCCCTTCTCCTGTCTTTCCCCAGGGCCCTCAAGCAGGGCCGTGGCTCTGAGCGTGACTGGCCTTTGCTCCGCGTGCAGGTCTGCAGTGCAGGCGCTGAAAGCTCTGCTCCGCTCTGCTGGCTACGAGGAGCAGCTCGTCAGCATCGAGAAGAGGGGCGGCTGGCACCTGCTTCTCCAAGCGGAGACTCTCGCCAGCGGAATCAGTGTGCTGGCCAGGTGAGAGACCCTTTTGGCCCGCACTGCCTCCGCCTGGCTTTGCTGGGGACGCGGCACCCCGCACAAGGCCCTGCCTCGTGCCTGAGAGAGGCTGCCCAGGGCTCTTGGCTGCCGCCGCAGCGCTTGTGACTGAGGGATCAGGCGGGAAGCGGGAGCTCCTTGCTGCTTTGTGGCGCAGCTTTGACAGCTGTGGCTGGAGGAGGCAGCGTAGCGGGCTGTGGGAGACAAGGCAGAAGAGGCTGGGCTGCCTAGCTCCTTAGCAGGGGTGCTTGCTTTGCCCTGCCAGGCAGATGAGGACAAACCCGGTTCACGAGCGTTCCTGGATCTTCCACCGGGTGGAAAGGCTTCTCAGCCAAGGGGACCAACTGCAGGAACTGCCTGCCATGGCTGTCTTTGTTGAGGTAGGTGTGGTGGCAAGTAGTGGCGCTCCGCGATGCCTCTGAACGCTGCAGTCTCTTGGAGGCATGGCCGCGGGGTGGCCAATGGCCAATGGAGCCTGGCCAACCTGGCCTTGGCCCATTTGCTGCTGCGGCCAGGCTTGTCACCCCCGCCACCCCCCCAACATCCGTGCCTCCGTTGGGGCCACCTCTGGCTAGTCACTCGCTCCTGCAAGGCAGGAGAGCAGGGCCCAAGGGAACACGAGGGGGCCAGGCCAGCAAGAGCAAGCAAGGAATGTGTGCTGGGTGCCGTGAGGCTCAGGGCATGAGGGCGTCCCTGGGGGCCCTCCGCAACCACGGCCGCCTCCAGCACAGCCTTGCTCTGCGCCTGGTGCCCTGGCCGGCAGCTGCCGGTGGCAAGCAGGAGCTGCCCGGGCCGCGCAGTGCTGCAGGCTCTGCCACTCTCTCCCTGCTGTGTGTCTTCCAGCTGCTGAGCTGCGAGGAGCTAAAAACCAGCGACTGTTGCGTCCTCTACCTCCTCCAGAGGTATCTGAAGCGTCCCAGCACAGTGATGCGCTCGCTGGTGCTCAGAGGCCTCGTGACGCTGGCCGAGAGAGCGGAGATGGTGAGCATGGGCATGAGCCAGCAGAAGGCATGCTGGCAGCCTGCGGCTGGGCAGCAGGCCGTGGGCAATGCAGTGCTTGGCCTTTGCTGGGAGTCAGGGGCGGTGCTGGTTGCTGCAAGGTGCCTGGCGCAGCCCTTTGTCAGCCCCCGCGGCCTTCAGGGCAGTGTGGCCGTGGGAGAAGAGCGGGCAGCGCAGGCAGCGAGGAGGAGCCTTTGCTGTCCTGGCCTGCTTGCCCGCCGCTGCTCTCGCCCACCCTCCTCAGTGCACCAGCAACTCCTAGTGCCTGCCAGGAGGCTGCTGCAGCACTTCCTGTGCGCCCTGCAGGGAAGCAAGAGAGGAGGCCAGGGCTGAAGCAGCCGAGCAGGTGTGGCCGCCTGGGCTTTCCTGGCTTGCCCCTACAGCAAGGGAACGCTGTGCTTGCTACAGGCCGGGAAGATGCAGGGTCTGCTGCCAGAGGTGCTGGAGGTGGCGCAGGGGGCCGCCGCAGACGTCAGCAGGAAGGCCCTGGTCGTCTGCGGGAAGGTGCTGCGTCAGGCGGACAGGGCGGCGGTGGGCCCCATGGCTGTGCACCTGGCGCAGAAGCTCGTGCCGCTCTTTGAGGAAGTAAGGCTGGTGTGGGAGGCTGGGCTCAGGCCGTGGCCTGGGGGAGCTCGTGCCGCGGCTGGGTGGGTGGAGGTGGGGCTGGGATGGGAAGGCAGGTTGAGGCGCAAAGGCCTCCGAGAGCTGTGCGGAGCCTGGCCGCAGCCTCTTGTGCAAACCGATGGCATTGCCTTCATGGGTGGCAGGGCCACTTTGCCCTGGCTGCAGACGTGGCCGCCGGCTCCGTGGTGCACAAGTGCAGTCCCCAGCAGCTCTCTTCACACGAGGCGCGCCACTGCTGTTGCTCCGGGTGGGCAGGCAGTAGGTGTTGCTGAGGTGCCACCCTCCTGCGTCCTGCCAGGAGTGCAGCCAGGTGCGCGAGCTCTCCATCTGCTGCTTCCAAGAGCTGATGGAGCTTGTGGAGGGCGAGAACAAGCAGCAGCTGAAGAAGGAAGTGCGTCGCTGCCTGCTCCCGCTCTTCTTCCGTGTGCACGACGAGAGCCAGAGCGTGGCCAAGGTAGAGATGTGAAAGGTCGGCAGGGAGGCGGGGAAGGGCATGCTGGCATGAGCTGGGTGGGCCTGCGCCTGAGGGCCAAGGGCTGCTGACAAGTGGGCTGCCTGAAGGTGTGTCACATGGGGCCCCAGCAGTCGGGCCAGCAAGAGCTCCCGTCCTTGCTTGCAGCAGGCCCGCCCCACGGCTTTCAGCCTGCCTCCATGCCCCTTCCTGCTCCGAAAGGTTGGGAGGGCTGGGGTTCCCTTGCAGCCTCGCTCCCTCTCTACAGCCCTCCCCTAGTCAGTGCAGCCCACAGCAAGAGTCCCTGCTGAGCCCGAGCTAAGAGCGCCTGAGGAGCTGGGCCCGGACGTTTCGCAGAGCTGCGCTACCTGCTCCAAGAGGGCTCAGCTGCAGGGTGTGGCCAGCGAGGCCGGGACACAGGACTCCCTAGGGACTTGCCAGCTGTCCGCACAGGTGTCCGAGGCCAGGCTTGGACGCGCAATCCCTGTCGAGCAGTGGTGCCGTCCAGAGAGGCCCCGATGTGTGGGCCAGGCCATGCCCCAGCTGCCTAAGGGCAGCTGCCTTCTGCTCAGCCTGGGAGCACAAGTCCTTCCGCCCAGCTCACCGTGCACTAGGCCAGTGAACTTGGTGGCTGCAGAGGGGCGCAGCACATGCAAGGCCTTGAGAGAGACTGCCCAGCACCGCCAGGCTGGCTCGGGAAGAGTCATGGAAAGGGAGATGCCGTCAGGGCAGGGGACTGGCGTGGCATGCGGGGCTCAAGGCTGTGGCCAGCTGGAGCCTGAGCAGAAAGGAGCGGTGACAGAGCAGCAGGGGAAGGCCAGCATGCTGCTGGGCAATTGCCCCAGGCCATGCTTCTGGCACTGGCCTGGCCTGGTGCCTCTGTCACTCCGTGCCCCACAGTCTCCTGGGCTGCTCGACAGCGGGAGCTAGCTGAGCTGGTGGCTGCTGCGTGCCTCTGCGCTGGGCATGGAGCCCAACTGAGACTCTGCCCCCGCTGCTGCATCTTCCCGCCACGGGCTAGGCAAGGGGCAGAGTGGAGCCAAGCGGAGGGGCACAGCAGACCTTGTCCCCAAGGCCACGGTGTCATCTGCCTGTCTCTGCTGCTGTGCAGGCCTCTTGGGAAGCCCTGGTGGTGGCTGCAGAGTGCCTGAAGTGGGACCAGCTCCGGGACTGCGCGCAGACAGAGCAGACCTGGAGGACGGGCGAGTGCTTGGTAAGGAGAGCCCCTCAGCACCGGGGCCCAGGCTCCACAAGGCCTGTCCCAACTCGCACAGCTGCCTGTGCGGTGGGCAGCTGTGCCTGTCCCGCCCTGCTCCAGCCCCAGGCCCACAACCCACACCTGTGTCCTGGATGCCTTTCCTCAAGCACCAGTGGGCTCTTCTGCAGGCCCCGCTGCCCGCTCGGACCTCCTGCCCGGAGGAGGTTGCGGAAGGAGAGCCTGACCCAGCTGGGCCTTGGCAGCACACAGGGCTCTCAGCACTCCCAGGGCACGCTCTGCCTGCAGCTCTCGCCAAACCTCGGCCCCAGGCCAGGGCTGCTGCCTGACAGGTGCCAGTGTCCTGGTGTGGAAAGGAAGGGCAGGAGGGTGGTGGGAGGAGGGCTTGGCCCAGCCCTTTGCGGAAGGTCTGTGCCAAGCCGCGGGCTCGTGTGCTCTGTCCAGCTGGCGAGAGGCAGGAGGCAAGTGGAAGAATACCTGCGCCAGAGCATGCCCTACTTGGAGGACTCTCAGGCATCCTTGCGAGAGGTGGCCGTGAGGTTCATAGGTGAGGCGCGCCCGCCGCGCTCCCTCTCTTAGCAGCTTGGTCCCAGGCCTGGCAGCAAGGCCCGGGCACCTTGGGTATGGGCTTGCGGGAGCCGATGATGGGTTGAGGGGAGCCTTGCTCATTCCCACCGCAGCCCTGCCTCGGGCCCTGTGCTTTGTGGGGGAGGCTGAGGCCTGCCAAAGGGGAGGAGGGCACTGGAAGGGCTTGGATAAGCTGTGTCGTGCTGGGGAGGGTCAGCAGTGAAGGCTGGTGTGTGCCTAGGGCTGGCCGGGCGGCGCTTGAAGAGCCCAAGGGAGCAGAAGGTGCGGGAGATCTGCAACGGTGAGTAAGGGCAGCGCTGTGCTGGCCACGGTGGGTGGGGAGGGGGCCAGAGCATGGGCAGTGTGCTCCAGGGCCGTGCCCTGGCACAGGGAAACATTTCAAGGGCAGGGCCATTTGGGGGCATTGCTGAGCAGCAACTTCCAGCTGATGTGGTTGCCCCAGCTGCTCCTTGCTCCCGCTGGGAAGAGCTGGGCAGGGCTGGCGCGCTCTGCAGGCTATGCCTGGGGAGGGGGCGTTCTGTGCGGACAGGTGGGTTTGATGTGTGCTCTGTTGCTTTATGTGGCAGTCCTTCAGCCCTTGGAGAGCGACCTGCAGCCCGCAATCCGTTCCCTGGCCACTCAGACCATCCTCATCCTGAGAACTCCAAGGAAAGAGGCACCCTCCGCGTTCCACCTGCAAGCTCTGCGCTGCTGGCTCCGGAGAGCCCGGGACAGGTGGAGCCGTCCTCTGTGCGGAGGCTCTCCTTGAGCAGAGCGAGCACGACAGTCCCAGTGCCACGCTGCCCTTGGCATGGGCACCAGCAAGGAGGCTGCGGAACAGGCTGGCTCATTCCAGGCGTCTGCTGCAGTTCCGCCCTCAGGCACAGCCTGGCCCCACTCTTCTTTTACACCTGCAGCCCTCTGGGAAGCTTTCCGCAAAGAAGCAGCCGTGTTTCTGCAGCACGCGTGGATGTCTTTTTCTTTGGCAGGCAGAGGCCAAGCGGGAAAGCTGAGGCCCTGAAGGAATCGCACTGGCCCTGAGGGTGGCCTGACGTTCGCTCCTTCCCGCAGCCCGCGGCAGCCTGGAACGTACGGCCACACTGTGTCTTTGGCCTAAAGCACCAGGTGCCCCGCTGGAGCACCAAGGCCAGGCTTGTGCCAAACGCGCCCTCTGCCGAGACACCCCAGGGCAAGAAGAGGCACCCACTGCCTGCAAAGCTTGCATCAGGCATCTCTCTTTGTCCTGGTGTTCTGCTGTGGCCGGCCACCTTGTGCACACGCGGGGCTTGGGCATTTTTGCCCGGGAGGCAGGGGACGAGAGCCGCTGTGGAGAAAGGGAAGAGCTGTGCCAGCGTGCCCTGCAGCCGCTGCGCTGGGCTGCTGGCTGCAGGCTCGGTGCCCCTGGGGGCTTGGGTGGCTCTGGCCTGCTCTGCAGCTGTGCCGCGGGGCTGCCGCTGCTGCGGGGAGTGTGCTGAGCTGCTTTCAAGGCAGGAGCGATGTCCCCCCCTTTCCCCTTTCCCCCTCTGCACCAACCTGACCAGGGTTCAGCTTCCCACGCAAGGCGAGTGGAGCCCTGCACGCAGCCCAAGTCTGAACACGTGCACACCTGGGAGCACGCAGGCCTGACCCAGAGAGGGAGGGAGCAGGCCCCTGCTGGCCTCTCGGGGCAGGTGGGTGAGCCAGACCTCGAGCTGACCAGCAGTTTCCAGGCTTGTGACGCCACGTGCCCCGAGGGAAGCCGTCTGCGTTGGGGCTACTCTCTGAATTGCCACTCCAGGTCGGTCTCTCTCTCTCTCCTCGGCCAGCCTGGGCTCTCAGTCTCTCAGTGCACAAACCAGAACGGCACGCTGAGAGTGCCAGGGGTCGTCGCTGTAGAGCAGCAGCACGGCACTGGCAGGCAGCGGCAGACTGCATCTCAGTTGCCTGCTTTTGCCATGCCTCGTGGCCCTTTGCTCTCGCTGCTGAAACAAGGCAGTCCCATTGCCACCTCGCTTTCTTGGTTGCTGCCTTTCCCGTCTTGTCCCATGTAGTGCTCGCTGACCTGGCTGAAGGCACAGAGTGCACTCTCGGCAAGTTTGCTGCTGACGCTAAAGTGGGGGGAGCGGCTGAGAGCCCAGAAGGCTGTGCTGGCCTTGAGAGGGGCGCGGAGAGGCTGGCCAGTTGGGTGGAGAGGAACCTGCTGAAGTTCACCAAAGGCAAGGGCAGGGTCCTGCACCTAGGGAGGAAGAAGCCCATGGAGCAGGAGAGGCTGGGGGTTGCCCTGCTGCAAAGCAGCTCTGCAGCGCAGCACCTGGGTGTGCTGGTGGACAACAAGTGAAGCAGGGGGCAGCAAGGGGCCCTTGTGGCCAAGGCGGCGCATGGGATCGTGGGGTGCATTAGGCAGAGTGTTGCCAGCAGGTGGAGGGAGGGGCTCCTCCCCTGCGCTCAGCCCTGGGCAGGCCTCCTCTGAGAGGAGTAGTGTCCCCCATTGTGGGCTCGCCAGGACAAGAGACGTGTCCCTACTGGAGAGAGTCCAGCGGAGGGCTACGAAGGTGACGAGGGGACTGGAGCATGTCTCCTGTGAAGCAAGGCTGAGAGAGCTGGGCCTGTTTATGCTGGAGAAGAGAAGACTGAGAGGCGGTCTGACCAACGTGTCCAAGTATCTGAAGGGAGGCTGTGCAGAGGATGGGGCCAGACTCTTGTCCGTGGTGGCCAGCGACAGGACAAGAGGCAACAGACACAAAGTGGAACACGGGAAGTTCCGTCTGAACCTGAGGGAAAACTTGTTGACCGTGAGGGTGAGAGAGCAGTGGCACGGGTTGCCCAGAGAGGTAGTGGAGTCTCCTTTGCTGGAGAGATTCAAAACCCGGCCGGACGTGGTCGTGGGCAATGTGCTGAGGATGAGCCGGCTTGAGCAGGGGGGGTTGGACTAGGTGATCTCCAGAGGTCCCTTCCAACCTCCACCCTTGTGTGATTCTGTGTTCTGTGATTTCTGTGATTCTGGGCGCTTGCACGTGGGCCATGTGTCCGAGGCCTTTGCAGCAACTGGCAGCCACAGCTGCGCCCACCAGCAGGTCCTGGAGGGGTTGTGCTGGGCAGACAAGAGCAGCTGCACCAGCCCGGGACCTCGCAAGGACCAGCAGGCTGCCCAAGCCTCCAAGGCTGCCATCTCCTCAGCAGCAAGCTGCTCCCACACAGCACACGCACGTTGCCAAGGTGCCAAGTGCAGCCTGCATTCCCTCCGGTGCGGGCAGAGGTTCAAGAACTGCTGTGCAGAGCAGAGGGAGGCTTGGCCGTGGCTTTGTCCGGCTCGGACCCACCCCCAGAGGTTTACTGCTTCTGCAAGACAGGTGTGCCAGGAAAGGGCCAGGAGGCTGAGGAGGGGGGCTTGGACTTCTGCTTTGCTCCCCGAAGATGGGAGGAGATGTTGGCAGGGGGGCTGCGGGGCAAAGTGCCGGGCCGGGCCGCAGCGGGGCCTTGGTGCCCCACCCGCCTCTGTGACACGGCCGCGGCCCTGGGGGCGCCGCGGCGGCCGGGGCCCCGGCCCCGCAGTCTCCAGGAGGACAGGGACGGCCCCGGCTGGCAGCGGGCCCAGCTGCTGGAGAAGCAGCCGGAGCGCAGCCCCGGCGTCCCCGGAGGCGGCCAGGCCCTCGGCGGGGCCCACGTCTTGGCGCGCAGGCTCCCCGTCCGCCAGGCAGGCAAGAGAGACGCGGCTGGGGCTCGGCAGCTCCGCGGGGCCCTGGCGGGCCCTCGGCCGCGGCGGGCTGGCCCAGGGACTGCCGCCCGGCACAGCTGGGGCCGGCGCCCGGCCCCGCCGCTGCCCGGCGGCCCGCCAGCCCCAGCGCCAGCACCCGCCAGGGACCCTGCCCGGCAGGAGGCCCCCGCCTTGCCCCGCGCTGCTGGGCCCGCTCCCTCGGCCTCGCAGCCTCGGCCTGCGGGCAGCGCACGCCCAGGGCCCAGGCCTGAGCGCGCCTTCCCCCCGGGCCCAGCCCCCAGCGCCTCTCCTCCTTCCCGCAGCATGGCCGACGCAGCCGCCGGCTGCCCCGCGGCGCTCTGGCAGCAGCCTCTCGGCCCGGGCAGCCCCTCGCTGGCCGGCCAGCAGCAGCAGGCGCAGCACAGCGCTGCCCAGCCGAGCAGCTCTGCGCCAGAGCCCTGCCCGCTCGGCCCATCGCGGCACCCAGGTGAGTGAGCCGGCCCGGCTGCGCTGGCCAGGCCGAGCGGCGCCGAGCCTCTCGCCGCCGCCTCTGCCACGGCCCCGGCTCTCCGGCCGCCTGCCTCCGCCGCCCCTGGCAGCAGGCCTCTGCCCGCGCGCAGCCTCCTCTCCTCTCCTCTCGCCGGCCTCCACCTACAGCTCTGCCTCCTCTCTGCCTTTCCTCCACCCAGGCTCTTCTGCCTGCCGCCACCTGCACCGGCCAGCAGAGCAGAAGGAAGCTCTGCAGACCACGCACTCACTGAAGGTACCGACAGCACTGCCCTCTGCTCCGTGCCTCCACCTCTCGCCTCTCGCCTCTCGCCTCTCGCCTCCTGCCGTGCTCGCCCGTGCCACCCTGCAGGGCTGCTGTGCGAGCAGAGCTGCTCCCCTCCAGCCACCCCACCCCATCCTGGCATCACCGCCCGTGCCTTTCCCACCCTCCGCCTCCCTTCCCCTTCCTTTGGCCTGCGCCACGTGCAGCAGCTCTGCAGCTCTCAGGCCTCCCCCCGGCCGCTGCACTGCAACGGCTGCCCTCCCCAGGCCGCACAAACTCCACTCGCTGGCCTGTGCCTGGGAGCCACCCCAGCAGCACTGCCACAACCCTGCCTTCTCCTTGCAGACCCCGAGTGCTCTGGACGACCTGCTGCAGAGGCTGGTGCTTGATCCTCTCCCCTCCGGCCTCCTGGAGCTGCAGAGCATCTTGCAGGTCTGCCTTTTACAAGGGGAAAGCCCTGGAGGGGCCCCCTGCCCCTCCTGGGCAACATCCTCTCCTGCCCCCAAACCTTCTCCTTGCCCCAAAGCCCTGCGAGGACTTTGACCCTTCTTCCTAAGCGCCCCCCGGCCCCCCGACCTGGCCCCTGGCCCCTGGCCCCAGCACTGTCCTCTCAGGGCCTCCCCCTCGCTCCAGCTTTCCTCCCCACCGCTCAGCAAGGCACACTCTAACGGGGACCTGCGCAGCCTGCAAGGGCAGCCCGGCCCTGAAACTCTCTTCCTCTACAGCCTTCCCCATGGGCTGTAGCACAGCTTTGCCACTGCAAGCCCCTAGCGAGCTTTCTGCCCCAAAGTCCGCTCGCTGCTCCTGCAGAGGGGTCTGAAGGCCCCTGGGGCATTCTGCAGTGACAGTGGCCTCTGGCTCCCTGCCTGGAGCCAGCCGCAGCCGCTCCGTCTGAGGGATTGGAGAGCGAGGCTGGGGGGGCCTCGAGGGGCAGGAAGGCCCTTAGGAAATGTGCGCCCCTTGCCAGGAGGCCTTGGCGGGCATACTAGCTCAACGCTGCCAGAGCCTTAGCAGAGCTGCGGCTCCTGGAGCAGCTGTCGGGTCCCAGGGCAGAGCGCTGCTTTTCTTCTCCCAGGTCCTGCTGCCCTTCACAGAGTCCCCGAGAGCAGCAGAGCGCGAGAGGGCGTTGAGGGCCATTGCCCGGCTGAGCAAGTCCCTCGTCAGCTCTTCCTCGCTGCAGGTAAGGAGCCTCAGGTGCAGGCAAGCCCCCGGCACCCACCGCGCCACACCTTGCCCGTCTCCCAGGTGCGGGCTCCCTCAGGGGCAAGCCTGGACACAGGGTAGGGCACTCAGCACGGCTCTGTCGCCAAGAGACCGTCCTTGCCCTGTCTTGGTAGGCTTCTGTCTTGAGGCCCCCTGCTCTCCGCAGCCGCCAGGCCTGCCCTGGCAGCATGATGTGAGCCCGCGCCTGGCGGCCCTTGCTGCCTTGGCTGCTGCCCAGCCGCTGCGGGGCTCAGGGCCTGCAGGGCCCTCTGGCCCGTCCCCTTGCCTGCTGCCCCCTCCCCACGCACTGCCACGGCCCCAGCCCAGCAGCCCCCACTTACAGGCTGCTGCCGCACAGGCGCTTCCTTCCCGTGCCATGGGGTGCAGGGCAGGGGAGCTGCAGGTTGAGGCAGAGCCTCCCGGAAGGACAGGCCAGGAGAGGAGGCTGGGGGAGGTGGTGTGGCTGCAGAGATGGGCAGTGCAGCCTGAGGAGGAAGAGGCACTCCCCGGGTCCCGGGAGGGGAGAGCGGTGGCAGTGAGGGAGCGGGATGGAGGCAGGACCGAGGGCTGCATGCCCGTTTAGGCACCTAAGTGCCACATGCTCAAAGTGACAAGAACTGGCAAGGCAGCCCGTGCCTGCAGAGCAGGCAAAGGTGGCAGGGAGAGCAGGGCAGGAGGCAGAAGGAGCACAGGGGATGCTGCGTGGCATGCTGCCCCTCCTGGGGCCAGCTGTGCCATTTATGCATGCGGCTGGCGCTAAGTCAGCTTCGCTGCAGCCTTTGCAGGGAGGCAGCCTCGTCGTCCCCTTGCCGTGGCTGCTGTGCAGGGTCAGGGGCTGCTCAGGCAGAGGCCAGGTTGCCCCTTGGCGGGGCAGAAGAGCTTGCAGTAGGCAGAGCAGGCTGGCCTGGGCCAGCCCCTGCCACAGCCTTTGCATGCGGGCTGCGAGCAGGGTCTGGCCCCAGCTGCCTCACCTTAGCCCTGCTGCCACCACTTCCTGCCTCCGCCAGCTCTGCGACCCCTGCCAAGGAGTCAGTGACGACCCTGCCCTCTTGGCAACGGAGGACTTCCGCATCCTGGGCAAGCTGGTGGGGCATCTCCTGCTGTGCTACGCTGTCCAGGAGCAGGGCATCCGCTGGAGGGCTGCGGACGCTCTCCACCTCCTCTACACGTTTGCCCGGCAGCGCAAGAGTAAGAGAAAGCGCGGTGCTTTGCCTCCTTGCAGGCACACACGGCTGTCCAGGCCCTTCCTCGCCTCCCTGGGCCTCATCCTCTCACTGCTCGCTCACTCCCACCTTCAAGCCTTTTGCAGCCGCTGGGCAAGCCTGCTGCCAAAGGTGCTCTGGCCTACTCACTGCTCTCTGTGTTCCCTCCTGTCTAGGCAGGAAGGTGCCAGAAGATAAGCCAGAGCAGGCCCAGCTCCCAAGGCAGAGGGAAGCTGAGCACATGGGCTTCTGGCTTGCTTTCACCACCAGCCCCAGCCAGCTGACCACGGTAAGGAGCTCCTGCCTTGCCGCCACTCTTGTCCGTGCCATCAGCAGCAGAGCGGGGGGAGCAAACGGGTTTGGCCTCAGCGGGGCTCCAGTGGCCTCCCTCTGCCTGGGGAGAGGCTTCCCCCTGGCGCTGAGCCAGCAAGATCTGAAGGCTGCGCTCCAGGGTCAGCGCAGCCGCTCCAGCCCGCCTGCACACCAGGCAGCTCGGGCTCTGTCTAGCGCCACTGCCCTGGGGCCCTCTTCCCAACTCTGCGGCCTGCTCCTGAGAGCCCTCTTCCGTCCCATCCTCCACAGGACACTCTCTGCAGCCCCTGCTTCCAGCTTTGCAGCCAGCTGCCCGCACTGGCCCTGCTCCACAGCTGCTCTCACTGCTGAGCTCCGCAGCGCCGCCAGGGCGCTCCGTGTGACACGTCTTCCCTGCCCTCCTTCCTCCCACAGATGTTTGGGCCATACCTCGAGCCCTCGGAGAGGACAGACATCATCCTCACAGCCATTGAGGCCCTGAGAGACGGCAGCACGCACGACATGCAGGCGGCTAGCAGCGTGCTGGATGTGCTCCTCATGGAGCCTGCCTCCTGGCTGAAGAAGGTAAGCAGCCCGCGGCTGGACTGCCCTGCACCTTCCTCCCAGCTCCCTTGCTGCCAAAGCAGCTGTGGCGGGCACCCAGCGCCCCTTGAAGCCAGCAAAGGGTGATGGGAAGGGAAGGAGCAGTTCTCAGGGGCGGTGCAGGAAACGGCTGCCCTCCTTCTCACCCGTGTGCCCTCCAGGTGCCCGAGGTCGTCAGGTGCATCTATGCAAACCTGACGTGCATCAGCACGGGGGAAGGCCGGCGCAGCGTGGACTTGCTGCTTCTCCTGCTTACCCACGTGTACCCCAGCGAGGTGGTCGTCAGCCTGCTCAACTGCTGCCCGCCATGTGACAGGTACAGGCGCCAAGAGCCTTGAGGGCTGGTAGCATGTGGGCAGGCTGCCCAAAGACTCTCTGCTTGCCGCACCCAAGGACAACTGCAGGCTATCCCCAAAGGGCAGGGCTGCCCATGCCCTTTCCAGCCCGGGGCCGTCTGCCCCAGGCGCGCAGCAGCCAGAGCTGACCAAGTCAGCCGCAGAGCCCAGGCGCCAGGCCCCCGGCTGCCCCAGCGGGAACCTCCGCTCCGCTGTCTGCTGCTTGCCCAGGCTGGGCCCAGCGGGCACTCCAAGCGAGGGGGCAGTGGGCAGGCCGGCAGCCTGCAGCCTGCGTGCCCTGGGGCTTGCTCGGGCCACGCAGCTGTGGCCGAGGCAGCCCTGCTGACTGGGCGCTCGGGGCCTGCAGCATCGCCAGCGCCATGTGGGAGGTGATGGTGTGCCTGCCCAGCACTTTGGACAAGGTGTTGAGGAAGCTGCTCAGCATCTTGGAGGACCGAGTGCTGCTCAAGGGGCTCAGAGCTCTCACAGAGGACACCTGCTTCCTGCCCGTGGCTGTGAGTTACTACCGCGTGCACCAGGCCTCTCTGGCCCTCAGGGCTGGGCTAGCGTCTGCAGCGAAGAAGGCATGGCTCTTCTTCCCCCGCCTCCCCACCCCTGCCCCCAAGCGGTGACCTTTCCCGGGGCATGTGGAGTCAGCCCTTTAGGGTCAGCAGCAGGCCTCCACTGCGCCGGCCCCGCAGGGCTGCCAAGAGCTGCTTGGGCCCCAGTGTGCACTGGCGTGCAGCCGTCCTTTGCCCGCACAGCTCTCTCTTTTCCCCCGACCCTGCATCCCCCTGCTGCGCTCTGCAGACTGGCAACGCAGAGCAGGGCTAGGGACGGGGGCAGGGGGCGGCACTGGGACTGGGACTGGGACTGGGCCAGGGGCAGTGTCTGGGCCAGGGGCTGGAGCCACTGTACAGCCTGAGCAGGCTACCGAGCCTCAGACCAGGAGCCCAGGCTGCTGTGCAGGACACATAAGGCATGCCACGCTGACCCCGGAGGGCTCGTCGTGCCCGTCTTAGAAGTGGGAGCGCAGCCCAGAGGGCTGCCGCTGCCGTGGCCGTGGCCGTGGCCGTGGCCGTGGCCATGGCCTGTCAGCCAGGCTGCAGTCTCCAGCTGTGTCTCCTGCACGCTAGGCCAGTGCCTGAGCCTCATCCCTCGCATACGCCAAGGGCTTTGGCACTGCCCCAGCAATGCCTTGGCAGTGAGAGCTGTCTCTGGGTGTTTTCTGCAGGCAACCAAGGCGCTGTACAGGATCCTTCAGCAGCCCACCTGCCAGCAGACGGTAACAGCGCTCTTCCCCCAGCTCTACATGGCACTGCTCCTGCAGATTTCCTTTGCGGCAGTGTCCATGCCCCGGGACATGAGTGCCTGCTGGAGGAAAGGCTGCCCACGGGAGCAGTCTTCTCCAGCCAGCCCCCTCAGGTGCTGCCTCGCCCTTCTCCTGTCTTTCCCCAGGGCCCTCAAGCAGGGCCGTGGCTCTGAGCGTGACTGGCCTTTGCTCCGCGTGCAGGTCTGCAGTGCAGGCGCTGAAAGCTCTGCTCCGCTCTGCTGGCTACGAGGAGCAGCTCGTCAGCATCGAGAAGAGGGGCGGCTGGCACCTGCTTCTCCAAGCGGAGACTCTCGCCAGCGGAATCAGTGTGCTGGCCAGGTGAGAGACCCTTTTGGCCCGCACTGCCTCCGCCTGGCTTTGCTGGGGACGCGGCACCCCGCACAAGGCCCTGCCTCGTGCCTGAGAGAGGCTGCCCAGGGCTCTTGGCTGCCGCCGCAGCGCTTGTGACTGAGGGATCAGGCGGGAAGCGGGAGCTCCTTGCTGCTTTGTGGCGCAGCTTTGACAGCTGTGGCTGGAGGAGGCAGCGTAGCGGGCTGTGGGAGACAAGGCAGAAGAGGCTGGGCTGCCTAGCTCCTTAGCAGGGGTGCTTGCTTTGCCCTGCCAGGCAGATGAGGACAAACCCCGTTCACGAGCGTTCCTGGATCTTCCACCGGGTGGAAAGGCTTCTCAGCCAAGGGGACCAACTGCAGGAACTGCCTGCCATGGCTGTCTTTGTTGAGGTAGGTGTGGTGGCAAGTAGTGGCGCTCCGCGATGCCTCTGAACGCTGCAGTCTCTTGGAGGCATGGCCGCGGGGTGGCCAATGGCCAATGGAGCCTGGCCAACCTGGCCTTGGCCCATTTGCTGCTGCGGCCAGGCTTGTCACCCCCGCCACCCCCCCAACATCCGTGCCTCCGTTGGGGCCACCTCTGGCTAGTCACTCGCTCCTGCAAGGCAGGAGAGCAGGGCCCAAGGGAACACGAGGGGGCCAGGCCAGCAAGAGCAAGCAAGGAATGTGTGCTGGGTGCCGTGAGGCACGGGGCATGAGGGCGTCCCTGGGGGCCCTCCGCAACCACGGCCGCCTCCAGCACAGCCTTGCTCTGCGCCTGGTGCCCTGGCCGGCAGCTGCCGGTGGCAAGCAGGAGCTGCCCGGGCCGCGCAGTGCTGCAGGCTCTGCCACTCTCTCCCTGCTGTGTGTCTTCCAGCTGCTGAGCTGCGAGGAGCTAAAAGCCAGCGACTGTTGCGTCCTCTACCTCCTCCAGAGGTATCTGAAGCGTCCCAGCACAGTGATGCGCTCGCTGGTGCTCAGAGGCCTCGTGACGCTGGCCGAGAGAGCGGAGATGGTGAGCATGGGCATGAGCCAGCAGAAGGCATGCTGGCAGCCTGCGGCTGGGCAGCAGGCCGTGGGCAATGCAGTGCTTGGCCTTTGCTGGGAGTCAGGGGCGGTGCTGGTTGCTGCAAGGTGCCTGGCGCAGCCCTTTGTCAGCCCCCGCGGCCTTCAGGGCAGTGTGGCCGTGGGAGAAGAGCGGGCAGCGCAGGCAGCGAGGAGGAGCCTTTGCTGTCCTGGCCTGCTTGCCCGCCGCTGCTCTCGCCCACCCTCCTCAGTGCACCAGCAACTCCTAGTGCCTGCCAGGAGGCTGCTGCAGCACTTCCTGTGCGCCCTGCAGGGAAGCAAGAGAGGAGGCCAGGGCTGAAGCAGCCGAGCAGGTGTGGCCGCCTGGGCTTTCCTGGCTTGCCCCTACAGCAAGGGAACGCTGTGCTTGCTACAGGCCGGGAAGATGCAGGGTCTGCTGCCAGAGGTGCTGGAGGTGGCGCAGGGGGCCGCCGCAGACGTCAGCAGGAAGGCCCTGGTCGTCTGCGGGAAGGTGCTGCGTCAGGCGGACAGGGCGGCGGTGGGCCCCATGGCTGTGCACCTGGCGCAGAAGCTCGTGCCGCTCTTTGAGGAAGTAAGGCTGGTGTGGGAGGCTGGGCTCAGGCCGTGGCCTGGGGGAGCTCGTGCCGCGGCTGGGTGGGTGGAGGTGGGGCTGGGATGGGAAGGCAGGTTGAGGCGCAAAGGCCTCCGAGAGCTGTGCGGAGCCTGGCCGCAGCCTCTTGTGCAAACCGATGGCATTGCCTTCATGGGTGGCAGGGCCACTTTGCCCTGGCTGCAGACGTGGCCGCCGGCTCCGTGGTGCACAAGTGCAGTCCCCAGCAGCTCTCTTCACACGAGGCGCGCCACTGCTGTTGCTCCGGGTGGGCAGGCAGTAGGTGTTGCTGAGGTGCCACCCTCCTGCGTCCTGCCAGGAGTGCAGCCAGGTGCGCGAGCTCTCCATCTGCTGCTTCCAAGAGCTGATGGAGCTTGTGGAGGGCGAGAACAAGCAGCAGCTGAAGAAGGAAGTGCGTCGCTGCCTGCTCCCGCTCTTCTTCCGTGTGCACGACGAGAGCCAGAGCGTGGCCAAGGTAGAGATGTGAAAGGTCGGCAGGGAGGCGGGGAAGGGCATGCTGGCATGAGCTGGGTGGGCCTGCGCCTGAGGGCCAAGGGCTGCTGACAAGTGGGCTGCCTGAAGGTGTGTCACATGGGGCCCCAGCAGTCGGGCCAGCAAGAGCTCCCGTCCTTGCTTGCAGCAGGCCCGCCCCACGGCTTTCAGCCTGCCTCCATGCCCCTTCCTGCTCCGAAAGGTTGGGAGGGCTGGGGTCCCCTTGCAGCCCCGCTCCCTCTCTACAGCCCTCCCCTAGTCAGTGCAGCCCACAGCAAGAGTCCCTGCTGAGCCCGAGCTAAGAGCGCCTGAGGAGCTGGGCCCGGACGTTTTGCAGAGCTGCGCTACCTGCTCCAAGAGGGCTCAGCTGCAGGGTGTGGCCAGCGAGGCCGGGACACAGGACTCCCTAGGGACTTGCCAGCTGTCCGCACAGGTGTCCGAGGCCAGGCTTGGACGCGCAATCCCTGTCGAGCAGTGGTGCCGTCCAGAGAGGCCCCGATGTGTGGGCCAGGCCATGCCCCAGCTGCCTAAGGGCAGCTGCCTTCTGCTCAGCCTGGGAGCACAAGTCCTTCCGCCCAGCTCACCGTGCACTAGGCCAGTGAACTTGGTGGCTGCAGAGGGGCGCAGCACATGCAAGGCCTTGAGAGAGACTGCCCAGCACCGCCAGGCTGGCTCGGGAAGAGTCATGGAAAGGGAGATGCCGTCAGGGCAGGGGACTGGCGTGGCATGCGGGGCTCAAGGCTGTGGCCAGCTGGAGCCTGAGCAGAAAGGAGCGGTGACAGAGCAGCAGGGGAAGGCCAGCATGCTGCTGGGCAATTGCCCCAGGCCATGCTTCTGGCACTGGCCTGGCCTGGTGCCTCTGTCACTCCGTGCCCCACAGTCTCCTGGGCTGCTCGACAGCGGGAGCTAGCTGAGCTGGTGGCTGCTGCGTGCCTCTGCGCTGGGCATGGAGCCCAACTGAGACTCTGCCCCCGCTGCTGCATCTTCCCGCCACGGGCTAGGCAAGGGGCAGAGTGGAGCCAAGCGGAGGGGCACAGCAGACCTTGTCCCCAAGGCCACGGTGTCATCTGCCTGTCTCTGCTGCTGTGCAGGCCTCTTGGGAAGCCCTGGTGGTGGCTGCAGAGTGCCTGAAGTGGGACCAGCTCCGGGACTGCGCGCAGACAGAGCAGACCTGGAGGACGGGCGAGTGCTTGGTAAGGAGAGCCCCTCAGCACCGGGGCCCAGGCTCCACAAGGCCTGTCCCAACTCGCACAGCTGCCTGTGGGGTGGGCAGCTGTGCCTGTCCCGCCCTGCTCCAGCCCCAGGCCCACAACCCACACCTGTGTCCTGGATGCCTTTCCTCAAGCACCAGTGGGCTCTTCTGCAGGCCCCGCTGCCCGCTCGGACCTCCTGCCAGGAGGAGGTTGCGGAAGGAGAGCCTGGCCCAGCTGGGCCTTGGCAGCACACAGGGCTCTCAGCACTCCCAGGGCACGCTCTGCCTGCAGCTCTCGCCAAACCTCGGCCCCAGGCCAGGGCTGCTGCCTGGCAGGTGCCAGTGTCCTGGTGTGGAAAGGAAGGGCAGGAGGGTGGTGGGAGGAGGGCTTGGCCCAGCCCTTTGCGGAAGGTCTGTGCCAAGCCGCGGGCTCGTGTGCTCTGTCCAGCTGGCGAGAGGCAGGAGGCAAGTGGAAGAATACCTGCGCCAGAGCATGCCCTACTTGGAGGACTCTCAGGCATCCTTGCGAGAGGTGGCCGTGAGGTTCATAGGTGAGGTGCGCCCGCCGCGCTCCCTCTCTTAGCAGCTTGGTCCCAGGCCTGGCAGCAAGGCCTGGGGCTGCCAGGGTCTGGACTGTGTGGTGCAGGGCATGGGCTTGTGGGAGCCGATGATGGGTTGAGGGGAGCCTTGCTCATTCCCACCGCAGCCCTGCCTTGGGCCCTGTGCTTTGTGGGGGAGGCTGAGGCCTGCCAAAGGGGAGGAGGGCACTGGAAGGGCTTGGATAAGCTGTGTCGTGCTGGGGAGGGTCAGCAGTGAAGGCTGGTGTGTGCCTAGGGCTGGCCGGGCGGCGCTTGAAGAGCCCAAGGGAGCAGAAGGTGCGGGAGATCTGCAACGGTGAGTAAGGGCAGCGCTGTGCTGGCCACGGTGGGTGGGGAGGGGGCCAGAGCATGGGCAGTGTGCTCCAGGGCCGTGCCCTGGCACAGGGAAACATTTCAAGGGCAGGGCCATTTGGGGGCATTGCTGAGCAGCAACTTCCAGCTGATGTGGTTGCCCCAGCTGCTCCTTGCTCCCGCTGGGAAGAGCTGGGCAGGGCTGGCGCGCTCTGCAGGCTATGCCTGGGGAGGGGGCGTTCTGTGCGGACAGGTGGGTTTGATGTGTGCTCTGTTGCTTTATGTGGCAGTCCTTCAGCCCTTGGAGAGCGACCTGCAGCCCGCAATCCGTTCCCTGGCCACTCAGACCATCCTCATCCTGAGAACTCCAAGGAAAGAGGCACCCTCCGCATTCCACCTGCAAGCTCTGCGCTGCTGGCTCCGGAGAGCCCGGGACAGGTGGAGCCGTCCTCTGTGCGGAGGCTCTCCTTGAGCAGACCGAGCACGACAGTCCCAGTGCCACGCTGCCCTTGGCATGGGCACCAGCAAGGAGGCTGCGGAACAGGCTGGCTCATTCCAGGCATCTGCTGCAGTTCCGCCCTCAGGCACAGCCTGGCCCCACTCTTCTTTTACACCTGCAGCCCTCTGGGAAGCTTTCCGCAAAGAAGCAGCCGTGTTTCTGCAGCACGCGTGGATGTCTTTTTCTTTGGCAGGCAGAGGCCAAGCGGGAAAGCTGAGGCCCCGAAGGAATCGCACTGGCCCTGAGGGTGGCCTGACGTTCGCTCCTTCCCGCAGCCCGCGGCAGCCTGGAACGTACGGCCACACTGTGTCTTTGGCCCAAAGCACCAGGTGCCCCGCTGGAGCACCAAGGCCAGGCTTGTGCCAAACGCGCCCTCTGCCGAGACACCCCAGGGCAAGAAGAGGCACCCACTGCCTGCAAAGCTCGCATCAGGCATCTCTCTTTGTCCTGGTGTTCTGCTGTGGCCGGCCACCTTGTGCACACGCGGGGCTTGGGCATCTTTGCCCGGGAGGCAGGGGACGAGAGCCGCTGTGGAGAAAGGGAAGAGCTGTGCCAGCGTGCCCTGCAGCCGCTGCGCTGGGCTGCTGGCTGCAGGCTCGGTGCCCCTGGGGGCTTGGGTGACTCTGGCCTGCTCTGCAGCTGTGCCGCGGGGCTGCCGCTGCTGCGGGGAGTGTGCTGAGCTGCTTTCAAGGCAGGAGCGATGTCCCCCCCTTTCCCCTTTCCCCCTCTGCACCAACCTGACCAGGGTGCAGCTTCCCACGCAAGGCGAGTGGAGCCCTGCACGCAGCCCAAGTCTGAACACGTGCACACCTGGGAGCACGCAGGCCTGACCCAGAGAGGGAGGGAGCAGGCCCCTGCTGGCCTCTCGGGGCAGGTGGGTGAGCCAGACCTCGAGCTGACCAGCAGTTTCCAGGCTTGTGACGCCACGTGCCCCGAGGGAAGCCGTCTGCGTTGGGGCTACTCTCTGAATTGCCACTCCAGGTCGGTCTCTCTCTCTCTCCTCGGCCAGCCTGGGCTCTCAGTCTCTCAGTGCACAAACCAGAACGGCACGCTGAGAGTGCCAGGGGTCGTCGCTGTAGAGCAGCAGCACGGCACTGGCAGGCAGCGGCAGACTGCATCTCAGTTGCCTGCTTTTGCCATGCCTCGTGGCCCTTTGCTCTCGCTGCTGAAACAAGGCAGTCCCATTGCCACCTCGCTTTCTTGGTTGCTGCCTTTCCCGTCTTGTCCCATGTAGTGCTCGCTGACCTGGCTGAAGGCACAGAGTGCACTCTCGGCAAGTTTGCTGCTGACGCTAAAGTGGGGGGAGCGGCTGAGAGCCCAGAAGGCTGTGCTGGCCTTGAGAGGGGCGCGGAGAGGCTGGCCAGTTGGGTGGAGAGGAACCTGCTGAAGTTCACCAAAGGCAAGGGCAGGGTCCTGCACCTAGGGAGGAAGAAGCCCATGGAGCAGGAGAGGCTGGGGGTTGCCCTGCTGCAAAGCAGCTCTGCAGCGCAGCACCTGGGTGTGCTGGTGGACAACAAGTGAAGCAGGGGGCAGCAAGGGGCCCTTGTGGCCAAGGCGGCGCATGGGATCGTGGGGTGCATTAGGCAGAGTGTTGCCAGCAGGTGGAGGGAGGGGCTCCTCCCCTGCGCTCAGCCCTGGGCAGGCCTCCTCTGAGAGGAGTAGTGTCCCCCATTGTGGGCTCGCCAGGACAAGAGACGTGTCCCTACTGGAGAGAGTCCAGCGGAGGGCTACGAAGGTGACGAGGGGACTGGAGCATGTCTCCTGTGAAGCAAGGCTGAGAGAGCTGGGCCTGTTTATGCTGGAGAAGAGAAGACTGAGAGGCGGTCTGACCAACGTGTCCAAGTATCTGAAGGGAGGCTGTGCAGAGGATGGGGCCAGACTCTTGTCCGTGGTGGCCAGCGACAGGACAAGAGGCAACAGACACAAAGTGGAACACGGGAAGTTCCGTCTGAACCTGAGGGAAAACGTGTTGACCGTGAGGGTGAGAGAGCAGTGGCACGGGTTGCCCAGAGAGGTAGTGGAGTCTCCTTTGCTGGAGAGATTCAAAACCCGGCCGGACGTGGTCGTGGGCAATGTGCTGTAGATGAGCCGGCTTGAGCAGGGGGGGTTGGACTAGGTGATCTCCAGAGGTCCCTTCCAACCTCCACCCTTGTGTGATTCTGTGTTCTGTGATTTCTGTGATTCTGGGCACTTGCACGTGGGCCATGTGTCCGAGGCCTTTGCAGCAACTGGCAGCCACAGCTGCGCCCACCAGCAGGTCCTGGAGGGGTTGTGCTGGGCAGACAAGAGCAGCTGCACCAGCCCGGGACCTCGCAAGGACCAGCAGGCTGCCCAAGCCTCCAAGGCTGCCATCTCCTCAGCAGCAAGCTGCTCCCACACAGCACACGCACGTTGCCAAGGTGCCAAGTGCAGCCTGCATTCCCTCCGGTGCGGGCAGAGGTTCAAGAACTGCTGTGCGGAGCAGAGGGAGGCTTGGCCGTGGCTTTGTCCGGCTCGGACCCACCCCCAGAGGTTTACTGCTTCTGCAAGACAGGTGTGCCAGGAAAGGGCCAGGAGGCTGAGGGGGGGGGCTTGGACTTCTGCTTTGCTCCCCGAAGATGGGAGGAGATGTTGGCAGGGGGGCTGCGGGGCAAAGTGCCGGGCCGGGCCGCAGCGGGGCCTTGGTGCCCCACCCGCCTCTGTGACACGGCCGCGGCCCTGGGGGCGCCGCGGCGGCCGGGGCCCCGGCCCCGCAGTCTCCAGGAGGACAGGGACGGCCCCGGCTGGCAGCGGGCCCAGCTGCTGGAGAAGCAGCCGGAGCGCAGCCCCGGCGTCCCCGGAGGCGGCCAGGCCCTCGGCGGGGCCCACGTCTTGGCGCGCAGGCTCCCCGTCCGCCAGGCAGGCAAGAGAGACGCGGCTGGGGCTCGGCAGCTCCGCGGGGCCCTGGCGGGCCCTCGGCCGCGGCGGGCTGGCCCAGGGGCTGCCGCCCGGCACAGCTGGGGCCGGCGCCCGGCCCCGCCGCTGCCCGGCGGCCCGCCAGCCCCAGCGCCAGCACCCGCCAGGGACCCTGCCCGGCAGGAGGCCCCCGCCTTGCCCCGCGCTGCTGGGCCCGCTCCCTCGGCCTCGCAGCCTCGGCCTGCGGGCAGCGCACGCCCAGGGCCCAGGCCTGAGCGCGCCTTCCCCCCGGGCCCAGCCCCCAGCGCCTCTCCTCCTTCCCGCAGCATGGCCGACGCAGCCGCCGGCTGCCCCGCGGCGCTCTGGCAGCAGCCTCTCGGCCCGGGCAGCCCCTCGCTGGCCGGCCAGCAGCAGCAGGCGCAGCACAGCGCTGCCCAGCCGAGCAGCTCTGCGCCAGAGCCCTGCCCGCTCGGCCCATCGCGGCACCCAGGTGAGTGAGCCGGCCCGGCTGCGCTGGCCAGGCCGAGCGGCGCCGAGCCTCTCGCCGCCGCCTCTGCCACGGCCCCGGCTCTCCGGCCGCCTGCCTCCGCCGCCCCTGGCAGCAGGCCTCTGCCCGCGCGCAGCCTCCTCTCCTCTCCTCTCCTCTCGCCGGCCTCCACCTACAGCTCTGCCTCCTCTCTGCCTTTCCTCCACCCAGGCTCTTCTGCCTGCCGCCACCTGCACCGGCCAGCAGAGCAGAAGGAAGCTCTGCAGACCACGCACTCACTGAAGGTACCGACAGCACTGCCCTCTGCTCCGTGCCTCCACCTCTCGCCTCTCGCCTCTCGCCTCCTGCCGTGCTCGCCCGTGCCACCCTGCAGGGCTGCTGTGCGAGCAGAGCTGCTCCCCTCCAGCCACCCCACCCCATCCTGGCATCACCGCCCGTGCCTTTCCCACCCTCCGCCTCCCTTCCCCTTCCTTTGGCCTGCGCCACGTGCAGCAGCTCTGCAGCTCTCAGGCCTCCCCCCGGCCGCTGCACTGCAACGGCTGCCCTCCCCAGGCCGCACAAACTCCACTCGCTGGCCTGTGCCTGGGAGCCACCCCAACAGCACTGCCACAACCCTGCCTTCTCCTTGCAGACCCCGAGTGCTCTGGACGACCTGCTGCAGAGGCTGGTGCTTGATCCTCTCCCCTCCGGCCTCCTGGAGCTGCAGAGCATCTTGCAGGTCTGCCTTTTACAAGGGGAAAGCCCTGGAGGGGCCCCCTGCCCCTCCTGGGCAACATCCTCTCCTGCCCCCAAACCTTCTCCTTGCCCCAAAGCCCTGCGAGGACTTTGACCCTTCTTCCTGAGCGCCCCCCGGCCCCCCCACCTGGCCCCTGGCCCCGGCACTGTCCTCTCAGGGCCTCCCCCTCGCTCCAGCTTTCCTCCCCACCGCTCAGCAAGGCACACTCTAACGGGGACCTGCGCAGCCTGCAAGGGCAGCCCGGCCCTGAAACTCTCTTCCTCTACAGCCTTCCCCATGGGCTGTAGCACAGCTTTGCCACTGCAAGCCCCTAGCGAGCTTTCTGCCCCAAAGTCCGCTCGCTGCTCCTGCAGAGGGGTCTGAAGGCCCCTGGGGCATTCTGCAGTGACAGTGGCCTCTGGCTCCCTGCCTGGAGCCAGCCGCAGCCGCTCCGTCTGAGGGATTGGAGAGCGAGGCTGGGGGGGCCTCGAGGGGCAGGAAGGCCCTTAGGAGATGTGCGCCCCTTGCCAGGAGGCCTTGGCGGGCATCCTAGCTCAACGCTGCCAGAGCCTTAGCAGAGCTGCGGCTCCTGGAGCAGCTGTCGGGTCCCAGGGCAGAGCGCTGCTTTTCTTCTCCCAGGTCCTGCTGCCCTTCACAGAGTCCCCGAGAGCAGCAGAGCGCGAGAGGGCGTTGAGGGCCATTGCCCGGCTGAGCAAGTCCCTCGTCAGCTCTTCCTCGCTGCAGGTAAGGAGCCTCAGGTGCAGGCAAGCCCCCGGCACCCACCGCGCCACACCTTGCCCGTCTCCCAGGTCCGGGCTCCCTCAGGGGCAAGCCTGGACACAGGGTAGGGCACTCAGCACGGCTCTGTCGCCAAGAGACCGTCCTTGCCCTGTCTCGGTAGGCTTCTGTCTTGAGGCCCCCTGCTCTCCGCAGCCGCCAGGCCTGCCCTGGCAGCATGATGTGAGCCCGCGCCTGGCGGCCCTTGCTGCCTTGGCTGCTGCCCAGCCGCTGCGGGGCTCAGGGCCTGCAGGGCCCTCTGGCCCGTCCCCTTGCCTGCTGCCCCCTCCCCACGCACTGCCACGGCCCCAGCCCAGCAGCCCCCACTTACAGGCTGCTGCCGCACAGGCGCTTCCTTCCCGTGCCATGGGGTGCAGGGCAGGGGAGCTGCAGGTTGAGGCAGAGCCTCCCGGAAGGACAGGCCAGGAGAGGAGGCTGGGGGAGGTGGTGTGGCTGCAGAGATGGGCAGTGCAGCCTGAGGAGGAAGAGGCACTCCCCGGGTCCCGGGAGGGGAGAGCGGCGGCAGTGAGGGAGCGGGATGGAGGCAGGACCGAGGGCTGCATGCCCGTTTAGGCACCTAAGTGCCACATGCTCAAAGTGACAAGAACTGGCAAGGCAGCCCGTGCCTGCAGAGCAGGCAAAGGCGGCAGGGAGAGCAGGGCAGGAGGCAGAAGGAGCACAGGGGATGCTGCGTGGCATGCTGCCCCTCCTGGGGCCAGCTGTGCCATTTATGCATGCGGCTGGCGCTAAGTCAGCTTCGCTGCAGCCTTTGCAGGGAGGCAGCCTCGTCGTCCCCTTGCCGTGGCTGCTGTGCAGGGTCAGGGGCTGCTCAGGCAGAGGCCAGGTTGCCCCTTGGCGGGGCAGAAGAGCTTGCAGTAGGCAGAGCAGGCTGGCCTGGGCCAGCCCCTGCCACAGCCTTTGCATGCGGGCTGCGAGCAGGGTCTGGCCCCAGCTGCCTCACCTTAGCCCTGCTGCCACCACTTCCTGCCTCCGCCAGCTCTGCGACCCCTGCCAAGGAGTCAGTGACGACCCTGCCCTCTTGGCAACGGAGGACTTCCGCATCCTGGGCAAGCTGGTGGGGCATCTCCTGCTGTGCTACGCTGTCCAGGAGCAGGGCATCCGCTGGAGGGCTGCGGACGCTCTCCACCTCCTCTACACGTTTGCCCGGCAGCGCAAGAGTAAGAGAAAGCGCGGTGCTTTGCCTCCTTGCAGGCACACACGGCTGTCCAGGCCCTTCCTCGCCTCCCTGGGCCTCATCCTCTCGCTGCTCGCTCACTCCCACCTTCAAGCCTTTTGCAGCCGCTGGGCAAGCCTGCTGCCAAAGGTGCTCTGGCCTACTCACTGCTCTCTGTGTTCCCTCCTGTCTAGGCAGGAAGGTGCCAGAAGATAAGCCAGAGCAGGCCCAGCTCCCAAGGCAGAGGGAAGCTGAGCACATGGGCTTCTGGCTTGCTTTCACCACCAGCCCCAGCCAGCTGACCACGGTAAGGAGCTCCTGCCTTGCCGCCACTCTTGTCCGTGCCATCAGCAGCAGAGCGGGGGGAGCAAACGGGTTTGGCCTCAGCGGGGCTCCAGTGGCCTCCCTCTGCCTGGGGAGAGGCTTCCCCCTGGCGCTGAGCCAGCAAGATCTGAAGGCTGCGCTCCAGGGTCAGCGCAGCCGCTCCAGCCCGCCTGCACACCAGGCAGCTCGGGCTCTGTCTAGCGCCACTGCCCTGGGGCCCTCTTCCCAACTCTGCGGCCTGCTCTTGAGAGCCCTCTTCCGTCCCATCCTCCACAGGACACTCTCTGCAGCCCCTGCTTCCAGCTTTGCAGCCAGCTGCCCGCACTGGCCCTGCTCCACAGCTGCTCTCACTGCTGAGCTCCGCAGCGCCGCCAGGGCGCTCCGTGTGACACGTCTTCCCTGCCCTCCTTCCTCCCACAGATGTTTGGGCCATACCTCGAGCCCTCGGAGAGGACAGACATCATCCTCACAGCCATTGAGGCCCTGAGAGACGGCAGCACGCACGACATGCGGGCGGCTAGCAGCGTGCTGGATGTGCTCCTCATGGAGCCTGCCTCCTGGCTGAAGAAGGTAAGCAGCCCGCGGCTGGACTGCCCTGCACCTTCCTCCCAGCTCCCTTGCTGCCAAAGCAGCTGTGGCGGGCACCCAGCGCCCCTTGAAGCCAGCAAAGGGTGATGGGAAGGGAAGGAGCAGTTCTCAGGGGCGGTGCAGGAAACGGCTGCCCTCCTTCTCACCCGTGTGCCCTCCAGGTGCCCGAGGTCGTCAGGTGCATCTATGCAAACCTGACGTGCATCAGCACGGGGGAAGGCCGGCGCAGCGTGGACTTGCTGCTTCTCCTGCTTACCCACGTGTACCCCAGCGAGGTGGTCGTCAGCCTGCTCAACTGCTGCCCGCCATGTGACAGGTACAGGCGCCAAGAGCCTTGAGGGCTGGTAGCATGTGGGCAGGCTGCCCAAAGACTCTCTGCTTGCCGCACCCAAGGACAACTGCAGGCTATCCCCAAAGGGCAGGGCTGCCCATGCCCTTTCCAGCCCGGGGCCATCTGCCCCAGGCGCGCAGCAGCCAGAGCTGAGCAAGTCAGCCGCAGAGCCCAGGCGCCGGGCCCCCGGCTGCCCCAGCGGGAACCTCCGCTCCGCTGTCTGCTGCTTGCCCAGGCTGGGCCCAGCGGGCACTCCAAGCGAGGGGGCAGTGGGCAGGCCGGCAGCCTGCAGCCTGCGTGCCCTGGGGCTTGCTCGGGCCACGCAGCTGTGGCCGAGGCAGCCCTGCTGACTGGGCGCTCGGGGCCTGCAGCATCGCCAGCGCCATGTGGGAGGTGATGGTGTGCCTGCCCAGCACTTTGGACAAGGTGTTGAGGAAGCTGCTCAGCATCTTGGAGGACCGAGTGCTGCTCAAGGGGCTCAGAGCTCTCACAGAGGACACCTGCTTCCTGCCCGTGGCTGTGAGTTACTACCGCGTGCACCAGGCCTCTCTGGCCCTCAGGGCTGGGCTAGCGTCTGCAGCGAAGAAGGCATGGCTCTTCTTCCCCCGCCTCCCCACCCCTGCCCCCAAGCGGTGACCTTTCCCGGGGCATGTGGAGTCAGCCCTTTAGGGTCAGCAGCAGGCCTCCGCTGCGCCGGCCCCGCAGGGCTGCCAAGAGCTGCTTGGGCCCCAGTGTGCACTGGCGTGCAGCCGTCCTTTGCCTGCACAGCTCTCTCTTTTCCCCCGACCCTGCATCCCCCTGCTGCGCTCTGCAGACTGGCAACGCAGAGCAGGGCTAGGGACGGGGGCAGGGGCGGCACTGGGACTGGGACTGGGACTGGGACTGGGCCAGGGGCAGTGTCTGGGCCAGGGGCTGGAGCCACTGTACAGCCTGAGCAGGCTACCGAGCCTCAGACCAGGAGCCCAGGCTGCTGTGCAGGACACATAAGGCATGCCACGCTGACCCCGGAGGGCTCGTCGTGCCCGTCTTAGAAGTGGGAGCGCAGCCCAGAGGGCTGCCGCTGCCGTGGCCGTGGCCGTGGCCGTGGCCATGGCCGTGGCCATGGCCTGGCAGCCAGGCTGCAGTCTCCAGCTGTGTCTGCTGCACGCTAGGCCAGTGCCTGAGCCTCATCCCTCGCATACGCCAAGGGCTTTGGCACTGCCCCAGCAATGCCTTGGCAGTGAGAGCTGTCTCTGGGTGTTTTCTGCAGGCAACCAAGGCGCTGTACAGGATCCTTCAGCAGCCCACCTGCCAGCAGACGGTAACAGCGCTCTTCCCCCAGCTCTACATGGCACTGCTCCTGCAGATTTCCTTTGCGGCAGTGTCCATGCCCCGGGACATGAGTGCCTGCTGGAGGAAAGGCTGCCCACGAGAGCAGTCTTCTCCAGCCAGCCCCCTCAGGTGCTGCCTCGCCCTTCTCCTGTCTTTCCCCAGGGCCCTCAAGCAGGGCCGTGGCTCTGAGCGTGACTGGCCTTTGCTCCGCGTGCAGGTCTGCAGTGCAGGCGCTGAAAGCTCTGCTCCGCTCTGCTGGCTACGAGGAGCAGCTCGTCAGCATCGAGAAGAGGGGCGGCTGGCACCTGCTTCTCCAAGCGGAGACTCTCGCCAGCGGAATCAGTGTGCTGGCCAGGTGAGAGACCCTTTTGGCCCGCACTGCCTCCGCCTGGCTTTGCTGGGGACGCGGCACCCCGCACAAGGCCCTGCCTCGTGCCTGAGAGAGGCTGCCCAGGGCTCTTGGCTGCCGCCGCAGCGCTTGTGACTGAGGGATCAGGCGGGAAGCGGGAGCTCCTTGCTGCTTTGTGGCGCAGCTTTGACAGCTGTGGCTGGAGGAGGCAGCGTAGCGGGCTGTGGGAGACAAGGCAGAAGAGGCTGGGCTGCCTAGCTCCTTAGCAGGGGTGCTTGCTTTGCCCTGCCAGGCAGATGAGGACAAACCCGGTTCACGAGCGTTCCTGGATCTTCCACCGGGTGGAAAGGCTTCTCAGCCAAGGGGACCAACTGCAGGAACTGCCTGCCATGGCTGTCTTTGTTGAGGTAGGTGTGGTGGCAAGTAGTGGCGCTCCGCGATGCCTCTGAACGCTGCAGTCTCTTGGAGGCATGGCCGCGGGGTGGCCAATGGCCAATGGAGCCTGGCCAACCTGGCCTTGGCCCATTTGCTGCTGCGGCCAGGCTTGTCACCCCCGCCACCCCCCCAACATCCGTGCCTCCGTTGGGGCCACCTCTGGCTAGTCACTCGCTCCTGCAAGGCAGGAGAGCAGGGCCCAAGGGAACACGAGGGGGCCAGGCCAGCAAGAGCAAGCAAGGAATGTGTGCTGGGTGCCGTGAGGCTCGGGGCATGAGGGCGTCCCTGGGGGCCCTCCGCAACCACGGCCGCCTCCAGCACAGCCTTGCTCTGCGCCTGGTGCCCTGGCCGGCAGCTGCCGGTGGCAAGCAGGAGCTGCCCGGGCCGCGCAGTGCTGCAGGCTCTGCCACTCTCTCCCTGCTGTGTGTCTTCCAGCTGCTGAGCTGCGAGGAGCTAAAAGCCAGCGACTGTTGCGTCCTCTACCTCCTCCAGAGGTATCTGAAGCGTCCCAGCACAGTGATGCGCTCGCTGGTGCTCAGAGGCCTCGTGACGCTGGCCGAGAGAGCAGAGATGGTGAGCATGGGCATGGGTCAGGAGAAGGCATGCTGGCAGCCTGCGGCTGGGCAGCAGGCCATGGGCAATGCAGTGCTTGGAGTCAGGGGCGGTGCTGGTTGCTGCAAGGTGCCTGGCGCAGCCCTTTGTCAGCCCCCGCGGCCTTCAGGGCAGTGTGGCCGTGGGAGAAGAGCGGGCAGCGCAGGCAGCGAGGAGGAGCCTTTGCTGTCCTGGCCTGCTTGCCCGCCGCTGCTCTCGCCCACCCTCCTCAGTGCACCAGCAACTCCTAGTGCCTGCCAGGAGGCTGCTGCAGCACTTCCTGTGCGCCCTGCAGGGAAGCAAGAGAGGAGGCCAGGGCTGAAGCAGCCGAGCAGGTGTGGCCGCCTGGGCTTTCCTGGCTTGCCCCTACAGCAAGGAAACGCTGTGCTTGCTACAGGCCGGGAAGATGCAGGGTCTGCTGCCAGAGGTGCTGGAGGTGGCGCAGGGGGCCGCCGCAGACGTCAGCAGGAAGGCCCTGGTCGTCTGCGGGAAGGTGCTGCGTCAGGCGGACAGGGCGGCGGTGGGCCCCATGGCTGTGCACCTGGCGCAGAAGCTCGTGCCGCTCTTTGAGGAAGTAAGGCTGGTGTGGGAGGCTGGGCTCAGGCC
The DNA here is from genome assembly GCF_040807025.1 of Struthio camelus. NCBI lineage: Eukaryota > Metazoa > Chordata > Aves > Struthioniformes > Struthionidae > Struthio > Struthio camelus. The sequence goes on along the minus strand of NC_090982.1, from coordinate 6,579,274 downwards.
GTGGCCTGGGGGAGCTTGTGCCGCGGCTGGGTGGGTGGAGGTGGGGCTGGGATGGGAAGGCAGGTTGAGGCGCAAAGGCCTCCGAGAGCTGTGCGGAGCCTGGCCGCAGCCTCTTGTGCAAAGCGATGGCATTGCCTTCATGGGTGGCAGGGCCACTTTGCCCTGGCTGCAGACGTGGCCGCCGGCTCCGTGGTGCACAAGTGCAGTCCCCAGCAGCTCTCTTCACACGAGGCGCGCCACTGCTGTTGCTCCGGGTGGGCAGGCAGTAGGTGTTGCTGAGGTGCCACCCTCCTGCGTCCTGCCAGGAGTGCAGCCAGGTGCGCGAGCTCTCCATCTGCTGCTTCCAAGAGCTGATGGAGCTTGTGGAGGGCGAGAACAAGAAGCAGCTGAAGAAGGAAGTGCGTCGCTGCCTGCTCCCGCTCTTCTTCCGTGTGCACGACGAGAGCCAGAGCGTGGCCAAGGTAGAGATGTGAAAGGTCGGCAGGGAGGCGGGGAAGGGCATGCTGGCATGAGCTGGGTGGGCCTGCGCCTGAGGGCCAAGGGCTGCTGACAAGTGGGCTGCCTGAAGGTGTGTCACATGGGGCCCCAGCAGTCGGAGTCCGGGAGGACCAGCAAGAGCTCCCGTCCTTGCTTGCAGCAGGCCCGCCCCACGGCTTTCAGCCTGCCTCCATGCCCCTTCCTGCTCCGAAAGGTTGGGAGGGCTGGGGTCCCCTTGCAGCCCCGCTCCCTCTCTACAGCCCTCCCCTAGTCAGTGCAGCCCACAGCAAGAGTCCCTGCTGAGCCCGAGCTAAGAGCGCCTGAGGAGCTGGGCCCGGACGTTTCGCAGAGCTGCGCTACCTGCTCCAAGAGGGCTCAGCTGCAGGGTGTGGCCAGCGAGGCCGGGACACAGGACTCCCTAGGGACTTGCCAGCTGTCCGCACAGGTGTCCGAGGCCAGGCTTGGACGCGCAATCCCTGTCGAGCAGTGGTGCCGTCCAGAGAGGCCCCGATGTGTGGGCCAGGCCATGCCCCAGCTGCCTAAGGGCAGCTGCCTTCTGCTCAGCCTGGGAGCACAAGTCCTTCCGCCCAGCTCACCGTGCACTAGGCCAGTGAACTTGGTGGCTGCAGAGGGGCGCAGCACATGCAAGGCCTTGAGAGAGACTGCCCAGCACCGCCAGGCTGGCTCGGGAAGAGTCATGGAAAGGGAGATGCCGTCAGGGCAGGGGACTGGCGTGGCATGCGGGGCTCAAGGCTGTGGCCAGCTGGAGCCTGAGCAGAAAGGAGCGGTGACAGAGCAGCAGGGGAAGGCCAGCATGCTGCTGGGCAATTGCCCCAGGCCATGCTTCTGGCACTGGCCTGGCCTGGTGCCTCTGTCACTCCGTGCCCCACAGTCTCCTGGGCTGCTCGACAGCGGGAGCTAGCTGAGCTGGTGGCTGCTGCGTGCCTCTGCGCTGGGCATGGAGCCCAACTGAGACTCTGCCCCCGCTGCTGCATCTTCCCACCACGGGCTAGGCAAGGGGCAGAGTGGAGCCAAGCGGAGGGGCACAGCAGACCTCGTCCCCAAGGCCACAGTGTCATCTGCCTGTCTCTGCTGCTGTGCAGGCCTCTTGGGAAGCCCTGGTGGTGGCTGCAGAGTGCCTGAAGTGGGACCAGCTCCGGGACTGCGCGCAGACAGAGCAGACCTGGAGGACGGGCGAGTGCTTGGTAAGGGGAGCCCCTCAGCACCGGGGCCCAGGCTCCACAAGGCCTGTCCCAACTCGCACAGCTGCCTGTGGGGTGGGCAGCTGTGCCTGTCCCGCCCTGCTCCAGCCCCAGGCCCACAACCCACACCTGTGTCCTGGATGCCTTTCCTCAAGCACCAGTGGGCTCTTCTGCAGGCCCCGCTGCCCGCTCGGACCTCCTGCCAGGAGGAGGTTGCGGAAGGAGAGCCTGGCCCAGCTGGGCCTTGGCAGCACACAGGGCTCTCAGCACTCCCAGGGCACGCTCTGCCTGCAGCTCTCGCCAAACCTCGGCCCCAGGCCAGGGCTGCTGCCTGGCAGGTGCCAGTGTCCTGGTGTGGAAAGGAAGGGCAGGAGGGTGGTGGGAGGAGGGCTTGGCCCAGCCCTTTGCGGAAGGTCTGTGCCAAGCCGCGGGCTCGTGTGCTCTGTCCAGCTGGCGAGAGGCAGGAGGCAAGTGGAAGAATACCTGCGCCAGAGCATGCCCTACTTGGAGGACTCTCAGGCATCCTTGCGAGAGGTGGCCGTGAGGTTCATAGGTGAGGCGCGCCCGCCGCGCTCCCTCTCTTAGCAGCTTGGTCCCAGGCCTGGCAGCAAGGCCCGGGGCTGCCAGGGTCTGGACTGTGTGGTGCAGGGCATGGGCTTGTGGGAGCCGATGATGGGTTGAGGGGAGCCTTGCTCATTCCCACCGCAGCCCTGCCTCGGGCCCTGTGCTTTGTGGGGGAGGCTGAGGCCTGCCAAAGGGGAGGAGGGCACTGGAAGGGCTTGGATAAGCTGTGTCGTGCTGGGGAGGGTCAGCAGTGAAGGCTGGTGTGTGCCTAGGGCTGGCCGGGCGGCGCTTGAAGAGCCCAAGGGAGCAGAAGGTGCGGGAGATCTGCAACGGTGAGTAAGGGCAGCGCTGTGCTGGCCACGGTGGGTGGGGAGGGGGCCAGAGCATGGGCAGTGTGCTCCAGGGCCGTGCCCTGGCACAGGGAAACATTTCAAGGGCAGGGCCATTTGGGGGCATTGCTGAGCAGCAACTTCCAGCTGATGTGGTTGCCCCAGCTGCTCCTTGCTCCCGCTGGGAAGAGCTGGGCAGGGCTGGCGCGCTCTGCAGGCTATGCCTGGGGAGGGGGCGTTCTGTGCGGACAGGTGGGTTTGATGTGTGCTCTGTTGCTTTATGTGGCAGTCCTTCAGCCCTTGGAGAGCGACCTGCAGCCCGCAATCCGTTCCCTGGCCACTCAGACCATCCTCATCCTGAGAACTCCAAGGAAAGAGGCACCCTCCGCGTTCCACCTGCAAGCTCTGCGCTGCTGGCTCCGGAGAGCCCGAGACAGGTGGAGCCGTCCTCTGTGCGGAGGCTCTCCTTGAGCAGACCGAGCACGACAGTCCCAGTGCCACGCTGCCCTTGGCATGGGCACCAGCAAGGAGGCTGCGGAACAGGCTGGCTCATTCCAGGCATCTGCTGCAGTTCCGCCCTCAGGCACAGCCTGGCCCCACTCTTCTTTTACACCTGCAGCCCTCTGGGAAGCTTTCCGCAAAGAAGCAGCCGTGTTTCTGCAGCACGCGTGGATGTCTTTTTCTTTGGCAGGCAGAGGCCAAGCGGGAAAGCTGAGGCCCCGAAGGAATCGCACTGGCCCTGAGGGTGGCCTGACGTTCGCTCCTTCCCGCAGCCCGCGGCAGCCTGGAACGTACGGCCACACTGTGTCTTTGGCCCAAAGCACCAGGTGCCCCGCTGGAGCACCAAGGCCAGGCTTGTGCCAAACGCGCCCTCTGCCGAGACACCCCAGGGCAAGAAGAGGCACTCACTGCCTGCAAAGCTTGCATCAGGCATCTCTCTTTGTCCTGGTGTTCTGCTGTGGCCGGCCACCTTGTGCACACGCGGGGCTTGGGCATTTTTGCCCGGGAGGCAGGGGACGAGAGCCGCTGTGGAGAAAGGGAAGAGCTGTGCCAGCGTGCCCTGCAGCCGCTGCGCTGGGCTGCTGGCTGCAGGCTCGGTGCCCCTGGGGGCTTGGGTGGCTCTGGCCTGCTCTGCAGCTGTGCCGCGGGGCTGCCGCTGCTGCGGGGAGTGTGCTGAGCTGCTTTCAAGGCAGGAGCGATGTCCCCCCCTTTCCCCTTTCCCCCTCTGCACCAACCTGACCAGGGTGCAGCTTCCCACGCAAGGCGAGTGGAGCCCTGCACGCAGCCCAAGTCTGAACACGTGCACACCTGGGAGCACGCAGGCCTGACCCAGAGAGGGAGGGAGCAGGCCCCTGCTGGCCTCTCGGGGCAGGTGGGTGAGCCAGACCTCGAGCTGACCAGCAGTTTCCAGGCTTGTGACGCCACGTGCCCCGAGGGAAGCCGTCTGCGTTGGGGCTACTCTCTGAATTGCCACTCCAGGTCGGTCTCTCTCTCTCTCCTCGGCCAGCCTGGGCTCTCAGTCTCTCAGTGCACAAACCAGAACGGCACGCTGAGAGTGCCAGGGGTCGTCGCTGTAGAGCAGCAGCACGGCACTGGCAGGCAGCGGCAGACTGCATCTCAGTTGCCTGCTTTTGCCATGCCTCGTGGCCCTTTGCTCTCGCTGCTGAAACAAGGCAGTCCCATTGCCACCTCGCTTTCTTGGTTGCTGCCTTTCCCGTCTTGTCCCATGTAGTGCTCGCTGACCTGGCTGAAGGCACAGAGTGCACTCTCGGCAAGTTTGCTGCTGATGCTAAAGTGGGGGGAGCGGCTGAGAGCCCAGAAGGCTGTGCTGGCCTTGAGAGGGGCGCGGAGAGGCTGGCCAGTTGGGTGGAGAGGAACCTGCTGAAGTTCACCAAAGGCAAGGGCAGGGTCCTGCACCTAGGGAGGAAGAAGCCCATGGAGCAGGAGAGGCTGGGGGTTGCCCTGCTGCAAAGCAGCTCTGCAGCGCAGCACCTGGGTGTGCTGGTGGACAACAAGTGAAGCAGGAGGCAGCAAGGGGCCCTTGTGGCCAAGGCGGCGCATGGGATCGTGGGGTGCATTAGGCAGAGTGTTGCCAGCAGGTGGAGGGAGGGGCTCCTCCCCTGCGCTCAGCCCTGGGCAGGCCTCCTCTGAGAGGAGTAGTGTCCCCCATTGTGGGCTCGCCAGGACAAGAGACGTGGCCCTACTGGAGAGAGTCCAGCGGAGGGCTACGAAGGTGACGAGGGGACTGGAGCATGTCTCCTGTGAAGCAAGGCTGAGAGAGCTGGGCCTGTTTATGCTGGAGAAGAGAAGACTGAGAGGCGGTCTGACCAACGTGTCCAAGTATCTGAAGGGAGGCTGTGCAGAGGATGGGGCCAGACTCTTGTCCGTGGTGGCCAGCGACAGGACAAGAGGCAACAGACACAAAGTGGAACACGGGAAGTTCCGTCTGAACCTGAGGGAAAACTTGTTGACCGTGAGGGTGAGGGAGCAGTGGCACGGGTTGCCCAGAGAGGTAGTGGAGTCTCCTTTGCTGGAGAGATTCAAAACCCGGCCGGACGTGGTCGTGGGCAATGTGCTGAGGATGAGCCGGCTTGAGCAGGGGGGGTTGGACTAGGTGATCTCCAGAGGTCCCTTCCAACCTCCACCCTTGTGTGATTCTGTGTTCTGTGATTTCTGTGATTCTGGGCGCTTGCACGTGGGCCATGTGTCCGAGGCCTTTGCAGCAACTGGCAGCCACAGCTGCGCCCACCAGCAGGTCCTGGAGGGGTTGTGCTGGGCAGACAAGAGCAGCTGCACCAGCCCGGGACCTCGCAAGGACCAGCAGGCTGCCCAAGCCTCCAAGGCTGCCATCTCCTCAGCAGCAAGCTGCTCCCACACAGCACACGCACGTTGCCAAGGTGCCAAGTGCAGCCTGCATTCCCTCCGGTGCGGGCAGAGGTTCAAGAACTGCTGTGCGGAGCAGAGGGAGGCTTGGCCGTGGCTTTGTCCGGCTCGGACCCACCCCCAGAGGTTTACTGCTTCTGCAAGACAGGTGTGCCAGGAAAGGGCCAGGAGGCTGAGGGGGGGGGCTTGGACTTCTGCTTTGCTCCCCGAAGATGGGAGGAGATGTTGGCAGGGGGGCTGCGGGGCAAAGTGCCGGGCCGGGCCGCAGCGGGGCCTTGGTGCCCCACCCGCCTCTGTGACACGGCCGCGGCCCTGGGGGCGCCGCGGCGGCCGGGGCCCCGGCCCCGCAGTCTCCAGGAGGACAGGGACGGCCCCGGCTGGCAGCGGGCCCAGCTGCTGGAGAAGCAGCCGGAGCGCAGCCCCGGCGTCCCCGGAGGCGGCCAGGCCCTCGGCGGGGCCCACGTCTTGGCGCGCAGGCTCCCCGTCCGCCAGGCAGGCAAGAGAGACGCGGCTGGGGCTCGGCAGCTCCGCGGGGCCCTGGCGGGCCCTCGGCCGCGGCGGGCTGGCCCAGGGGCTGCCGCCCGGCACAACTGGAGCCGGCGCCCGGCCCCGCCGCTGCCCGGCGGCCCGCCAGCCCCAGCGCCAGCACCCGCCAGGGACCCTGCCCGGCAGGAGGCCCCCGCCTTGCCCCGCGCTGCTGGGCCCGCTCCCTCGGCCTCGCAGCCTCGGCCTGCGGGCAGCGCACGCCCAGGGCCCAGGCCTGAGCGCGCCTTCCCCCCGGGCCCAGCCCCCAGCGCCTCTCCTCCTTCCCGCAGCATGGCCGACGCAGCCGCCGGCTGCCCCGCGGCGCTCTGGCAGCAGCCTCTCGGCCCGGGCAGCCCCTCGCTGGCCGGCCAGCAGCAGCAGGCGCAGCACAGCGCTGCCCAGCCGAGCAGCTCTGCGCCAGAGCCCTGCCCGCTCGGCCCATCGCGGCACCCAGGTGAGTGAGCCGGCCCGGCTGCGCTGGCCAGGCCGAGCGGCGCCGAGCCTCTCGCCGCCGCCTCTGCCACGGCCCCGGCTCTCCGGCCGCCTGCCTCCGCCGCCCCTGGCAGCAGGCCTCTGCCCGCGCGCAGCCTCCTCTCCTCTCCTCTCGCCGGCCTCCACCTACAGCTCTGCCTCCTCTCTGCCTTTCCTCCACCCAGGCTCTTCTGCCTGCCGCCACCTGCACCGGCCAGCAGAGCAGAAGGAAGCTCTGCAGACCACGCACTCACTGAAGGTACCGACAGCACTGCCCTCTGCTCCGTGCCTCCACCTCTCGCCTCTCGCCTCTCGCCTCTCGCCTCCTGCCGTGCTCGCCCGTGCCACCCGCAGGGCTGCTGTGCGAGCAGAGCTGCTCCCCTCCAGCCACCCCACCCCATCCTGGCATCACCGCCCGTGCCTTTCCCACCCTCCGCCTCCCTTCCCCTTCCTTTGGCCTGCGCCACGTGCAGCAGCTCTGCAGCTCTCAGGCCTCCCCCCGGCCGCTGCACTGCAACGGCTGCCCTCCCCAGGCCGCACAAACTCCACTCGCTGGCCTGTGCCTGGGAGCCACCCCAACAGCACTGCCACAACCCTGCCTTCTCCTTGCAGACCCCGAGTGCTCTGGACGACCTGCTGCAGAGGCTGGTGCTTGATCCTCTCCCCTCCGGCCTCCTGGAGCTGCAGAGCATCTTGCAGGTCTGCCTTTTACAAGGGGAAAGCCCTGGAGGGGCCCCCTGCCCCTCCTGGGCAACATCCTCTCCTGCCCCCAAACCTTCTCCTTGCCCCAAAGCCCTGTGAGGACTTTGACCCTTCTTCCTAAGCGCCCCCCGGCCCCCCCACCTGGCCCCTGGCCCCTGGCCCCGGCACTGTCCTCTCAGGGCCTCCCCCTCGCTCCAGCTTTCCTCCCCACCGCTCAGCAAGGCACACTCTAACGGGGACCTGCGCAGCCTGCAAGGGCAGCCCGGCCCTGAAACTCTCTTCCTCTACAGCCTTCCCCATGGGCTGTAGCACAGCTTTGCCACTGCAAGCCCCTAGCGAGCTTTCTGCCCCAAAGTCCGCTCGCTGCTCCTGCAGAGGGGTCTGAAGGCCCCTGGGGCATTCTGCAGTGACAGTGGCCTCTGGCTCCCTGCCTGGAGCCAGCCGCAGCCGCTCCGTCTGAGGGATTGGAGAGCGAGGCTGGGGGGGCCTCGAGGGGCAGGAAGGCCCTTAGGAGATGTGCGCCCCTTGCCAGGAGGCCTTGGCGGGCATCCTAGCTCAACGCTGCCAGAGCCTTAGCAGAGCTGCGGCTCCTGGAGCAGCTGTCGGGTCCCAGGGCAGAGCGCTGCTTTTCTTCTCCCAGGTCCTGCTGCCCTTCACAGAGTCCCCGAGAGCAGCAGAGCGCGAGAGGGCGTTGAGGGCCATTGCCCGGCTGAGCAAGTCCCTCGTCAGCTCTTCCTCGCTGCAGGTAAGGAGCCTCAGGTGCAGGCAAGCCCCCGGCACCCACCGCGCCACACCTTGCCCGTCTCCCAGGTGCGGGCTCCCTCAGGGGCAAGCCTGGACACAGGGTAGGGCACTCAGCACGGCTCTGTCGCCAAGAGACCGTCCTTGCCCTGTCTCGGTAGGCTTCTGTCTTGAGGCCCCCTGCTCTCCGCAGCCGCCAGGCCTGCCCTGGCAGCATGATGTGAGCCCGCGCCTGGCGGCCCTTGCTGCCTTGGCTGCTGCCCAGCCGCTGCGGGGCTCAGGGCCTGCAGGGCCCTCTGGCCCGTCCCCTTGCCTGCTGCCCCCTCCCCACGCACTGCCACGGCCCCAGCCCAGCAGCCCCCACTTACAGGCTGCTGCCGCACAGGCGCTTCCTTCCCGTGCCATGGGGTGCAGGGCAGGGGAGCTGCAGGTTGAGGCAGAGCCTCCCGGAAGGACAGGCCAGGAGAGGAGGCTGGGGGAGGTGGTGTGGCTGCAGAGATGGGCAGTGCAGCCTGAGGAGGAAGAGGCACTCCCCGGGTCCCGGGAGGGGAGAGCGGCGGCAGTGAGGGAGCGGGATGGAGGCAGGACCGAGGGCTGCATGCCCGTTTAGGCACCTAAGTGCCACATGCTCAAAGTGACAAGAACTGGCAAGGCAGCCCGTGCCTGCAGAGCAGGCAAAGGCGGCAGGGAGAGCAGGGCAGGAGGCAGAAGGAGCACAGGGGATGCTGCGTGGCATGCTGCCCCTCCTGGGGCCAGCTGTGCCATTTATGCATGCGGCTGGCGCTAAGTCAGCTTCGCTGCAGCCTTTGCAGGGAGGCAGCCTCGTCGTCCCCTTGCCGTGGCTGCTGTGCAGGGTCAGGGGCTGCTCAGGCAGAGGCCAGGTTGCCCCTTGGCGGGGCAGAAGAGCTTGCAGTAGGCAGAGCAGGCTGGCCTGGGCCAGCCCCTGCCACAGCCTTTGCATGCGGGCTGCGAGCAGGGTCTGGCCCCAGCTGCCTCACCTTAGCCCTGCTGCCACCACTTCCTGCCTCCGCCAGCTCTGCGACCCCTGCCAAGGAGTCAGTGACGACCCTGCCCTCTTGGCAACGGAGGACTTCCGCATCCTGGGCAAGCTGGTGGGGCATCTCCTGCTGTGCTACGCTGTCCAGGAGCAGGGCATCCGCTGGAGGGCTGCGGACGCTCTCCACCTCCTCTACACGTTTGCCCGGCAGCGCAAGAGTAAGAGAAAGCGCGGTGCTTTGCCTCCTTGCAGGCACACACGGCTGTCCAGGCCCTTCCTCGCCTCCCTGGGCCTCATCCTCTCGCTGCTCGCTCACTCCCACCTTCAAGCCTTTTGCAGCCGCTGGGCAAGCCTGCTGCCAAAGGTGCTCTGGCCTACTCACTGCTCTCTGTGTTCCCTCCTGTCTAGGCAGGAAGGTGCCAGAAGATAAGCCAGAGCAGGCCCAGCTCCCAAGGCAGAGGGAAGCTGAGCACATGGGCTTCTGGCTTGCTTTCACCACCAGCCCCAGCCAGCTGACCACGGTAAGGAGCTCCTGCCTTGCCGCCACTCTTGTCCGTGCCATCAGCAGCAGAGCGGGGGGAGCAAACGGGTTTGGCCTCAGCGGGGCTCCAGTGGCCTCCCTCTGCCTGGGGAGAGGCTTCCCCCTGGCGCTGAGCCAGCAAGATCTGAAGGCTGCGCTCCAGGGTCAGCGCAGCCGCTCCAGCCCACCTGCACACCAGGCAGCTCGGGCTCTGTCTAGCGCCACTGCCCTGGGGCCCTCTTCCCAACTCTGCGGCCTGCTCCTGAGAGCCCTCTTCCGTCCCATCCTCCACAGGACACTCTCTGCAGCCCCTGCTTCCAGCTTTGCAGCCAGCTGCCCGCACTGGCCCTGCTCCACAGCTGCTCTCACTGCTGAGCTCCGCAACGCCGCCAGGGCGCTCCGTGTGACACGTCTTCCCTGCCCTCCTTCCTCCCACAGATGTTTGGGCCATACCTCGAGCCCTCGGAGAGGACAGACATCATCCTCACAGCCATTGAGGCCCTGAGAGACGGCAGCACGCACGACATGCAGGCGGCTAGCAGCGTGCTGGATGTGCTCCTCATGGAGCCTGCCTCCTGGCTGAAGAAGGTAAGCAGCCCGCGGCTGGACTGCCCTGCACCTTCCTCCCAGCTCCCTTGCTGCCAAAGCAGCTGTGGCGGGCACCCAGCGCCCCTTGAAGCCAGCAAAGGGTGATGGGAAGGGAAGGAGCAGTTCTCAGGGGCGGTGCAGGAAACGGCTGCCCTCCTTCTCACCCGTGTGCCCTCCAGGTGCCCGAGGTCGTCAGGTGCATCTATGCAAACCTGACGTGCATCAGCACGGGGGAAGGCCGGCGCAGCGTGGACTTGCTGCTTCTCCTGCTTACCCACGTGTACCCCAGCGAGGTGGTCGTCAGCCTGCTCAACTGCTGCCCGCCATGTGACAGGTACAGGCGCCAAGAGCCTTGAGGGCTGGTAGCATGTGGGCAGGCTGCCCAAAGACTCTCTGCTTGCCGCACCCAAGGACAACTGCAGGCTATCCCCAAAGGGCAGGGCTGCCCATGCCCTTTCCAGCCCGGGGCCATCTGCCCCAGGCGCGCAGCAGCCAGAGCTGAGCAAGTCAGCCGCAGAGCCCAGGCGCCGGGCCCCCGGCTGCCCCAGCGGGAACCTCCGCTCCGCTGTCTGCTGCTTGCCCAGGCTGGGCCCAGCGGGCACTCCAAGCGAGGGGGCAGTGGGCAGGCCGGCAGCCTGCAGCCTGCGTGCCCTGGGGCTTGCTCGGGCCACGCAGCTGTGGCCGAGGCAGCCCTGCTGACTGGGCGCTCGGGGCCTGCAGCATCGCCAGCGCCATGTGGGAGGTGATGGTGTGCCTGCCCAGCACTTTGGACAAGGTGTTGAGGAAGCTGCTCAGCATCTTGGAGGACCGAGTGCTGCTCAAGGGGCTCAGAGCTCTCACAGAGGACACCTGCTTCCTGCCCGTGGCTGTGAGTTACTACCGCGTGCACCAGGCCTCTCTGGCCCTCAGGGCTGGGCTAGCGTCTGCAGCGAAGAAGGCATGGCTCTTCTTCCCCCGCCTCCCCACCCCTGCCCCCAAGCGGTGACCTTTCCCGGGGCATGTGGAGTCAGCCCTTTAGGGTCAGCAGCAGGCCTCCACTGCGCCGGCCCCGCAGGGCTGCCAAGAGCTGCTTGGGCCCCAGTGTGCACTGGCGTGCAGCCGTCCTTTGCCCGCACAGCTCTCTCTTTTCCCCCGACCCTGCATCCCCCTGCTGCGCTCTGCAGACTGGCAACGCAGAGCAGGGCTAGGGACGGGGGCAGGGGCGGCACTGGGACTGGGACTGGGACTGGGACTGGGCCAGGGGCAGTGTCTGGGCCAGGGGCTGGAGCCACTGTACAGCCTGAGCAGGCTACCGAGCCTCAGACCAGGAGCCCAGGCTGCTGTGCAGGACACATAAGGCATGCCACGCTGACCCCGGAGGGCTCGTCGTGCCCGTCTTAGAAGTGGGAGCGCAGCCCAGAGGGCTGCCGCTGCCGTGGCCGTGGCCGTGGCCGTGGCCATGGCCGTGGCCATGGCCTGGCAGCCAGGCTGCAGTCTCCAGCTGTGTCTGCTGCACGCTAGGCCAGTGCCTGAGCCTCATCCCTCGCATACGCCAAGGGCTTTGGCACTGCCCCAGCAATGCCTTGGCAGTGAGAGCTGTCTCTGGGTGTTTTCTGCAGGCAACCAAGGCGCTGTACAGGATCCTTCAGCAGCCCACCTGCCAGCAGACGGTAACAGCGCTCTTCCCCCAGCTCTACATGGCACTGCTCCTGCAGATTTCCTTTGCGGCAGTGTCCATGCCCCGGGACATGAGTGCCTGCTGGAGGAAAGGCTGCCCACGAGAGCAGTCTTCTCCAGCCAGCCCCCTCAGGTGCTGCCTCGCCCTTCTCCTGTCTTTCCCCAGGGCCCTCAAGCAGGGCCGTGGCTCTGAGCGTGACTGGCCTTTGCTCCGCGTGCAGGTCTGCAGTGCAGGCACTGAAAGCTCTGCTCCGCTCTGCTGGCTACGAGGAGCAGCTCGTCAGCATCGAGAAGAGGGGCGGCTGGCACCTGCTTCTCCAAGCGGAGACTCTCGCCAGCGGAATCAGTGTGCTGGCCAGGTGAGAGACCCTTTTGGCCCGCACTGCCTCCGCCTGGCTTTGCTGGGGACGCGGCACCCCGCACAAGGCCCTGCCTCGTGCCTGAGAGAGGCTGCCCAGGGCTCTTGGCTGCCGCCGCAGCGCTTGTGACTGAGGGATCAGGCGGGAAGCGGGAGCTCCTTGCTGCTTTGTGGCGCAGCTTTGACAGCTGTGGCTGGAGGAGGCAGCGTAGCGGGCTGTGGGAGACAAGGCAGAAGAGGCTGGGCTGCCTAGCTCCTTAGCAGGGGTGCTTGCTTTGCCCTGCCAGGCAGATGAGGACAAACCCGGTTCACGAGCGTTCCTGGATCTTCCACCGGGTGGAAAGGCTTCTCAGCCAAGGGGACCAACTGCAGGAACTGCCTGCCATGGCTGTCTTTGTTGAGGTAGGTGTGGTGGCAAGTAGTGGCGCTCCGCGATGCCTCTGAACGCTGCAGTCTCTTGGAGGCATGGCCGCGGGGTGGCCAATGGCCAATGGAGCCTGGCCAACCTGGCCTTGGCCCATTTGCTGCTGCGGCCAGGCTTGTCACCCCCGCCACCCCCCCAACATCCGTGCCTCCGTTGGGGCCACCTCTGGCTAGTCACTCGCTCCTGCAAGGCAGGAGAGCAGGGCCCAAGGGAACACGAGGGGGCCAGGCCAGCAAGAGCAAGCAAGGAATGTGTGCTGGGTGCCGTGAGGCTCGGGGCATGAGGGCGTCCCTGGGGGCCCTCCGCAACCACGGCCGCCTCCAGCACAGCCTTGCTCTGCGCCTGGTGCCCTGGCCGGCAGCTGCCGGTGGCAAGCAGGAGCTGCCCGGGCCGCGCAGTGCTGCAGGCTCTGCCACTCTCTCCCTGCTGTGTGTCTTCCAGCTGCTGAGCTGCGAGGAGCTAAAAGCCAGCGACTGTTGCGTCCTCTACCTCCTCCAGAGGTATCTGAAGCGTCCCAGCACAGTGATGCGCTCGCTGGTGCTCAGAGGCCTCGTGACGCTGGCCGAGAGAGCGGAGATGGTGAGCATGGGCATGAGCCAGCAGAAGGCATGCTGGCAGCCTGCGGCTGGGCAGCAGGCCGTGGGCAATGCAGTGCTTGGAGTCAGGGGCGGTGCTGGTTGCTGCAAGGTGCCTGGCGCAGCCCTTTGTCAGCCCCCGCGGCCTTCAGGGCAGTGTGGCCGTGGGAGAAGAGCGGGCAGCGCAGGCAGCGAGGAGGAGCCTTTGCTGTCCTGGCCTGCTTGCCCGCCGCTGCTCTCGCCCACCCTCCTCAGTGCACCAGCAACTCCTAGTGCCTGCCAGGAGGCTGCTGCAGCACTTCCTGTGCGCCCTGCAGGGAAGCAAGAGAGGAGGCCAGGGCTGAAGCAGCCGAGCAGGTGTGGCCGCCTGGGCTTTCCTTGCTTGCCCCTACAGCAAGGAAACGCTGTGCTTGCTACAGGCCGGGAAGATGCAGGGTCTGCTGCCAGAGGTGCTGGAGGTGGCGCAGGGGGCCGCCGCAGACGTCAGCAGGAAGGCCCTGGTCGTCTGCGGGAAGGTGCTGCGTCAGGCGGACAGGGCGGCGGTGGGCCCCATGGCTGTGCACCTGGCGCAGAAGCTCGTGCCGCTCTTTGAGGAAGTAAGGCTGGTGTGGGAGGCTGGGCTCAGGCCGTGGCCTGGGGGAGCTCGTGCCGCGGCTGGGTGGGTGGAGGTGGGGCTGGGATGGGAAGGCAGGTTGAGGCGCAAAGGCCTCCGAGAGCTGTGCGGAGCCTGGCCGCAGCCTCTTGTGCAAAGCGATGGCATTGCCTTCATGGGTGGCAGGGCCACTTTGCCCTGGCTGCAGACGTGGCCGCCGGCTCCGTGGTGCACAAGTGCAGTCCCCAGCAGCTCTCTTCACACGAGGCGCGCCACTGCTGTTGCTCCGGGTGGGCAGGCAGTAGGTGTTGCTGAGGTGCCACCCTCCTGCGTCCTGCCAGGAGTGCAGCCAGGTGCGCGAGCTCTCCATCTGCTGCTTCCAAGAGCTGATGGAGCTTGTGGAGGGCGAGAACAAGCAGCAGCTGAAGAAGGAAGTGCGTCGCTGCCTGCTCCCGCTCTTCTTCCGTGTGCACGACGAGAGCCAGAGCGTGGCCAAGGTAGAGATGTGAAAGGTCGGCAGGGAGGCGGGGAAGGGCATGCTGGCATGAGCTGGGTGGGCCTGCGCCTGAGGGCCAAGGGCTGCTGACAAGTGGGCTGCCTGAAGGTGTGTCACACGGGGCCCCAGCAGTCGGAGTCCGGGAGGACCAGCAAGAGCTCCCGTCCTTGCTTGCAGCAGGCCCGCCCCACGGCTTTCAGCCTGCCTCCATGCCCCTTCCTGCTCCGAAAGGTTGGGAGGGCTGGGGTCCCCTTGCAGCCCCGCTCCCTCTCTACAGCCCTCCCCTAGTCAGTGCAGCCCACAGCAAGAGTCCCTGCTGAGCCCGAGCTAAGAGCGCCTGAGGAGCTGGGCCCAGACGTTTCGCAGAGCTGCGCTACCTGCTCCAAGAGGGCTCAGCTGCAGGGTGTGGCCAGCGAGGCCGGGACACAGGACTCCCTAGGGACTTGCCAGCTGTCCGCACAGGTGTCCGAGGCCAGGCTTGGACGCGCAATCCCAGTCGAGCAGTGGTGCCGTCCAGAGAGGCCCCGATGTGTGGGCCAGGCCATGCCCCAGCTGCCTAAGGGCAGCTGCCTTCTGCTCAGCCTGGGAGCACAAGTCCTTCCGCCCAGCTCACCGTGCACTAGGCCAGTGAACTTGGTGGCTGCAGAGGGGCGCAGCACATGCAAGGCCTTGAGAGAGACTGCCCAGCACCGCCAGGCTGGCTCGGGAAGAGTCATGGAAAGGGAGATGCCGTCAGGGCAGGGGACTGGCGTGGCATGCGGGGCTCAAGGCTGTGGCCAGCTGGAGCCTGAGCAGAAAGGAGCGGTGACAGAGCAGCAGGGGAAGGCCAGCATGCTGCTGGGCAATTGCCCCAGGCCATGCTTCTGGCACTGGCCTGGCCTGGTGCCTCTGTCACTCCGTGCCCCACAGTCTCCTGGGCTGCTCGACAGCGGGAGCTAGCTGAGCTGGTGGCTGCTGCATGCCTCTGCGCTGGGCATGGAGCCCAACTGAGACTCTGCCCCCGCTGCTGCATCTTCCCACCACGGGCTAGGCAAGGGGCAGAGCGGAGCCAAGCGGAGGGGCACAGCAGACCTCGTCCCCAAGGCCACGGTGTCATCTGCCTGTCTCTGCTGCTGTGCAGGCCTCTTGGGAAGCCCTGGTGGTGGCTGCAGAGTGCCTGAAGTGGGACCAGCTCCGGGACTGCGCGCAGACAGAGCAGACCTGGAGGACGGGCGAGTGCTTGGTAAGGGGAGCCCCTCAGCACCGGGGCCCAGGCTCCACAAGGCCTGTCCCAACTCGCACAGCTGCCTGTGCGGTGGGCAGCTGTGCCTGTCCCGCCCTGCTCCAGCCCCAGGCCCACAACCCACACCTGTGTCCTGGATGCCTTTCCTCAAGCACCAGTGGGCTCTTCTGCAGGCCCCGCTGCCCGCTCGGACCTCCTGCCAGGAGGAGGTTGCGGAAGGAGAGCCTGGCCCAGCTGGGCCTTGGCAGCACACAGGGCTCTCAGCACTCCCAGGGCACGCTCTGCCTGCAGCTCTCGCCAAACCTCGGCCCCAGGCCAGGGCTGCTGCCTGGCAGGTGCCAGTGTCCTGGTGTGGAAAGGAAGGGCAGGAGGGTGGTGGGAGGAGGGCTTGGCCCAGCCCTTTGCGGAAGGTCTGTGCCAAGCCGCGGGCTCGTGTGCTCTGTCCAGCTGGCGAGAGGCAGGAGGCAAGTGGAAGAATACCTGCGCCAGAGCATGCCCTACTTGGAGGACTCTCAGGCATCCTTGCGAGAGGTGGCCGTGAGGTTCATAGGTGAGGCGCGCCCGCCGCGCTCCCTCTCTTAGCAGCTTGGTCCCAGGCCTGGCAGCAAGGCCCGGGGCTGCCAGGGTCTGGACTGTGTGGTGCAGGGCATGGGCTTGCGGGAGCCGATGATGGGTTGAGGGGAGCCTTGCTCATTCCCACCGCAGCCCTGCCTCGGGCCCTGTGCTTTGTGGGGGAGGCTGAGGCCTGCCAAAGGGGAGGAGGGCACTGGAAGGGCTTGGATAAGCTGTGTCGTGCTGGGGAGGGTCAGCAGTGAAGGCTGGTGTGTGCCTAGGGCTGGCCGGGCGGCGCTTGAAGAGCCCAAGGGAGCAGAAGGTGCGGGAGATCTGCAACGGTGAGTAAGGGCAGCGCTGTGCTGGCCACGGTGGGTGGGGAGGGGGCCAGAGCATGGGCAGTGTGCTCCAGGGCCGTGCCCTGGCACAGGGAAACATTTCAAGGGCAGGGCCATTTGGGGGCATTGCTGAGCAGCAACTTCCAGCTGATGTGGTTGCCCCAGCTGCTCCTTGCTCCCGCTGGGAAGAGCTGGGCAGGGCTGGCGCGCTCTGCAGGCTATGCCTGGGGAGGGGGCGTTCTGTGCGGACAGGTGGGTTTGATGTGTGCTCTGTTGCTTTATGTGGCAGTCCTTCAGCCCTTGGAGAGCGACCTGCAGCCCGCAATCCGTTCCCTGGCCACTCAGACCATCCTCATCCTGAGAACTCCAAGGAAAGAGGCACCCTCCGCATTCCACCTGCAAGCTCTGCGCTGCTGGCTCCGGAGAGCCCGGGACAGGTGGAGCCGTCCTCTGTGTGGAGGCTCTCCTTGAGCAGACCGAGCACGACAGTCCCAGTGCCACGCTGCCCTTGGCATGGGCACCAGCAAGGAGGCTGCGGAACAGGCTGGCTCATTCCAGGCGTCTGCTGCAGTTCCGCCCTCAGGCACAGCCTGGCCCCACTCTTCTTTTACACCTGCAGCCCTCTGGGAAGCTTTCCGCAAAGAAGCAGCCGTGTTTCTGCAGCACGCGTGGATGTCTTTTTCTTTGGCAGGCAGAGGCCAAGCGGGAAAGCTGAGGCCCCGAAGGAATCGCACTGGCCCTGAGGGTGGCCTGACGTTTGCTCCTTCCCGCAGCCCGCGGCAGCCTGGAACGTACGGCCACACTGTGTCTTTGGCCCAAAGCACCAGGTGCCCCGCTGGAGCACCAAGGCCAGGCTTGTGCCAAACGCGCCCTCTGCCGAGACACCCCAGGGCAAGAAGAGGCACCCACTGCCTGCAAAGCTCGCATCAGGCATCTCTCTTTGTCCTGGTGTTCTGCTGTGGCCGGCCACCTTGTGCACACGCGGGGCTTGGGCATTTTTGCCCGGGAGGCAGGGGACAAAAGCCGCTGTGGAGAAAGGGAAGAGCTGTGCCAGCGTGCCCTGCAGCCGCTGCGCTGGGCTGCTGGCTGCAGGCTCGGTGCCCCTGGGGGCTTGGGTGGCTCTGGCCTGCTCTGCAGCTGTGCCGCAGGGCTGCCGCTGCTGCGGGGAGTGTGCTGAGCTGCTTTCAAGGCAGGAGCGATGTCCCCCCCTTTCCCCTTTCCCCCTCTGCACCAACCTGACCAGGGTGCAGCTTCCCACGCAAGGCGAGTGGAGCCCTGCACGCAGCCCAAGTCTGAACACGTGCACACCTGGGAGCACGCAGGCCTGACCCAGAGAGGGAGGGAGCAGGCCCCTGCTGGCCTCTCGGGGCAGGTGGGTGAGCCAGACCTCGAGCTGACCAGCAGTTTCCAGGCTTGTGACGCCACGTGCCCCGAGGGAAGCCGTCTGCGTTGGGGCTACTCTCTGAATTGCCACTCCAGGTCGGTCTCTCTCTCTCTCCTCGGCCAGCCTGGGCTCTCAGTCTCTCAGTGCACAAACCAGAACGGCACGCTGAGAGTGCCAGGGGTCGTCGCTGTAGAGCACGGCAGCGGCACTGGCACTGGCAGCGGCAGACTGCATCTCAGTTGCCTGCTTTTGCCATGCCTCGTGGCCCTTTGCTCTCGCTGCTGAAACAAGGCAGTCCCATTGCCACCTCGCTTTCTTGGTTGCTGCCTTTCCCGTCTTGTCCCATGTAGTGCTCGCTGACCTGGCTGAAGGCACAGAGTGCACTCTCGGCAAGTTTGCTGCTGATGCTAAAGTGGGGGGAGCGGCTGAGAGCCCAGAAGGCTGTGCTGGCCTTGAGAGGGGCGCGGAGAGGCGGGCGAGTTGGGTGGAGAGGAACCTGCTGAAGTTCACCAAAGGCAAGGGCAGGGTCCTGCACCTAGGGAGGAAGAAGCCCATGGAGCAGGAGAGGCTGGGGGTTGCCCTGCTGCAAAGCAGCTCTGCAGCGCAGCACCTGGGTGTGCTGGTGGACAACAAGTGAAGCAGGGGGCAGCAACGGGCCCTTGTGGCCAAGGCGGCGCATGGGATCGTGGGGTGCATTAGGCAGAGTGTTGCCAGCAGGTGGAGGGAGGGGCTCCTCCCCTGCGCTCAGCCCTGGGCAGGCCTCCTCTGAGAGGAGTAGTGTCCCCCATTGTGGGCTCGCCAGGACAAGAGACGTGGCCCTACTGGAGAGAGTCCAGCGGAGGGCTACGAAGGTGACGAGGGGACTGGAGCATGTCTCCTGTGAAGCAAGGCTGAGAGAGCTGGGCCTGTTTATGCTGGAGAAGAGAAGACTGAGAGGCGGTCTGACCAACGTGTCCAAGTATCTGAAGGGAGGCTGTGCAGAGGATGGGGCCAGACTCTTGTCCGTGGTGGCCAGCGACAGGACAAGAGGCAACAGACACAAAGTGGAACACGGGAAGTTCCGTCTGAACCTGAGGGAAAACGTGTTGACCGTGAGGGTGAGAGAGCAGTGGCACGGGTTGCCCAGAGAGGTAGTGGAGTCTCCTTTGCTGGAGAGATTCAAAACCCGGCCGGACGTGGTCGTGGGCAATGTGCTGAGGATGAGCCGGCTTGAGCAGGGGGGGTTGGACTAGGTGATCTCCAGAGGTCCCTTCCAACCTCCACCCTTGTGTGATTCTGTGTTCTGTGATTTCTGTGATTCTGGGCGCTTGCACGTGGGCCATGTGTCCGAGGCCTTTGCAGCAACTGGCAGCCACAGCTGCGCCCACCAGCAGGTCCTGGAGGGGTTGTGCTGGGCAGACAAGAGCAGCTGCACCAGCCCGGGACCTCGCAAGGACCAGCAGGCTGCCCAAGCCTCCAAGGCTGCCATCTCCTCAGCAGCAAGCTGCTCCCACACAGCACACGCACGTTGCCAAGGTGCCAAGTGCAGCCTGCATTCCCTCCGGTGCGGGCAGAGGTTCAAGAACTGCTGTGCGGAGCAGAGGGAGGCTTGGCCGTGGCTTTGTCCGGCTCGGACCCACCCCCAGAGGTTTACTGCTTCTGCAAGACAGGCGTGCCAGGAAAGGGCCAGGAGGCTGAGGGGGGGGGCTTGGACTTCTGCTTTGCTCCCCGAAGATGGGAGGAGATGTTGGCAGGGGGGCTGCGGGGCAAAGTGCCGGGCCGGGCCGCAGCGGGGCCTTGGTGCCCCACCCGCCTCTGTGACACGGCCGCGGCCCTGGGGGCGCCGCGGCGGCCGGGGCCCCGGCCCCGCAGTCTCCAGGAGGACAGGGACGGCCCCGGCTGGCAGCGGGCCCAGCTGCTGGAGAAGCAGCCGGAGCGCAGCCCCGGCGTCCCCGGAGGCGGCCAGGCCCTCGGCGGGGCCCACGTCTTGGCGCGCAGGCTCCCCGTCCGCCAGGCAGGCAAGAGAGACGCGGCTGGGGCTCGGCAGCTCCGCGGGGCCCTGGCGGGCCCTCGGCCGCGGCGGGCTGGCCCAGGGGCTGCCGCCCGGCACAGCTGGGGCCGGCGCCCGGCCCCGCCGCTGCCCGGCGGCCCGCCAGCCCCAGCGCCAGCACCCGCCAGGGACCCTGCCCGGCAGGAGGCCCCCGCCTTGCCCCGCGCTGCTGGGCCCGCTCCCTCGGCCTCGCAGCCTCGGCCTGCGGGCAGCGCACGCCCAGGGCCCAGGCCTGAGCGCGCCTTCCCCCCGGGCCCAGCCCCCAGCGCCTCTCCTCCTTCCCGCAGCATGGCCGACGCAGCCGCCGGCTGCCCCGCGGCGCTCTGGCAGCAGCCTCTCGGCCCGGGCAGCCCCTCGCTGGCCGGCCAGCAGCAGCAGGCGCAGCACAGCGCTGCCCAGCCGAGCAGCTCTGCGCCAGAGCCCTGCCCGCTCGGCCCATCGCGGCACCCAGGTGAGTGAGCCGGCCCGGCTGCGCTGGCCAGGCCGAGCGGCGCCGAGCCTCTCGCCGCCGCCTCTGCCACGGCCCCGGCTCTCCGGCCGCCTGCCTCTGCCGCCCCTGGCAGCAGGCCTCTGCCCGCGCGCAGCCTCCTCTCCTCTCCTCTCGCCGGCCTCCACCTACAGCTCTGCCTCCTCTCTGCCTTTCCTCCACCCAGGCTCTTCTGCCTGCCGCCACCTGCACCGGCCAGCAGAGCAGAAGGAAGCTCTGCAGACCACGCACTCACTGAAGGTACCGACAGCACTGCCCTCTGCTCCGTGCCTCCACCTCTCGCCTCTCGCCTCTCGCCTCTCGCCTCCTGCCGTGCTCGCCCGTGCCACCCGCAGGGCTGCTGTGCGAGCAGAGCTGCTCCCCTCCAGCCACCCCACCCCATCCTGGCATCACCGCCCGTGCCTTTCCCACCCTCCGCCTCCCTTCCCCTTCCTTTGGCCTGCGCCACGTGCAGCAGCTCTGCAGCTCTCAGGCCTCCCCCCGGCCGCTGCACTGCAACGGCTGCCCTCCCCAGGCCGCACAAACTCCACTCGCTGGCCTGTGCCTGGGAGCCACCCCAACAGCACTGCCACAACCCTGCCTTCTCCTTGCAGACCCCGAGTGCTCTGGACGACCTGCTGCAGAGGCTGGTGCTTGATCCTCTCCCCTCCGGCCTCCTGGAGCTGCAGAGCATCTTGCAGGTCTGCCTTTTACAAGGGGAAAGCCCTGGAGGGGCCCCCTGCCCCTCCTGGGCAACATCCTCTCCTGCCCCCAAACCTTCTCCTTGCCCCAAAGCCCTGCGAGGACTTTGACCCTTCTTCCTGAGCGCCCCCCGGCCCCCCCACCTGGCCCCTGGCCCCGGCACTGTCCTCTCAGGGCCTCCCCCTCGCTCCAGCTTTCCTCCCCACCGCTCAGCAAGGCACACTCTAACGGGGACCTGCGCAGCCTGCAAGGGCAGCCCGGCCCTGAAACTCTCTTCCTCTACAGCCTTCCCCATGGGCTGTAGCACAGCTTTGCCACTGCAAGCCCCTAGCGAGCTTTCTGCCCCAAAGTCCGCTCGCTGCTCCTGCAGAGGGGTCTGAAGGCCCCTGGGGCATTCTGCAGTGACAGTGGCCTCTGGCTCCCTGCCTGGAGCCAGCCGCAGCCGCTCCGTCTGAGGGATTGGAGAGCGAGGCTGGGGGGGCCTCGAGGGGCAGGAAGGCCCTTAGGAGATGTGCGCCCCTTGCCAGGAGGCCTTGGCGGGCATCCTAGCTCAACGCTGCCAGAGCCTTAGCAGAGCTGCGGCTCCTGGAGCAGCTGTCGGGTCCCAGGGCAGAGCGCTGCTTTTCTTCTCCCAGGTCCTGCTGCCCTTCACAGAGTCCCCGAGAGCAGCAGAGCGCGAGAGGGCGTTGAGGGCCATTGCCCGGCTGAGCAAGTCCCTCGTCAGCTCTTCCTCGCTGCAGGTAAGGAGCCTCAGGTGCAGGCAAGCCCCCGGCACCCACCGCGCCACACCTTGCCCGTCTCCCAGGTCCGGGCTCCCTCAGGGGCAAGCCTGGACACAGGGTAGGGCACTCAGCACGGCTCTGTCGCCAAGAGACCGTCCTTGCCCTGTCTCGGTAGGCTTCTGTCTTGAGGCCCCCTGCTCTCCGCAGCCGCCAGGCCTGCCCTGGCAGCATGATGTGAGCCCGCGCCTGGCGGCCCTTGCTGCCTTGGCTGCTGCCCAGCCGCTGCGGGGCTCAGGGCCTGCAGGGCCCTCTGGCCCGTCCCCTTGCCTGCTGCCCCCTCCCCACGCACTGCCACGGCCCCAGCCCAGCAGCCCCCACTTACAGGCTGCTGCCGCACAGGCGCTTCCTTCCCGTGCCATGGGGTGCAGGGCAGGGGAGCTGCAGGTTGAGGCAGAGCCTCCCGGAAGGACAGGCCAGGAGAGGAGGCTGGGGGAGGTGGTGTGGCTGCAGAGATGGGCAGTGCAGCCTGAGGAGGAAGAGGCACTCCCCGGGTCCCGGGAGGGGAGAGCGGTGGCAGTGAGGGAGCGGGATGGAGGCAGGACCGAGGGCTGCATGCCCGTTTAGGCACCTAAGTGCCACATGCTCAAAGTGACAAGAACTGGCAAGGCAGCCCGTGCCTGCAGAGCAGGCAAAGGCGGCAGGGAGAGCAGGGCAGGAGGCAGAAGGAGCACAGGGGATGCTGCGTGGCATGCTGCCCCTCCTGGGGCCAGCTGTGCCATTTATGCATGCGGCTGGCACTAAGTCAGCTTCGCTGCAGCCTTTGCAGGGAGGCAGCCTCGTCGTCCCCTTGCCGTGGCTGCTGTGCAGGGTCAGGGGCTGCTCAGGCAGAGGCCAGGTTGCCCCTTGGCGGGGCAGAAGAGCTTGCAGTAGGCAGAGCAGGCTGGCCTGGGCCAGCCCCTGCCACAGCCTTTGCATGCGGGCTGCGAGCAGGGTCTGGCCCCAGCTGCCTCACCTTAGCCCTGCTGCCACCACTTCCTGCCTCCGCCAGCTCTGCGACCCCTGCCAAGGAGTCAGTGACGACCCTGCCCTCTTGGCAACGGAGGACTTCCGCATCCTGGGCAAGCTGGTGGGGCATCTCCTGCTGTGCTACGCTGTCCAGGAGCAGGGCATCCGCTGGAGGGCTGCGGACGCTCTCCACCTCCTCTACACGTTTGCCCGGCAGCGCAAGAGTAAGAGAAAGCGCGGTGCTTTGCCTCCTTGCAGGCACACACGGCTGTCCAGGCCCTTCCTCGCCTCCCTGGGCCTCATCCTCTCACTGCTCGCTCACTCCCACCTTCAAGCCTTTTGCAGCCGCTGGGCAAGCCTGCTGCCAAAGGTGCTCTGGCCTACTCACTGCTCTCTGTGTTCCCTCCTGTCTAGGCAGGAAGGTGCCAGAAGATAAGCCAGAGCAGGCCCAGCTCCCAAGGCAGAGGGAAGCTGAGCACATGGGCTTCTGGCTTGCTTTCACCACCAGCCCCAGCCAGCTGACCACGGTAAGGAGCTCCTGCCTTGCCGCCACTCTTGTCCGTGCCATCAGCAGCAGAGCGGGGGGAGCAAACGGGTTTGGCCTCAGCGGGGCTCCAGTGGCCTCCCTCTGCCTGGGGAGAGGCTTCCCCCTGGCGCTGAGCCAGCAAGATCTGAAGGCTGCGCTCCAGGGTCAGCGCAGCCGCTCCAGCCCACCTGCACACCAGGCAGCTCGGGCTCTGTCTAGCGCCACTGCCCTGGGGCCCTCTTCCCAACTCTGCGGCCTGCTCCTGAGAGCCCTCTTCCGTCCCATCCTCCACAGGACACTCTCTGCAGCCCCTGCTTCCAGCTTTGCAGCCAGCTGCCCGCACTGGCCCTGCTCCACAGCTGCTCTCACTGCTGAGCTCCGCAGCGCCGCCAGGGCGCTCCGTGTGACACGTCTTCCCTGCCCTCCTTCCTCCCACAGATGTTTGGGCCATACCTCGAGCCCTCGGAGAGGACAGACATCATCCTCACAGCCATTGAGGCCCTGAGAGACGGCAGCACGCACGACATGCAGGCGGCTAGCAGCGTGCTGGATGTGCTCCTCATGGAGCCTGCCTCCTGGCTGAAGAAGGTAAGCAGCCCGCGGCTGGACTGCCCTGCACCTTCCTCCCAGCTCCCTTGCTGCCAAAGCAGCTGTGGCGGGCACCCAGCGCCCCTTGAAGCCAGCAAAGGGTGATGGGAAGGGAAGGAGCAGTTCTCAGGGGCGGTGCAGGAAACGGCTGCCCTCCTTCTCACCCGTGTGCCCTCCAGGTGCCCGAGGTCGTCAGGTGCATCTATGCAAACCTGACGTGCATCAGCACGGGGGAAGGCCGGCGCAGCGTGGACTTGCTGCTTCTCCTGCTTACCCACGTGTACCCCAGCGAGGTGGTCGTCAGCCTGCTCAACTGCTGCCCGCCATGTGACAGGTACAGGCGCCAAGAGCCTTGAGGGCTGGTAGCATGTGGGCAGGCTGCCCAAAGACTCTCTGCTTGCCGCACCCAAGGACAACTGCAGGCTATCCCCAAAGGGCAGGGCTGCCCATGCCCTTTCCAGCCCGGGGCCATCTGCCCCAGGCGCGCAGCAGCCAGAGCTGAGCAAGTCAGCCGCAGAGCCCAGGCGCCGGGCCCCCGGCTGCCCCAGCGGGAACCTCCGCTCCGCTGTCTGCTGCTTGCCCAGGCTGGGCCCAGCGGGCACTCCAAGCGAGGGGGCAGTGGGCAGGCCGGCAGCCTGCAGCCTGCGTGCCCTGGGGCTTGCTCGGGCCACGCAGCTGTGGCCGAGGCAGCCCTGCTGACTGGGCGCTCGGGGCCTGCAGCATCGCCAGCGCCATGTGGGAGGTGATGGTGTGCCTGCCCAGCACTTTGGACAAGGTGTTGAGGAAGCTGCTCAGCATCTTGGAGGACCGAGTGCTGCTCAAGGGGCTCAGAGCTCTCACAGAGGACACCTGCTTCCTGCCCGTGGCTGTGAGTTACTACCGCGTGCACCAGGCCTCTCTGGCCCTCAGGGCTGGGCTAGCGTCTGCAGCGAAGAAGGCATGGCTCTTCTTCCCCCGCCTCCCCACCCCTGCCCCCAAGCGGTGACCTTTCCCGGGGCATGTGGAGTCAGCCCTTTAGGGTCAGCAGCAGGCCTCCACTGCGCCGGCCCCGCAGGGCTGCCAAGAGCTGCTTGGGCCCCAGTGTGCACTGGCGTGCAGCCGTCCTTTGCCCGCACAGCTCTCTCTTTTCCCCCGACCCTGCATCCCCCTGCTGCGCTCTGCAGACTGGCAACGCAGAGCAGGGCTAGGGACGGGGGCAGGGGCGGCACTGGGACTGGGACTGGGACTGGGACTGGGCCAGGGGCAGTGTCTGGGCCAGGGGCTGGAGCCACTGTACAGCCTGAGCAGGCTACCGAGCCTCAGACCAGGAGCCCAGGCTGCTGTGCAGGACACATAAGGCATGCCACGCTGACCCCGGAGGGCTCGTCGTGCCCGTCTTAGAAGTGGGAGCGCAGCCCAGAGGGCTGCCGCTGCCGTGGCCGTGGCCGTGGCCGTGGCCATGGCCGTGGCCATGGCCTGGCAGCCAGGCTGCAGTCTCCAGCTGTGTCTGCTGCACGCTAGGCCAGTGCCTGAGCCTCATCCCTCGCATACGCCAAGGGCTTTGGCACTGCCCCAGCAATGCCTTGGCAGTGAGAGCTGTCTCTGGGTGTTTTCTGCAGGCAACCAAGGCGCTGTACAGGATCCTTCAGCAGCCCACCTGCCAGCAGACGGTAACAGCGCTCTTCCCCCAGCTCTACATGGCACTGCTCCTGCAGATTTCCTTTGCGGCAGTGTCCATGCCCCGGGACATGAGTGCCTGCTGGAGGAAAGGCTGCCCACGAGAGCAGTCTTCTCCAGCCAGCCCCCTCAGGTGCTGCCTCGCCCTTCTCCTGTCTTTCCCCAGGGCCCTCAAGCAGGGCCGTGGCTCTGAGCGTGACTGGCCTTTGCTCCGCGTGCAGGTCTGCAGTGCAGGCGCTGAAAGCTCTGCTCCGCTCTGCTGGCTACGAGGAGCAGCTCGTCAGCATCGAGAAGAGGGGCGGCTGGCACCTGCTTCTCCAAGCGGAGACTCTCGCCAGCGGAATCAGTGTGCTGGCCAGGTGAGAGACCCTTTTGGCCCGCACTGCCTCCGCCTGGCTTTGCTGGGGACGCGGCACCCCGCACAAGGCCCTGCCTCGTGCCTGAGAGAGGCTGCCCAGGGCTCTTGGCTGCCGCCGCAGCGCTTGTGACTGAGGGATCAGGCGGGAAGCGGGAGCTCCTTGCTGCTTTGTGGCGCAGCTTTGACAGCTGTGGCTGGAGGAGGCAGCGTAGCGGGCTGTGGGAGACAAGGCAGAAGAGGCTGGGCTGCCTAGCTCCT
The DNA here is from genome assembly GCF_040807025.1 of Struthio camelus. Classification (NCBI taxonomy): domain Eukaryota; kingdom Metazoa; phylum Chordata; class Aves; order Struthioniformes; family Struthionidae; genus Struthio; species Struthio camelus. The sequence goes on along the minus strand of NC_090982.1, from coordinate 6,553,368 downwards.
TAGCAGGGGTGCTTGCTTTGCCCTGCCAGGCAGATGAGGACAAACCCGGTTCACGAGCGTTCCTGGATCTTCCACCGGGTGGAAAGGCTTCTCAGCCAAGGGGACCAACTGCAGGAACTGCCTGCCATGGCTGTCTTTGTTGAGGTAGGTGTGGTGGCAAGTAGTGGCGCTCCGCGATGCCTCTGAACGCTGCAGTCTCTTGGAGGCATGGCCGCGGGGTGGCCAATGGCCAATGGAGCCTGGCCAACCTGGCCTTGGCCCATTTGCTGCTGCGGCCAGGCTTGTCACCCCCGCCACCCCCCCAACATCCGTGCCTCCGTTGGGGCCACCTCTGGCTAGTCACTCGCTCCTGCAAGGCAGGAGAGCAGGGCCCAAGGGAACACGAGGGGGCCAGGCCAGCAAGAGCAAGCAAGGAATGTGTGCTGGGTGCCGTGAGGCTCGGGGCATGAGGGCGTCCCTGGGGGCCCTCCGCAACCACGGCCGCCTCCAGCACAGCCTTGCTCTGCGCCTGGTGCCCTGGCCGGCAGCTGCCGGTGGCAAGCAGGAGCTGCCCGGGCCGCGCAGTGCTGCAGGCTCTGCCACTCTCTCCCTGCTGTGTGTCTTCCAGCTGCTGAGCTGCGAGGAGCTAAAAGCCAGCGACTGTTGCGTCCTCTACCTCCTCCAGAGGTATCTGAAGCGTCCCAGCACAGTGATGCGCTCGCTGGTGCTCAGAGGCCTCGTGACGCTGGCCGAGAGAGCAGAGATGGTGAGCATGGGCATGGGTCAGGAGAAGGCATGCTGGCAGCCTGCGGCTGGGCAGCAGGCCGTGGGCAATGCAGTGCTTGGAGTCAGGGGCGGTGCTGGTTGCTGCAAGGTGCCTGGCGCAGCCCTTTGTCAGCCCCCGCGGCCTTCAGGGCAGTGTGGCCGTGGGAGAAGAGCGGGCAGCGCAGGCAGCGAGGAGGAGCCTTTGCTGTCCTGGCCTGCTTGCCCGCCGCTGCTCTCGCCCACCCTCCTCAGTGCACCAGCAACTCCTAGTGCCTGCCAGGAGGCTGCTGCAGCACTTCCTGTGCGCCCTGCAGGGAAGCAAGAGAGGAGGCCAGGGCTGAAGCAGCCGAGCAGGTGTGGCCGCCTGGGCTTTCCTTGCTTGCCCCTACAGCAAGGGAACGCTGTGCTTGCTACAGGCCGGGAAGATGCAGGGTCTGCTGCCAGAGGTGCTGGAGGTGGCGCAGGGGGCCGCCGCAGACGTCAGCAGGAAGGCCCTGGTCGTCTGCGGGAAGGTGCTGCGTCAGGCGGACAGGGCGGCGGTGGGCCCCATGGCTGTGCACCTGGCGCAGAAGCTCGTGCCGCTCTTTGAGGAAGTAAGGCTGGTGTGGGAGGCTGGGCTCAGGCCGTGGCCTGGGGGAGCTCGTGCCGCGGCTGGGTGGGTGGAGGTGGGGCTGGGATGGGAAGGCAGGTTGAGGCGCAAAGGCCTCCGAGAGCTGTGCGGAGCCTGGCCGCAGCCTCTTGTGCAAAGCGATGGCATTGCCTTCATGGGTGGCAGGGCCACTTTGCCCTGGCTGCAGACGTGGCCGCCGGCTCCGTGGTGCACAAGTGCAGTCCCCAGCAGCTCTCTTCACACGAGGCGCGCCACTGCTGTTGCTCCGGGTGGGCAGGCAGTAGGTGTTGCTGAGGTGCCACCCTCCTGCGTCCTGCCAGGAGTGCAGCCAGGTGCGCGAGCTCTCCATCTGCTGCTTCCAAGAGCTGATGGAGCTTGTGGAGGGCGAGAACAAGAAGCAGCTGAAGAAGGAAGTGCGTCGCTGCCTGCTCCCGCTCTTCTTCCGTGTGCACGACGAGAGCCAGAGCGTGGCCAAGGTAGAGATGTGAAAGGTCGGCAGGGAGGCGGGGAAGGGCATGCTGGCACGAGCTGGGTGGGCCTGCGCCTGAGGGCCAAGGGCTGCTGACAAGTGGGCTGCCTGAAGGTGTGTCACATGGGGCCCCAGCAGTCGGAGTCCGGGAGGACCAGCAAGAGCTCCCGTCCTTGCTTGCAGCAGGCCCGCCCCACGGCTTTCAGCCTGCCTCCATGCCCCTTCCTGCTCCGAAAGGTTGGGAGGGCTGGGGTCCCCTTGCAGCCCCGCTCCCTCTCTACAGCCCTCCCCTAGTCAGTGCAGCCCACAGCAAGAGTCCCTGCTGAGCCCGAGCTAAGAGCGCCTGAGGAGCTGGGCCCGGACGTTTCGCAGAGCTGCGCTACCTGCTCCAAGAGGGCTCAGCTGCAGGGTGTGGCCAGCGAGGCCGGGACACAGGACTCCCTAGGGACTTGCCAGCTGTCCGCACAGGTGTCCGAGGCCAGGCTTGGACGCGCAATCCCAGTCGAGCAGTGGTGCCGTCCAGAGAGGCCCCGATGTGTGGGCCAGGCCATGCCCCAGCTGCCTAAGGGCAGCTGCCTTCTGCTCAGCCTGGGAGCACAAGTCCTTCCGCCCAGCTCACCGTGCACTAGGCCAGTGAACTTGGTGGCTGCAGAGGGGCGCAGCACATGCAAGGCCTTGAGAGAGACTGCCCAGCACCGCCAGGCTGGCTCGGGAAGAGTCATGGAAAGGGAGATGCCGTCAGGGCAGGGGACTGGCGTGGCATGCGGGGCTCAAGGCTGTGGCCAGCTGGAGCCTGAGCAGAAAGGAGCGGTGACAGAGCAGCAGGGGAAGGCCAGCATGCTGCTGGGCAATTGCCCCAGGCCATGCTTCTGGCACTGGCCTGGCCTGGTGCCTCTGTCACTCCGTGCCCCACAGTCTCCTGGGCTGCTCGACAGCGGGAGCTAGCTGAGCTGGTGGCTGCTGCGTGCCTCTGCGCTGGGCATGGAGCCCAACTGAGACTCTGCCCCCGCTGCTGCATCTTCCCACCACGGGCTAGGCAAGGGGCAGAGCGGAGCCAAGCGGAGGGGCACAGCAGACCTCGTCCCCAAGGCCACGGTGTCATCTGCCTGTCTCTGCTGCTGTGCAGGCCTCTTGGGAAGCCCTGGTGGTGGCTGCAGAGTGCCTGAAGTGGGACCAGCTCCGGGACTGCGCGCAGACAGAGCAGACCTGGAGGACGGGCGAGTGCTTGGTAAGGGGAGCCCCTCAGCACCGGGGCCCAGGCTCCACAAGGCCTGTCCCAACTCGCACAGCTGCCTGTGGGGTGGGCAGCTGTGCCTGTCCCGCCCTGCTCCAGCCCCAGGCCCACAACCCACACCTGTGTCCTGGATGCCTTTCCTCAAGCACCAGTGGGCTCTTCTGCAGGCCCCGCTGCCCGCTCGGACCTCCTGCCAGGAGGAGGTTGCGGAAGGAGAGCCTGGCCCAGCTGGGCCTTGGCAGCACACAGGGCTCTCAGCACTCCCAGGGCACGCTCTGCCTGCAGCTCTCGCCAAACCTCGGCCCCAGGCCAGGGCTGCTGCCTGGCAGGTGCCAGTGTCCTGGTGTGGAAAGGAAGGGCAGGAGGGTGGTGGGAGGAGGGCTTGGCCCAGCCCTTTGCGGAAGGTCTGTGCCAAGCCGCGGGCTCGTGTGCTCTGTCCAGCTGGCGAGAGGCAGGAGGCAAGTGGAAGAATACCTGCGCCAGAGCATGCCCTACTTGGAGGACTCTCAGGCATCCTTGCGAGAGGTGGCCGTGAGGTTCATAGGTGAGGCGCGCCCGCCGCGCTCCCTCTCTTAGCAGCTTGGTCCCAGGCCTGGCAGCAAGGCCCGGGGCTGCCAGGGTCTGGACTGTGTGGTGCAGGGCATGGGCTTGCGGGAGCCGATGATGGGTTGAGGGGAGCCTTGCTCATTCCCACCGCAGCCCTGCCTCGGGCCCTGTGCTTTGTGGGGGAGGCTGAGGCCTGCCAAAGGGGAGGAGGGCACTGGAAGGGCTTGGATAAGCTGTGTCGTGCTGGGGAGGGTCAGCAGTGAAGGCTGGTGTGTGCCTAGGGCTGGCCGGGCGGCGCTTGAAGAGCCCAAGGGAGCAGAAGGTGCGGGAGATCTGCAACGGTGAGTAAGGGCAGCGCTGTGCTGGCCACGGTGGGTGGGGAGGGGGCCAGAGCATGGGCAGTGTGCTCCAGGGCCGTGCCCTGGCACAGGGAAACATTTCAAGGGCAGGGCCATTTGGGGGCATTGCTGAGCAGCAACTTCCAGCTGATGTGGTTGCCCCAGCTGCTCCTTGCTCCCGCTGGGAAGAGCTGGGCAGGGCTGGCGCGCTCTGCAGGCTATGCCTGGGGAGGGGGCGTTCTGTGCGGACAGGTGGGTTTGATGTGTGCTCTGTTGCTTTATGTGGCAGTCCTTCAGCCCTTGGAGAGCGACCTGCAGCCCGCAATCCGTTCCCTGGCCACTCAGACCATCCTCATCCTGAGAACTCCAAGGAAAGAGGCACCCTCCGCGTTCCACCTGCAAGCTCTGCGCTGCTGGCTCCGGAGAGCCCGGGACAGGTGGAGCCGTCCTCTGTGCGGAGGCTCTCCTTGAGCAGACCGAGCACGACAGTCCCAGTGCCACGCTGCCCTTGGCATGGGCACCAGCAAGGAGGCTGCGGAACAGGCTGGCTCATTCCAGGCGTCTGCTGCAGTTCCGCCCTCAGGCACAGCCTGGCCCCACTCTTCTTTTACACCTGCAGCCCTCTGGGAAGCTTTCCGCAAAGAAGCAGCCGTGTTTCTGCAGCACGCGTGGATGTCTTTTTCTTTGGCAGGCAGAGGCCAAGCGGGAAAGCTGAGGCCCCGAAGGAATCGCACTGGCCCTGAGGGTGGCCTGACGTTCGCTCCTTCCCGCAGCCCGCGGCAGCCTGGAACGTACGGCCACACTGTGTCTTTGGCCCAAAGCACCAGGTGCCCCGCTGGAGCACCAAGGCCAGGCTTGTGCCAAACGCGCCCTCTGCCGAGACACCCCAGGGCAAGAAGAGGCACCCACTGCCTGCAAAGCTCGCATCAGGCATCTCTCTTTGTCCTGGTGTTCTGCTGTGGCCGGCCACCTTGTGCACACGCGGGGCTTGGGCATTTTTGCCCGGGAGGCAGGGGACAAAAGCCGCTGTGGAGAAAGGGAAGAGCTGTGCCAGCGTGCCCTGCAGCCGCTGCGCTGGGCTGCTGGCTGCAGGCTCGGTGCCCCTGGGGGCTTGGGTGGCTCTGGCCTGCTCTGCAGCTGTGCCGCAGGGCTGCCGCTGCTGCGGGGAGTGTGCTGAGCTGCTTTCAAGGCAGGAGCGATGTCCCCCCCTTTCCCCTTTCCCCCTCTGCACCAACCTGACCAGGGTGCAGCTTCCCACGCAAGGCGAGTGGAGCCCTGCACGCAGCCCAAGTCTGAACACGTGCACACCTGGGAGCACGCAGGCCTGACCCAGAGAGGGAGGGAGCAGGCCCCTGCTGGCCTCTCGGGGCAGGTGGGTGAGCCAGACCTCGAGCTGACCAGCAGTTTCCAGGCTTGTGACGCCACGTGCCCCGAGGGAAGCCGTCTGCGTTGGGGCTACTCTCTGAATTGCCACTCCAGGTCGGTCTCTCTCTCTCTCCTCGGCCAGCCTGGGCTCTCAGTCTCTCAGTGCACAAACCAGAACGGCACGCTGAGAGTGCCAGGGGTCGTCGCTGTAGAGCACGGCAGCGGCACTGGCACTGGCAGCGGCAGACTGCATCTCAGTTGCCTGCTTTTGCCATGCCTCGTGGCCCTTTGCTCTCGCTGCTGAAACAAGGCAGTCCCATTGCCACCTCGCTTTCTTGGTTGCTGCCTTTCCCGTCTTGTCCCATGTAGTGCTCGCTGACCTGGCTGAAGGCACAGAGTGCACTCTCGGCAAGTTTGCTGCTGATGCTAAAGTGGGGGGAGCGGCTGAGAGCCCAGAAGGCTGTGCTGGCCTTGAGAGGGGCGCGGAGAGGCTGGCCAGTTGGGTGGAGAGGAACCTGCTGAAGTTCACCAAAGGCAAGGGCAGGGTCCTGCACCTAGGGAGGAAGAAGCCCATGGAGCAGGAGAGGCTGGGGGTTGACCTGCTGCAAAGCAGCTCTGCAGCGCAGCACCTGGGTGTGCTGGTGGACAACAAGTGAAGCAGGAGGCAGCAAGGGGCCCTTGTGGCCAAGGCGGCGCATGGGATCGTGGGGTGCATTAGGCAGAGTGTTGCCAGCAGGTGGAGGGAGGGGCTCCTCCCCTGCGCTCAGCCCTGGGCAGGCCTCCTCTGAGAGGAGTAGTGTCCCCCATTGTGGGCTCGCCAGGACAAGAGACGTGGCCCTACTGGAGAGAGTCCAGCGGAGGGCTACGAAGGTGACGAGGGGACTGGAGCATGTCTCCTGTGAAGCAAGGCTGAGAGAGCTGGGCCTGTTTATGCTGGAGAAGAGAAGACTGAGAGGCGGTCTGACCAACGTGTCCAAGTATCTGAAGGGAGGCTGTGCAGAGGATGGGGCCAGACTCTTGTCCGTGGTGGCCAGCGACAGGACAAGAGGCAACAGACACAAAGTGGAACACGGGAAGTTCCGTCTGAACCTGAGGGAAAACTTGTTGACCGTGAGGGTGAGGGAGCAGTGGCACGGGTTGCCCAGAGAGGTAGTGGAGTCTCCTTTGCTGGAGAGATTCAAAACCCGGCCGGACGTGGTCGTGGGCAATGTGCTGAGGATGAGCCGGCTTGAGCAGGGGGGGTTGGACTAGGTGATCTCCAGAGGTCCCTTCCAACCTCCACCCTTGTGTGATTCTGTGTTCTGTGATTTCTGTGATTCTGGGCGCTTGCACGTGGGCCATGTGTCCGAGGCCTTTGCAGCAACTGGCAGCCACAGCTGCGCCCACCAGCAGGTCCTGGAGGGGTTGTGCTGGGCAGACAAGAGCAGCTGCACCAGCCCGGGACCTCGCAAGGACCAGCAGGCTGCCCAAGCCTCCAAGGCTGCCATCTCCTCAGCAGCAAGCTGCTCCCACACAGCACACGCACGTTGCCAAGGTGCCAAGTGCAGCCTGCATTCCCTCCGGTGCGGGCAGAGGTTCAAGAACTGCTGTGCGGAGCAGAGGGAGGCTTGGCCGTGGCTTTGTCCGGCTCGGACCCACCCCCAGAGGTTTACTGCTTCTGCAAGACAGGCGTGCCAGGAAAGGGCCAGGAGGCTGAGGGGGGGGGCTTGGACTTCTGCTTTGCTCCCCGAAGATGGGAGGAGATGTTGGCAGGGGGGCTGCGGGGCAAAGTGCCGGGCCGGGCCGCAGCGGGGCCTTGGTGCCCCACCCGCCTCTGTGACACGGCCGCGGCCCTGGGGGCGCCGCGGCGGCCGGGGCCCCGGCCCCGCAGTCTCCAGGAGGACAGGGACGGCCCCGGCTGGCAGCGGGCCCAGCTGCTGGAGAAGCAGCCGGAGCGCAGCCCCGGCGTCCCCGGAGGCGGCCAGGCCCTCGGCGGGGCCCACGTCTTGGCGCGCAGGCTCCCCGTCCGCCAGGCAGGCAAGAGAGACGCGGCTGGGGCTCGGCAGCTCCGCGGGGCCCTGGCGGGCCCTCGGCCGCGGCGGGCTGGCCCAGGGGCTGCCGCCCGGCACAGCTGGGGCCGGCGCCCGGCCCCGCCGCTGCCCGGCGGCCCGCCAGCCCCAGCGCCAGCACCCGCCAGGGACCCTGCCCGGCAGGAGGCCCCCGCCTTGCCCCGCGCTGCTGGGCCCGCTCCCTCGGCCTCGCAGCCTCGGCCTGCGGGCAGCGCACGCCCAGGGCCCAGGCCTGAGCGCGCCTTCCCCCCGGGCCCAGCCCCCAGCGCCTCTCCTCCTTCCCGCAGCATGGCCGACGCAGCCGCCGGCTGCCCCGCGGCGCTCTGGCAGCAGCCTCTCGGCCCGGGCAGCCCCTCGCTGGCCGGCCAGCAGCAGCAGGCGCAGCACAGCGCTGCCCAGCCGAGCAGCTCTGCGCCAGAGCCCTGCCCGCTCGGCCCATCGCGGCACCCAGGTGAGTGAGCCGGCCCGGCTGCGCTGGCCAGGCCGAGCGGCGCCGAGCCTCTCGCCGCCGCCTCTGCCACGGCCCCGGCTCTCCGGCCGCCTGCCTCCGCCGCCCCTGGCAGCAGGCCTCTGCCCGCGCGCAGCCTCCTCTCCTCTCCTCTCGCCGGCCTCCACCTACAGCTCTGCCTCCTCTCTGCCTTTCCTCCACCCAGGCTCTTCTGCCTGCCGCCACCTGCACCGGCCAGCAGAGCAGAAGGAAGCTCTGCAGACCACGCACTCACTGAAGGTACCGACAGCACTGCCCTCTGCTCCGTGCCTCCACCTCTCGCCTCTCGCCTCTCGCCTCTCGCCTCCTGCCGTGCTCGCCCGTGCCACCCGCAGGGCTGCTGTGCGAGCAGAGCTGCTCCCCTCCAGCCACCCCACCCCATCCTGGCATCACCGCCCGTGCCTTTCCCACCCTCCGCCTCCCTTCCCCTTCCTTTGGCCTGCGCCACGTGCAGCAGCTCTGCAGCTCTCAGGCCTCCCCCCGGCCGCTGCACTGCAACGGCTGCCCTCCCCAGGCCGCACAAACTCCACTCGCTGGCCTGTGCCTGGGAGCCACCCCAACAGCACTGCCACAACCCTGCCTTCTCCTTGCAGACCCCGAGTGCTCTGGACGACCTGCTGCAGAGGCTGGTGCTTGATCCTCTCCCCTCCGGCCTCCTGGAGCTGCAGAGCATCTTGCAGGTCTGCCTTTTACAAGGGGAAAGCCCTGGAGGGGCCCCCTGCCCCTCCTGGGCAACATCCTCTCCTGCCCCCAAACCTTCTCCTTGCCCCAAAGCCCTGCGAGGACTTTGACCCTTCTTCCTGAGCGCCCCCCGGCCCCCCCACCTGGCCCCTGGCCCCGGCACTGTCCTCTCAGGGCCTCCCCCTCGCTCCAGCTTTCCTCCCCACCGCTCAGCAAGGCACACTCTAACGGGGACCTGCGCAGCCTGCAAGGGCAGCCCGGCCCTGAAACTCTCTTCCTCTACAGCCTTCCCCATGGGCTGTAGCACAGCTTTGCCACTGCAAGCCCCTAGCGAGCTTTCTGCCCCAAAGTCCGCTCGCTGCTCCTGCAGAGGGGTCTGAAGGCCCCTGGGGCATTCTGCAGTGACAGTGGCCTCTGGCTCCCTGCCTGGAGCCAGCCGCAGCCGCTCCGTCTGAGGGATTGGAGAGCGAGGCTGGGGGGGCCTCGAGGGGCAGGAAGGCCCTTAGGAGATGTGCGCCCCTTGCCAGGAGGCCTTGGCGGGCATCCTAGCTCAACGCTGCCAGAGCCTTAGCAGAGCTGCGGCTCCTGGAGCAGCTGTCGGGTCCCAGGGCAGAGCGCTGCTTTTCTTCTCCCAGGTCCTGCTGCCCTTCACAGAGTCCCCGAGAGCAGCAGAGCGCGAGAGGGCGTTGAGGGCCATTGCCCGGCTGAGCAAGTCCCTCGTCAGCTCTTCCTCGCTGCAGGTAAGGAGCCTCAGGTGCAGGCAAGCCCCCGGCACCCACCGCGCCACACCTTGCCCGTCTCCCAGGTCCGGGCTCCCTCAGGGGCAAGCCTGGACACAGGGTAGGGCACTCAGCACGGCTCTGTCGCCAAGAGACCGTCCTTGCCCTGTCTCGGTAGGCTTCTGTCTTGAGGCCCCCTGCTCTCCGCAGCCGCCAGGCCTGCCCTGGCAGCATGATGTGAGCCTTGCTGCCTTGGCTGCTGCCCAGCCGCTGCGGGGCTCAGGGCCTGCAGGGCCCTCTGGCCCGTCCCCTTGCCTGCTGCCCCCTCCCCACGCACTGCCACGGCCCCAGCCCAGCAGCCCCCACTTACAGGCTGCTGCCGCACAGGCGCTTCCTTCCCGTGCCATGGGGTGCAGGGCAGGGGAGCTGCAGGTTGAGGCAGAGCCTCCCGGAAGGACAGGCCAGGAGAGGAGGCTGGGGGAGGTGGTGTGGCTGCAGAGATGGGCAGTGCAGCCTGAGGAGGAAGAGGCACTCCCCGGGTCCCGGGAGGGGAGAGCGGTGGCAGTGAGGGAGCGGGATGGAGGCAGGACCGAGGGCTGCATGCCCGTTTAGGCACCTAAGTGCCACATGCTCAAAGTGACAAGAACTGGCAAGGCAGCCCGTGCCTGCAGAGCAGGCAAAGGCGGCAGGGAGAGCAGGGCAGGAGGCAGAAGGAGCACAGGGGATGCTGCGTGGCATGCTGCCCCTCCTGGGGCCAGCTGTGCCATTTATGCATGCGGCTGGCACTAAGTCAGCTTCGCTGCAGCCTTTGCAGGGAGGCAGCCTCGTCGTCCCCTTGCCGTGGCTGCTGTGCAGGGTCAGGGGCTGCTCAGGCAGAGGCCAGGTTGCCCCTTGGCGGGGCAGAAGAGCTTGCAGTAGGCAGAGCAGGCTGGCCTGGGCCAGCCCCTGCCACAGCCTTTGCATGCGGGCTGCGAGCAGGGTCTGGCCCCAGCTGCCTCACCTTAGCCCTGCTGCCACCACTTCCTGCCTCCGCCAGCTCTGCGACCCCTGCCAAGGAGTCAGTGACGACCCTGCCCTCTTGGCAACGGAGGACTTCCGCATCCTGGGCAAGCTGGTGGGGCATCTCCTGCTGTGCTACGCTGTCCAGGAGCAGGGCATCCGCTGGAGGGCTGCGGACGCTCTCCACCTCCTCTACACGTTTGCCCGGCAGCGCAAGAGTAAGAGAAAGCGCGGTGCTTTGCCTCCTTGCAGGCACACACGGCTGTCCAGGCCCTTCCTCGCCTCCCTGGGCCTCATCCTCTCGCTGCTCGCTCACTCCCACCTTCAAGCCTTTTGCAGCCGCTGGGCAAGCCTGCTGCCAAAGGTGCTCTGGCCTACTCACTGCTCTCTGTGTTCCCTCCTGTCTAGGCAGGAAGGTGCCAGAAGATAAGCCAGAGCAGGCCCAGCTCCCAAGGCAGAGGGAAGCTGAGCACATGGGCTTCTGGCTTGCTTTCACCACCAGCCCCAGCCAGCTGACCACGGTAAGGAGCTCCTGCCTTGCCGCCACTCTTGTCCGTGCCATCAGCAGCAGAGCGGGGGGAGCAAACGGGTTTGGCCTCAGCGGGGCTCCAGTGGCCTCCCTCTGCCTGGGGAGAGGCTTCCCCCTGGCGCTGAGCCAGCAAGATCTGAAGGCTGCGCTCCAGGGTCAGCGCAGCCGCTCCAGCCCACCTGCACACCAGGCAGCTCGGGCTCTGTCTAGCGCCACTGCCCTGGGGCCCTCTTCCCAACTCTGCGGCCTGCTCCTGAGAGCCCTCTTCCGTCCCATCCTCCACAGGACACTCTCTGCAGCCCCTGCTTCCAGCTTTGCAGCCAGCTGCCCGCACTGGCCCTGCTCCACAGCTGCTCTCACTGCTGAGCTCCACAGCGCCGCCAGGGCGCTCCGTGTGACACGTCTTCCCTGCCCTCCTTCCTCCCACAGATGTTTGGGCCATACCTCGAGCCCTCGGAGAGGACAGACATCATCCTCACAGCCATTGAGGCCCTGAGAGACGGCAGCACGCACGACATGCAGGCGGCTAGCAGCGTGCTGGATGTGCTCCTCATGGAGCCTGCCTCCTGGCTGAAGAAGGTAAGCAGCCCGCGGCTGGACTGCCCTGCACCTTCCTCCCAGCTCCCTTGCTGCCAAAGCAGCTGTGGCGGGCACCCAGCGCCCCTTGAAGCCAGCAAAGGGTGATGGGAAGGGAAGGAGCAGTTCTCAGGGGCGGTGCAGGAAACGGCTGCCCTCCTTCTCACCCGTGTGCCCTCCAGGTGCCCGAGGTCGTCAGGTGCATCTATGCAAACCTGACGTGCATCAGCACGGGGGAAGGCCGGCGCAGCGTGGACTTGCTGCTTCTCCTGCTTACCCACGTGTACCCCAGCGAGGTGGTCGTCAGCCTGCTCAACTGCTGCCCGCCATGTGACAGGTACAGGCGCCAAGAGCCTTGAGGGCTGGTAGCATGTGGGCAGGCTGCCCAAAGACTCTCTGCTTGCCGCACCCAAGGACAACTGCAGGCTATCCCCAAAGGGCAGGGCTGCCCATGCCCTTTCCAGCCCGGGGCCATCTGCCCCAGGCGCGCAGCAGCCAGAGCTGAGCAAGTCAGCCGCAGAGCCCAGGCGCCGGGCCCCCGGCTGCCCCAGCGGGAACCTCCGCTCCGCTGTCTGCTGCTTGCCCAGGCTGGGCCCAGCGGGCACTCCAAGCGAGGGGGCAGTGGGCAGGCCGGCAGCCTGCAGCCTGCGTGCCCTGGGGCTTGCTCGGGCCACGCAGCTGTGGCCGAGGCAGCCCTGCTGACTGGGCGCTCGGGGCCTGCAGCATCGCCAGCGCCATGTGGGAGGTGATGGTGTGCCTGCCCAGCACTTTGGACAAGGTGTTGAGGAAGCTGCTCAGCATCTTGGAGGACCGAGTGCTGCTCAAGGGGCTCAGAGCTCTCACAGAGGACACCTGCTTCCTGCCCGTGGCTGTGAGTTACTACCGCGTGCACCAGGCCTCTCTGGCCCTCAGGGCTGGGCTAGCGTCTGCAGCGAAGAAGGCATGGCTCTTCTTCCCCCGCCTCCCCACCCCTGCCCCCAAGCGGTGACCTTTCCCGGGGCATGTGGAGTCAGCCCTTTAGGGTCAGCAGCAGACCTCCACTGCGCCGGCCCCGCAGGGCTGCCAAGAGCTGCTTGGGCCCCAGTGTGCACTGGCGTGCAGCCGTCCTTTGCCCGCACAGCTCTCTCTTTTCCCCCGACCCTGCATCCCCCTGCTGCGCTCTGCAGACTGGCAACGCAGAGCAGGGCTAGGGACGGGGGCAGGGGCGGCACTGGGACTGGGACTGGGACTGGGACTGGGCCAGGGGCAGTGTCTGGGCCAGGGGCTGGAGCCACTGTACAGCCTGAGCAGGCTACCGAGCCTCAGACCAGGAGCCCAGGCTGCTGTGCAGGACACATAAGGCATGCCACGCTGACCCCGGAGGGCTCGTCGTGCCCGTCTTAGAAGTGGGAGCGCAGCCCAGAGGGCTGCCGCTGCCGTGGCCGTGGCCGTGGCCGTGGCCATGGCCGTGGCCATGGCCTGGCAGCCAGGCTGCAGTCTCCAGCTGTGTCTGCTGCACGCTAGGCCAGTGCCTGAGCCTCATCCCTCGCATACGCCAAGGGCTTTGGCACTGCCCCAGCAATGCCTTGGCAGTGAGAGCTGTCTCTGGGTGTTTTCTGCAGGCAACCAAGGCGCTGTACAGGATCCTTCAGCAGCCCACCTGCCAGCAGACGGTAACAGCGCTCTTCCCCCAGCTCTACATGGCACTGCTCCTGCAGATTTCCTTTGTGGCAGTGTCCATGCCCCGGGACATGAGTGCCTGCTGGAGGAAAGGCTGCCCACGGGAGCAGTCTTCTCCAGCCAGCCCCCTCAGGTGCTGCCTCGCCCTTCTCCTGTCTTTCCCCAGGGCCCTCAAGCAGGGCCGTGGCTCTGAGCGTGACTGGCCTTTGCTCCGCATGCAGGTCTGCAGTGCAGGCGCTGAAAGCTCTGCTCCGCTCTGCTGGCTACGAGGAGCAGCTCGTCAGCATCGAGAAGAGGGGCGGCTGGCACCTGCTTCTCCAAGCGGAGACTCTCGCCAGCGGAATCAGTGTGCTGGCCAGGTGAGAGACCCTTTTGGCCCGCACTGCCTCCGCCTGGCTTTGCTGGGGACGCGGCACCCCGCACAAGGCCCTGCCTCGTGCCTGAGAGAGGCTGCCCAGGGCTCTTGGCTGCCGCCGCAGCGCTTGTGACTGAGGGATCAGGCGGGAAGCGGGAGCTCCTTGCTGCTTTGTGGCGCAGCTTTGACAGCTGTGGCTGGAGGAGGCAGCGTAGCGGGCTGTGGGAGACAAGGCAGAAGAGGCTGGGCTGCCTAGCTCCTTAGCAGGGGTGCTTGCTTTGCCCTGCCAGGCAGATGAGGACAAACCCGGTTCACGAGCGTTCCTGGATCTTCCACCGGGTGGAAAGGCTTCTCAGCCAAGGGGACCAACTGCAGGAACTGCCTGCCATGGCTGTCTTTGTTGAGGTAGGTGTGGTGGCAAGTAGTGGCGCTCCGCGATGCCTCTGAACGCTGCAGTCTCTTGGAGGCATGGCCGCGGGGTGGCCAATGGCCAATGGAGCCTGGCCAACCTGGCCTTGGCCCATTTGCTGCTGCGGCCAGGCTTGTCACCCCCGCCACCCCCCCAACATCCGTGCCTCCGTTGGGGCCACCTCTGGCTAGTCACTCGCTCCTGCAAGGCAGGAGAGCAGGGCCCAAGGGAACACGAGGGGGCCAGGCCAGCAAGAGCAAGCAAGGAATGTGTGCTGGGTGCCGTGAGGCACGGGGCATGAGGGCGTCCCTGGGGGCCCTCCGCAACCACGGCCGCCTCCAGCACAGCCTTGCTCTGCGCCTGGTGCCCTGGCCGGCAGCTGCCGGTGGCAAGCAGGAGCTGCCCGGGCCGCGCAGTGCTGCAGGCTCTGCCACTCTCTCCCTGCTGTGTGTCTTCCAGCTGCTGAGCTGCGAGGAGCTAAAAGCCAGCGACTGTTGCGTCCTCTACCTCCTCCAGAGGTATCTGAAGCGTCCCAGCACAGTGATGCGCTCGCTGGTGCTCAGAGGCCTCGTGACGCTGGCCGAGAGAGCGGAGATGGTGAGCATGGGCATGAGCCAGCAGAAGGCATGCTGGCAGCCTGTGGCTGGGCAGCAGGCCGTGGGCAATGCAGTGCTTGGCCTTTGCTGGGAGTCAGGGGCGGTGCTGGTTGCTGCAAGGTGCCTGGCGCAGCCCTTTGTCAGCCCCCGCGGCCTTCAGGGCAGTGTGGCCGTGGGAGAAGAGCGGGCAGCGCAGGCAGCGAGGAGGAGCCTTTGCTGTCCTGGCCTGCTTGCCCGCCGCTGCTCTCGCCCACCCTCCTCAGTGCACCAGCAACTCCTAGTGCCTGCCAGGAGGCTGCTGCAGCACTTCCTGTGCGCCCTGCAGGGAAGCAAGAGAGGAGGCCAGGGCTGAAGCAGCCGAGCAGGTGTGGCCGCCTGGGCTTTCCTGGCTTGCCCCTACAGCAAGGGAACGCTGTGCTTGCTACAGGCCGGGAAGATGCAGGGTCTGCTGCCAGAGGTGCTGGAGGTGGCGCAGGGGGCCACCGCAGACGTCAGCAGGAAGGCCCTGGTCGTCTGCGGGAAGGTGCTGCGTCAGGCGGACAGGGCGGCGGTGGGCCCCATGGCTGTGCACCTGGCGCAGAAGCTCGTGCCGCTCTTTGAGGAAGTAAGGCTGGTGTGGGAGGCTGGGCTCAGGCCGTGGCCTGGGGGAGCTCGTGCCGCGGCTGGGTGGGTGGAGGTGGGGCTGGGATGGGAAGGCAGGTTGAGGCGCAAAGGCCTCCGAGAGCTGTGCGGAGCCTGGCCGCAGCCTCTTGTGCAAAGCGATGGCATTGCCTTCATGGGTGGCAGGGCCACTTTGCCCTGGCTGCAGACGTGGCCGCCGGCTCCGTGGTGCACAAGTGCAGTCCCCAGCAGCTCTCTTCACACGAGGCGCGCCACTGCTGTTGCTCCGGGTGGGCAGGCAGTAGGTGTTGCTGAGGTGCCACCCTCCTGCGTCCTGCCAGGAGTGCAGCCAGGTGCGCGAGCTCTCCATCTGCTGCTTCCAAGAGCTGATGGAGCTTGTGGAGGGCGAGAACAAGCAGCAGCTGAAGAAGGAAGTGCGTCGCTGCCTGCTCCCGCTCTTCTTCCGTGTGCACGACGAGAGCCAGAGCGTGGCCAAGGTAGAGATGTGAAAGGTCGGCAGGGAGGCGGGGAAGGGCATGCTGGCACGAGCTGGGTGGGCCTGCGCCTGAGGGCCAAGGGCTGCTGACAAGTGGGCTGCCTGAAGGTGTGTCACATGGGGCCCCAGCAGTCGGAGTCCGGGAGGACCAGCAAGAGCTCCCGTCCTTGCTTGCAGCAGGCCCGCCCCACGGCTTTCAGCCTGCCTCCATGCCCCTTCCTGCTCCGAAAGGTTGGGAGGGCTGGGGTCCCCTTGCAGCCCCGCTCCCTCTCTACAGCCCTCCCCTAGTCAGTGCAGCCCACAGCAAGAGTCCCTGCTGAGCCCGAGCTAAGAGCGCCTGAGGAGCTGGGCCCGGACGTTTCGCAGAGCTGCGCTACCTGCTCCAAGAGGGCTCAGCTGCAGGGTGTGGCCAGCGAGGCCGGGACACAGGACTCCCTAGGGACTTGCCAGCTGTCCGCACAGGTGTCCGAGGCCAGGCTTGGACGCGCAATCCCTGTCGAGCAGTGGTGCCGTCCAGAGAGGCCCCGATGTGTGGGCCAGGCCATGCCCCAGCTGCCTAAGGGCAGCTGCCTTCTGCTCAGCCTGGGAGCACAAGTCCTTCCGCCCAGCTCACCGTGCACTAGGCCAGTGAACTTGGTGGCTGCAGAGGGGCGCAGCACATGCAAGGCCTTGAGAGAGACTGCCCAGCACCGCCAGGCTGGCTCGGGAAGAGTCATGGAAAGGGAGATGCCGTCAGGGCAGGGGACTGGCGTGGCATGCGGGGCTCAAGGCTGTGGCCAGCTGGAGCCTGAGCAGAAAGGAGCGGTGACAGAGCAGCAGGGGAAGGCCAGCATGCTGCTGGGCAATTGCCCCAGGCCATGCTTCTGGCACTGGCCTGGCCTGGTGCCTCTGTCACTCCGTGCCCCACAGTCTCCTGGGCTGCTCGACAGCGGGAGCTAGCTGAGCTGGTGGCTGCTGCGTGCCTCTGCGCTGGGCATGGAGCCCAACTGAGACTCTGCCCCCGCTGCTGCATCTTCCCACCACGGGCTAGGCAAGGGGCAGAGCGGAGCCAAGCGGAGGGGCACAGCAGACCTCGTCCCCAAGGCCACGGTGTCATCTGCCTGTCTCTGCTGCTGTGCAGGCCTCTTGGGAAGCCCTGGTGGTGGCTGCAGAGTGCCTGAAGTGGGACCAGCTCCGGGACTGCGCGCAGACAGAGCAGACCTGGAGGACGGGCGAGTGCTTGGTAAGGAGAGCCCCTCAGCCCCGGGGCCCAGGCTCCACAAGGCCTGTCCCAACTCGCACAGCTGCCTGTGCGGTGGGCAGCTGTGCCTGTCCCGCCCTGCTCCAGCCCCAGGCCCACAACCCACACCTGTGTCCTGGATGCCTTTCCTCAAGCACCAGTGGGCTCTTCTGCAGGCCCCGCTGCCCGCTCGGACCTCCTGCCAGGAGGAGGTTGCGGAAGGAGAGCCTGGCCCAGCTGGGCCTTGGCAGCACACAGGGCTCTCAGCACTCCCAGGGCACGCTCTGCCTGCAGCTCTCGCCAAACCTCGGCCCCAGGCCAGGGCTGCTGCCTGGCAGGTGCCAGTGTCCTGGTGTGGAAAGGAAGGGCAGGAGGGTGGTGGGAGGAGGGCTTGGCCCAGCCCTTTGCGGAAGGTCTGTGCCAAGCCGCGGGCTCGTGTGCTCTGTCCAGCTGGCGAGAGGCAGGAGGCAAGTGGAAGAATACCTGCGCCAGAGCATGCCCTACTTGGAGGACTCTCAGGCATCCTTGCGAGAGGTGGCCGTGAGGTTCATAGGTGAGGCGCGCCCGCCGCGCTCCCTCTCTTAGCAGCTTGGTCCCAGGCCTGGCAGCAAGGCCCGGGGCTGCCAGGGTCTGGACTGTGTGGTGCAGGGCATGGGCTTGCGGGAGCCGATGATGGGTTGAGGGGAGCCTTGCTCATTCCCACCGCAGCCCTGCCTCGGGCCCTGTGCTTTGTGGGGGAGGCTGAGGCCTGCCAAAGGGGAGGAGGGCACTGGAAGGGCTTGGATAAGCTGTGTCGTGCTGGGGAGGGTCAGCAGTGAAGGCTGGTGTGTGCCTAGGGCTGGCCGGGCGGCGCTTGAAGAGCCCAAGGGAGCAGAAGGTGCGGGAGATCTGCAACGGTGAGTAAGGGCAGCGCTGTGCTGGCCACGGTGGGTGGGGAGGGGGCCAGAGCATGGGCAGTGTGCTCCAGGGCCGTGCCCTGGCACAGGGAAACATTTCAAGGGCAGGGCCATTTGGGGGCATTGCTGAGCAGCAACTTCCAGCTGATGTGGTTGCCCCAGCTGCTCCTTGCTCCCGCTGGGAAGAGCTGGGCAGGGCTGGCGCCCTGGGGAGGGGGCGTTCTGTGCGGACAGGTGGGTTTGATGTGTGCTCTGTTGCTTTATGTGGCAGTCCTTCAGCCCTTGGAGAGCGACCTGCAGCCCGCAATCCGTTCCCTGGCCACTCAGACCATCCTCATCCTGAGAACTCCAAGGAAAGAGGCACCCTCCGCGTTCCACCTGCAAGCTCTGCGCTGCTGGCTCCGGAGAGCCCGGGACAGGTGGAGCCGTCCTCTGTGCGGAGGCTCTCCTTGAGCAGACCGAGCACGACAGTCCCAGTGCCACGCTGCCCTTGGCATGGGCACCAGCAAGGAGGCTGCGGAACAGGCTGGCTCATTCCAGGCGTCTGCTGCAGTTCCGCCCTCAGGCACAGCCTGGCCCCACTCTTCTTTTACACCTGCAGCCCTCTGGGAAGCTTTCCGCAAAGAAGCAGCCGTGTTTCTGCAGCACGCGTGGATGTCTTTTTCTTTGGCAGGCAGAGGCCAAGCGGGAAAGCTGAGGCCCCGAAGGAATCGCACTGGCCCTGAGGGTGGCCTGACGTTCGCTCCTTCCCGCAGCCCGCGGCAGCCTGGAACGTACGGCCACACTGTGTCTTTGGCCCAAAGCACCAGGTGCCCCGCTGGAGCACCAAGGCCAGGCTTGTGCCAAACGCGCCCTCTGCCGAGACACCCCAGGGCAAGAAGAGGCACCCACTGCCTGCAAAGCTCGCATCAGGCATCTCTCTTTGTCCTGGTGTTCTGCTGTGGCCGGCCACCTTGTGCACACGTGGGGCTTGGGCATCTTTGCCCGGGAGGCAGGGGACGAGAGCCGCTGTGGAGAAAGGGAAGAGCTGTGCCAGCATGCCCTGCAGCCGCTGCGCTGGGCTGCTGGCTGCAGGCTCGGTGCCCCTGGGGGCTTGGGTGGCTCTGGCCTGCTCTGCAGCTGTGCCGCGGGGCTGCCGCTGCTGCGGGGAGTGTGCTGAGCTGCTTTCAAGGCAGGAGCGATGTCCCCCCCTTTCCCCTTTCCCCCTCTGCACCAACCTGACCAGGGTGCAGCTACCCACGCAAGGCGAGTGGAGCCCTGCACGCAGCCCAAGTCTGAACACGTGCACACCTGGGAGCACGCAGGCCTGACCCAGAGAGGGAGGGAGCAGGCCCCTGCTGGCCTCTCGGGGCAGGTGGGTGAGCCAGACCTCGAGCTGACCAGCAGTTTCCAGGCTTGTGACGCCACGTGCCCCGAGGGAAGCCGTCTGCGTTGGGGCTACTCTCTGAATTGCCACTCCAGGTCGGTCTCTCTCTCTCTCCTCGGCCAGCCTGGGCTCTCAGTCTCTCAGTGCACAAACCAGAACGGCACGCTGAGAGTGCCAGGGGTCGTCGCTGTAGAGCAGCAGCACGGCACTGGCAGGCAGCGGCAGACTGCATCTCAGTTGCCTGCTTTTGCCGTGCCTCGTGGCCCTTTGCTCTCGCTGCTGAAACAAGGCAGTCCCATTGCCACCTCGCTTTCTTGGTTGCTGCCTTTCCCGTCTTGTCCCATGTAGTGCTCGCTGACCTGGCTGAAGGCACAGAGTGCACTCTCGGCAAGTTTGCTGCTGATGCTAAAGTGGGGGGAGCGGCTGAGAGCCCAGAAGGCTGTGCTGGCCTTGAGAGGGGCGCAGAGAGGCTGGCGAGTTGGGTGGAGAGGAACCTGCTGAAGTTCACCAAAGGCAAGGGCAGGGTCCTGCACCTAGGGAGGAAGAAGCCCATGGAGCAGGAGAGGCTGGGGGTTGCCCTGCTGCAAAGCAGCTCTGCAGCGCAGCACCTGGGTGTGCTGGTGGACAACAAGTGAAGCAGGAGGCAGCAAGGGGCCCTTGTGGCCAAGGCGGCGCATGGGATCGTGGGGTGCATTAGGCAGAGTGTTGCCAGCAGGTGGAGGGAGGGGCTCCTCCCCTGCGCTCAGCCCTGGGCAGGCCTCCTCTGAGAGGAGTAGTGTCCCCCATTGTGGGCTCGCCAGGACAAGAGACGTGTCCCTACTGGAGAGAGTCCAGCGGAGGGCTACGAAGGTGACGAGGGGACTGGAGCATGTCTCCTGTGAAGCAAGGCTGAGAGAGCTGGGCCTGTTTATGCTGGAGAAGAGAAGACTGAGAGGCGGTCTGACCAACGTGTCCAAGTATCTGAAGGGAGGCTGTGCAGAGGATGGGGCCAGACTCTTGTCCGTGGTGGCCAGCGACAGGACAAGAGGCAACAGACACAAAGTGGAACACGGGAAGTTCCGTCTGAACCTGAGGGAAAACTTGTTGACCGTGAGGGTGAGAGAGCAGTGGCACGAGTTGCCCAGAGAGGTAGTGGAGTCTCCTTTGCTGGAGAGATTCAAAACCCGGCCGGACGTGGTCGTGGGCAATGTGCTGAGGATGAGCCGGCTTGAGCAGGGGGGGTTGGACTAGATGATCTCCAGAGGTCCCTTCCAACCTCCACCCTTGTGTGATTCTGTGTTCTGTGATTTCTGTGATTCTGGGCGCTTGCACGTGGGCCATGTGTCCGAGGCCTTTGCAGCAACTGGCAGCCACAGCTGCGCCCACCAGCAGGTCCTGGAGGGGTTGTGCTGGGCAGACAAGAGCAGCTGCACCAGCCCGGGACCTCGCAAGGACCAGCAGGCTGCCCAAGCCTCCAAGGCTGCCATCTCCTCAGCAGCAAGCTGCTCCCACACAGCACACGCACGTTGCCAAGGTGCCAAGTGCAGCCTGCATTCCCTCCGGTGCGGGCAGAGGTTCAAGAACTGCTGTGCGGAGCAGAGGGAGGCTTGGCCGTGGCTTTGTCCGGCTCGGACCCACCCCCAGAGGTTTACTGCTTCTGCAAGACAGGCGTGCCAGGAAAGGGCCAGGAGGCTGAGGGGGGGGGCTTGGACTTCTGCTTTGCTCCCCGAAGATGGGAGGAGATGTTGGCAGGGGGGCTGCGGGGCAAAGTGCCGGGCCGGGCCGCAGCGGGGCCTTGGTGCCCCACCCACCTCTGTGACACGGCCGCGGCCCTGGGGGCGCCGCGGCGGCCGGGGCCCCGGCCCCGCAGTCTCCAGGAGGACAGGGACGGCCCCGGCTGGCAGCGGGCCCAGCTGCTGGAGAAGCAGCCGGAGCGCAGCCCCGGCGTCCCCGGAGGCGGCCAGGCCCTCGGCGGGGCCCACGTCTTGGCGCGCAGGCTCCCCGTCCGCCAGGCAGGCAAGAGAGACGCGGCTGGGGCTCGGCAGCTCCGCGGGGCCCTGGCGGGCCCTCGGCCGCGGCGGGCTGGCCCAGGGGCTGCCGCCCGGCACAGCTGGGGCCGGCGCCCGGCCCCGCCGCTGCCCGGCGGCCCGCCAGCCCCAGCGCCAGCACCCGCCAGGGACCCTGCCCGGCAGGAGGCCCCCGCCTTGCCCCGCGCTGCTGGGCCCGCTCCCTCGGCCTCGCAGCCTCGGCCTGCGGGCAGCGCACGCCCAGGGCCCAGGCCTGAGCGCGCCTTCCCCCCGGGCCCAGCCCCCAGCGCCTCTCCTCCTTCCCGCAGCATGGCCGACGCAGCCGCCGGCTGCCCCGCGGCGCTCTGGCAGCAGCCTCTCGGCCCGGGCAGCCCCTCGCTGGCCGGCCAGCAGCAGCAGGCGCAGCACAGCGCTGCCCAGCCGAGCAGCTCTGCGCCAGAGCCCTGCCCGCTCGGCCCATCGCGGCACCCAGGTGAGTGAGCCGGCCCGGCTGCGCTGGCCAGGCCGAGCGGCGCCGAGCCTCTCGCCGCCGCCTCTGCCACGGCCCCGGCTCTCCGGCCGCCTGCCTCCGCCGCCCCTGGCAGCAGGCCTCTGCCCGCGCGCAGCCTCCTCTCCTCTCCTCTCGCCGGCCTCCACCTACAGCTCTGCCTCCTCTCTGCCTTTCCTCCACCCAGGCTCTTCTGCCTGCCGCCACCTGCACCGGCCAGCAGAGCAGAAGGAAGCTCTGCAGACCACGCACTCACTGAAGGTACCGACAGCACTGCCCTCTGCTCCGTGCCTCCACCTCTCGCCTCTCGCCTCTCGCCTCTCGCCTCCTGCCGTGCTCGCCCGTGCCACCCTGCAGGGCTGCTGTGCGAGCAGAGCTGCTCCCCTCCAGCCACCCCACCCCATCCTGGCATCACCGCCCGTGCCTTTCCCACCCTCCGCCTCCCTTCCCCTTCCTTTGGCCTGCGCCACGTGCAGCAGCTCTGCAGCTCTCAGGCCTCCCCCCGGCCGCTGCACTGCAATGGCTGCCCTCCCCAGGCCGCACAAACTCCACTCGCTGGCCTGTGCCTGGGAGCCACCCCAACAGCACTGCCACAACCCTGCCTTCTCCTTGCAGACCCCGAGTGCTCTGGACGACCTGCTGCAGAGGCTGGTGCTTGATCCTCTCCCCTCCGGCCTCCTGGAGCTGCAGAGCATCTTGCAGGTCTGCCTTTTACAAGGGGAAAGCCCTGGAGGGGCCCCCTGCCCCTCCTGGGCAACATCCTCTCCTGCCCCCAAACCTTCTCCTTGCCCCAAAGTCCTGCAAGGACTTTGACCCTTCTTCCTAAGCGCCCCCCGGCCCCCCCACCTGGCCCCTGGCCCCTGGCCCCAGCACTGTCCTCTCAGGGCCTCCCCCTCGCTCCAGCTTTCCTCCCCACCGCTCAGCAAGGCACACTCTAACGGGGACCTGCGCAGCCTGCAAGGGCAGCCCGGCCCTGAAACTCTCTTCCTCTACAGCCTTCCCCATGGGCTGTAGCACAGCTTTGCCACTGCAAGCCCCTAGCGAGCTTTCTGCCCCAAAGTCCGCTCGCTGCTCCTGCAGAGGGGTCTGAAGGCCCCTGGGGCATTCTGCAGTGACAGTGGCCTCTGGCTCCCTGCCTGGAGCCAGCCGCAGCCGCTCCGTCTGAGGGATTGGAGAGCGAGGCTGGGGGGGCCTCGAGGGGCAGGAAGGCCCTTAGGAGATGTGCGCCCCTTGCCAGGAGGCCTTGGCGGGCATCCTAGCTCAACGCTGCCAGAGCCTTAGCAGAGCTGCGGCTCCTGGAGCAGCTGTCGGGTCCCAGGGCAGAGCGCTGCTTTTCTTCTCCCAGGTCCTGCTGCCCTTCACACAGTCCCCGAGAGCAGCAGAGCGCGAGAGGGCGTTGAGGGCCATTGCCCGGCTGAGCAAGTCCCTCGTCAGCTCTTCCTCGCTGCAGGTAAGGAGCCTCAGGTGCAGGCAAGCCCCCGGCACCCACCGCGCCACACCTTGCCCGTCTCCCAGGTCCGGGCTCCCTCAGGGGCAAGCCTGGACACAGGGTAGGGCACTCAGCACGGCTCTGTCGCCAAGAGACCGTCCTTGCCCTGTCTCGGTAGGCTTCTGTCTTGAGGCCCCCTGCTCTCCGCAGCCGCCAGGCCTGCCCTGGCAGCATGATGTGAGCCCGCGCCTGGCGGCCCTTGCTGCCTTGGCTGCTGCCCAGCCGCTGCGGGGCTCAGGGCCTGCAGGGCCCTCTGGCCCGTCCCCTTGCCTGCTGCCCCCTCCCCATGCACTGCCACGGCCCCAGCCCAGCAGCCCCCACTTACAGGCTGCTGCCGCACAGGCGCTTCCTTCCCGTGCCATGGGGTGCAGGGCAGGGGAGCTGCAGGTTGAGGCAGAGCCTCCCGGAAGGACAGGCCAGGAGAGGAGGCTGGGGGAGGTGGTGTGGCTGCAGAGATGGGCAGTGCAGCCTGAGGAGGAAGAGGCACTCCCCAGGTCCCGGGAGGGGAGAGCGGCGGCAGTGAGGGAGCGGGATGGAGGCAGGACCGAGGGCTGCATGCCCGTTTAGGCACCTAAGTGCCACATGCTCAAAGTGACAAGAACTGGCAAGGCAGCCCGTGCCTGCAGAGCAGGCAAAGGCGGCAGGGAGAGCAGGGCAGGAGGCAGAAGGAGCACAGGGGATGCTGCGTGGCATGCTGCCCCTCCTGGGGCCAGCTGTGCCATTTATGCATGCGGCTGGCGCTAAGTCAGCTTCGCTGCAGCCTTTGCAGGGAGGCAGCCTCGTCGTCCCCTTGCCGTGGCTGCTGTGCAGGGTCAGGGGCTGCTCAGGCAGAGGCCAGGTTGCCCCTTGGCGGGGCAGAAGAGCTTGCAGTAGGCAGAGCAGGCTGGCCTGGGCCAGCCCCTGCCACAGCCTTTGCATGCGGGCTGCGAGCAGGGTCTGGCCCCAGCTGCCTCACCTTAGCCCTGCTGCCACCACTTCCTGCCTCCGCCAGCTCTGCGACCCCTGCCAAGGAGTCAGTGACGACCCTGCCCTCTTGGCAACGGAGGACTTCCGCATCCTGGGCAAGCTGGTGGGGCATCTCCTGCTGTGCTACGCTGTCCAGGAGCAGGGCATCCGCTGGAGGGCTGCGGACGCTCTCCACCTCCTCTACACATTTGCCCGGCAGCGCAAGAGTAAGAGAAAGCGCGGCGCCTTGCCTCCTTGCAGGCACACACGGCTGTCCAGGCCCTTCCTCGCCTCCCTGGGCCTCATCCTCTCACTGCTCGCTCACTCCCACCTTCAAGCCTTTTGCAGCCGCTGGGCAAGCCTGCTGCCAAAGGTGCTCTGGCCTACTCACTGCTCTCTGTGTTCCCTCCTGTCTAGGCAGGAAGGTGCCAGAAGATAAGCCAGAGCAGGCCCAGCTCCCAAGGCAGAGGGAAGCTGAGCACATGGGCTTCTGGCTTGCTTTCACCACCAGCCCCAGCCAGCTGACCACGGTAAGGAGCTCCTGCCTTGCCGCCACTCTTGTCCGTGCCATCAGCAGCAGAGCGGGGGGAGCAAACGGGTTTGGCCTCAGCGGGGCTCCAGTGGCCTCCCTCTGCCTGGGGAGAGGCTTCCCCCTGGCGCTGAGCCAGCAAGATCTGAAGGCTGCGCTCCAGGGTCAGCGCAGCCGCTCCAGCCCGCCTGCACACCAGGCAGCTCGGGCTCTGTCTAGCGCCACTGCCCTGGGGCCCTCTTCCCAACTCTGCGGCCTGCTCCTGAGAGCCCTCTTCCGTCCCATCCTCCACAGGACACTCTCTGCAGCCCCTGCTTCCAGCTTTGCAGCCAGCTGCCCGCACTGGCCCTGCTCCACAGCCGCTCTCGCTGCTGAGCTCCGCAGCGCCGCCAGGGCGCTCCGTGTGACACGTCTTCCCTGCCCTCCTTCCTCCCACAGATGTTTGGGCCATACCTCGAGCCCTCGGAGAGGACAGACATCATCCTCACAGCCATTGAGGCCCTGAGAGACGGCAGCACGCACGACATGCAGGCGGCTAGCAGCGTGCTGGATGTGCTCCTCATGGAGCCTGCCTCCTGGCTGAAGAAGGTAAGCAGCCCGCGGCTGGACTGCCCTGCACCTTCCTCCCAGCTCCCTTGCTGCCAAAGCAGCTGTGGCGGGCACCCAGCGCCCCTTGAAGCCAGCAAAGGGTGATGGGAAGGGAAGGAGCAGTTCTCAGGGGCGGTGCAGGAAACGGCTGCCCTCCTTCTCACCCGTGTGCCCTCCAGGTGCCCGAGGTCGTCAGGTGCATCTATGCAAACCTGACGTGCATCAGCACGGGGAAAGGCCGGCGCAGCGTGGACTTGCTGCTTCTCCTGCTTACCCACGTGTACCCCAGCGAGGTGGTCGTCAGCCTGCTCAACTGCTGCCCGCCATGTGACAGGTACAGGCGCCAAGAGCCTTGAGGGCTGGTAGCATGTGGGCAGGCTGCCCCAAAGACTCTCTGCTTGCCGCACCCAAGGACAACTGCAGGCTATCCCCAAAGGGCAGGGCTGCCCATGCCCTTTCCAGCCCAGGGCCATCTGCCCCAGGCGCGCAGCAGCCAGAGCTGACCAAGTCAGCCGCAGAGCCCAGGCGCCGGGCCCCCGGCTGCCCCAGCGGGAACCTCCGCTCCGCTGTCTGCTGCTTGCCCAGGCTGGGCCCAGCGGGCACTCCAAGCGAGGGGGCAGTGGGCAGGCCGGCAGCCTGCAGCCTGCGTGCCCTGGGGCTTGCTCGGGCCACGCAGCTGTGGCCGAGGCAGCCCTGCTGACTGGGCGCTCGGGGCCTGCAGCATCGCCAGCGCCATGTGGGAGGTGATGGTGTGCCTGCCCAGCACTTTGGACAAGGTGTTGAGGAAGCTGCTCAGCATCTTGGAGGACCGAGTGCTGCTCAAGGGGCTCAGAGCTCTCACAGAGGACACCTGCTTCCTGCCCGTGGCTGTGAGTTACTACCGCGTGCACCAGGCCTCTCTGGCCCTCAGGGCTGGGCTAGCGTCTGCAGCGAAGAAGGCATGGCTCTTCTTCCCCCGCCTCCCCACCCCTGCCCCCAAGCGGTGACCTTTCCCGGGGCATGTGGAGTCAGCCCTTTAGGGTCAGCAGCAGGCCTCCACTGCGCCGGCCCCGCAGGGCTGCCAAGAGCTGCTTGGGCCCCAGTGTGCACTGGCGTGCAGCCGTCCTTTGCCCGCACAGCTCTCTCTTTTCCCCCGACCCTGCATCCCCCTGCTGCGCTCTGCAGACTGGCAACGCAGAGCAGGGCTAGGGACGGGGGCAGGGGCGGCACTGGGACTGGGACTGGGACTGGGACTGGGCCAGGGGCAGTGTCTGGGCCAGGGGCTGGAGCCACTGTACAGCCTGAGCAGGCTACCGAGCCTCAGACCAGGAGCCCAGGCTGCTGTGCAGGACACATAAGGCATGCCACGCTGACCCCGGAGGGCTCGTCGTGCCCGTCTTAGAAGTGGGAGCGCAGCCCAGAGGGCTGCCGCTGCCGTGGCCGTGGCCGTGGCCGTGGCCATGGCCGTGGCCATGGCCTGTCAGCCAGGCTGCAGTCTCCAGCTGTGTCTCCTGCACGCTAGGCCAGTGCCTGAGCCTCATCCCTCGCATACGCCAAGGGCTTTGGCACTGCCCCAGCAATGCCTTGGCAGTGAGAGCTGTCTCTGGGTGTTTTCTGCAGGCAACCAAGGCGCTGTACAGGATCCTTCAGCAGCCCACCTGCCAGCAGACGGTAACAGCGCTCTTCCCCCAGCTCTACATGGCACTGCTCCTGCAGATTTCCTTTGCGGCAGTGTCCATGCCCCGGGACATGAGTGCCTGCTGGAGGAAAGGCTGCCCACGGGAGCAGTCTTCTCCAGCCAGCCCCCTCAGGTGCTGCCTCGCCCTTCTCCTGTCTTTCCCCAGGGCCCTCAAGCAGGGCCGTGGCTCTGAGCGTGACTGGCCTTTGCTCCGCGTGCAGGTCTGCAGTGCAGGCGCTGAAAGCTCTGCTCCGCTCTGCTGGCTACGAGGAGCAGCTCGTCAGCATCGAGAAGAGGGGCGGCTGGCACCTGCTTCTCCAAGCGGAGACTCTCGCCAGCGGAATCAGTGTGCTGGCCAGGTGAGAGACCCTTTTGGCCCGCGCTGCCTCCGCCTGGCTTTGCTGGGGACGCGGCACCCCGCACAAGGCCCTGCCTCGTGCCTGAGAGAGGCTGCCCAGGGCTCTTGGCTGCCGCCGCAGCGCTTGTGACTGAGGGATCAGGCGGGAAGCGGGAGCTCCTTGCTGCTTTGTGGCGCAGCTTTGACAGCTGTGGCTGGAGGAGGCAGCGTAGCGGGCTGTGGGAGACAAGGCAGAAGAGGCTGGGCTGCCTAGCTCCTTAGCAGGGGTGCTTGCTTTGCCCTGCCAGGCAGATGAGGACAAACCCGGTTCACGAGCGTTCCTGGATCTTCCACCGGGTGGAAAGGCTTCTCAGCCAAGGGGACCAACTGCAGGAACTGCCTGCCATGGCTGTCTTTGTTGAGGTAGGTGTGGTGGCAAGTAGTGGCGCTCCGCGATGCCTCTGAACGCTGCAGTCTCTTGGAGGCATGGCCGCGGGGTGGCCAATGGCCAATGGAGCCTGGCCAACCTGGCCTTGGCCCATTTGCTGCTGCGGCCAGGCTTGTCACCCCCGCCACCCCCCCAACATCCGTGCCTCCGTTGGGGCCACCTCTGGCTAGTCACTCGCTCCTGCAAGGCAGGAGAGCAGGGCCCAAGGGAACACGAGGGGGCCAGGCCAGCAAGAGCAAGCAAGGAATGTGTGCTGGGTGCCGTGAGGCTCGGGGCATGAGGGCGTCCCTGGGGGCCCTCCGCAACCACGGCTGCCTCCAGCACAGCCTTGCTCTGCGCCTGGTGCCCTGGCCGGCAGCTGCCGGTGGCAAGCAGGAGCTGCCCGGGCCGCGCAGTGCTGCAGGCTCTGCCACTCTCTCCCTGCTGCGTGTCTTCCAGCTGCTGAGCTGCGAGGAGCTAAAAGCCAGCGACTGTTGCGTCCTCTACCTCCTCCAGAGGTATCTGAAGCGTCCCAGCACAGTGATGCGCTCGCTGGTGCTCAGAGGCCTCGTGACGCTGGCCGAGAGAGCGGAGCTGGTGAGCATGGGCATGAGCCAGCAGAAGGCATGCTGGCAGCCTGCGGCTGGGCAGCAGGCCGTGGGCAATGCAGTGCTTGGCCTTTGCTGGGAGTCAGGGGCGGTGCTGGTTGCTGCAAGGTGCCTGGCGCAGCCCTTTGTCAGCCCCCGCGGCCTTCAGGGCAGTGTGGCCGTGGGAGAAGAGCGGGCAGCGCAGGCAGCGAGGAGGAGCCTTTGCTGTCCTGGCCTGCTTGCCCGCCGCTGCTCTCGCCCACCCTCCTCAGTGCACCAGCAACTCCTAGTGCCTGCCAGGAGGCTGCTGCAGCACTTCCTGTGCGCCCTGCAGGGAAGCAAGAGAGGAGGCCAGGGCTGAAGCAGCCGAGCAGGTGTGGCCGCCTGGGCTTTCCTGGCTTGCCCCTACAGCAAGGAAATGCTGTGCTTGCTACAGGCCGGGAAGATGCAGGGTCTGCTGCCAGAGGTGCTGGAGGTGGCGCAGGGGGCCGCCGCAGACGTCAGCAGGAAGGCCCTGGTCGTCTGCGGGAAGGTGCTGCGTCAGGCGGACAGGGCGGCGGTGGGCCCCATGGCTGTGCACCTGGCGCAGAAGCTCGTGCCGCTCTTTGAGGAAGTAAGGCTGGTGTGGGAGGCTGGGCTCAGGCCGTGGCCTGGGGGAGCTCGTGCCGCGGCTGGGTGGGTGGAGGTGGGGCTGGGATGGGAAGGCAGGTTGAGGCGCAAAGGCCTCCGAGAGCTGTGCGGAGCCTGGCCGCAGCCTCTTGTGCAAAGCGATGGCATTGCCTTCATGGGTGGCAGGGCCACTTTGCCCTGGCTGCAGACGTGGCCGCCGGCTCCGTGGTGCACAAGTGCAGTCCCCAGCAGCTCTCTTCACACGAGGCGCGCCACTGCTGTTGCTCCGGGTGGGCAGGCAGTAGGTGTTGCTGAGGTGCCACCCTCCTGCGTCCTGCCAGGAGTGCAGCCAGGTGCGCGAGCTCTCCATCTGCTGCTTCCAAGAGCTGATGGAGCTTGTGGAGGGCGAGAACAAGCAGCAGCTGAAGAAGGAAGTGCGTCGCTGCCTGCTCCCGCTCTTCTTCCGTGTGCACGACGAGAGCCAGAGCGTGGCCAAGGTAGAGATGTGAAAGGTCGGCAGGGAGGCGGGGAAGGGCATGCTGGCACGAGCTGGGTGGGCCTGCGCCTGAGGGCCAAGGGCTGCTGACAAGTGGGCTGCCTGAAGGTGTGTCACATGGGGCCCCAGCAGTCGGAGTCCGGGAGGACCAGCAAGAGCTCCCGTCCTTGCTTGCAGCAGGCCCGCCCCACGGCTTTCAGCCTGCCTCCATGCCCCTTCCTGCTCCGAAAGGTTGGGAGGGCTGGGGTCCCCTTGCAGCCCCGCTCCCTCTCTACAGCCCTCCCCTAGTCAGTGCAGCCCACAGCAAGAGTCCCTGCTGAGCCCGAGCTAAGAGCGCCTGAGGAGCTGGGCCCGGACGTTTCGCAGAGCTGCGCTACCTGCTCCAAGAGGGCTCAGCTGCAGGGTGTGGCCAGCGAGGCCGGGACACAGGACTCCCTAGGGACTTGCCAGCTGTCCGCACAGGTGTCCGAGGCCAGGCTTGGACGCGCAATCCCTGTCGAGCAGTGGTGCCGTCCAGAGAGGCCCCGATGTGTGGGCCAGGCCATGCCCCAGCTGCCTAAGGGCAGCTGCCTTCTGCTCAGCCTGGGAGCACAAGTCCTTCCGCCCAGCTCACCGTGCACTAGGCCAGTGAACTTGGTGGCTGCAGAGGGGCGCAGCACATGCAAGGCCTTGAGAGAGACTGCCCAGCACCGCCAGGCTGGCTCGGGAAGAGTCATGGAAAGGGAGATGCCGTCAGGGCAGGGGACTGGCGTGGCATGCGGGGCTCAAGGCTGTGGCCAGCTGGAGCCTGAGCAGAAAGGAGCGGTGACAGAGCAGCAGGGGAAGGCCAGCATGCTGCTGGGCAATTGCCCCAGGCCATGCTTCTGGCACTGGCCTGGCCTGGTGCCTCTGTCACTCCGTGCCCCACAGTCTCCTGGGCTGCTCGACAGCGGGAGCTAGCTGAGCTGGTGGCTGCTGCATGCCTCTGCGCTGGGCATGGAGCCCAACTGAGACTCTGCCCCCGCTGCTGCATCTTCCCGCCACGGGCTAGGCAAGGGGCAGAGCGGAGCCAAGCGGAGGGGCACAGCAGACCTCGTCCCCAAGGCCACGGTGTCATCTGCCTGTCTCTGCTGCTGTGCAGGCCTCTTGGGAAGCCCTGGTGGTGGCTGCAGAGTGCCTGAAGTGGGACCAGCTCCGGGACTGCGCGCAGACAGAGCAGACCTGGAGGACGGGCGAGTGCTTGGTAAGGGGAGCCCCTCAGCACCGGGGCCCAG
Organism: Struthio camelus; assembly: GCF_040807025.1. Classification (NCBI taxonomy): domain Eukaryota; kingdom Metazoa; phylum Chordata; class Aves; order Struthioniformes; family Struthionidae; genus Struthio; species Struthio camelus. The sequence goes on along the minus strand of NC_090982.1, from coordinate 6,523,017 downwards.
GCTCCACAAGGCCTGTCCCAACTCGCACAGCTGCCTGTGCGGTGGGCAGCTGTGCCTGTCCCGCCCTGCTCCAGCCCCAGGCCCACAACCCACACCTGTGTCCTGGATGCCTTTCCTCAAGCACCAGTGGGCTCTTCTGCAGGCCCCGCTGCCCGCTCGGACCTCCTGCCAGGAGGAGGTTGCGGAAGGAGAGCCTGGCCCAGCTGGGCCTTGGCAGCACACAGGGCTCTCAGCACTCCCAGGGCACGCTCTGCCTGCAGCTCTCGCCAAACCTCGGCCCCAGGCCAGGGCTGCTGCCTGGCAGGTGCCAGTGTCCTGGTGTGGAAAGGAAGGGCAGGAGGGTGGTGGGAGGAGGGCTTGGCCCAGCCCTTTGCGGAAGGTCTGTGCCAAGCCGCGGGCTCGTGTGCTCTGTCCAGCTGGCGAGAGGCAGGAGGCAAGTGGAAGAATACCTGCGCCAGAGCATGCCCTACTTGGAGGACTCTCAGGCATCCTTGCGAGAGGTGGCCGTGAGGTTCATAGGTGAGGCGCACGCGCCGCGCTCCCTCTCTTAGCAGCTTGGTCCCAGGCCTGGCAGCAAGGCCCGGGGCTGCCAGGGTCTGGACTGTGTGGTGCAGGGCATGGGCTTGCGGGAGCCGATGATGGGTTGAGGGGAGCCTTGCTCATTCCCACCGCAGCCCTGCCTCGGGCCCTGTGCTTTGTGGGGGAGGCTGAGGCCTGCCAAAGGGGACGAGGGCACTGGAAGGGCTTGGATAAGCTGTGTCGTGCTGGGGAGGGTCAGCAGTGAAGGCTGGTGTGTGCCTAGGGCTGGCCGGGCGGCGCTTGAAGAGCCCAAGGGAGCAGAAGGTGCGGGAGATCTGCAACGGTGAGTAAGGGCAGCGCTGTGCTGGCCACGGTGGGTGGGGAGGGGGCCAGAGCATGGGCAGTGTGCTCCAGGGCCGTGCCCTGGCACAGGGAAACATTTCAAGGGCAGGGCCATTTGGGGGCATTGCTGAGCAGCAACTTCCAGCTGATGTGGTTGCCCCAGCTGCTCCTTGCTCCCGCTGGGAAGAGCTGGGCAGGGCTGGCGCCCTGGGGAGGGGGCGTTCTGTGCGGACAGGTGGGTTTGATGTGTGCTCTGTTGCTTTATGTGGCAGTCCTTCAGCCCTTGGAGAGCGACCTGCAGCCCGCAATCCGTTCCCTGGCCACTCAGACCATCCTCATCCTGAGAACTCCAAGGAAAGAGGCACCCTCCGCGTTCCACCTGCAAGCTCTGCGCTGCTGGCTCCGGAGAGCCCGGGACAGGTGGAGCCGTCCTCTGTGCGGAGGCTCTCCTTGAGCAGACCGAGCACGACAGTCCCAGTGCCACGCTGCCCTTGGCATGGGCACCAGCAAGGAGGCTGCGGAACAGGCTGGCTCATTCCAGGCGTCTGCTGCAGTTCCGCCCTCAGGCACAGCCTGGCCCCACTCTTCTTTTACACCTGCAGCCCTCTGGGAAGCTTTCCGCAAAGAAGCAGCCGTGTTTCTGCAGCACGCGTGGATGTCTTTTTCTTTGGCAGGCAGAGGCCAAGCGGGAAAGCTGAGGCCCCGAAGGAATCGCACTGGCCCTGAGGGTGGCCTGACGTTCGCTCCTTCCCGCAGCCCGCGGCAGCCTGGAACGTACGGCCACACTGTGTCTTTGGCCCAAAGCACCAGGTGCCCCGCTGGAGCACCAAGGCCAGGCTTGTGCCAAACGCGCCCTCTGCCGAGACACCCCAGGGCAAGAAGAGGCACCCACTGCCTGCAAAGCTTGCATCAGGCATCTCTCTTTGTCCTGGTGTTCTGCTGTGGCCGGCCACCTTGTGCACACGTGGGGCTTGGGCATCTTTGCCCGGGAGGCAGGGGACGAGAGCCGCTGTGGAGAAAGGGAAGAGCTGTGCCAGCGTGCCCTGCAGCCGCTGCGCTGGGCTGCTGGCTGCAGGCTCGGTGCCCCTGGGGGCTTGGGTGGCTCTGGCCTGCTCTGCAGCTGTGCCGCGGGGCTGCCGCTGCTGCGGGGAGTGTGCTGAGCTGCTTTCAAGGCAGGAGCGATGTCCCCCCCTTTCCCCTTTCCCCCTCTGCACCAACCTGACCAGGGTGCAGCTACCCACGCAAGGCGAGTGGAGCCCTGCACGCAGCCCAAGTCTGAACACGTGCACACCTGGGAGCACGCAGGCCTGACCCAGAGAGGGAGGGAGCAGGCCCCTGCTGGCCTCTCGGGGCAGGTGGGTGAGCCAGACCTCGAGCTGACCAGCAGTTTCCAGGCTTGTGACGCCACGTGCCCCGAGGGAAGCCGTCTGCGTTGGGGCTACTCTCTGAATTGCCACTCCAGGTCGGTCTCTCTCTCTCTCCTCGGCCAGCCTGGGCTCTCAGTCTCTCAGTGCACAAACCAGAACGGCACGCTGAGAGTGCCAGGGGTCGTCGCTGTAGAGCAGCAGCACGGCACTGGCAGGCAGCGGCAGACTGCATCTCAGTTGCCTGCTTTTGCCATGCCTCGTGGCCCTTTGCTCTCGCTGCTGAAACAAGGCAGTCCCATTGCCACCTCGCTTTCTTGGTTGCTGCCTTTCCCGTCTTGTCCCATGTAGTGCTCGCTGACCTGGCTGAAGGCACAGAGTGCACTCTCGGCAAGTTTGCTGCTGATGCTAAAGTGGGGGGAGCGGCTGAGAGCCCAGAAGGCTGTGCTGGCCTTGAGAGGGGCGCGGAGAGGCTGGCCAGTTGGGTGGAGAGGAACCTGCTGAAGTTCACCAAAGGCAAGGGCAGGGTCCTGCACCTAGGGAGGAAGAAGCCCATGGAGCAGGAGAGGCTGGGGGTTGCCCTGCTGCAAAGCAGCTCTGCAGCGCAGCACCTGGGTGTGCTGGTGGACAACAAGTGAAGCAGGGGGCAGCAAGGGGCCCTTGTGGCCAAGGCGGCGCATGGGATCGTGGGGTGCATTAGGCAGAGTGTTGCCAGCAGGTGGAGGGAGGGGCTCCTCCCCTGCGCTCAGCCCTGGGCAGGCCTCCTCTGAGAGGAGTAGTGTCCCCCATTGTGGGCTCGCCAGGACAAGAGACGTGTCCCTACTGGAGAGAGTCCAGCGGAGGGCTACGAAGGTGACGAGGGGACTGGAGCATGTCTCCTGTGAAGCAAGGCTGAGAGAGCTGGGCCTGTTTATGCTGGAGAAGAGAAGACTGAGAGGCGGTCTGACCAACGTGTCCAAGTATCTGAAGGGAGGCTGTGCAGAGGATGGGGCCAGACTCTTGTCCGTGGTGGCCAGCGACAGGACAAGAGGCAACAGACACAAAGTGGAACACGGGAAGTTCCGTCTGAACCTGAGGGAAAACGTGTTGACCGTGAGGGTGAGAGAGCAGTGGCACGGGTTGCCCAGAGAGGTAGTGGAGTCTCCTTTGCTGGAGAGATTCAAAACCCGGCCGGACGTGGTCGTGGGCAATGTGCTGAGGATGAGCCGGCTTGAGCAGGGGGGGTTGGACTAGGTGATCTCCAGAGGTCCCTTCCAACCTCCACCCTTGTGTGATTCTGTGTTCTGTGATTTCTGTGATTCTGGGCGCTTGCACGTGGGCCATGTGTCCGAGGCCTTTGCAGCAACTGGCAGCCACAGCTGCGCCCACCAGCAGGTCCTGGAGGGGTTGTGCTGGGCAGACAAGAGCAGCTGCACCAGCCCGGGACCTCGCAAGGACCAGCAGGCTGCCCAAGCCTCCAAGGCTGCCATCTCCTCAGCAGCAAGCTGCTCCCACACAGCACACGCACGTTGCCAAGGTGCCAAGTGCAGCCTGCATTCCCTCCGGTGCGGGCAGAGGTTCAAGAACTGCTGTGCGGAGCAGAGGGAGGCTTGGCCGTGGCTTTGTCCGGCTCGGACCCACCCCCAGAGGTTTACTGCTTCTGCAAGACAGGTGTGCCAGGAAAGGGCCAGGAGGCTGAGGAGGGGGGCTTGGACTTCTGCTTTGCTCCCCGAAGATGGGAGGAGATGTTGGCAGGGGGGCTGTGGGGCAAAGTGCCGGGCCGGGCCGCAGCGGGGCCTTGGTGCCCCACCCGCCTCTGTGACACGGCCGCGGCCCTGGGGGCGCCGCGGCGGCCGGGGCCCCGGCCCCGCAGTCTCCAGGAGGACAGGGACGGCCCCGGCTGGCAGCGGGCCCAGCTGCTGGAGAAGCAGCCGGAGCGCAGCCCCGGCGTCCCCGGAGGCGGCCAGGCCCTCGGCGGGGCCCACGTCTTGGCGCGCAGGCTCCCCGTCCGCCAGGCAGGCAAGAGAGACGCGGCTGGGGCTCGGCAGCTCCGCGGGGCCCTGGCGGGCCCTCGGCCGCGGCGGGCTGGCCCAGGGGCTGCCGCCCGGCACAGCTGGGGCCGGCGCCCGGCCCCGCCGCTGCCCGGCGGCCCGCCAGCCCCAGCGCCAGCACCCGCCAGGGACCCTGCCCGGCAGGAGGCCCCCGCCTTGCCCCGCGCTGCTGGGCCCGCTCCCTCGGCCTCGCAGCCTCGGACTGCGGGCAGCGCACGCCCAGGGCCCAGGCCTGAGCGCGCCTTCCCCCCGGGCCCAGCCCCCAGCGCCTCTCCTCCTTCCCGCAGCATGGCCGACGCAGCCGCCGGCTGCCCCGCGGCGCTCTGGCAGCAGCCTCTCGGCCCGGGCAGCCCCTCGCTGGCCGGCCAGCAGCAGCAGGCGCAGCACAGCGCTGCCCAGCCGAGCAGCTCTGCGCCAGAGCCCTGCCCGCTCGGCCCATCGCGGCACCCAGGTGAGTGAGCCGGCCCGGCTGCGCTGGCCAGGCCGAGCGGCGCCGAGCCTCTCGCCGCCGCCTCTGCCACGGCCCCGGCTCTCCGGCCGCCTGCCTCCGCCGCCCCTGGCAGCAGGCCTCTGCCCGCGCGCAGCCTCCTCTCCTCTCCTCTCCTCTCGCCGGCCTCCACCTACAGCTCTGCCTCCTCTCTGCCTTTCCTCCACCCAGGCTCTTCTGCCTGCCGCCACCTGCACCGGCCAGCAGAGCAGAAGGAAGCTCTGCAGACCACGCACTCACTGAAGGTACCGACAGCACTGCCCTCTGCTCCGTGCCTCCACCTCTCGCCTCTCGCCTCTCGCCTCTCGCCTCCTGCCGTGCTCGCCCGTGCCACCCACAGGGCTGCTGTGCGAGCAGAGCTGCTCCCCTCCAGCCACCCCACCCCATCCTGGCATCACCGCCCGTGCCTTTCCCACCCTCCGCCTCCCTTCCCCTTCCTTTGGCCTGCGCCACGTGCAGCAGCTCTGCAGCTCTCAGGCCTCCCCCCGGCCGCTGCACTGCAACGGCTGCCCTCCCCAGGCCGCACAAACTCCACTCGCTGGCCTGTGCCTGGGAGCCACCCCAACAGCACTGCCACAACCCTGCCTTCTCCTTGCAGACCCCGAGTGCTCTGGACGACCTGCTGCAGAGGCTGGTGCTTGATCCTCTCCCCTCCGGCCTCCTGGAGCTGCAGAGCATCTTGCAGGTCTGCCTTTTACAAGGGGAAAGCCCTGGAGGGGCCCCCTGCCCCTCCTGGGCAACATCCTCTCCTGCCCCCAAACCTTCTCCTTGCCCCAAAGCCCTGCGAGGACTTTGACCCTTCTTCCTGAGCGCCCCCCGGCCCCCCCACCTGGCCCCTGGCCCCGGCACTGTCCTCTCAGGGCCTCCCCCTCGCTCCAGCTTTCCTCCCCACCGCTCAGCAAGGCACACTCTAACGGGGACCTGCGCAGCCTGCAAGGGCAGCCCGGCCCTGAAACTCTCTTCCTCTACAGCCTTCCCCATGGGCTGTAGCACAGCTTTGCCACTGCAAGCCCCTAGCGAGCTTTCTGCCCCAAAGTCCGCTCGCTGCTCCTGCAGAGGGGTCTGAAGGCCCCTGGGGCATTCTGCAGTGACAGTGGCCTCTGGCTCCCTGCCTGGAGCCAGCCGCAGCCGCTCCGTCTGAGGGATTGGAGAGCGAGGCTGGGGGGGCCTCGAGGGGCAGGAAGGCCCTTAGGAGATGTGCGCCCCTTGCCAGGAGGCCTTGGCGGGCATCCTAGCTCAACGCTGCCAGAGCCTTAGCAGAGCTGCGGCTCCTGGAGCAGCTGTCGGGTCCCAGGGCAGAGCGCTGCTTTTCTTCTCCCAGGTCCTGCTGCCCTTCACAGAGTCCCCGAGAGCAGCAGAGCGCGAGAGGGCGTTGAGGGCCATTGCCCGGCTGAGCAAGTCCCTCGTCAGCTCTTCCTCGCTGCAGGTAAGGAGCCTCAGGTGCAGGCAAGCCCCCGGCACCCACCGCGCCACACCTTGCCCGTCTCCCAGGTCCGGGCTCCCTCAGGGGCAAGCCTGGACACAGGGTAGGGCACTCAGCACGGCTCTGTCGCCAAGAGACCGTCCTTGCCCTGTCTCGGTAGGCTTCTGTCTTGAGGCCCCCTGCTCTCCGCAGCCGCCAGGCCTGCCCTGGCAGCATGATGTGAGCCCGCGCCTGGCGGCCCTTGCTGCCTTGGCTGCTGCCCAGCCGCTGCGGGGCTCAGGGCCTGCAGGGCCCTCTGGCCCGTCCCCTTGCCTGCTGCCCCCTCCCCACGCACTGCCACGGCCCCAGCCCAGCAGCCCCCACTTACAGGCTGCTGCCGCACAGGCGCTTCCTTCCCGTGCCATGGGGTGCAGGGCAGGGGAGCTGCAGGTTGAGGCAGAGCCTCCCGGAAGGACAGGCCAGGAGAGGAGGCTGGGGGAGGTGGTGTGGCTGCAGAGATGGGCAGTGCAGCCTGAGGAGGAAGAGGCACTCCCCGGGTCCCGGGAGGGGAGAGCGGCGGCAGTGAGGGAGCGGGATGGAGGCAGGACCGAGGGCTGCATGCCCGTTTAGGCACCTAAGTGCCACATGCTCAAAGTGACAAGAACTGGCAAGGCAGCCCGTGCCTGCAGAGCAGGCAAAGGCGGCAGGGAGAGCAGGGCAGGAGGCAGAAGGAGCACAGGGGATGCTGCGTGGCATGCTGCCCCTCCTGGGGCCAGCTGTGCCATTTATGCATGCGGCTGGCGCTAAGTCAGCTTCGCTGCAGCCTTTGCAGGGAGGCAGCCTCGTCGTCCCCTTGCCGTGGCTGCTGTGCAGGGTCAGGGGCTGCTCAGGCAGAGGCCAGGTTGCCCCTTGGCGGGGCAGAAGAGCTTGCAGTAGGCAGAGCAGGCTGGCCTGGGCCAGCCCCTGCCACAGCCTTTGCATGCGGGCTGCGAGCAGGGTCTGGCCCCAGCTGCCTCACCTTAGCCCTGCTGCCACCACTTCCTGCCTCCGCCAGCTCTGCGACCCCTGCCAAGGAGTCAGTGACGACCCTGCCCTCTTGGCAACGGAGGACTTCCGCATCCTGGGCAAGCTGGTGGGGCATCTCCTGCTGTGCTACGCTGTCCAGGAGCAGGGCATCCGCTGGAGGGCTGCGGACGCTCTCCACCTCCTCTACACGTTTGCCCGGCAGCGCAAGAGTAAGAGAAAGCGCGGTGCTTTGCCTCCTTGCAGGCACACACGGCTGTCCAGGCCCTTCCTCGCCTCCCTGGGCCTCATCCTCTCGCTGCTCGCTCACTCCCACCTTCAAGCCTTTTGCAGCCGCTGGGCAAGCCTGCTGCCAAAGGTGCTCTGGCCTACTCACTGCTCTCTGTGTTCCCTCCTGTCTAGGCAGGAAGGTGCCAGAAGATAAGCCAGAGCAGGCCCAGCTCCCAAGGCAGAGGGAAGCTGAGCACATGGGCTTCTGGCTTGCTTTCACCACCAGCCCCAGCCAGCTGACCACGGTAAGGAGCTCCTGCCTTGCCGCCACTCTTGTCCGTGCCATCAGCAGCAGAGCGGGGGGAGCAAACGGGTTTGGCCTCAGCGGGGCTCCAGTGGCCTCCCTCTGCCTGGGGAGAGGCTTCCCCCTGGCGCTGAGCCAGCAAGATCTGAAGGCTGCGCTCCAGGGTCAGCGCAGCCGCTCCAGCCCGCCTGCACACCAGGCAGCTCGGGCTCTGTCTAGCGCCACTGCCCTGGGGCCCTCTTCCCAACTCTGCGGCCTGCTCTTGAGAGCCCTCTTCCGTCCCATCCTCCACAGGACACTCTCTGCAGCCCCTGCTTCCAGCTTTGCAGCCAGCTGCCCGCACTGGCCCTGCTCCACAGCTGCTCTCACTGCTGAGCTCCGCAGCGCCGCCAGGGCGCTCCGTGTGACACGTCTTCCCTGCCCTCCTTCCTCCCACAGATGTTTGGGCCATACCTCGAGCCCTCGGAGAGGACAGACATCATCCTCACAGCCATTGAGGCCCTGAGAGACGGCAGCACGCACGACATGCGGGCGGCTAGCAGCGTGCTGGATGTGCTCCTCATGGAGCCTGCCTCCTGGCTGAAGAAGGTAAGCAGCCCGCGGCTGGACTGCCCTGCACCTTCCTCCCAGCTCCCTTGCTGCCAAAGCAGCTGTGGCGGGCACCCAGCGCCCCTTGAAGCCAGCAAAGGGTGATGGGAAGGGAAGGAGCAGTTCTCAGGGGCGGTGCAGGAAACGGCTGCCCTCCTTCTCACCCGTGTGCCCTCCAGGTGCCCGAGGTCGTCAGGTGCATCTATGCAAACCTGACGTGCATCAGCACGGGGGAAGGCCGGCGCAGCGTGGACTTGCTGCTTCTCCTGCTTACCCACGTGTACCCCAGCGAGGTGGTCGTCAGCCTGCTCAACTGCTGCCCGCCATGTGACAGGTACAGGCGCCAAGAGCCTTGAGGGCTGGTAGCATGTGGGCAGGCTGCCCAAAGACTCTCTGCTTGCCGCACCCAAGGACAACTGCAGGCTATCCCCAAAGGGCAGGGCTGCCCATGCCCTTTCCAGCCCGGGGCCATCTGCCCCAGGCGCGCAGCAGCCAGAGCTGACCAAGTCAGCCGCAGAGCCCAGGCGCCGGGCCCCCGGCTGCCCCAGCGGGAACCTCCGCTCCGCTGTCTGCTGCTTGCCCAGGCTGGGCCCAGCGGGCACTCCAAGCGAGGGGGCAGTGGGCAGGCCGGCAGCCTGCAGCCTGCGTGCCCTAGGGCTTGCTCGGGCCACGCAGCTGTGGCCGAGGCAGCCCTGCTGACTGGGCGCTCGGGGCCTGCAGCATCGCCAGCGCCATGTGGGAGGTGATGGTGTGCCTGCCCAGCACTTTGGACAAGGTGTTGAGGAAGCTGCTCAGCATCTTGGAGGACCGAGTGCTGCTCAAGGGGCTCAGAGCTCTCACAGAGGACACCTGCTTCCTGCCCGTGGCTGTGAGTTACTACCGCGTGCACCAGGCCTCTCTGGCCCTCAGGGCTGGGCTAGCGTCTGCAGCGAAGAAGGCATGGCTCTTCTTCCCCCGCCTCCCCACCCCTGCCCCCAAGCGGTGACCTTTCCCGGGGCATGTGGAGTCAGCCCTTTAGGGTCAGCAGCAGGCCTCCACTGCGCCGGCCCCGCAGGGCTGCCAAGAGCTGCTTGGGCCCCAGTGTGCACTGGCGTGCAGCCGTCCTTTGCCCGCACAGCTCTCTCTTTTCCCCCGACCCTGCATCCCCCTGCTGCGCTCTGCAGACTGGCAACGCAGAGCAGGGCTAGGGACGGGGGCAGGGGCGGCACTGGGACTGGGACTGGGACTGGGACTGGGACTGGGCCAGGGGCAGTGTCTGGGCCAGGGGCTGGAGCCACTGTACAGCCTGAGCAGGCTACCGAGCCTCAGACCAGGAGCCCAGGCTGCTGTGCAGGACACATAAGGCATGCCACGCTGACCCCGGAGGGCTCGTCGTGCCCGTGTTAGAAGTGGGAGCGCAGCCCAGAGGGCTGCCGCTGCCGTGGCCGTGGCCATGGCCGTGGCCGTGGCCGTGGCCGTGGCCTGTCAGCCAGGCTGCAGTCTCCAGCTGTGTCTGCTGCACGCTAGGCCAGTGTCCGAGCCTCATCCCTCGCATACGCCAAGGGCTTTGGCACTGCCCCAGCAATGCCTTGGCAGTGAGAGCTGTCTCTGGGTGTTTTCTGCAGGCAACCAAGGCGCTGTACAGGATCCTTCAGCAGCCCACCTGCCAGCAGACGGTAACAGCGCTCTTCCCCCAGCTCTACATGGCACTGCTCCTGCAGATTTCCTTTGCGGCAGTGTCCATGCCCCGGGACATGAGTGCCTGCTGGAGGAAAGGCTGCCCACGGGAGCAGTCTTCTCCAGCCAGCCCCCTCAGGTGCTGCCTCGCCCTTCTCCTGTCTTTCCCCAGGGCCCTCAAGCAGGGCCGTGGCTCTGAGCGTGACTGGCCTTTGCTCCGCGTGCAGGTCTGCAGTGCAGGCGCTGAAAGCTCTGCTCCGCTCTGCTGGCTACGAGGAGCAGCTCGTCAGCATCGAGAAGAGGGGCGGCTGGCACCTGCTTCTCCAAGCGGAGACTCTCGCCAGCGGAATCAGTGTGCTGGCCAGGTGAGAGACCCTTTTGGCCCGCACTGCCTCCGCCTGGCTTTGCTGGGGACGCGGCACCCCGCACAAGGCCCTGCCTCGTGCCTGAGAGAGGCTGCCCAGGGCTCTTGGCTGCCGCCGCAGCGCTTGTGACTGAGGGATCAGGCGGGAAGCGGGAGCTCCTTGCTGCTTTGTGGCGCAGCTTTGACAGCTGTGGCTGGAGGAGGCAGCGTAGCGGGCTGTGGGAGACAAGGCAGAAGAGGCTGGGCTGCCTAGCTCCTTAGCAGGGGTGCTTGCTTTGCCCTGCCAGGCAGATGAGGACAAACCCGGTTCACGAGCGTTCCTGGATCTTCCACCGGGTGGAAAGGCTTCTCAGCCAAGGGGACCAACTGCAGGAACTGCCTGCCATGGCTGTCTTTGTTGAGGTAGGTGTGGTGGCAAGTAGTGGCGCTCCGCGATGCCTCTGAACGCTGCAGTCTCTTGGAGGCATGGCCGCGGGGTGGCCAATGGCCAATGGAGCCTGGCCAACCTGGCCTTGGCCCATTTGCTGCTGCGGCCAGGCTTGTCACCCCCGCCACCCCCCCAACATCCGTGCCTCCGTTGGGGCCACCTCTGGCTAGTCACTCGCTCCTGCAAGGCAGGAGAGCAGGGCCCAAGGGAACACGAGGGGGCCAGGCCAGCAAGAGCAAGCAAGGAATGTGTGCTGGGTGCCGTGAGGCTCGGGGCATGAGGGCGTCCCTGGGGGCCCTCCGCAACCACGGCCGCCTCCAGCACAGCCTTGCTCTGCGCCTGGTGCCCTGGCCGGCAGCTGCCGGTGGCAAGCAGGAGCTGCCCGGGCCGCGCAGTGCTGCAGGCTCTGCCACTCTCTCCCTGCTGTGTGTCTTCCAGCTGCTGAGCTGCGAGGAGCTAAAAGCCAGCGACTGTTGCGTCCTCTACCTCCTCCAGAGGTATCTGAAGCGTCCCAGCACAGTGATGCGCTCGCTGGTGCTCAGAGGCCTCGTGACGCTGGCCGAGAGAGCGGAGCTGGTGAGCATGGGCATGAGCCAGCAGAAGGCATGCTGGCAGCCTGCGGCTGGGCAGCAGGCCGTGGGCAATGCAGTGCTTGGCCTTTGCTGGGAGTCAGGGGCGGTGCTGGTTGCTGCAAGGTGCCTGGTGCAGCCCTTTGTCAGCCCCCGCGGCCTTCAGGGCAGTGTGGCCGTGGGAGAAGAGCGGGCAGCGCAGGCAGCGAGGAGGAGCCTTTGCTGTCCTGGCCTGCTTGCCCGCCGCTGCTCTCGCCCACCCTCCTCAGTGCACCAGCAACTCCTAGTGCCTGCCAGGAGGCTGCTGCAGCACTTCCTGTGCGCCCTGCAGGGAAGCAAGAGAGGAGGCCAGGGCTGAAGCAGCCGAGCAGGTGTGGCCACCTGGGCTTTCCTGGCTTGCCCCTACAGCAAGGAAACGCTGTGCTTGCTACAGGCCGGGAAGATGCAGGGTCTGCTGCCAGAGGTGCTGGAGGTGGCGCAGGGGGCCGCCGCAGACGTCAGCAGGAAGGCCCTGGTCGTCTGCGGGAAGGTGCTGCGTCAGGCGGACAGGGCGGCGGTGGGCCCCATGGCTGTGCACCTGGCGCAGAAGCTCGTGCCGCTCTTTGAGGAAGTAAGGCTGGTGTGGGAGGCTGGGCTCAGGCCGTGGCCTGGGGGAGCTCGTGCCGCGGCTGGGTGGGTGGAGGTGGGGCTGGGATGGGAAGGCAGGTTGAGGCTCAAAGGCCTCCGAGAGCTGTGCGGAGCCTGGCCGCAGCCTCTTGTGCAAACCGATGGCATTGCCTTCATGGGTGGCAGGGCCACTTTGCCCTGGCTGCAGACGTGGCCGCCGGCTCCGTGGTGCACAAGTGCAGTCCCCAGCAGCTCTCTTCACACGAGGCGCGCCACTGCTGTTGCTCCGGGTGGGCAGGCAGTAGGTGTTGCTGAGGTGCCACCCTCCTGCGTCCTGCCAGGAGTGCAGCCAGGTGCGCGAGCTCTCCATCTGCTGCTTCCAAGAGCTGATGGAGCTTGTGGAGGGCGAGAACAAGCAGCAGCTGAAGAAGGAAGTGCGTCGCTGCCTGCTCCCGCTCTTCTTCCGTGTGCACGACGAGAGCCAGAGCGTGGCCAAGGTAGAGATGTGAAAGGTCGGCAGGGAGGCGGGGAAGGGCATGCTGGCATGAGCTGGGTGGGCCTGCGCCTGAGGGCCAAGGGCTGCTGACAAGTGGGCTGCCTGAAGGTGTGTCACATGGGGCCCCAGCAGCCGGAGTCCGGGAGGACCAGCAAGAGCTCCCGTCCTTGCTTGCAGCAGGCCCGCCCCACGGCTTTCAGCCTGCCTCCATGCCCCTTCCTGCTCCGAAAGGTTGGGAGGGCTGGGGTCCCCTTGCAGCCCCACTCCCTCTCTACAGCCCTCCCCTAGTCAGTGCAGCCCACAGCAAGAGTCCCTGCTGAGCCCGAGCTAAGAGCGCCTGAGGAGCTGGGCCCGGACGTTTCGCAGAGCTGCGCTACCTGCTCCAAGAGGGCTCAGCTGCAGGGTGTGGCCAGCGAGGCCGGGACACAGGACTCCCTAGGGACTTGCCAGCTGTCCGCACAGGTGTCCGAGGCCAGGCTTGGACGCGCAATCCCAGTCGAGCAGTGGTGCCATCCAGAGAGGCCCCGATGTGTGGGCCAGGCCATGCCCCAGCTGCCTAAGGGCAGCTGCCTTCTGCTCAGCCTGGGAGCACAAGTCCTTCCGCCCAGCTCACCGTGCACTAGGCCAGTGAACTTGGTGGCTGCAGAGGGGCGCAGCACATGCAAGGCCTTGAGAGAGACTGCCCAGCACCGCCAGGCTGGCTCGGGAAGAGTCATGGAAAGGGAGATGCCGTCAGGGCAGGGGACTGGCGTGGCATGCGGGGCTCAAGGCTGTGGCCAGCTGGAGCCTGAGCAGAAAGGAGCGGTGACAGAGCAGCAGGGGAAGGCCAGCATGCTGCTGGGCAATTGCCCCAGGCCATGCTTCTGGCACTGGCCTGGCCTGGTGCCTCTGTCACTCCGTGCCCCACAGTCTCCTGGGCTGCTCGACAGCGGGAGCTAGCTGAGCTGGTGGCTGCTGCATGCCTCTGCGCTGGGCATGGAGCCCAACTGAGACTCTGCCCCCGCTGCTGCATCTTCCCACCACGGGCTAGGCAAGGGGCAGAGCGGAGCCAAGCGGAGGGGCACAGCAGACCTCGTCCCCAAGGCCACGGTGTCATCTGCCTGTCTCTGCTGCTGTGCAGGCCTCTTGGGAAGCCCTGGTGGTGGCTGCAGAGTGCCTGAAGTGGGACCAGCTCCGGGACTGCGCGCAGACAGAGCAGACCTGGAGGACGGGCGAGTGCTTGGTAAGGAGAGCCCCTCAGCCCCGGGGCCCAGGCTCCACAAGGCCTGTCCCAACTCGCACAGCTGCCTGTGGGGTGGGCAGCTGTGCCTGTCCCGCCCTGCTCCAGCCCCAGGCCCACAACCCACACCTGTGTCCTGGATGCCTTTCCTCAAGCACCAGTGGGCTCTTCTGCAGGCCCCGCTGCCCGCTCGGACCTCCTGCCAGGAGGAGGTTGCGGAAGGAGAGCCTGGCCCAGCTGGGCCTTGGCAGCACACAGGGCTCTCAGCACTCCCAGGGCACGCTCTGCCTGCAGCTCTCGCCAAACCTCGGCCCCAGGCCAGGGCTGCTGCCTGGCAGGTGCCAGTGTCCTGGTGTGGAAAGGAAGGGCAGGAGGGTGGTGGGAGGAGGGCTTGGCCCAGCCCTTTGCGGAAGGTCTGTGCCAAGCCGCGGGCTCGTGTGCTCTGTCCAGCTGGCGAGAGGCAGGAGGCAAGTGGAAGAATACCTGCGCCAGAGCATGCCCTACTTGGAGGACTCTCAGGCATCCTTGCGAGAGGTGGCCGTGAGGTTCATAGGTGAGGCGCACGCGCCGCGCTCCCTCTCTTAGCAGCTTGGTCCCAGGCCTGGCAGCAAGGCCCGGGGCTGCCAGGGTCTGGACTGTGTGGTGCAGGGCATGGGCTTGTGGGAGCCGATGATGGGTTGAGGGGAGCCTTGCTCATTCCCACCGCAGCCCTGCCTCGGGCCCTGTGCTTTGTGGGGGAGGCTGAGGCCTGCCAAAGGGGAGGAGGGCACTGGAAGGGCTTGGATAAGCTGTGTCGTGCTGGGGAGGGTCAGCAGTGAAGGCTGGTGTGTGCCTAGGGCTGGCTGGGCGGCGCTTGAAGAGCCCAAGGGAGCAGAAGGTGCGGGAGATCTGCAACGGTGAGTAAGGGCAGCGCTGTGCTGGCCACAGTGGGTGGGGAGGGGGCCAGAGCATGGGCAGTGTGCTCCAGGGCCGTGCCCTGGCACAGGGAAACATTTCAAGGGCAGGGCCATTTGGGGGCATTGCTGAGCAGCAACTTCCAGCTGATGTGGTTGCCCCAGCTGCTCCTTGCTCCCACTGGGAAGAGCTGGGCAGGGCTGGCGCGCTCTGCAGGCTATGCCTGGGGAGGGGGCGTTCTGTGCGGACAGGTGGGTTTGATGTGTGCTCTGTTGCTTTATGTGGCAGTCCTTCAGCCCTTGGAGAGCGACCTGCAGCCCGCAATCCGTTCCCTGGCCACTCAGACCATCCTCATCCTGAGAACTCCAAGGAAAGAGGCACCCTCCGCGTTCCACCTGCAAGCTCTGCGCTGCTGGCTCCGGAGAGCCCGGGACAGGTGGAGCCGTCCTCTGTGCGGAGGCTCTCCTTGAGCAGAGCGAGCACGACAGTCCCAGTGCCACGCTGCCCTTGGCATGGGCACCAGCAAGGAGGCTGCGGAACAGGCTGGCTCATTCCAGGCGTCTGCTGCAGTTCCGCCCTCAGGCACAGCCTGGCCCCACTCTTCTTTTACACCTGCAGCCCTCTGGGAAGCTTTCCGCAAAGAAGCAGCCGTGTTTCTGCAGCACGCGTGGATGTCTTTTTCTTTGGCAGGCAGAGGCCAAGCGGGAAAGCTGAGGCCCCGAAGGAATCGCACTGGCCCTGAGGGTGGCCTGACGTTCGCTCCTTCCCGCAGCCCGCGGCAGCCTGGAACGTACGGCCACACTGTGTCTTTGGCCCAAAGCACCAGGTGCCCCGCTGGAGCACCAAGGCCAGGCTTGTGCCAAACGCGCCCTCTGCCGAGACACCCCAGGGCAAGAAGAGGCACCCACTGCCTGCAAAGCTCGCATCAGGCATCTCTCTTTGTCCTGGTGTTCTGCTGTGGCCGGCCACCTTGTGCACACGCGGGGCTTGGGCATTTTTGCCCGGGAGGCAGGGGACGAGAGCCGCTGTGGAGAAAGGGAAGAGCTGTGCCAGCGTGCCCTGCAGCCGCTGCGCTGGGCTGCTGGCTGCAGGCTCGGTGCCCCTGGGGGCTTGGGTGGCTCTGGCCTGCTCTGCAGCTGTGCCGCGGGGCTGCCGCTGCTGCGGGGAGTGTGCTGAGCTGCTTTCAAGGCAGGAGCGATGTCCCCCCCTTTCCCCTTTCCCCCTCTGCACCAACCTGACCAGGGTGCAGCTTCCCACGCAAGGCGAGTGGAGCCCTGCACGCAGCCCAAGTCTGAACACGTGCACACCTGGGAGCACGCAGGCCTGACCCAGAGAGGGAGGGAGCAGGCCCCTGCTGGCCTCTCGGGGCAGGTGGGTGAGCCAGACCTCGAGCTGACCAGCAGTTTCCAGGCTTGTGACGCCACGTGCCCCGAGGGAAGCCGTCTGTGTTGGGGCTACTCTCTGAATTGCCACTCCAGGTCGGTCTCTCTCTCTCTCCTCGGCCAGCCTGGGCTCTCAGTCTCTCAGTGCACAAACCAGAACGGCACGCTGAGAGTGCCAGGGGTCGTCGCTGTAGAGCAGCAGCACGGCACTGGCAGGCAGCGGCAGACTGCATCTCAGTTGCCTGCTTTTGCCATGCCTCGTGGCCCTTTGCTCTCGCTGCTGAAACAAGGCAGTCCCATTGCCACCTCGCTTTCTTGGTTGCTGCCTTTCCCGTCTTGTCCCATGTAGTGCTCGCTGACCTGGCTGAAGGCACAGAGTGCACTCTCGGCAAGTTTGCTGCTGATGCTAAAGTGGGGGGAGCGGCTGAGAGCCCAGAAGGCTGTGCTGGCCTTGAGAGGGGCGCGGAGAGGCTGGCCAGTTGGGTGGAGAGGAACCTGCTGAAGTTCACCAAAGGCAAGGGCAGGGTCCTGCACCTAGGGAGGAAGAAGCCCATGGAGCAGGAGAGGCTGGGGGTTGACCTGCTGCAAAGCAGCTCTGCAGCGCAGCACCTGGGTGTGCTGGTGGACAACAAGTGAAGCAGGAGGCAGCAAGGGGCCCTTGTGGCCAAGGCGGCGCATGGGATCGTGGGGTGCATTAGGCAGAGTGTTGCCAGCAGGTGGAGGGAGGGGCTCCTCCCCTGCGCTCAGCCCTGGGCAGGCCTCCTCTGAGAGGAGTAGTGTCCCCCATTGTGGGCTCGCCAGGACAAGAGACGTGTCCCTACTGGAGAGAGTCCAGCGGAGGGCTACGAAGGTGACGAGGGGACTGGAGCATGTCTCCTGTGAAGCAAGGCTGAGAGAGCTGGGCCTGTTTATGCTGGAGAAGAGAAGACTGAGAGGCGGTCTGACCAACGTGTCCAAGTATCTGAAGGGAGGCTGTGCAGAGGATGGGGCCAGACTCTTGTCCGTGGTGGCCAGCGACAGGACAAGAGGCAACAGACACAAAGTGGAACACGGGAAGTTCCGTCTGAACCTGAGGGAAAACGTGTTGACCGTGAGGGTGAGAGAGCAGTGGCACGGGTTGCCCAGAGAGGTAGTGGAGTCTCCTTTGCTGGAGAGATTCAAAACCCGGCCGGACGTGGTCGTGGGCAATGTGCTGAGGATGAGCCGGCTTGAGCAGGGGGGGTTGGACTAGGTGATCTCCAGAGGTCCCTTCCAACCTCCACCCTTGTGTGATTCTGTGTTCTGTGATTTCTGTGATTCTGGGCGCTTGCACGTGGGCCATGTGTCCGAGGCCTTTGCAGCAACTGGCAGCCACAGCTGCGCCCACCAGCAGGTCCTGGAGGGGTTGTGCTGGGCAGACAAGAGCAGCTGCACCAGCCCGGGACCTCGCAAGGACCAGCAGGCTGCCCAAGCCTCCAAGGCTGCCATCTCCTCAGCAGCAAGCTGCTCCCACACAGCACATGCACGTTGCCAAGGTGCCAAGTGCAGCCTGCATTCCCTCCGGTGCGGGCAGAGGTTCAAGAACTGCTGTGCAGAGCAGAGGGAGGCTTGGTCGTGGCTTTGTCCGGCTCGGACCCACCCCCAGAGGTTTACTGCTTCTGCAAGACAGGTGTGCCAGGAAAGGGCCAGGAGGCTGAGGAGGGGGGCTTGGACTTCTGCTTTGCTCCCCGAAGATGGGAGGAGATGTTGGCAGGGGGGCTGCGGGGCAAAGTGCCGGGCCGGGCCGCAGCGGGGCCTTGGTGCCCCACCCGCCTCTGTGACACGGCCGCGGCCCTGGGGGCGCCGCGGCGGCCGGGGCCCCGGCCCCGCAGTCTCCAGGAGGACAGGGACGGCCCCGGCTGGCAGCGGGCCCAGCTGCTGGAGAAGCAGCCGGAGCGCAGCCCCGGCGTCCCCGGAGGCGGCCAGGCCCTCGGCGGGGCCCACGTCTTGGCGCGCAGGCTCCCCGTCCGCCAGGCAGGCAAGAGAGACGCGGCTGGGGCTCGGCAGCTCCGCGGGGCCCTGGCGGGCCCTCGGCCGCGGCGGGCTGGCCCAGGGGCTGCCGCCCGGCACAGCTGGGGCCGGCGCCCGGCCCCGCCGCTGCCCGGCGGCCCGCCAGCCCCAGCGCCAGCACCCGCCAGGGACCCTGCCCGGCAGGAGGCCCCCGCCTTGCCCCGCGCTGCTGGGCCCGCTCCCTCGGCCTCGCAGCCTCGGCCTGCGGGCAGCGCACGCCCAGGGCCCAGGCCTGAGCGCGCCTTCCCCCCGGGCCCAGCCCCCAGCGCCTCTCCTCCTTCCCGCAGCATGGCCGACGCAGCCGCCGGCTGCCCCGCGGCGCTCTGGCAGCAGCCTCTCGGCCCGGGCAGCCCCTCGCTGGCCGGCCAGCAGCAGCAGGCGCAGCACAGCGCTGCCCAGCCGAGCAGCTCTGCGCCAGAGCCCTGCCCGCTCGGCCCATCGCGGCACCCAGGTGAGTGAGCCGGCCCGGCTGCGCTGGCCAGGCCGAGCGGCGCCGAGCCTCTCGCCGCCGCCTCTGCCACGGCCCCGGCTCTCCGGCCGCCTGCCTCCGCCGCCCCTGGCAGCAGGCCTCTGCCCGCGCGCAGCCTCCTCTCCTCTCCTCTCGCCGGCCTCCACCTACAGCTCTGCCTCCTCTCTGCCTTTCCTCCACCCAGGCTCTTCTGCCTGCCGCCACCTGCACCGGCCAGCAGAGCAGAAGGAAGCTCTGCAGACCACGCACTCACTGAAGGTACCGACAGCACTGCCCTCTGCTCCGTGCCTCCACCTCTCGCCTCTCGCCTCTCGCCTCTCGCCTCCTGCCGTGCTCGCCCGTGCCACCCGCAGGGCTGCTGTGCGAGCAGAGCTGCTCCCCTCCAGCCACCCCACCCCATCCTGGCATCACCGCCCGTGCCTTTCCCACCCTCCGCCTCCCTTCCCCTTCCTTTGGCCTGCGCCACGTGCAGCAGCTCTGCAGCTCTCAGGCCTCCCCCCGGCCGCTGCACTGCAACGGCTGCCCTCCCCAGGCCGCACAAACTCCACTCGCTGGCCTGTGCCTGGGAGCCACCCCAACAGCACTGCCACAACCCTGCCTTCTCCTTGCAGACCCCGAGTGCTCTGGACGACCTGCTGCAGAGGCTGGTGCTTGATCCTCTCCCCTCCGGCCTCCTGGAGCTGCAGAGCATCTTGCAGGTCTGCCTTTTACAAGGGGAAAGCCCTGGAGGGGCCCCCTGCCCCTCCTGGGCAACATCCTCTCCTGCCCCCAAACCTTCTCCTTGCCCCAAAGCCCTGCGAGGACTTTGACCCTTCTTCCTGAGCGCCCCCCGGCCCCCCCACCTGGCCCCTGGCCCCGGCACTGTCCTCTCAGGGCCTCCCCCTCGCTCCAGCTTTCCTCCCCACCGCTCAGCAAGGCACACTCTAACGGGGACCTGCGCAGCCTGCAAGGGCAGCCCGGCCCTGAAACTCTCTTCCTCTACAGCCTTCCCCATGGGCTGTAGCACAGCTTTGCCACTGCAAGCCCCTAGCGAGCTTTCTGCCCCAAAGTCCGCTCGCTGCTCCTGCAGAGGGGTCTGAAGGCCCCTGGGGCATTCTGCAGTGACAGTGGCCTCTGGCTCCCTGCCTGGAGCCAGCCGCAGCCGCTCCGTCTGAGGGATTGGAGAGCGAGGCTGGGGGGGCCTCGAGGGGCAGGAAGGCCCTTAGGAGATGTGCGCCCCTTGCCAGGAGGCCTTGGCGGGCATCCTAGCTCAACGCTGCCAGAGCCTTAGCAGAGCTGCGGCTCCTGGAGCAGCTGTCGGGTCCCAGGGCAGAGCGCTGCTTTTCTTCTCCCAGGTCCTGCTGCCCTTCACAGAGTCCCCGAGAGCAGCAGAGCGCGAGAGGGCGTTGAGGGCCATTGCCCGGCTGAGCAAGTCCCTCGTTAGCTCTTCCTCGCTGCAGGTAAGGAGCCTCAGGTGCAGGCAAGCCCCCGGCACCCACCGCGCCACACCTTGCCCGTCTCCCAGGTCCGGGCTCCCTCAGGGGCAAGCCTGGACACAGGGTAGGGCACTCAGCACGGCTCTGTCGCCAAGAGACCGTCCTTGCCCTGTCTCGGTAGGCTTCTGTCTTGAGGCCCCCTGCTCTCCGCAGCCGCCAGGCCTGCCCTGGCAGCATGATGTGAGCCCGCGCCTGGCGGCCCTTGCTGCCTTGGCTGCTGCCCAGCCGCTGCGGGGCTCAGGGCCTGCAGGGCCCTCTGGCCCGTCCCCTTGCCTGCTGCCCCCTCCCCACGCACTGCCACGGCCCCAGCCCAGCAGCCCCCACTTACAGGCTGCTGCCACACAGGCGCTTCCTTCCCGTGCCATGGGGTGCAGGGCAGGGGAGCTGCAGGTTGAGGCAGAGCCTCCCGGAAGGACAGGCCAGGAGAGGAGGCTGGGGGAGGTGGTGTGGCTGCAGAGATGGGCAGTGCAGCCTGAGGAGGAAGAGGCACTCCCCGGGTCCCGGGAGGGGAGAGCGGCGGCAGTGAGGGAGCGGGATGGAGGCAGGACCGAGGGCTGCATGCCCGTTTAGGCACCTAAGTGCCACATGCTCAAAGTGACAAGAACTGGCAAGGCAGCCCGTGCCTGCAGAGCAGGCAAAGGCGGCAGGGAGAGCAGGGCAGGAGGCAGAAGGAGCACAGGGGATGCTGCGTGGCATGCTGCCCCTCCTGGGGCCAGCTGTGCCATTTATGCATGCGGCTGGCGCTAAGTCAGCTTCACTGCAGCCTTTGCAGGGAGGCAGCCTCGTCGTCCCCTTGCCGTGGCTGCTGTGCAGGGTCAGGGGCTGCTCAGGCAGAGGCCAGGTTGCCCCTTGGTGGGGCAGAAGAGCTTGCAGTAGGCAGAGCAGGCTGGCCTGGGCCAGCCCCTGCCACAGCCTTTGCATGCGGGCTGCGAGCAGGGTCTGGCCCCAGCTGCCTCACCTTAGCCCTGCTGCCACCACTTCCTGCCTCCGCCAGCTCTGCGACCCCTGCCAAGGAGTCAGTGACGACCCTGCCCTCTTGGCAACGGAGGACTTCCGCATCCTGGGCAAGCTGGTGGGGCATCTCCTGCTGTGCTACGCTGTCCAGGAGCAGGGCATCCGCTGGAGGGCTGCGGACGCTCTCCACCTCCTCTACACGTTTGCCCGGCAGCGCAAGAGTAAGAGAAAGCGCGGTGCTTTGCCTCCTTGCAGGCACACACGGCTGTCCAGGCCCTTCCTCGCCTCCCTGGGCCTCATCCTCTCGCTGCTCGCTCACTCCCACCTTCAAGCCTTTTGCAGCCGCTGGGCAAGCCTGCTGCCAAAGGTGCTCTGGCCTACTCACTGCTCTCTGTGTTCCCTCCTGTCTAGGCAGGAAGGTGCCAGAAGATAAGCCAGAGCAGGCCCAGCTCCCAAGGCAGAGGGAAGCTGAGCACATGGGCTTCTGGCTTGCTTTCACCACCAGCCCCAGCCAGCTGACCACGGTAAGGAGCTCCTGCCTTGCCGCCACTCTTGTCCGTGCCATCAGCAGCAGAGCGGGGGGAGCAAACGGGTTTGGCCTCAGCGGGGCTCCAGTGGCCTCCCTCTGCCTGGGGAGAGGCTTCCCCCTGGCGCTGAGCCAGCAAGATCTGAAGGCTGCGCTCCAGGGTCAGCGCAGCCGCTCCAGCCCGCCTGCACACCAGGCAGCTCGGGCTCTGTCTAGCGCCACTGCCCTGGGGCCCTCTTCCCAACTCTGCGGCCTGCTCCTGAGAGCCCTCTTCCGTCCCATCCTCCACAGGACACTCTCTGCAGCCCCTGCTTCCAGCTTTGCAGCCAGCTGCCCGCACTGGCCCTGCTCCACAGCTGCTCTCACTGCTGAGCTCCGCAGCGCCGCCAGGGCGCTCCGTGTGACACGTCTTCCCTGCCCTCCTTCCTCCCACAGATGTTTGGGCCATACCTCGAGCCCTCGGAGAGGACAGACATCATCCTCACAGCCATTGAGGCCCTGAGAGACGGCAGCACGCACGACATGCAGGCGGCTAGCAGCGTGCTGGATGTGCTCCTCATGGAGCCTGCCTCCTGGCTGAAGAAGGTAAGCAGCCCGCGGCTGGACTGCCCTGCACCTTCCTCCCAGCTCCCTTGCTGCCAAAGCAGCTGTGGCGGGCACCCAGCACCCCTTGAAGCCAGCAAAGGGTGATGGGAAGGGAAGGAGCAGTTCTCAGGGGCGGTGCAGGAAACGGCTGCCCTCCTTCTCACCCGTGTGCCCTCCAGGTGCCCGAGGTCGTCAGGTGCATCTATGCAAACCTGACGTGCATCAGCACGGGGAAAGGCCGGCGCAGCGTGGACTTGCTGCTTCTCCTGCTTACCCACGTGTACCCCAGCGAGGTGGTCATCAGCCTGCTCAACTGCTGCCCGCCATGTGACAGGTACAGGCGCCAAGAGCCTTGAGGGCTGGTAGCATGTGGGCAGGCTGCCCAAAGACTCTCTGCTTGCCGCACCCAAGGACAACTGCAGGCTATCCCCAAAGGGCAGGGCTGCCCATGCCCTTTCCAGCCTGGGGCCATCTGCCCCAGGCGCGCAGCAGCCAGAGCTGAGCAAGTCAGCCGCAGAGCCCAGGCGCCGGGCCCCCGGCTGCCCCAGCGGGAACCTCCGCTCCGCTGTCTGCTGCTTGCCCAGGCTGGGCCCAGCGGGCACTCCAAGCGAGGGGGCAGTGGGCAGGCCGGCAGCCTGCAGCCTGCGTGCCCTGGGGCTTGCTCGGGCCACGCAGCTGTGGCCGAGGCAGCCCTGCTGACTGGGCGCTCGGGGCCTGCAGCATCGCCAGCGCCATGTGGGAGGTGATGGTGTGCCTGCCCAGCACTTTGGACAAGGTGTTGAGGAAGCTGCTCAGCATCTTGGAGGACCGAGTGCTGCTCAAGGGGCTCAGAGCTCTCACAGAGGACACCTGCTTCCTGCCCGTGGCTGTGAGTTACTACCGCGTGCACCAGGCCTCTCTGGCCCTCAGGGCTGGGCTAGCGTCTGCAGCGAAGAAGGCATGGCTCTTCTTCCCCCGCCTCCCCACCCCTGCCCCCAAGCGGTGACCTTTCCCGGGGCATGTGGAGTCAGCCCTTTAGGGTCAGCAGCAGGCCTCCACTGCGCCGGCCCCGCAGGGCTGCCAAGAGCTGCTTGGGCCCCAGTGTGCACTGGCGTGCAGCCGTCCTTTGCCCGCACAGCTCTCTCTTTTCCCCCGACCCTGCATCCCCCTGCTGCGCTCTGCAGACTGGCAACGCAGAGCAGGGCTAGGGACGGGGGCAGGGGCGGCACTGGGACTGGGACTGGGACTAGGACTGGGACTGGGCCAGGGGCAGTGTCTGGGCCAGGGGCTGGAGCCACTGTACAGCCTGAGCAGGCTACCGAGCCTCAGACCAGGAGCCCAGGCTGCTGTGCAGGACACATAAGGCATGCCACGCTGACCCCGGAGGGCTCGTCGTGCCCGTGTTAGAAGTGGGAGCGCAGCCCAGAGGGATGCCGCTGCCGTGGCTGTGGCCGTGGCCATGGCCGTGGCCGTGGTCTGGCAGCCAGGCTGCAGTCTCCAGCTGTGTCTGCTGCACGCTAGGCCAGTGCCTGAGCCTCATCCCTCGCATACGCCAAGGGCTTTGGCACTGCCCCAGCAATGCCTTGGCAGTGAGAGCTGTCTCTGGGTGTTTTCTGCAGGCAACCAAGGCGCTGTACAGGATCCTTCAGCAGCCCACCTGCCAGCAGACGGTAACAGCGCTCTTCCCCCAGCTCTACATGGCACTGCTCCTGCAGATTTCCTTTGCGGCAGTGTCCATGCCCCGGGACATGAGTGCCTGCTGGAGGAAAGGCTGCCCACGGGAGCAGTCTTCTCCAGCCAGCCCCCTCAGGTGCTGCCTCGCCCTTCTCCTGTCTTTCCCCAGGGCCCTCAAGCAGGGCCGTGGCTCTGAGCGTGACTGGCCTTTGCTCCGCGTGCAGGTCTGCAGTGCAGGCGCTGAAAGCTCTGCTCCGCTCTGCTGGCTACGAGGAGCAGCTCGTCAGCATCGAGAAGAGGGGCGGCTGGCACCTGCTTCTCCAAGCGGAGACTCTCGCCAGCGGAATCAGTGTGCTGGCCAGGTGAGAGACCCTTTTGGCCCGCACTGCCTCCGCCTGGCTTTGCTGGGGACGCGGCACCCCGCACAAGGCCCTGCCTCGTGCCTGAGAGAGGCTGCCCAGGGCTCTTGGCTGCCGCCGCAGCGCTTGTGACTGAGGGATCAGGCGGGAAGCGGGAGCTCCTTGCTGCTTTGTGGCGCAGCTTTGACAGCTGTGGCTGGAGGAGGCAGCGTAGCGGGCTGTGGGAGACAAGGCAGAAGAGGCTGGGCTGCCTAGCTCCTTAGCAGGGGTGCTTGCTTTGCCCTGCCAGGCAGATGAGGACAAACCCGGTTCACGAGCGTTCCTGGATCTTCCACCGGGTGGAAAGGCTTCTCAGCCAAGGGGACCAACTGCAGGAACTGCCTGCCATGGCTGTCTTTGTTGAGGTAGGTGTGGTGGCAAGTAGTGGCGCTCCGCGATGCCTCTGAACGCTGCAGTCTCTTGGAGGCATGGCCGCGGGGTGGCCAATGGCCAATGGAGCCTGGCCAACCTGGCCTTGGCCCATTTGCTGCTGCGGCCAGGCTTGTCACCCCCGCCACCCCCCCAACATCCGTGCCTCCGTTGGGGCCACCTCTGGCTAGTCACTCGCTCCTGCAAGGCAGGAGAGCAGGGCCCAAGGGAACACGAGGGGGCCAGGCCAGCAAGAGCAAGCAAGGAATGTGTGCTGGGTGCCATGAGGCTCGGGGCATGAGGGCGTCCCTGGGGGCCCTCCGCAACCACGGCCGCCTCCAGCACAGCCTTGCTCTGCGCCTGGTGCCCTGGCCGGCAGCTGCCGGTGGCAAGCAGGAGCTGCCCGGGCCGCGCAGTGCTGCAGGCTCTGCCACTCTCTCCCTGCTGTGTGTCTTCCAGCTGCTGAGCTGCGAGGAGCTAAAAGCCAGCGACTGTTGCGTCCTCTACCTCCTCCAGAGGTATCTGAAGCGTCCCAGCACAGTGATGCGCTCGCTGGTGCTCAGAGGCCTCGTGACGCTGGCCGAGAGAGCAGAGATGGTGAGCATGGGCATGGGTCAGGAGAAGGCATGCTGGCAGCCTGCGGCTGGGCAGCAGGCCATGGGCAATGCAGTGCTTGGAGTCAGGGGCGGTGCTGGTTGCTGCAAGGTGCCTGGCGCAGCCCTTTGTCAGCCCCCGCGGCCTTCAGGGCAGTGTGGCCGTGGGAGAAGAGCGGGCAGCGCAGGCAGCGAGGAGGAGCCTTTGCTGTCCTGGCCTGCTTGCCCGCCGCTGCTCTCGCCCACCCTCCTCAGTGCACCAGCAACTCCTAGTGCCTGCCAGGAGGCTGCTGCAGCACTTCCTGTGCGCCCTGCAGGGAAGCAAGAGAGGAGGCCAGGGCTGAAGCAGCCGAGCAGGTGTGGCCGCCTGGGCTTTCCTGGCTTGCCCCTACAGCAAGGGAACGCTGTGCTTGCTACAGGCCGGGAAGATGCAGGGTCTGCTGCCAGAGGTGCTGGAGGTGGCGCAGGGGGCCGCCGCAGACGTCAGCAGGAAGGCCCTGGTCGTCTGTGGGAAGGTGCTGCGTCAGGCGGACAGGGCGGCGGTGGGCCCCATGGCTGTGCACCTGGCGCAGAAGCTCGTGCCGCTCTTTGAGGAAGTAAGGCTGGTGTGGGAGGCTGGGCTCAGGCCGTGGCCTGGGGGAGCTTGTGCCGCGGCTGGGTGGGTGGAGGTGGGGCTGGGATGGGAAGGCAGGTTGAGGCGCAAAGGCCTCCGAGAGCTGTGCGGAGCCTGGCCGCAGCCTCTTGTGCAAAGCGATGGCATTGCCTTCATGGGTGGCAGGGCCACTTTGCCCTGGCTGCAGACGTGGCCGCCGGCTCCGTGGTGCACAAGTGCAGTCCCCAGCAGCTCTCTTCACACGAGGCGCGCCACTGCTGTTGCTCCGGGTGGGCAGGCAGTAGGTGTTGCTGAGGTGCCACCCTCCTGCGTCCTGCCAGGAGTGCAGCCAGGTGCGCGAGCTCTCCATCTGCTGCTTCCAAGAGCTGATGGAGCTTGTGGAGGGCGAGAACAAGCAGCAGCTGAAGAAGGAAGTGCGTCGCTGCCTGCTCCCGCTCTTCTTCCGTGTGCACGACGAGAGCCAGAGCGTGGCCAAGGTAGAGATGTGAAAGGTCGGCAGGGAGGCGGGGAAGGGCATGCTGGCATGAGCTGGGTGGGCCTGCGCCTGAGGGCCAAGGGCTGCTGACAAGTGGGCAGCCTGAAGGTGTGTCACATGGGGCCCCAGCAGTCGGGCCAGCAAGAGCTCCCGTCCTTGCTTGCAGCAGGCCCGCCCCACGGCTTTCAGCCTGCCTCCATGCCCCTTCCTGCTCCGAAAGGTTGGGAGGGCTGGGGTCCCCTTGCAGCCCCGCTCCCTCTCTACAGCCCTCCCCTAGTCAGTGCAGCCCACAGCAAGAGTCCCTGCTGAGCCCGAGCTAAGAGCGCCTGAGGAGCTGGGCCCGGACGTTTCGCAGAGCTGCGCTACCTGCTCCAAGAGGGCTCAGCTGCAGGGTGTGGCCAGCGAGGCCGGGACACAGGACTCCCTAGGGACTTGCCAGCTGTCCGCACAGGTGTCCGAGGCCAGGCTTGGACGCGCAATCCCTGTCGAGCAGTGGTGCCGTCCAGAGAGGCCCCGATGTGTGGGCCAGGCCATGCCCCAGCTGCCTAAGGGCAGCTGCCTTCTGCTCAGCCTGGGAGCACAAGTCCTTCCACCCAGCTCACCGTGCACTAGGCCAGTGAACTTGGTGGCTGCAGAGGGGCGCAGCACATGCAAGGCCTTGAGAGAGACTGCCCAGCACCGCCAGGCTGGCTCGGGAAGAGTCATGGAAAGGGAGATGCCGTCAGGGCAGGGGACTGGCGTGGCATGCGGGGCTCAAGGCTGTGGCCAGCTGGAGCCTGAGCAGAAAGGAGCGGTGACAGAGCAGCAGGGGAAGGCCAGCATGCTGCTGGGCAATTGCCCCAGGCCATGCTTCTGGCACTGGCCTGGCCTGGTGCCTCTGTCACTCTGTGCCCCACAGTCTCCTGGGCTGCTCGACAGCGGGAGCTAGCTGAGCTGGTGGCTGCTGCATGCCTCTGCGCTGGGCATGGAGCCCAACTGAGACTCTGCCCCCGCTGCTGCATCTTCCCACCACGGGCTAGGCAAGGGGCAGAGCGGAGCCAAGCGGAGGGGCACAGCAGACCTCGTCCCCAAGGCCACGGTGTCATCTGCCTGTCTCTGCTGCTGTGCAGGCCTCTTGGGAAGCCCTGGTGGTGGCTGCAGAGTGCCTGAAGTGGGACCAGCTCCGGGACTGCGCGCAGACAGAGCAGACCTGGAGGACGGGCGAGTGCTTGGTAAGGGGAGCCCCTCAGCACCGGGGCCCAGGCTCCACAAGGCCTGTCCCAACTCGCACAGCTGCCTGTGGGGTGGGCAGCTGTGCCTGTCCCGCCCTGCTCCAGCCCCAGGCCCACAACCCACACCTGTGTCCTGGATGCCTTTCCTCAAGCACCAGTGGGCTCTTCTGCAGGCCCCGCTGCCCGCTCGGACCTCCTGCCAGGAGGAGGTTGCGGAAGGAGAGCCTGGCCCAGCTGGGCCTTGGCAGCACACAGGGCTCTCAGCACTCCCAGGGCACGCTCTGCCTGCAGCTCTCGCCAAACCTCGGCCCCAGGCCAGGGCTGCTGCCTGGCAGGTGCCAGTGTCCTGGTGTGGAAAGGAAGGGCAGGAGGGTGGTGGGAGGAGGGCTTGGCCCAGCCCTTTGCGGAAGGTCTGTGCCAAGCCGCGGGCTCGTGTGCTCTGTCCAGCTGGCGAGAGGCAGGAGGCAAGTGGAAGAATACCTGCGCCAGAGCATGCCCTACTTGGAGGACTCTCAGGCATCCTTGCGAGAGGTGGCCGTGAGGTTCATAGGTGAGGCGCGCCCGCCGCGCTCCCTCTCTTAGCAGCTTGGTCCCAGGCCTGGCAGCAAGGCCCGGGGCTGCCAGGGTCTGGACTGTGTGGTGCAGGGCATGGGCTTGTGGGAGCCGATGATGGGTTGAGGGGAGCCTTGCTCATTCCCACCGCAGCCCTGCCTCGGGCCCTGTGCTTTGTGGGGGAGGCTGAGGCCTGCCAAAGGGGAGGAGGGCACTGGAAGGGCTTGGATAAGCTGTGTCGTGCTGGGGAGGGTCAGCAGTGAAGGCTGGTGTGTGCCTAGGGCTGGCCGGGCGGCGCTTGAAGAGCCCAAGGGAGCAGAAGGTGCGGGAGATCTGCAATGGTGAGTAAGGGCAGCGCTGTGCTGGCCACGGTGGGTGGGGAGGGGGCCAGAGCATGGGCAGTGTGCTCCAGGGCCGTGCCCTGGCACAGGGAAACATTTCAAGGGCAGGGCCATTTGGGGGCATTGCTGAGCAGCAACTTCCAGCTGATGTGGTTGCCCCAGCTGCTCCTTGCTCCCGCTGGGAAGAGCTGGGCAGGGCTGGCGCGCTCTGCAGGCTATGCCTGGGGAGGGGGCGTTCTGTGCGCACAGGTGGGTTTGATGTGTGCTCTGTTGCTTTATGTGGCAGTCCTTCAGCCCTTGGAGAGCGACCTGCAGCCCGCAATCCGTTCCCTGGCCACTCAGACCATCCTCATCCTGAGAACTCCAAGGAAAGAGGCACCCTCCGCGTTCCACCTGCAAGCTCTGCGCTGCTGGCTCCGGAGAGCCCGGGACAGGTGGAGCCGTCCTCTGTGCGGAGGCTCTCCTTGAGCAGACCGAGCACGACAGTCCCAGTGCCACGCTGCCCTTGGCATGGGCACCAGCAAGGAGGCTGCGGAACAGGCTGGCTCATTCCAGGCGTCTGCTGCAGTTCCGCCCTCAGGCACAGCCTGGCCCCACTCTTCTTTTACACCTGCAGCCCTCTGGGAAGCTTTCCGCAAAGAAGCAGCCGTGTTTCTGCAGCACGCGTGGATGTCTTTTTCTTTGGCAGGCAGAGGCCAAGCGGGAAAGCTGAGGCCCCGAAGGAATCGCACTGGCCCTGAGGGTGGCCTGACGTTCGCTCCTTCCCGCAGCCCGCGGCAGCCTGGAACGTACGGCCACACTGTGTCTTTGGCCCAAAGCACCAGGTGCCCCGCTGGAGCACCAAGGCCAGGCTTATGCCAAACGCGCCCTCTGCCGAGACACCCCAGGGCAAGAAGAGGCACCCACTGCCTGCAAAGCTCGCATCAGGCATCTCTCTTTGTCCTGGTGTTCTGCTGTGGCCAGCCACCTTGTGCACACGCGGGGCTTGGGCATTTTTGCCCGGGAGGCAGGGGACGAGAGCCGCTGTGGAGAAAGGGAAGAGCTGTGCCAGCGTGCCCTGCAGCCGCTGCGCTGGGCTGCTGGCTGCAGGCTCGGTGCCCCTGGGGGCTTGGGTGGCTCTGGCCTGCTCTGCAGCTGTGCCGCGGGGCTGCCGCTGCTGCGGGGAGTGTGCTGAGCTGCTTTCAAGGCAGGAGCGATGTCCCCCCCTTTCCCCTTTCCCCCTCTGCACCAACCTGACCAGGGTGCAGCTTCCCACGCAAGGCGAGTGGAGCCCTGCACGCAGCCCAAGTCTGAACACGTGCACACCTGGGAGCACGCAGGCCTGACCCAGAGAGGGAGGGAGCAGGCCCCTGCTGGCCTCTCGGGGCAGGTGGGTGAGCCAGACCTCGAGCTGACCAGCAGTTTCCAGGCTTGTGACGCCACGTGCCCCGAGGGAAGCCGTCTGCGTTGGGGCTACTCTCTGAATTGCCACTCCAGGTCGGTCTCTCTCTCTCTCCTCGGCCAGCCTGGGCTCTCAGTCTCTCAGTGCACAAACCAGAACGGCACGCTGAGAGTGCCAGGGGTCGTCGCTGTAGAGCACGGCAGCGGCACTGGCACTGGCAGCGGCAGACTGCATCTCAGTTGCCTGCTTTTGCCGTGCCTCGTGGCCCTTTGCTCTCGCTGCTGAAACAAGGCAGTCCCATTGCCACCTCGCTTTCTTGGTTGCTGCCTTTCCCGTCTTGTCCCATGTAGTGCTCGCTGACCTGGCTGAAGGCACAGAGTGCACTCTCGGCAAGTTTGCTGCTGATGCTAAAGTGGGGGGAGCGGCTGAGAGCCCAGAAGGCTGTGCTGGCCTTGAGAGGGGCGCGGAGAGGCGGGCGAGTTGGGTGGAGAGGAACCTGCTGAAGTTCACCAAAGGCAAGGGCAGGGTCCTGCACCTAGGGAGGAAGAAGCCCATGGAGCAGGAGAGGCTGGGGGTTGACCTGCTGCAAAGCAGCTCTGCAGCGCAGCACCTGGGTGTGCTGGTGGACAACAAGTGAAGCAGGGGGCAGCAACGGGCCCTTGTGGCCAAGGCGGCGCATGGGATCGTGGGGTGCATTAGGCAGAGTGTTGCCAGCAGGTGGAGGGAGGGGCTCCTCCCCTGCGCTCAGCCCTGGGCAGGCCTCCTCTGAGAGGAGTAGTGTCCCCCATTGTGGGCTCGCCAGGACAAGAGACGTGTCCCTACTGGAGAGAGTCCAGCGGAGGGCTACGAAGGTGACGAGGGGACTGGAGCATGTCTCCTGTGAAGCAAGGCTGAGAGAGCTGGGCCTGTTTATGCTGGAGAAGAGAAGACTGAGAGGCGGTCTGACCAACGTGTCCAAGTATCTGAAGGGAGGCTGTGCAGAGGATGGGGCCAGACTCTTGTCCGTGGTGGCCAGCGACAGGACAAGAGGCAACAGACACAAAGTGGAACACGGGAAGTTCCGTCTGAACCTGAGGGAAAACGTGTTGACCGTGAGGGTGAGAGAGCAGTGGCACGGGTTGCCCAGAGAGGTAGTGGAGTCTCCTTTGCTGGAGAGATTCAAAACCCGGCCGGACGTGGTCGTGGGCAATGTGCTGAGGATGAGCCGGCTTGAGCAGGGGGGGTTGGACTAGGTGATCTCCAGAGGTCCCTTCCAACCTCCACCCTTGTGTGATTCTGTGTTCTGTGATTTCTGTGATTCTGGGCGCTTGCACGTGGGCCATGTGTCCGAGGCCTTTGCAGCAACTGGCAGCCACAGCTGCGCCCACCAGCAGGTCCTGGAGGGGTTGTGCTGGGCAGACAAGAGCAGCTGCACCAGCCCGGGACCTCGCAAGGACCAGCAGGCTGCCCAAGCCTCCAAGGCTGCCATCTCCTCAGCAGCAAGCTGCTCCCACACAGCACACGCACGTTGCCAAGGTGCCAAGTGCAGCCTGCATTCCCTCCGGTGCGGGCAGAGGTTCAAGAACTGCTGTGCGGAGCAGAGGGAGGCTTGGCCGTGGCTTTGTCAGGCTCGGACCCACCCCCAGAGGTTTACTGCTTCTGCAAGACAGGTGTGCCAGGAAAGGGCCAGGAGGCTGAGGAGGGGGGCTTGGACTTCTGCTTTGCTCCCCGAAGATGGGAGGAGATGTTGGCAGGGGGGCTGCGGGGCAAAGTGCCGGGCCGGGCCGCAGCGGGGCCTTGGTGCCCCACCCGCCTCTGTGACACGGCCGCGGCCCTGGGGGCGCCGCGGCGGCCGGGGCCCCGGCCCTGCAGTCTCCAGGAGGACAGGGACGGCCCCGGCTGGCAGCGGGCCCAGCTGCTGGAGAAGCAGCCGGAGCGCAGCCCCGGCGTCCCCGGAGGCGGCCAGGCCCTCGGCGGGGCCCACGTCTTGGCGCGCAGGCTCCCCGTCCGCCAGGCAGGCAAGAGAGACGCGGCTGGGGCTCGGCAGCTCCGCGGGGCCCTGGCGGGCCCTCGGCCGCGGCGGGCTGGCCCAGGGGCTGCCGCCCGGCACAGCTGGGGCCGGCGCCCGGCCCCGCCGCTGCCCGGCGGCCCGCCAGCCCCAGCGCCAGCACCCGCCAGGGACCCTGCCCGGCAGGAGGCCCCCGCCTTGCCCCGCGCTGCTGGGCCCGCTCCCTCGGCCTCGCAGCCTCGGCCTGCGGGCAGCGCACGCCCAGGGCCCAGGCCTGAGCGCGCCTTCCCCCCGGGCCCAGCCCCCAGCGCCTCTCCTCCTTCCCGCAGCATGGCCGACGCAGCCGCCGGCTGCCCCGCGGCGCTCTGGCAGCAGCCTCTCGGCCCGGGCAGCCCCTCGCTGGCCGGCCAGCAGCAGCAGGCGCAGCACAGCGCTGCCCAGCCGAGCAGCTCTGCGCCAGAGCCCTGCCCGCTCGGCCCATCGCGGCACCCAGGTGAGTGAGCCGGCCCGGCTGCGCTGGCCAGGCCGAGCGGCGCCGAGCCTCTCGCCGCCGCCTCTGCCACGGCCCCGGCTCTCCGGCCGCCTGCCTCCGCCGCCCCTGGCAGCAGGCCTCTGCCCGCGCGCAGCCTCCTCTCCTCTCCTCTCGCCGGCCTCCACCTACAGCTCTGCCTCCTCTCTGCCTTTCCTCCACCCAGGCTCTTCTGCCTGCCGCCACCTGCACCGGCCAGCAGAGCAGAAGGAAGCTCTGCAGACCACGCACTCACTGAAGGTACCGACAGCACTGCCCTCTGCTCCGTGCCTCCACCTCTCGCCTCTCGCCTCTCGCCTCTCGCCTCCTGCCGTGCTCGCCCGTGCCACCCGCAGGGCTGCTGTGCGAGCAGAGCTGCTCCCCTCCAGCCACCCCACCCCATCCTGGCATCACCGCCCGTGCCTTTCCCACCCTCCGCCTCCCTTCCCCTTCCTTTGGCCTGCGCCACGTGCAGCAGCTCTGCAGCTCTCAGGCCTCCCCCCGGCCGCTGCACTGCAACGGCTGCCCTCCCCAGGCCGCACAAACTCCACTCGCTGGCCTGTGCCTGGGAGCCACCCCAACAGCACTGCCACAACCCTGCCTTCTCCTTGCAGACCCCGAGTGCTCTGGACGACCTGCTGCAGAGGCTGGTGCTTGATCCTCTCCCCTCCGGCCTCCTGGAGCTGCAGAGCATCTTGCAGGTCTGCCTTTTACAAGGGGAAAGCCCTGGAGGGGCCCCCTGCCCCTCCTGGGCAACATCCTCTCCTGCCCCCAAACCTTCTCCTTGCCCCAAAGCCCTGCGAGGACTTTGACCCTTCTTCCTGAGCGCCCCCCGGCCCCCCCACCTGGCCCCTGGCCCCGGCACTGTCCTCTCAGGGCCTCCCCCTCGCTCCAGCTTTCCTCCCCACCGCTCAGCAAGGCACACTCTAACGGGGACCTGCGCAGCCTGCAAGGGCAGCCCGGCCCTGAAACTCTCTTCCTCTACAGCCTTCCCCATGGGCTGTAGCACAGCTTTGCCACTGCAAGCCCCTAGCGAGCTTTCTGCCCCAAAGTCCGCTCGCTGCTCCTGCAGAGGGGTCTGAAGGCCCCTGGGGCATTCTGCAGTGACAGTGGCCTCTGGCTCCCTGCCTGGAGCCAGCCGCAGCCGCTCCGTCTGAGGGATTGGAGAGCGAGGCTGGGGGGGCCTCGAGGGGCAGGAAGGCCCTTAGGAGATGTGCGCCCCTTGCCAGGAGGCCTTGGCGGGCATCCTAGCTCAACGCTGCCAGAGCCTTAGCAGAGCTGCGGCTCCTGGAGCAGCTGTCGGGTCCCAGGGCAGAGCGCTGCTTTTCTTCTCCCAGGTCCTGCTGCCCTTCACAGAGTCCCCGAGAGCAGCAGAGCGCGAGAGGGCGTTGAGGGCCATTGCCCGGCTGAGCAAGTCCCTCGTTAGCTCTTCCTCGCTGCAGGTAAGGAGCCTCAGGTGCAGGCAAGCCCCCGGCACCCACCGCGCCACACCTTGCCCGTCTCCCAGGTCCGGGCTCCCTCAGGGGCAAGCCTGGACACAGGGTAGGGCACTCAGCACGGCTCTGTTGCCAAGAGACCGTCCTTGCCCTGTCTCGGTAGGCTTCTGTCTTGAGGCCCCCTGCTCTCCGCAGCCGCCAGGCCTGCCCTGGCAGCATGATGTGAGCCCGCGCCTGGCGGCCCTTGCTGCCTTGGCTGCTGCCCAGCCGCTGCGGGGCTCAGGGCCTGCAGGGCCCTCTGGCCCGTCCCCTTGCCTGCTGCCCCCTCCCCACGCACTGCCACGGCCCCAGCCCAGCAGCCCCCACTTACAGGCTGCTGCCGCACAGGCGCTTCCTTCCCGTGCCATGGGGTGCAGGGCAGGGAGCTGCAGGTTGAGGCAGAGCCTCCCGGAAGGACAGGCCAGGAGAGGAGGCTGGGGGAGGTGGTGTGGCTGCAGAGATGGGCAGTGCAGCCTGAGGAGGAAGAGGCACTCCCCGGGTCCCGGGAGGGGAGAGCGGTGGCAGTGAGGGAGCGGGATGGAGGCAGGACCGAGGGCTGCATGCCCATTTAGGCACCTAAGTGCCACATGCTCAAAGTGACAAGAACTGGCAAGGCAGCCCGTGCCTGCAGAGCAGGCAAAGGCGGCAGGGAGAGCAGGGCAGGAGGCAGAAGGAGCACAGGGGATGCTGCGTGGCATGCTGCCCCTCCTGGGGCCAGCTGTGCCATTTATGCATGCGGCTGGCGCTAAGTCAGCTTCACTGCAGCCTTTGCAGGGAGGCAGCCTCGTCGTCCCCTTGCCGTGGCTGCTGTGCAGGGTCAGGGGCTGCTCAGGCAGAGGCCAGGTTGCCCCTTGGCGGGGCAGAAGAGCTTGCAGTAGGCAGAGCAGGCTGGCCTGGGCCAGCCCCTGCCACAGCCTTTGCATGCGGGCTGCGAGCAGGGTCTGGCCCCAGCTGCCTCACCTTAGCCCTGCTGCCACCACTTCCTGCCTCCGCCAGCTCTGCGACCCCTGCCAAGGAGTCAGTGACGACCCTGCCTTCTTGGCAACGGAGGACTTCCGCATCCTGGGCAAGCTGGTGGGGCATCTCCTGCTGTGCTACGCTGTCCAGGAGCAGGGCATCCGCTGGAGGGCTGCGGACGCTCTCCACCTCCTCTACACGTTTGCCCGGCAGCGCAAGAGTAAGAGAAAGCGCGGTGCTTTGCCTCCTTGCAGGCACACACGGCTGTCCAGGCCCTTCCTCGCCTCCCTGGGCCTCATCCTCTCGCTGCTCGCTCACTCCCACCTTCAAGCCTTTTGCAGCCGCTGGGCAAGCCTGCTGCCAAAGGTGCTCTGGCCTACTCACTGCTCTCTGTGTTCCCTCCTGTCTAGGCAGGAAGGTGCCAGAAGATAAGCCAGAGCAGGCCCAGCTCCCAAGGCAGAGGGAAGCTGAGCACATGGGCTTCTGGCTTGCTTTCACCACCAGCCCCAGCCAGCTGACCACGGTAAGGAGCTCCTGCCTTGCCGCCACTCTTGTCCGTGCCATCAGCAGCAGAGCGGGGGGAGCAAACGGGTTTGGCCTCAGCGGGGCTCCAGTGGCCTCCCTCTGCCTGGGGAGAGGCTTCCCCCTGGCGCTGAGCCAGCAAGATCTGAAGGCTGCGCTCCAGGGTCAGCGCAGCCGCTCCAGCCCGCCTGCACACCAGGCAGCTCGGGCTCTGTCTAGCGCCACTGCCCTGGGGCCCTCTTCCCAACTCTGCGGCCTGCTCTTGAGAGCCCTCTTCCGTCCCATCCTCCACAGGACACTCTCTGCAGCCCCCGCTTCCAGCTTTGCAGCCAGCTGCCCGCACTGGCCCTGCTCCACAGCTGCTCTCGCTGCTGAGCTCCGCAGCGCCGCCAGGGCGCTCCGTGTGACACGTCTTCCCTGCCCTCCTTCCTCCCACAGATGTTTGGGCCATACCTCGAGCCCTCGGAGAGGACAGACATCATCCTCACAGCCATTGAGGCCCTGAGAGACGGCAGCACGCACGACATGCGGGCGGCTAGCAGCGTGCTGGATGTGCTCCTCATGGAGCCTGCCTCCTGGCTGAAGAAGGTAAGCAGCCCGCGGCTGGACTGCCCTGCACCTTCCTCCCAGCTCCCTTGCTGCCAAAGCAGCTGTGGCGGGCACCCAGCGCCCCTTGAAGCCAGCAAAGGGTGATGGGAAGGGAAGGAGCAGTTCTCAGGGGCGGTGCAGGAAACGGCTGCCCTCCTTCTCACCCGTGTGCCCTCCAGGTGCCCGAGGTCGTCAGGTGCATCTATGCAAACCTGACGTGCATCAGCACGGGGGAAGGCCGGCGCAGCGTGGACTTGCTGCTTCTCCTGCTTACCCACGTGTACCCCAGCGAGGTGGTCGTCAGCCTGCTCAACTGCTGCCCGCCATGTGACAGGTACAGGCGCCAAGAGCCTTGAGGGCTGGTAGCATGTGGGCAGGCTGCCCAAAGACTCTCTGCTTGCCGCACCCAAGGACAACTGCAGGCTATCCCCAAAGGGCAGGGCTGCCCATGCCCTTTCCAGCCCGGGGCCATCTGCCCCAGGCGCGCAGCAGCCAGAGCTGACCAAGTCAGCCGCAGAGCCCAGGCGCCGGGCCCCCGGCTGCCCCAGCGGGAACCTCCGCTCCGCTGTCTGCTGCTTGCCCAGGCTGGGCCCAGCGGGCACTCCAAGCGAGGGGGCAGTGGGCAGGCCGGCAGCCTGCAGCCTGCGTGCCCTGGGGCTTGCTCGGGCCACGCAGCTGTGGCCGAGGCAGCCCTGCTGACTGGGCGCTCGGGGCCTGCAGCATCGCCAGCGCCATGTGGGAGGTGATGGTGTGCCTGCCCAGCACTTTGGACAAGGTGTTGAGGAAGCTGCTCAGCATCTTGGAGGACCGAGTGCTGCTCAAGGGGCTCAGAGCTCTCACAGAGGACACCTGCTTCCTGCCCGTGGCTGTGAGTTACTACCGCGTGCACCAGGCCTCTCTGGCCCTCAGGGCTGGGCTAGCGTCTGCAGCGAAGAAGGCATGGCTCTTCTTCCCCCGCCTCCCCACCCCTGCCCCCAAGCGGTGACCTTTCCCGGGGCATGTGGAGTCAGCCCTTTAGGGTCAGCAGCAGGCCTCCACTGCGCCGGCCCCGCAGGGCTGCCAAGAGCTGCTTGGGCCCCAGTGTGCACTGGCGTGCAGCCGTCCTTTGCCCGCACAGCTCTCTCTTTTCCCCCGACCCTGCATCCCCCTGCTGCGCTCTGCAGACTGGCAACGCAGAGCAGGGCTAGGGACGGGGGCAGGGGCGGCACTGGGACTGGGACTGGGACTGGGACTGGGCCAGGGGCAGTGTCTGGGCCAGGGGCTGGAGCCACTGTACAGCCTGAGCAGGCTACCGAGCCTCAGACCAGGAGCCCAGGCTGCTGTGCAGGACACATAAGGCATGCCACGCTGACCCCGGAGGGCTCGTCGTGCCCGTCTTAGAAGTGGGAGCGCAGCCCAGAGGGCTGCCGCTGCCGTGGCCGTGGCCGTGGCCGTGGCCATGGCCGTGGCCATGGCCTGGCAGCCAGGCTGCAGTCTCCAGCTGTGTCTGCTGCACGCTAGGCCAGTGCCTGAGCCTCATCCCTCGCATACGCCAAGGGCTTTGGCACTGCCCCAGCAATGCCTTGGCAGTGAGAGCTGTCTCTGGGTGTTTTCTGCAGGCAACCAAGGTGCTGTACAGGATCCTTCAGCAGCCCACCTGCCAGCAGACGGTAACAGCGCTCTTCCCCCAGCTCTACATGGCACTGCTCCTGCAGATTTCCTTTGCGGCAGTGTCCATGCCCCGGGACATGAGTGCCTGCTGGAGGAAAGGCTGCCCACGGGAGCAGTCTTCTCCAGCCAGCCCCCTCAGGTGCTGCCTCGCCCTTCTCCTGTCTTTCCCCAGGGCCCTCAAGCAGGGCCGTGGCTCTGAGCGTGACTGGCCTTTGCTCCGCGTGCAGGTCTGCAGTGCAGGCGCTGAAAGCTCTGCTCCGCTCTGCTGGCTACGAGGAGCAGCTCGTCAGCATCGAGAAGAGGGGCGGCTGGCACCTGCTTCTCCAAGCGGAGACTCTCGCCAGCGGAATCAGTGTGCTGGCCAGGTGAGAGACCCTTTTGGCCCGCACTGCCTCCGCCTGGCTTTGCTGGGGACGCGGCACCCCGCACAAGGCCCTGCCTCGTGCCTGAGAGAGGCTGCCCAGGGCTCTTGGCTGCCGCCGCAGCGCTTGTGACTGAGGGATCAGGCGGGAAGCCGGAGCTCCTTGCTGCTTTGTGGCGCAGCTTTGACAGCTGTGGCTGGAGGAGGCAGCGTAGCGGGCTGTGGGAGACAAGGCAGAAGAGGCTGGGCTGCCTAGCTCCTTAGCAGGGGTGCTTGCTTTGCCCTGCCAGGCAGATGAGGACAAACCCGGTTCACGAGCGTTCCTGGATCTTCCACCGGGTGGAAAGGCTTCTCAGCCAAGGGGACCAACTGCAGGAACTGCCTGCCATGGCTGTCTTTGTTGAGGTAGGTGTGGTGGCAAGTAGTGGCGCTCCGCGATGCCTCTGAACGCTGCAGTCTCTTGGAGGCATGGCCGCGGGGTGGCCAATGGCCAATGGAGCCTGGCCAACCTGGCCTTGGCCCATTTGCTGCTGCGGCCAGGCTTGTCACCCCCGCCACCCCCCCAACATCCGTGCCTCCGTTGGGGCCACCTCTGGCTAGTCACTCGCTCCTGCAAGGCAGGAGAGCAGGGCCCAAGGGAACACGAGGGGGCCAGGCCAGCAAGAGCAAGCAAGGAATGTGTGCTGGGTGCCGTGAGGCTCGGGGCATGAGGGCGTCCCTGGGGGCCCTCCGCAACCACGGCCGCCTCCAGCACAGCCTTGCTCTGCGCCTGGTGCCCTGGCCGGCAGCTGCCGGTGGCAAGCAGGAGCTGCCCGGGCCGCGCAGTGCTGCAGGCTCTGCCACTCTCTCCCTGCTGTGTGTCTTCCAGCTGCTGAGCTGCGAGGAGCTAAAAGCCAGCGACTGTTGCGTCCTCTACCTCCTCCAGAGGTATCTGAAGCGTCCCAGCACAGTGATGCGCTCGCTGGTGCTCAGAGGCCTCGTGACGCTGGCCGAGAGAGCAGAGATGGTGAGCATGGGCATGGGTCAGGAGAAGGCATGCTGGCAGCCTGCGGCTGGGCAGCAGGCCGTGGGCAATGCAGTGCTTGGAGTCAGGGGCGGTGCTGGTTGCTGCAAGGTGCCTGGCGCAGCCCTTTGTCAGCCCCCGCGGCCTTCAGGGCAGTGTGGCCGTGGGAGAAGAGCGGGCAGCGCAGGCAGCGAGGAGGAGCCTTTGCTGTCCTGGCCTGCTTGCCCGCCGCTGCTCTCGCCCACCCTCCTCAGTGCACCAGCAACTCCTAGTGCCTGCCAGGAGGCTGCTGCAGCACTTCCTGTGCGCCCTGCAGGGAAGCAAGAGAGGAGGCCAGGGCTGAAGCAGCCGAGCAGGTGTGGCCGCCTGGGCTTTCCTGGCTTGCCCCTACAGCAAGGAAACGCTGTGCTTGCTACAGGCCGGGAAGATGCAGGGTCTGCTGCCAGAGGTGCTGGAGGTGGCGCAGGGGGCCGCCGCAGACGTCAGCAGGAAGGCCCTGGTCGTCTGCGGGAAGGTGCTGCGTCAGGCGGACAGGGCGGCGGTGGGCCCCATGGCTGTGCACCTGGCGCAGAAGCTCGTGCCGCTCTTTGAGGAAGTAAGGCTGGTGTGGGAGGCTGGGCTCAGGCCGTGGCCTGGGGGAGCTTGTGCCGCGGCTGGGTGGGTGGAGGTGGGGCTGGGATGGGAAGGCAGGTTGAGGCGCAAAGGCCTCCGAGAGCTGTGCGGAGCCTGGCCGCAGCCTCTTGTGCAAACCGATGGCATTGCCTTCATGGGTGGCAGGGCCACTTTGCCCTGGCTGCAGACGTGGCCGCCGGCTCCGTGGTGCACAAGTGCAGTCCCCAGCAGCTCTCTTCACACGAGGCGCGCCACTGCTGTTGCTCCGGGTGGGCAGGCAGTAGGTGTTGCTGAGGTGCCACCCTCCTGCGTCCTGCCAGGAGTGCAGCCAGGTGCGCGAGCTCTCCATCTGCTGCTTCCAAGAGCTGATGGAGCTTGTGGAGGGCGAGAACAAGCAGCAGCTGAAGAAGGAAGTGCGTCGCTGCCTGCTCCCGCTCTTCTTCCGTGTGCACGACGAGAGCCAGAGCGTGGCCAAGGTAGAGATGTGAAAGGTCGGCAGGGAGGCGGGGAAGGGCATGCTGGCATGAGCTGGGTGGGCCTGCGCCTGAGGGCCAAGGGCTGCTGACAAGTGGGCTGCCTGAAGGTGTGTCACATGGGGCCCCAGCAGTCGGAGTCCGGGAGGACCAGCAAGAGCTCCCGTCCTTGCTTGCAGCAGGCCCGCCCCACGGCTTTCAGCCTGCCTCCATGCCCCTTCCTGCTCCGAAAGGTTGGGAGGGCTGGGGTCCCCTTGCAGCCCCGCTCCCTCTCTACAGCCCTCCCCTAGTCAGTGCAGCCCACAGCAAGAGTCCCTGCTGAGCCCGAGCTAAGAGCGCCTGAGGAGCTGGGCCCGGACGTTTCGCAGAGCTGCGCTACCTGCTCCAAGAGGGCTCAGCTGCAGGGTGTGGCCAGCGAGGCCGGGACACAGGACTCCCTAGGGACTTGCCAGCTGTCCGCACAGGTGTCCGAGGCCAGGCTTGGACGCGCAATCCCAGTCGAGCAGTGGTGCCGTCCAGAGAGGCCCCGATGTGTGGGCCAGGCCATGCCCCAGCTGCCTAAGGGCAGCTGCCTTCTGCTCAGCCTGGGAGCACAAGTCCTTCCGCCCAGCTCACCGTGCACTAGGCCAGTGAACTTGGTGGCTGCAGAGGGGCGCAGCACATGCAAGGCCTTGAGAGAGACTGCCCAGCACCGCCAGGCTGGCTCGGGAAGAGTCATGGAAAGGGAGATGCCGTCAGGGCAGGGGACTGGCGTGGCATGCGGGGCTCAAGGCTGTGGCCAGCTGGAGCCTGAGCAGAAAGGAGTGGTGACAGAGCAGCAGGGGAAGGCCAGCATGCTGCTGGGCAATTGCCCCAGGCCATGCTTCTGGCACTGGCCTGGCCTGGTGCCTCTGTCACTCCGTGCCCCACAGTCTCCTGGGCTGCTCGACAGCGGGAGCTAGCTGAGCTGGTGGCTGCTGCGTGCCTCTGCGCTGGGCATGGAGCCCAACTGAGACTCTGCCCCCGCTGCTGCATCTTCCCACCACGGGCTAGGCAAGGGGCAGAGCGGAGCCAAGCGGAGGGGCACAGCAGACCTCGTCCCCAAGGCCACAGTGTCATCTGCCTGTCTCTGCTGCTGTGCAGGCCTCTTGGGAAGCCCTGGTGGTGGCTGCAGAGTGCCTGAAGTGGGACCAGCTCCGGGACTGCGCGCAGACAGAGCAGACCTGGAGGACGGGCGAGTGCTTGGTAAGGGGAGCCCCTCAGCACCGGGGCCCAGGCTCCACAAGGCCTGTCCCAACTCGCACAGCTGCCTGTGCGGTGGGCAGCTGTGCCTGTCCCGCCCTGCTCCAGCCCCAGGCCCACAACCCACACCTGTGTCCTGGATGCCTTTCCTCAAGCACCAGTGGGCTCTTCTGCAGGCCCCGCTGCCCGCTCGGACCTCCTGCCAGGAGGAGGTTGCGGAAGGAGAGCCTGGCCCAGCTGGGCCTTGGCAGCACACAGGGCTCTCAGCACTCCCAGGGCACGCTCTGCCTGCAGCTCTCGCCAAACCTCGGCCCCAGGCCAGGGCTGCTGCCTGGCAGGTGCCAGTGTCCTGGTGTGGAAAGGAAGGGCAGGAGGGTGGTGGGAGGAGGGCTTGGCCCAGCCCTTTGCGGAAGGTCTGTGCCAAGCCGCAGGCTCGTGTGCTCTGTCCAGCTGGCGAGAGGCAGGAGGCAAGTGGAAGAATACCTGCGCCAGAGCATGCCCTACTTGGAGGACTCTCAGGCATCCTTGCGAGAGGTGGCCGTGAGGTTCATAGGTGAGGCGCACGCGCCGCGCTCCCTCTCTTAGCAGCTTGGTCCCAGGCCTGGCAGCAAGGCCCGGGGCTGCCAGGGTCTGGACTGTGTGGTGCAGGGCATGGGCTTGTGGGAGCCGATGATGGGTTGAGGGGAGCCTTGCTCATTCCCACCGCAGCCCTGCCTCGGGCCCTGTGCTTTGTGGGGGAGGCTGAGGCCTGCCAAAGGGGAGGAGGGCACTGGAAGGGCTTGGATAAGCTGTGTCGTGCTGGGGAGGGTCAGCAGTGAAGGCTGGTGTGTGCCTAGGGCTGGCCGGGCGGCGCTTGAAGAGCCCAAGGGAGCAGAAGGTGCGGGAGATCTGCAACGGTGAGTAAGGGCAGCGCTGTGCTGGCCACGGTGGGTGGGGAGGGGGCCAGAGCATGGGCAGTGTGCTCCAGGGCCGTGCCCTGGCACAGGGAAACATTTCAAGGGCAGGGCCATTTGGGGGCATTGCTGAGCAGCAACTTCCAGCTGATGTGGTTGCCCCAGCTGCTCCTTGCTCCCGCTGGGAAGAGCTGGGCAGGGCTGGCGCGCTCTGCAGGCTATGCCTGGGGAGGGGGCGTTCTGTGCGGACAGGTGGGTTTGATGTGTGCTCTGTTGCTTTATGTGGCAGTCCTTCAGCCCTTGGAGAGCGACCTGCAGCCCGCAATCCGTTCCCTGGCCACTCAGACCATCCTCATCCTGAGAACTCCAAGGAAAGAGGCACCCTCCGCGTTCCACCTGCAAGCTCTGCGCTGCTGGCTCCGGAGAGCCCGGGACAGGTGGAGCCGTCCTCTGTGCGGAGGCTCTCCTTGAGCAGACCGAGCACGACAGTCCCAGTGCCACGCTGCCCTTGGCATGGGCACCAGCAAGGAGGCTGCGGAACAGGCTGGCTCATTCCAGGCATCTGCTGCAGTTCCGCCCTCAGGCACAGCCTGGCCCCACTCTTCTTTTACACCTGCAGCCCTCTGGGAAGCTTTCCGCAAAGAAGCAGCCGTGTTTCTGCAGCACGCGTGGATGTCTTTTTCTTTGGCAGGCAGAGGCCAAGCGGGAAAGCTGAGGCCCCGAAGGAATCGCACTGGCCCTGAGGGTGGCCTGACGTTCGCTCCTTCCCGCAGCCCGCGGCAGCCTGGAACGTACGGCCACACTGTGTCTTTGGCCCAAAGCACCAGGTGCCCCGCTGGAGCACCAAGGCCAGGCTTGTGCCAAACGCGCCCTCTGCCGAGACACCCCAGGGCAAGAAGAGGCACCCACTGCCTGCAAAGCTCGCATCAGGCATCTCTCTTTGTCCTGGTGTTCTGCTGTGGCCAGCCACCTTGTGCACACGCGGGGCTTGGGCATTTTTGCCCGGGAGGCAGGGGACGAGAGCTGCTGTGGAGAAAGGGAAGAGCTGTGCCAGCGTGCCCTGCAGCCGCTGCGCTGGGCTGCTGGCTGCAGGCTCGGTGCCCCTGGGGGCTTGGGTGGCTCTGGCCTGCTCTGCAGCTGTGCCGCGGGGCTGCCGCTGCTGCGGGGAGTGTGCTGAGCTGCTTTCAAGGCAGGAGCGATGTCCCCCCCTTTCCCCTTTCCCCCTCTGCACCAACCTGACCAGGGTGCAGCTTCCCACGCAAGGCGAGTGGAGCCCTGCACGCAGCCCAAGTCTGAACACGT
Organism: Struthio camelus; assembly: GCF_040807025.1. Taxonomy (NCBI): domain Eukaryota; kingdom Metazoa; phylum Chordata; class Aves; order Struthioniformes; family Struthionidae; genus Struthio; species Struthio camelus. The sequence continues at coordinate 6,479,960 of NC_090982.1, read as the reverse complement.
GCACACCTGGGAGCACGCAGGCCTGACCCAGAGAGGGAGGGAGCAGGCCCCTGCTGGCCTCTCGGGGCAGGTGGGTGAGCCAGACCTCGAGCTGACCAGCAGTTTCCAGGCTTGTGACGCCACGTGCCCCGAGGGAAGCCGTCTGCGTTGGGGCTACTCTCTGAATTGCCACTCCAGGTCGGTCTCTCTCTCTCTCCTCGGCCAGCCTGGGCTCTCAGTCTCTCAGTGCACAAACCAGAACGGCACGCTGAGAGTGCCAGGGGTCGTCGCTGTAGAGCAGCAGCACGGCACTGGCAGGCAGCGGCAGACTGCATCTCAGTTGCCTGCTTTTGCCATGCCTCGTGGCCCTTTGCTCTCGCTGCTGAAACAAGGCAGTCCCATTGCCACCTCGCTTTCTTGGTTGCTGCCTTTCCCGTCTTGTCCCATGTAGTGCTCGCTGACCTGGCTGAAGGCACAGAGTGCACTCTCGGCAAGTTTGCTGCTGATGCTAAAGTGGGGGGAGCGGCTGAGAGCCCAGAAGGCTGTGCTGGCCTTGAGAGGGGCGCGGAGAGGCTGGCCAGTTGGGTGGAGAGGAACCTGCTGAAGTTCACCAAAGGCAAGGGCAGGGTCCTGCACCTAGGGAGGAAGAAGCCCATGGAGCAGGAGAGGCTGGGGGTTGCCCTGCTGCAAAGCAGCTCTGCAGCGCAGCACCTGGGTGTGCTGGTGGACAACAAGTGAAGCAGGAGGCAGCAACGGGCCCTTGTGGCCAAGGCGGCGCATGGGATCGTGGGGTGCATTAGGCAGAGTGTTGCCAGCAGGTGGAGGGAGGGGCTCCTCCCCTGCGCTCAGCCCTGGGCAGGCCTCCTCTGAGAGGAGTAGTGTCCCCCATTGTGGGCTCGCCAGGACAAGAGACGTGGCCCTACTGGAGAGAGTCCAGCGGAGGGCTACGAAGGTGACGAGGGGACTGGAGCATGTCTCCTGTGAAGCAAGGCTGAGAGAGCTGGGCCTGTTTATGCTGGAGAAGAGAAGACTGAGAGGCGGTCTGACCAACGTGTCCAAGTATCTGAAGGGAGGCTGTGCAGAGGATGGGGCCAGACTCTTGTCCGTGGTGGCCAGCGACAGGACAAGAGGCAACAGACACAAAGTGGAACACGGGAAGTTCCGTCTGAACCTGAGGGAAAACGTGTTGACCGTGAGGGTGAGAGAGCAGTGGCACGGGTTGCCCAGAGAGGTAGTGGAGTCTCCTTTGCTGGAGAGATTCAAAACCCGGCCGGACGTGGTCGTGGGCAATGTGCTGAGGATGAGCCGGCTTGAGCAGGGGGGGTTGGACTAGGTGATCTCCAGAGGTCCCTTCCAACCTCCACCCTTGTGTGATTCTGTGTTCTGTGATTTCTGTGATTCTGGGCGCTTGCACGTGGGCCATGTGTCCGAGGCCTTTGCAGCAACTGGCAGCCACAGCTGCGCCCACCAGCAGGTCCTGGAGGGGTTGTGCTGGGCAGACAAGAGCAGCTGCACCAGCCCGGGACCTCGCAAGGACCAGCAGGCTGCCCAAGCCTCCAAGGCTGCCATCTCCTCAGCAGCAAGCTGCTCCCACACAGCACACGCACGTTGCCAAGGTGCCAAGTGCAGCCTGCATTCCCTCCGGTGCGGGCAGAGGTTCAAGAACTGCTGTGCGGAGCAGAGGGAGGCTTGGCCGTGGCTTTGTCCGGCTCGGACCCACCCCCAGAGGTTTACTGCTTCTGCAAGACAGGTGTGCCAGGAAAGGGCCAGGAGGCTGAGGGGGGGGGCTTGGACTTCTGCTTTGCTCCCCGAAGATGGGAGGAGATGTTGGCAGGGGGGCTGCGGGGCAAAGTGCCGGGCCGGGCCGCAGCGGGGCCTTGGTGCCCCACCCGCCTCTGTGACACGGCCGCGGCCCTGGGGGCGCCGCGGCGGCCGGGGCCCCGGCCCCGCAGTCTCCAGGAGGACAGGGACGGCCCCGGCTGGCAGCGGGCCCAGCTGCTGGAGAAGCAGCCGGAGCGCAGCCCCGGCGTCCCCGGAGGCGGCCAGGCCCTCGGCGGGGCCCACGTCTTGGCGCGCAGGCTCCCCGTCCGCCAGGCAGGCAAGAGAGACGCGGCTGGGGCTCGGCAGCTCCGCGGGGCCCTGGCGGGCCCTCGGCCGCGGCGGGCTGGCCCAGGGGCTGCCGCCCGGCACAGCTGGGGCCGGCGCCCGGCCCCGCCGCTGCCCGGCGGCCCGCCAGCCCCAGCGCCAGCACCCGCCAGGGACCCTGCCCGGCAGGAGGCCCCCGCCTTGCCCCGCGCTGCTGGGCCCGCTCCCTCGGCCTCGCAGCCTCGGCCTGCGGGCAGCGCACGCCCAGGGCCCAGGCCTGAGCGCGCCTTCCCCCCGGGCCCAGCCCCCAGCGCCTCTCCTCCTTCCCGCAGCATGGCCGACGCAGCCGCCGGCTGCCCCGCGGCGCTCTGGCAGCAGCCTCTCGGCCCGGGCAGCCCCTCGCTGGCCGGCCAGCAGCAGCAGGCGCAGCACAGCGCTGCCCAGCCGAGCAGCTCTGCGCCAGAGCCCTGCCCGCTCGGCCCATCGCGGCACCCAGGTGAGTGAGCCGGCCCGGCTGCGCTGGCCAGGCCGAGCGGCGCCGAGCCTCTCGCCGCCGCCTCTGCCACGGCCCCGGCTCTCCGGCCGCCTGCCTCCGCCGCCCCTGGCAGCAGGCCTCTGCCCGCGCGCAGCCTCCTCTCCTCTCCTCTCGCCGGCCTCCACCTACAGCTCTGCCTCCTCTCTGCCTTTCCTCCACCCAGGCTCTTCTGCCTGCCGCCACCTGCACCGGCCAGCAGAGCAGAAGGAAGCTCTGCAGACCACGCACTCACTGAAGGTACCGACAGCACTGCCCTCTGCTCCGTGCCTCCACCTCTCGCCTCTCGCCTCTCGCCTCTCGCCTCCTGCCGTGCTCGCCCGTGCCACCCGCAGGGCTGCTGTGCGAGCAGAGCTGCTCCCCTCCAGCCACCCCACCCCATCCTGGCATCACCGCCCGTGCCTTTCCCACCCTCCGCCTCCCTTCCCCTTCCTTTGGCCTGCGCCACGTGCAGCAGCTCTGCAGCTCTCAGGCCTCCCCCCGGCCGCTGCACTGCAACGGCTGCCCTCCCCAGGCCACACAAACTCCACTCGCTGGCCTGTGCCTGGGAGCCACCCCAACAGCACTGCCACAACCCTGCCTTCTCCTTGCAGACCCCGAGTGCTCTGGACGACCTGCTGCAGAGGCTGGTGCTTGATCCTCTCCCCTCCGGCCTCCTGGAGCTGCAGAGCATCTTGCAGGTCTGCCTTTTACAAGGGGAAAGCCCAGGAGGGGCCCCCTGCCCCTCCTGGGCAACATCCTCTCCTGCCCCCAAACCTTCTCCTTGCCCCAAAGCCCTGCGAGGACTTTGACCCTTCTTCCTAAGCGCCCCCCCCACCCCCCAACTGGCCCCTAGCCCCGGCACTGTCCTCTCCGGGCCTCCCCCTCGCTCCAGCTTTCCTCCCCACCGCTCAGCAAGGCACACTCTAACGGGGACCTGCGCAGCCTGCAAGGGCAGCCCGGCCCTGAAACTCTCTTCCTCTACAGCCTTCCCCATGGGCTGTAGCACAGCTTTGCCACTGCAAGCCCCTAGCGAGCTTTCTGCCCCAAAGTCCGCTCGCTGCTCCTGCAGAGGGGTCTGAAGGCCCCTGGGGCATTCTGCAGTGACAGTGGCCTCTGGCTCCCTGCCTGGAGCCAGCCGCAGCCGCTCCGTCTGAGGGATTGGAGAGCGAGGCTGGGGGGGCCTCGAGGGGCAGGAAGGCCCTTAGGAGATGTGCGCCCCTTGCCAGGAGGCCTTGGCGGGCATCCTAGCTCAACGCTGCCAGAGCCTTAGCAGAGCTGCGGCTCCTGGAGCAGCTGTCGGGTCCCAGGGCAGAGCGCTGCTTTTCTTCTCCCAGGTCCTGCTGCCCTTCACACAGTCCCCGAGAGCAGCAGAGCGCGAGAGGGCGTTGAGGGCCATTGCCCGGCTGAGCAAGTCCCTCGTCAGCTCTTCCTCGCTGCAGGTAAGGAGCCTCAGGTGCAGGCAAGCCCCCGGCACCCACCGCGCCACACCTTGCCCGTCTCCCAGGTCCGGGCTCCCTCAGGGGCAAGCCTGGACACAGGGTAGGGCACTCAGCACGGCTCTGTCGCCAAGAGACCGTCCTTGCCCTGTCTCGGTAGGCTTCTGTCTTGAGGCCCCCTGCTCTCCGCAGCCGCCAGGCCTGCCCTGGCAGCATGATGTGAGCCCGCGCCTGGCGGCCCTTGCTGCCTTGGCTGCTGCCCAGCCGCTGCGGGGCTCAGGGCCTGCAGGGCCCTCTGGCCCGTCCCCTTGCCTGCTGCCCCCTCCCCACGCACTGCCACGGCCCCAGCCCAGCAGCCCCCACTTACAGGCTGCTGCCGCACAGGCGCTTCCTTCCCGTGCCATGGGGTGCAGGGCAGGGGAGCTGCAGGTTGAGGCAGAGCCTCCCGGAAGGACAGGCCAGGAGAGGAGGCTGGGGGAGGTGGTGTGGCTGCAGAGATGGGCAGTGCAGCCTGAGGAGGAAGAGGCACTCCCCGGGTCCCGGGAGGGGAGAGCGGCGGCAGTGAGGGAGCGGGATGGAGGCAGGACCGAGGGCTGCATGCCCGTTTAGGCACCTAAGTGCCACATGCTCAAAGTGACAAGAACTGGCAAGGCAGCCCGTGCCTGCAGAGCAGGCAAAGGCGGCAGGGAGAGCAGGGCAGGAGGCAGAAGGAGCACAGGGGATGCTGCGTGGCATGCTGCCCCTCCTGGGGCCAGCTGTGCCATTTATGCATGCGGCTGGCGCTAAGTCAGCTTCACTGCAGCCTTTGCAGGGAGGCAGCCTCGTCGTCCCCTTGCCGTGGCTGCTGTGCAGGGTCAGGGGCTGCTCAGGCAGAGGCCAGGTTGCCCCTTGGCGGGGCAGAAGAGCTTGCAGTAGGCAGAGCAGGCTGGCCTGGGCCAGCCCCTGCCACAGCCTTTGCATGCGGGCTGCGAGCAGGGTCTGGCCCCAGCTGCCTCACCTTAGCCCTGCTGCCACCACTTCCTGCCTCCGCCAGCTCTGCGACCCCTGCCAAGGAGTCAGTGACGACCCTGCCCTCTTGGCAACGGAGGACTTCCGCATCCTGGGCAAGCTGGTGGGGCATCTCCTGCTGTGCTACGCTGTCCAGGAGCAGGGCATCCGCTGGAGGGCTGCGGACGCTCTCCACCTCCTCTACACGTTTGCCCGGCAGCGCAAGAGTAAGAGAAAGCGCGGTGCTTTGCCTCCTTGCAGGCACACACGGCTGTCCAGGCCCTTCCTCGCCTCCCTGGGCCTCATCCTCTCGCTGCTCGCTCACTCCCACCTTCAAGCCTTTTGCAGCCGCTGGGCAAGCCTGCTGCCAAAGGTGCTCTGGCCTACTCACTGCTCTCTGTGTTCCCTCCTGTCTAGGCAGGAAGGTGCCAGAAGATAAGCCAGAGCAGGCCCAGCTCCCAAGGCAGAGGGAAGCTGAGCACATGGGCTTCTGGCTTGCTTTCACCACCAGCCCCAGCCAGCTGACCACGGTAAGGAGCTCCTGCCTTGCCGCCACTCTTGTCCGTGCCATGAGCAGCAGAGCGGGGGGAGCAAACGGGTTTGGCCTCAGCGGGGCTCCAGTGGCCTCCCTCTGCCTGGGGAGAGGCTTCCCCCTGGCGCTGAGCCAGCAAGATCTGAAGGCTGCGCTCCAGGGTCAGCGCAGCCGCTCCAGCCCGCCTGCACACCAGGCAGCTCGGGCTCTGTCTAGCGCCACTGCCCTGGGGCCCTCTTCCCAACTCTGCGGCCTGCTCCTGAGAGCCCTCTTCCGTCCCATCCTCCACAGGACACTCTCTGCAGCCCCTGCTTCCAGCTTTGCAGCCAGCTGCCCGCACTGGCCCTGCTCCACAGCTGCTCTCACTGCTGAGCTCCGCAGCGCCGCCAGGGCGCTCCGTGTGACACGTCTTCCCTGCCCTCCTTCCTCCCACAGATGTTTGGGCCATACCTCGAGCCCTCGGAGAGGACAGACATCATCCTCACAGCCATTGAGGCCCTGAGAGACGGCAGCACGCACGACATGCAGGCGGCTAGCAGCGTGCTGGATGTGCTCCTCATGGAGCCTGCCTCCTGGCTGAAGAAGGTAAGCAGCCCGCGGCTGGACTGCCCTGCACCTTCCTCCCAGCTCCCTTGCTGCCAAAGCAGCTGTGGCGGGCACCCAGCGCCCCTTGAAGCCAGCAAAGGGTGATGGGAAGGGAAGGAGCAGTTCTCAGGGGCGGTGCAGGAAACGGCTGCCCTCCTTCTCACCCGTGTGCCCTCCAGGTGCCCGAGGTCGTCAGGTGCATCTATGCAAACCTGACGTGCATCAGCACGGGGGAAGGCCGGCGCAGCGTGGACTTGCTGCTTCTCCTGCTTACCCACGTGTACCCCAGCGAGGTGGTCGTCAGCCTGCTCAACTGCTGCCCGCCATGTGACAGGTACAGGCGCCAAGAGCCTTGAGGGCTGGTAGCATGTGGGCAGGCTGCCCAAAGACTCTCTGCTTGCCGCACCCAAGGACAACTGCAGGCTATCCCCAAAGGGCAGGGCTGCCCATGCCCTTTCCAGCCCGGGGCCATCTGCCCCAGGCACGCAGCAGCCAGAGCTGACCAAGTCAGCCGCAGAGCCCAGGCGCCGGGCCCCCGGCTGCCCCAGCGGGAACCTCCGCTCCGCTGTCTGCTGCTTGCCCAGGCTGGGCCCAGCGGGCACTCCAAGCGAGGGGGCAGTGGGCAGGCCGGCAGCCTGCAGCCTGCGTGCCCTGGGGCTTGCTCGGGCCACGCAGCTGTGGCCGAGGCAGCCCTGCTGACTGGGCGCTCGGGGCCTGCAGCATCGCCAGCGCCATGTGGGAGGTGATGGTGTGCCTGCCCAGCACTTTGGACAAGGTGTTGAGGAAGCTGCTCAGCATCTTGGAGGACCGAGTGCTGCTCAAGGGGCTCAGAGCTCTCACAGAGGACACCTGCTTCCTGCCCGTGGCTGTGAGTTACTACCGCGTGCACCAGGCCTCTCTGGCCCTCAGGGCTGGGCTAGCGTCTGCAGCGAAGAAGGCATGGCTCTTCTTCCCCCGCCTCCCCACCCCTGCCCCCAAGCGGTGACCTTTCCCGGGGCATGTGGAGTCAGCCCTTTAGGGTCAGCAGCAGGCCTCCACTGCGCCGGCCCCGCAGGGCTGCCAAGAGCTGCTTGGGCCCCAGTGTGCACTGGCGTGCAGCCGTCCTTTGCCCGCACAGCTCTCTCTTTTCCCCCGACCCTGCATCCCCCTGCTGCGCTCTGCAGACTGGCAACGCAGAGCAGGGCTAGGGACGGGGGCAGGGGCGGCACTGGGACTGGGACTGGGACTGGGACTGGGACTGGGCCAGGGGCAGTGTCTGGGCCAGGGGCTGGAGCCACTGTACAGCCTGAGCAGGCTACCGAGCCTCAGACCAGGAGCCCAGGCTGCTGTGCAGGACACATAAGGCATGCCACGCTGACCCCGGAGGGCTCGTCGTGCCCGTCTTAGAAGTGGGAGCGCAGCCCAGAGGGCTGCCGCTGCCGTGGCCGTGGCCGTGGCCGTGGCCATGGCCGTGGCCATGGCCTGTCAGCCAGGCTGCAGTCTCCAGCTGTGTCTGCTGCACGCTAGGCCAGTGCCTGAGCCTCATCCCTCGCATACGCCAAGGGCTTTGGCACTGCCCCAGCAATGCCTTGGCAGTGAGAGCTGTCTCTGGGTGTTTTCTGCAGGCAACCAAGGCGCTGTACAGGATCCTTCAGCAGCCCACCTGCCAGCAGACGGTAACAGCGCTCTTCCCCCAGCTCTACATGGCACTGCTCCTGCAGATTTCCTTTGCGGCAGTGTCCATGCCCCGGGACATGAGTGCCTGCTGGAGGAAAGGCTGCCCACGGGAGCAGTCTTCTCCAGCCAGCCCCCTCAGGTGCTGCCTCGCCCTTCTCCTGTCTTTCCCCAGGGCCCTCAAGCAGGGCCGTGGCTCTGAGCGTGACTGGCCTTTGCTCCGCGTGCAGGTCTGCAGTGCAGGCGCTGAAAGCTCTGCTCCGCTCTGCTGGCTACGAGGAGCAGCTCGTCAGCATCGAGAAGAGGGGCGGCTGGCACCTGCTTCTCCAAGCGGAGACTCTCGCCAGCGGAATCAGTGTGCTGGCCAGGTGAGAGACCCTTTTGGCCCGCACTGCCTCCGCCTGGCTTTGCTGGGGACGCGGCACCCCGCACAAGGCCCTGCCTCGTGCCTGAGAGAGGCTGCCCAGGGCTCTTGGCTGCCGCCGCAGCGCTTGTGACTGAGGGATCAGGCGGGAAGCCGGAGCTCCTTGCTGCTTTGTGGCGCAGCTTTGACAGCTGTGGCTGGAGGAGGCAGCGTAGCGGGCTGTGGGAGAGAAGGCAGAAGAGGCTGGGCTGCCTAGCTCCTTAGCAGGGGTGCTTGCTTTGCCCTGCCAGGCAGATGAGGACAAACCCGGTTCACGAGCGTTCCTGGATCTTCCACCGGGTGGAAAGGCTTCTCAGCCAAGGGGACCAACTGCAGGAACTGCCTGCCATGGCTGTCTTTGTTGAGGTAGGTGTGGTGGCAAGTAGTGGCGCTCCGCGATGCCTCTGAACGCTGCAGTCTCTTGGAGGCATGGCCGCGGGGTGGCCAATGGCCAATGGAGCCTGGCCAACCTGGCCTTGGCCCATTTGCTGCTGCGGCCAGGCTTGTCACCCCCGCCACCCCCCCAACATCCGTGCCTCCGTTGGGGCCACCTCTGGCTAGTCACTCGCTCCTGCAAGGCAGGAGAGCAGGGCCCAAGGGAACACGAGGGGGCCAGGCCAGCAAGAGCAAGCAAGGAATGTGTGCTGGGTGCCGTGAGGCTCGGGGCATGAGGGCGTCCCTGGGGGCCCTCCGCAACCACGGCCGCCTCCAGCACAGCCTTGCTCTGCGCCTGGTGCCCTGGCCGGCAGCTGCCGGTGGCAAGCAGGAGCTGCCCGGGCCGCGCAGTGCTGCAGGCTCTGCCACTCTCTCCCTGCTGTGTGTCTTCCAGCTGCTGAGCTGCGAGGAGCTAAAAGCCAGCGACTGTTGCGTCCTCTACCTCCTCCAGAGGTATCTGAAGCGTCCCAGCACAGTGATGCGCTCGCTGGTGCTCAGAGGCCTCGTGACGCTGGCCGAGAGAGCAGAGATGGTGAGCATGGGCATGGGTCAGGAGAAGGCATGCTGGCAGCCTGCGGCTGGGCAGCAGGCCGTGGGCAATGCAGTGCTTGGAGTCAGGGGCGGTGCTGGTTGCTGCAAGGTGCCTGGCGCAGCCCTTTGTCAGCCCCCGCGGCCTTCAGGGCAGTGTGGCCGTGGGAGAAGAGCGGGCAGCGCAGGCAGCGAGGAGGAGCCTTTGCTGTCCTGGCCTGCTTGCCCGCCGCTGCTCTCGCCCACCCTCCTCAGTGCACCAGCAACTCCTAGTGCCTGCCAGGAGGCTGCTGCAGCACTTCCTGTGCGCCCTGCAGGGAAGCAAGAGAGGAGGCCAGGGCTGAAGCAGCCGAGCAGGTGTGGCCGCCTGGGCTTTCCTGGCTTGCCCCTACAGCAAGGAAACGCTGTGCTTGCTACAGGCCGGGAAGATGCAGGGTCTGCTGCCAGAGGTGCTGGAGGTGGCGCAGGGGGCCGCCGCAGACGTCAGCAGGAAGGCCCTGGTCGTCTGCGGGAAGGTGCTGCGTCAGGCGGACAGGGCGGCGGTGGGCCCCATGGCTGTGCACCTGGCGCAGAAGCTCGTGCCGCTCTTTGAGGAAGTAAGGCTGGTGTGGGAGGCTGGGCTCAGGCCGTGGCCTGGGGGAGCTCGTGCCGCGGCTGGGTGGGTGGAGGTGGGGCTGGGATGGGAAGGCAGGTTGAGGCGCAAAGGCCTCCGAGAGCTGTGCGGAGCCTGGCCGCAGCCTCTTGTGCAAACCGATGGCATTGCCTTCATGGGTGGCAGGGCCACTTTGCCCTGGCTGCAGACGTGGCCGCCGGCTCCGTGGTGCACAAGTGCAGTCCCCAGCAGCTCTCTTCACACGAGGCGCGCCACTGCTGTTGCTCCGGGTGGGCAGGCAGTAGGTGTTGCTGAGGTGCCACCCTCCTGCGTCCTGCCAGGAGTGCAGCCAGGTGCGCGAGCTCTCCATCTGCTGCTTCCAAGAGCTGATGGAGCTTGTGGAGGGCGAGAACAAGCAGCAGCTGAAGAAGGAAGTGCGTCGCTGCCTGCTCCCGCTCTTCTTCCGTGTGCACGACGAGAGCCAGAGCGTGGCCAAGGTAGAGATGTGAAAGGTCGGCAGGGAGGCGGGGAAGGGCATGCTGGCATGAGCTGGGTGGGCCTGCGCCTGAGGGCCAAGGGCTGCTGACAAGTGGGCTGCCTGAAGGTGTGTCACATGGGGCCCCAGCAGTCGGAGTCCGGGAGGACCAGCAAGAGCTCCCGTCCTTGCTTGCAGCAGGCCCGCCCCACGGCTTTCAGCCTGCCTCCATGCCCCTTCCTGCTCCGAAAGGTTGGGAGGGCTGGGGTCCCCTTGCAGCCCCGCTCCCTCTCTACAGCCCTCCCCTAGTCAGTGCAGCCCACAGCAAGAGTCCCTGCTGAGCCCGAGCTAAGAGCGCCTGAGGAGCTGGGCCCGGACGTTTCGCAGAGCTGCGCTACCTGCTCCAAGAGGGCTCAGCTGCAGGGTGTGGCCAGCGAGGCCGGGACACAGGACTCCCTAGGGACTTGCCAGCTGTCCGCACAGGTGTCCGAGGCCAGGCTTGGACGCGCAATCCCAGTCGAGCAGTGGTGCCGTCCAGAGAGGCCCCGATGTGTGGGCCAGGCCATGCCCCAGCTGCCTAAGGGCAGCTGCCTTCTGCTCAGCCTGGGAGCACAAGTCCTTCCGCCCAGCTCACCGTGCACTAGGCCAGTGAACTTGGTGGCTGCAGAGGGGTGCAGCACATGCAAGGCCTTGAGAGAGACTGCCCAGCACCGCCAGGCTGGCTCGGGAAGAGTCATGGAAAGGGAGATGCCATCAGGGCAGGGGACTGGCGTGGCATGCGGGGCTCAAGGCTGTGGCCAGCTGGAGCCTGAGCAGAAAGGAGTGGTGACAGAGCAGCAGGGGAAGGCCAGCATGCTGCTGGGCAATTGCCCCAGGCCATGCTTCTGGCACTGGCCTGGCCTGGTGCCTCTGTCACTCCGTGCCCCACAGTCTCCTGGGCTGCTCGACAGCGGGAGCTAGCTGAGCTGGTGGCTGCTGCATGCCTCTGCGCTGGGCATGGAGCCCAACTGAGACTCTGCCCCCGCTGCTGCATCTTCCCACCACGGGCTAGGCAAGGGGCAGAGCGGAGCCAAGCGGAGGGGCACAGCAGACCTCGTCCCCAAGGCCACAGTGTCATCTGCCTGTCTCTGCTGCTGTGCAGGCCTCTTGGGAAGCCCTGGTGGTGGCTGCAGAGTGCCTGAAGTGGGACCAGCTCCGGGACTGCGCGCAGACAGAGCAGACCTGGAGGACGGGCGAGTGCTTGGTAAGGGGAGCCCCTCAGCACCGGGGCCCAGGCTCCACAAGGCCTGTCCCAACTCGCACAGCTGCCTGTGCGGTGGGCAGCTGTGCCTGTCCCGCCCTGCTCCAGCCCCAGGCCCACAACCCACACCTGTGTCCTGGATGCCTTTCCTCAAGCACCAGTGGGCTCTTCTGCAGGCCCCGCTGCCCGCTCGGACCTCCTGCCAGGAGGAGGTTGCGGAAGGAGAGCCTGGCCCAGCTGGGCCTTGGCAGCACACAGGGCTCTCAGCACTCCCAGGGCACGCTCTGCCTGCAGCTCTCGCCAAACCTCGGCCCCAGGCCAGGGCTGCTGCCTGGCAGGTGCCAGTGTCCTGGTGTGGAAAGGAAGGGCAGGAGGGTGGTGGGAGGAGGGCTTGGCCCAGCCCTTTGCGGAAGGTCTGTGCCAAGCCGCGGGCTCGTGTGCTCTGTCCAGCTGGCGAGAGGCAGGAGGCAAGTGGAAGAATACCTGCGCCAGAGCATGCCCTACTTGGAGGACTCTCAGGCATCCTTGCGAGAGGTGGCCGTGAGGTTCATAGGTGAGGCGCACGCGCCGCGCTCCCTCTCTTAGCAGCTTGGTCCCAGGCCTGGCAGCAAGGCCCGGGGCTGCCAGGGTCTGGACTGTGCGGTGCAGGGCATGGGCTTGTGGGAGCCGATGATGGGTTGAGGGGAGCCTTGCTCATTCCCACCGCAGCCCTGCCTCGGGCCCTGTGCTTTGTGGGGGAGGCTGAGGCCTGCCAAAGGGGACGAGGGCACTGGAAGGGCTTGGATAAGCTGTGTCGTGCTGGGGAGGGTCAGCAGTGAAGGCTGGTGTGTGCCTAGGGCTGGCCGGGCGGCGCTTGAAGAGCCCAAGGGAGCAGAAGGTGCGGGAGATCTGCAACGGTGAGTAAGGGCAGCGCTGTGCTGGCCACGGTGGGTGGGGAGGGGGCCAGAGCATGGGCAGTGTGCTCCAGGGCCGTGCCCTGGCACAGGGAAACATTTCAAGGGCAGGGCCATTTGGGGGCATTGCTGAGCAGCAACTTCCAGCTGATGTGGTTGCCCCAGCTGCTCCTTGCTCCCGCTGGGAAGAGCTGGGCAGGGCTGGCGCGCTCTGCAGGCTATGCCTGGGGAGGGGGCGTTCTGTGCGGACAGGTGGGTTTGATGTGTGCTCTGTTGCTTTATGTGGCAGTCCTTCAGCCCTTGGAGAGCGACCTGCAGCCCGCAATCCGTTCCCTGGCCACTCAGACCATCCTCATCCTGAGAACTCCAAGGAAAGAGGCACCCTCCGCGTTCCACCTGCAAGCTCTGCGCTGCTGGCTCCGGAGAGCCCGGGACAGGTGGAGCCGTCCTCTGTGCGGAGGCTCTCCTTGAGCAGACCGAGCACGACAGTCCCAGTGCCACGCTGCCCTTGGCATGGGCACCAGCAAGGAGGCTGCGGAACAGGCTGGCTCATTCCAGGCATCTGCTGCAGTTCCGCCCTCAGGCACAGCCTGGCCCCACTCTTCTTTTACACCTGCAGCCCTCTGGGAAGCTTTCCGCAAAGAAGCAGCCGTGTTTCTGCAGCACGCGTGGATGTCTTTTTCTTTGGCAGGCAGAGGCCAAGCGGGAAAGCTGAGGCCCCGAAGGAATCGCACTGGCCCTGAGGGTGGCCTGACGTTCGCTCCTTCCCGCAGCCCGCGGCAGCCTGGAACGTACGGCCACACTGTGTCTTTGGCCCAAAGCACCAGGTGCCCCGCTGGAGCACCAAGGCCAGGCTTGTGCCAAACGCGCCCTCTGCCGAGACACCCCAGGGCAAGAAGAGGCACCCACTGCCTGCAAAGCTCGCATCAGGCATCTCTCTTTGTCCTGGTGTTCTGCTGTGGCCGGCCAGCTTGTGCACACGCGGGGCTTGGGCATTTTTGCCCGGGAGGCAGGGGACGAGAGCTGCTGTGGAGAAAGGGAAGAGCTGTGCCAGCGTGCCCTGCAGCCGCTGCGCTGGGCTGCTGGCTGCAGGCTCGGTGCCCCTGGGGGCTTGGGTGGCTCTGGCCTGCTCTGCAGCTGTGCCGCGGGGCTGCCGCTGCTGCGGGGAGTGTGCTGAGCTGCTTTCAAGGCAGGAGCGATGTCCCCCCCTTTCCCCTTTCCCCCTCTGCACCAACCTGACCAGGGTGCAGCTTCCCACGCAAGGCGAGTGGAGCCCTGCACGCAGCCCAAGTCTGAACACGTGCACACCTGGGAGCACGCAGGCCTGACCCAGAGAGGGAGGGAGCAGGCCCCTGCTGGCCTCTCGGGGCAGGTGGGTGAGCCAGACCTCGAGCTGACCAGCAGTTTCCAGGCTTGTGACGCCACGTGCCCCGAGGGAAGCCGTCTGCGTTGGGGCTACTCTCTGAATTGCCACTCCAGGTCGGTCTCTCTCTCTCTCCTCGGCCAGCCTGGGCTCTCAGTCTCTCAGTGCACAAACCAGAACGGCACGCTGAGAGTGCCAGGGGTCGTCGCTGTAGAGCAGCAGCACGGCACTGGCAGGCAGCGGCAGACTGCATCTCAGTTGCCTGCTTTTGCCATGCCTCGTGGCCCTTTGCTCTCGCTGCTGAAACAAGGCAGTCCCATTGCCACCTCGCTTTCTTGGTTGCTGCCTTTCCCGTCTTGTCCCATGTAGTGCTCGCTGACCTGGCTGAAGGCACAGAGTGCACTCTCGGCAAGTTTGCTGCTGATGCTAAAGTGGGGGGAGCGGCTGAGAGCCCAGAAGGCTGTGCTGGCCTTGAGAGGGGCGCGGAGAGGCTGGCCAGTTGGGTGGAGAGGAACCTGCTGAAGTTCACCAAAGGCAAGGGCAGGGTCCTGCACCTAGGGAGGAAGAAGCCCATGGAGCAGGAGAGGCTGGGGGTTGCCCTGCTGCAAAGCAGCTCTGCAGCGCAGCACCTGGGTGTGCTGGTGGACAACAAGTGAAGCAGGAGGCAGCAAGGGGCCCTTGTGGCCAAGGCGGCGCATGGGATCGTGGGGTGCATTAGGCAGAGTGTTGCCAGCAGGTGGAGGGAGGGGCTCCTCCCCTGCGCTCAGCCCTGGGCAGGCCTCCTCTGAGAGGAGTAGTGTCCCCCATTGTGGGCTCGCCAGGACAAGAGACGTGGCCCTACTGGAGAGAGTCCAGCGGAGGGCTACGAAGGTGACGAGGGGACTGGAGCATGTCTCCTGTGAAGCAAGGCTGAGAGAGCTGGGCCTGTTTATGCTGGAGAAGAGAAGACTGAGAGGCGGTCTGACCAACGTGTCCAAGTATCTGAAGGGAGGCTGTGCAGAGGATGGGGCCAGACTCTTGTCCGTGGTGGCCAGCGACAGGACAAGAGGCAACAGACACAAAGTGGAACACGGGAAGTTCCGTCTGAACCTGAGGGAAAACTTGTTGACCGTGAGGGTGAGGGAGCAGTGGCACGGGTTGCCCAGAGAGGTAGTGGAGTCTCCTTTGCTGGAGAGATTCAAAACCCGGCCGGACGTGGTCGTGGGCAATGTGCTGAGGATGAGCCGGCTTGAGCAGGGGGGGTTGGACTAGGTGATCTCCAGAGGTCCCTTCCAACCTCCACCCTTGTGTGATTCTGTGTTCTGTGATTTCTGTGATTCTGGGCGCTTGCACGTGGGCCATGTGTCCGAGGCCTTTGCAGCAACTGGCAGCCACAGCTGCGCCCACCAGCAGGTCCTGGAGGGGTTGTGCTGGGCAGACAAGAGCAGCTGCACCAGCCCGGGACCTCGCAAGGACCAGCAGGCTGCCCAAGCCTCCAAGGCTGCCATCTCCTCAGCAGCAAGCTGCTCCCACACAGCACACGCACGTTGCCAAGGTGCCAAGTGCAGCCTGCATTCCCTCCGGTGCGGGCAGAGGTTCAAGAACTGCTGTGCGGAGCAGAGGGAGGCTTGGCCGTGGCTTTGTCCGGCTCGGACCCACCCCCAGAGGTTTACTGCTTCTGCAAGACAGGTGTGCCAGGAAAGGGCCAGGAGGCTGAGGAGGGGGGCTTGGACTTCTGCTTTGCTCCCCGAAGATGGGAGGAGATGTTGGCAGGGGGGCTGCGGGGCAAAGTGCCGGGCCGGGCCGCAGCGGGGCCTTGGTGCCCCACCCGCCTCTGTGACACGGCCGCGGCCCTGGGGGCGCCGCGGCGGCCGGGGCCCCGGCCCCGCAGTCTCCAGGAGGACAGGGACGGCCCCGGCTGGCAGCGGGCCCAGCTGCTGGAGAAGCAGCCGGAGCGCAGCCCCGGCGTCCCCGGAGGCGGCCAGGCCCTCGGCGGGGCCCACGTCTTGGCGCGCAGGCTCCCCGTCCGCCAGGCAGGCAAGAGAGACGCGGCTGGGGCTCGGCAGCTCCGCGGGGCCCTGGCGGGCCCTCGGCCGCGGCGGGCTGGCCCAGGGGCTGCCGCCCGGCACAGCTGGGGCCGGCGCCCGGCCCCGCCGCTGCCCGGCGGCCCGCCAGCCCCAGCGCCAGCACCCGCCAGGGACCCTGCCCGGCAGGAGGCCCCCGCCTTGCCCCGCGCTGCTGGGCCCGCTCCCTCGGCCTCGCAGCCTCGGCCTGCGGGCAGCGCACGCCCAGGGCCCAGGCCTGAGCGCGCCTTCCCCCCGGGCCCAGCCCCCAGCGCCTCTCCTCCTTCCCGCAGCATGGCCGACGCAGCCGCCGGCTGCCCCGCGGCGCTCTGGCAGCAGCCTCTCGGCCCGGGCAGCCCCTCGCTGGCCGGCCAGCAGCAGCAGGCGCAGCACAGCGCTGCCCAGCCGAGCAGCTCTGCGCCAGAGCCCTGCCCGCTCGGCCCATCGCGGCACCCAGGTGAGTGAGCCGGCCCGGCTGCGCTGGCCAGGCCGAGCGGCGCCGAGCCTCTCGCCGCCGCCTCTGCCACGGCCCCGGCTCTCCGGCCGCCTGCCTCCGCCGCCCCTGGCAGCAGGCCTCTGCCCGCGCGCAGCCTCCTCTCCTCTCCTCTCGCCGGCCTCCACCTACAGCTCTGCCTCCTCTCTGCCTTTCCTCCACCCAGGCTCTTCTGCCTGCCGCCACCTGCACCGGCCAGCAGAGCAGAAGGAAGCTCTGCAGACCACGCACTCACTGAAGGTACCGACAGCACTGCCCTCTGCTCCGTGCCTCCACCTCTCGCCTCTCGCCTCTCGCCTCTCGCCTCCTGCCGTGCTCGCCCGTGCCACCCTGCAGGGCTGCTGTGCGAGCAGAGCTGCTCCCCTCCAGCCACCCCACCCCATCCTGGCATCACCGCCCGTGCCTTTCCCACCCTCCGCCTCCCTTCCCCTTCCTTTGGCCTGCGCCACGTGCAGCAGCTCTGCAGCTCTCAGGCCTCCCCCCGGCCGCTGCACTGCAACGGCTGCCCTCCCCAGGCCGCACAAACTCCACTCGCTGGCCTGTGCCTGGGAGCCACCCCAACAGCACTGCCACAACCCTGCCTTCTCCTTGCAGACCCCGAGTGCTCTGGACGACCTGCTGCAGAGGCTGGTGCTTGATCCTCTCCCCTCCGGCCTCCTGGAGCTGCAGAGCATCTTGCAGGTCTGCCTTTTACAAGGGGAAAGCCCAGGAGGGGCCCCCTGCCCCTCCTGGGCAACATCCTCTCCTGCCCCCAAACCTTCTCCTTGCCCCAAAGCCCTGCGAGGACTTTGACCCTTCTTCCTAAGCGCCCCCCGGCCCCCCCACCTGGCCCCTGGCCCCTGGCCCCGGCACTGTCCTCTCAGGGCCTCCCCCTCGCTCCAGCTTTCCTCCCCACCGCTCAGCAAGGCACACTCTAACGGGGACCTGCGCAGCCTGCAAGGGCAGCCCGGCCCTGAAACTCTCTTCCTCTACAGCCTTCCCCATGGGCTGTAGCACAGCTTTGCCACTGCAAGCCCCTAGCGAGCTTTCTGCCCCAAAGTCCGCTCGCTGCTCCTGCAGAGGGGTCTGAAGGCCCCTGGGGCATTCTGCAGTGACAGTGGCCTCTGGCTCCCTGCCTGGAGCCAGCCGCAGCCGCTCCGTCTGAGGGATTGGAGAGCGAGGCTGGGGGGGCCTCGAGGGGCAGGAAGGCCCTTAGGAGATGTGCGCCCCTTGCCAGGAGGCCTTGGCGGGCATCCTAGCTCAACGCTGCCAGAGCCTTAGCAGAGCTGCGGCTCCTGGAGCAGCTGTCGGGTCCCAGGGCAGAGCGCTGCTTTTCTTCTCCCAGGTCCTGCTGCCCTTCACACAGTCCCCGAGAGCAGCAGAGCGCGAGAGGGCGTTGAGGGCCATTGCCCGGCTGAGCAAGTCCCTCGTCAGCTCTTCCTCACTGCAGGTAAGGAGCCTCAGGTGCAGGCAAGCCCCCGGCACCCACCGCGCCACACCTTGCCCGTCTCCCAGGTCCGGGCTCCCTCAGGGGCAAGCCTGGACACAGGGTAGGGCACTCAGCACGGCTCTGTCGCCAAGAGACCGTCCTTGCCCTGTCTCGGTAGGCTTCTGTCTTGAGGCCCCCTGCTCTCCGCAGCCGCCAGGCCTGCCCTGGCAGCATGATGTGAGCCCGCGCCTGGCGGCCCTTGCTGCCTTGGCTGCTGCCCAGCCGCTGCGGGGCTCAGGGCCTGCAGGGCCCTCTGGCCCGTCCCCTTGCCTGCTGCCCCCTCCCCACGCACTGCCACGGCCCCAGCCCAGCAGCCCCCACTTACAGGCTGCTGCCGCACAGGCGCTTCCTTCCCGTGCCATGGGGTGCAGGGCAGGGGAGCTGCAGGTTGAGGCGGAGCCTCCCGGAAGGACAGGCCAGGAGAGGAGGCTGGGGGAGGTGGTGTGGCTGCAGAGATGGGCAGTGCAGCCTGAGGAGGAAGAGGCACTCCCCGGGTCCCGGGAGGGGAGAGCGGTGGCAGTGAGGGAGCGGGATGGAGGCAGGACCGAGGGCTGCATGCCCGTTTAGGCACCTAAGTGCCACATGCTCAAAGTGACAAGAACTGGCAAGGCAGCCCGTGCCTGCAGAGCAGGCAAAGGCGGCAGGGAGAGCAGGGCAGGAGGCAGAAGGAGCACAGGGGATGCTGCGTGGCATGCTGCCCCTCCTGGGGCCAGCTGTGCCATTTATGCATGCGGCTGGCGCTAAGTCAGCTTCGCTGCAGCCTTTGCAGGGAGGCAGCCTCGTCGTCCCCTTGCCGTGGCTGCTGTGCAGGGTCAGGGGCTGCTCAGGCAGAGGCCAGGTTGCCCCTTGGCGGGGCAGAAGAGCTTGCAGTAGGCAGAGCAGGCTGGCCTGGGCCAGCCCCTGCCACAGCCTTTGCATGCGGGCTGCGAGCAGGGTCTGGCCCCAGCTGCCTCACCTTAGCCCTGCTGCCACCACTTCCTGCCTCCGCCAGCTCTGCAACCCCTGCCAAGGAGTCAGTGACGACCCTGCCCTCTTGGCAACGGAGGACTTCCGCATCCTGGGCAAGCTGGTGGGGCATCTCCTGCTGTGCTACGCTGTCCAGGAGCAGGGCATCCGCTGGAGGGCTGCGGACGCTCTCCACCTCCTCTACACGTTTGCCCGGCAGCGCAAGAGTAAGAGAAAGCGCGGCGCCTTGCCTCCTTGCAGGCACACACGGCTGTCCAGGCCCTTCCTCGCCTCCCTGGGCCTCATCCTCTCACTGCTCGCTCACTCCCACCTTCAAGCCTTTTGCAGCCGCTGGGCAAGCCTGCTGCCAAAGGTGCTCTGGCCTACTCACTGCTCTCTGTGTTCCCTCCTGTCTAGGCAGGAAGGTGCCAGAAGATAAGCCAGAGCAGGCCCAGCTCCCAAGGCAGAGGGAAGCTGAGCACATGGGCTTCTGGCTTGCTTTCACCACCAGCCCCAGCCAGCTGACCACGGTAAGGAGCTCCTGCCTTGCCGCCACTCTTGTCCGTGCCATCAGCAGCAGAGCGGGGGGAGCAAACGGGTTTGGCCTCAGCGGGGCTCCAGTGGCCTCCCTCTGCCTGGGGAGAGGCTTCCCCCTGGCGCTGAGCCAGCAAGATCTGAAGGCTGCGCTCCAGGGTCAGCGCAGCCGCTCCAGCCCGCCTGCACACCAGGCAGCTCGGGCTCTGTCTAGCGCCACTGCCCTGGGGCCCTCTTCCCAACTCTGCGGCCTGCTCCTGAGAGCCCTCTTCCGTCCCATCCTCCACAGGACACTCTCTGCAGCCCCTGCTTCCAGCTTTGCAGCCAGCTGCCCGCACTGGCCCTGCTCCACAGCTGCTCTCGCTGCTGAGCTCCGCAGCGCCGCCAGGGCGCTCCGTGTGACACGTCTTCCCTGCCCTCCTTCCTCCCACAGATGTTTGGGCCATACCTCGAGCCCTCGGAGAGGACAGACATCATCCTCACAGCCATTGAGGCCCTGAGAGACGGCAGCACGCACGACATGCAGGCGGCTAGCAGCGTGCTGGATGTGCTCCTCATGGAGCCTGCCTCCTGGCTGAAGAAGGTAAGCAGCCCACGACTGGACTGCCGTGCACCTTCCTCCCTGCTCCCTTGCTGCCAAAGCAGCTGTGGCGGGCACCCAGCGCCCCTTGAAGCCAGCAAAGGGTGATGGGAAGGGAAGGAGCAGTTCTCAGGGGCGGTGCAGGAAACGGCTGCCCTCCTTCTCACCCGTGTGCCCTCCAGGTGCCCGAGGTCGTCAGGTGCATCTATGCAAACCTGACGTGCATCAGCACGGGGGAAGGCCGGCGCAGCGTGGACTTGCTGCTTCTCCTGCTTACCCACGTGTACCCCAGCGAGGTGGTCGTCAGCCTGCTGAACTGCTGCCCGCCATGTGACAGGTACAGGCGCCAAGAGCCTTGAGGGCTGGTAGCATGTGGGCAGGCTGCCCAAAGACTCTCTGCTTGCCGCACCCAAGGACAACTGCAGGCTATCCCCAAAGGGCAGGGCTGCCCATGCCCTTTCCAGCCCGGGGCCATCTGCCCCAGGCGCGCAGCAGCCAGAGCTGACCAAGTCAGCCGCAGAGCCCAGGCGCCGGGCCCCCGGCTGCCCCAGCGGGAACCTCCGCTCCGCTGTCTGCTGCTTGCCCAGGCTGGGCCCAGCGGGCACTCCAAGCGAGGGGGCAGTGGGCAGGCCGGCAGCCTGCAGCCTGCGTGCCCTGGGGCTTGCTCGGGCCACGCAGCTGTGGCCGAGGCAGCCCTGCTGACTGGGCGCTCGGGGCCTGCAGCATCGCCAGCGCCATGTGGGAGGTGATGGTGTGCCTGCCCAGCACTTTGGACAAGGTGTTGAGGAAGCTGCTCAGCATCTTGGAGGACCGAGTGCTGCTCAAGGGGCTCAGAGCTCTCACAGAGGACACCTGCTTCCTGCCCGTGGCTGTGAGTTACTACCGCGTGCACCAGGCCTCTCTGGCCCTCAGGGCTGGGCTAGCGTCTGCAGCGAAGAAGGCATGGCTCTTCTTCCCCCGCCTCCCCACCCCTGCCCCCAAGCGGTGACCTTTCCCGGGGCACGTGGAGTCAGCCCTTTAGGGTCAGCAGCAGGCCTCCACTGCGCCGGCCCCGCAGGGCTGCCAAGAGCTGCTTGGGCCCCAGTGTGCACTGGCGTGCAGCCGTCCTTTGCCCGCACAGCTCTCTCTTTTCCCCCGACCCTGCATCCCCCTGCTGCGCTCTGCAGACTGGCAACGCAGAGCAGGGCTAGGGACGGGGGCAGGGGCGGCACTGGGACTGGGACTGGGACTGGGCCAGGGGCAGTGTCTGGGCCAGGGGCTGGAGCCACTGTACAGCCTGAGCAGGCTACCGAGCCTCAGACCAGGAGCCCAGGCTGCTGTGCAGGACACATAAGGCATGCCACGCTGACCCCGGAGGGCTCGTCGTGCCCGTCTTAGAAGTGGGAGCGCAGCCCAGAGGGCTGCTGCTGCCGTGGCTGTGGCCGTGGCCTGTCAGCCAGGCTGCAGTCTCCAGCTGTGTCTGCTGCACGCTAGGCCAGTGCCTGAGCCTCATCCCTCGCATACGCCAAGGGCTTTGGCACTGCCCCAGCAATGCCTTGGCAGTGAGAGCTGTCTCTGGGTGTTTTCTGCAGGCAACCAAGGCGCTGTACAGGATCCTTCAGCAGCCCACCTGCCAGCAGACGGTAACAGCGCTCTTCCCCCAGCTCTACATGGCACTGCTCCTGCAGATTTCCTTTGCGGCAGTGTCCATGCCCCGGGACATGAGTGCCTGCTGGAGGAAAGGCTGCCCACGGGAGCAGTCTTCTCCAGCCAGCCCCCTCAGGTGCTGCCTCGCCCTTCTCCTGTCTTTCCCCAGGGCCCTCAAGCAGGGCCGTGGCTCTGAGCGTGACTGGCCTTTGCTCCGCGTGCAGGTCTGCAGTGCAGGCGCTGAAAGCTCTGCTCCGCTCTGCTGGCTACGAGGAGCAGCTCGTCAGCATCGAGAAGAGGGGCGGCTGGCACCTGCTTCTCCAAGCGGAGACTCTCGCCAGCGGAATCAGTGTGCTGGCCAGGTGAGAGACCCTTTTGGCCCGCACTGCCTCCGCCTGGCTTTGCTGGGGACGCGGCACCCCGCACAAGGCCCTGCCTCGTGCCTGAGAGAGGCTGCCCAGGGCTCTTGGCTGCCGCCGCAGCGCTTGTGACTGAGGGATCAGGCGGGAAGCGGGAGCTCCTTGCTGCTTTGTGGCGCAGCTTTGACAGCTGTGGCTGGAGGAGGCAGCGTAGCGGGCTGTGGGAGAGAAGGCAGAAGAGGCTGGGCTGCCTAGCTCCTTAGCAGGGGTGCTTGCTTTGCCCTGCCAGGCAGATGAGGACAAACCCGGTTCACGAGCGTTCCTGGATCTTCCACCGGGTGGAAAGGCTTCTCAGCCAAGGGGACCAACTGCAGGAACTGCCTGCCATGGCTGTCTTTGTTGAGGTAGGTGTGGTGGCAAGTAGTGGCGCTCCGCGATGCCTCTGAACGCTGCAGTCTCTTGGAGGCATGGCCGCGGGGTGGCCAATGGCCAATGGAGCCTGGCCAACCTGGCCTTGGCCCATTTGCTGCTGCGGCCAGGCTTGTCACCCCCGCCACCCCCCCAACATCCGTGCCTCCGTTGGGGCCACCTCTGGCTAGTCACTCGCTCCTGCAAGGCAGGAGAGCAGGGCCCAAGGGAACACGAGGGGGCCAGGCCAGCAAGAGCAAGCAAGGAATGTGTGCTGGGTGCCGTGAGGCTCAGGGCATGAGGGCGTCCCTGGGGGCCCTCCGCAACCACGGCCGCCTCCAGCACAGCCTTGCTCTGCGCCTGGTGCCCTGGCCGGCAGCTGCCGGTGGCAAGCAGGAGCTGCCCGGGCCGCGCAGTGCTGCAGGCTCTGCCACTCTCTCCCTGCTGTGTGTCTTCCAGCTGCTGAGCTGCGAGGAGCTAAAAGCCAGCGACTGTTGCGTCCTCTACCTCCTCCAGAGGTATCTGAAGCGTCCCAGCACAGTGATGCGCTCGCTGGTGCTCAGAGGCCTCGTGACGCTGGCCGAGAGAGCGGAGATGGTGAGCATGGGCATGAGCCAGCAGAAGGCATGCTGGCAGCCTGCGGCTGGGCAGCAGGCCGTGGGCAATGCAGTGCTTGGCCTTTGCTGGGAGTCAGGGGCGGTGCTGGTTGCTGCAAGGTGCCTGGCGCAGCCCTTTGTCAGCCCCCGCGGCCTTCAGGGCAGTGTGGCCGTGGGAGAAGAGCGGGCAGCGCAGGCAGCGAGGAGGAGCTTTTGCTGTCCTGGCCTGCTTGCCCGCCGCTGCTCTCACCCACCCTCCTCAGTGCACCAGCAACTCCTAGTGCCTGCCAGGAGGCTGCTGCAGCACTTCCTGTGCGCCCTGCAGGGAAGCAAGAGAGGAGGCCAGGGCTGAAGCAGCCGAGCAGGTGTGGCCGCCTGGGCTTTCCTGGCTTGCCCCTACAGCAAGGGAACGCTGTGCTTGCTACAGGCCGGGAAGATGCAGGGTCTGCTGCCAGAGGTGCTGGAGGTGGCGCAGGGGGCCGCCGCAGACGTCAGCAGGAAGGCCCTGGTCGTCTGCGGGAAGGTGCTGCGTCAGGCGGACAGGGCGGCGGTGGGCCCCATGGCTGTGCACCTGGCGCAGAAGCTCGTGCCGCTCTTTGAGGAAGTAAGGCTGGTGTGGGAGGCTGGGCTCAGGCCGTGGCCTGGGGGAGCTTGTGCCGCGGCTGGGTGGGTGGAGGTGGGGCTGGGATGGGAAGGCAGGTTGAGGCGCAAAGGCCTCCGAGAGCTGTGCGGAGCCTGGCCGCAGCCTCTTGTGCAAACCGATGGCATTGCCTTCATGGGTGGCAGGGCCACTTTGCCCTGGCTGCAGACGTGGCCGCCGGCTCCGTGGTGCACAAGTGCAGTCCCCAGCAGCTCTCTTCACACGAGGCGCGCCACTGCTGTTGCTCCGGGTGGGCAGGCAGTAGGTGTTGCTGAGGTGCCACCCTCCTGCGTCCTGCCAGGAGTGCAGCCAGGTGCGCGAGCTCTCCATCTGCTGCTTCCAAGAGCTGATGGAGCTTGTGGAGGGCGAGAACAAGCAGCAGCTGAAGAAGGAAGTGCGTCGCTGCCTGCTCCCGCTCTTCTTCCGTGTGCACGACGAGAGCCAGAGCGTGGCCAAGGTAGAGATGTGAAAGGTCGGCAGGGAGGCGGGGAAGGGCATGCTGGCATGAGCTGGGTGGGCCTGCGCCTGAGGGCCAAGGGCTGCTGACAAGTGGGCTGCCTGAAGGTGTGTCACACGGGGCCCCAGCAGTCGGAGTCCGGGAGGACCAGCAAGAGCTCCCGTCCTTGCTTGCAGCAGGCCCGCCCCACGGCTTTCAGCCTGCCTCCATGCCCCTTCCTGCTCCGAAAGGTTGGGAGGGCTGGGGTCCCCTTGCAGCCCCGCTCCCTCTCTACAGCCCTCCCCTAGTCAGTGCAGCCCACAGCAAGAGTCCCTGCTGAGCCCGAGCTAAGAGCGCCTGAGGAGCTGGGCCCGGACGTTTCGCAGAGCTGCGCTACCTGCTCCAAGAGGGCTCAGCTGCAGGGTGTGGCCAGCGAGGCCGGGACACAGGACTCCCTAGGGACTTGCCAGCTGTCCGCACAGGTGTCCGAGGCCAGGCTTGGACGCGCAATCCCTGTCGAGCAGTGGTGCCGTCCAGAGAGGCCCCGATGTGTGGGCCAGGCCATGCCCCAGCTGCCTAAGGGCAGCTGCCTTCTGCTCAGCCTGGGAGCACAAGTCCTTCCGCCCAGCTCACCGTGCACTAGGCCAGTGAACTTGGTGGCTGCAGAGGGGCGCAGCACATGCAAGGCCTTGAGAGAGACTGCCCAGCACCGCCAGGCTGGCTCGGGAAGAGTCATGGAAAGGGAGATGCCGTCAGGGCAGGGGACTGGCGTGGCATGCGGGGCTCAAGGCTGTGGCCAGCTGGAGCCTGAGCAGAAAGGAGCGGTGACAGAGCAGCAGGGGAAGGCCAGCATGCTGCTGGGCAATTGCCCCAGGCCATGCTTCTGGCACTGGCCTGGCCTGGTGCCTCTGTCACTCCGTGCCCCACAGTCTCCTGGGCTGCTCGACAGCGGGAGCTAGCTGAGCTGGTGGCTGCTGCGTGCCTCTGCGCTGGGCATGGAGCCCAACTGAGACTCTGCCCCCGCTGCTGCATCTTCCCACCACGGGCTAGGCAAGGGGCAGAGCGGAGCCAAGCGGAGGGGCACAGCAGACCTCGTCCCCAAGGCCACGGTGTCATCTGCCTGTCTCTGCTGCTGTGCAGGCCTCTTGGGAAGCCCTGGTGGTGGCTGCAGAGTGCCTGAAGTGGGACCAGCTCCGGGACTGCGCGCAGACAGAGCAGACCTGGAGGACGGGCGAGTGCTTGGTAAGGAGAGCCCCTCAGCCCCGGGGCCCAGGCTCCACAAGGCCTGTCCCAACTCGCACAGCTGCCTGTGGGGTGGGCAGCTGTGCCTGTCCCGCCCTGCTCCAGCCCCAGGCCCACAACCCACACCTGTGTCCTGGATGCCTTTCCTCAAGCACCAGTGGGCTCTTCTGCAGGCCCCGCTGCCCGCTCGGACCTCCTGCCAGGAGGAGGTTGCGGAAGGAGAGCCTGGCCCAGCTGGGCCTTGGCAGCACACAGGGCTCTCAGCACTCCCAGGGCACGCTCTGCCTGCAGCTCTCGCCAAACCTCGGCCCCAGGCCAGGGCTGCTGCCTGGCAGGTGCCAGTGTCCTGGTGTGGAAAGGAAGGGCAGGAGGGTGGTGGGAGGAGGGCTTGGCCCAGCCCTTTGCGGAAGGTCTGTGCCAAGCCGCGGGCTCGTGTGCTCTGTCCAGCTGGCGAGAGGCAGGAGGCAAGTGGAAGAATACCTGCGCCAGAGCATGCCCTACTTGGAGGACTCTCAGGCATCCTTGCGAGAGGTGGCCGTGAGGTTCATAGGTGAGGCGCGCCCGCCGCGCTCCCTCTCTTAGCAGCTTGGTCCCAGGCCTGGCAGCAAGGCCCGGGGCTGCCAGGGTCTGGACTGTGTGGTGCAGGGCATGGGCTTGCGGGAGCCGATGATGGGTTGAGGGGAGCCTTGCTCATTCCCACCGCAGCCCTGCCTCGGGCCCTGTGCTTTGTGGGGGAGGCTGAGGCCTGCCAAAGGGGAGGAGGGCACTGGAAGGGCTTGGATAAGCTGTGTCGTGCTGGGGAGGGTCAGCAGTGAAGGCTGGTGTGTGCCTAGGGCTGGCCGGGCGGCGCTTGAAGAGCCCAAGGGAGCAGAAGGTGCGGGAGATCTGCAACGGTGAGTAAGGGCAGCGCTGTGCTGGCCACGGTGGGTGGGGAGGGGGCCAGAGCATGGGCAGTGTGCTCCAGGGCCGTGCCCTGGCACAGGGAAACATTTCAAGGGCAGGGCCATTTGGGGGCATTGCTGAGCAGCAACTTCCAGCTGATGTGGTTGCCCCAGCTGCTCCTTGCTCCCGCTGGGAAGAGCTGGGCAGGGCTGGCGCGCTCTGCAGGCTATGCCTGGGGAGGGGGCGTTCTGTGCGGACAGGTGGGTTTGATGTGTGCTCTGTTGCTTTATGTGGCAGTCCTTCAGCCCTTGGAGAGCGACCTGCAGCCCGCAATCCGTTCCCTGGCCACTCAGACCATCCTCATCCTGAGAACTCCAAGGAAAGAGGCACCCTCCGCGTTCCACCTGCAAGCTCTGCGCTGCTGGCTCCGGAGAGCCCGGGACAGGTGGAGCCGTCCTCTGTGCGGAGGCTCTCCTTGAGCAGACCGAGCACGATAGTCCCAGTGCCACGCTGCCCTTGGCATGGGCACCAGCAAGGAGGCTGCGGAACAGGCGGGCTCATTCCAGGCGTCTGCTGCAGTTCCGCCCTCAGGCACAGCCTGGCCCCACTCTTCTTTTACACCTGCAGCCCTCTGGGAAGCTTTCCGCAAAGAAGCAGCCGTGTTTCTGCAGCACGCGTGGATGTCTTTTTCTTTGGCAGGCAGAGGCCAAGCGGGAAAGCTGAGGCCCCGAAGGAATCGCACTGGCCCTGAGGGTGGCCTGACGTTCGCTCCTTCCCGCAGCCCGCGGCAGCCTGGAACGTACGGCCACACTGTGTCTTTGGCCCAAAGCACCAGGTGCCCCGCTGGAGCACCAAGGCCAGGCTTGTGCCAAACGCGCCCTCTGCCGAGACACCCCAGGGCAAGAAGAGGCACCCACTGCCTGCAAAGCTTGCATCAGGCATCTCTCTTTGTCCTGGTGTTCTGCTGTGGCCGGCCAGCTTGTGCACACACGGGGCTTGGGCATCTTTGCCCGGGAGGCAGGGGACGAGAGCCGCTGTGGAGAAAGGGAAGAGCTGTGCCAGCGTGCCCTGCAGCCGCTGCGCTGGGCTGCTGGCTGCAGGCTCGGTGCCCCTGGGGGCTTGGGTGGCTCTGGCCTGCTCTGCAGCTGTGCCGCGGGGCTGCCGCTGCTGCGGGGAGTGTGCTGAGCTGCTTTCAAGGCAGGAGCGATGTCCCCCCCTTTCCCCTTTCCCCCTCTGCACCAACCTGACCAGGGTGCAGCTTCCCACGCAAGGCGAGTGGAGCCCTGCACGCAGCCCAAGTCTGAACACGTGCACACCTGGGAGCACGCAGGCCTGACCCAGAGAGGGAGGGAGCAGGCCCCTGCTGGCCTCTCGGGGCAGGTGGGTGAGCCAGACCTCGAGCTGACCAGCAGTTTCCAGGCTTGTGACGCCACGTGCCCCGAGGGAAGCCGTCTGCGTTGGGGCTACTCTCTGAATTGCCACTCCAGGTCGGTCTCTCTCTCTCTCCTCGGCCAGCCTGGGCTCTCAGTCTCTCAGTGCACAAACCAGAACGGCACGCTGAGAGTGCCAGGGGTCGTCGCTGTAGAGCACGGCAGCGGCACTGGCACTGGCAGCGGCAGACTGCATCTCAGTTGCCTGCTTTTGCCGTGCCTCGTGGCCCTTTGCTCTCGCTGCTGAAACAAGGCAGTCCCATTGCCACCTCGCTTTCTTGGTTGCTGCCTTTCCCGTCTTGTCCCATGTAGTGCTCGCTGACCTGGCTGAAGGCACAGAGTGCACTCTCGGCAAGTTTGCTGCTGATGCTAAAGTGGGGGGAGCGGCTGAGAGCCCAGAAGGCTGTGCTGGCCTTGAGAGGGGCGCGGAGAGGCTGGCCAGTTGGGTGGAGAGGAACCTGCTGAAGTTCACCAAAGGCAAGGGCAGGGTCCTGCACCTAGGGAGGAAGAAGCCCATGGAGCAGGAGAGGCTGGGGGTTGCCCTGCTGCAAAGCAGCGCAGCACCTGGGTGTGCTGGTGGACAACAAGTGAAGCAGGAGGCAGCAAGGGGCCCTTGTGGCCAAGGCGGCGCATGGGATCGTGGGGTGCATTAGGCAGAGTGTTGCCAGCAGGTGGAGGGAGGGGCTCCTCCCCTGCGCTCAGCCCTGGGCAGGCCTCCTCTGAGAGGAGTAGTGTCCCCCATTGTGGGCTCGCCAGGACAAGAGACGTGTCCCTACTGGAGAGAGTCCAGCGGAGGGCTACGAAGGTGACGAGGGGACTGGAGCATGTCTCCTGTGAAGCAAGGCTGAGAGAGCTGGGCCTGTTTATGCTGGAGAAGAGAAGACTGAGAGGCGGTCTGACCAACGTGTCCAAGTATCTGAAGGGAGGCTGTGCAGAGGATGGGGCCAGACTCTTGTCCGTGGTGGCCAGCGACAGGACAAGAGGCAACAGACACAAAGTGGAACACGGGAAGTTCCGTCTGAACCTGAGGGAAAACTTGTTGACCGTGAGGGTGAGAGAGCAGTGGCACGGGTTGCCCAGAGAGGTAGTGGAGTCTCCTTTGCTGGAGAGATTCAAAACCCGGCCGGACGTGGTCGTGGGCAATGTGCTGAGGATGAGCCGGCTTGAGCAGGGGGGGTTGGACTAGATGATCTCCAGAGGTCCCTTCCAACCTCCACCCTTGTGTGATTCTGTGTTCTGTGATTTCTGTGATTCTGGGCGCTTGCACGTGGGCCATGTGTCCGAGGCCTTTGCAGGAACTGGCAGCCACAGCTGCGCCCACCAGCAGGTCCTGGAGGGGTTGTGCTGAGCAGACAAGAGCAGCTGCACCAGCCCGGGACCTCGCAAGGACCAGCAGGCTGCCCAAGCCTCCAAGGCTGCCATCTCCTCAGCAGCAAGCTGCTCCCACACAGCACACGCACGTTGCCAAGGTGCCAAGTGCAGCCTGCATTCCCTCCGGTGCGGGCAGAGGTTCAAGAACTGCTGTGCGGAGCAGAGGGAGGCTTGGCCGTGGCTTTGTCCGGCTCGGACCCACCCCCAGAGGTTTACTGCTTCTGCAAGACAGGTGTGCCAGGAAAGGGCCAGGAGGCTGAGGGGGGGGGCTTGGACTTCTGCTTTGCTCCCCGAAGATGGGAGGAGATGTTGGCAGGGGGGCTGCGGGGCAAAGTGCCGGGCCGGGCCGCAGCGGGGCCTTGGTGCCCCACCCGCCTCTGTGACACGGCCGCGGCCCTGGGGGCGCCGCGGCGGCCGGGGCCCCGGCCCCGCAGTCTCCAGGAGGACAGGGACGGCCCCGGCTGGCAGCGGGCCCAGCTGCTGGAGAAGCAGCCGGAGCGCAGCCCCGGCGTCCCCGGAGGCGGCCAGGCCCTCGGCGGGGCCCACGTCTTGGCGCGCAGGCTCCCCGTCCGCCAGGCAGGCAAGAGAGACGCGGCTGGGGCTCGGCAGCTCCGCGGGGCCCTGGCGGGCCCTCGGCCGCGGCGGGCTGGCCCAGGGGCTGCCGCCCGGCACAGCTGGGGCCGGCGCCCGGCCCCGCCGCTGCCCGGCGGCCCGCCAGCCCCAGCGCCAGCACCCGCCAGGGACCCTGCCCGGCAGGAGGCCCCCGCCTTGCCCCGCGCTGCTGGGCCCGCTCCCTCGGCCTCGCAGCCTCGGCCTGCGGGCAGCGCACGCCCAGGGCCCAGGCCTGAGCGCGCCTTCCCCCCGGGCCCAGCCCCCAGCGCCTCTCCTCCTTCCCGCAGCATGGCCGACGCAGCCGCCGGCTGCCCCGCGGCGCTCTGGCAGCAGCCTCTCGGCCCGGGCAGCCCCTCGCTGGCCGGCCAGCAGCAGCAGGCGCAGCACAGCGCTGCCCAGCCGAGCAGCTCTGCGCCAGAGCCCTGCCCGCTCGGCCCATCGCGGCACCCAGGTGAGTGAGCCGGCCCGGCTGCGCTGGCCAGGCCGAGCGGCGCCGAGCCTCTCGCCGCCGCCTCTGCCACGGCCCCGGCTCTCCGGCCGCCTGCCTCCGCCGCCCCTGGCAGCAGGCCTCTGCCCGCGCGCAGCCTCCTCTCCTCTCCTCTCGCCGGCCTCCACCTACAGCTCTGCCTCCTCTCTGCCTTTCCTCCACCCAGGCTCTTCTGCCTGCCGCCACCTGCACCGGCCAGCAGAGCAGAAGGAAGCTCTGCAGACCACGCACTCACTGAAGGTACCGACAGCACTGCCCTCTGCTCCGTGCCTCCACCTCTCGCCTCTCGCCTCTCGCCTCCTGCCGTGCTCGCCCGTGCCACCCTGCAGGGCTGCTGTGCGAGCAGAGCTGCTCCCCTCCAGCCACCCCACCCCATCCTGGCATCACCGCCCGTGCCTTTCCCACCCTCCGCCTCCCTTCCCCTTCCTTTGGCCTTCGCCACGTGCAGCAGCTCTGCAGCTCTCAGGCCTCCCCCCGGCCGCTGCACTGCAACGGCTGCCCTCCCCAGGCCGCACAAACTCCACTCGCTGGCCTGTGCCTGGGAGCCACCCCAACAGCACTGCCACAACCCTGCCTTCTCCTTGCAGACCCCGAGTGCTCTGGACGACCTGCTGCAGAGGCTGGTGCTTGATCCTCTCCCCTCCGGCCTCCTGGAGCTGCAGAGCATCTTGCAGGTCTGCCTTTTACAAGGGGAAAGCCCAGGAGGGGCCCCCTGCCCCTCCTGGGCAACATCCTCTCCTGCCCCCAAACCTTCTCCTTGCCCCAAAGCCCTGCGAGGACTTTGACCCTTCTTCCTGAGCGCCCCCCGGCCCCCCCACCTGGCCCCTGGCCCCAGCACTGTCCTCTCAGGGCCTCCCCCTCGCTCCAGCTTTCCTCCCCACCGCTCAGCAAGGCACACTCTAACGGGGACCTGCGCAGCCTGCAAGGGCAGCCCGGCCCTGAAACTCTCTTCCTCTACAGCCTTCCCCATGGGCTGTAGCACAGCTTTGCCACTGCAAGCCCCTAGCGAGCTTTCTGCCCCAAAGTCCGCTCGCTGCTCCTGCAGAGGGGTCTGAAGGCCCCTGGGGCATTCTGCAGTGACAGTGGCCTCTGGCTCCCTGCCTGGAGCCAGCCGCAGCCGCTCCGTCTGAGGGATTGGAGAGCGAGGCTGGGGGGGCCTCGAGGGGCAGGAAGGCCCTTAGGAGATGTGCGCCCCTTGCCAGGAGGCCTTGGCGGGCATCCTAGCTCAACGCTGCCAGAGCCTTAGCAGAGCTGCGGCTCCTGGAGCAGCTGTCGGGTCCCAGGGCAGAGCGCTGCTTTTCTTCTCCCAGGTCCTGCTGCCCTTCACAGAGTCCCCGAGAGCAGCAGAGCGCGAGAGGGCGTTGAGGGCCATTGCCCGGCTGAGCAAGTCCCTCGTCAGCTCTTCCTCGCTGCAGGTAAGGAGCCTCAGGTGCAGGCAAGCCCCCGGCACCCACCGCGCCACACCTTGCCCGTCTCCCAGGTCCGGGCTCCCTCAGGGGCAAGCCTGGACACAGGGTAGGGCACTCAGCACGGCTCTGTCGCCAAGAGACCGTCCTTGCCCTGTCTCGGTAGGCTTCTGTCTTGAGGCCCCCTGCTCTCCGCAGCCGCCAGGCCTGCCCTGGCAGCATGATGTGAGCCCGCGCCTGGCGGCCCTTGCTGCCTTGGCTGCTGCCCAGCCGCTGCGGGGCTCAGGGCCTGCAGGGCCCTCTGGCCCGTCCCCTTGCCTGCTGCCCCCTCCCCACGCACTGCCACGGCCCCAGCCCAGCAGCCCCCACTTACAGGCTGCTGCCGCACAGGCGCTTCCTTCCCGTGCCATGGGGTGCAGGGCAGGGGAGCTGCAGGTTGAGGCAGAGCCTCCCGGAAGGACAGGCCAGGAGAGGAGGCTGGGGGAGGTGGTGTGGCTGCAGAGATGGGCAGTGCAGCCTGAGGAGGAAGAGGCACTCCCCGGGTCCCGGGAGGGGAGAGCGGTGGCAGTGAGGGAGCGGGATGGAGGCAGGACCGAGGGCTGCATGCCCGTTTAGGCACCTAAGTGCCACATGCTCAAAGTGACAAGAACTGGCAAGGCAGCCCGTGCCTGCAGAGCAGGCAAAGGCGGCAGGGAGAGCAGGGCAGGAGGCAGAAGGAGCACAGGGGATGCTGCGTGGCATGCTGCCCCTCCTGGGGCCAGCTGTGCCATTTATGCATGCGGCTGGCGCTAAGTCAGCTTCGCTGCAGCCTTTGCAGGGAGGCAGCCTCGTCGTCCCCTTGCCGTGGCTGCTGTGCAGGGTCAGGGGCTGCTCAGGCAGAGGCCAGGTTGCCCCTTGGCGGGGCAGAAGAGCTTGCAGTAGGCAGAGCAGGCTGGCCTGGGCCAGCCCCTGCCACAGCCTTTGCATGCGGGCTGCGAGCAGGGTCTGGCCCCAGCTGCCTCACCTTAGCCCTGCTGCCACCACTTCCTGCCTCCGCCAGCTCTGCGACCCCTGCCAAGGAGTCAGTGACGACCCTGCCCTCTTGGCAACGGAGGACTTCCGCATCCTGGGCAAGCTGGTGGGGCATCTCCTGCTGTGCTACGCTGTCCAGGAGCAGGGCATCCGCTGGAGGGCTGCGGACGCTCTCCACCTCCTCTACACGTTTGCCCGGCAGCGCAAGAGTAAGAGAAAGCGCGGTGCTTTGCCTCCTTGCAGGCACACACGGCTGTCCAGGCCCTTCCTCGCCTCCCTGGGCCTCATCCTCTCACTGCTCGCTCACTCCCACCTTCAAGCCTTTTGCAGCCGCTGGGCAAGCCTGCTGCCAAAGGTGCTCTGGCCTACTCACTGCTCTCTGTGTTCCCTCCTGTCTAGGCAGGAAGGTGCCAGAAGATAAGCCAGAGCAGGCCCAGCTCCCAAGGCAGAGGGAAGCTGAGCACATGGGCTTCTGGCTTGCTTTCACCACCAGCCCCAGCCAGCTGACCACGGTAAGGAGCTCCTGCCTTGCCGCCACTCTTGTCCGTGCCATGAGCAGCAGAGCGGGGGGAGCAAACGGGTTTGGCCTCAGCGGGGCTCCAGTGGCCTCCCTCTGCCTGGGGAGAGGCTTCCCCCTGGCGCTGAGCCAGCAAGATCTGAAGGCTGCGCTCCAGGATCAGCGCAGCCGCTCCAGCCCGCCTGCACACCAGGCAGCTCGGACTCTGTCTAGCGCCACTGCCCTGGGGCCCTCTTCCCAACTCTGCGGCCTGCTCTTGAGAGCCCTCTTCCATCCCATCCTCCACAGGACACTCTCTGCAGCCCCTGCTTCCAGCTTTGCAGCCAGCTGCCCGCACTGGCCCTGCTCCACAGCCTCTCTCACTGCTGAGCTCCGCAGCGCCGCCAGGGCGCTCCGTGTGACACGTCTTCCCTGCCCTCCTTCCTCCCACAGATGTTTGGGCCATACCTCGAGCCCTCGGAGAGGACAGACATCATCCTCACAGCCATTGAGGCCCTGAGAGACGGCAGCACGCACGACATGCAGGCGGCTAGCAGCGTGCTGGATGTGCTCCTCATGGAGCCTGCCTCCTGGCTGAAGAAGGTAAGCAGCCCGCGGCTGGACTGCCCTGCACCTTCCTCCCAGCTCCCTTGCTGCCAAAGCAGCTGTGGCGGGCACCCAGCGCCCCTTGAAGCCAGCAAAGGGTGATGGGAAGGGAAGGAGCAGTTCTCAGGGGCGGTGCAGGAAACGGCTGCCCTCCTTCTCACCCGTGTGCCCTCCAGGTGCCCGAGGTCGTCAGGTGCATCTATGCAAACCTGACGTGCATCAGCACGGGGGAAGGCCGGCGCAGCGTGGACTTGCTGCTTCTCCTGCTTACCCACGTGTACCCCAGCGAGGTGGTCGTCAGCCTGCTCAACTGCTGCCCGCCATGTGACAGGTACAGGCGCCAAGAGCCTTGAGGGCTGGTAGCATGTGGGCAGGCTGCCCAAAGACTCTCTGCTTGCCGCACCCAAGGACAACTGCAGGCTATCCCCAAAGGGCAGGGCTGCCCATGCCCTTTCCAGCCCGGGGCCGTCTGCCCCAGGCGCGCAGCAGCCAGAGCTGACCAAGTCAGCCGCAGAGCCCAGGCGCCAGGCCCCCGGCTGCCCCAGCGGGAACCTCCGCTCCGCTGTCTGCTGCTTGCCCAGGCTGGGCCCAGCGGGCACTCCAAGCGAGGGGGCAGTGGGCAGGCCGGCAGCCTGCAGCCTGCGTGCCCTGGGGCTTGCTCGGGCCACGCAGCTGTGGCCGAGGCAGCCCTGCTGACTGGGCGCTCGGGGCCTGCAGCATCACCAGCGCCATGTGGGAGGTGATGGTGTGCCTGCCCAGCACTTTGGACAAGGTGTTGAGGAAGCTGCTCAGCATCTTGGAGGACCGAGTGCTGCTCAAGGGGCTCAGAGCTCTCACAGAGGACACCTGCTTCCTGCCCGTGGCTGTGAGTTACTACCGCGTGCACCAGGCCTCTCTGGCCCTCAGGGCTGGGCTAGCGTCTGCAGCGAAGAAGGCATGGCTCTTCTTCCCCCGCCTCCCCACCCCTGCCCCCAAGCGGTGACCTTTCCCGGGGCATGTGGAGTCAGCCCTTTAGGGTCAGCAGCAGGCCTCCACTGCGCCGGCCCCGCAGGGCTGCCAAGAGCTGCTTGGGCCCCAGTGTGCACTGGCGTGCAGCCGTCCTTTGCCCGCACAGCTCTCTCTTTTCCCCCGACCCTGCATCCCCCTGCTGCGCTCTGCAGACTGGCAACGCAGAGCAGGGCTAGGGACGGGGGCAGGGGCGGCACTGGGACTGGGACTGGGACTGGGACTGGGACTGGGACTGGGCCAGGGGCAGTGTCTGGGCCAGGGGCTGGAGCCACTGTACAGCCTGAGCAGGCTACCGAGCCTCAGACCAGGAGCCCAGGCTGCTGTGCAGGACACATAAGGCATGCCACGCTGACCCCGGAGGGCTCGTCGTGCCCGTCTTAGAAGTGGGAGCGCAGCCCAGAGGGCTGCCGCTGCCGTGGCCGTGGCCGTGGCCGTGGCCATGGCCGTGGCCATGGCCTGTCAGCCAGGCTGCAGTCTCCAGCTGTGTCTGCTGCACGCTAGGCCAGTGCCTGAGCCTCATCCCTCGCATACGCCAAGGGCTTTGGCACTGCCCCAGCAATGCCTTGGCAGTGAGAGCTGTCTCTGGGTGTTTTCTGCAGGCAACCAAGGCGCTGTACAGGATCCTTCAGCAGCCCACCTGCCAGCAGACGGTAACAGCGCTCTTCCCCCAGCTCTACATGGCACTGCTCCTGCAGATTTCCTTTGCGGCAGTGTCCATGCCCCGGGACATGAGTGCCTGCTGGAGGAAAGGCTGCCCACGGGAGCAGTCTTCTCCAGCCAGCCCCCTCAGGTGCTGCCTCGCCCTTCTCCTGTCTTTCCCCAGGGCCCTCAAGCAGGGCCGTGGCTCTGAGCGTGACTGGCCTTTGCTCCGCGTGCAGGTCTGCAGTGCAGGCGCTGAAAGCTCTGCTCCGCTCTGCTGGCTACGAGGAGCAGCTCGTCAGCATCGAGAAGAGGGGCGGCTGGCACCTGCTTCTCCAAGCGGAGACTCTCGCCAGCGGAATCAGTGTGCTGGCCAGGTGAGAGACCCTTTTGGCCCGCACTGCCTCCGCCTGGCTTTGCTGGGGACGCGGCACCCCGCACAAGGCCCTGCCTCGTGCCTGAGAGAGGCTGCCCAGGGCTCTTGGCTGCCGCCGCAGCGCTTGTGACTGAGGGATCAGGCGGGAAGCGGGAGCTCCTTGCTGCTTTGTGGCGCAGCTTTGACAGCTGTGGCTGGAGGAGGCAGCGTAGCGGGCTGTGGGAGAGAAGGCAGAAGAGGCTGGGCTGCCTAGCTCCTTAGCAGGGGTGCTTGCTTTGCCCTGCCAGGCAGATGAGGACAAACCCGGTTCACGAGCGTTCCTGGATCTTCCACCGGGTGGAAAGGCTTCTCAGCCAAGGGGACCAACTGCAGGAACTGCCTGCCATGGCTGTCTTTGTTGAGGTAGGTGTGGTGGCAAGTAGTGGCGCTCCGCGATGCCTCTGAACGCTGCAGTCTCTTGGAGGCATGGCCGCGGGGTGGCCAATGGCCAATGGAGCCTGGCCAACCTGGCCTTGGCCCATTTGCTGCTGCGGCCAGGCTTGTCACCCCCGCCACCCCCCCAACATCCGTGCCTCCGTTGGGGCCACCTCTGGCTAGTCACTCGCTCCTGCAAGGCAGGAGAGCAGGGCCCAAGGGAACACGAGGGGGCCAGGCCAGCAAGAGCAAGCAAGGAATGTGTGCTGGGTGCCGTGAGGCTCAGGGCATGAGGGCGTCCCTGGGGGCCCTCCGCAACCACGGCCGCCTCCAGCACAGCCTTGCTCTGCGCCTGGTGCCCTGGCCGGCAGCTGCCGGTGGCAAGCAGGAGCTGCCCGGGCCGCGCAGTGCTGCAGGCTCTGCCACTCTCTCCCTGCTGTGTGTCTTCCAGCTGCTGAGCTGCGAGGAGCTAAAAGCCAGCGACTGTTGCGTCCTCTACCTCCTCCAGAGGTATCTGAAGCGTCCCAGCACAGTGATGCGCTCGCTGGTGCTCAGAGGCCTCGTGACGCTGGCCGAGAGAGCGGAGATGGTGAGCATGGGCATGAGCCAGCAGAAGGCATGCTGGCAGCCTGCGGCTGGGCAGCAGGCCGTGGGCAATGCAGTGCTTGGCCTTTGCTGGGAGTCAGGGGCGGTGCTGGTTGCTGCAAGGTGCCTGGCGCAGCCCTTTGTCAGCCCCCGCGGCCTTC
This sequence comes from Struthio camelus, assembly GCF_040807025.1. NCBI lineage: Eukaryota > Metazoa > Chordata > Aves > Struthioniformes > Struthionidae > Struthio > Struthio camelus. The sequence continues at coordinate 6,443,407 of NC_090982.1, read as the reverse complement.
AGGGCAGTGTGGCTGTGGGAGAAGAGCGGGCAGCGCAGGCAGCGAGGAGGAGCCTTTGCTGTCCTGGCCTGCTTGCCCGCCGCTGCTCTCGCCCACCCTCCTCAGTGCACCAGCAACTCCTAGTGCCTGCCAGGAGGCTGCTGCAGCACTTCCTGTGCGCCCTGCAGGGAAGCAAGAGAGGAGGCCAGGGCTGAAGCAGCCGAGCAGGTGTGGCCGCCTGGGCTTTCCTGGCTTGCCCCTACAGCAAGGGAACGCTGTGCTTGCTACAGGCCGGGAAGATGCAGGGTCTGCTGCCAGAGGTGCTGGAGGTGGCGCAGGGGGCCGCCGCAGACGTCAGCAGGAAGGCCCTGGTCGTCTGCGGGAAGGTGCTGCGTCAGGCGGACAGGGCGGCGGTGGGCCCCATGGCTGTGCACCTGGCGCAGAAGCTCGTGCCGCTCTTTGAGGAAGTAAGGCTGGTGTGGGAGGCTGGGCTCAGGCCGTGGCCTGGGGGAGCTCGTGCCGCGGCTGGGTGGGTGGAGGTGGGGCTGGGATGGGAAGGCAGGTTGAGGCGCAAAGGCCTCCGAGAGCTGTGCGGAGCCTGGCCGCAGCCTCTTGTGCAAACCGATGGCATTGCCTTCATGGGTGGCAGGGCCACTTTGCCCTGGCTGCAGACGTGGCCGCCGGCTCCGTGGTGCACAAGTGCAGTCCCCAGCAGCTCTCTTCACACGAGGCGCGCCACTGCTGTTGCTCCGGGTGGGCAGGCAGTAGGTGTTGCTGAGGTGCCACCCTCCTGCGTCCTGCCAGGAGTGCAGCCAGGTGCGCGAGCTCTCCATCTGCTGCTTCCAAGAGCTGATGGAGCTTGTGGAGGGCGAGAACAAGCAGCAGCTGAAGAAGGAAGTGCGTCGCTGCCTGCTCCCGCTCTTCTTCCGTGTGCACGACGAGAGCCAGAGCGTGGCCAAGGTAGAGATGTGAAAGGTCGGCAGGGAGGCGGGGAAGGGCATGCTGGCATGAGCTGGGTGGGCCTGCGCCTGAGGGCCAAGGGCTGCTGACAAGTGGGCTGCCTGAAGGTGTGTCACATGGGGCCCCAGCAGTCGGGCCAGCAAGAGCTCCCGTCCTTGCTTGCAGCAGGCCCGCCCCACGGCTTTCAGCCTGCCTCCATGCCCCTTCCTGCTCCGAAAGGTTGGGAGGGCTGGGGTTCCCTTGCAGCCTCGCTCCCTCTCTACAGCCCTCCCCTAGTCAGTGCAGCCCACAGCAAGAGTCCCTGCTGAGCCCGAGCTAAGAGTGCCTGAGGAGCTGGGCCCGGACGTTTCGCAGAGCTGCGCTACCTGCTCCAAGAGGGCTCAGCTGCAGGGTGTGGCCAGCGAGGCCGGGACACAGGACTCCCTAGGGACTTGCCAGCTGTCCGCACAGGTGTCCGAGGCCAGGCTTGGACGCGCAATCCCTGTCGAGCAGTGGTGCCGTCCAGAGAGGCCCCGATGTGTGGGCCAGGCCATGCCCCAGCTGCCTAAGGGCAGCTGCCTTCTGCTCAGCCTGGGAGCACAAGTCCTTCCGCCCAGCTCACCGTGCACTAGGCCAGTGAACTTGGTGGCTGCAGAGGGGCGCAGCACATGCAAGGCCTTGAGAGAGACTGCCCAGCACCGCCAGGCTGGCTCGGGAAGAGTCATGGAAAGGGAGATGCCGTCAGGGCAGGGGACTGGCGTGGCATGCGGGGCTCAAGGCTGTGGCCAGCTGGAGCCTGAGCAGAAAGGAGCGGTGACAGAGCAGCAGGGGAAGGCCAGCATGCTGCTGGGCAATTGCCCCAGGCCATGCTTCTGGCACTGGCCTGGCCTGGTGCCTCTGTCACTCCGTGCCCCACAGTCTCCTGGGCTGCTCGACAGCGGGAGCTAGCTGAGCTGGTGGCTGCTGCGTGCCTCTGCGCTGGGCATGGAGCCCAACTGAGACTCTGCCCCCGCTGCTGCATCTTCCCGCCACGGGCTAGGCAAGGGGCAGAGTGGAGCCAAGCGGAGGGGCACAGCAGACCTTGTCCCCAAGGCCACGGTGTCATCTGCCTGTCTCTGCTGCTGTGCAGGCCTCTTGGGAAGCCCTGGTGGTGGCTGCAGAGTGCCTGAAGTGGGACCAGCTCCGGGACTGCGCGCAGACAGAGCAGACCTGGAGGACGGGCGAGTGCTTGGTAAGGAGAGCCCCTCAGCACCGGGGCCCAGGCTCCACAAGGCCTGTCCCAACTCGCACAGCTGCCTGTGGGGTGGGCAGCTGTGCCTGTCCCGCCCTGCTCCAGCCCCAGGCCCACAACCCACACCTGTGTCCTGGATGCCTTTCCTCAAGCACCAGTGGGCTCTTCTGCAGGCCCCGCTGCCCGCTCGGACCTCCTGCCAGGAGGAGGTTGCGGAAGGAGAGCCTGGCCCAGCTGGGCCTTGGCAGCACACAGGGCTCTCAGCACTCCCAGGGCACGCTCTGCCTGCAGCTCTCGCCAAACCTCGGCCCCAGGCCAGGGCTGCTGCCTGGCAGGTGCCAGTGTCCTGGTGTGGAAAGGAAGGGCAGGAGGGTGGTGGGAGGAGGGCTTGGCCCAGCCCTTTGCGGAAGGTCTGTGCCAAGCCGCGGGCTCGTGTGCTCTGTCCAGCTGGCGAGAGGCAGGAGGCAAGTGGAAGAATACCTGCGCCAGAGCATGCCCTACTTGGAGGACTCTCAGGCATCCTTGCGAGAGGTGGCCGTGAGGTTCATAGGTGAGGCGCGCCCGCCGCGCTCCCTCTCTTAGCAGCTTGGTCCCAGGCCTGGCAGCAAGGCCCGGGGCTGCCAGGGTCTGGACTGTGTGGTGCAGGGCATGGGCTTGCGGGAGCCGATGATGGGTTGAGGGGAGCCTTGCTCATTCCCACCGCAGCCCTGCCTCGGGCCCTGTGCTTTGTGGGGGAGGCTGAGGCCTGCCAAAGGGGAGGAGGGCACTGGAAGGGCTTGGATAAGCTGTGTCGTGCTGGGGAGGGTCAGCAGTGAAGGCTGGTGTGTGCCTAGGGCTGGCCGGGCGGCGCTTGAAGAGCCCAAGGGAGCAGAAGGTGCGGGAGATCTGCAACGGTGAGTAAGGGCAGCGCTGTGCTGGCCACGGTGGGTGGGGAGGGGGCCAGAGCATGGGCAGTGTGCTCCAGGGCCGTGCCCTGGCACAGGGAAACATTTCAAGGGCAGGGCCATTTGGGGGCATTGCTGAGCAGCAACTTCCAGCTGATGTGGTTGCCCCAGCTGCTCCTTGCTCCCGCTGGGAAGAGCTGGGCAGGGCTGGCGCGCTCTGCAGGCTATGCCTGGGGAGGGGGCGTTCTGTGCGGACAGGTGGGTTTGATGTGTGCTCTGTTGCTTTATGTGGCAGTCCTTCAGCCCTTGGAGAGCGACCTGCAGCCCGCAATCCGTTCCCTGGCCACTCAGACCATCCTCATCCTGAGAACTCCAAGGAAAGAGGCACCCTCCGCGTTCCACCTGCAAGCTCTGCGCTGCTGGCTCCGGAGAGCCCGGGACAGGTGGAGCCGTCCTCTGTGCGGAGGCTCTCCTTGAGCAGACCGAGCACGACAGTCCCAGTGCCACGCTGCCCTTGGCATGGGCACCAGCAAGGAGGCTGCGGAACAGGCGGGCTCATTCCAGGCGTCTGCTGCAGTTCCGCCCTCAGGCACAGCCTGGCCCCACTCTTCTTTTACACCTGCAGCCCTCTGGGAAGCTTTCCGCAAAGAAGCAGCCGTGTTTCTGCAGCACGCGTGGATGTCTTTTTCTTTGGCAGGCAGAGGCCAAGCGGGAAAGCTGAGGCCCCGAAGGAATCGCACTGGCCCTGAGGGTGGCCTGACGTTCGCTCCTTCCCGCAGCCCGCGGCAGCCTGGAACGTACGGCCACACTGTGTCTTTGGCCCAAAGCACCAGGTGCCCCGCTGGAGCACCAAGGCCAGGCTTGTGCCAAACGCGCCCTCTGCCGAGACACCCCAGGGCAAGAAGAGGCACCCACTGCCTGCAAAGCTTGCATCAGGCATCTCTCTTTGTCCTGGTGTTCTGCTGTGGCCGGCCAGCTTGTGCACACACGGGGCTTGGGCATCTTTGCCCGGGAGGCAGGGGACGAGAGCCGCTGTGGAGAAAGGGAAGAGCTGTGCCACCGCGCCCTGCAGCCGCTGCGCTGGGCTGCTGGCTGCAGGCTCGGTGCCCCTGGGGGCTTGGGTGGCTCTGGCCTGCTCTGCAGCTGTGCCGCGGGGCTGCCGCTGCTGCGGGGAGTGTGCTGAGCTGCTTTCAAGGCAGGAGCGATGTCCCCCCCTTTCCCCTTTCCCCCTCTGCACCAACCTGACCAGGGTGCAGCTTCCCACGCAAGGCGAGTGGAGCCCTGCACGCAGCCCAAGTCTGAACACGTGCACACCTGGGAGCACGCAGGCCTGACCCAGAGAGGGAGGGAGCAGGCCCCTGCTGGCCTCTCGGGGCAGGTGGGTGAGCCAGACCTCGAGCTGACCAGCAGTTTCCAGGCTTGTGACGCCACGTGCCCCGAGGGAAGCCGTCTGCGTTGGGGCTACTCTCTGAATTGCCACTCCAGGTCGGTCTCTCTCTCTCTCCTCGGCCAGCCTGGGCTCTCAGTCTCTCAGTGCACAAACCAGAACGGCACGCTGAGAGTGCCAGGGGTCGTCGCTGTAGAGCAGCAGCACGGCACTGGCACTGGCAGCGGCAGACTGCATCTCAGTTGCCTGCTTTTGCCGTGCCTCGTGGCCCTTTGCTCTCGCTGCTGAAACAAGGCAGTCCCATTGCCACCTCACTTTCTTGGTTGCTGCCTTTCCCGTCTTGTCCCATGTAGTGCTCGCTGACCTGGCTGAAGGCACAGAGTGCACTCTCGGCAAGTTTGCTGCTGATGCTAAAGTGGGGGGAGCGGCTGAGAGCCCAGAAGGCTGTGCTGGCCTTGAGAGGGGCGCGGAGAGGCTGGCCAGTTGGGTGGAGAGGAACCTGCTGAAGTTCACCAAAGGCAAGGGCAGGGTCCTGCACCTAGGGAGGAAGAAGCCCATGGAGCAGGAGAGGCTGGGGGTTGCCCTGCTGCAAAGCAGCGCAGCACCTGGGTGTGCTGGTGGACAACAAGTGAAGCAGGAGGCAGCAAGGGGCCCTTGTGGCCAAGGCGGCGCATGGGATCGTGGGGTGCATTAGGCAGAGTGTTGCCAGCAGGTGGAGGGAGGGGCTCCTCCCCTGCGCTCAGCCCTGGGCAGGCCTCCTCTGAGAGGAGTAGTGTCCCCCATTGTGGGCTCGCCAGGACAAGAGACGTGGCCCTACTGGAGAGAGTCCAGCGGAGGGCTACGAAGGTGACGAGGGGACTGGAGCATGTCTCCTGTGAAGCAAGGCTGAGAGAGCTGGGCCTGTTTATGCTGGAGAAGAGAAGACTGAGAGGCGGTCTGACCAACGTGTCCAAGTATCTGAAGGGAGGCTGTGCAGAGGATGGGGCCAGACTCTTGTCCGTGGTGGCCAGCGACAGGACAAGAGGCAACAGACACAAAGTGGAACACGGGAAGTTCCGTCTGAACCTGAGGGAAAACTTGTTGACCGTGAGGGTGAGAGAGCAGTGGCACGGGTTGCCCAGAGAGGTAGTGGAGTCTCCTTTGCTGGAGAGATTCAAAACCCGGCCGGACGTGGTCGTGGGCAATGTGCTGAGGATGAGCCGGCTTGAGCAGGGGGGGTTGGACTAGATGATCTCCAGAGGTCCCTTCCAACCTCCACCCTTGTGTGATTCTGTGTTCTGTGATTTCTGTGATTCTGGGCGCTTGCACGTGGGCCATGTGTCCGAGGCCTTTGCAGCAACTGGCAGCCACAGCTGCGCCCACCAGCAGGTCCTGGAGGGGTTGTGCTGAGCAGACAAGAGCAGCTGCACCAGCCCGGGACCTCGCAAGGACCAGCAGGCTGCCCAAGCCTCCAAGGCTGCCATCTCCTCAGCAGCAAGCTGCTCCCACACAGCACACGCACGTTGCCAAGGTGCCAAGTGCAGCCTGCATTCCCTCCGGTGCGGGCAGAGGTTCAAGAACTGCTGTGCGGAGCAGAGGGAGGCTTGGCCGTGGCTTTGTCCGGCTCGGACCCACCCCCAGAGGTTTACTGCTTCTGCAAGACAGGTGTGCCAGGAAAGGGCCAGGAGGCTGAGGAGGGGGGCTTGGACTTCTGCTTTGCTCCCCGAAGATGGGAGGAGATGTTGGCAGGGGGGCTGCGGGGCAAAGTGCCGGGCCGGGCCGCAGCGGGGCCTTGGTGCCCCACCCGCCTCTGTGACACGGCCGCGGCCCTGGGGGCGCCGCGGCGGCCGGGGCCCCGGCCCCGCAGTCTCCAGGAGGACAGGGACGGCCCCGGCTGGCAGCGGGCCCAGCTGCTGGAGAAGCAGCCGGAGCGCAGCCCCGGCGTCCCCGGAGGCGGCCAGGCCCTCGGCGGGGCCCACGTCTTGGCGCGCAGGCTCCCCGTCCGCCAGGCAGGCAAGAGAGACGCGGCTGGGGCTCGGCAGCTCCGCGGGGCCCTGGCGGGCCCTCGGCCGCGGCGGGCTGGCCCAGGGGCTGCCGCCCGGCACAGCTGGGGCCGGCGCCCGGCCCCGCCGCTGCCCGGCGGCCCGCCAGCCCCAGCGCCAGCACCCGCCAGGGACCCTGCCCGGCAGGAGGCCCCCGCCTTGCCCCGCGCTGCTGGGCCCGCTCCCTCGGCCTCGCAGCCTCGGCCTGCGGGCAGCGCACGCCCAGGGCCCAGGCCTGAGCGCGCCTTCCCCCCGGGCCCAGCCCCCAGCGCCTCTCCTCCTTCCCGCAGCATGGCCGACGCAGCCGCCGGCTGCCCCGCGGCGCTCTGGCAGCAGCCTCTCGGCCCGGGCAGCCCCTCGCTGGCCGGCCAGCAGCAGCAGGCGCAGCACAGCGCTGCCCAGCCGAGCAGCTCTGCGCCAGAGCCCTGCCCGCTCGGCCCATCGCGGCACCCAGGTGAGTGAGCCGGCCCGGCTGCGCTGGCCAGGCCGAGCGGCGCCGAGCCTCTCGCCGCCGCCTCTGCCACGGCCCCGGCTCTCCGGCCGCCTGCCTCCGCCGCCCCTGGCAGCAGGCCTCTGCCCACGCGCAGCCTCCTCTCCTCTCCTCTCGCCGGCCTCCACCTACAGCTCTGCCTCCTCTCTGCCTTTCCTCCACCCAGGCTCTTCTGCCTGCCGCCACCTGCACCGGCCAGCAGAGCAGAAGGAAGCTCTGCAGACCACGCACTCACTGAAGGTACCGACAGCACTGCCCTCTGCTCCGTGCCTCCACCTCTCGCCTCTCGCCTCCTGCCGTGCTCGCCCGTGCCACCCTGCAGGGCTGCTGTGCGAGCAGAGCTGCTCCCCTCCAGCCACCCCACCCCATCCTGGCATCACCGCCCGTGCCTTTCCCACCCTCCGCCTCCCTTCCCCTTCCTTTGGCCTGCGCCACGTGCAGCAGCTCTGCAGCTCTCAGGCCTCCCCCCGGCCGCTGCACTGCAACGGCTGCCCTCCCCAGGCCGCACAAACTCCACTCGCTGGCCTGTGCCTGGGAGCCACCCCAACAGCACTGCCACAACCCTGCCTTCTCCTTGCAGACCCCGAGTGCTCTGGACGACCTGCTGCAGAGGCTGGTGCTTGATCCTCTCCCCTCCGGCCTCCTGGAGCTGCAGAGCATCTTGCAGGTCTGCCTTTTACAAGGGGAAAGCCCAGGAGGGGCCCCCTGCCCCTCCTGGGCAACATCCTCTCCTGCCCCCAAACCTTCTCCTTGCCCCAAAGCCCTGCGAGGACTTTGACCCTTCTTCCTGAGCGCCCCCCGGCCCCCCCACCTGGCCCCTGGCCCCAGCACTGTCCTCTCAGGGCCTCCCCCTCGCTCCAGCTTTCCTCCCCACCGCTCAGCAAGGCACACTCTAACGGGGACCTGCACAGCCTGCAAGGGCAGCCCGGCCCTGAAACTCTCTTCCTCTACAGCCTTCCCCATGGGCTGTAGCACAGCTTTGCCACTGCAAGCCCCTAGCGAGCTTTCTGCCCCAAAGTCCGCTCGCTGCTCCTGCAGAGGGGTCTGAAGGCCCCTGGGGCATTCTGCAGTGACAGTGGCCTCTGGCTCCCTGCCTGGAGCCAGCCGCAGCCGCTCCGTCTGAGGGATTGGAGAGCGAGGCTGGGGGGGCCTCGAGGGGCAGGAAGGCCCTTAGGAGATGTGCGCCCCTTGCCAGGAGGCCTTGGCGGGCATACTAGCTCAACGCTGCCAGAGCCTTAGCAGAGCTGCGGCTCCTGGAGCAGCTGTCGGGTCCCAGGGCAGAGCGCTGCTTTTCTTCTCCCAGGTCCTGCTGCCCTTCACACAGTCCCCGAGAGCAGCAGAGCGCGAGAGGGCGTTGAGGGCCATTGCCCGGCTGAGCAAGTCCCTCGTCAGCTCTTCCTCGCTGCAGGTAAGGAGCCTCAGGTGCAGGCAAGCCCCCGGCACCCACCGCGCCACACCTTGCCCGTCTCCCAGGTCCGGGCTCCCTCAGGGGCAAGCCTGGACACAGGGTAGGGCACTCAGCACGGCTCTGTCGCCAAGAGACCGTCCTTGCCCTGTCTCGGTAGGCTTCTGTCTTGAGGCCCCCTGCTCTCCGCAGCCGCCAGGCCTGCCCTGGCAGCATGATGTGAGCCCGCGCCTGGCGGCCCTTGCTGCCTTGGCTGCTGCCCAGCCGCTGCGGGGCTCAGGGCCTGCAGGGCCCTCTGGCCCGTCCCCTTGCCTGCTGCCCCCTCCCCACGCACTGCCACGGCCCCAGCCCAGCAGCCCCCACTTACAGGCTGCTGCCGCACAGGCGCTTCCTTCCCGTGCCATGGGGTGCAGGGCAGGGGAGCTGCAGGTTGAGGCAGAGCCTCCCGGAAGGACAGGCCAGGAGAGGAGGCTGGGGGAGGTGGTGTGGCTGCAGAGATGGGCAGTGCAGCCTGAGGAGGAAGAGGCACTCCCCGGGTCCCGGGAGGGGAGAGCGGTGGCAGTGAGGGAGCGGGATGGAGGCAGGACCGAGGGCTGCATGCCCGTTTAGGCACCTAAGTGCCACATGCTCAAAGTGACAAGAACTGGCAAGGCAGCCCGTGCCTGCAGAGCAGGCAAAGGTGGCAGGGAGAGCAGGGCAGGAGGCAGAAGGAGCACAGGGGATGCTGCGTGGCATGCTGCCCCTCCTGGGGCCAGCTGTGCCATTTATGCATGCGGCTGGCGCTAAGTCAGCTTCACTGCAGCCTTTGCAGGGAGGCAGCCTCGTCGTCCCCTTGCCGTGGCTGCTGTGCAGGGTCAGGGGCTGCTCAGGCAGAGGCCAGGTTGCCCCTTGGCGGGGCAGAAGAGCTTGCAGTAGGCAGAGCAGGCTGGCCTGGGCCAGCCCCTGCCACAGCCTTTGCATGCGGGCTGCGAGCAGGGTCTGGCCCCAGCTGCCTCACCTTAGCCCTGCTGCCACCACTTCCTGCCTCCGCCAGCTCTGCGACCCCTGCCAAGGAGTCAGTGACGACCCTGCCCTCTTGGCAACGGAGGACTTCCGCATCCTGGGCAAGCTGGTGGGGCATCTCCTGCTGTGCTACGCTGTCCAGGAGCAGGGCATCCGCTGGAGGGCTGCGGACGCTCTCCACCTCCTCTACACGTTTGCCCGGCAGCGCAAGAGTAAGAGAAAGCGCGGTGCTTTGCCTCCTTGCAGGCACACACGGCTGTCCAGGCCCTTCCTCGCCTCCCTGGGCCTCATCCTCTCACTGCTCGCTCACTCCCACCTTCAAGCCTTTTGCAGCCGCTGGGCAAGCCTGCTGCCAAAGGTGCTCTGGCCTACTCACTGCTCTCTGTGTTCCCTCCTGTCTAGGCAGGAAGGTGCCAGAAGATAAGCCAGAGCAGGCCCAGCTCCCAAGGCAGAGGGAAGCTGAGCACATGGGCTTCTGGCTTGCTTTCACCACCAGCCCCAGCCAGCTGACCACGGTAAGGAGCTCCTGCCTTGCCGCCACTCTTGTCCGTGCCATCAGCAGCAGAGCGGGGGGAGCAAACGGGTTTGGCCTCAGCGGGGCTCCAGTGGCCTCCCTCTGCCTGGGGAGAGGCTTCCCCCTGGCGCTGAGCCAGCAAGATCTGAAGGCTGCGCTCCAGGGTCAGCGCAGCCGCTCCAGCCCGCCTGCACACCAGGCAGCTCGGACTCTGTCTAGCGCCACTGCCCTGGGGCCCTCTTCCCAACTCTGCGGCCTGCTCTTGAGAGCCCTCTTCCATCCCATCCTCCACAGGACACTCTCTGCAGCCCCTGCTTCCAGCTTTGCAGCCAGCTGCCCGCACTGGCCCTGCTCCACAGCCTCTCTCACTGCTGAGCTCCGCAGCGCCGCCAGGGCGCTCCGTGTGACACGTCTTCCCTGCCCTCCTTCCTCCCACAGATGTTTGGGCCATACCTCGAGCCCTCGGAGAGGACAGACATCATCCTCACAGCCATTGAGGCCCTGAGAGACGGCAGCACGCACGACATGCAGGCGGCTAGCAGCGTGCTGGATGTGCTCCTCATGGAGCCTGCCTCCTGGCTGAAGAAGGTAAGCAGCCCGCGGCTGGACTGCCCTGCACCTTCCTCCCAGCTCCCTTGCTGCCAAAGCAGCTGTGGCGGGCACCCAGCGCCCCTTGAAGCCAGCAAAGGGTGATGGGAAGGGAAGGAGCAGTTCTCAGGGGCGGTGCAGGAAACGGCTGCCCTCCTTCTCACCCGTGTGCCCTCCAGGTGCCCGAGGTCGTCAGGTGCATCTATGCAAACCTGACGTGCATCAGCACGGGGGAAGGCCGGCGCAGCGTGGACTTGCTGCTTCTCCTGCTTACCCACGTGTACCCCAGCGAGGTGGTCGTCAGCCTGCTCAACTGCTGCCCGCCATGTGACAGGTACAGGCGCCAAGAGCCTTGAGGGCTGGTAGCATGTGGGCAGGCTGCCCAAAGACTCTCTGCTTGCCGCACCCAAGGACAACTGCAGGCTATCCCCAAAGGGCAGGGCTGCCCATGCCCTTTCCAGCCCGGGGCCATCTGCCCCAGGCGCGCAGCAGCCAGAGCTGACCAAGTCAGCCGCAGAGCCCAGGCGCCGGGCCCCCGGCTGCCCCAGCGGGAACCTCCGCTCCGCTGTCTGCTGCTTGCCCAGGCTGGGCCCAGCGGGCACTCCAAGCGAGGGGGCAGTGGGCAGGCCGGCAGCCTGCAGCCTGCGTGCCCTGGGGCTTGCTCGGGCCACGCAGCTGTGGCCGAGGCAGCCCTGCTGACTGGGCGCTCGGGGCCTGCAGCATCGCCAGCGCCATGTGGGAGGTGATGGTGTGCCTGCCCAGCACTTTGGACAAGGTGTTGAGGAAGCTGCTCAGCATCTTGGAGGACCGAGTGCTGCTCAAGGGGCTCAGAGCTCTCACAGAGGACACCTGCTTCCTGCCCGTGGCTGTGAGTTACTACCGCGTGCACCAGGCCTCTCTGGCCCTCAGGGCTGGGCTAGCGTCTGCAGCGAAGAAGGCATGGCTCTTCTTCCCCCGCCTCCCCACCCCTGCCCCCAAGCGGTGACCTTTCCCGGGGCATGTGGAGTCAGCCCTTTAGGGTCAGCAGCAGGCCTCCACTGCGCCGGCCCCGCAGGGCTGCCAAGAGCTGCTTGGGCCCCAGTGTGCACTGGCGTGCAGCCGTCCTTTGCCCGCACAGCTCTCTCTTTTCCCCCGACCCTGCATCCCCCTGCTGCGCTCTGCAGACTGGCAACGCAGAGCAGGGCTAGGGACGGGGGCAGGGGCGGCACTGGGACTGGGACTGGGACTGGGACTGGGACTGGGCCAGGGGCAGTGTCTGGGCCAGGGGCTGGAGCCACTGTACAGCCTGAGCAGGCTACCGAGCCTCAGACCAGGAGCCCAGGCTGCTGTGCAGGACACATAAGGCATGCCACGCTGACCCCGGAGGGCTCGTCGTGCCCGTCTTAGAAGTGGGAGCGCAGCCCAGAGGGCTGCCGCTGCCGTGGCCGTGGCCGTGGCCGTGGCCGTGGCCATGGCCTGTCAGCCAGGCTGCAGTCTCCAGCTGTGTCTGCTGCACGCTAGGCCAGTGCCTGAGCCTCATCCCTCGCATACGCCAAGGGCTTTGGCACTGCCCCAGCAATGCCTTGGCAGTGAGAGCTGTCTCTGGGTGTTTTCTGCAGGCAACCAAGGCGCTGTACAGGATCCTTCAGCAGCCCACCTGCCAGCAGACGGTAACAGCGCTCTTCCCCCAGCTCTACATGGCACTGCTCCTGCAGATTTCCTTTGCGGCAGTGTCCATGCCCCGGGACATGAGTGCCTGCTGGAGGAAAGGCTGCCCACGGGAGCAGTCTTCTCCAGCCAGCCCCCTCAGGTGCTGCCTCGCCCTTCTCCTGTCTTTCCCCAGGGCCCTCAAGCAGGGCCGTGGCTCTGAGCGTGACTGGCCTTTGCTCCGCGTGCAGGTCTGCAGTGCAGGCGCTGAAAGCTCTGCTCCGCTCTGCTGGCTACGAGGAGCAGCTCGTCAGCATCGAGAAGAGGGGCGGCTGGCACCTGCTTCTCCAAGCGGAGACTCTCGCCAGCGGAATCAGTGTGCTGGCCAGGTGAGAGACCCTTTTGGCCCGCACTGCCTCCGCCTGGCTTTGCTGGGGACGCGGCACCCCGCACAAGGCCCTGCCTCGTGCCTGAGAGAGGCTGCCCAGGGCTCTTGGCTGCCGCCGCAGCGCTTGTGACTGAGGGATCAGGCGGGAAGCGGGAGCTCCTTGCTGCTTTGTGGCGCAGCTTTGACAGCTGTGGCTGGAGGAGGCAGCGTAGCGGGCTGTGGGAGACAAGGCAGAAGAGGCTGGGCTGCCTAGCTCCTTAGCAGGGGTGCTTGCTTTGCCCTGCCAGGCAGATGAGGACAAACCCGGTTCACGAGCGTTCCTGGATCTTCCACCGGGTGGAAAGGCTTCTCAGCCAAGGGGACCAACTGCAGGAACTGCCTGCCATGGCTGTCTTTGTTGAGGTAGGTGTGGTGGCAAGTAGTGGCGCTCCGCGATGCCTCTGAACGCTGCAGTCTCTTGGAGGCATGGCCGCGGGGTGGCCAATGGCCAATGGAGCCTGGCCAACCTGGCCTTGGCCCATTTGCTGCTGCGGCCAGGCTTGTCACCCCCGCCACCCCCCCAACATCCGTGCCTCCGTTGGGGCCACCTCTGGCTAGTCACTCGCTCCTGCAAGGCAGGAGAGCAGGGCCCAAGGGAACACGAGGGGGCCAGGCCAGCAAGAGCAAGCAAGGAATGTGTGCTGGGTGCCGTGAGGCTCAGGGCATGAGGGCGTCCCTGGGGGCCCTCCGCAACCACGGCCGCCTCCAGCACAGCCTTGCTCTGCGCCTGGTGCCCTGGCCGGCAGCTGCCGGTGGCAAGCAGGAGCTGCCCGGGCCGCGCAGTGCTGCAGGCTCTGCCACTCTCTCCCTGCTGTGTGTCTTCCAGCTGCTGAGCTGCGAGGAGCTAAAAGCCAGCGACTGTTGCGTCCTCTACCTCCTCCAGAGGTATCTGAAGCGTCCCAGCACAGTGATGCGCTCGCTGGTGCTCAGAGGCCTCGTGACGCTGGCCGAGAGAGCAGAGATGGTGAGCATGGGCATGGGTCAGGAGAAGGCATGCTGGCAGCCTGCGGCTGGGCAGCAGGCCATGGGCAATGCAGTGCTTGGAGTCAGGGGCGGTGCTGGTTGCTGCAAGGTGCCTGGCGCAGCCCTTTGTCAGCCCCCGCGGCCTTCAGGGCAGTGTGGCCGTGGGAGAAGAGCGGGCAGCGCAGGCAGCGAGGAGGAGCCTTTGCTGTCCTGGCCTGCTTGCCCGCCGCTGCTCTCACCCACCCTCCTCAGTGCACCAGCAACTCCTAGTGCCTGCCAGGAGGCTGCTGCAGCACTTCCTGTGCGCCCTGCAGGGAAGCAAGAGAGGAGGCCAGGGCTGAAGCAGCCGAGCAGGTGTGGCCGCCTGGGCTTTCCTGGCTTGCCCCTACAGCAAGGGAACGCTGTGCTTGCTACAGGCCGGGAAGATGCAGGGTCTGCTGCCAGAGGTGCTGGAGGTGGCGCAGGGGGCCGCCGCAGACGTCAGCAGGAAGGCCCTGGTCGTCTGCGGGAAGGTGCTGCGTCAGGCGGACAGGGCGGCGGTGGGCCCCATGGCTGTGCACCTGGCGCAGAAGCTCGTGCCGCTCTTTGAGGAAGTAAGGCTGGTGTGGGAGGCTGGGCTCAGGCCGTGGCCTGGGGGAGCTCGTGCCGCGGCTGGGTGGGTGGAGGTGGGGCTGGGATGGGAAGGCAGGTTGAGGCGCAAAGGCCTCCGAGAGCTGTGCGGAGCCTGGCCGCAGCCTCTTGTGCAAAGCGATGGCATTGCCTTCATGGGTGGCAGGGCCACTTTGCCCTGGCTGCAGACGTGGCCGCCGGCTCCGTGGTGCACAAGTGCAGTCCCCAGCAGCTCTCTTCACACGAGGCGCGCCACTGCTGTTGCTCCGGGTGGGCAGGCAGTAGGTGTTGCTGAGGTGCCACCCTCCTGCGTCCTGCCAGGAGTGCAGCCAGGTGCGCGAGCTCTCCATCTGCTGCTTCCAAGAGCTGATGGAGCTTGTGGAGGGCGAGAACAAGCAGCAGCTGAAGAAGGAAGTGCGTCGCTGCCTGCTCCCGCTCTTCTTCCGTGTGCACGACGAGAGCCAGAGCGTGGCCAAGGTAGAGATGTGAAAGGTCGGCAGGGAGGCGGGGAAGGGCATGCTGGCATGAGCTGGGTGGGCCTGCGCCTGAGGGCCAAGGGCTGCTGACAAGTGGGCTGCCTGAAGGTGTGTCACATGGGGCCCCAGCAGTCGGGCCAGCAAGAGCTCCCGTCCTTGCTTGCAGCAGGCCCGCCCCACGGCTTTCAGCCTGCCTCCATGCCCCTTCCTGCTCCGAAAGGTTGGGAGGGCTGGGGTTCCCTTGCAGCCCCGCTCCCTCTCTACAGCCCTCCCCTAGTCAGTGCAGCCCACAGCAAGAGTCCCTGCTGAGCCCGAGCTAAGAGCGCCTGAGGAGCTGGGCCCGGACGTTTCGCAGAGCTGCGCTACCTGCTCCAAGAGGGCTCAGCTGCAGGGTGTGGCCAGCGAGGCCGGGACACAGGACTCCCTAGGGACTTGCCAGCTGTCCGCACAGGTGTCCGAGGCCAGGCTTGGACGCGCAATCCCTGTCGAGCAGTGGTGCCGTCCAGAGAGGCCCCGATGTGTGGGCCAGGCCATGCCCCAGCTGCCTAAGGGCAGCTGCCTTCTGCTCAGCCTGGGAGCACAAGTCCTTCCGCCCAGCTCACCGTGCACTAGGCCAGTGAACTTGGTGGCTGCAGAGGGGCGCAGCACATGCAAGGCCTTGAGAGAGACTGCCCAGCACCGCCAGGCTGGCTCGGGAAGAGTCATGGAAAGGGAGATGCCGTCAGGGCAGGGGACTGGCGTGGCATGCGGGGCTCAAGGCTGTGGCCAGCTGGAGCCTGAGCAGAAAGGAGCGGTGACAGAGCAGCAGGGGAAGGCCAGCATGCTGCTGGGCAATTGCCCCAGGCCATGCTTCTGGCACTGGCCTGGCCTGGTGCCTCTGTCACTCCGTGCCCCACAGTCTCCTGGGCTGCTCGACAGCGGGAGCTAGCTGAGCTGGTGGCTGCTGCATGCCTCTGCGCTGGGCATGGAGCCCAACTGAGACTCTGCCCCCGCTGCTGCATCTTCCCGCCACGGGCTAGGCAAGGGGCAGAGTGGAGCCAAGCGGAGGGGCACAGCAGACCTTGTCCCCAAGGCCACGGTGTCATCTGCCTGTCTCTGCTGCTGTGCAGGCCTCTTGGGAAGCCCTGGTGGTGGCTGCAGAGTGCCTGAAGTGGGACCAGCTCCGGGACTGCGCGCAGACAGAGCAGACCTGGAGGACGGGCGAGTGCTTGGTAAGGAGAGCCCCTCAGCACCGGGGCCCAGGCTCCACAAGGCCTGTCCCAACTCGCACAGCTGCCTGTGGGGTGGGCAGCTGTGCCTGTCCCGCCCTGCTCCAGCCCCAGGCCCACAACCCACACCTGTGTCCTGGATGCCTTTCCTCAAGCACCAGTGGGCTCTTCTGCAGGCCCCGCTGCCCGCTCGGACCTCCTGCCAGGAGGAGGTTGCGGAAGGAGAGCCTGGCCCAGCTGGGCCTTGGCAGCACACAGGGCTCTCAGCACTCCCAGGGCACGCTCTGCCTGCAGCTCTCGCCAAACCTCGGCCCCAGGCCAGGGCTGCTGCCTGGCAGGTGCCAGTGTCCTGGTGTGGAAAGGAAGGGCAGGAGGGTGGTGGGAGGAGGGCTTGGCCCAGCCCTTTGCGGAAGGTCTGTGCCAAGCCGCGGGCTCGTGTGCTCTGTCCAGCTGGCGAGAGGCAGGAGGCAAGTGGAAGAATACCTGCGCCAGAGCATGCCCTACTTGGAGGACTCTCAGGCATCCTTGCGAGAGGTGGCCGTGAGGTTCATAGGTGAGGTGCGCCCGCCGCGCTCCCTCTCTTAGCAGCTTAGTCCCAGGCCTGGCAGCAAGGCCTGGGGCTGCCAGGGTCTGGACTGTGTGGTGCAGGGCATGGGCTTGTGGGAGCCGATGATGGGTTGAGGGGAGCCTTGCTCATTCCCACCGCAGCCCTGCCTTGGGCCCTGTGCTTTGTGGGGGAGGCTGAGGCCTGCCAAAGGGGAGGAGGGCACTGGAAGGGCTTGGATAAGCTGTGTCGTGCTGGGGAGGGTCAGCAGTGAAGGCTGGTGTGTGCCTAGGGCTGGCCGGGCGGCGCTTGAAGAGCCCAAGGGAGCAGAAGGTGCGGGAGATCTGCAACGGTGAGTAAGGGCAGCGCTGTGCTGGCCACGGTGGGTGGGGAGGGGGCCAGAGCATGGGCAGTGTGCTCCAGGGCCGTGCCCTGGCACAGGGAAACATTTCAAGGGCAGGGCCATTTGGGGGCATTGCTGAGCAGCAACTTCCAGCTGATGTGGTTGCCCCAGCTGCTCCTTGCTCCCGCTGGGAAGAGCTGGGCAGGGCTGGCGCGCTCTGCAGGCTATGCCTGGGGAGGGGGCGTTCTGCGTGGACAGGTGGGTTTGATGTGTGCTCTGTTGCTTTATGTGGCAGTCCTTCAGCCCTTGGAGAGCGACCTGCAGCCCGCAATCCGTTCCCTGGCCACTCAGACCATCCTCATCCTGAGAACTCCAAGGAAAGAGGCACCCTCCGCGTTCCACCTGCAAGCTCTGCGCTGCTGGCTCCGGAGAGCCCGGGACAGGTGGAGCCGTCCTCTGTGCGGAGGCTCTCCTTGAGCAGACCGAGCACGACAGTCCCAGTGCCACGCTGCCCTTGGCATGGGCACCAGCAAGGAGGCTGCGGAACAGGCTGGCTCATTCCAGGCATCTGCTGCAGTTCCGCCCTCAGGCACAGCCTGGCCCCACTCTTCTTTTACACCTGCAGCCCTCTGGGAAGCTTTCCGCAAAGAAGCAGCCGTGTTTCTGCAGCACGCGTGGATGTCTTTTTCTTTGGCAGGCAGAGGCCAAGCGGGAAAGCTGAGGCCCCGAAGGAATCGCACTGGCCCTGAGGGTGGCCTGACGTTCGCTCCTTCCCGCAGCCCGCGGCAGCCTGGAACGTACGGCCACACTGTGTCTTTGGCCCAAAGCACCAGGTGCCCCGCTGGAGCACCAAGGCCAGGCTTGTGCCAAACGCGCCCTCTGCCGAGACACCCCAGGGCAAGAAGAGGCACCCACTGCCTGCAAAGCTCGCATCAGGCATCTCTCTTTGTCCTGGTGTTCTGCTGTGGCCGGCCACCTTGTGCACACGCGGGGCTTGGGCATTTTTGCCCGGGAGGCAGGGGACGAGAGCCGCTGTGGAGAAAGGGAAGAGCTGTGCCAGCGTGCCCTGCAGCCGCTGCGCTGGGCTGCTGGCTGCAGGCTCGGTGCCCCTGGGGGCTTGGGTGACTCTGGCCTGCTCTGCAGCTGTGCCGCGGGGCTGCCGCTGCTGCGGGGAGTGTGCTGAGCTGCTTTCAAGGCAGGAGCGATGTCCCCCCCTTTCCCCTTTCCCCCTCTGCACCAACCTGACCAGGGTGCAGCTTCCCACGCAAGGCGAGTGGAGCCCTGCACGCAGCCCAAGTCTGAACACGTGCACACCTGGGAGCACGCAGGCCTGACCCAGAGAGGGAGGGAGCAGGCCCCTGCTGGCCTCTCGGGGCAGGTGGGTGAGCCAGACCTCGAGCTGACCAGCAGTTTCCAGGCTTGTGACGCCACGTGCCCCGAGGGAAGCCGTCTGCGTTGGGGCTACTCTCTGAATTGCCACTCCAGGTCGGTCTCTCTCTCTCTCCTCGGCCAGCCTGGGCTCTCAGTCTCTCAGTGCACAAACCAGAACGGCACGCTGAGAGTGCCAGGGGTCGTCTCTGTAGAGCAGCAGCACGGCACTGGCAGGCAGCGGCAGACTGCATCTCAGTTGCCTGCTTTTGCCATGCCTCGTGGCCCTTTGCTCTCGCTGCTGAAACAAGGCAGTCCCATTGCCACCTCGCTTTCTTGGTTGCTGCCTTTCCCGTCTTGTCCCATGTAGTGCTCGCTGACCTGGCTGAAGGCACAGAGTGCACTCTCGGCAAGTTTGCTGCTGATGCTAAAGTGGGGGGAGCGGCTGAGAGCCCAGAAGGCTGTGCTGGCCTTGAGAGGGGCGCGGAGAGGCTGGCCAGTTGGGTGGAGAGGAACCTGCTGAAGTTCACCAAAGGCAAGGGCAGGGTCCTGCACCTAGGGAGGAAGAAGCCCATGGAGCAGGAGAGGCTGGGGGTTGCCCTGCTGCAAAGCAGCTCTGCAGCGCAGCACCTGGGTGTGCTGGTGGACAACAAGTGAAGCAGGGGGCAGCAAGGGGCCCTTGTGGCCAAGGCGGCGCATGGGATCGTGGGGTGCATTAGGCAGAGTGTTGCCAGCAGGTGGAGGGAGGGGCTCCTCCCCTGCGCTCAGCCCTGGGCAGGCCTCCTCTGAGAGGAGTAGTGTCCCCCATTGTGGGCTCGCCAGGACAAGAGACGTGGCCCTACTGGAGAGAGTCCAGCGGAGGGCTACGAAGGTGACGAGGGGACTGGAGCATGTCTCCTGTGAAGCAAGGCTGAGAGAGCTGGGCCTGTTTATGCTGGAGAAGAGAAGACTGAGAGGCGGTCTGACCAACGTGTCCAAGTATCTGAAGGGAGGCTGTGCAGAGGATGGGGCCAGACTCTTGTCCGTGGTGGCCAGCGACAGGACAAGAGGCAACAGACACAAAGTGGAACACGGGAAGTTCCGTCTGAACCTGAGGGAAAACGTGTTGACCGTGAGGGTGAGAGAGCAGTGGCACGGGTTGCCCAGAGAGGTAGTGGAGTCTCCTTTGCTGGAGAGATTCAAAACCCGGCCGGACGTGGTCGTGGGCAATGTGCTGTAGATGAGCCGGCTTGAGCAGGGGGGGTTGGACTAGGTGATCTCCAGAGGTCCCTTCCAACCTCCACCCTTGTGTGATTCTGTGTTCTGTGATTTCTGTGATTCTGGGCACTTGCACGTGGGCCATGTGTCCGAGGCCTTTGCAGCAACTGGCAGCCACAGCTGCGCCCACCAGCAGGTCCTGGAGGGGTTGTGCTGGGCAGACAAGAGCAGCTGCACCAGCCCGGGACCTCGCAAGGACCAGCAGGCTGCCCAAGCCTCCAAGGCTGCCATCTCCTCAGCAGCAAGCTGCTCCCACACAGCACACGCACGTTGCCAAGGTGCCAAGTGCAGCCTGCATTCCCTCCGGTGCGGGCAGAGGTTCAAGAACTGCTGTGCGGAGCAGAGGGAGGCTTGGCCGTGGCTTTGTCCGGCTCGGACCCACCCCCAGAGGTTTACTGCTTCTGCAAGACAGGTGTGCCAGGAAAGGGCCAGGAGGCTGAGGGGGGGGGCTTGGACTTCTGCTTTGCTCCCCGAAGATGGGAGGAGATGTTGGCAGGGGGGCTGCGGGGCAAAGTGCCGGGCCGGGCCGCAGCGGGGCCTTGGTGCCCCACCCGCCTCTGTGACACGGCCGCGGCCCTGGGGGCGCCGCGGCGGCCGGGGCCCCGGCCCCGCAGTCTCCAGGAGGACAGGGACGGCCCCGGCTGGCAGCGGGCCCAGCTGCTGGAGAAGCAGCCGGAGCGCAGCCCCGGCGTCCCCGGAGGCGGCCAGGCCCTCGGCGGGGCCCACGTCTTGGCGCGCAGGCTCCCCGTCCGCCAGGCAGGCAAGAGAGACGCGGCTGGGGCTCGGCAGCTCCGCGGGGCCCTGGCGGGCCCTCGGCCGCGGCGGGCTGGCCCAGGGGCTGCCGCCCGGCACAGCTGGGGCCGGCGCCCGGCCCCGCCGCTGCCCGGCGGCCCGCCAGCCCCAGCGCCAGCACCCGCCAGGGACCCTGCCCGGCAGGAGGCCCCCGCCTTGCCCCGCGCTGCTGGGCCCGCTCCCTCGGCCTCGCAGCCTCGGCCTGCGGGCAGCGCACGCCCAGGGCCCAGGCCTGAGCGCGCCTTCCCCCCGGGCCCAGCCCCCAGCGCCTCTCCTCCTTCCCGCAGCATGGCCGACGCAGCCGCCGGCTGCCCCGCGGCGCTCTGGCAGCAGCCTCTCGGCCCGGGCAGCCCCTCGCTGGCCGGCCAGCAGCAGCAGGCGCAGCACAGCGCTGCCCAGCCGAGCAGCTCTGCGCCAGAGCCCTGCCCGCTCGGCCCATCGCGGCACCCAGGTGAGTGAGCCGGCCCGGCTGCGCTGGCCAGGCCGAGCGGCGCCGAGCCTCTCGCCGCCGCCTCTGCCACGGCCCCGGCTCTCCGGCCGCCTGCCTCCGCCGCCCCTGGCAGCAGGCCTCTGCCCGCGCGCAGCCTCCTCTCCTCTCCTCTCGCCGGCCTCCACCTACAGCTCTGCCTCCTCTCTGCCTTTCCTCCACCCAGGCTCTTCTGCCTGCCGCCACCTGCACCGGCCAGCAGAGCAGAAGGAAGCTCTGCAGACCACGCACTCACTGAAGGTACCGACAGCACTGCCCTCTGCTCCGTGCCTCCACCTCTCGCCTCTCGCCTCTCGCCTCTCGCCTCCTGCCGTGCTCGCCCGTGCCACCCTGCAGGGCTGCTGTGCGAGCAGAGCTGCTCCCCTCCAGCCACCCCACCCCATCCTGGCATCACCGCCCGTGCCTTTCCCACCCTCCGCCTCCCTTCCCCTTCCTTTGGCCTGCGCCACGTGCAGCAGCTCTGCAGCTCTCAGGCCTCCCCCCGGCCGCTGCACTGCAACGGCTGCCCTCCCCAGGCCGCACAAACTCCACTCGCTGGCCTGTGCCTGGGAGCCACCCCAACAGCACTGCCACAACCCTGCCTTCTCCTTGCAGACCCCGAGTGCTCTGGACGACCTGCTGCAGAGGCTGGTGCTTGATCCTCTCCCCTCCGGCCTCCTGGAGCTGCAGAGCATCTTGCAGGTCTGCCTTTTACAAGGGGAAAGCCCAGGAGGGGCCCCCTGCCCCTCCTGGGCAACATCCTCTCCTGCCCCCAAACCTTCTCCTTGCCCCAAAGCCCTGCGAGGACTTTGACCCTTCTTCCTGAGCGCCCCCCGGCCCCCCCACCTGGCCCCTGGCCCCGGCACTGTCCTCTCAGGGCCTCCCCCTCGCTCCAGCTTTCCTCCCCACCGCTTAGCAAGGCACACTCTAACGGGGACCTGCGCAGCCTGCAAGGGCAGCCCGGCCCTGAAACTCTCTTCCTCTACAGCCTTCCCCATGGGCTGTAGCACAGCTTTGCCACTGCAAGCCCCTAGCGAGCTTTCTGCCCCAAAGTCCGCTCGCTGCTCCTGCAGAGGGGTCTGAAGGCCCCTGGGGCATTCTGCAGTGACAGTGGCCTCTGGCTCCCTGCCTGGAGCCAGCCGCAGCCGCTCCGTCTGAGGGATTGGAGAGCGAGGCTGGGGGGGCCTCGAGGGGCAGGAAGGCCCTTAGGAGATGTGCGCCCCTTGCCAGGAGGCCTTGGCGGGCATCCTAGCTCAACGCTGCCAGAGCCTTAGCAGAGCTGCGGCTCCTGGAGCAGCTGTCGGGTCCCAGGGCAGAGCGCTGCTTTTCTTCTCCCAGGTCCTGCTGCCCTTCACAGAGTCCCCAAGAGCAGCAGAGCGCGAGAGGGCGTTGAGGGCCATTGCCCGGCTGAGCAAGTCCCTCGTCAGCTCTTCCTCGCTGCAGGTAAGGAGCCTCAGGTGCAGGCAAGCCCCCGGCACCCACCGCGCCACACCTTGCCCGTCTCCCAGGTCCGGGCTCCCTCAGGGGCAAGCCTGGACACAGGGTAGGGCACTCAGCACGGCTCTGTCGCCAAGAGACCGTCCTTGCCCTGTCTCGGTAGGCTTCTGTCTTGAGGCCCCCTGCTCTCCGCAGCCGCCAGGCCTGCCCTGGCAGCATGATGTGAGCCCGCGCCTGGCGGCCCTTGCTGCCTTGGCTGCTGCCCAGCCGCTGCGGGGCTCAGGGCCTGCAGGGCCCTCTGGCCCGTCCCCTTGCCTGCTGCCCCCTCCCCACGCACTGCCACGGCCCCAGCCCAGCAGCCCCCACTTACAGGCTGCTGCCGCACAGGCGCTTCCTTCCCGTGCCATGGGGTGCAGGGCAGGGGAGCTGCAGGTTGAGGCAGAGCCTCCCGGAAGGACAGGCCAGGAGAGGAGGCTGGGGGAGGTGGTGTGGCTGCAGAGATGGGCAGTGCAGCCTGAGGAGGAAGAGGCACTCCCCGGGTCCTGGGAGGGGAGAGCGGTGGCAGTGAGGGAGCGGGATGGAGGCAGGACCGAGGGCTGCATGCCCGTTTAGGCACCTAAGTGCCACATGCTCAAAGTGACAAGAACTGGCAAGGCAGCCCGTGCCTGCAGAGCAGGCAAAGGCGGCAGGGAGAGCAGGGCAGGAGGCAGAAGGAGCACAGGGGATGCTGCGTGGCATGCTGCCCCTCCTGGGGCCAGCTGTGCCATTTATGCATGCGGCTGGCGCTAAGTCAGCTTCGCTGCAGCCTTTGCAGGGAGGCAGCCTCGTCGTCCCCTTGCCGTGGCTGCTGTGCAGGGTCAGGGGCTGCTCAGGCAGAGGCCAGGTTGCCCCTTGGCGGGGCAGAAGAGCTTGCAGTAGGCAGAGCAGGCTGGCCTGGGCCAGCCCCTGCCACAGCCTTTGCATGCGGGCTGCGAGCAGGGTCTGGCCCCAGCTGCCTCACCTTAGCCCTGCTGCCACCACTTCCTGCCTCCGCCAGCTCTGCGACCCCTGCCAAGGAGTCAGTGACGACCCTGCCCTCTTGGCAACGGAGGACTTCCGCATCCTGGGCAAGCTGGTGGGGCATCTCCTGCTGTGCTACGCTGTCCAGGAGCAGGGCATCCACTGGAGGGCTGCGGACGCTCTCCACCTCCTCTACACGTTTGCCCGGCAGCGCAAGAGTAAGAGAAAGCGCGGTGCTTTGCCTCCTTGCAGGCACACACGGCTGTCCAGGCCCTTCCTCGCCTCCCTGGGCCTCATCCTCTCACTGCTCGCTCACTCCCACCTTCAAGCCTTTTGCAGCCGCTGGGCAAGCCTGCTGCCAAAGGTGCTCTGGCCTACTCACTGCTCTCTGTGTTCCCTCCTGTCTAGGCAGGAAGGTGCCAGAAGATAAGCCAGAGCAGGCCCAGCTCCCAAGGCAGAGGGAAGCTGAGCACATGGGCTTCTGGCTTGCTTTCACCACCAGCCCCAGCCAGCTGACCACGGTAAGGAGCTCCTGCCTTGCCGCCACTCTTGTCCGTGCCATCAGCAGCAGAGCGGGGGGAGCAAACGGGTTTGGCCTCAGCGGGGCTCCAGTGGCCTCCCTCTGCCTGGGGAGAGGCTTCCCCCTGGCGCTGAGCCAGCAAGATCTGAAGGCTGCGCTCCAGGGTCAGCGCAGCCGCTCCAGCCCGCCTGCACACCAGGCAGCTCGGGCTCTGTCTAGCGCCACTGCCCTGGGGCCCTCTTCCCAACTCTGCGGCCTGCTCCTGAGAGCCCTCTTCCGTCCCATCCTCCACAGGACACTCTCTGCAGCCCCTGCTTCCAGCTTTGCAGCCAGCTGCCCGCACTGGCCCTGCTCCACAGCCTCTCTCACTGCTGAGCTCCGCAGCGCCGCCAGGGCGCTCCGTGTGACACGTCTTCCCTGCCCTCCTTCCTCCCACAGATGTTTGGGCCATACCTCGAGCCCTCGGAGAGGACAGACATCATCCTCACAGCCATTGAGGCCCTGAGAGACGGCAGCACGCACGACATGCAGGCGGCTAGCAGCGTGCTGGATGTGCTCCTCATGGAGCCTGCCTCCTGGCTGAAGAAGGTAAGCAGCCCGCGGCTGGACTGCCCTGCACCTTCCTCCCAGCTCCCTTGCTGCCAAAGCAGCTGTGGCGGGCACCCAGCACCCCTTGAAGCCAGCAAAGGGTGATGGGAAGGGAAGGAGCAGTTCTCAGGGGCGGTGCAGGAAACGGCTGCCCTCCTTCTCACCCGTGTGCCCTCCAGGTGCCCGAGGTCGTCAGGTGCATCTATGCAAACCTGACGTGCATCAGCACGGGGGAAGGCCGGCGCAGCGTGGACTTGCTGCTTCTCCTGCTTACCCACGTGTACCCCAGCGAGGTGGTCGTCAGCCTGCTGAACTGCTGCCCGCCATGTGACAGGTACAGGCGCCAAGAGCCTTGAGGGCTGGTAGCATGTGGGCAGGCTGCCCAAAGACTCTCTGCTTGCCGCACCCAAGGACAACTGCAGGCTATCCCCAAAGGGCAGGGCTGCCCATGCCCTTTCCAGCCCGGGGCCATCTGCCCCAGGCGCGCAGCAGCCAGAGCTGAGCAAGTCAGCCGCAGAGCCCAGGCGCCGGGCCCCCGGCTGCCCCAGCGGGAACCTCCGCTCCGCTGTCTGCTGCTTGCCCAGGCTGGGCCCAGCGGGCACTCCAAGCGAGGGGGCAGTGGGCAGGCCGGCAGCCTGCAGCCTGCGTGCCCTGGGGCTTGCTCGGGCCACGCAGCTGTGGCCGAGGCAGCCCTGCTGACTGGGCGCTCGGGGCCTGCAGCATCGCCAGCGCCATGTGGGAGGTGATGGTGTGCCTGCCCAGCACTTTGGACAAGGTGTTGAGGAAGCTGCTCAGCATCTTGGAGGACCGAGTGCTGCTCAAGGGGCTCAGAGCTCTCACAGAGGACACCTGCTTCCTGCCCGTGGCTGTGAGTTACTACCGCGTGCACCAGGCCTCTCTGGCCCTCAGGGCTGGGCTAGCGTCTGCAGCGAAGAAGGCATGGCTCTTCTTCCCCCGCCTCCCCACCCCTGCCCCCAAGCGGTGACCTTTCCCGGGGCATGTGGAGTCAGCCCTTTAGGGTCAGCAGCAGGCCTCCACTGCGCCGGCCCCGCAGGGCTGCCAAGAGCTGCTTGGGCCCCAGTGTGCACTGGCGTGCAGCCGTCCTTTGCCCGCACAGCTCTCTCTTTTCCCCCGACCCTGCATCCCCCTGCTGCGCTCTGCAGACTGGCAACGCAGAGCAGGGCTAGGGACGGGGGCAGGGGCGGCACTGGGACTGGGACTGGGACTAGGACTGGGACTGGGCCAGGGGCAGTGTCTGGGCCAGGGGCTGGAGCCACTGTACAGCCTGAGCAGGCTACCGAGCCTCAGACCAGGAGCCCAGGCTGCTGTGCAGGACACATAAGGCATGCCACGCTGACCCCGGAGGGCTCGTCGTGCCCGTCTTAGAAGTGGGAGCGCAGCCCAGAGGGCTGCCGCTGCCGTGGCCGTGGCCGTGGCCGTGGCCATGGCCTGTCAGCCAGGCTGCAGTCTCCAGCTGTGTCTGCTGCACGCTAGGCCAGTGCCTGAGCCTCATCCCTCGCATACGCCAAGGGCTTTGGCACTGCCCCAGCAATGCCTTGGCAGTGAGAGCTGTCTCTGGGTGTTTTCTGCAGGCAACCAAGGCGCTGTACAGGATCCTTCAGCAGCCCACCTGCCAGCAGACGGTAACAGCGCTCTTCCCCCAGCTCTACATGGCACTGCTCCTGCAGATTTCCTTTGTGGCAGTGTCCATGCCCCGGGACATGAGTGCCTGCTGGAGGAAAGGCTGCCCACGGGAGCAGTCTTCTCCAGCCAGCCCCCTCAGGTGCTGCCTCGCCCTTCTCCTGTCTTTCCCCAGGGCCCTCAAGCAGGGCCGTGGCTCTGAGCGTGACTGGCCTTTGCTCCGCGTGCAGGTCTGCAGTGCAGGCGCTGAAAGCTCTGCTCCGCTCTGCTGGCTACGAGGAGCAGCTCGTCAGCATCGAGAAGAGGGGCGGCTGGCACCTGCTTCTCCAAGCGGAGACTCTCGCCAGCGGAATCAGTGTGCTGGCCAGGTGAGAGACCCTTTTGGCCCGCACTGCCTCCGCCTGGCTTTGCTGGGGACGCGGCACCCCGCACAAGGCCCTGCCTCGTGCCTGAGAGAGGCTGCCCAGGGCTCTTGGCTGCCGCCGCAGCGCTTGTGACTGAGGGATCAGGCGGGAAGCGGGAGCTCCTTGCTGCTTTGTGGCGCAGCTTTGACAGCTGTGGCTGGAGGAGGCAGCGTAGCGGGCTGTGGGAGACAAGGCAGAAGAGGCTGGGCTGCCTAGCTCCTTAGCAGGGGTGCTTGCTTTGCCCTGCCAGGCAGATGAGGACAAACCCGGTTCACGAGCGTTCCTGGATCTTCCACCGGGTGGAAAGGCTTCTCAGCCAAGGGGACCAACTGCAGGAACTGCCTGCCATGGCTGTCTTTGTTGAGGTAGGTGTGGTGGCAAGTAGTGGCGCTCCGCGATGCCTCTGAACGCTGCAGTCTCTTGGAGGCATGGCCGCGGGGTGGCCAATGGCCAATGGAGCCTGGCCAACCTGGCCTTGGCCCATTTGCTGCTGCGGCCAGGCTTGTCACCCCCGCCACCCCCCCAACATCCGTGCCTCCGTTGGGGCCACCTCTGGCTAGTCACTCGCTCCTGCAAGGCAGGAGAGCAGGGCCCAAGGGAACACGAGGGGGCCAGGCCAGCAAGAGCAAGCAAGGAATGTGTGCTGGGTGCCGTGAGGCTCAGGGCATGAGGGCGTCCCTGGGGGCCCTCCGCAACCACGGCCGCCTCCAGCACAGCCTTGCTCTGCGCCTGGTGCCCTGGCCGGCAGCTGCCGGTGGCAAGCAGGAGCTGCCCGGGCCGCGCAGTGCTGCAGGCTCTGCCACTCTCTCCCTGCTGTGTGTCTTCCAGCTGCTGAGCTGCGAGGAGCTAAAAGCCAGCGACTGTTGCGTCCTCTACCTCCTCCAGAGGTATCTGAAGCGTCCCAGCACAGTGATGCGCTCGCTGGTGCTCAGAGGCCTCGTGACGCTGGCCGAGAGAGCGGAGATGGTGAGCATGGGCATGAGCCAGCAGAAGGCATGCTGGCAGCCTGCGGCTGGGCAGCAGGCCGTGGGCAATGCAGTGCTTGGCCTTTGCTGGGAGTCAGGGGCGGTGCTGGTTGCTGCAAGGTGCCTGGCGCAGCCCTTTGTCAGCCCCCGCGGCCTTCAGGGCAGTGTGGCCGTGGGAGAAGAGCGGGCAGCGCAGGCAGCGAGGAGGAGCCTTTGCTGTCCTGGCCTGCTTGCCCGCCGCTGCTCTCGCCCACCCTCCTCAGTGCACCAGCAACTCCTAGTGCCTGCCAGGAGGCTGCTGCAGCACTTCCTGTGCGCCCTGCAGGGAAGCAAGAGAGGAGGCCAGGGCTGAAGCAGCCGAGCAGGTGTGGCCGCCTGGGCTTTCCTGGCTTGCCCCTACAGCAAGGGAACGCTGTGCTTGCTACAGGCCGGGAAGATGCAGGGTCTGCTGCCAGAGGTGCTGGAGGTGGCGCAGGGGGCCGCCGCAGACGTCAGCAGGAAGGCCCTGGTCGTCTGCGGGAAGGTGCTGCGTCAGGCGGACAGGGCGGCGGTGGGCCCCATGGCTGTGCACCTGGCGCAGAAGCTCGTGCCGCTCTTTGAGGAAGTAAGGCTGGTGTGGGAGGCTGGGCTCAGGCCGTGGCCTGGGGGAGCTTGTGCCGCGGCTGGGTGGGTGGAGGTGGGGCTGGGATGGGAAGGCAGGTTGAGGCGCAAAGGCCTCCGAGAGCTGTGCGGAGCCTGGCCGCAGCCTCTTGTGCAAAGCGATGGCATTGCCTTCATGGGTGGCAGGGCCACTTTGCCCTGGCTGCAGACGTGGCCGCCGGCTCCGTGGTGCACAAGTGCAGTCCCCAGCAGCTCTCTTCACACGAGGCGCGCCACTGCTGTTGCTCCGGGTGGGCAGGCAGTAGGTGTTGCTGAGGTGCCACCCTCCTGCGTCCTGCCAGGAGTGCAGCCAGGTGCGCGAGCTCTCCATCTGCTGCTTCCAAGAGCTGATGGAGCTTGTGGAGGGCGAGAACAAGCAGCAGCTGAAGAAGGAAGTGCGTCGCTGCCTGCTCCCGCTCTTCTTCCGTGTGCACGACGAGAGCCAGAGCGTGGCCAAGGTAGAGATGTGAAAGGTCGGCAGGGAGGCGGGGAAGGGCATGCTGGCATGAGCTGGGTGGGCCTGCGCCTGAGGGCCAAGGGCTGCTGACAAGTGGGCTGCCTGAAGGTGTGTCACACGGGGCCCCAGCAGTCGGAGTCCGGGAGGACCAGCAAGAGCTCCCGTCCTTGCTTGCAGCAGGCCCGCCCCACGGCTTTCAGCCTGCCTCCATGCCCCTTCCTGCTCCGAAAGGTTGGGAGGGCTGGGGTCCCCTTGCAGCCCCGCTCCCTCTCTACAGCCCTCCCCTAGTCAGTGCAGCCCACAGCAAGAGTCCCTGCTGAGCCCGAGCTAAGAGCGCCTGAGGAGCTGGGCCCGGACGTTTCGCAGAGCTGCGCTACCTGCTCCAAGAGGGCTCAGCTGCAGGGTGTGGCCAGCGAGGCCGGGACACAGGACTCCCTAGGGACTTGCCAGCTGTCCGCACAGGTGTCCGAGGCCAGGCTTGGACGCGCAATCCCAGTCGAGCAGTGGTGCCGTCCAGAGAGGCCCCGATGTGTGGGCCAGGCCATGCCCCAGCTGCCTAAGGGCAGCTGCCTTCTGCTCAGCCTGGGAGCACAAGTCCTTCCGCCCAGCTCACCGTGCACTAGGCCAGTGAACTTGGTGGCTGCAGAGGGGCGCAGCACATGCAAGGCCTTGAGAGAGACTGCCCAGCACCGCCAGGCTGGCTCGGGAAGAGTCATGGAAAGGGAGATGCCGTCAGGGCAGGGGACTGGCGTGGCATGCGGGGCTCAAGGCTGTGGCCAGCTGGAGCCTGAGCAGAAAGGAGCGGTGACAGAGCAGCAGGGGAAGGCCAGCATGCTACTGGGCAATTGCCCCAGGCCATGCTTCTGGCACTGGCCTGGCCTGGTGCCTCTGTCACTCCGTGCCCCACAGTCTCCTGGGCTGCTCGACAGCGGGAGCTAGCTGAGCTGGTGGCTGCTGCGTGCCTCTGCGCTGGGCATGGAGCCCAACTGAGACTCTGCCCCCGCTGCTGCATCTTCCCACCACGGGCTAGGCAAGGGGCAGAGTGGAGCCAAGCGGAGGGGCACAGCAGACCTTGTCCCCAAGGCCACGGTGTCATCTGCCTGTCTCTGCTGCTGTGCAGGCCTCTTGGGAAGCCCTGGTGGTGGCTGCAGAGTGCCTGAAGTGGGACCAGCTCCGGGACTGCGCGCAGACAGAGCAGACCTGGAGGACGGGCGAGTGCTTGGTAAGGAGAGCCCCTCAGCACCGGGGCCCAGGCTCCACAAGGCCTGTCCCAACTCGCACAGCTGCCTGTGGGGCGGGCAGCTGTGCCTGTCCCGCCCTGCTCCAGCCCCAGGCCCACAACCCACACCTGTGTCCTGGATGCCTTTCCTCAAGCACCAGTGGGCTCTTCTGCAGGCCCCGCTGCCCGCTCGGACCTCCTGCCAGGAGGAGGTTGCGGAAGGAGAGCCTGGCCCAGCTGGGCCTTGGCAGCACACAGGGCTCTCAGCACTCCCAGGGCACGCTCTGCCTGCAGCTCTCGCCAAACCTCGGCCCCAGGCCAGGGCTGCTGCCTGGCAGGTGCCAGTGTCCTGGTGTGGAAAGGAAGGGCAGGAGGGTGGTGGGAGGAGGGCTTGGCCCAGCCCTTTGCGGAAGGTCTGTGCCAAGCCGCGGGCTCGTGTGCTCTGTCCAGCTGGCGAGAGGCAGGAGGCAAGTGGAAGAATACCTGCGCCAGAGCATGCCCTACTTGGAGGACTCTCAGGCATCCTTGCGAGAGGTGGCCGTGAGGTTCATAGGTGAGGCGCGCCCGCCGCGCTCCCTCTCTTAGCAGCTTGGTCCCAGGCCTGGCAGCAAGGCCCGGGGCTGCCAGGGTCTGGACTGTGTGGTGCAGGGCATGGGCTTGTGGGAGCCGATGATGGGTTGAGGGGAGCCTTGCTCATTCCCACCGCAGCCCTGCCTCGGGCCCTGTGCTTTGTGGGGGAGGCTGAGGCCTGCCAAAGGGGAGGAGGGCACTGGAAGGGCTTGGATAAGCTGTGTCGTGCTGGGGAGGGTCAGCAGTGAAGGCTGGTGTGTGCCTAGGGCTGGCCGGGCGGCGCTTGAAGAGCCCAAGGGAGCAGAAGGTGCGGGAGATCTGCAACGGTGAGTAAGGGCAGCGCTGTGCTGGCCACGGTGGGTGGGGAGGGGGCCAGAGCATGGGCAGTGTGCTCCAGGGCCGTGCCCTGGCACAGGGAAACATTTCAAGGGCAGGGCCATTTGGGGGCATTGCTGAGCAGCAACTTCCAGCTGATGTGGTTGCCCCAGCTGCTCCTTGCTCCCGCTGGGAAGAGCTGGGCAGGGCTGGCGCGCTCTGCAGGCTATGCCTGGGGAGGGGGCGTTCTGTGCGGACAGGTGGGTTTGATGTGTGCTCTGTTGCTTTATGTGGCAGTCCTTCAGCCCTTGGAGAGCGACCTGCAGCCCGCAATCCGTTCCCTGGCCACTCAGACCATCCTCATCCTGAGAACTCCAAGGAAAGAGGCACCCTCCGCGTTCCACCTGCAAGCTCTGCGCTGCTGGCTCCGGAGAGCCCGGGACAGGTGGAGCCGTCCTCTGTGCGGAGGCTCTCCTTGAGCAGAGCGAGCACGACAGTCCCAGTGCCACGCTGCCCTTGGCATGGGCACCAGCAAGGAGGCTGCGGAACAGGCTGGCTCATTCCAGGCGTCTGCTGCAGTTCCGCCCTCAGGCACAGCCTGGCCCCACTCTTCTTTTACACCTGCAGCCCTCTGGGAAGCTTTCCGCAAAGAAGCAGCCGTGTTTCTGCAGCACGCGTGGATGTCTTTTTCTTTGGCAGGCAGAGGCCAAGCGGGAAAGCTGAGGCCCCGAAGGAATCGCACTGGCCCTGAGGGTGGCCTGACGTTCGCTCCTTCCCACAGCCCGCGGCAGCCTGGAACGTACGGCCACACTGTGTCTTTGGCCCAAAGCACCAGGTGCCCCGCTGGAGCACCAAGGCCAGGCTTGTGCCAAACGCGCCCTCTGCCGAGACACCCCAGGGCAAGAAGAGGCACCCACTGCCTGCAAAGCTTGCATCAGGCATCTCTCTTTGTCCTGGTGTTCTGCTGTGGCCGGCCACCTTGTGCACACGCGGGGCTTGGGCATCTTTGCCCGGGAGGCAGGGGACGAGAGCCGCTGTGGAGAAAGGGAAGAGCTGTGCCAGCGTGCCCTGCAGCCGCTGCGCTGGGCTGCTGGCTGCAGGCTCGGTGCCCCTGGGGGCTTGGGTGGCTCTGGCCTGCTCTGCAGCTGTGCCGCGGGGCTGCCGCTGCTGCGGGGAGTGTGCTGAGCTGCTTTCAAGGCAGGAGCGATGTCCCCCCCTTTCCCCTTTCCCCCTCTGCACCAACCTGACCAGGGTGCAGCTTCCCACGCAAGGCGAGTGGAGCCCTGCACGCAGCCCAAGTCTGAACACGTGCACACCTGGGAGCACGCAGGCCTGACCCAGAGAGGGAGGGAGCAGGCCCCTGCTGGCCTCTCGGGGCAGGTGGGTGAGCCAGACCTCGAGCTGACCAGCAGTTTCCAGGCTTGTGACGCCACGTGCCCCGAGGGAAGCCGTCTGCGTTGGGGCTACTCTCTGAATTGCCACTCCAGGTCGGTCTCTCTCTCTCTCCTCGGCCAGCCTGGGCTCTCAGTCTCTCAGTGCACAAACCAGAACGGCACGCTGAGAGTGCCAGGGGTCGTCTCTGTAGAGCAGCATCATGGCACTGGCAGGCAGCGGCAGACTGCATCTCAGTTGCCTGCTTTTGCCATGCCTCGTGGCCCTTTGCTCTCGCTGCTGAAACAAGGCAGTCCCATTGCCACCTCGCTTTCTTGGTTGCTGCCTTTCCCGTCTTGTCCCATGTAGTGCTCGCTGACCTGGCTGAAGGCACAGAGTGCACTCTCGGCAAGTTTGCTGCTGATGCTAAAGTGGGGGGAGCGGCTGAGAGCCCAGAAGGCTGTGCTGGCCTTGAGAGGGGCGCGGAGAGGCTGGCCAGTTGGGTGGAGAGGAACCTGCTGAAGTTCACCAAAGGCAAGGGCAGGGTCCTGCACCTAGGGAGGAAGAAGCCCATGGAGCAGGAGAGGCTGGGGGTTGCCCTGCTGCAAAGCAGCTCTGCAGCGCAGCACCTGGGTGTGCTGGTGGACAACAAGTGAAGCAGGGGGCAGCAAGGGGCCCTTGTGGCCAAGGCGGCGCATGGGATCGTGGGGTGCATTAGGCAGAGTGTTGCCAGCAGGTGGAGGGAGGGGCTCCTCCCCTGCGCTCAGCCCTGGGCAGGCCTCCTCTGAGAGGAGTAGTGTCCCCCATTGTGGGCTCGCCAGGACAAGAGACGTGGCCCTACTGGAGAGAGTCCGGCGGAGGGCTACGAA
This sequence comes from Struthio camelus, assembly GCF_040807025.1. Taxonomy (NCBI): domain Eukaryota; kingdom Metazoa; phylum Chordata; class Aves; order Struthioniformes; family Struthionidae; genus Struthio; species Struthio camelus. The sequence continues at coordinate 6,410,894 of NC_090982.1, read as the reverse complement.
GGTGACAAGGGGACTGGAGCATGTCTCCTGTGAAGCAAGGCTGAGAGAGCTGGGCCTGTTTATGCTGGAGAAGAGAAGACTGAGAGGCGGTCTGACCAACGTGTCCAAGTATCTGAAGGGAGGCTGTGCAGAGGATGGGGCCAGACTCTTGTCCGTGGTGGCCAGCGACAGGACAAGAGGCAACAGACACAAAGTGGAACACGGGAAGTTCCGTCTGAACCTGAGGGAAAACGTGTTGACCGTGAGGGTGAGAGAGCAGTGGCACGGGTTGCCCAGAGAGGTAGTGGAGTCTCCTTTGCTGGAGAGATTCAAAACCCGGCCGGACGTGGTCGTGGGCAATGTGCTGAGGATGAGCCGGCTTGAGCAGGGGGGGTTGGACTAGGTGATCTCCAGAGGTCCCTTCCAACCTCCACCCTTGTGTGATTCTGTGTTCTGTGATTTCTGTGATTCTGGGCGCTTGCACGTGGGCCATGTGTCCGAGGCCTTTGCAGCAACTGGCAGCCACAGCTGCGCCCACCAGCAGGTCCTGGAGGGGTTGTGCTGGGCAGACAAGAGCAGCTGCACCAGCCCGGGACCTCGCAAGGACCAGCAGGCTGCCCAAGCCTCCAAGGCTGCCATCTCCTCAGCAGCAAGCTGCTCCCACACAGCACACGCACGTTGCCAAGGTGCCAAGTGCAGCCTGCATTCCCTCCGGTGCGGGCAGAGGTTCAAGAACTGCTGTGCGGAGCAGAGGGAGGCTTGGCCGTGGCTTTGTCCGGCTCGGACCCACCCCCAGAGGTTTACTGCTTCTGCAAGACAGGTGTGCCAGGAAAGGGCCAGGAGGCTGAGGGGGGGGGCTTGGACTTCTGCTTTGCTCCCCGAAGATGGGAGGAGATGTTGGCAGGGGGGCTGCGGGGCAAAGTGCCGGGCCGGGCCGCAGCGGGGCCTTGGTGCCCCACCCGCCTCTGTGACACGGCCGCGGCCCTGGGGGCGCCGCGGCAGCCGGGGCCCCGGCCCCACAGTCTCCAGGAGGACAGGGACGGCCCCGGCTGGCAGCGGGCCCAGCTGCTGGAGAAGCAGCCGGAGCGCAGCCCCGGCGTCCCCGGAGGCGGCCAGGCCCTCGGCGGGGCCCACGTCTTGGCGCGCAGGCTCCCCGTCCGCCAGGCAGGCAAGAGAGACGCGGCTGGGGCTCGGCAGCTCCGCGGGGCCCTGGCGGGCCCTCGGCCGCGGCGGGCTGGCCCAGGGGCTGCCGCCCGGCACAGCTGGGGCCGGCGCCCGGCCCCGCCGCTGCCCGGCGGCCCGCCAGCCCCAGCGCCAGCACCCGCCAGGGACCCTGCCCGGCAGGAGGCCCCCGCCTTGCCCCGCGCTGCTGGGCCCGCTCCCTCGGCCTCGCAGCCTCGGCCTGCGGGCAGCGCACGCCCAGGGCCCAGGCCTGAGCGCGCCTTCCCCCCGGGCCCAGCCCCCAGCGCCTCTCCTCCTTCCCGCAGCATGGCCGACGCAGCCGCCGGCTGCCCCGCGGCGCTCTGGCAGCAGCCTCTCGGCCCGGGCAGCCCCTCGCTGGCCGGCCAGCAGCAGCAGGCGCAGCACAGCGCTGCCCAGCCGAGCAGCTCTGCGCCAGAGCCCTGCCCGCTCGGCCCATCGCGGCACCCAGGTGAGTGAGCCGGCCCGGCTGCGCTGGCCAGGCCGAGCGGCGCCGAGCCTCTCGCCGCCGCCTCTGCCACGGCCCCGGCTCTCCGGCCGCCTGCCTCCGCCGCCCCTGGCAGCAGGCCTCTGCCCGCGCGCAGCCTCCTCTCCTCTCCTCTCGCCGGCCTCCACCTACAGCTCTGCCTCCTCTCTGCCTTTCCTCCACCCAGGCTCTTCTGCCTGCCGCCACCTGCACCGGCCAGCAGAGCAGAAGGAAGCTCTGCAGACCACGCACTCACTGAAGGTACCGACAGCACTGCCCTCTGCTCCGTGCCTCCACCTCTCGCCTCTCGCCTCTCGCCTCTCGCCTCCTGCCGTGCTCGCCCGTGCCACCCTGCAGGGCTGCTGTGCGAGCAGAGCTGCTCCCCTCCAGCCACCCCACCCCATCCTGGCATCACCGCCCGTGCCTTTCCCACCCTCCGCCTCCCTTCCCCTTCCTTTGGCCTGCGCCACGTGCAGCAGCTCTGCAGCTCTCAGGCCTCCCCCCGGCCGCTGCACTGCAACGGCTGCCCTCCCCAGGCCGCACAAACTCCACTCGCTGGCCTGTGCCTGGGAGCCACCCCAACAGCACTGCCACAACCCTGCCTTCTCCTTGCAGACCCCGAGTGCTCTGGACGACCTGCTGCAGAGGCTGGTGCTTGATCCTCTCCCCTCCGGCCTCCTGGAGCTGCAGAGCATCTTGCAGGTCTGCCTTTTACAAGGGGAAAGCCCAGGAGGGGCCCCCTGCCCCTCCTGGGCAACATCCTCTCCTGCCCCCAAACCTTCTCCTTGCCCCAAAGCCCTGCGAGGACTTTGACCCTTCTTCCTGAGCGCCCCCCGGCCCCCCCACCTGGCCCCTGGCCCCGGCACTGTCCTCTCAGGGCCTCCCCCTCGCTCCAGCTTTCCTCCCCACCGCTTAGCAAGGCACACTCTAACGGGGACCTGCGCAGCCTGCAAGGGCAGCCCGGCCCTGAAACTCTCTTCCTCTACAGCCTTCCCCATGGGCTGTAGCACAGCTTTGCCACTGCAAGCCCCTAGCGAGCTTTCTGCCCCAAAGTCCGCTCACTGCTCCTGCAGAGGGGTCTGAAGGCCCCTGGGGCATTCTGCAGTGACAGTGGCCTCTGGCTCCCTGCCTGGAGCCAGCCGCAGCCGCTCCGTCTGAGGGATTGGAGAGCGAGGCTGGGGGGGCCTCGAGGGGCAGGAAGGCCCTTAGGAGATGTGCGCCCCTTGCCAGGAGGCCTTGGCGGGCATCCTAGCTCAACGCTGCCAGAGCCTTAGCAGAGCTGCGGCTCCTGGAGCAGCTGTCGGGTCCCAGGGCAGAGCGCTGCTTTTCTTCTCCCAGGTCCTGCTGCCCTTCACAGAGTCCCCAAGAGCAGCAGAGCGCGAGAGGGCGTTGAGGGCCATTGCCCGGCTGAGCAAGTCCCTCGTCAGCTCTTCCTCGCTGCAGGTAAGGAGCCTCAGGTGCAGGCAAGCCCCCGGCACCCACCGCGCCACACCTTGCCCGTCTCCCAGGTCCGGGCTCCCTCAGGGGCAAGCCTGGACACAGGGTAGGGCACTCAGCACGGCTCTGTCGCCAAGAGACCGTCCTTGCCCTGTCTCGGTAGGCTTCTGTCTTGAGGCCCCCTGCTCTCCGCAGCCGCCAGGCCTGCCCTGGCAGCATGATGTGAGCCCGCGCCTGGCGGCCCTTGCTGCCTTGGCTGCTGCCCAGCCGCTGCGGGGCTCAGGGCCTGCAGGGCCCTCTGGCCCGTCCCCTTGCCTGCTGCCCCCTCCCCACGCACTGCCACGGCCCCAGCCCAGCAGCCCCCACTTACAGGCTGCTGCCGCACAGGCGCTTCCTTCCCGTGCCATGGGGTGCAGGGCAGGGGAGCTGCAGGTTGAGGCAGAGCCTCCCGGAAGGACAGGCCAGGAGAGGAGGCTGGGGGAGGTGGTGTGGCTGCAGAGATGGGCAGTGCAGCCTGAGGAGGAAGAGGCACTCCCCGGGTCCCGGGAGGGGAGAGCGGCGGCAGTGAGGGAGCGGGATGGAGGCAGGACCGAGGGCTGCATGCCCGTTTAGGCACCTAAGTGCCACATGCTCAAAGTGACAAGAACTGGCAAGGCAGCCCGTGCCTGCAGAGCAGGCAAAGGCGGCAGGGAGAGCAGGGCAGGAGGCAGAAGGAGCACAGGGGATGCTGCGTGGCATGCTGCCCCTCCTGGGGCCAGCTGTGCCATTTATGCATGCGGCTGGCGCTAAGTCAGCTTCGCTGCAGCCTTTGCAGGGAGGCAGCCTCGTCGTCCCCTTGCCGTGGCTGCTGTGCAGGGTCAGGGGCTGCTCAGGCAGAGGCCAGGTTGCCCCTTGGCGGGGCAGAAGAGCTTGCAGTAGGCAGAGCAGGCTGGCCTGGGCCAGCCCCTGCCACAGCCTTTGCATGCGGGCTGCGAGCAGGGTCTGGCCCCAGCTGCCTCACCTTAGCCCTGCTGCCACCACTTCCTGCCTCCGCCAGCTCTGCGACCCCTGCCAAGGAGTCAGTGACGACCCTGCCCTCTTGGCAACGGAGGACTTCCGCATCCTGGGCAAGCTGGTGGGGCATCTCCTGCTGTGCTACGCTGTCCAGGAGCAGGGCATCCGCTGGAGGGCTGCGGACGCTCTCCACCTCCTCTACACGTTTGCCCGGCAGCGCAAGAGTAAGAGAAAGCGCGGTGCTTTGCCTCCTTGCAGGCACACACGGCTGTCCAGGCCCTTCCTCGCCTCCCTGGGCCTCATCCTCTCACTGCTCGCTCACTCCCACCTTCAAGCCTTTTGCAGCCGCTGGGCAAGCCTGCTGCCAAAGGTGCTCTGGCCTACTCACTGCTCTCTGTGTTCCCTCCTGTCTAGGCAGGAAGGTGCCAGAAGATAAGCCAGAGCAGGCCCAGCTCCCAAGGCAGAGGGAAGCTGAGCACATGGGCTTCTGGCTTGCTTTCACCACCAGCCCCAGCCAGCTGACCACGGTAAGGAGCTCCTGCCTTGCCGCCACTCTTGTCCGTGCCATGAGCAGCAGAGCGGGGGGAGCAAACGGGTTTGGCCTCAGCGGGGCTCCAGTGGCCTCCCTCTGCCTGGGGAGAGGCTTCCCCCTGGCGCTGAGCCAGCAAGATCTGAAGGCTGCGCTCCAGGGTCAGCGCAGCCGCTCCAGCCCGCCTGCACACCAGGCAGCTCGGACTCTGTCTAGCGCCACTGCCCTGGGGCCCTCTTCCCAACTCTGCGGCCTGCTCCTGAGAGCCCTCTTCCGTCCCATCCTCCACAGGACACTCTCTGCAGCCCCTGCTTCCAGCTTTGCAGCCAGCTGCCCGCACTGGCCCTGCTCCACAGCCTCTCTCACTGCTGAGCTCCGCAGCGCCGCCAGGGCGCTCCGTGTGACACGTCTTCCCTGCCCTCCTTCCTCCCACAGATGTTTGGGCCATACCTCGAGCCCTCGGAGAGGACAGACATCATCCTCACAGCCATTGAGGCCCTGAGAGACGGCAGCACGCACGACATGCAGGCGGCTAGCAGCGTGCTGGATGTGCTCCTCATGGAGCCTGCCTCCTGGCTGAAGAAGGTAAGCAGCCCGCGGCTGGACTGCCCTGCACCTTCCTCCCAGCTCCCTTGCTGCCAAAGCAGCTGTGGCGGGCACCCAGCACCCCTTGAAGCCAGCAAAGGGTGATGGGAAGGGAAGGAGCAGTTCTCAGGGGCGGTGCAGGAAACGGCTGCCCTCCTTCTCACCCGTGTGCCCTCCAGGTGCCCGAGGTCGTCAGGTGCATCTATGCAAACCTGACGTGCATCAGCACGGGGGAAGGCCGGCGCAGCGTGGACTTGCTGCTTCTCCTGCTTACCCACGTGTACCCCAGCGAGGTGGTCGTCAGCCTGCTCAACTGCTGCCCGCCATGTGACAGGTACAGGCGCCAAGAGCCTTGAGGGCTGGTAGCATGTGGGCAGGCTGCCCAAAGACTCTCTGCTTGCCGCACCCAAGGACAACTGCAGGCTATCCCCAAAGGGCAGGGCTGCCCATGCCCTTTCCAGCCCGGGGCCATCTGCCCCAGGCGCGCAGCAGCCAGAGCTGACCAAGTCAGCCGCAGAGCCCAGGCGCCGGGCCCCCGGCTGCCCCAGCGGGAACCTCCGCTCCGCTGTCTGCTGCTTGCCCAGGCTGGGCCCAGCGGGCACTCCAAGCGAGGGGGCAGTGGGCAGGCCGGCAGCCTGCAGCCTGCGTGCCCTGGGGCTTGCTCGGGCCACGCAGCTGTGGCCGAGGCAGCCCTGCTGACTGGGCGCTCGGGGCCTGCAGCATCGCCAGCGCCATGTGGGAGGTGATGGTGTGCCTGCCCAGCACTTTGGACAAGGTGTTGAGGAAGCTGCTCAGCATCTTGGAGGACCGAGTGCTGCTCAAGGGGCTCAGAGCTCTCACAGAGGACACCTGCTTCCTGCCCGTGGCTGTGAGTTACTACCGCGTGCACCAGGCCTCTCTGGCCCTCAGGGCTGGGCTAGCGTCTGCAGCGAAGAAGGCATGGCTCTTCTTCCCCCGCCTCCCCACCCCTGCCCCCAAGCGGTGACCTTTCCCGGGGCATGTGGAGTCAGCCCTTTAGGGTCAGCAGCAGGCCTCCACTGCGCCGGCCCCGCAGGGCTGCCAAGAGCTGCTTGGGCCCCAGTGTGCACTGGCGTGCAGCCGTCCTTTGCCCGCACAGCTCTCTCTTTTCCCCCGACCCTGCATCCCCCTGCTGCGCTCTGCAGACTGGCAACGCAGAGCAGGGCTAGGGACGGGGGCAGGGGCGGCACTGGGACTGGGACTGGGACTAGGACTGGGACTGGGCCAGGGGCAGTGTCTGGGCCAGGGGCTGGAGCCACTGTACAGCCTGAGCAGGCTACCGAGCCTCAGACCAGGAGCCCAGGCTGCTGTGCAGGACACATAAGGCATGCCACGCTGACCCCGGAGGGCTCGTCGTGCCCGTCTTAGAAGTGGGAGCGCAGCCCAGAGGGCTGCCGCTGCCGTGGCCGTGGCCGTGGCCGTGGCCATGGCCTGTCAGCCAGGCTGCAGTCTCCAGCTGTGTCTGCTGCACGCTAGGCCAGTGCCTGAGCCTCATCCCTCGCATACGCCAAGGGCTTTGGCACTGCCCCAGCAATGCCTTGGCAGTGAGAGCTGTCTCTGGGTGTTTTCTGCAGGCAACCAAGGCGCTGTACAGGATCCTTCAGCAGCCCACCTGCCAGCAGACGGTAACAGCGCTCTTCCCCCAGCTCTACATGGCACTGCTCCTGCAGATTTCCTTTGCGGCAGTGTCCATGCCCCGGGACATGAGTGCCTGCTGGAGGAAAGGCTGCCCACGGGAGCAGTCTTCTCCAGCCAGCCCCCTCAGGTGCTGCCTCGCCCTTCTCCTGTCTTTCCCCAGGGCCCTCAAGCAGGGCCGTGGCTCTGAGCGTGACTGGCCTTTGCTCCGCGTGCAGGTCTGCAGTGCAGGCGCTGAAAGCTCTGCTCCGCTCTGCTGGCTACGAGGAGCAGCTCGTCAGCATCGAGAAGAGGGGCGGCTGGCACCTGCTTCTCCAAGCGGAGACTCTCGCCAGCGGAATCAGTGTGCTGGCCAGGTGAGAGACCCTTTTGGCCCGCACTGCCTCCGCCTGGCTTTGCTGGGGACGCGGCACCCCGCACAAGGCCCTGCCTCGTGCCTGAGAGAGGCTGCCCAGGGCTCTTGGCTGCCGCCGCAGCGCTTGTGACTGAGGGATCAGGCGGGAAGCGGGAGCTCCTTGCTGCTTTGTGGCGCAGCTTTGACAGCTGTGGCTGGAGGAGGCAGCGTAGCGGGCTGTGGGAGACAAGGCAGAAGAGGCTGGGCTGCCTAGCTCCTTAGCAGGGGTGCTTGCTTTGCCCTGCCAGGCAGATGAGGACAAACCCGGTTCACGAGCGTTCCTGGATCTTCCACCGGGTGGAAAGGCTTCTCAGCCAAGGGGACCAACTGCAGGAACTGCCTGCCATGGCTGTCTTTGTTGAGGTAGGTGTGGTGGCAAGTAGTGGCGCTCCGCGATGCCTCTGAACGCTGCAGTCTCTTGGAGGCATGGCCGCGGGGTGGCCAATGGCCAATGGAGCCTGGCCAACCTGGCCTTGGCCCATTTGCTGCTGCGGCCAGGCTTGTCACCCCCGCCACCCCCCCAACATCCGTGCCTCCGTTGGGGCCACCTCTGGCTAGTCACTCGCTCCTGCAAGGCAGGAGAGCAGGGCCCAAGGGAACACGAGGGGGCCAGGCCAGCAAGAGCAAGCAAGGAATGTGTGCTGGGTGCCGTGAGGCTCAGGGCATGAGGGCGTCCCTGGGGGCCCTCCGCAACCACGGCCGCCTCCAGCACAGCCTTGCTCTGCGCCTGGTGCCCTGGCCGGCAGCTGCCGGTGGCAAGCAGGAGCTGCCCGGGCCGCGCAGTGCTGCAGGCTCTGCCACTCTCTCCCTGCTGTGTGTCTTCCAGCTGCTGAGCTGCGAGGAGCTAAAAGCCAGCGACTGTTGCGTCCTCTACCTCCTCCAGAGGTATCTGAAGCGTCCCAGCACAGTGATGCGCTCGCTGGTGCTCAGAGGCCTCGTGACGCTGGCCGAGAGAGCGGAGATGGTGAGCATGGGCATGAGCCAGCAGAAGGCATGCTGGCAGCCTGCGGCTGGGCAGCAGGCCGTGGGCAATGCAGTGCTTGGCCTTTGCTGGGAGTCAGGGGCGGTGCTGGTTGCTGCAAGGTGCCTGGCGCAGCCCTTTGTCAGCCCCCGCGGCCTTCAGGGCAGTGTGGCCGTGGGAGAAGAGCGGGCAGCGCAGGCAGCGAGGAGGAGCCTTTGCTGTCCTGGCCTGCTTGCCCGCCGCTGCTCTCGCCCACCCTCCTCAGTGCACCAGCAACTCCTAGTGCCTGCCAGGAGGCTGCTGCAGCACTTCCTGTGCGCCCTGCAGGGAAGCAAGAGAGGAGGCCAGGGCTGAAGCAGCCGAGCAGGTGTGGCCGCCTGGGCTTTCCTGGCTTGCCCCTACAGCAAGGGAACGCTGTGCTTGCTACAGGCCGGGAAGATGCAGGGTCTGCTGCCAGAGGTGCTGGAGGTGGCGCAGGGGGCCGCCGCAGACGTCAGCAGGAAGGCCCTGGTCGTCTGCGGGAAGGTGCTGCGTCAGGCGGACAGGGCGGCGGTGGGCCCCATGGCTGTGCACCTGGCGCAGAAGCTCGTGCCGCTCTTTGAGGAAGTAAGGCTGGTGTGGGAGGCTGGGCTCAGGCCGTGGCCTGGGGGAGCTTGTGCCGCGGCTGGGTGGGTGGAGGTGGGGCTGGGATGGGAAGGCAGGTTGAGGCGCAAAGGCCTCCGAGAGCTGTGCGGAGCCTGGCCGCAGCCTCTTGTGCAAACCGATGGCATTGCCTTCATGGGTGGCAGGGCCACTTTGCCCTGGCTGCAGACGTGGCCGCCGGCTCCGTGGTGCACAAGTGCAGTCCCCAGCAGCTCTCTTCACACGAGGCGCGCCACTGCTGTTGCTCCGGGTGGGCAGGCAGTAGGTGTTGCTGAGGTGCCACCCTCCTGCGTCCTGCCAGGAGTGCAGCCAGGTGCGCGAGCTCTCCATCTGCTGCTTCCAAGAGCTGATGGAGCTTGTGGAGGGCGAGAACAAGCAGCAGCTGAAGAAGGAAGTGCGTCGCTGCCTGCTCCCGCTCTTCTTCCGTGTGCACGACGAGAGCCAGAGCGTGGCCAAGGTAGAGATGTGAAAGGTCGGCAGGGAGGCGGGGAAGGGCATGCTGGCATGAGCTGGGTGGGCCTGCGCCTGAGGGCCAAGGGCTGCTGACAAGTGGGCTGCCTGAAGGTGTGTCACATGGGGCCCCAGCAGTCGGAGTCCGGGAGGACCAGCAAGAGCTCCCGTCCTTGCTTGCAGCAGGCCCGCCCCACGGCTTTCAGCCTGCCTCCATGCCCCTTCCTGCTCCGAAAGGTTGGGAGGGCTGGGGTCCCCTTGCAGCCCCGCTCCCTCTCTACAGCCCTCCACTAGTCAGTGCAGCCCACAGCAAGAGTCCCTGCTGAGCCCGAGCTAAGAGCGCCTGAGGAGCTGGGCCCGGACGTTTCGCAGAGCTGCGCTACCTGCTCCAAGAGGGCTCAGCTGCAGGGTGTGGCCAGCGAGGCCGGGACACAGGACTCCCTAGGGACTTGCCAGCTGTCCACACAGGTGTCCGAGGCCAGGCTTGGACGCGCAATCCCAGTCGAGCAGTGGTGCCGTCCAGAGAGGCCCCGATGTGTGGGCCAGGCCATGCCCCAGCTGCCTAAGGGCAGCTGCCTTCTGCTCAGCCTGGGAGCACAAGTCCTTCCGCCCAGCTCACCGTGCACTAGGCCAGTGAACTTGGTGGCTGCAGAGGGGCGCAGCACATGCAAGGCCTTGAGAGAGACTGCCCAGCACCGCCAGGCTGGCTCGGGAAGAGTCATGGAAAGGGAGATGCCGTCAGGGCAGGGGACTGGCGTGGCATGCGGGGCTCAAGGCTGTGGCCAGCTGGAGCCTGAGCAGAAAGGAGCGGTGACAGAGCAGCAGGGGAAGGCCAGCATGCTGCTGGGCAATTGCCCCAGGCCATGCTTCTGGCACTGGCCTGGCCTGGTGCCTCTGTCACTCCGTGCCCCACAGTCTCCTGGGCTGCTCGACAGCGGGAGCTAGCTGAGCTGGTGGCTGCTGCATGCCTCTGCGCTGGGCATGGAGCCCAACTGAGACTCTGCCCCCGCTGCTGCATCTTCCCACCACGGGCTAGGCAAGGGGCAGAGTGGAGCCAAGCGGAGGGGCACAGCAGACCTTGTCCCCAAGGCCACGGTGTCATCTGCCTGTCTCTGCTGCTGTGCAGGCCTCTTGGGAAGCCCTGGTGGTGGCTGCAGAGTGCCTGAAGTGGGACCAGCTCCGGGACTGCACGCAGACAGAGCAGACCTGGAGGACGGGCGAGTGCTTGGTAAGGAGAGCCCCTCAGCACCGGGGCCCAGGCTCCACAAGGCCTGTCCCAACTCGCACAGCTGCCTGTGGGGCGGGCAGCTGTGCCTGTCCCGCCCTGCTCCAGCCCCAGGCCCACAACCCACACCTGTGTCCTGGATGCCTTTCCTCAAGCACCAGTGGGCTCTTCTGCAGGCCCCGCTGCCCGCTCGGACCTCCTGCCAGGAGGAGGTTGCGGAAGGAGAGCCTGGCCCAGCTGGGCCTTGGCAGCACACAGGGCTCTCAGCACTCCCAGGGCACGCTCTGCCTGCAGCTCTCGCCAAACCTCGGCCCCAGGCCAGGGCTGCTGCCTGGCAGGTGCCAGTGTCCTGGTGTGGAAAGGAAGGGCAGGAGGGTGGTGGGAGGAGGGCTTGGCCCAGCCCTTTGCGGAAGGTCTGTGCCAAGCCGCGGGCTCGTGTGCTCTGTCCAGCTGGCGAGAGGCAGGAGGCAAGTGGAAGAATACCTGCGCCAGAGCATGCCCTACTTGGAGGACTCTCAGGCATCCTTGCGAGAGGTGGCCGTGAGGTTCATAGGTGAGGCGCGCCCGCCGCGCTCCCTCTCTTAGCAGCTTGGTCCCAGGCCTGGCAGCAAGGCCCGGGGCTGCCAGGGTCTGGACTGTGTGGTGCAGGGCATGGGCTTGCGGGAGCCGATGATGGGTTGAGGGGAGCCTTGCTCATTCCCACCGCAGCCCTGCCTCGGGCCCTGTGCTTTGTGGGGGAGGCTGAGGCCTGCCAAAGGGGAGGAGGGCACTGGAAGGGCTTGGATAAGCTGTGTCGTGCTGGGGAGGGTCAGCAGTGAAGGCTGGTGTGTGCCTAGGGCTGGCCGGGCGGCGCTTGAAGAGCCCAAGGGAGCAGAAGGTGCGGGAGATCTGCAACGGTGAGTAAGGGCAGCGCTGTGCTGGCCACGGTGGGTGGGGAGGGGGCCAGAGCATGGGCAGTGTGCTCCAGGGCCGTGCCCTGGCACAGGGAAACATTTCAAGGGCAGGGCCATTTGGGGGCATTGCTGAGCAGCAACTTCCAGCTGATGTGGTTGCCCCAGCTGCTCCTTGCTCCCGCTGGGAAGAGCTGGGCAGGGCTGGCGCGCTCTGCAGGCTATGCCTGGGGAGGGGGCGTTCTGTGCGGACAGGTGGGTTTGATGTGTGCTCTGTTGCTTTATGTGGCAGTCCTTCAGCCCTTGGAGAGCGACCTGCAGCCCGCAATCCGTTCCCTGGCCACTCAGACCATCCTCATCCTGAGAACTCCAAGGAAAGAGGCACCCTCCGCGTTCCACCTGCAAGCTCTGCGCTGCTGGCTCCGGAGAGCCCGGGACAGGTGGAGCCGTCCTCTGTGCGGAGGCTCTCCTTGAGCAGACCAAGCACGACAGTCCCAGTACCACGCTGCCCTTGGCATGGGCACCAGCAAGGAGGCTGCGGAACAGGCGGGCTCATTCCAGGCGTCTGCTGCAGTTCCGCCCTCAGGCACAGCCTGGCCCCACTCTTCTTTTACACCTGCAGCCCTCTGGGAAGCTTTCCGCAAAGAAGCAGCCGTGTTTCTGCAGCACGCGTGGATGTCTTTTTCTTTGGCAGGCAGAGGCCAAGCGGGAAAGCTGAGGCCCCGAAGGAATCGCACTGGCCCTGAGGGTGGCCTGACGTTCGCTCCTTCCCGCAGCCCGCGGCAGCCTGGAACGTACGGCCACACTGTGTCTTTGGCCCAAAGCACCAGGTGCCCCGCTGGAGCACCAAGGCCAGGCTTGTGCCAAACGCGCCCTCTGCCGAGACACCCCAGGGCAAGAAGAGGCACCCACTGCCTGCAAAGCTTGCATCAGGCATCTCTCTTTGTCCTGGTGTTCTGCTGTGGCCGGCCACCTTGTGCACACGCGGGGCTTGGGCATTTTTGCCCGGGAGGCAGGGGACGAGAGCCGCTGTGGAGAAAGGGAAGAGCTGTGCCAGCGTGCCCTGCAGCCGCTGCGCTGGGCTGCTGGCTGCAGGCTCGGTGCCCCTGGGGGCTTGGGTGGCTCTGGCCTGCTCTGCAGCTGTGCCGCGGGGCTGCCGCTGCTGCGGGGAGTGTGCTGAGCTGCTTTCAAGGCAGGAGCGATGTCCCCCCCTTTCCCCTTTCCCCCTCTGCACCAACCTGACCAGGGTGCAGCTTCCCACGCAAGGCGAGTGGAGCCCTGCACGCAGCCCAAGTCTGAACACGTGCACACCTGGGAGCACGCAGGCCTGACCCAGAGAGGGAGGGAGCAGGCCCCTGCTGGCCTCTCGGGGCAGGTGGGTGAGCCAGACCTCGAGCTGACCAGCAGTTTCCAGGCTTGTGACGCCACGTGCCCCGAGGGAAGCCGTCTGCGTTGGGGCTACTCTCTGAATTGCCACTCCAGGTCGGTCTCTCTCTCTCTCTCCTCGGCCAGCCTGGGCTCTCAGTCTCTCAGTGCACAAACCAGAACGGCACGCTGAGAGTGCCAGGGGTCGTCGCTGTAGAGCAGCAGCACGGCACTGGCAGGCAGCGGCAGACTGCATCTCAGTTGCCTGCTTTTGCCATGCCTCGTGGCCCTTTGCTCTCGCTGCTGAAACAAGGCAGTCCCATTGCCACCTCGCTTTCTTGGTTGCTGCCTTTCCCGTCTTGTCCCATGTAGTGCTCGCTGACCTGGCTGAAGGCACAGAGTGCACTCTCGGCAAGTTTGCTGCTGATGCTAAAGTGGGGGGAGCGGCTGAGAGCCCAGAAGGCTGTGCTGGCCTTGAGAGGGGCGCGGAGAGGCTGGCCAGTTGGGTGGAGAGGAACCTGCTGAAGTTCACCAAAGGCAAGGGCAGGGTCCTGCACCTAGGGAGGAAGAAGCCCATGGAGCAGGAGAGGCTGGGGGTTGACCTGCTGCAAAGCAGCTCTGCAGCGCAGCACCTGGGTGTGCTGGTGGACAACAAGTGAAGCAGGAGGCAGCAAGGGGCCCTTGTGGCCAAGGCGGCGCATGGGATCGTGGGGTGCATTAGGCAGAGTGTTGCCAGCAGGTGGAGGGAGGGGCTCCTCCCCTGCGCTCAGCCCTGGGCAGGCCTCCTCTGAGAGGAGTAGTGTCCCCCATTGTGGGCTCGCCAGGACAAGAGACGTGGCCCTACTGGAGAGAGTCCGGCGGAGGGCTACGAAGGTGACGAGGGGACTGGAGCATGTCTCCTGTGAAGCAAGGCTGAGCGAGCTGGGCCTGTTTATGCTGGAGAAGAGAAGACTGAGAGGCGGTCTGACCAACGTGTCCAAGTATCTGAAGGGAGGCTGTGCAGAGGATGGGGCCAGACTCTTGTCCGTGGTGGCCAGCGACAGGACAAGAGGCAACAGACACAAAGTGGAACACGGGAAGTTCTGTCTGAACCTGAGGGAAAACTTGTTGACCGTGAGGGTGAGGGAGCAGTGGCACGGGTTGCCCAGAGAGGTAGTGGAGTCTCCTTTGCTGGAGAGATTCAAAACCCGGCCGGACGTGGTCGTGGGCAATGTGCTGAGGATGAGCCGGCTTGAGCAGGGGGGGTTGGACTAGGTGATCTCCAGAGGTCCCTTCCAACCTCCACCCTTGTGTGATTCTGTGTTCTGTGATTTCTGTGATTCTGGGCGCTTGCACGTGGGCCATGTGTCCGAGGCCTTTGCAGCAACTGGCAGCCACAGCTGCGCCCACCAGCAGGTCCTGGAGGGGTTGTGCTGGGCAGACAAGAGCAGCTGCACCAGCCCGGGACCTCGCAAGGACCAGCAGGCTGCCCAAGCCTCCAAGGCTGCCATCTCCTCAGCAGCAAGCTGCTCCCACACAGCACACGCACGTTGCCAAGGTGCCAAGTGCAGCCTGCATTCCCTCCGGTGCGGGCAGAGGTTCAAGAACTGCTGTGCGGAGCAGAGGGAGGCTTGGCCGTGGCTTTGTCCGGCTCGGACCCACCCCCAGAGGTTTACTGCTTCTGCAAGACAGGTGTGCCAGGAAAGGGCCAGGAGGCTGAGGAGGGGGGCTTGGACTTCTGCTTTGCTCCCCGAAGATGGGAGGAGATGTTGGCAGGGGGGCTGCGGGGCAAAGTGCCGGGCCGGGCCGCAGCGGGGCCTTGGTGCCCCACCCGCCTCTGTGACACGGCCGCGGCCCTGGGGGCGCCGCGGCGGCCGGGGCCCCGGCCCCGCAGTCTCCAGGAGGACAGGGACGGCCCCGGCTGGCAGCGGGCCCAGCTGCTGGAGAAGCAGCCGGAGCGCAGCCCCGGCGTCCCCGGAGGCGGCCAGGCCCTCGGCGGGGCCCACGTCTTGGCGCGCAGGCTCCCCGTCCGCCAGGCAGGCAAGAGAGACGCGGCTGGGGCTCGGCAGCTCCGCGGGGCCCTGGCGGGCCCTCGGCCGCGGCGGGCTGGCCCAGGGGCTGCCGCCCGGCACAGCTGGGGCCGGCGCCCGGCCCCGCCGCTGCCCGGCGGCCCGCCAGCCCCAGCGCCAGCACCCGCCAGGGACCCTGCCCGGCAGGAGGCCCCCGCCTTGCCCCGCGCTGCTGGGCCCGCTCCCTCGGCCTCGCAGCCTCGGCCTGCGGGCAGCGCACGCCCAGGGCCCAGGCCTGAGCGCGCCTTCCCCCCGGGCCCAGCCCCCAGCGCCTCTCCTCCTTCCCGCAGCATGGCCGACGCAGCCGCCGGCTGCCCCGCGGCGCTCTGGCAGCAGCCTCTCGGCCCGGGCAGCCCCTCGCTGGCCGGCCAGCAGCAGCAGGCGCAGCACAGCGCTGCCCAGCCGAGCAGCTCTGCGCCAGAGCCCTGCCCGCTCGGCCCATCGCGGCACCCAGGTGAGTGAGCCGGCCCGGCTGCGCTGGCCAGGCCGAGCGGCGCCGAGCCTCTCGCCGCCGCCTCTGCCACGGCCCCGGCTCTCCGGCCGCCTGCCTCCGCCGCCCCTGGCAGCAGGCCTCTGCCCGCGCGCAGCCTCCTCTCCTCTCCTCTCCTCTCGCCGGCCTCCACCTACAGCTCTGCCTCCTCTCTGCCTTTCCTCCACCCAGGCTCTTCTGCCTGCCGCCACCTGCACCGGCCAGCAGAGCAGAAGGAAGCTCTGCAGACCACGCACTCACTGAAGGTACCGACAGCACTGCCCTCTGCTCCGTGCCTCCACCTCTCGCCTCTCGCCTCTCGCCTCTCGCCTCCTGCCGTGCTCGCCCGTGCCACCCTGCAGGGCTGCTGTGCGAGCAGAGCTGCTCCCCTCCAGCCACCCCACCCCATCCTGGCATCACCGCCCGTGCCTTTCCCACCCTCCGCCTCCCTTCCCCTTCCTTTGGCCTGCGCCACGTGCAGCAGCTCTGCAGCTCTCAGGCCTCCCCCCGGCCGCTGCACTGCAACGGCTGCCCTCCCCAGGCCGCACAAACTCCACTCGCTGGCCTGTGCCTGGGAGCCACCCCAGCAGCACTGCCACAACCCTGCCTTCTCCTTGCAGACCCCGAGTGCTCTGGACGACCTGCTGCAGAGGCTGGTGCTTGATCCTCTCCCCTCCGGCCTCCTGGAGCTGCAGAGCATCTTGCAGTCTGCCTTTTACAAGGGGAAAGCCCTGGAGGGGCCCCCTGCCCCTCCTGGGCAACATCCTCTCCTGCCCCCAAACCTTCTCCTTGCCCCAAAGCCCTGCGAGGACTTTGACCCTTCTTCCTAAGCGCCCCCCGGCCCCCCGACCTGGCCCCTGGCCCCTGGCCCCAGCACTGTCCTCTCAGGGCCTCCCCCTCGCTCCAGCTTTCCTCCCCACCGCTCAGCAAGGCACACTCTAACGGGGACCTGCACAGCCTGCAAGGGCAGCCCGGCCCTGAAACTCTCTTCCTCTACAGCCTTCCCCATGGGCTGTAGCACAGCTTTGCCACTGCAAGCCCCTAGCGAGCTTTCTGCCCCAAAGTCCGCTCGCTGCTCCTGCAGAGGGGTCTGAAGGCCCCTGGGGCATTCTGCAGTGACAGTGGCCTCTGGCTCCCTGCCTGGAGCCAGCCGCAGCCGCTCCGTCTGAGGGATTGGAGAGCGAGGCTGGGGGGGCCTCGAGGGGCAGGAAGGCCCTTAGGAAATGTGCGCCCCTTGCCAGGAGGCCTTGGCGGGCATACTAGCTCAACGCTGCCAGAGCCTTAGCAGAGCTGCGGCTCCTGGAGCAGCTGTCGGGTCCCAGGGCAGAGCGCTGCTTTTCTTCTCCCAGGTCCTGCTGCCCTTCACAGAGTCCCCGAGAGCAGCAGAGCGCGAGAGGGCGTTGAGGGCCATTGCCCGGCTGAGCAAGTCCCTCGTCAGCTCTTCCTCGCTGCAGGTAAGGAGCCTCAGGTGCAGGCAAGCCCCCGGCACCCACCGCGCCACACCTTGCCCGTCTCCCAGGTCCGGGCTCCCTCAGGGGCAAGCCTGGACACAGGGTAGGGCACTCAGCACGGCTCTGTCGCCAAGAGACCGTCCTTGCCCTGTCTCGGTAGGCTTCTGTCTTGAGGCCCCCTGCTCTCCGCAGCCGCCAGGCCTGCCCTGGCAGCATGATGTGAGCCCGCGCCTGGCGGCCCTTGCTGCCTTGGCTGCTGCCCAGCCGCTGCGGGGCTCAGGGCCTGCAGGGCCCTCTGGCCCGTCCCCTTGCCTGCTGCCCCCTCCCCACGCACTGCCACGGCCCCAGCCCAGCAGCCCCCACTTACAGGCTGCTGCCGCACAGGCGCTTCCTTCCCGTGCCATGGGGTGCAGGGCAGGGGAGCTGCAGGTTGAGGCAGAGCCTCCCGGAAGGACAGGCCAGGAGAGGAGGCTGGGGGAGGTGGTGTGGCTGCAGAGATGGGCAGTGCAGCCTGAGGAGGAAGAGGCACTCCCCGGGTCCCGGGAGGGGAGAGCGGTGGCAGTGAGGGAGCGGGATGGAGGCAGGACCGAGGGCTGCATGCCCGTTTAGGCACCTAAGTGCCACATGCTCAAAGTGACAAGAACTGGCAAGGCAGCCCGTGCCTGCAGAGCAGGCAAAGGTGGCAGGGAGAGCAGGGCAGGAGGCAGAAGGAGCACAGGGGATGCTGCGTGGCATGCTGCCCCTCCTGGGGCCAGCTGTGCCATTTATGCATGCGGCTGGCGCTAAGTCAGCTTCACTGCAGCCTTTGCAGGGAGGCAGCCTCGTCGTCCCCTTGCCGTGGCTGCTGTGCAGGGTCAGGGGCTGCTCAGGCAGAGGCCAGGTTGCCCCTTGGCGGGGCAGAAGAGCTTGCAGTAGGCAGAGCAGGCTGGCCTGGGCCAGCCCCTGCCACAGCCTTTGCATGCGGGCTGCGAGCAGGGTCTGGCCCCAGCTGCCTCACCTTAGCCCTGCTGCCACCACTTCCTGCCTCCGCCAGCTCTGCGACCCCTGCCAAGGAGTCAGTGACGACCCTGCCCTCTTGGCAACGGAGGACTTCCGCATCCTGGGCAAGCTGGTGGGGCATCTCCTGCTGTGCTACGCTGTCCAGGAGCAGGGCATCCGCTGGAGGGCTGCGGACGCTCTCCACCTCCTCTACACGTTTGCCCGGCAGCGCAAGAGTAAGAGAAAGCGCGGTGCTTTGCCTCCTTGCAGGCACACACGGCTGTCCAGGCCCTTCCTCGCCTCCCTGGGCCTCATCCTCTCACTGCTCGCTCACTCCCACCTTCAAGCCTTTTGCAGCCGCTGGGCAAGCCTGCTGCCAAAGGTGCTCTGGCCTACTCACTGCTCTCTGTGTTCCCTCCTGTCTAGGCAGGAAGGTGCCAGAAGATAAGCCAGAGCAGGCCCAGCTCCCAAGGCAGAGGGAAGCTGAGCACATGGGCTTCTGGCTTGCTTTCACCACCAGCCCCAGCCAGCTGACCACGGTAAGGAGCTCCTGCCTTGCCGCCACTCTTGTCCGTGCCATCAGCAGCAGAGCGGGGGGAGCAAACGGGTTTGGCCTCAGCGGGGCTCCAGTGGCCTCCCTCTGCCTGGGGAGAGGCTTCCCCCTGGCGCTGAGCCAGCAAGATCTGAAGGCTGCGCTCCAGGGTCAGCGCAGCCGCTCCAGCCCGCCTGCACACCAGGCAGCTCGGGCTCTGTCTAGCGCCACTGCCCTGGGGCCCTCTTCCCAACTCTGCGGCCTGCTCCTGAGAGCCCTCTTCCGTCCCATCCTCCACAGGACACTCTCTGCAGCCCCTGCTTCCAGCTTTGCAGCCAGCTGCCCGCACTGGCCCTGCTCCACAGCTGCTCTCACTGCTGAGCTCCGCAGCGCCGCCAGGGCGCTCCGTGTGACACGTCTTCCCTGCCCTCCTTCCTCCCACAGATGTTTGGGCCATACCTCGAGCCCTCGGAGAGGACAGACATCATCCTCACAGCCATTGAGGCCCTGAGAGACGGCAGCACGCACGACATGCAGGCGGCTAGCAGCGTGCTGGATGTGCTCCTCATGGAGCCTGCCTCCTGGCTGAAGAAGGTAAGCAGCCCGCGGCTGGACTGCCCTGCACCTTCCTCCCAGCTCCCTTGCTGCCAAAGCAGCTGTGGCGGGCACCCAGCGCCCCTTGAAGCCAGCAAAGGGTGATGGGAAGGGAAGGAGCAGTTCTCAGGGGCGGTGCAGGAAACGGCTGCCCTCCTTCTCACCCGTGTGCCCTCCAGGTGCCCGAGGTCGTCAGGTGCATCTATGCAAACCTGACGTGCATCAGCACGGGGGAAGGCCGGCGCAGCGTGGACTTGCTGCTTCTCCTGCTTACCCACGTGTACCCCAGCGAGGTGGTCGTCAGCCTGCTCAACTGCTGCCCGCCATGTGACAGGTACAGGCGCCAAGAGCCTTGAGGGCTGGTAGCATGTGGGCAGGCTGCCCAAAGACTCTCTGCTTGCCGCACCCAAGGACAACTGCAGGCTATCCCCAAAGGGCAGGGCTGCCCATGCCCTTTCCAGCCCGGGGCCGTCTGCCCCAGGCGCGCAGCAGCCAGAGCTGACCAAGTCAGCCGCAGAGCCCAGGCGCCAGGCCCCCGGCTGCCCCAGCGGGAACCTCCGCTCCGCTGTCTGCTGCTTGCCCAGGCTGGGCCCAGCGGGCACTCCAAGCGAGGGGGCAGTGGGCAGGCCGGCAGCCTGCAGCCTGCGTGCCCTGGGGCTTGCTCGGGCCACGCAGCTGTGGCCGAGGCAGCCCTGCTGACTGGGCGCTCGGGGCCTGCAGCATCGCCAGCGCCATGTGGGAGGTGATGGTGTGCCTGCCCAGCACTTTGGACAAGGTGTTGAGGAAGCTGCTCAGCATCTTGGAGGACCGAGTGCTGCTCAAGGGGCTCAGAGCTCTCACAGAGGACACCTGCTTCCTGCCCGTGGCTGTGAGTTACTACCGCGTGCACCAGGCCTCTCTGGCCCTCAGGGCTGGGCTAGCGTCTGCAGCGAAGAAGGCATGGCTCTTCTTCCCCCGCCTCCCCACCCCTGCCCCCAAGCGGTGACCTTTCCCGGGGCATGTGGAGTCAGCCCTTTAGGGTCAGCAGCAGGCCTCCACTGCGCCGGCCCCGCAGGGCTGCCAAGAGCTGCTTGGGCCCCAGTGTGCACTGGCGTGCAGCCGTCCTTTGCCCGCACAGCTCTCTCTTTTCCCCCGACCCTGCATCCCCCTGCTGCGCTCTGCAGACTGGCAACGCAGAGCAGGGCTAGGGACGGGGGCAGGGGGCGGCACTGGGACTGGGACTGGGACTGGGCCAGGGGCAGTGTCTGGGCCAGGGGCTGGAGCCACTGTACAGCCTGAGCAGGCTACCGAGCCTCAGACCAGGAGCCCAGGCTGCTGTGCAGGACACATAAGGCATGCCACGCTGACCCCGGAGGGCTCGTCGTGCCCGTCTTAGAAGTGGGAGCGCAGCCCAGAGGGCTGCCGCTGCCGTGGCCGTGGCCGTGGCCGTGGCCGTGGCCATGGCCTGTCAGCCAGGCTGCAGTCTCCAGCTGTGTCTCCTGCACGCTAGGCCAGTGCCTGAGCCTCATCCCTCGCATACGCCAAGGGCTTTGGCACTGCCCCAGCAATGCCTTGGCAGTGAGAGCTGTCTCTGGGTGTTTTCTGCAGGCAACCAAGGCGCTGTACAGGATCCTTCAGCAGCCCACCTGCCAGCAGACGGTAACAGCGCTCTTCCCCCAGCTCTACATGGCACTGCTCCTGCAGATTTCCTTTGCGGCAGTGTCCATGCCCCGGGACATGAGTGCCTGCTGGAGGAAAGGCTGCCCACGGGAGCAGTCTTCTCCAGCCAGCCCCCTCAGGTGCTGCCTCGCCCTTCTCCTGTCTTTCCCCAGGGCCCTCAAGCAGGGCCGTGGCTCTGAGCGTGACTGGCCTTTGCTCCGCGTGCAGGTCTGCAGTGCAGGCGCTGAAAGCTCTGCTCCGCTCTGCTGGCTACGAGGAGCAGCTCGTCAGCATCGAGAAGAGGGGCGGCTGGCACCTGCTTCTCCAAGCGGAGACTCTCGCCAGCGGAATCAGTGTGCTGGCCAGGTGAGAGACCCTTTTGGCCCGCACTGCCTCCGCCTGGCTTTGCTGGGGACGCGGCACCCCGCACAAGGCCCTGCCTCGTGCCTGAGAGAGGCTGCCCAGGGCTCTTGGCTGCCGCCGCAGCGCTTGTGACTGAGGGATCAGGCGGGAAGCGGGAGCTCCTTGCTGCTTTGTGGCGCAGCTTTGACAGCTGTGGCTGGAGGAGGCAGCGTAGCGGGCTGTGGGAGACAAGGCAGAAGAGGCTGGGCTGCCTAGCTCCTTAGCAGGGGTGCTTGCTTTGCCCTGCCAGGCAGATGAGGACAAACCCGGTTCACGAGCGTTCCTGGATCTTCCACCGGGTGGAAAGGCTTCTCAGCCAAGGGGACCAACTGCAGGAACTGCCTGCCATGGCTGTCTTTGTTGAGGTAGGTGTGGTGGCAAGTAGTGGCGCTCCGCGATGCCTCTGAACGCTGCAGTCTCTTGGAGGCATGGCCGCGGGGTGGCCAATGGCCAATGGAGCCTGGCCAACCTGGCCTTGGCCCATTTGCTGCTGCGGCCAGGCTTGTCACCCCCGCCACCCCCCCAACATCCGTGCCTCCGTTGGGGCCACCTCTGGCTAGTCACTCGCTCCTGCAAGGCAGGAGAGCAGGGCCCAAGGGAACACGAGGGGGCCAGGCCAGCAAGAGCAAGCAAGGAATGTGTGCTGGGTGCCGTGAGGCTCAGGGCATGAGGGCGTCCCTGGGGGCCCTCCGCAACCACGGCCGCCTCCAGCACAGCCTTGCTCTGCGCCTGGTGCCCTGGCCGGCAGCTGCCGGTGGCAAGCAGGAGCTGCCCGGGCCGCGCAGTGCTGCAGGCTCTGCCACTCTCTCCCTGCTGTGTGTCTTCCAGCTGCTGAGCTGCGAGGAGCTAAAAACCAGCGACTGTTGCGTCCTCTACCTCCTCCAGAGGTATCTGAAGCGTCCCAGCACAGTGATGCGCTCGCTGGTGCTCAGAGGCCTCGTGACGCTGGCCGAGAGAGCGGAGATGGTGAGCATGGGCATGAGCCAGCAGAAGGCATGCTGGCAGCCTGCGGCTGGGCAGCAGGCCGTGGGCAATGCAGTGCTTGGCCTTTGCTGGGAGTCAGGGGCGGTGCTGGTTGCTGCAAGGTGCCTGGCGCAGCCCTTTGTCAGCCCCCGCGGCCTTCAGGGCAGTGTGGCCGTGGGAGAAGAGCGGGCAGCGCAGGCAGCGAGGAGGAGCCTTTGCTGTCCTGGCCTGCTTGCCCGCCGCTGCTCTCGCCCACCCTCCTCAGTGCACCAGCAACTCCTAGTGCCTGCCAGGAGGCTGCTGCAGCACTTCCTGTGCGCCCTGCAGGGAAGCAAGAGAGGAGGCCAGGGCTGAAGCAGCCGAGCAGGTGTGGCCGCCTGGGCTTTCCTGGCTTGCCCCTACAGCAAGGGAACGCTGTGCTTGCTACAGGCCGGGAAGATGCAGGGTCTGCTGCCAGAGGTGCTGGAGGTGGCGCAGGGGGCCGCCGCAGACGTCAGCAGGAAGGCCCTGGTCGTCTGCGGGAAGGTGCTGCGTCAGGCGGACAGGGCGGCGGTGGGCCCCATGGCTGTGCACCTGGCGCAGAAGCTCGTGCCGCTCTTTGAGGAAGTAAGGCTGGTGTGGGAGGCTGGGCTCAGGCCGTGGCCTGGGGGAGCTCGTGCCGCGGCTGGGTGGGTGGAGGTGGGGCTGGGATGGGAAGGCAGGTTGAGGCGCAAAGGCCTCCGAGAGCTGTGCGGAGCCTGGCCGCAGCCTCTTGTGCAAAGCGATGGCATTGCCTTCATGGGTGGCAGGGCCACTTTGCCCTGGCTGCAGACGTGGCCGCCGGCTCCGTGGTGCACAAGTGCAGTCCCCAGCAGCTCTCTTCACACGAGGCGCGCCACTGCTGTTGCTCCGGGTGGGCAGGCAGTAGGTGTTGCTGAGGTGCCACCCTCCTGCGTCCTGCCAGGAGTGCAGCCAGGTGCGCGAGCTCTCCATCTGCTGCTTCCAAGAGCTGATGGAGCTTGTGGAGGGCGAGAACAAGCAGCAGCTGAAGAAGGAAGTGCGTCGCTGCCTGCTCCCGCTCTTCTTCCGTGTGCACGACGAGAGCCAGAGCGTGGCCAAGGTAGAGATGTGAAAGGTCGGCAGGGAGGCGGGGAAGGGCATGCTGGCATGAGCTGGGTGGGCCTGCGCCTGAGGGCCAAGGGCTGCTGACAAGTGGGCTGCCTGAAGGTGTGTCACATGGGGCCCCAGCAGTCGGGCCAGCAAGAGCTCCCGTCCTTGCTTGCAGCAGGCCCGCCCCACGGCTTTCAGCCTGCCTCCATGCCCCTTCCTGCTCCGAAAGGTTGGGAGGGCTGGGGTTCCCTTGCAGCCTCGCTCCCTCTCTACAGCCCTCCCCTAGTCAGTGCAGCCCACAGCAAGAGTCCCTGCTGAGCCCGAGCTAAGAGCGCCTGAGGAGCTGGGCCCGGACGTTTCGCAGAGCTGCGCTACCTGCTCCAAGAGGGCTCAGCTGCAGGGTGTGGCCAGCGAGGCCGGGACACAGGACTCCCTAGGGACTTGCCAGCTGTCCGCACAGGTGTCCGAGGCCAGGCTTGGACGCGCAATCCCTGTCGAGCAGTGGTGCCGTCCAGAGAGGCCCCGATGTGTGGGCCAGGCCATGCCCCAGCTGCCTAAGGGCAGCTGCCTTCTGCTCAGCCTGGGAGCACAAGTCCTTCCGCCCAGCTCACCGTGCACTAGGCCAGTGAACTTGGTGGCTGCAGAGGGGCGCAGCACATGCAAGGCCTTGAGAGAGACTGCCCAGCACCGCCAGGCTGGCTCGGGAAGAGTCATGGAAAGGGAGATGCCGTCAGGGCAGGGGACTGGCGTGGCATGCGGGGCTCAAGGCTGTGGCCAGCTGGAGCCTGAGCAGAAAGGAGCGGTGACAGAGCAGCAGGGGAAGGCCAGCATGCTGCTGGGCAATTGCCCCAGGCCATGCTTCTGGCACTGGCCTGGCCTGGTGCCTCTGTCACTCCGTGCCCCACAGTCTCCTGGGCTGCTCGACAGCGGGAGCTAGCTGAGCTGGTGGCTGCTGCGTGCCTCTGCGCTGGGCATGGAGCCCAACTGAGACTCTGCCCCCGCTGCTGCATCTTCCCGCCACGGGCTAGGCAAGGGGCAGAGTGGAGCCAAGCGGAGGGGCACAGCAGACCTTGTCCCCAAGGCCACGGTGTCATCTGCCTGTCTCTGCTGCTGTGCAGGCCTCTTGGGAAGCCCTGGTGGTGGCTGCAGAGTGCCTGAAGTGGGACCAGCTCCGGGACTGCGCGCAGACAGAGCAGACCTGGAGGACGGGCGAGTGCTTGGTAAGGAGAGCCCCTCAGCACCGGGGCCCAGGCTCCACAAGGCCTGTCCCAACTCGCACAGCTGCCTGTGCGGTGGGCAGCTGTGCCTGTCCCGCCCTGCTCCAGCCCCAGGCCCACAACCCACACCTGTGTCCTGGATGCCTTTCCTCAAGCACCAGTGGGCTCTTCTGCAGGCCCCGCTGCCCGCTCGGACCTCCTGCCAGGAGGAGGTTGCGGAAGGAGAGCCTGGCCCAGCTGGGCCTTGGCAGCACACAGGGCTCTCAGCACTCCCAGGGCACGCTCTGCCTGCAGCTCTCGCCAAACCTCGGCCCCAGGCCAGGGCTGCTGCCTGGCAGGTGCCAGTGTCCTGGTGTGGAAAGGAAGGGCAGGAGGGTGGTGGGAGGAGGGCTTGGCCCAGCCCTTTGCGGAAGGTCTGTGCCAAGCCGCGGGCTCGTGTGCTCTGTCCAGCTGGCGAGAGGCAGGAGGCAAGTGGAAGAATACCTGCGCCAGAGCATGCCCTACTTGGAGGACTCTCAGGCATCCTTGCGAGAGGTGGCCGTGAGGTTCATAGGTGAGGCGCGCCCGCCGCGCTCCCTCTCTTAGCAGCTTGGTCCCAGGCCTGGCAGCAAGGCCTGGGGCTGCCAGGGTCTGGACTGTGTGGTGCAGGGCATGGGCTTGTGGGAGCCGATGATGGGTTGAGGGGAGCCTTGCTCATTCCCACCGCAGCCCTGCCTTGGGCCCTGTGCTTTGTGGGGGAGGCTGAGGCCTGCCAAAGGGGAGGAGGGCACTGGAAGGGCTTGGATAAGCTGTGTCGTGCTGGGGAGGGTCAGCAGTGAAGGCTGGTGTGTGCCTAGGGCTGGCCGGGCGGCGCTTGAAGAGCCCAAGGGAGCAGAAGGTGCGGGAGATCTGCAACGGTGAGTAAGGGCAGCGCTGTGCTGGCCACGGTGGGTGGGGAGGGGGCCAGAGCATGGGCAGTGTGCTCCAGGGCCGTGCCCTGGCACAGGGAAACATTTCAAGGGCAGGGCCATTTGGGGGCATTGCTGAGCAGCAACTTCCAGCTGATGTGGTTGCCCCAGCTGCTCCTTGCTCCCGCTGGGAAGAGCTGGGCAGGGCTGGCGCGCTCTGCAGGCTATGCCTGGGGAGGGGGCGTTCTGCGTGGACAGGTGGGTTTGATGTGTGCTCTGTTGCTTTATGTGGCAGTCCTTCAGCCCTTGGAGAGCGACCTGCAGCCCGCAATCCGTTCCCTGGCCACTCAGACCATCCTCATCCTGAGAACTCCAAGGAAAGAGGCACCCTCCGCGTTCCACCTGCAAGCTCTGCGCTGCTGGCTCCGGAGAGCCCGGGACAGGTGGAGCCGTCCTCTGTGCGGAGGCTCTCCTTGAGCAGACCGAGCACGACAGTCCCAGTGCCACGCTGCCCTTGGCATGGGCACCAGCAAGGAGGCTGCGGAACAGGCTGGCTCATTCCAGGCATCTGCTGCAGTTCCGCCCTCAGGCACAGCCTGGCCCCACTCTTCTTTTACACCTGCAGCCCTCTGGGAAGCTTTCCGCAAAGAAGCAGCCGTGTTTCTGCAGCACGCGTGGATGTCTTTTTCTTTGGCAGGCAGAGGCCAAGCGGGAAAGCTGAGGCCCCGAAGGAATCGCACTGGCCCTGAGGGTGGCCTGACGTTCGCTCCTTCCCGCAGCCCGCGGCAGCCTGGAACGTACGGCCACACTGTGTCTTTGGCCCAAAGCACCAGGTGCCCCGCTGGAGCACCAAGGCCAGGCTTGTGCCAAACGCGCCCTCTGCCGAGACACCCCAGGGCAAGAAGAGGCACCCACTGCCTGCAAAGCTTGCATCAGGCATCTCTCTTTGTCCTGGTGTTCTGCTGTGGCCGGCCACCTTGTGCACACGCGGGGCTTGGGCATTTTTGCCCGGGAGGCAGGGGACGAGAGCCGCTGTGGAGAAAGGGAAGAGCTGTGCCAGCGTGCCCTGCAGCCGCTGCGCTGGGCTGCTGGCTGCAGGCTCGGTGCCCCTGGGGGCTTGGGTGACTCTGGCCTGCTCTGCAGCTGTGCCGCGGGGCTGCCGCTGCTGCGGGGAGTGTGCTGAGCTGCTTTCAAGGCAGGAGCGATGTCCCCCCCTTTCCCCTTTCCCCCTCTGCACCAACCTGACCAGGGTGCAGCTTCCCACGCAAGGCGAGTGGAGCCCTGCACGCAGCCCAAGTCTGAACACGTGCACACCTGGGAGCACGCAGGCCTGACCCAGAGAGGGAGGGAGCAGGCCCCTGCTGGCCTCTCGGGGCAGGTGGGTGAGCCAGACCTCGAGCTGACCAGCAGTTTCCAGGCTTGTGACGCCACGTGCCCCGAGGGAAGCCGTCTGCGTTGGGGCTACTCTCTGAATTGCCACTCCAGGTCGGTCTCTCTCTCTCTCCTCGGCCAGCCTGGGCTCTCAGTCTCTCAGTGCACAAACCAGAACGGCACGCTGAGAGTGCCAGGGGTCGTCTCTGTAGAGCAGCAGCACGGCACTGGCAGGCAGCGGCAGACTGCATCTCAGTTGCCTGCTTTTGCCATGCCTCGTGGCCCTTTGCTCTCGCTGCTGAAACAAGGCAGTCCCATTGCCACCTCGCTTTCTTGGTTGCTGCCTTTCCCGTCTTGTCCCATGTAGTGCTCGCTGACCTGGCTGAAGGCACAGAGTGCACTCTCGGCAAGTTTGCTGCTGATGCTAAAGTGGGGGGAGCGGCTGAGAGCCCAGAAGGCTGTGCTGGCCTTGAGAGGGGCGCGGAGAGGCTGGCCAGTTGGGTGGAGAGGAACCTGCTGAAGTTCACCAAAGGCAAGGGCAGGGTCCTGCACCTAGGGAGGAAGAAGCCCATGGAGCAGGAGAGGCTGGGGGTTGCCCTGCTGCAAAGCAGCTCTGCAGCGCAGCACCTGGGTGTGCTGGTGGACAACAAGTGAAGCAGGGGGCAGCAACGGGCCCTTGTGGCCAAGGCGGCGCATGGGATCGTGGGGTGCATTAGGCAGAGTGTTGCCAGCAGGTGGAGGGAGGGGCTCCTCCCCTGCGCTCAGCCCTGGGCAGGCCTCCTCTGAGAGGAGTAGTGTCCCCCATTGTGGGCTCGCCAGGACAAGAGACGTGGCCCTACTGGAGAGAGTCCAGCGGAGGGCTACGAAGGTGACGAGGGGACTGGAGCATGTCTCCTGTGAAGCAAGGCTGAGAGAGCTGGGCCTGTTTATGCTGGAGAAGAGAAGACTGAGAGGCGGTCTGACCAACGTGTCCAAGTATCTGAAGGGAGGCTGTGCAGAGGATGGGGCCAGACTCTTGTCCGTGGTGGCCAGCGACAGGACAAGAGGCAACAGACACAAAGTGGAACACGGGAAGTTCCGTCTGAACCTGAGGGAAAACGTGTTGACCGTGAGGGTGAGAGAGCAGTGGCACGGGTTGCCCAGAGAGGTAGTGGAGTCTCCTTTGCTGGAGAGATTCAAAACCCGGCCGGACGTGGTCGTGGGCAATGTGCTGTAGATGAGCCGGCTTGAGCAGGGGGGGTTGGACTAGGTGATCTCCAGAGGTCCCTTCCAACCTCCACCCTTGTGTGATTCTGTGTTCTGTGATTTCTGTGATTCTGGGCACTTGCACGTGGGCCATGTGTCCGAGGCCTTTGCAGCAACTGGCAGCCACAGCTGCGCCCACCAGCAGGTCCTGGAGGGGTTGTGCTGGGCAGACAAGAGCAGCTGCACCAGCCCGGGACCTCGCAAGGACCAGCAGGCTGCCCAAGCCTCCAAGGCTGCCATCTCCTCAGCAGCAAGCTGCTCCCACACAGCACACGCACGTTGCCAAGGTGCCAAGTGCAGCCTGCATTCCCTCCGGTGCGGGCAGAGGTTCAAGAACTGCTGTGCGGAGCAGAGGGAGGCTTGGCCGTGGCTTTGTCCGGCTCGGACCCACCCCCAGAGGTTTACTGCTTCTGCAAGACAGGTGTGCCAGGAAAGGGCCAGGAGGCTGAGGGGGGGGGCTTGGACTTCTGCTTTGCTCCCCGAAGATGGGAGGAGATGTTGGCAGGGGGGCTGCGGGGCAAAGTGCCGGGCCGGGCCGCAGCGGGGCCTTGGTGCCCCACCCGCCTCTGTGACACGGCCGCGGCCCTGGGGGCGCCGCGGCGGCCGGGGCCCCGGCCCCGCAGTCTCCAGGAGGACAGGGACGGCCCCGGCTGGCAGCGGGCCCAGCTGCTGGAGAAGCAGCCGGAGCGCAGCCCCGGCGTCCCCGGAGGCGGCCAGGCCCTCGGCGGGGCCCACGTCTTGGCGCGCAGGCTCCCCGTCCGCCAGGCAGGCAAGAGAGACGCGGCTGGGGCTCGGCAGCTCCGCGGGGCCCTGGCGGGCCCTCGGCCGCGGCGGGCTGGCCCAGGGGCTGCCGCCCGGCACAGCTGGGGCCGGCGCCCGGCCCCGCCGCTGCCCGGCGGCCCGCCAGCCCCAGCGCCAGCACCCGCCAGGGACCCTGCCCGGCAGGAGGCCCCCGCCTTGCCCCGCGCTGCTGGGCCCGCTCCCTCGGCCTCGCAGCCTCGGCCTGCGGGCAGCGCACGCCCAGGGCCCAGGCCTGAGCGCGCCTTCCCCCCGGGCCCAGCCCCCAGCGCCTCTCCTCCTTCCCGCAGCATGGCCGACGCAGCCGCCGGCTGCCCCGCGGCGCTCTGGCAGCAGCCTCTCGGCCCGGGCAGCCCCTCGCTGGCCGGCCAGCAGCAGCAGGCGCAGCACAGCGCTGCCCAGCCGAGCAGCTCTGCGCCAGAGCCCTGCCCGCTCGGCCCATCGCGGCACCCAGGTGAGTGAGCCGGCCCGGCTGCGCTGGCCAGGCCGAGCGGCGCCGAGCCTCTCGCCGCCGCCTCTGCCACGGCCCCGGCTCTCCGGCCGCCTGCCTCCGCCGCCCCTGGCAGCAGGCCTCTGCCCGCGCGCAGCCTCCTCTCCTCTCCTCTCCTCTCGCCGGCCTCCACCTACAGCTCTGCCTCCTCTCTGCCTTTCCTCCACCCAGGCTCTTCTGCCTGCCGCCACCTGCACCGGCCAGCAGAGCAGAAGGAAGCTCTGCAGACCACGCACTCACTGAAGGTACCGACAGCACTGCCCTCTGCTCCGTGCCTCCACCTCTCGCCTCTCGCCTCTCGCCTCCTGCCGTGCTCGCCCGTGCCACCCTGCAGGGCTGCTGTGCGAGCAGAGCTGCTCCCCTCCAGCCACCCCACCCCATCCTGGCATCACCGCCCGTGCCTTTCCCACCCTCCGCCTCCCTTCCCCTTCCTTTGGCCTGCGCCACGTGCAGCAGCTCTGCAGCTCTCAGGCCTCCCCCCGGCCGCTGCACTGCAACGGCTGCCCTCCCCAGGCCGCACAAACTCCACTCGCTGGCCTGTGCCTGGGAGCCACCCCAACAGCACTGCCACAACCCTGCCTTCTCCTTGCAGACCCCGAGTGCTCTGGACGACCTGCTGCAGAGGCTGGTGCTTGATCCTCTCCCCTCCGGCCTCCTGGAGCTGCAGAGCATCTTGCAGGTCTGCCTTTTACAAGGGGAAAGCCCAGGAGGGGCCCCCTGCCCCTCCTGGGCAACATCCTCTCCTGCCCCCAAACCTTCTCCTTGCCCCAAAGCCCTGCGAGGACTTTGACCCTTCTTCCTGAGCGCCCCCCGGCCCCCCCACCTGGCCCCTGGCCCCAGCACTGTCCTCTCAGGGCCTCCCCCTCGCTCCAGCTTTCCTCCCCACCGCTCAGCAAGGCACACTCTAACGGGGACCTGCGCAGCCTGCAAGGGCAGCCCGGCCCTGAAACTCTCTTCCTCTACAGCCTTCCCCATGGGCTGTAGCACAGCTTTGCCACTGCAAGCCCCTAGCGAGCTTTCTGCCCCAAAGTCCGCTCGCTGCTCCTGCAGAGGGGTCTGAAGGCCCCTGGGGCATTCTGCAGTGACAGTGGCCTCTGGCTCCCTGCCTGGAGCCAGCCGCAGCCGCTCCGTCTGAGGGATTGGAGAGCGAGGCTGGGGGGGCCTCGAGGGGCAGGAAGGCCCTTAGGAGATGTGCGCCCCTTGCCAGGAGGCCTTGGCGGGCATACTAGCTCAACGCTGCCAGAGCCTTAGCAGAGCTGCGGCTCCTGGAGCAGCTGTCGGGTCCCAGGGCAGAGCGCTGCTTTTCTTCTCCCAGGTCCTGCTGCCCTTCACAGAGTCCCCGAGAGCAGCAGAGCGCGAGAGGGCGTTGAGGGCCATTGCCCGGCTGAGCAAGTCCCTCGTCAGCTCTTCCTCGCTGCAGGTAAGGAGCCTCAGGTGCAGGCAAGCCCCCGGCACCCACCGCGCCACACCTTGCCCGTCTCCCAGGTCCGGGCTCCCTCAGGGGCAAGCCTGGACACAGGGTAGGGCACTCAGCACGGCTCTGTCGCCAAGAGACCGTCCTTGCCCTGTCTCGGTAGGCTTCTGTCTTGAGGCCCCCTGCTCTCCGCAGCCGCCAGGCCTGCCCTGGCAGCATGATGTGAGCCCGCGCCTGGCGGCCCTTGCTGCCTTGGCTGCTGCCCAGCCGCTGCGGGGCTCAGGGCCTGCAGGGCCCTCTGGCCCGTCCCCTTGCCTGCTGCCCCCTCCCCACGCACTGCCACGGCCCCAGCCCAGCAGCCCCCACTTACAGGCTGCTGCCGCACAGGCGCTTCCTTCCCGTGCCATGGGGTGCAGGGCAGGGGAGCTGCAGGTTGAGGCAGAGCCTCCCGGAAGGACAGGCCAGGAGAGGAGGCTGGGGGAGGTGGTGTGGCTGCAGAGATGGGCAGTGCAGCCTGAGGAGGAAGAGGCACTCCCCGGGTCCCGGGAGGGGAGAGCGGCGGCAGTGAGGGAGCGGGATGGAGGCAGGACCGAGGGCTGCATGCCCGTTTAGGCACCTAAGTGCCACATGCTCAAAGTGACAAGAACTGGCAAGGCAGCCCGTGCCTGCAGAGCAGGCAAAGGCGGCAGGGAGAGCAGGGCAGGAGGCAGAAGGAGCACAGGGGATGCTGCGTGGCATGCTGCCCCTCCTGGGGCCAGCTGTGCCATTTATGCATGCGGCTGGCGCTAAGTCAGCTTCGCTGCAGCCTTTGCAGGGAGGCAGCCTCGTCGTCCCCTTGCCGTGGCTGCTGTGCAGGGTCAGGGGCTGCTCAGGCAGAGGCCAGGTTGCCCCTTGGCGGGGCAGAAGAGCTTGCAGTAGGCAGAGCAGGCTGGCCTGGGCCAGCCCCTGCCACAGCCTTTGCATGCGGGCTGCGAGCAGGGTCTGGCCCCAGCTGCCTCACCTTAGCCCTGCTGCCACCACTTCCTGCCTCCGCCAGCTCTGCGACCCCTGCCAAGGAGTCAGTGACGACCCTGCCCTCTTGGCAACGGAGGACTTCCGCATCCTGGGCAAGCTGGTGGGGCATCTCCTGCTGTGCTACGCTGTCCAGGAGCAGGGCATCCGCTGGAGGGCTGCGGACGCTCTCCACCTCCTCTACACGTTTGCCCGGCAGCGCAAGAGTAAGAGAAAGCGCGGTGCTTTGCCTCCTTGCAGGCACACACGGCTGTCCAGGCCCTTCCTCGCCTCCCTGGGCCTCATCCTCTCACTGCTCGCTCACTCCCACCTTCAAGCCTTTTGCAGCCGCTGGGCAAGCCTGCTGCCAAAGGTGCTCTGGCCTACTCACTGCTCTCTGTGTTCCCTCCTGTCTAGGCAGGAAGGTGCCAGAAGATAAGCCAGAGCAGGCCCAGCTCCCAAGGCAGAGGGAAGCTGAGCACATGGGCTTCTGGCTTGCTTTCACCACCAGCCCCAGCCAGCTGACCACGGTAAGGAGCTCCTGCCTTGCCGCCACTCTTGTCCGTGCCATGAGCAGCAGAGCGGGGGGAGCAAACGGGTTTGGCCTCAGCGGGGCTCCAGTGGCCTCCCTCTGCCTGGGGAGAGGCTTCCCCCTGGCGCTGAGCCAGCAAGATCTGAAGGCTGCGCTCCAGGATCAGCGCAGCCGCTCCAGCCCGCCTGCACACCAGGCAGCTCGGACTCTGTCTAGCGCCACTGCCCTGGGGCCCTCTTCCCAACTCTGCGGCCTGCTCTTGAGAGCCCTCTTCCATCCCATCCTCCACAGGACACTCTCTGCAGCCCCTGCTTCCAGCTTTGCAGCCAGCTGCCCGCACTGGCCCTGCTCCACAGCTGCTCTCACTGCTGAGCTCCGCAGCGCCGCCAGGGCGCTCCGTGTGACACGTCTTCCCTGCCCTCCTTCCTCCCACAGATGTTTGGGCCATACCTCGAGCCCTCGGAGAGGACAGACATCATCCTCACAGCCATTGAGGCCCTGAGAGACGGCAGCACGCACGACATGCAGGCGGCTAGCAGCGTGCTGGATGTGCTCCTCATGGAGCCTGCCTCCTGGCTGAAGAAGGTAAGCAGCCCGCGGCTGGACTGCCCTGCACCTTCCTCCCAGCTCCCTTGCTGCCAAAGCAGCTGTGGCGGGCACCCAGCGCCCCTTGAAGCCAGCAAAGGGTGATGGGAAGGGAAGGAGCAGTTCTCAGGGGCGGTGCAGGAAACGGCTGCCCTCCTTCTCACCCGTGTGCCCTCCAGGTGCCCGAGGTCGTCAGGTGCATCTATGCAAACCTGACGTGCATCAGCACGGGGGAAGGCCGGCGCAGCGTGGACTTGCTGCTTCTCCTGCTTACCCACGTGTACCCCAGCGAGGTGGTCGTCAGCCTGCTCAACTGCTGCCCGCCATGTGACAGGTACAGGCGCCAAGAGCCTTGAGGGCTGGTAGCATGTGGGCAGGCTGCCCAAAGACTCTCTGCTTGCCGCACCCAAGGACAACTGCAGGCTATCCCCAAAGGGCAGGGCTGCCCATGCCCTTTCCAGCCCGGGGCCGTCTGCCCCAGGCGCGCAGCAGCCAGAGCTGACCAAGTCAGCCGCAGAGCCCAGGCGCCAGGCCCCCGGCTGCCCCAGCGGGAACCTCCGCTCCGCTGTCTGCTGCTTGCCCAGGCTGGGCCCAGCGGGCACTCCAAGCGAGGGGGCAGTGGGCAGGCCGGCAGCCTGCAGCCTGCGTGCCCTGGGGCTTGCTCGGGCCACGCAGCTGTGGCCGAGGCAGCCCTGCTGACTGGGCGCTCGGGGCCTGCAGCATCGCCAGCGCCATGTGGGAGGTGATGGTGTGCCTGCCCAGCACTTTGGACAAGGTGTTGAGGAAGCTGCTCAGCATCTTGGAGGACCGAGTGCTGCTCAAGGGGCTCAGAGCTCTCACAGAGGACACCTGCTTCCTGCCCGTGGCTGTGAGTTACTACCGCGTGCACCAGGCCTCTCTGGCCCTCAGGGCTGGGCTAGCGTCTGCAGCGAAGAAGGCATGGCTCTTCTTCCCCCGCCTCCCCACCCCTGCCCCCAAGCGGTGACCTTTCCCGGGGCATGTGGAGTCAGCCCTTTAGGGTCAGCAGCAGGCCTCCACTGCACCGGCCCCGCAGGGCTGCCAAGAGCTGCTTGGGCCCCAGTGTGCACTGGCGTGCAGCCGTCCTTTGCCCGCACAGCTCTCTCTTTTCCCCCGACCCTGCATCCCCCTGCTGCGCTCTGCAGACTGGCAACGCAGAGCAGGGCTAGGGACGGGGGCAGGGGCGGCACTGGGACTGGGACTGGGACTGGGACTGGGACTGGGCCAGGGGCAGTGTCTGGGCCAGGGGCTGGAGCCACTGTACAGCCTGAGCAGGCTACCGAGCCTCAGACCAGGAGCCCAGGCTGCTGTGCAGGACACATAAGGCATGCCACGCTGACCCCGGAGGGCTCGTCGTGCCCGTCTTAGAAGTGGGAGCGCAGCCCAGAGGGCTGCCGCTGCCGTGGCCGTGGCCGTGGCCGTGGCCATGGCCGTGGCCATGGCCTGTCAGCCAGGCTGCAGTCTCCAGCTGTGTCTGCTGCACGCTAGGCCAGTGCCTGAGCCTCATCCCTCGCATACGCCAAGGGCTTTGGCACTGCCCCAGCAATGCCTTGGCAGTGAGAGCTGTCTCTGGGTGTTTTCTGCAGGCAACCAAGGCGCTGTACAGGATCCTTCAGCAGCCCACCTGCCAGCAGACGGTAACAGCGCTCTTCCCCCAGCTCTACATGGCACTGCTCCTGCAGATTTCCTTTGCGGCAGTGTCCATGCCCCGGGACATGAGTGCCTGCTGGAGGAAAGGCTGCCCACGGGAGCAGTCTTCTCCAGCCAGCCCCCTCAGGTGCTGCCTCGCCCTTCTCCTGTCTTTCCCCAGGGCCCTCAAGCAGGGCCGTGGCTCTGAGCGTGACTGGCCTTTGCTCCGCGTGCAGGTCTGCAGTGCAGGCGCTGAAAGCTCTGCTCCGCTCTGCTGGCTACGAGGAGCAGCTCGTCAGCATCGAGAAGAGGGGCGGCTGGCACCTGCTTCTCCAAGCGGAGACTCTCGCCAGCGGAATCAGTGTGCTGGCCAGGTGAGAGACCCTTTTGGCCCGCACTGCCTCCGCCTGGCTTTGCTGGGGACGCGGCACCCCGCACAAGGCCCTGCCTCGTGCCTGAGAGAGGCTGCCCAGGGCTCTTGGCTGCCGCCGCAGCGCTTGTGACTGAGGGATCAGGCGGGAAGCGGGAGCTCCTTGCTGCTTTGTGGCGCAGCTTTGACAGCTGTGGCTGGAGGAGGCAGCGTAGCGGGCTGTGGGAGACAAGGCAGAAGAGGCTGGGCTGCCTAGCTCCTTAGCAGGGGTGCTTGCTTTGCCCTGCCAGGCAGATGAGGACAAACCCGGTTCACGAGCGTTCCTGGATCTTCCACCGGGTGGAAAGGCTTCTCAGCCAAGGGGACCAACTGCAGGAACTGCCTGCCATGGCTGTCTTTGTTGAGGTAGGTGTGGTGGCAAGTAGTGGCGCTCCGCGATGCCTCTGAACGCTGCAGTCTCTTGGAGGCATGGCCGCGGGGTGGCCAATGGCCAATGGAGCCTGGCCAACCTGGCCTTGGCCCATTTGCTGCTGCGGCCAGGCTTGTCACCCCCGCCACCCCCCCAACATCCGTGCCTCCGTTGGGGCCACCTCTGGCTAGTCACTCGCTCCTGCAAGGCAGGAGAGCAGGGCCCAAGGGAACACGAGGGGGCCAGGCCAGCAAGAGCAAGCAAGGAATGTGTGCTGGGTGCCGTGAGGCTCAGGGCATGAGGGCGTCCCTGGGGGCCCTCCGCAACCACGGCCGCCTCCAGCACAGCCTTGCTCTGCGCCTGGTGCCCTGGCCGGCAGCTGCCGGTGGCAAGCAGGAGCTGCCCGGGCCGCGCAGTGCTGCAGGCTCTGCCACTCTCTCCCTGCTGTGTGTCTTCCAGCTGCTGAGCTGCGAGGAGCTAAAAGCCAGCGACTGTTGCGTCCTCTACCTCCTCCAGAGGTATCTGAAGCGTCCCAGCACAGTGATGCGCTCGCTGGTGCTCAGAGGCCTCGTGACGCTGGCCGAGAGAGCGGAGATGGTGAGCATGGGCATGAGCCAGCAGAAGGCATGCTGGCAGCCTGCGGCTGGGCAGCAGGCCGTGGGCAATGCAGTGCTTGGCCTTTGCTGGGAGTCAGGGGCGGTGCTGGTTGCTGCAAGGTGCCTGGCGCAGCCCTTTGTCAGCCCCCGCGGCCTTCAGGGCAGTGTGGCCGTGGGAGAAGAGCGGGCAGCGCAGGCAGTGAGGAGGAGCCTTTGCTGTCCTGGCCTGCTTGCCCGCCGCTGCTCTCGCCCACCCTCCTCAGTGCACCAGCAACTCCTAGTGCCTGCCAGGAGGCTGCTGCAGCACTTCCTGTGCGCCCTGCAGGGAAGCAAGAGAGGAGGCCAGGGCTGAAGCAGCCGAGCAGGTGTGGCCGCCTGGGCTTTCCTGGCTTGCCCCTACAGCAAGGGAACGCTGTGCTTGCTACAGGCCGGGAAGATGCAGGGTCTGCTGCCAGAGGTGCTGGAGGTGGCGCAGGGGGCCGCCGCAGACGTCAGCAGGAAGGCCCTGGTCGTCTGCGGGAAGGTGCTGCGTCAGGCGGACAGGGCGGCGGTGGGCCCCATGGCTGTGCACCTGGCGCAGAAGCTCGTGCCGCTCTTTGAGGAAGTAAGGCTGGTGTGGGAGGCTGGGCTCAGGCCGTGGCCTGGGGGAGCTCGTGCCGCGGCTGGGTGGGTGGAGGTGGGGCTGGGATGGGAAGGCAGGTTGAGGCGCAAAGGCCTCCGAGAGCTGTGCGGAGCCTGGCCGCAGCCTCTTGTGCAAACCGATGGCATTGCCTTCATGGGTGGCAGGGCCACTTTGCCCTGGCTGCAGACGTGGCCGCCGGCTCCGTGGTGCACAAGTGCAGTCCCCAGCAGCTCTCTTCACACGAGGCGCGCCACTGCTGTTGCTCCGGGTGGGCAGGCAGTAGGTGTTGCTGAGGTGCCACCCTCCTGCGTCCTGCCAGGAGTGCAGCCAGGTGCGCGAGCTCTCCATCTGCTGCTTCCAAGAGCTGATGGAGCTTGTGGAGGGCGAGAACAAGCAGCAGCTGAAGAAGGAAGTGCGTCGCTGCCTGCTCCCGCTCTTCTTCCGTGTGCACGACGAGAGCCAGAGCGTGGCCAAGGTAGAGATGTGAAAGGTCGGCAGGGAGGCGGGGAAGGGCATGCTGGCATGAGCTGGGTGGGCCTGCGCCTGAGGGCCAAGGGCTGCTGACAAGTGGGCTGCCTGAAGGTGTGTCACATGGGGCCCCAGCAGTCGGGCCAGCAAGAGCTCCCGTCCTTGCTTGCAGCAGGCCCGCCCCACGGCTTTCAGCCTGCCTCCATGCCCCTTCCTGCTCCGAAAGGTTGGGAGGGCTGGGGTTCCCTTGCAGCCTCGCTCCCTCTCTACAGCCCTCCCCTAGTCAGTGCAGCCCACAGCAAGAGTCCCTGCTGAGCCCGAGCTAAGAGCGCCTGAGGAGCTGGGCCCGGACGTTTCGCAGAGCTGCGCTACCTGCTCCAAGAGGGCTCAGCTGCAGGGTGTGGCCAGCGAGGCCGGGACACAGGACTCCCTAGGGACTTGCCAGCTGTCCGCACAGGTGTCCGAGGCCAGGCTTGGACGCGCAATCCCTGTCGAGCAGTGGTGCCGTCCAGAGAGGCCCCGATGTGTGGGCCAGGCCATGCCCCAGCTGCCTAAGGGCAGCTGCCTTCTGCTCAGCCTGGGAGCACAAGTCCTTCCGCCCAGCTCACCGTGCACTAGGCCAGTGAACTTGGTGGCTGCAGAGGGGCGCAGCACATGCAAGGCCTTGAGAGAGACTGCCCAGCACCGCCAGGCTGGCTCGGGAAGAGTCATGGAAAGGGAGATGCCGTCAGGGCAGGGGACTGGCGTGGCATGCGGGGCTCAAGGCTGTGGCCAGCTGGAGCCTGAGCAGAAAGGAGCGGTGACAGAGCAGCAGGGGAAGGCCAGCATGCTGCTGGGCAATTGCCC
This sequence comes from Struthio camelus, assembly GCF_040807025.1. Lineage (NCBI taxonomy): Eukaryota > Metazoa > Chordata > Aves > Struthioniformes > Struthionidae > Struthio > Struthio camelus. The sequence continues at coordinate 6,373,474 of NC_090982.1, read as the reverse complement.
CAGGCCATGCTTCTGGCACTGGCCTGGCCTGGTGCCTCTGTCACTCCGTGCCCCACAGTCTCCTGGGCTGCTCGACAGCGGGAGCTAGCTGAGCTGGTGGCTGCTGCGTGCCTCTGCGCTGGGCATGGAGCCCAACTGAGACTCTGCCCCCGCTGCTGCATCTTCCCGCCACGGGCTAGGCAAGGGGCAGAGTGGAGCCAAGCGGAGGGGCACAGCAGACCTTGTCCCCAAGGCCACGGTGTCATCTGCCTGTCTCTGCTGCTGTGCAGGCCTCTTGGGAAGCCCTGGTGGTGGCTGCAGAGTGCCTGAAGTGGGACCAGCTCCGGGACTGCGCGCAGACAGAGCAGACCTGGAGGACGGGCGAGTGCTTGGTAAGGAGAGCCCCTCAGCACCGGGGCCCAGGCTCCACAAGGCCTGTCCCAACTCGCACAGCTGCCTGTGCGGTGGGCAGCTGTGCCTGTCCCGCCCTGCTCCAGCCCCAGGCCCACAACCCACACCTGTGTCCTGGATGCCTTTCCTCAAGCACCAGTGGGCTCTTCTGCAGGCCCCGCTGCCCGCTCGGACCTCCTGCCAGGAGGAGGTTGCGGAAGGAGAGCCTGGCCCAGCTGGGCCTTGGCAGCACACAGGGCTCTCAGCACTCCCAGGGCACGCTCTGCCTGCAGCTCTCGCCAAACCTCGGCCCCAGGCCAGGGCTGCTGCCTGGCAGGTGCCAGTGTCCTGGTGTGGAAAGGAAGGGCAGGAGGGTGGTGGGAGGAGGGCTTGGCCCAGCCCTTTGCGGAAGGTCTGTGCCAAGCCGCGGGCTCGTGTGCTCTGTCCAGCTGGCGAGAGGCAGGAGGCAAGTGGAAGAATACCTGCGCCAGAGCATGCCCTACTTGGAGGACTCTCAGGCATCCTTGCGAGAGGTGGCCGTGAGGTTCATAGGTGAGGTGCGCCCGCCGCGCTCCCTCTCTTAGCAGCTTGGTCCCAGGCCTGGCAGCAAGGCCTGGGGCTGCCAGGGTCTGGACTGTGTGGTGCAGGGCATGGGCTTGTGGGAGCCGATGATGGGTTGAGGGGAGCCTTGCTCATTCCCACCGCAGCCCTGCCTTGGGCCCTGTGCTTTGTGGGGGAGGCTGAGGCCTGCCAAAGGGGAGGAGGGCACTGGAAGGGCTTGGATAAGCTGTGTCGTGCTGGGGAGGGTCAGCAGTGAAGGCTGGTGTGTGCCTAGGGCTGGCCGGGCGGCGCTTGAAGAGCCCAAGGGAGCAGAAGGTGCGGGAGATCTGCAACGGTGAGTAAGGGCAGCGCTGTGCTGGCCACGGTGGGTGGGGAGGGGGCCAGAGCATGGGCAGTGTGCTCCAGGGCCGTGCCCTGGCACAGGGAAACATTTCAAGGGCAGGGCCATTTGGGGGCATTGCTGAGCAGCAACTTCCAGCTGATGTGGTTGCCCCAGCTGCTCCTTGCTCCCGCTGGGAAGAGCTGGGCAGGGCTGGCGCGCTCTGCAGGCTATGCCTGGGGAGGGGGCGTTCTGCGTGGACAGGTGGGTTTGATGTGTGCTCTGTTGCTTTATGTGGCAGTCCTTCAGCCCTTGGAGAGCGACCTGCAGCCCGCAATCCGTTCCCTGGCCACTCAGACCATCCTCATCCTGAGAACTCCAAGGAAAGAGGCACCCTCCGCGTTCCACCTGCAAGCTCTGCGCTGCTGGCTCCGGAGAGCCCGGGACAGGTGGAGCCGTCCTCTGTGCAGAGGCTCTCCTTGAGCAGACCGAGCACGACAGTCCCAGTGCCACGCTGCCCTTGGCATGGGCACCAGCAAGGAGGCTGCGGAACAGGCTGGCTCATTCCAGGCATCTGCTGCAGTTCCGCCCTCAGGCACAGCCTGGCCCCACTCTTCTTTTACACCTGCAGCCCTCTGGGAAGCTTTCCGCAAAGAAGCAGCCGTGTTTCTGCAGCACGCGTGGATGTCTTTTTCTTTGGCAGGCAGAGGCCAAGCGGGAAAGCTGAGGCCCCGAAGGAATCGCACTGGCCCTGAGGGTGGCCTGACGTTCGCTCCTTCCCGCAGCCCGCGGCAGCCTGGAACGTACGGCCACACTGTGTCTTTGGCCCAAAGCACCAGGTGCCCCGCTGGAGCACCAAGGCCAGGCTTGTGCCAAACGCGCCCTCTGCCGAGACACCCCAGGGCAAGAAGAGGCACCCACTGCCTGCAAAGCTTGCATCAGGCATCTCTCTTTGTCCTGGTGTTCTGCTGTGGCCGGCCACCTTGTGCACACGCGGGGCTTGGGCATCTTTGCCCGGGAGGCAGGGGACGAGAGCCGCTGTGGAGAAAGGGAAGAGCTGTGCCAGCGTGCCCTGCAGCCGCTGCGCTGGGCTGCTGGCTGCAGGCTCGGTGCCCCTGGGGGCTTGGGTGACTCTGGCCTGCTCTGCAGCTGTGCCGCGGGGCTGCCGCTGCTGCGGGGAGTGTGCTGAGCTGCTTTCAAGGCAGGAGCGATGTCCCCCCCTTTCCCCTTTCCCCCTCTGCACCAACCTGACCAGGGTGCAGCTTCCCACGCAAGGCGAGTGGAGCCCTGCACGCAGCCCAAGTCTGAACACGTGCACACCTGGGAGCACGCAGGCCTGACCCAGAGAGGGAGGGAGCAGGCCCCTGCTGGCCTCTCGGGGCAGGTGGGTGAGCCAGACCTCGAGCTGACCAGCAGTTTCCAGGCTTGTGACGCCACGTGCCCCGAGGGAAGCCGTCTGCGTTGGGGCTACTCTCTGAATTGCCACTCCAGGTCGGTCTCTCTCTCTCTCCTCGGCCAGCCTGGGCTCTCAGTCTCTCAGTGCACAAACCAGAACGGCACGCTGAGAGTGCCAGGGGTCGTCTCTGTAGAGCAGCAGCACGGCACTGGCAGGCAGCGGCAGACTGCATCTCAGTTGCCTGCTTTTGCCATGCCTCGTGGCCCTTTGCTCTCGCTGCTGAAACAAGGCAGTCCCATTGCCACCTCGCTTTCTTGGTTGCTGCCTTTCCCGTCTTGTCCCATGTAGTGCTCGCTGACCTGGCTGAAGGCACAGAGTGCACTCTCGGCAAGTTTGCTGCTGATGCTAAAGTGGGGGGAGCGGCTGAGAGCCCAGAAGGCTGTGCTGGCCTTGAGAGGGGCGCGGAGAGGCTGGCCAGTTGGGTGGAGAGGAACCTGCTGAAGTTCACCAAAGGCAAGGGCAGGGTCCTGCACCTAGGGAGGAAGAAGCCCATGGAGCAGGAGAGGCTGGGGGTTGCCCTGCTGCAAAGCAGCTCTGCAGCGCAGCACCTGGGTGTGCTGGTGGACAACAAGTGAAGCAGGGGGCAGCAAGGGGCCCTTGTGGCCAAGGCGGCGCATGGGATCGTGGGGTGCATTAGGCAGAGTGTTGCCAGCAGGTGGAGGGAGGGGCTCCTCCCCTGCGCTCAGCCCTGGGCAGGCCTCCTCTGAGAGGAGTAGTGTCCCCCATTGTGGGCTCGCCAGGACAAGAGACGTGTCCCTACTGGAGAGAGTCCAGCGGAGGGCTACGAAGGTGACGAGGGGACTGGAGCATGTCTCCTGTGAAGCAAGGCTGAGAGAGCTGGGCCTGTTTATGCTGGAGAAGAGAAGACTGAGAGGCGGTCTGACCAACGTGTCCAAGTATCTGAAGGGAGGCTGTGCAGAGGATGGGGCCAGACTCTTGTCCGTGGTGGCCAGCGACAGGACAAGAGGCAACAGACACAAAGTGGAACACGGGAAGTTCCGTCTGAACCTGAGGGAAAACGTGTTGACCGTGAGGGTGAGAGAGCAGTGGCACGGGTTGCCCAGAGAGGTAGTGGAGTCTCCTTTGCTGGAGAGATTCAAAACCCGGCCGGACGTGGTCGTGGGCAATGTGCTGTAGATGAGCCGGCTTGAGCAGGGGGGGTTGGACTAGGTGATCTCCAGAGGTCCCTTCCAACCTCCACCCTTGTGTGATTCTGTGTTCTGTGATTTCTGTGATTCTGGGCACTTGCACGTGGGCCATGTGTCCGAGGCCTTTGCAGCAACTGGCAGCCACAGCTGCGCCCACCAGCAGGTCCTGGAGGGGTTGTGCTGGGCAGACAAGAGCAGCTGCACCAGCCCGGGACCTCGCAAGGACCAGCAGGCTGCCCAAGCCTCCAAGGCTGCCATCTCCTCAGCAGCAAGCTGCTCCCACACAGCACACGCACGTTGCCAAGGTGCCAAGTGCAGCCTGCATTCCCTCCGGTGCGGGCAGAGGTTCAAGAACTGCTGTGCGGAGCAGAGGGAGGCTTGGCCGTGGCTTTGTCCGGCTCGGACCCACCCCCAGAGGTTTACTGCTTCTGCAAGACAGGTGTGCCAGGAAAGGGCCAGGAGGCTGAGGAGGGGGGCTTGGACTTCTGCTTTGCTCCCCGAAGATGGGAGGAGATGTTGGCAGGGGGGCTGCGGGGCAAAGTGCCGGGCCGGGCCGCAGCGGGGCCTTGGTGCCCCACCCGCCTCTGTGACACGGCCGTGGCCCTGGGGGCGCCGCGGCGGCCGGGGCCCCGGCCCCGCAGTCTCCAGGAGGACAGGGACGGCCCCGGCTGGCAGCGGGCCCAGCTGCTGGAGAAGCAGCCGGAGCGCAGCCCCGGCGTCCCCGGAGGCGGCCAGGCCCTCGGCGGGGCCCACGTCTTGGCGCGCAGGCTCCCCGTCCGCCAGGCAGGCAAGAGAGACGCGGCTGGGGCTCGGCAGCTCCGCGGGGCCCTGGCGGGCCCTCGGCCGCGGCGGGCTGGCCCAGGGGCTGCCGCCCGGCACAGCTGGGGCCGGCGCCCGGCCCCGCCGCTGCCCGGCGGCCCGCCAGCCCCAGCGCCAGCACCCGCCAGGGACCCTGCCCGGCAGGAGGCCCCCGCCTTGCCCCGCGCTGCTGGGCCCGCTCCCTCGGCCTCGCAGCCTCGGCCTGCGGGCAGCGCACGCCCAGGGCCCAGGCCTGAGCGCGCCTTCCCCCCGGGCCCAGCCCCCAGCGCCTCTCCTCCTTCCCGCAGCATGGCCGACGCAGCCGCCGGCTGCCCCGCGGCGCTCTGGCAGCAGCCTCTCGGCCCGGGCAGCCCCTCGCTGGCCGGCCAGCAGCAGCAGGCGCAGCACAGCGCTGCCCAGCCGAGCAGCTCTGCGCCAGAGCCCTGCCCGCTCGGCCCATCGCGGCACCCAGGTGAGTGAGCCGGCCCGGCTGCGCTGGCCAGGCCGAGCGGCGCCGAGCCTCTCGCCGCCGCCTCTGCCACGGCCCCGGCTCTCCGGCCGCCTGCCTCCGCCGCCCCTGGCAGCAGGCCTCTGCCCGCGCGCAGCCTCCTCTCCTCTCCTCTCCTCTCGCCGGCCTCCACCTACAGCTCTGCCTCCTCTCTGCCTTTCCTCCACCCAGGCTCTTCTGCCTGCCGCCACCTGCACCGGCCAGCAGAGCAGAAGGAAGCTCTGCAGACCACGCACTCACTGAAGGTACCGACAGCACTGCCCTCTGCTCCGTGCCTCCACCTCTCGCCTCTCGCCTCCTGCCGTGCTCGCCCGTGCCACCCTGCAGGGCTGCTGTGCGAGCAGAGCTGCTCCCCTCCAGCCACCCCACCCCATCCTGGCATCACCGCCCGTGCCTTTCCCACCCTCCGCCTCCCTTCCCCTTCCTTTGGCCTGCGCCACGTGCAGCAGCTCTGCAGCTCTCAGGCCTCCCCCCGGCCGCTGCACTGCAACGGCTGCCCTCCCCAGGCCGCACAAACTCCACTCGCTGGCCTGTGCCTGGGAGCCACCCCAACAGCACTGCCACAACCCTGCCTTCTCCTTGCAGACCCCGAGTGCTCTGGACGACCTGCTGCAGAGGCTGGTGCTTGATCCTCTCCCCTCCGGCCTCCTGGAGCTGCAGAGCATCTTGCAGGTCTGCCTTTTACAAGGGGAAAGCCCAGGAGGGGCCCCCTGCCCCTCCTGGGCAACATCCTCTCCTGCCCCCAAACCTTCTCCTTGCCCCAAAGCCCTGCGAGGACTTTGACCCTTCTTCCTGAGCGCCCCCCGGCCCCCCCACCTGGCCCCTGGCCCCAGCACTGTCCTCTCAGGGCCTCCCCCTCGCTCCAGCTTTCCTCCCCACCGCTCAGCAAGGCACACTCTAACGGGGACCTGCGCAGCCTGCAAGGGCAGCCCGGCCCTGAAACTCTCTTCCTCTACAGCCTTCCCCATGGGCTGTAGCACAGCTTTGCCACTGCAAGCCCCTAGCGAGCTTTCTGCCCCAAAGTCCGCTCGCTGCTCCTGCAGAGGGGTCTGAAGGCCCCTGGGGCATTCTGCAGTGACAGTGGCCTCTGGCTCCCTGCCTGGAGCCAGCCGCAGCCGCTCCGTCTGAGGGATTGGAGAGCGAGGCTGGGGGGGCCTCGAGGGGCAGGAAGGCCCTTAGGAGATGTGCGCCCCTTGCCAGGAGGCCTTGGCGGGCATACTAGCTCAACGCTGCCAGAGCCTTAGCAGAGCTGCGGCTCCTGGAGCAGCTGTCGGGTCCCAGGGCAGAGCGCTGCTTTTCTTCTCCCAGGTCCTGCTGCCCTTCACAGAGTCCCCGAGAGCAGCAGAGCGCGAGAGGGCGTTGAGGGCCATTGCCCGGCTGAGCAAGTCCCTCGTCAGCTCTTCCTCGCTGCAGGTAAGGAGCCTCAGGTGCAGGCAAGCCCCCGGCACCCACCGCGCCACACCTTGCCCGTCTCCCAGGTCCGGGCTCCCTCAGGGGCAAGCCTGGACACAGGGTAGGGCACTCAGCACGGCTCTGTCGCCAAGAGACCGTCCTTGCCCTGTCTCGGTAGGCTTCTGTCTTGAGGCCCCCTGCTCTCCGCAGCCGCCAGGCCTGCCCTGGCAGCATGATGTGAGCCCGCGCCTGGCGGCCCTTGCTGCCTTGGCTGCTGCCCAGCCGCTGCGGGGCTCAGGGCCTGCAGGGCCCTCTGGCCCGTCCCCTTGCCTGCTGCCCCCTCCCCACGCACTGCCACGGCCCCAGCCCAGCAGCCCCCACTTACAGGCTGCTGCCGCACAGGCGCTTCCTTCCCGTGCCATGGGGTGCAGGGCAGGGGAGCTGCAGGTTGAGGCAGAGCCTCCCGGAAGGACAGGCCAGGAGAGGAGGCTGGGGGAGGTGGTGTGGCTGCAGAGATGGGCAGTGCAGCCTGAGGAGGAAGAGGCACTCCCCGGGTCCCGGGAGGGGAGAGCGGCGGCAGTGAGGGAGCGGGATGGAGGCAGGACCGAGGGCTGCATGCCCGTTTAGGCACCTAAGTGCCACATGCTCAAAGTGACAAGAACTGGCAAGGCAGCCCGTGCCTGCAGAGCAGGCAAAGGCGGCAGGGAGAGCAGGGCAGGAGGCAGAAGGAGCACAGGGGATGCTGCGTGGCATGCTGCCCCTCCTGGGGCCAGCTGTGCCATTTATGCATGCGGCTGGCGCTAAGTCAGCTTCGCTGCAGCCTTTGCAGGGAGGCAGCCTCGTCGTCCCCTTGCCGTGGCTGCTGTGCAGGGTCAGGGGCTGCTCAGGCAGAGGCCAGGTTGCCCCTTGGCGGGGCAGAAGAGCTTGCAGTAGGCAGAGCAGGCTGGCCTGGGCCAGCCCCTGCCACAGCCTTTGCATGCGGGCTGCGAGCAGGGTCTGGCCCCAGCTGCCTCACCTTAGCCCTGCTGCCACCACTTCCTGCCTCCGCCAGCTCTGCGACCCCTGCCAAGGAGTCAGTGACGACCCTGCCCTCTTGGCAACGGAGGACTTCCGCATCCTGGGCAAGCTGGTGGGGCATCTCCTGCTGTGCTACGCTGTCCAGGAGCAGGGCATCCGCTGGAGGGCTGCGGACGCTCTCCACCTCCTCTACACGTTTGCCCGGCAGCGCAAGAGTAAGAGAAAGCGCGGTGCTTTGCCTCCTTGCAGGCACACACGGCTGTCCAGGCCCTTCCTCGCCTCCCTGGGCCTCATCCTCTCACTGCTCGCTCACTCCCACCTTCAAGCCTTTTGCAGCCGCTGGGCAAGCCTGCTGCCAAAGGTGCTCTGGCCTACTCACTGCTCTCTGTGTTCCCTCCTGTCTAGGCAGGAAGGTGCCAGAAGATAAGCCAGAGCAGGCCCAGCTCCCAAGGCAGAGGGAAGCTGAGCACATGGGCTTCTGGCTTGCTTTCACCACCAGCCCCAGCCAGCTGACCACGGTAAGGAGCTCCTGCCTTGCCGCCACTCTTGTCCGTGCCATGAGCAGCAGAGCGGGGGGAGCAAACGGGTTTGGCCTCAGCGGGGCTCCAGTGGCCTCCCTCTGCCTGGGGAGAGGCTTCCCCCTGGCGCTGAGCCAGCAAGATCTGAAGGCTGCGCTCCAGGATCAGCGCAGCCGCTCCAGCCCGCCTGCACACCAGGCAGCTCGGACTCTGTCTAGCGCCACTGCCCTGGGGCCCTCTTCCCAACTCTGCGGCCTGCTCTTGAGAGCCCTCTTCCGTCCCATCCTCCACAGGACACTCTCTGCAGCCCCTGCTTCCAGCTTTGCAGCCAGCTGCCCGCACTGGCCCTGCTCCAGAGCTGCTCTCACTGCTGAGCTCCGCAGCGCCGCCAGGGCGCTCCGTGTGACACGTCTTCCCTGCCCTCCTTCCTCCCACAGATGTTTGGGCCATACCTCGAGCCCTCGGAGAGGACAGACATCATCCTCACAGCCATTGAGGCCCTGAGAGACGGCAGCACGCACGACATGCAGGCGGCTAGCAGCGTGCTGGATGTGCTCCTCATGGAGCCTGCCTCCTGGCTGAAGAAGGTAAGCAGCCCGCGGCTGGACTGCCCTGCACCTTCCTCCCAGCTCCCTTGCTGCCAAAGCAGCTGTGGCGGGCACCCAGCGCCCCTTGAAGCCAGCAAAGGGTGATGGGAAGGGAAGGAGCAGTTCTCAGGGGCGGTGCAGGAAACGGCTGCCCTCCTTCTCACCCGTGTGCCCTCCAGGTGCCCGAGGTCGTCAGGTGCATCTATGCAAACCTGACGTGCATCAGCACGGGGGAAGGCCGGCGCAGCGTGGACTTGCTGCTTCTCCTGCTTACCCACGTGTACCCCAGCGAGGTGGTCGTCAGCCTGCTCAACTGCTGCCCGCCATGTGACAGGTACAGGCGCCAAGAGCCTTGAGGGCTGGTAGCATGTGGGCAGGCTGCCCAAAGACTCTCTGCTTGCCGCACCCAAGGACAACTGCAGGCTATCCCCAAAGGGCAGGGCTGCCCATGCCCTTTCCAGCCCGGGGCCGTCTGCCCCAGGCGCGCAGCAGCCAGAGCTGACCAAGTCAGCCGCAGAGCCCAGGCGCCAGGCCCCCGGCTGCCCCAGCGGGAACCTCCGCTCCGCTGTCTGCTGCTTGCCCAGGCTGGGCCCAGCGGGCACTCCAAGCGAGGGGGCAGTGGGCAGGCCGGCAGCCTGCAGCCTGCGTGCCCTGGGGCTTGCTCGGGCCACGCAGCTGTGGCCGAGGCAGCCCTGCTGACTGGGCGCTCGGGGCCTGCAGCATCGCCAGCGCCATGTGGGAGGTGATGGTGTGCCTGCCCAGCACTTTGGACAAGGTGTTGAGGAAGCTGCTCAGCATCTTGGAGGACCGAGTGCTGCTCAAGGGGCTCAGAGCTCTCACAGAGGACACCTGCTTCCTGCCCGTGGCTGTGAGTTACTACCGCGTGCACCAGGCCTCTCTGGCCCTCAGGGCTGGGCTAGCGTCTGCAGCGAAGAAGGCATGGCTCTTCTTCCCCCGCCTCCCCACCCCTGCCCCCAAGCGGTGACCTTTCCCGGGGCATGTGGAGTCAGCCCTTTAGGGTCAGCAGCAGGCCTCCACTGCGCCGGCCCCGCAGGGCTGCCAAGAGCTGCTTGGGCCCCAGTGTGCACTGGCGTGCAGCCGTCCTTTGCCCGCACAGCTCTCTCTTTTCCCCCGACCCTGCATCCCCCTGCTGCGCTCTGCAGACTGGCAACGCAGAGCAGGGCTAGGGACGGGGGCAGGGGCGGCACTGGGACTGGGACTGGGACTGGGACTGGGACTGGGCCAGGGGCAGTGTCTGGGCCAGGGGCTGGAGCCACTGTACAGCCTGAGCAGGCTACCGAGCCTCAGACCAGGAGCCCAGGCTGCTGTGCAGGACACATAAGGCATGCCACGCTGACCCCGGAGGGCTCGTCGTGCCCGTCTTAGAAGTGGGAGCGCAGCCCAGAGGGCTGCCGCTGCCGTGGCCGTGGCCGTGGCCGTGGCCATGGCCGTGGCCATGGCCTGTCAGCCAGGCTGCAGTCTCCAGCTGTGTCTGCTGCACGCTAGGCCAGTGCCTGAGCCTCATCCCTCGCATACGCCAAGGGCTTTGGCACTGCCCCAGCAATGCCTTGGCAGTGAGAGCTGTCTCTGGGTGTTTTCTGCAGGCAACCAAGGCGCTGTACAGGATCCTTCAGCAGCCCACCTGCCAGCAGACGGTAACAGCGCTCTTCCCCCAGCTCTACATGGCACTGCTCCTGCAGATTTCCTTTGCGGCAGTGTCCATGCCCCGGGACATGAGTGCCTGCTGGAGGAAAGGCTGCCCACGGGAGCAGTCTTCTCCAGCCAGCCCCCTCAGGTGCTGCCTCGCCCTTCTCCTGTCTTTCCCCAGGGCCCTCAAGCAGGGCCGTGGCTCTGAGCGTGACTGGCCTTTGCTCCGCGTGCAGGTCTGCAGTGCAGGCGCTGAAAGCTCTGCTCCGCTCTGCTGGCTACGAGGAGCAGCTCGTCAGCATCGAGAAGAGGGGCGGCTGGCACCTGCTTCTCCAAGCGGAGACTCTCGCCAGCGGAATCAGTGTGCTGGCCAGGTGAGAGACCCTTTTGGCCCGCACTGCCTCCGCCTGGCTTTGCTGGGGACGCGGCACCCCGCACAAGGCCCTGCCTCGTGCCTGAGAGAGGCTGCCCAGGGCTCTTGGCTGCCGCCGCAGCGCTTGTGACTGAGGGATCAGGCGGGAAGCGGGAGCTCCTTGCTGCTTTGTGGCGCAGCTTTGACAGCTGTGGCTGGAGGAGGCAGCGTAGCGGGCTGTGGGAGAGAAGGCAGAAGAGGCTGGGCTGCCTAGCTCCTTAGCAGGGGTGCTTGCTTTGCCCTGCCAGGCAGATGAGGACAAACCCGGTTCACGAGCGTTCCTGGATCTTCCACCGGGTGGAAAGGCTTCTCAGCCAAGGGGACCAACTGCAGGAACTGCCTGCCATGGCTGTCTTTGTTGAGGTAGGTGTGGTGGCAAGTAGTGGCGCTCCGCGATGCCTCTGAACGCTGCAGTCTCTTGGAGGCATGGCCGCGGGGTGGCCAATGGCCAATGGAGCCTGGCCAACCTGGCCTTGGCCCATTTGCTGCTGCGGCCAGGCTTGTCACCCCCGCCACCCCCCCAACATCCGTGCCTCCGTTGGGGCCACCTCTGGCTAGTCACTCGCTCCTGCAAGGCAGGAGAGCAGGGCCCAAGGGAACACGAGGGGGCCAGGCCAGCAAGAGCAAGCAAGGAATGTGTGCTGGGTGCCATGAGGCTCGGGGCACGAGGGCGTCCCTGGGGGCCCTCCGCAACCACGGCCGCCTCCAGCACAGCCTTGCTCTGCGCCTGGTGCCCTGGCCGGCAGCTGCCGGTGGCAAGCAGGAGCTGCCCGGGCCGCGCAGTGCTGCAGGCTCTGCCACTCTCTCCCTGCTGTGTGTCTTCCAGCTGCTGAGCTGCGAGGAGCTAAAAGCCAGCGACTGTTGCGTCCTCTACCTCCTCCAGAGGTATCTGAAGCGTCCCAGCACAGTGATGCGCTCGCTGGTGCTCAGAGGCCTCGTGACGCTGGCCGAGAGAGCGGAGATGGTGAGCATGGGCATGAGCCAGCAGAAGGCATGCTGGCAGCCTGCGGCTGGGCAGCAGGCCGTGGGCAATGCAGTGCTTGGCCTTTGCTGGGAGTCAGGGGCGGTGCTGGTTGCTGCAAGGTGCCTGGCGCAGCCCTTTGTCAGCCCCCGCGGCCTTCAGGGCAGTGTGGCCGTGGGAGAAGAGCGGGCAGCGCAGGCAGTGAGGAGGAGCCTTTGCTGTCCTGGCCTGCTTGCCCGCCGCTGCTCTCGCCCACCCTCCTCAGTGCACCAGCAACTCCTAGTGCCTGCCAGGAGGCTGCTGCAGCACTTCCTGTGCGCCCTGCAGGGAAGCAAGAGAGGAGGCCAGGGCTGAAGCAGCCGAGCAGGTGTGGCCGCCTGGGCTTTCCTGGCTTGCCCCTACAGCAAGGGAACGCTGTGCTTGCTACAGGCCGGGAAGATGCAGGGTCTGCTGCCAGAGGTGCTGGAGGTGGCGCAGGGGGCCGCCGCAGACGTCAGCAGGAAGGCCCTGGTCGTCTGCGGGAAGGTGCTGCGTCAGGCGGACAGGGCGGCGGTGGGCCCCATGGCTGTGCACCTGGCGCAGAAGCTCGTGCCGCTCTTTGAGGAAGTAAGGCTGGTGTGGGAGGCTGGGCTCAGGCCGTGGCCTGGGGGAGCTTGTGCCGCGGCTGGGTGGGTGGAGGTGGGGCTGGGATGGGAAGGCAGGTTGAGGCGCAAAGGCCTCCGAGAGCTGTGCGGAGCCTGGCCGCAGCCTCTTGTGCAAACCGATGGCATTGCCTTCATGGGTGGCAGGGCCACTTTGCCCTGGCTGCAGACGTGGCCGCCGGCTCCGTGGTGCACAAGTGCAGTCCCCAGCAGCTCTCTTCACACGAGGCGCGCCACTGCTGTTGCTCCGGGTGGGCAGGCAGTAGGTGTTGCTGAGGTGCCACCCTCCTGCGTCCTGCCAGGAGTGCAGCCAGGTGCGCGAGCTCTCCATCTGCTGCTTCCAAGAGCTGATGGAGCTTGTGGAGGGCGAGAACAAGCAGCAGCTGAAGAAGGAAGTGCGTCGCTGCCTGCTCCCGCTCTTCTTCCGTGTGCACGACGAGAGCCAGAGCGTGGCCAAGGTAGAGATGTGAAAGGTCGGCAGGGAGGCGGGGAAGGGCATGCTGGCATGAGCTGGGTGGGCCTGCGCCTGAGGGCCAAGGGCTGCTGACAAGTGGGCTGCCTGAAGGTGTGTCACATGGGGCCCCAGCAGTCGGGCCAGCAAGAGCTCCCGTCCTTGCTTGCAGCAGGCCCGCCCCACGGCTTTCAGCCTGCCTCCATGCCCCTTCCTGCTCCGAAAGGTTGGGAGGGCTGGGGTTCCCTTGCAGCCTCGCTCCCTCTCTACAGCCCTCCCCTAGTCAGTGCAGCCCACAGCAAGAGTCCCTGCTGAGCCCGAGCTAAGAGCGCCTGAGGAGCTGGGCCCGGACGTTTCGCAGAGCTGCGCTACCTGCTCCAAGAGGGCTCAGCTGCAGGGTGTGGCCAGCGAGGCCGGGACACAGGACTCCCTAGGGACTTGCCAGCTGTCCGCACAGGTGTCCGAGGCCAGGCTTGGACGCGCAATCCCTGTCGAGCAGTGGTGCCGTCCAGAGAGGCCCCGATGTGTGGGCCAGGCCATGCCCCAGCTGCCTAAGGGCAGCTGCCTTCTGCTCAGCCTGGGAGCACAAGTCCTTCCGCCCAGCTCACCGTGCACTAGGCCAGTGAACTTGGTGGCTGCAGAGGGGCGCAGCACATGCAAGGCCTTGAGAGAGACTGCCCAGCACCGCCAGGCTGGCTCGGGAAGAGTCATGGAAAGGGAGATGCCGTCAGGGCAGGGGACTGGCGTGGCATGCGGGGCTCAAGGCTGTGGCCAGCTGGAGCCTGAGCAGAAAGGAGCGGTGACAGAGCAGCAGGGGAAGGCCAGCATGCTGCTGGGCAATTGCCCCAGGCCATGCTTCTGGCACTGGCCTGGCCTGGTGCCTCTGTCACTCCGTGCCCCACAGTCTCCTGGGCTGCTCGACAGCGGGAGCTAGCTGAGCTGGTGGCTGCTGCATGCCTCTGCGCTGGGCATGGAGCCCAACTGAGACTCTGCCCCCGCTGCTGCATCTTCCCGCCACGGGCTAGGCAAGGGGCAGAGTGGAGCCAAGCGGAGGGGCACAGCAGACCTTGTCCCCAAGGCCACGGTGTCATCTGCCTGTCTCTGCTGCTGTGCAGGCCTCTTGGGAAGCCCTGGTGGTGGCTGCAGAGTGCCTGAAGTGGGACCAGCTCCGGGACTGCGCGCAGACAGAGCAGACCTGGAGGACGGGCGAGTGCTTGGTAAGGAGAGCCCCTCAGCACCGGGGCCCAGGCTCCACAAGGCCTGTCCCAACTCGCACAGCTGCCTGTGGGGTGGGCAGCTGTGCCTGTCCCGCCCTGCTCCAGCCCCAGGCCCACAACCCACACCTGTGTCCTGGATGCCTTTCCTCAAGCACCAGTGGGCTCTTCTGCAGGCCCCGCTGCCCGCTCGGACCTCCTGCCAGGAGGAGGTTGCGGAAGGAGAGCCTGGCCCAGCTGGGCCTTGGCAGCACACAGGGCTCTCAGCACTCCCAGGGCACGCTCTGCCTGCAGCTCTCGCCAAACCTCGGCCCCAGGCCAGGGCTGCTGCCTGGCAGGTGCCAGTGTCCTGGTGTGGAAAGGAAGGGCAGGAGGGTGGTGGGAGGAGGGCTTGGCCCAGCCCTTTGCGGAAGGTCTGTGCCAAGCCGCGGGCTCGTGTGCTCTGTCCAGCTGGCGAGAGGCAGGAGGCAAGTGGAAGAATACCTGCGCCAGAGCATGCCCTACTTGGAGGACTCTCAGGCATCCTTGCGAGAGGTGGCCGTGAGGTTCATAGGTGAGGTGCGCCCGCCGCGCTCCCTCTCTTAGCAGCTTGGTCCCAGGCCTGGCAGCAAGGCCTGGGGCTGCCAGGGTCTGGACTGTGTGGTGCAGGGCATGGGCTTGTGGGAGCCGATGATGGGTTGAGGGGAGCCTTGCTCATTCCCACCGCAGCCCTGCCTTGGGCCCTGTGCTTTGTGGGGGAGGCTGAGCCCTGCCAAAGGGGAGGAGGGCACTGGAAGGGCTTGGATAAGCTGTGTCGTGCTGGGGAGGGTCAGCAGTGAAGGCTGGTGTGTGCCTAGGGCTGGCCGGGCGGCGCTTGAAGAGCCCAAGGGAGCAGAAGGTGCGGGAGATCTGCAACGGTGAGTAAGGGCAGCGCTGTGCTGGCCACGGTGGGTGGGGAGGGGGCCAGAGCATGGGCAGTGTGCTCCAGGGCCGTGCCCTGGCACAGGGAAACATTTCAAGGGCAGGGCCATTTGGGGGCATTGCTGAGCAGCAACTTCCAGCTGATGTGGTTGCCCCAGCTGCTCCTTGCTCCCGCTGGGAAGAGCTGGGCAGGGCTGGCGCGCTCTGCAGGCTATGCCTGGGGAGGGGGCGTTCTGCGTGGACAGGTGGGTTTGATGTGTGCTCTGTTGCTTTATGTGGCAGTCCTTCAGCCCTTGGAGAGCGACCTGCAGCCCGCAATCCGTTCCCTGGCCACTCAGACCATCCTCATCCTGAGAACTCCAAGGAAAGAGGCACCCTCCGCGTTCCACCTGCAAGCTCTGCGCTGCTGGCTCCGGAGAGCCCGGGACAGGTGGAGCCGTCCTCTGTGCAGAGGCTCTCCTTGAGCAGACCGAGCACGACAGTCCCAGTGCCACGCTGCCCTTGGCATGGGCACCAGCAAGGAGGCTGCGGAACAGGCTGGCTCATTCCAGGCATCTGCTGCAGTTCCGCCCTCAGGCACAGCCTGGCCCCACTCTTCTTTTACACCTGCAGCCCTCTGGGAAGCTTTCCGCAAAGAAGCAGCCGTGTTTCTGCAGCACGCGTGGATGTCTTTTTCTTTGGCAGGCAGAGGCCAAGCGGGAAAGCTGAGGCCCCGAAGGAATCGCACTGGCCCTGAGGGTGGCCTGACGTTCGCTCCTTCCCGCAGCCCGCGGCAGCCTGGAACGTACGGCCACACTGTGTCTTTGGCCCAAAGCACCAGGTGCCCCGCTGGAGCACCAAGGCCAGGCTTGTGCCAAACGCGCCCTCTGCCGAGACACCCCAGGGCAAGAAGAGGCACCCACTGCCTGCAAAGCTTGCATCAGGCATCTCTCTTTGTCCTGGTGTTCTGCTGTGGCCGGCCACCTTGTGCACACGCGGGGCTTGGGCATCTTTGCCCGGGAGGCAGGGGACGAGAGCCGCTGTGGAGAAAGGGAAGAGCTGTGCCAGCGTGCCCTGCAGCCGCTGCGCTGGGCTGCTGGCTGCAGGCTCGGTGCCCCTGGGGGCTTGGGTGACTCTGGCCTGCTCTGCAGCTGTGCCGCGGGGCTGCCGCTGCTGCGGGGAGTGTGCTGAGCTGCTTTCAAGGCAGGAGCGATGTCCCCCCCTTTCCCCTTTCCCCCTCTGCACCAACCTGACCAGGGTGCAGCTTCCCACGCAAGGCGAGTGGAGCCCTGCACGCAGCCCAAGTCTGAACACGTGCACACCTGGGAGCACGCAGGCCTGACCCAGAGAGGGAGGGAGCAGGCCCCTGCTGGCCTCTCGGGGCAGGTGGGTGAGCCAGACCTCGAGCTGACCAGCAGTTTCCAGGCTTGTGACGCCACGTGCCCCGAGGGAAGCCGTCTGCGTTGGGGCTACTCTCTGAATTGCCACTCCAGGTCGGTCTCTCTCTCTCTCCTCGGCCAGCCTGGGCTCTCAGTCTCTCAGTGCACAAACCAGAACGGCACGCTGAGAGTGCCAGGGGTCGTCTCTGTAGAGCAGCAGCACGGCACTGGCAGGCAGCGGCAGACTGCATCTCAGTTGCCTGCTTTTGCCATGCCTCGTGGCCCTTTGCTCTCGCTGCTGAAACAAGGCAGTCCCATTGCCACCTCGCTTTCTTGGTTGCTGCCTTTCCCGTCTTGTCCCATGTAGTGCTCGCTGACCTGGCTGAAGGCACAGAGTGCACTCTCGGCAAGTTTGCTGCTGATGCTAAAGTGGGGGGAGCGGCTGAGAGCCCAGAAGGCTGTGCTGGCCTTGAGAGGGGCGCGGAGAGGCTGGCCAGTTGGGTGGAGAGGAACCTGCTGAAGTTCACCAAAGGCAAGGGCAGGGTCCTGCACCTAGGGAGGAAGAAGCCCATGGAGCAGGAGAGGCTGGGGGTTGCCCTGCTGCAAAGCAGCTCTGCAGCGCAGCACCTGGGTGTGCTGGTGGACAACAAGTGAAGCAGGGGGCAGCAAGGGGCCCTTGTGGCCAAGGCGGCGCATGGGATCGTGGGGTGCATTAGGCAGAGTGTTGCCAGCAGGTGGAGGGAGGGGCTCCTCCCCTGCGCTCAGCCCTGGGCAGGCCTCCTCTGAGAGGAGTAGTGTCCCCCATTGTGGGCTCGCCAGGACAAGAGACGTGGCCCTACTGGAGAGAGTCCAGCGGAGGGCTACGAAGGTGACGAGGGGACTGGAGCATGTCTCCTGTGAAGCAAGGCTGAGAGAGCTGGGCCTGTTTATGCTGGAGAAGAGAAGACTGAGAGGCGGTCTGACCAACGTGTCCAAGTATCTGAAGGGAGGCTGTGCAGAGGATGGGGCCAGACTCTTGTCCGTGGTGGCCAGCGACAGGACAAGAGGCAACAGACACAAAGTGGAACACGGGAAGTTCCGTCTGAACCTGAGGGAAAACGTGTTGACCGTGAGGGTGAGAGAGCAGTGGCACGGGTTGCCCAGAGAGGTAGTGGAGTCTCCTTTGCTGGAGAGATTCAAAACCCGGCCGGACGTGGTCGTGGGCAATGTGCTGTAGATGAGCCGGCTTGAGCAGGGGGGGTTGGACTAGGTGATCTCCAGAGGTCCCTTCCAACCTCCACCCTTGTGTGATTCTGTGTTCTGTGATTTCTGTGATTCTGGGCGCTTGCACGTGGGCCATGTGTCCGAGGCCTTTGCAGCAACTGGCAGCCACAGCTGCGCCCACCAGCAGGTCCTGGAGGGGTTGTGCTGGGCAGACAAGAGCAGCTGCACCAGCCCGGGACCTCGCAAGGACCAGCAGGCTGCCCAAGCCTCCAAGGCTGCCATCTCCTCAGCAGCAAGCTGCTCCCACACAGCACACGCACGTTGCCAAGGTGCCAAGTGCAGCCTGCATTCCCTCCGGTGCGGGCAGAGGTTCAAGAACTGCTGTGCGGAGCAGAGGGAGGCTTGGCCGTGGCTTTGTCCGGCTCGGACCCACCCCCAGAGGTTTACTGCTTCTGCAAGACAGGTGTGCCAGGAAAGGGCCAGGAGGCTGAGGGGGGGGGCTTGGACTTCTGCTTTGCTCCCCGAAGATGGGAGGAGATGTTGGCAGGGGGGCTGCGGGGCAAAGTGCCGGGCCGGGCCGCAGCGGGGCCTTGGTGCCCCACCCGCCTCTGTGACACGGCCGCGGCCCTGGGGGCGCCGCGGCGGCCGGGGCCCCGGCCCCGCAGTCTCCAGGAGGACAGGGACGGCCCCGGCTGGCAGCGGGCCCAGCTGCTGGAGAAGCAGCCGGAGCGCAGCCCCGGCGTCCCCGGAGGCGGCCAGGCCCTCGGCGGGGCCCACGTCTTGGCGCGCAGGCTCCCCGTCCGCCAGGCAGGCAAGAGAGACGCGGCTGGGGCTCGGCAGCTCCGCGGGGCCCTGGCGGGCCCTCGGCCGCGGCGGGCTGGCCCAGGGGCTGCCGCCCGGCACAGCTGGGGCCGGCGCCCGGCCCCGCCGCTGCCCGGCGGCCCGCCAGCCCCAGCGCCAGCACCCGCCAGGGACCCTGCCCGGCAGGAGGCCCCCGCCTTGCCCCGCGCTGCTGGGCCCGCTCCCTCGGCCTCGCAGCCTCGGCCTGCGGGCAGCGCACGCCCAGGGCCCAGGCCTGAGCGCGCCTTCCCCCCGGGCCCAGCCCCCAGCGCCTCTCCTCCTTCCCGCAGCATGGCCGACGCAGCCGCCGGCTGCCCCGCGGCGCTCTGGCAGCAGCCTCTCGGCCCGGGCAGCCCCTCGCTGGCCGGCCAGCAGCAGCAGGCGCAGCACAGCGCTGCCCAGCCGAGCAGCTCTGCGCCAGAGCCCTGCCCGCTCGGCCCATCGCGGCACCCAGGTGAGTGAGCCGGCCCGGCTGCGCTGGCCAGGCCGAGCGGCGCCGAGCCTCTCGCCGCCGCCTCTGCCACGGCCCCGGCTCTCCGGCCGCCTGCCTCCGCCGCCCCTGGCAGCAGGCCTCTGCCCGCGCGCAGCCTCCTCTCCTCTCCTCTCGCCGGCCTCCACCTACAGCTCTGCCTCCTCTCTGCCTTTCCTCCACCCAGGCTCTTCTGCCTGCCGCCACCTGCACCGGCCAGCAGAGCAGAAGGAAGCTCTGCAGACCACGCACTCACTGAAGGTACCGACAGCACTGCCCTCTGCTCCGTGCCTCCACCTCTCGCCTCTCGCCTCTCGCCTCTCGCCTCCTGCCGTGCTCGCCCGTGCCACCCACAGGGCTGCTGTGCGAGCAGAGCTGCTCCCCTCCAGCCACCCCACCCCATCCTGGCATCACCGCCCGTGCCTTTCCCACCCTCCGCCTCCCTTCCCCTTCCTTTGGCCTGCGCCACGTGCAGCAGCTCTGCAGCTCTCAGGCCTCCCCCCGGCCGCTGCACTGCAACGGCTGCCCTCCCCAGGCCGCACAAACTCCACTCGCTGGCCTGTGCCTGGGAGCCACCCCAACAGCACTGCCACAACCCTGCCTTCTCCTTGCAGACCCCGAGTGCTCTGGACGACCTGCTGCAGAGGCTGGTGCTTGATCCTCTCCCCTCCGGCCTCCTGGAGCTGCAGAGCATCTTGCAGGTCTGCCTTTTACAAGGGGAAAGCCCTGGAGGGGCCCCCTGCCCCTCCTGGGCAACATCCTCTCCTGCCCCCAAACCTTCTCCTTGCCCCAAAGCCCTGCGAGGACTTTGACCCTTCTTCCTAAGCGCCCCCCGGCCCCCCCACCTGGCCCCTGGCCCCTGGCCCCGGCACTGTCCTCTCAGGGCCTCCCCCTCGCTCCAGCTTTCCTCCCCACCACTCAGCAAGGCACACTCTAACGGGGACCTGCGCAGCCTGCAAGGGCAGCCCGGCCCTGAAACTCTCTTCCTCTACAGCCTTCCCCATGGGCTGTAGCACAGCTTTGCCACTGCAAGCCCCTAGCGAGCTTTCTGCCCCAAAGTCCGCTCGCTGCTCCTGCAGAGGGGTCTGAAGGCCCCTGGGGCATTCTGCAGTGACAGTGGCCTCTGGCTCCCTGCCTGGAGCCAGCCGCAGCCGCTCCGTCTGAGGGATTGGAGAGCGAGGCTGGGGGGGCCTCGAGGGGCAGGAAGGCCCTTAGGAGATGTGCGCCCCTTGCCAGGAGGCCTTGGCGGGCATACTAGCTCAACGCTGCCAGAGCCTTAGCAGAGCTGCGGCTCCTGGAGCAGCTGTCGGGTCCCAGGGCAGAGCGCTGCTTTTCTTCTCCCAGGTCCTGCTGCCCTTCACACAGTCCCCGAGAGCAGCAGAGCGCGAGAGGGCGTTGAGGGCCATTGCCCGGCTGAGCAAGTCCCTCGTCAGCTCTTCCTCGCTGCAGGTAAGGAGCCTCAGGTGCAGGCAAGCCCCCGGCACCCACCGCGCCACACCTTGCCCGTCTCCCAGGTCCGGGCTCCCTCAGGGGCAAGCCTGGACACAGGGTAGGGCACTCAGCACGGCTCTGTCGCCAAGAGACCGTCCTTGCCCTGTCTCGGTAGGCTTCTGTCTTGAGGCCCCCTGCTCTCCGCAGCCGCCAGGCCTGCCCTGGCAGCATGATGTGAGCCCGCGCCTGGCGGCCCTTGCTGCCTTGGCTGCTGCCCAGCCGCTGCGGGGCTCAGGGCCTGCAGGGCCCTCTGGCCCGTCCCCTTGCCTGCTGCCCCCTCCCCACGCACTGCCACGGCCCCAGCCCAGCAGCCCCCACTTACAGGCTGCTGCCGCACAGGCGCTTCCTTCCCGTGCCATGGGGTGCAGGGCAGGGGAGCTGCAGGTTGAGGCAGAGCCTCCCGGAAGGACAGGCCAGGAGAGGAGGCTGGGGGAGGTGGTGTGGCTGCAGAGATGGGCAGTGCAGCCTGAGGAGGAAGAGGCACTCCCCAGGTCCCGGGAGGGGAGAGCGGCGGCAGTGAGGGAGCGGGATGGAGGCAGGACCGAGGGCTGCATGCCCGTTTAGGCACCTAAGTGCCACATGCTCAAAGTGACAAGAACTGGCAAGGCAGCCCGTGCCTGCAGAGCAGGCAAAGGCGGCAGGGAGAGCAGGGCAGGAGGCAGAAGGAGCACAGGGGATGCTGCGTGGCATGCTGCCCCTCCTGGGGCCAGCTGTGCCATTTATGCATGCGGCTGGCGCTAAGTCAGCTTCGCTGCAGCCTTTGCAGGGAGGCAGCCTCGTCGTCCCCTTGCCGTGGCTGCTGTGCAGGGTCAGGGGCTGCTCAGGCAGAGGCCAGGTTGCCCCTTGGCGGGGCAGAAGAGCTTGCAGTAGGCAGAGCAGGCTGGCCTGGGCCAGCCCCTGCCACAGCCTTTGCATGCGGGCTGCGAGCAGGGTCTGGCCCCAGCTGCCTCACCTTAGCCCTGCTGCCACCACTTCCTGCCTCCGCCAGCTCTGCGACCCCTGCCAAGGAGTCAGTGACGACCCTGCCCTCTTGGCAACGGAGGACTTCCGCATCCTGGGCAAGCTGGTGGGGCATCTCCTGCTGTGCTACGCTGTCCAGGAGCAGGGCATCCGCTGGAGGGCTGCGGACGCTCTCCACCTCCTCTACACGTTTGCCCGGCAGCGCAAGAGTAAGAGAAAGCGCGGTGCTTTGCCTCCTTGCAGGCACACACGGCTGTCCAGGCCCTTCCTCGCCTCCCTGGGCCTCATCCTCTCGCTGCTCGCTCACTCCCACCTTCAAGCCTTTTGCAGCCGCTGGGCAAGCCTGCTGCCAAAGGTGCTCTGGCCTACTCACTGCTCTCTGTGTTCCCTCCTGTCTAGGCAGGAAGGTGCCAGAAGATAAGCCAGAGCAGGCCCAGCTCCCAAGGCAGAGGGAAGCTGAGCACATGGGCTTCTGGCTTGCTTTCACCACCAGCCCCAGCCAGCTGACCACGGTAAGGAGCTCCTGCCTTGCCGCCACTCTTGTCCGTGCCATGAGCAGCAGAGCGGGGGGAGCAAACGGGTTTGGCCTCAGCGGGGCTCCAGTGGCCTCCCTCTGCCTGGGGAGAGGCTTCCCCCTGGCGCTGAGCCAGCAAGATCTGAAGGCTGCGCTCCAGGGTCAGCGCAGCCGCTCCAGCCCGCCTGCACACCAGGCAGCTTGGGCTCTGTCTAGCGCCACTGCCCTGGGGCCCTCTTCCCAACTCTGCGGCCTGCTCCTGAGAGCCCTCTTCCGTCCCATCCTCCACAGGACACTCTCTGCAGCCCCTGCTTCCAGCTTTGCAGCCAGCTGCCCGCACTGGCCCTGCTCCAGAGCTGCTCTCACTGCTGAGCTCCGCAGCGCCGCCAGGGCGCTCCGTGTGACACGTCTTCCCTGCCCTCCTTCCTCCCACAGATGTTTGGGCCATACCTCGAGCCCTCGGAGAGGACAGACATCATCCTCACAGCCATTGAGGCCCTGAGAGACGGCAGCACGCACGACATGCAGGCGGCTAGCAGCGTGCTGGATGTGCTCCTCATGGAGCCTGCCTCCTGGCTGAAGAAGGTAAGCAGCCCGCGGCTGGACTGCCCTGCACCTTCCTCCCAGCTCCCTTGCTGCCAAAGCAGCTGTGGCGGGCACCCAGCGCCCCTTGAAGCCAGCAAAGGGTGATGGGAAGGGAAGGAGCAGTTCTCAGGGGCGGTGCAGGAAACGGCTGCCCTCCTTCTCACCCGTGTGCCCTCCAGGTGCCCGAGGTCGTCAGGTGCATCTATGCAAACCTGACGTGCATCAGCACGGGGGAAGGCCGGCGCAGCGTGGACTTGCTGCTTCTCCTGCTTACCCACGTGTACCCCAGCGAGGTGGTCGTCAGCCTGCTCAACTGCTGCCCGCCATGTGACAGGTACAGGCGCCAAGAGCCTTGAGGGCTGGTAGCATGTGGGCAGGCTGCCCAAAGACTCTCTGCTTGCCGCACCCAAGGACAACTGCAGGCTATCCCCAAAGGGCAGGGCTGCCCATGCCCTTTCCAGCCCGGGGCCATCTGCCCCAGGCGCGCAGCAGCCAGAGCTGACCAAGTCAGCCGCAGAGCCCAGGCGCCAGGCCCCCGGCTGCCCCAGCGGGAACCTCTGCTCCGCTGTCTGCTGCTTGCCCAGGCTGGGCCCAGCGGGCACTCCAAGCGAGGGGGCAGTGGGCAGGCCGGCAGCCTGCAGCCTGCGTGCCCTGGGGCTTGCTCGGGCCACGCAGCTGTGGCCGAGGCAGCCCTGCTGACTGGGCGCTCGGGGCCTGCAGCATCGCCAGCGCCATGTGGGAGGTGATGGTGTGCCTGCCCAGCACTTTGGACAAGGTGTTGAGGAAGCTGCTCAGCATCTTGGAGGACCGAGTGCTGCTCAAGGGGCTCAGAGCTCTCACAGAGGACACCTGCTTCCTGCCCGTGGCTGTGAGTTACTACCGCGTGCACCAGGCCTCTCTGGCCCTCAGGGCTGGGCTAGCGTCTGCAGCGAAGAAGGCATGGCTCTTCTTCCCCCGCCTCCCCACCCCTGCCCCCAAGCGGTGACCTTTCCCGGGGCATGTGGAGTCAGCCCTTTAGGGTCAGCAGCAGGCCTCCACTGCGCCGGCCCCGCAGGGCTGCCAAGAGCTGCTTGGGCCCCAGTGTGCACTGGCGTGCAGCCGTCCTTTGCCCGCACAGCTCTCTCTTTTCCCCCGACCCTGCATCCCCCTGCTGCGCTCTGCAGACTGGCAACGCAGAGCAGGGCTAGGGACGGGGGCAGGGGCGGCACTGGGACTGGGACTGGGACTGGGACTGGGACTGGGCCAGGGGCAGTGTCTGGGCCAGGGGCTGGAGCCACTGTACAGCCTGAGCAGGCTACCGAGCCTCAGACCAGGAGCCCAGGCTGCTGTGCAGGACACATAAGGCATGCCACGCTGACCCCGGAGGGCTCGTCGTGCCCGTCTTAGAAGTGGGAGCGCAGCCCAGAGGGCTGCCGCTGCCGTGGCCGTGGCCGTGGCCGTGGCCATGGCCTGTCAGCCAGGCTGCAGTCTCCAGCTGTGTCTGCTGCACGCTAGGCCAGTGCCTGAGCCTCATCCCTCGCATACGCCAAGGGCTTTGGCACTGCCCCAGCAATGCCTTGGCAGTGAGAGCTGTCTCTGGGTGTTTTCTGCAGGCAACCAAGGCGCTGTACAGGATCCTTCAGCAGCCCACCTGCCAGCAGACGGTAACAGCGCTCTTCCCCCAGCTCTACATGGCACTGCTCCTGCAGATTTCCTTTGTGGCAGTGTCCATGCCCCGGGACATGAGTGCCTGCTGGAGGAAAGGCTGCCCACGGGAGCAGTCTTCTCCAGCCAGCCCCCTCAGGTGCTGCCTCGCCCTTCTCCTGTCTTTCCCCAGGGCCCTCAAGCAGGGCCGTGGCTCTGAGCGTGACTGGCCTTTGCTCCGCGTGCAGGTCTGCAGTGCAGGCGCTGAAAGCTCTGCTCCGCTCTGCTGGCTACGAGGAGCAGCTCGTCAGCATCGAGAAGAGGGGCGGCTGGCACCTGCTTCTCCAAGCGGAGACTCTCGCCAGCGGAATCAGTGTGCTGGCCAGGTGAGAGACCCTTTTGGCCCGCACTGCCTCCGCCTGGCTTTGCTGGGGACGCGGCACCCCGCACAAGGCCCTGCCTCGTGCCTGAGAGAGGCTGCCCAGGGCTCTTGGCTGCCGCCGCAGCGCTTGTGACTGAGGGATCAGGCGGGAAGCGGGAGCTCCTTGCTGCTTTGTGGCGCAGCTTTGACAGCTGTGGCTGGAGGAGGCAGCGTAGCGGGCTGTGGGAGACAAGGCAGAAGAGGCTGGGCTGCCTAGCTCCTTAGCAGGGGTGCTTGCTTTGCCCTGCCAGGCAGATGAGGACAAACCCGGTTCACGAGCGTTCCTGGATCTTCCACCGGGTGGAAAGGCTTCTCAGCCAAGGGGACCAACTGCAGGAACTGCCTGCCATGGCTGTCTTTGTTGAGGTAGGTGTGGTGGCAAGTAGTGGCGCTCCGCGATGCCTCTGAACGCTGCAGTCTCTTGGAGGCATGGCCGCGGGGTGGCCAATGGCCAATGGAGCCTGGCCAACCTGGCCTTGGCCCATTTGCTGCTGCGGCCAGGCTTGTCACCCCCGCCACCCCCCCAACATCCGTGCCTCCGTTGGGGCCACCTCTGGCTAGTCACTCGCTCCTGCAAGGCAGGAGAGCAGGGCCCAAGGGAACACGAGGGGGCCAGGCCAGCAAGAGCAAGCAAGGAATGTGTGCTGGGTGCCGTGAGGCTCAGGGCATAAGGGCGTCCCTGGGGGCCCTCCGCAACCACGGCCGCCTCCAGCACAGCCTTGCTCTGCGCCTGGTGCCCTGGCCGGCAGCTGCCGGTGGCAAGCAGGAGCTGCCCGGGCCGCGCAGTGCTGCAGGCTCTGCCACTCTCTCCCTGCTGTGTGTCTTCCAGCTGCTGAGCTGCGAGGAGCTAAAAGCCAGCGACTGTTGCGTCCTCTACCTCCTCCAGAGGTATCTGAAGCGTCCCAGCACAGTGATGCGCTCGCTGGTGCTCAGAGGCCTCGTGACGCTGGCCGAGAGAGCAGAGATGGTGAGCATGGGCATGGGTCAGGAGAAGGCATGCTGGCAGCCTGCGGCTGGGCAGCAGGCCATGGGCAATGCAGTGCTTGGAGTCAGGGGCGGTGCTGGTTGCTGCAAGGTGCCTGGCGCAGCCCTTTGTCAGCCCCCGCGGCCTTCAGGGCAGTGTGGCCGTGGGAGAAGAGCGGGCAGCGCAGGCAGCGAGGAGGAGCCTTTGCTGTCCTGGCCTGCTTGCCCGCCGCTGCTCTCACCCACCCTCCTCAGTGCACCAGCAACTCCTAGTGCCTGCCAGGAGGCTGCTGCAGCACTTCCTGTGCGCCCTGCAGGGAAGCAAGAGAGGAGGCCAGGGCTGAAGCAGCCGAGCAGGTGTGGCCGCCTGGGCTTTCCTGGCTTGCCCCTACAGCAAGGGAACGCTGTGCTTGCTACAGGCCGGGAAGATGCAGGGTCTGCTGCCAGAGGTGCTGGAGGTGGCGCAGGGGGCCGCCGCAGACGTCAGCAGGAAGGCCCTGGTCGTCTGCGGGAAGGTGCTGCGTCAGGCGGACAGGGCGGCGGTGGGCCCCATGGCTGTGCACCTGGCGCAGAAGCTCGTGCCGCTCTTTGAGGAAGTAAGGCTGGTGTGGGAGGCTGGGCTCAGGCCGTGGCCTGGGGGAGCTCGTGCCGCGGCTGGGTGGGTGGAGGTGGGGCTGGGATGGGAAGGCAGGTTGAGGCGCAAAGGCCTCCGAGAGCTGTGCGGAGCCTGGCCGCAGCCTCTTGTGCAAACCGATGGCATTGCCTTCATGGGTGGCAGGGCCACTTTGCCCTGGCTGCAGACGTGGCCGCCGGCTCCGTGGTGCACAAGTGCAGTCCCCAGCAGCTCTCTTCACACGAGGCGCGCCACTGCTGTTGCTCCGGGTGGGCAGGCAGTAGGTGTTGCTGAGGTGCCACCCTCCTGCGTCCTGCCAGGAGTGCAGCCAGGTGCGCGAGCTCTCCATCTGCTGCTTCCAAGAGCTGATGGAGCTTGTGGAGGGCGAGAACAAGCAGCAGCTGAAGAAGGAAGTGCGTCGCTGCCTGCTCCCGCTCTTCTTCCGTGTGCACGACGAGAGCCAGAGCGTGGCCAAGGTAGAGATGTGAAAGGTCGGCAGGGAGGCGGGGAAGGGCATGCTGGCATGAGCTGGGTGGGCCTGCGCCTGAGGGCCAAGGGCTGCTGACAAGTGGGCTGCCTGAAGGTGTGTCACATGGGGCCCCAGCAGTCGGGCCAGCAAGAGCTCCCGTCCTTGCTTGCAGCAGGCCCGCCCCACGGCTTTCAGCCTGCCTCCATGCCCCTTCCTGCTCCGAAAGGTTGGGAGGGCTGGGGTTCCCTTGCAGCCCCGCTCCCTCTCTACAGCCCTCCCCTAGTCAGTGCAGCCCACAGCAAGAGTCCCTGCTGAGCCCGAGCTAAGAGCGCCTGAGGAGCTGGGCCCGGACGTTTCGCAGAGCTGCGCTACCTGCTCCAAGAGGGCTCAGCTGCAGGGTGTGGCCAGCGAGGCCGGGACACAGGACTCCCTAGGGACTTGCCAGCTGTCCGCACAGGTGTCCGAGGCCAGGCTTGGACGCGCAATCCCTGTCGAGCAGTGGTGCCGTCCAGAGAGGCCCCGATGTGTGGGCCAGGCCATGCCCCAGCTGCCTAAGGGCAGCTGCCTTCTGCTCAGCCTGGGAGCACAAGTCCTTCCGCCCAGCTCACCGTGCACTAGGCCAGTGAACTTGGTGGCTGCAGAGGGGCGCAGCACATGCAAGGCCTTGAGAGAGACTGCCCAGCACCGCCAGGCTGGCTCGGGAAGAGTCATGGAAAGGGAGATGCCGTCAGGGCAGGGGACTGGCGTGGCATGCGGGGCTCAAGGCTGTGGCCAGCTGGAGCCTGAGCAGAAAGGAGCGGTGACAGAGCAGCAGGGGAAGGCCAGCATGCTGCTGGGCAATTGCCCCAGGCCATGCTTCTGGCACTGGCCTGGCCTGGTGCCTCTGTCACTCCGTGCCCCACAGTCTCCTGGGCTGCTCGACAGCGGGAGCTAGCTGAGCTGGTGGCTGCTGCATGCCTCTGCGCTGGGCATGGAGCCCAACTGAGACTCTGCCCCCGCTGCTGCATCTTCCCGCCACGGGCTAGGCAAGGGGCAGAGTGGAGCCAAGCGGAGGGGCACAGCAGACCTTGTCCCCAAGGCCACGGTGTCATCTGCCTGTCTCTGCTGCTGTGCAGGCCTCTTGGGAAGCCCTGGTGGTGGCTGCAGAGTGCCTGAAGTGGGACCAGCTCCGGGACTGCGCGCAGACAGAGCAGACCTGGAGGACGGGCGAGTGCTTGGTAAGGAGAGCCCCTCAGCACCGGGGCCCAGGCTCCACAAGGCCTGTCCCAACTCGCACAGCTGCCTGTGCGGTGGGCAGCTGTGCCTGTCCCGCCCTGCTCCAGCCCCAGGCCCACAACCCACACCTGTGTCCTGGATGCCTTTCCTCAAGCACCAGTGGGCTCTTCTGCAGGCCCCGCTGCCCGCTCGGACCTCCTGCCAGGAGGAGGTTGCGGAAGGAGAGCCTGGCCCAGCTGGGCCTTGGCAGCACACAGGGCTCTCAGCACTCCCAGGGCACGCTCTGCCTGCAGCTCTCGCCAAACCTCGGCCCCAGGCCAGGGCTGCTGCCTGGCAGGTGCCAGTGTCCTGGTGTGGAAAGGAAGGGCAGGAGGGTGGTGGGAGGAGGGCTTGGCCCAGCCCTTTGCGGAAGGTCTGTGCCAAGCCGCGGGCTCGTGTGCTCTGTCCAGCTGGCGAGAGGCAGGAGGCAAGTGGAAGAATACCTGCGCCAGAGCATGCCCTACTTGGAGGACTCTCAGGCATCCTTGCGAGAGGTGGCCGTGAGGTTCATAGGTGAGGCGCACGCGCCGCGCTCCCTCTCTTAGCAGCTTGGTCCCAGGCCTGGCAGCAAGGCCCGGGGCTGCCAGGGTCTGGACTGTGTGGTGCAGGGCATGGGCTTGTGGGAGCCGATGATGGGTTGAGGGGAGCCTTGCTCATTCCCACCGCAGCCCTGCCTTGGGCCCTGTGCTTTGTGGGGGAGGCTGAGGCCTGCCAAAGGGGAGGAGGGCACTGGAAGGGCTTGGATAAGCTGTGTCGTGCTGGGGAGGGTCAGCAGTGAAGGCTGGTGTGTGCCTAGGGCTGGCCGGGCGGCGCTTGAAGAGCCCAAGGGAGCAGAAGGTGCGGGAGATCTGCAACGGTGAGTAAGGGCAGCGCTGTGCTGGCCACGGTGGGTGGGGAGGGGGCCAGAGCATGGGCAGTGTGCTCCAGGGCCGTGCCCTGGCACAGGGAAACATTTCAAGGGCAGGGCCATTTGGGGGCATTGCTGAGCAGCAACTTCCAGCTGATGTGGTTGCCCCAGCTGCTCCTTGCTCCCGCTGGGAAGAGCTGGGCAGGGCTGGCGCGCTCTGCAGGCTATGCCTGGGGAGGGGGCGTTCTGTGCGGACAGGTGGGTTTGATGTGTGCTCTGTTGCTTTATGTGGCAGTCCTTCAGCCCTTGGAGAGCGACCTGCAGCCCGCAATCCGTTCCCTGGCCACTCAGACCATCCTCATCCTGAGAACTCCAAGGAAAGAGGCACCCTCCGCGTTCCACCTGCAAGCTCTGCGCTGCTGGCTCCGGAGAGCCCGGGACAGGTGGAGCCGTCCTCTGTGCGGAGGCTCTCCTTGAGCAGAGCGAGCACGACAGTCCCAGTGCCACGCTGCCCTTGGCATGGGCACCAGCAAGGAGGCTGCGGAACAGGCTGGCTCATTCCAGGCATCTGCTGCAGTTCCGCCCTCAGGCACAGCCTGGCCCCACTCTTCTTTTACACCTGCAGCCCTCTGGGAAGCTTTCCGCAAAGAAGCAGCCGTGTTTCTGCAGCACGCGTGGATGTCTTTTTCTTTGGCAGGCAGAGGCCAAGCGGGAAAGCTGAGGCCCCGAAGGAATCGCACTGGCCCTGAGGGTGGCCTGACGTTTGCTCCTTCCCGCAGCCCGCGGCAGCCTGGAACGTACGGCCACACTGTGTCTTTGGCCCAAAGCACCAGGTGCCCCGCTGGAGCACCAAGGCCAGGCTTGTGCCAAACGCGCCCTCTGCCGAGACACCCCAGGGCAAGAAGAGGCACCCACTGCCTGCAAAGCTCGCATCAGGCATCTCTCTTTGTCCTGGTGTTCTGCTGTGGCCGGCCACCTTGTGCACACGCGGGGCTTGGGCATTTTTGCCCGGGAGGCAGGGGACGAGAGCCGCTGTGGAGAAAGGGAAGAGCTGTGCCAGCGTGCCCTGCAGCCGCTGCGCTGGGCTGCTGGCTGCAGGCTCGGTGCCCCTGGGGGCTTGGGTGACTCTGGCCTGCTCTGCAGCTGTGCCGCGGGGCTGCCGCTGCTGCGGGGAGTGTGCTGAGCTGCTTTCAAGGCAGGAGCGATGTCCCCCCCTTTCCCCTTTCCCCCTCTGCACCAACCTGACCAGGGTGCAGCTTCCCACGCAAGGCGAGTGGAGCCCTGCACGCAGCCCAAGTCTGAACACGTGCACACCTGGGAGCACGCAGGCCTGACCCAGAGAGGGAGGGAGCAGGCCCCTGCTGGCCTCTCGGGGCAGGTGGGTGAGCCAGACCTCGAGCTGACCAGCAGTTTCCAGGCTTGTGACGCCACGTGCCCCGAGGGAAGCCGTCTGCGTTGGGGCTACTCTCTGAATTGCCACTCCAGGTCGGTCTCTCTCTCTCTCCTCGGCCAGCCTGGGCTCTCAGTCTCTCAGTGCACAAACCAGAACGGCACGCTGAGAGTGCCAGGGGTCGTCTCTGTAGAGCAGCATCATGGCACTGGCAGGCAGCGGCAGACTGCATCTCAGTTGCCTGCTTTTGCCATGCCTCGTGGCCCTTTGCTCTCGCTGCTGAAACAAGGCAGTCCCATTGCCACCTCGCTTTCTTGGTTGCTGCCTTTCCCGTCTTGTCCCATGTAGTGCTCGCTGACCTGGCTGAAGGCACAGAGTGCACTCTCGGCAAGTTTGCTGCTGATGCTAAAGTGGGGGGAGCGGCTGAGAGCCCAGAAGGCTGTGCTGGCCTTGAGAGGGGCGCGGAGAGGCTGGCCAGTTGGGTGGAGAGGAACCTGCTGAAGTTCACCAAAGGCAAGGGCAGGGTCCTGCACCTAGGGAGGAAGAAGCCCATGGAGCAGGAGAGGCTGGGGGTTGCCCTGCTGCAAAGCAGCTCTGCAGCGCAGCACCTGGGTGTGCTGGTGGACAACAAGTGAAGCAGGGGGCAGCAAGGGGCCCTTGTGGCCAAGGCGGCGCATGGGATCGTGGGGTGCATTAGGCAGAGTGTTGCCAGCAGGTGGAGGGAGGGGCTCCTCCCCTGCGCTCAGCCCTGGGCAGGCCTCCTCTGAGAGGAGTAGTGTCCCCCATTGTGGGCTCGCCAGGACAAGAGACGTGGCCCTACTGGAGAGAGTCCAGCGGAGGGCTACGAAGGTGACGAGGGGACTGGAGCATGTCTCCTGTGAAGCAAGGCTGAGAGAGCTGGGCCTGTTTATGCTGGAGAAGAGAAGACTGAGAGGCGGTCTGACCAACGTGTCCAAGTATCTGAAGGGAGGCTGTGCAGAGGATGGGGCCAGACTCTTGTCCGTGGTGGCCAGCGACAGGACAAGAGGCAACAGACACAAAGTGGAACACGGGAAGTTCCGTCTGAACCTGAGGGAAAACGTGTTGACCGTGAGGGTGAGAGAGCAGTGGCACGGGTTGCCCAGAGAGGTAGTGGAGTCTCCTTTGCTGGAGAGATTCAAAACCCGGCCGGACGTGGTCGTGGGCAATGTGCTGTAGATGAGCCGGCTTGAGCAGGGGGGGTTGGACTAGGTGATCTCCAGAGGTCCCTTCCAACCTCCACCCTTGTGTGATTCTGTGTTCTGTGATTTCTGTGATTCTGGGCGCTTGCACGTGGGCCATGTGTCCGAGGCCTTTGCAGCAACTGGCAGCCACAGCTGCGCCCACCAGCAGGTCCTGGAGGGGTTGTGCTGGGCAGACAAGAGCAGCTGCACCAGCCCGGGACCTCGCAAGGACCAGCAGGCTGCCCAAGCCTCCAAGACTGCCATCTCCTCAGCAGCAAGCTGCTCCCACACAGCACACGCACGTTGCCAAGGTGCCAAGTGCAGCCTGCATTCCCTCCGGTGCGGGCAGAGGTTCAAGAACTGCTGTGCGGAGCAGAGGGAGGCTTGGCCGTGGCTTTGTCCGGCTCGGACCCACCCCCAGAGGTTTACTGCTTCTGCAAGACAGGCGTGCCAGGAAAGGGCCAGGAGGCTGAGGGGGGGGGCTTGGACTTCTGCTTTGCTCCCCGAAGATGGGAGGAGATGTTGGCAGGGGGGCTGCGGGGCAAAGTGCCGGGCCGGGCCGCAGCGGGGCCTTGGTGCCCCACCCGCCTCTGTGACACGGCCGCGGCCCTGGGGGCGCCGCGGCGGCCGGGGCCCCGGCCCCGCAGTCTCCAGGAGGACAGGGACGGCCCCGGCTGGCAGCGGGCCCAGCTGCTGGAGAAGCAGCCGGAGCGCAGCCCCGGCGTCCCCGGAGGCGGCCAGGCCCTCGGCGGGGCCCACGTCTTGGCGCGCAGGCTCCCCGTCCGCCAGGCAGGCAAGAGAGACGCGGCTGGGGCTCGGCAGCTCCGCGGGGCCCTGGCGGGCCCTCGGCCGCGGCGGGCTGGCCCAGGGGCTGCCGCCCGGCACAGCTGGGGCCGGCGCCCGGCCCCGCCGCTGCCCGGCGGCCCGCCAGCCCCAGCGCCAGCACCCGCCAGGGACCCTGCCCGGCAGGAGGCCCCCGCCTTGCCCCGCGCTGCTGGGCCCGCTCCCTCGGCCTCGCAGCCTCGGCCTGCGGGCAGCGCACGCCCAGGGCCCAGGCCTGAGCGCGCCTTCCCCCCGGGCCCAGCCCCCAGCGCCTCTCCTCCTTCCCGCAGCATGGCCGACGCAGCCGCCGGCTGCCCCGCGGCGCTCTGGCAGCAGCCTCTCGGCCCGGGCAGCCCCTCGCTGGCCGGCCAGCAGCAGCAGGCGCAGCACAGCGCTGCCCAGCCGAGCAGCTCTGCGCCAGAGCCCTGCCCGCTCGGCCCATCGCGGCACCCAGGTGAGTGAGCCGGCCCGGCTGCGCTGGCCAGGCCGAGCGGCGCCGAGCCTCTCGCCGCCGCCTCTGCCACGGCCCCGGCTCTCCGGCCGCCTGCCTCCGCCGCCCCTGGCAGCAGGCCTCTGCCCGCGCGCAGCCTCCTCTCCTCTCCTCTCGCCGGCCTCCACCTACAGCTCTGCCTCCTCTCTGCCTTTCCTCCACCCAGGCTCTTCTGCCTGCCGCCACCTGCACCGGCCAGCAGAGCAGAAGGAAGCTCTGCAGACCACGCACTCACTGAAGGTACCGACAGCACTGCCCTCTGCTCCGTGCCTCCACCTCTCGCCTCTCGCCTCTCGCCTCTCGCCTCCTGCCGTGCTCACCCGTGCCACCCGCAGGGCTGCTGTGTGAGCAGAGCTGCTCCCCTCCAGCCACCCCACCCCATCCTGGCATCACCGCCCGTGCCTTTCCCACCCTCCGCCTCCCTTCCCCTTCCTTTGGCCTGCGCCACGTGCAGCAGCTCTGCAGCTCTCAGGCCTCCCCCCGGCCGCTGCACTGCAACGGCTGCCCTCCCCAGGCCGCACAAACTCCACTCGCTGGCCTGTGCCTGGGAGCCACCCCAGCAGCACTGCCACAACCCTGCCTTCTCCTTGCAGACCCCGAGTGCTCTGGACGACCTGCTGCAGAGGCTGGTGCTTGATCCTCTCCCCTCCGGCCTCCTGGAGCTGCAGAGCATCTTGCAGGTCTGCCTTTTACAAGGGGAAAGCCCAGGAGGGGCCCCCTGCCCCTCCTGGGCAACATCCTCTCCTGCCCCCAAACCTTCTCCTTGCCCCAAAGCCCTGCGAGGACTTTGACCCTTCTTCCTAAGCGCCCCCCGGCCCCCACACCTGGCCCCTGGCCCCGGCACTGTCCTCTCAGGGCCTCCCCCTCGCTCCAGCTTTCCTCCCCACCGCTCAGCAAGGCACACTCTAACGGGGACCTGCGCAGCCTGCAAGGGCAGCCCGGCCCTGAAACTCTCTTCCTCTACAGCCTTCCCCATGGGCTGTAGCACAGCTTTGCCACTGCAAGCCCCTAGCGAGCTTTCTGCCCCAAAGTCCGCTCGCTGCTCCTGCAGAGGGGTCTGAAGGCCCCTGGGGCATTCTGCAGTGACAGTGGCCTCTGGCTCCCTGCCTGGAGCCAGCCGCAGCCGCTCCGTCTGAGGGATTGGAGAGCGAGGCTGGGGGGGCCTCGAGGGGCAGGAAGGCCCTTAGGAGATGTGCGCCCCTTGCCAGGAGGCCTTGGCGGGCATCCTAGCTCAACGCTGCCAGAGCCTTAGCAGAGCTGCGGCTCCTGGAGCAGCTGTCGGGTCCCAGGGCAGAGCGCTGCTTTTCTTCTCCCAGGTCCTGCTGCCCTTCACAGAGTCCCCGAGAGCAGCAGAGCGCGAGAGGGCGTTGAGGGCCATTGCCCGGCTGAGCAAGTCCCTCGTCAGCTCTTCCTCGCTGCAGGTAAGGAGCCTCAGGTGCAGGCAAGCCCCCGGCACCCACCGCGCCACACCTTGCCCGTCTCCCAGGTCTGGGCTCCCTCAGGGGCAAGCCTGGACACAGGGTAGGGCACTCAGCACGGCTCTGTCGCCAAGAGACCGTCCTTGCCCTGTCTCGGTAGGCTTCTGTCTTGAGGCCCCCTGCTCTCCGCAGCCGCCAGGCCTGCCCTGGCAGCATGATGTGAGCCCGCGCCTGGCGGCCCTTGCTGCCTTGGCTGCTGCCCAGCCGCTGCGGGGCTCAGGGCCTGCAGGGCCCTCTGGCCCGTCCCCTTGCCTGCTGCCCCCTCCCCACGCACTGCCACGGCCCCAGCCCAGCAGCCCCCACTTACAGGCTGCTGCCGCACAGGCGCTTCCTTCCCGTGCCATGGGGTGCAGGGCAGGGGAGCTGCAGGTTGAGGCAGAGCCTCCCGGAAGGACAGGCCAGGAGAGGAGGCTGGGGGAGGTGGTGTGGCTGCAGAGATGGGCAGTGCAGCCTGAGGAGGAAGAGGCACTCCCCGGGTCCCGGGAGGGGAGAGCGGCGGCAGTGAGGGAGCGGGATGGAGGCAGGACCGAGGGCTGCATGCCCGTTTAGGCACCTAAGTGCCACATGCTCAAAGTGACAAGAACTGGCAAGGCAGCCCGTGCCTGCAGAGCAGGCAAAGGCGGCAGGGAGAGCAGGGCAGGAGGCAGAAGGAGCACAGGGGATGCTGCGTGGCATGCTGCCCCTCCTGGGGCCAGCTGTGCCATTTATGCATGCGGCTGGCGCTAAGTCAGCTTCGCTGCAGCCTTTGCAGGGAGGCAGCCTCGTCGTCCCCTTGCCGTGGCTGCTGTGCAGGGTCAGGGGCTGCTCAGGCAGAGGCCAGGTTGCCCCTTGGCGGGGCAGAAGAGCTTGCAGTAGGCAGAGCAGGCTGGCCTGGGCCAGCCCCTGCCACAGCCTTTGCATGCGGGCTGCGAGCAGGGTCTGGCCCCAGCTGCCTCACCTTAGCCCTGCTGCCACCACTTCCTGCCTCCGCCAGCTCTGCGACCCCTGCCAAGGAGTCAGTGACGACCCTGCCCTCTTGGCAACGGAGGACTTCCGCATCCTGGGCAAGCTGGTGGGGCATCTCCTGCTGTGCTACGCTGTCCAGGAGCAGGGCATCCGCTGGAGGGCTGCGGACGCTCTCCACCTCCTCTACACGTTTGCCCGGCAGCGCAAGAGTAAGAGAAAGCGCGGCGCCTTGCCTCCTTGCAGGCACACACGGCTGTCCAGGCCCTTCCTCGCCTCCCTGGGCCTCATCCTCTCACTGCTCGCTCACTCCCACCTTCAAGCCTTTTGCAGCCGCTGGGCAAGCCTGCTGCCAAAGGTGCTCTGGCCTACTCACTGCTCTCTGTGTTCCCTCCTGTCTAGGCAGGAAGGTGCCAGAAGATAAGCCAGAGCAGGCCCAGCTCCCAAGGCAGAGGGAAGCTGAGCACATGGGCTTCTGGCTTGCTTTCACCACCAGCCCCAGCCAGCTGACCACGGTAAGGAGCTCCTGCCTTGCCGCCACTCTTGTCCGTGCCATGAGCAGCAGAGCGGGGGGAGCAAACGGGTTTGGCCTCAGCGGGGCTCCAGTGGCCTCCCTCTGCCTGGGGAGAGGCTTCCCCCTGGCGCTGAGCCAGCAAGATCTGAAGGCTGCGCTCCAGGGTCAGCGCAGCCGCTCCAGCCCGCCTGCACACCAGGCAGCTTGGGCTCTGTCTAGCGCCACTGCCCTGGGGCCCTCTTCCCAACTCTGCGGCCTGCTCCTGAGAGCCCTCTTCCGTCCCATCCTCCACAGGACACTCACTGCAGCCCCTGCTTCCAGCTTTGCAGCCAGCTGCCCGCACTGGCCCTGCTCCAGAGCTGCTCTCACTGCTGAGCTCCGCAGCGCCGCCAGGGCGCTCCGTGTGACACGTCTTCCCTGCCCTCCTTCCTCCCACAGATGTTTGGGCCATACCTCGAGCCCTCGGAGAGGACAGACATCATCCTCACAGCCATTGAGGCCCTGAGAGACGGCAGCACGCACGACATGCAGGCGGCTAGCAGCGTGCTGGATGTGCTCCTCATGGAGCCTGCCTCCTGGCTGAAGAAGGTAAGCAGCCCGCGGCTGGACTGCCCTGCACCTTCCTCCCAGCTCCCTTGCTGCCAAAGCAGCTGTGGCGGGCACCCAGCGCCCCTTGAAGCCAGCAAAGGGTGATGGGAAGGGAAGGAGCAGTTCTCAGGGGCGGTGCAGGAAACGGCTGCCCTCCTTCTCACCCGTGTGCCCTCCAGGTGCCCGAGGTCGTCAGGTGCATCTATGCAAACCTGACGTGCATCAGCACGGGGGAAGGCCGGCGCAGCGTGGACTTGCTGCTTCTCCTGCTTACCCACGTGTACCCCAGCGAGGTGGTCGTCAGCCTGCTCAACTGCTGCCCGCCATGTGACAGGTACAGGCGCCAAGAGCCTTGAGGGCTGGTAGCATGTGGGCAGGCTGCCCAAAGACTCTCTGCTTGCCGCACCCAAGGACAACTGCAGGCTATCCCCAAAGGGCAGGGCTGCCCATGCCCTTTCCAGCCCGGGGCCATCTGCCCCAGGCGCGCAGCAGCCAGAGCTGACCAAGTCAGCCGCAGAGCCCAGGCGCCGGGCCCCCGGCTGCCCCAGCGGGAACCTCCGCTCCGCTGTCTGCTGCTTGCCCAGGCTGGGCCCAGCGGGCACTCCAAGCGAGGGGGCAGTGGGCAGGCCGGCAGCCTGCAGCCTGCGTGCCCTGGGGCTTGCTCGGGCCACGCAGCTGTGGCCGAGGCAGCCCTGCTGACTGGGCGCTCGGGGCCTGCAGCATCGCCAGCGCCATGTGGGAGGTGATGGTGTGCCTGCCCAGCACTTTGGACAAGGTGTTGAGGAAGCTGCTCAGCATCTTGGAGGACCGAGTGCTGCTCAAGGGGCTCAGAGCTCTCACAGAGGACACCTGCTTCCTGCCCGTGGCTGTGAGTTACTACCGCGTGCACCAGGCCTCTCTGGCCCTCAGGGCTGGGCTAGCGTCTGCAGCGAAGAAGGCATGGCTCTTCTTCCCCCGCCTCCCCACCCCTGCCCCCAAGCGGTGACCTTTCCCGGGGCATGTGGAGTCAGCCCTTTAGGGTCAGCAGCAGGCCTCCACTGCGCCGGCCCCGCAGGGCTGCCAAGAGCTGCTTGGGCCCCAGTGTGCACTGGCGTGCAGCCGTCCTTTGCCCGCACAGCTCTCTCTTTTCCCCCGACCCTGCATCCCCCTGCTGCGCTCTGCAGACTGGCAACGCAGAGCAGGGCTAGGGACGGGGGCAGGGGCGGCACTGGGACTGGGACTGGGACTGGGACTGGGACTGGGCCAGGGGCAGTGTCTGGGCCAGGGGCTGGAGCCACTGTACAGCCTGAGCAGGCTACCGAGCCTCAGACCAGGAGCCCAGGCTGCTGTGCAGGACACATAAGGCATGCCACGCTGACCCCGGAGGGCTCGTCGTGCCCGTCTTAGAAGTGGGAGCGCAGCCCAGAGGGCTGCTGCTGCCGTGGCCGTGGCCATGGCCTGTCAGCCAGGCTGCAGTCTCCAGCTGTGTCTGCTGCACGCTAGGCCAGTGCCTGAGCCTCATCCCTCGCATACGCCAAGGGCTTTGGCACTGCCCCAGCAATGCCTTGGCAGTGAGAGCTGTCTCTGGGTGTTTTCTGCAGGCAACCAAGGCGCTGTACAGGATCCTTCAGCAGCCCACCTGCCAGCAGACGGTAACAGCGCTCTTCCCCCAGCTCTACATGGCACTGCTCCTGCAGATTTCCTTTGCGGCAGTGTCCATGCCCCGGGACATGAGTGCCTGCTGGAGGAAAGGCTGCCCACGGGAGCAGTCTTCTCCAGCCAGCCCCCTCAGGTGCTGCCTCGCCCTTCTCCTGTCTTTCCCCAGGGCCCTCAAGCAGGGCCGTGGCTCTGAGCGTGACTGGCCTTTGCTCCGCGTGCAGGTCTGCAGTGCAGGCGCTGAAAGCTCTGCTCCGCTCTGCTGGCTACGAGGAGCAGCTCGTCAGCATCGAGAAGAGGGGCGGCTGGCACCTGCTTCTCCAAGCGGAGACTCTCGCCAGCGGAATCAGTGTGCTGGCCAGGTGAGAGACCCTTTTGGCCCGCACTGCCTCCGCCTGGCTTTGCTGGGGACGCGGCACCCCGCACAAGGCCCTGCCTCGTGCCTGAGAGAGGCTGCCCAGGGCTCTTGGCTGCCGCCGCAGCGCTTGTGACTGAGGGATCAGGCGGGAAGCGGGAGCTCCTTGCTGCTTTGTGGCGCAGCTTTGACAGCTGTGGCTGGAGGAGGCAGCGTAGCGGGCTGTGGGAGACAAGGCAGAAGAGGCTGGGCTGCCTAGCTCCTTAGCAGGGGTGCTTGCTTTGCCCTGCCAGGCAGATGAGGACAAACCCGGTTCACGAGCGTTCCTGGATCTTCCACCGGGTGGAAAGGCTTCTCAGCCAAGGGGACCAACTGCAGGAACTGCCTGCCATGGCTGTCTTTGTTGAGGTAGGTGTGGCAGCAGGTAGTGGCGCTCCGCGATGCCTCTGAACGCTGCAGTCTCTTGGAGGCATGGCCGCGGGGTGGCCAATGGCCAATGGAGCCTGGCCAACCTGGCCTTGGCCCATTTGCTGCTGCGGCCAGGCTTGTCACCCCCGCCACCCCCCCAACATCCGTGCCTCCGTTGGGGCCACCTCTGGCTAGTCACTCGCTCCTGCAAGGCAGGAGAGCAGGGCCCAAGGGAACACGAGGGGGCCAGGCCAGCAAGAGCAAGCAAGGAATGTGTGCTGGGTGCCGTGAGGCTCAGGGCATGAGGGCGTCCCTGGGGGCCCTCCGCAACCACGGCCGCCTCCAGCACAGCCTTGCTCTGCGCCTGGTGCCCTGGCCGGCAGCTGCCGGTGGCAAGCAGGAGCTGCCCGGGCCGCGCAGTGCTGCAGGCTCTGCCACTCTCTCCCTGCTGTGTGTCTTCCAGCTGCTGAGCTGCGAGGAGCTAAAAGCCAGCGACTGTTGCGTCCTCTACCTCCTCCAGAGGTATCTGAAGCGTCCCAGCACAGTGATGCGCTCGCTGGTGCTCAGAGGCCTCGTGACGCTGGCCGAGAGAGCGGAGATGGTGAGCATGGGCATGAGCCAGCAGAAGGCATGCTGGCAGCCTGCGGCTGGGCAGCAGGCCGTGGGCAATGCAGTGCTTGGCCTTTGCTGGGAGTCAGGGGCAGTGCTGGTTGCTGCAAGGTGCCTGGCGCAGCCCTTTGTCAGCCCCCGCGGCCTTCAGGGCAGTGTGGCCGTGGGAGAAGAGCGGGCAGCGCAGGCAGCGAGGAGGAGCCTTTGCTGTCCTGGCCTGCTTGCCCGCCGCTGCTCTCGCCCACCCTCCTCAGTGCACCAGCAACTCCTAGTGCCTGCCAGGAGGCTGCTGCAGCACTTCCTGTGCGCCCTGCAGGGAAGCAAGAGAGGAGGCCAGGGCTGAAGCAGCCGAGCAGGTGTGGCCGCCTGGGCTTTCCTGGCTTGCCCCTACAGCAAGGGAACGCTGTGCTTGCTACAGGCCGGGAAGATGCAGGGTCTGCTGCCAGAGGTGCTGGAGGTGGCGCAGGGGGCCGCCGCAGACGTCAGCAGGAAGGCCCTGGTCGTCTGCGGGAAGGTGCTGCGTCAGGCGGACAGGGCGGCGGTGGGCCCCATGGCTGTGCACCTGGCGCAGAAGCTCGTGCCGCTCTTTGAGGAAGTAAGGCTGGTGTGGGAGGCTGGGCTCAGGCCGTGGCCTGGGGGAGCTTGTGCCGCGGCTGGGTGGGTGGAGGTGGGGCTGGGATGGGAAGGCAGGTTGAGGCGCAAAGGCCTCCGAGAGCTGTGCGGAGCCTGGCCGCAGCCTCTTGTGCAAACCGATGGCATTGCCTTCATGGGTGGCAGGGCCACTTTGCCCTGGCTGCAGACGTGGCCGCCGGCTCCGTGGTGCACAAGTGCAGTCCCCAGCAGCTCTCTTCACACGAGGCGCGCCACTGCTGTTGCTCCGGGTGGGCAGGCAGTAGGTGTTGCTGAGGTGCCACCCTCCTGCGTCCTGCCAGGAGTGCAGCCAGGTGCGCGAGCTCTCCATCTGCTGCTTCCAAGAGCTGATGGAGCTTGTGGAGGGCGAGAACAAGCAGCAGCTGAAGAAGGAAGTGCGTCGCTGCCTGCTCCCGCTCTTCTTCCGTGTGCACGACGAGAGCCAGAGCGTGGCCAAGGTAGAGATGTGAAAGGTCAGCAGGGAGGCGGGGAAGGGCATGCTGGCATGAGCTGGGTGGGCCTGCGCCTGAGGGCCAAGGGCTGCTGACAAGTGGGCTGCCTGAAGGTGTGTCACATGGGGCCCCAGCAGTCGGAGTCCGGGAGGACCAGCAAGAGCTCCCGTCCTTGCTTGCAGCAGGCCCGCCCCACGGCTTTCAGCCTGCCTCCATGCCCCTTCCTGCTCCGAAAGGTTGGGAGGGCTGGGGTCCCCTTGCAGCCCCGCTCCCTCTCTACAGCCCTCCCCTAGTCAGTGCAGCCCACAGCAAGAGTCCCTGCTGAGCCCGAGCTAAGAGCGCCTGAGGAGCTGGGCCCGGACGTTTCGCAGAGCTGCGCTACCTGCTCCAAGAGGGCTCAGCTGCAGGGTGTGGCCAGCGAGGCCGGGACACAGGACTCCCTAGGGACTTGCCAGCTGTCCGCACAGGTGTCCGAGGCCAGGCTTGGACGCGCAATCCCTGTCGAGCAGTGGTGCCGTCCAGAGAGGCCCCGATGTGTGGGCCAGGCCATGCCCCAGCTGCCTAAGGGCAGCTGCCTTCTGCTCAGCCTGGGAGCACAAGTCCTTCCGCCCAGCTCACCGTGCACTAGGCCAGTGAACTTGGTGGCTGCAGAGGGGCGCAGCACATGCAAGGCCTTGAGAGAGACTGCCCAGCACCGCCAGGCTGGCTCGGGAAGAGTCATGGAAAGGGAGATGCCGTCAGGGCAGGGGACTGGCGTGGCATGCGGGGCTCAAGGCTGTGGCCAGCTGGAGCCTGAGCAGAAAGGAGCGGTGACAGAGCAGCAGGGGAAGGCCAGCATGCTGCTGGGCAATTGCCCCAGGCCATGCTTCTGGCACTGGCCTGGCCTGGTGCCTCTGTCACTCCGTGCCCCACAGTCTCCTGGGCTGCTCGACAGCGGGAGCTAGCTGAGCTGGTGGCTGCTGCATGCCTCTGCGCTGGGCATGGAGCCCAACTGAGACTCTGCCCCCGCTGCTGCATCTTCCCACCACGGGCTAGGCAAGGGGCAGAGCGGAGCCAAGCGGAGGGGCACAGCAGACCTCGTCCCCAAGGCCACGGTGTCATCTGCCTGTCTCTGCTGCTGTGCAGGCCTCTTGGGAAGCCCTGGTGGTGGCTGCAGAGTGCCTGAAGTGGGACCAGCTCCGGGACTGCGCGCAGACAGAGCAGACCTGGAGGACGGGCGAGTGCTTGGTAAGGAGAGCCCCTCAGCACCGGGGCCCAGGCTCCACAAGGCCTGTCCCAACTCGCACAGCTGCCTGTGGGGTGGGCAGCTGTGCCTGTCCCGCCCTGCTCCAGCCCCAGGCCCACAACCCACACCTGTGTCCTGGATGCCTTTCCTCAAGCACCAGTGGGCTCTTCTGCAGGCCCCGCTGCCCGCTCGGACCTCCTGCCAGGAGGAGGTTGCGGAAGGAGAGCCTGGCCCAGCTGGGCCTTGGCAGCACACAGGGCTCTCAGCACTCCCAGGGCACGCTCTGCCTGCAGCTCTCGCCAAACCTCGGCCCCAGGCCAGGGCTGCTGCCTGGCAGGTGCCAGTGTCCTGGTGTGGAAAGGAAGGGCAGGAGGGTGGTGGGAGGAGGGCTTGGCCCAGCCCTTTGCGGAAGGTCTGTGCCAAGCCGCGGGCTCGTGTGCTCTGTCCAGCTGGCGAGAGGCAGGAGGCAAGTGGAAGAATACCTGCGCCAGAGCATGCCCTACTTGGAGGACTCTCAGGCATCCTTGCGAGAGGTGGCCGTGAGGTTCATAGGTGAGGCGCGCCCGCCGCGCTCCCTCTCTTAGCAGCTTGGTCCCAGGCCTGGCAGCAAGGCCCGGGCACCTTGGGTATGGGCTTGCGGGAGCCGATGATGGGTTGAGGGGAGCCTTGCTCATTCCCACCGCAGCCCTGCCTCGGGCCCTGTGCTTTGTGGGGGAGGCTGAGGCCTGCCAAAGGGGAGGAGGGCACTGGAAGGGCTTGGATAAGCTGTGTCGTGCTGGGGAGGGTCAGCAGTGAAGGCTGGTGTGTGCCTAGGGCTGGCCGGGCGGCGCTTGAAGAGCCCAAGGGAGCAGAAGGTGCGGGAGATCTGCAACGGTGAGTAAGGGCAGCGCTGTGCTGGCCACGGTGGGTGGGGAGGGGGCCAGAGCATGGGCAGTGTGCTCCAGGGCCGTGCCCTGGCACAGGGAAACATTTCAAGGGCAGGGCCATTTGGGGGCATTGCTGAGCAGCAACTTCCAGCTGATGTGGTTGCCCCAGCTGCTCCTTGCTCCCGCTGGGAAGAGCTGGGCAGGGCTGGCGCGCTCTGCAGGCTATGCCTGGGGAGGGGGCGTTCTGCGTGGACAGGTGGGTTTGATGTGTGCTCTGTTGCTTTATGTGGCAGTCCTTCAGCCCTTGGAGAGCGACCTGCAGCCCGCAATCCGTTCCCTGGCCACTCAGACCATCCTCATCCTGAGAACTCCAAGGAAAGAGGCACCCTCCGCGTTCCACCTGCAAGCTCTGCGCTGCTGGCTCCGGAGAGCCCGGGACAGGTGGAGCCGTCCTCTGTGCGGAGGCTCTCCTTGAGCAGAGCGAGCACGACAGTCCCAGTGCCACGCTGCCCTTGGCATGGGCACCAGCAAGGAGGCTGCGGAACAGGCTGGCTCATTCCAGGCGTCTGCTGCAGTTCCGCCCTCAGGCACAGCCTGGCCCCACTCTTCTTTTACACCTGCAGCCCTCTGGGAAGCTTTCCGCAAAGAAGCAGCCGTGTTTCTGCAGCACGCGTGGATGTCTTTTTCTTTGGCAGGCAGAGGCCAAGCGGGAAAGCTGAGGCCCCGAAGGAATCGCACTGGCCCTGAGGGTGGCCTGACGTTCGCTCCTTCCCGCAGCCCGCGGCAGCCTGGAACGTACGGCCACACTGTGTCTTTGGCCCAAAGCACCAGGTGCCCCGCTGGAGCACCAAGGCCAGGCTTGTGCCAAACGCGCCCTCTGCCGAGACACCCCAGGGCAAGAAGAGGCACCCACTGCCTGCAAAGCTTGCATCAGGCATCTCTCTTTGTCCTGGTGTTCTGCTGTGGCCGGCCA
Source organism: Struthio camelus (assembly GCF_040807025.1). Lineage (NCBI taxonomy): Eukaryota > Metazoa > Chordata > Aves > Struthioniformes > Struthionidae > Struthio > Struthio camelus. The sequence continues at coordinate 6,330,386 of NC_090982.1, read as the reverse complement.
CCTTGTGCACACGCGGGGCTTGGGCATTTTTGCCCGGGAGGCAGGGGACGAGAGCCGCTGTGGAGAAAGGGAAGAGCTGTGCCAGCGTGCCCTGCAGCCGCTGCGCTGGGCTGCTGGCTGCAGGCTCGGTGCCCCTGGGGGCTTGGGTGGCTCTGGCCTGCTCTGCAGCTGTGCCGCGGGGCTGCCGCTGCTGCGGGGAGTGTGCTGAGCTGCTTTCAAGGCAGGAGCGATGTCCCCCCCTTTCCCCTTTCCCCCTCTGCACCAACCTGACCAGGGTGCAGCTTCCCACGCAAGGCGAGTGGAGCCCTGCACGCAGCCCAAGTCTGAACACGTGCACACCTGGGAGCACGCAGGCCTGACCCAGAGAGGGAGGGAGCAGGCCCCTGCTGGCCTCTCGGGGCAGGTGGGTGAGCCAGACCTCGAGCTGACCAGCAGTTTCCAGGCTTGTGACGCCACGTGCCCCGAGGGAAGCCGTCTGCGTTGGGGCTACTCTCTGAATTGCCACTCCAGGTCGGTCTCTCTCTCTCTCCTCGGCCAGCCTGGGCTCTCAGTCTCTCAGTGCACAAACCAGAACGGCACGCTGAGAGTGCCAGGGGTCGTCGCTGTAGAGCAGCAGCACGGCACTGGCAGGCAGCGGCAGACTGCATCTCAGTTGCCTGCTTTTGCCATGCCTCGTGGCCCTTTGCTCTCGCTGCTGAAACAAGGCAGTCCCATTGCCACCTCGCTTTCTTGGTTGCTGCCTTTCCCGTCTTGTCCCATGTAGTGCTCGCTGACCTGGCTGAAGGCACAGAGTGCACTCTCGGCAAGTTTGCTGCTGATGCTAAAGTGGGGGGAGCGGCTGAGAGCCCAGAAGGCTGTGCTGGCCTTGAGAGGGGCGCGGAGAGGCTGGCCAGTTGGGTGGAGAGGAACCTGCTGAAGTTCACCAAAGGCAAGGGCAGGGTCCTGCACCTAGGGAGGAAGAAGCCCATGGAGCAGGAGAGGCTGGGGGTTGCCCTGCTGCAAAGCAGCTCTGCAGCGCAGCACCTGGGTGTGCTGGTGGACAACAAGTGAAGCAGGGGGCAGCAAGGGGCCCTTGTGGCCAAGGCGGCGCATGGGATCGTGGGGTGCATTAGGCAGAGTGTTGCCAGCAGGTGGAGGGAGGGGCTCCTCCCCTGCGCTCAGCCCTGGGCAGGCCTCCTCTGAGAGGAGTAGTGTCCCCCATTGTGGGCTCGCCAGGACAAGAGACGTGGCCCTACTGGAGAGAGTCCAGCGGAGGGCTACGAAGGTGACGAGGGGACTGGAGCATGTCTCCTGTGAAGCAAGGCTGAGAGAGCTGGGCCTGTTTATGCTGGAGAAGAGAAGACTGAGAGGCGGTCTGACCAACGTGTCCAAGTATCTGAAGGGAGGCTGTGCAGAGGATGGGGCCAGACTCTTGTCCGTGGTGGCCAGCGACAGGACAAGAGGCAACAGACACAAAGTGGAACACGGGAAGTTCCGTCTGAACCTGAGGGAAAACGTGTTGACCGTGAGGGTGAGAGAGCAGTGGCACGGGTTGCCCAGAGAGGTAGTGGAGTCTCCTTTGCTGGAGAGATTCAAAACCCGGCCGGACGTGGTCGTGGGCAATGTGCTGAGGATGAGCCGGCTTGAGCAGGGGGGGTTGGACTAGATGATCTCCAGAGGTCCCTTCCAACCTCCACCCTTGTGTGATTCTGTGTTCTGTGATTTCTGTGATTCTGGGCGCTTGCACGTGGGCCATGTGTCCGAGGCCTTTGCAGCAACTGGCAGCCACAGCTGCGCCCACCAGCAGGTCCTGGAGGGGTTGTGCTGGGCAGACAAGAGCAGCTGCACCAGCCCGGGACCTCGCAAGGACCAGCAGGCTGCCCAAGCCTCCAAGGCTGCCATCTCCTCAGCAGCAAGCTGCTCCCACACAGCACACGCACGTTGCCAAGGTGCCAAGTGCAGCCTGCATTCCCTCCAGTGCGGGCAGAGGTTCAAGAACTGCTGTGCGGAGCAGAGGGAGGCTTGGCCGTGGCTTTGTCCGGCTCGGACCCACCCCCAGAGGTTTACTGCTTCTGCAAGACAGGTGTGCCAGGAAAGGGCCAGGAGGCTGAGGAGGGGGGCTTGGACTTCTGCTTTGCTCCCCGAAGATGGGAGGAGATGTTGGCAGGGGGGCTGCGGGGCAAAGTGCCGGGCCGGGCCGCAGCGGGGCCTTGGTGCCCCACCCGCCTCTGTGACACGGCCGCGGCCCTGGGGGCGCCGCGGCGGCCGGGGCCCCGGCCCCGCAGTCTCCAGGAGGACAGGGACGGCCCCGGCTGGCAGCGGGCCCAGCTGCTGGAGAAGCAGCCGGAGCGCAGCCCCGGCGTCCCCGGAGGCGGCCAGGCCCTCGGCGGGGCCCACGTCTTGGCGCGCAGGCTCCCCGTCCGCCAGGCAGGCAAGAGAGACGCGGCTGGGGCTCGGCAGCTCCGCGGGGCCCTGGCGGGCCCTCGGCCGCGGCGGGCTGGCCCAGGGGCTGCCGCCCGGCACAGCTGGGGCCGGCGCCCGGCCCCGCCGCTGCCCGGCGGCCCGCCAGCCCCAGCGCCAGCACCCGCCAGGGACCCTGCCCGGCAGGAGGCCCCCGCCTTGCCCCGCGCTGCTGGGCCCGCTCCCTCGGCCTCGCAGCCTCGGCCTGCGGGCAGCGCACGCCCAGGGCCCAGGCCTGAGCGCGCCTTCCCCCCGGGCCCAGCCCCCAGCGCCTCTCCTCCTTCCCGCAGCATGGCCGACGCAGCCGCCGGCTGCCCCGCGGCGCTCTGGCAGCAGCCTCTCGGCCCGGGCAGCCCCTCGCTGGCCGGCCAGCAGCAGCAGGCGCAGCACAGCGCTGCCCAGCCGAGCAGCTCTGCGCCAGAGCCCTGCCCGCTCGGCCCATCGCGGCACCCAGGTGAGTGAGCCGGCCCGGCTGCGCTGGCCAGGCCGAGCGGCGCCGAGCCTCTCGCCGCCGCCTCTGCCACGGCCCCGGCTCTCCGGCCGCCTGCCTCCGCCGCCCCTGGCAGCAGGCCTCTGCCCGCGCGCAGCCTCCTCTCCTCTCCTCTCGCCGGCCTCCACCTACAGCTCTGCCTCCTCTCTGCCTTTCCTCCACCCAGGCTCTTCTGCCTGCCGCCACCTGCACCGGCCAGCAGAGCAGAAGGAAGCTCTGCAGACCACGCACTCACTGAAGGTACCGACAGCACTGCCCTCTGCTCCGTGCCTCCACCTCTCGCCTCTCGCCTCTCGCCTCTCGCCTCCTGCCGTGCTCGCCCGTGCCACCCTGCAGGGCTGCTGTGCGAGCAGAGCTGCTCCCCTCCAGCCACCCCACCCCATCCTGGCATCACCGCCCGTGCCTTTCCCACCCTCCGCCTCCCTTCCCCTTCCTTTGGCCTGCGCCACGTGCAGCAGCTCTGCAGCTCTCAGGCCTCCCCCCGGCCGCTGCACTGCAACGGCTGCCCTCCCCAGGCCGCACAAACTCCACTCGCTGGCCTGTGCCTGGGAGCCACCCCAACAGCACTGCCACAACCCTGCCTTCTCCTTGCAGACCCCGAGTGCTCTGGACGACCTGCTGCAGAGGCTGGTGCTTGATCCTCTCCCCTCCGGCCTCCTGGAGCTGCAGAGCATCTTGCAGGTCTGCCTTTTACAAGGGGAAAGCCCAGGAGGGGCCCCCTGCCCCTCCTGGGCAACATCCTCTCCTGCCCCCAAACCTTCTCCTTGCCCCAAAGCCCTGCGAGGACTTTGACCCTTCTTCCTAAGCGCCCCCCGGCCCCCACACCTGGCCCCTGGCCCCGGCACTGTCCTCTCAGGGCCTCCCCCTCGCTCCAGCTTTCCTCCCCACCGCTCAGCAAGGCACACTCTAACGGGGACCTGCGCAGCCTGCAAGGGCAGCCCGGCCCTGAAACTCTCTTCCTCTACAGCCTTCCCCATGGGCTGTAGCACAGCTTTGCCACTGCAAGCCCCTAGCGAGCTTTCTGCCCCAAAGTCCGCTCGCTGCTCCTGCAGAGGGGTCTGAAGGCCCCTGGGGCATTCTGCAGTGACAGTGGCCTCTGGCTCCCTGCCTGGAGCCAGCCGCAGCCGCTCCGTCTGAGGGATTGGAGAGCGAGGCTGGGGGGGCCTCGAGGGGCAGGAAGGCCCTTAGGAGATGTGCGCCCCTTGCCAGGAGGCCTTGGCGGGCATCCTAGCTCAACGCTGCCAGAGCCTTAGCAGAGCTGCGGCTCCTGGAGCAGCTGTCGGGTCCCAGGGCAGAGCGCTGCTTTTCTTCTCCCAGGTCCTGCTGCCCTTCACAGAGTCCCCAAGAGCAGCAGAGCGCGAGAGGGCGTTGAGGGCCATTGCCCGGCTGAGCAAGTCCCTCGTCAGCTCTTCCTCGCTGCAGGTAAGGAGCCTCAGGTGCAGGCAAGCCCCCGGCACCCACCGCGCCACACCTTGCCCGTCTCCCAGGTCCGGGCTCCCTCAGGGGCAAGCCTGGACACAGGGTAGGGCACTCAGCACGGCTCTGTCGCCAAGAGACCGTCCTTGCCCTGTCTCGGTAGGCTTCTGTCTTGAGGCCCCCTGCTCTCCGCAGCCGCCAGGCCTGCCCTGGCAGCATGATGTGAGCCCGCGCCTGGCGGCCCTTGCTGCCTTGGCTGCTGCCCAGCCGCTGCGGGGCTCAGGGCCTGCAGGGCCCTCTGGCCCGTCCCCTTGCCTGCTGCCCCCTCCCCACGCACTGCCACGGCCCCAGCCCAGCAGCCCCCACTTACAGGCTGCTGCCGCACAGGCGCTTCCTTCCCGTGCCATGGGGTGCAGGGCAGGGGAGCTGCAGGTTGAGGCAGAGCCTCCCGGAAGGACAGGCCAGGAGAGGAGGCTGGGGGAGGTGGTGTGGCTGCAGAGATGGGCAGTGCAGCCTGAGGAGGAAGAGGCACTCCCCGGGTCCCGGGAGGGGAGAGCGGCGGCAGTGAGGGAGCGGGATGGAGGCAGGACCGAGGGCTGCATGCCCGTTTAGGCACCTAAGTGCCACATGCTCAAAGTGACAAGAACTGGCAAGGCAGCCCGTGCCTGCAGAGCAGGCAAAGGCGGCAGGGAGAGCAGGGCAGGAGGCAGAAGGAGCACAGGGGATGCTGCGTGGCATGCTGCCCCTCCTGGGGCCAGCTGTGCCATTTATGCATGCGGCTGGCGCTAAGTCAGCTTCGCTGCAGCCTTTGCAGGGAGGCAGCCTCGTCGTCCCCTTGCCGTGGCTGCTGTGCAGGGTCAGGGGCTGCTCAGGCAGAGGCCAGGTTGCCCCTTGGCGGGGCAGAAGAGCTTGCAGTAGGCAGAGCAGGCTGGCCTGGGCCAGCCCCTGCCACAGCCTTTGCATGCGGGCTGCGAGCAGGGTCTGGCCCCAGCTGCCTCACCTTAGCCCTGCTGCCACCACTTCCTGCCTCCGCCAGCTCTGCGACCCCTGCCAAGGAGTCAGTGACGACCCTGCCCTCTTGGCAACGGAGGACTTCCGCATCCTGGGCAAGCTGGTGGGGCGTCTCCTGCTGTGCTACGCTGTCCAGGAGCAGGGCATCCGCTGGAGGGCTGCGGACGCTCTCCACCTCCTCTACACGTTTGCCCGGCAGCGCAAGAGTAAGAGAAAGCGCGGCGCCTTGCCTCCTTGCAGGCACACACGGCTGTCCAGGCCCTTCCTCGCCTCCCTGGGCCTCATCCTCTCGCTGCTCGCTCACTCCCACCTTCAAGCCTTTTGCAGCCGCTGGGCAAGCCTGCTGCCAAAGGTGCTCTGGCCTACTCACTGCTCTCTGTGTTCCCTCCTGTCTAGGCAGGAAGGTGCCAGAAGATAAGCCAGAGCAGGCCCAGCTCCCAAGGCAGAGGGAAGCTGAGCACATGGGCTTCTGGCTTGCTTTCACCACCAGCCCCAGCCAGCTGACCACGGTAAGGAGCTCCTGCCTTGCCGCCACTCTTGTCCGTGCCATCAGCAGCAGAGCGGGGGGAGCAAACGGGTTTGGCCTCAGCGGGGCTCCAGTGGCCTCCCTCTGCCTGGGGAGAGGCTTCCCCCTGGCGCTGAGCCAGCAAGATCTGAAGGCTGCGCTCCAGGGTCAGCGCAGCCGCTCCAGCCCGCCTGCACACCAGGCAGCTCGGGCTCTGTCTAGCGCCACTGCCCTGGGGCCCTCTTCCCAACTCTGCGGCCTGCTCCTGAGAGCCCTCTTCCGTCCCATCCTCCACAGGACACTCTCTGCAGCCCCTGCTTCCAGCTTTGCAGCCAGCTGCCCGCACTGGCCCTGCTCCAGAGCTGCTCTCACTGCTGAGCTCCGCAGCGCCGCCAGGGCGCTCCGTGTGACACGTCTTCCCTGCCCTCCTTCCTCCCACAGATGTTTGGGCCATACCTCGAGCCCTCGGAGAGGACAGACATCATCCTCACAGCCATTGAGGCCCTGAGAGACGGCAGCACGCACGACATGCAGGCGGCTAGCAGCGTGCTGGATGTGCTCCTCATGGAGCCTGCCTCCTGGCTGAAGAAGGTAAGCAGCCCGCGGCTGGACTGCCCTGCACCTTCCTCCCAGCTCCCTTGCTGCCAAAGCAGCTGTGGCGGGCACCCAGCGCCCCTTGAAGCCAGCAAAGGGTGATGGGAAGGGAAGGAGCAGTTCTCAGGGGCGGTGCAGGAAACGGCTGCCCTCCTTCTCACCCGTGTGCCCTCCAGGTGCCCGAGGTCGTCAGGTGCATCTATGCAAACCTGACGTGCATCAGCACGGGGGAAGGCCGGCGCAGCGTGGACTTGCTGCTTCTCCTGCTTACCCACGTGTACCCCAGCGAGGTGGTCGTCAGCCTGCTCAACTGCTGCCCGCCATGTGACAGGTACAGGCGCCAAGAGCCTTGAGGGCTGGTAGCATGTGGGCAGGCTGCCCAAAGACTCTCTGCTTGCCGCACCCAAGGACAACTGCAGGCTATCCCCAAAGGGCAGGGCTGCCCATGCCCTTTCCAGCCCGGGGCCATCTGCCCCAGGCGCGCAGCAGCCAGAGCTGACCAAGTCAGCCGCAGAGCCCAGGCGCCGGGCCCCCGGCTGCCCCAGCGGGAACCTCCGCTCCGCTGTCTGCTGCTTGCCCAGGCTGGGCCCAGCGGGCACTCCAAGCGAGGGGGCAGTGGGCAGGCCGGCAGCCTGCAGCCTGCGTGCCCTGGGGCTTGCTCGGGCCACGCAGCTGTGGCCGAGGCAGCCCTGCTGACTGGGCGCTCGGGGCCTGCAGCATCGCCAGCGCCATGTGGGAGGTGATGGTGTGCCTGCCCAGCACTTTGGACAAGGTGTTGAGGAAGCTGCTCAGCATCTTGGAGGACCGAGTGCTGCTCAAGGGGCTCAGAGCTCTCACAGAGGACACCTGCTTCCTGCCCGTGGCTGTGAGTTACTACCGCGTGCACCAGGCCTCTCTGGCCCTCAGGGCTGGGCTAGCGTCTGCAGCGAAGAAGGCATGGCTCTTCTTCCCCCGCCTCCCCACCCCTGCCCCCAAGCGGTGACCTTTCCCGGGGCATGTGGAGTCAGCCCTTTAGGGTCAGCAGCAGGCCTCCGCTGCGCCGGCCCCGCAGGGCTGCCAAGAGCTGCTTGGGCCCCAGTGTGCACTGGCGTGCAGCCGTCCTTTGCCCGCACAGCTCTCTCTTTTCCCCCGACCCTGCATCCCCCTGCTGCGCTCTGCAGACTGGCAACGCAGAGCAGGGCTAGGGACGGGGGCAGGGGGCGGCACTGGGACTGGGACTGGGACTGGGACTGGGACTGGGCCAGGGGCAGTGTCTGGGCCAGGGGCTGGAGCCACTGTACAGCCTGAGCAGGCTACCGAGCCTCAGACCAGGAGCCCAGGCTGCTGTGCAGGACACATAAGGCATGCCACGCTGACCCCGGAGGGCTCGTCGTGCCCGTCTTAGAAGTGGGAGCGCAGCCCAGAGGGCTGCTGCTGCCGTGGCCGTGGCCGTGGCCTGTCAGCCAGGCTGCAGTCTCCAGCTGTGTCTGCTGCACGCTAGGCCAGTGCCTGAGCCTCATCCCTCGCATACGCCAAGGGCTTTGGCACTGCCCCAGCAATGCCTTGGCAGTGAGAGCTGTCTCTGGGTGTTTTCTGCAGGCAACCAAGGCACTGTACAGGATCCTTCAGCAGCCCACCTGCCAGCAGACGGTAACAGCGCTCTTCCCCCAGCTCTACATGGCACTGCTCCTGCAGATTTCCTTTGCGGCAGTGTCCATGCCCCGGGACATGAGTGCCTGCTGGAGGAAAGGCTGCCCACGGGAGCAGTCTTCTCCAGCCAGCCCCCTCAGGTGCTGCCTCGCCCTTCTCCTGTCTTTCCCCAGGGCCCTCAAGCAGGGCCGTGGCTCTGAGCGTGACTGGCCTTTGCTCCGCGTGCAGGTCTGCAGTGCAGGCGCTGAAAGCTCTGCTCCGCTCTGCTGGCTACGAGGAGCAGCTCGTCAGCATCGAGAAGAGGGGCGGCTGGCACCTGCTTCTCCAAGCGGAGACTCTCGCCAGCGGAATCAGTGTGCTGGCCAGGTGAGAGACCCTTTTGGCCCGCACTGCCTCCGCCTGGCTTTGCTGGGGACGCGGCACCCCGCACAAGGCCCTGCCTCGTGCCTGAGAGAGGCTGCCCAGGGCTCTTGGCTGCCGCCGCAGCGCTTGTGACTGAGGGATCAGGCGGGAAGCGGGAGCTCCTTGCTGCTTTGTGGCGCAGCTTTGACAGCTGTGGCTGGAGGAGGCAGCGTAGCGGGCTGTGGGAGAGAAGGCAGAAGAGGCTGGGCTGCCTAGCTCCTTAGCAGGGGTGCTTGCTTTGCCCTGCCAGGCAGATGAGGACAAACCCGGTTCACGAGCGTTCCTGGATCTTCCACCGGGTGGAAAGGCTTCTCAGCCAAGGGGACCAACTGCAGGAACTGCCTGCCATGGCTGTCTTTGTTGAGGTAGGTGTGGTGGCAAGTAGTGGCGCTCCGCGATGCCTCTGAACGCTGCAGTCTCTTGGAGGCATGGCCGCGGGGTGGCCAATGGCCAATGGAGCCTGGCCAACCTGGCCTTGGCCCATTTGCTGCTGTGGCCAGGCTTGTCACCCCCGCCACCCCCCCAACATCCGTGCCTCCGTTGGGGCCACCTCTGGCTAGTCACTCGCTCCTGCAAGGCAGGAGAGCAGGGCCCAAGGGAACACGAGGGGGCCAGGCCAGCAAGAGCAAGCAAGGAATGTGTGCTGGGTGCCGTGAGGCACAGGGCATGAGGGCGTCCCTGGGGGCCCTCCGCAACCACGGCCGCCTCCAGCACAGCCTTGCTCTGCGCCTGGTGCCCTGGCCGGCAGCTGCCGGTGGCAAGCAGGAGCTGCCCGGGCCGCGCAGTGCTGCAGGCTCTGCCACTCTCTCCCTGCTGTGTGTCTTCCAGCTGCTGAGCTGCGAGGAGCTAAAAGCCAGCGACTGTTGCGTCCTCTACCTCCTCCAGAGGTATCTGAAGCGTCCCAGCACAGTGATGCGCTCGCTGGTGCTCAGAGGCCTCGTGACGCTGGCCGAGAGAGCGGAGATGGTGAGCATGGGCATGAGCCAGCAGAAGGCATGCTGGCAGCCTGTGGCTGGGCAGCAGGCCGTGGGCAATGCAGTGCTTGGCCTTTGCTGGGAGTCAGGGGCGGTGCTGGTTGCTGCAAGGTGCCTGGCGCAGCCCTTTGTCAGCCCCCGCGGCCTTCAGGGCAGTGTGGCCGTGGGAGAAGAGCGGGCAGCGCAGGCAGCGAGGAGGAGCCTTTGCTGTCCTGGCCTGCTTGCCCGCCGCTGCTCTCGCCCACCCTCCTCAGTGCACCAGCAACTCCTAGTGCCTGCCAGGAGGCTGCTGCAGCACTTCCTGTGCGCCCTGCAGGGAAGCAAGAGAGGAGGCCAGGGCTGAAGCAGCCGAGCAAGTGTGGCCGCCTGGGCTTTCCTGGCTTGCCCCTACAGCAAGGGAACGCTGTGCTTGCTACAGGCCGGGAAGATGCAGGGTCTGCTGCCAGAGGTGCTGGAGGTGGCGCAGGGGGCCGCCGCAGACGTCAGCAGGAAGGCCCTGGTCGTCTGCGGGAAGGTGCTGCGTCAGGCGGACAGGGCGGCGGTGGGCCCCATGGCTGTGCACCTGGCGCAGAAGCTCGTGCCGCTCTTTGAGGAAGTAAGGCTGGTGTGGGAGGCTGGGCTCAGGCCGTGGCCTGGGGGAGCTCGTGCCGCGGCTGGGTGGGTGGAGGTGGGGCTGGGATGGGAAGGCAGGTTGAGGCGCAAAGGCCTCCGAGAGCTGTGCGGAGCCTGGCCGCAGCCTCTTGTGCAAACCGATGGCATTGCCTTCATGGGTGGCAGGGCCACTTTGCCCTGGCTGCAGACGTGGCCGCCGGCTCCGTGGTGCACAAGTGCAGTCCCCAGCAGCTCTCTTCACACGAGGCGCGCCACTGCTGTTGCTCCGGGTGGGCAGGCAGTAGGTGTTGCTGAGGTGCCACCCTCCTGCGTCCTGCCAGGAGTGCAGCCAGGTGCGCGAGCTCTCCATCTGCTGCTTCCAAGAGCTGATGGAGCTTGTGGAGGGCGAGAACAAGAAGCAGCTGAAGAAGGAAGTGCGTCGCTGCCTGCTCCCGCTCTTCTTCCGTGTGCATGACGAGAGCCAGAGCGTGGCCAAGGTAGAGACGTGAAAGGTCGGCAGGGAGGCGGGGAAGGGCATGCTGGCATGAGCTGGGTGGGCCTGCGCCTGAGGGCCAAGGGCTGCTGACAAGTGGGCTGCCTGAAGGTGTGTCACATGGGGCCCCAGCAGTCGGAGTCCGGGAGGACCAGCAAGAGCTCCCGTCCTTGCTTGCAGCAGGCCCGCCCCACGGCTTTCAGCCTGCCTCCATGCCCCTTCCTGCTCCGAAAGGTTGGGAGGGCTGGGGTCCCCTTGCAGCCCCGCTCCCTCTCTACAGCCCTCCCCTAGTCAGTGCAGCCCACAGCAAGAGTCCCTGCTGAGCCCGAGCTAAGAGCGCCTGAGGAGCTGGGCCCGGACGTTTCGCAGAGCTGCGCTACCTGCTCCAAGAGGGCTCAGCTGCAGGGTGTGGCCAGCGAGGCCGGGACACAGGACTCCCTAGGGACTTGCCAGCTGTCCGCACAGGTGTCCGAGGCCAGGCTTGGACGCGCAATCCCTGTCGAGCAGTGGTGCCGTCCAGAGAGGCCCCGATGTGTGGGCCAGGCCATGCCCCAGCTGCCTAAGGGCAGCTGCCTTCTGCTCAGCCTGGGAGCACAAGTCCTTCCGCCCAGCTCACCGTGCACTAGGCCAGTGAACTTGGTGGCTGCAGAGGGGCGCAGCACATGCAAGGCCTTGAGAGAGACTGCCCAGCACCGCCAGGCTGGCTCGGGAAGAGTCATGGAAAGGGAGATGCCGTCAGGGCAGGGGACTGGCGTGGCATGCGGGGCTCAAGGCTGTGGCCAGCTGGAGCCTGAGCAGAAAGGAGCGGTGACAGAGCAGCAGGGGAAGGCCAGCATGCTGCTGGGCAATTGCCCCAGGCCATGCTTCTGGCACTGGCCTGGCCTGGTGCCTCTGTCACTCCGTGCCCCACAGTCTCCTGGGCTGCTCGACAGCGGGAGCTAGCTGAGCTGGTGGCTGCTGCATGCCTCTGCGCTGGGCATGGAGCCCAACTGAGACTCTGCCCCCGCTGCTGCATCTTCCCGCCACGGGCTAGGCAAGGGGCAGAGTGGAGCCAAGCGGAGGGGCACAGCAGACCTTGTCCCCAAGGCCACGGTGTCATCTGCCTGTCTCTGCTGCTGTGCAGGCCTCTTGGGAAGCCCTGGTGGTGGCTGCAGAGTGCCTGAAGTGGGACCAGCTCCGGGACTGCGCGCAGACAGAGCAGACCTGGAGGACGGGCGAGTGCTTGGTAAGGAGAGCCCCTCAGCACCGGGGCCCAGGCTCCACAAGGCCTGTCCCAACTCGCACAGCTGCCTGTGGGGTGGGCAGCTGTGCCTGTCCCGCCCTGCTCCAGCCCCAGGCCCACAACCCACACCTGTGTCCTGGATGCCTTTCCTCAAGCACCAGTGGGCTCTTCTGCAGGCCCCGCTGCCCGCTCGGACCTCCTGCCCGGAGGAGGTTGCGGAAGGAGAGCCTGGCCCAGCTGGGCCTTGGCAGCACACAGGGCTCTCAGCACTCCCAGGGCACGCTCTGCCTGCAGCTCTCGCCAAACCTCGGCCCCAGGCCAGGGCTGCTGCCTGGCAGGTGCCAGTGTCCTGGTGTGGAAAGGAAGGGCAGGAGGGTGGTGGGAGGAGGGCTTGGCCCAGCCCTTTGCGGAAGGTCTGTGCCAAGCCGCGGGCTCGTGTGCTCTGTCCAGCTGGCGAGAGGCAGGAGGCAAGTGGAAGAATACCTGCGCCAGAGCATGCCCTACTTGGAGGACTCTCAGGCATCCTTGCGAGAGGTGGCCGTGAGGTTCATAGGTGAGGTGCGCCCGCCGCGCTCCCTCTCTTAGCAGCTTGGTCCCAGGCCTGGCAGCAAGGCCCGGGCACCTTGGGTATGGGCTTGCGGGAGCCGATGATGGGTTGAGGGGAGCCTTGCTCATTCCCACCGCAGCCCTGCCTCGGGCCCTGTGCTTTGTGGGGGAGGCTGAGGCCTGCCAAAGGGGAGGAGGGCACTGGAAGGGCTTGGATAAGCTGTGTCGTGCTGGGGAGGGTCAGCAGTGAAGGCTGGTGTGTGCCTAGGGCTGGCCGGGCGGCGCTTGAAGAGCCCAAGGGAGCAGAAGGTGCGGGAGATCTGCAACGGTGAGTAAGGGCAGCGCTGTGCTGGCCACGGTGGGTGGGGAGGGGGCCAGAGCATGGGCAGTGTGCTCCAGGGCCGTGCCCTGGCACAGGGAAACATTTCAAGGGCAGGGCCATTTGGGGGCATTGCTGAGCAGCAACTTCCAGCTGATGTGGTTGCCCCAGCTGCTCCTTGCTCCCGCTGGGAAGAGCTGGGCAGGGCTGGCGCGCTCTGCAGGCTATGCCTGGGGAGGGGGCGTTCTGTGCGGACAGGTGGGTTTGATGTGTGCTCTGTTGCTTTATGTGGCAGTCCTTCAGCCCTTGGAGAGCGACCTGCAGCCCGCAATCCGTTCCCTGGCCACTCAGACCATCCTCATCCTGAGAACTCCAAGGAAAGAGGCACCCTCCGCGTTCCACCTGCAAGCTCTGCGCTGCTGGCTCCGGAGAGCCCGGGACAGGTGGAGCCGTCCTCTGTGCGGAGGCTCTCCTTGAGCAGAGCGAGCACGACAGTCCCAGTGCCACGCTGCCCTTGGCATGGGCACCAGCAAGGAGGCTGCGGAACAGGCTGGCTCATTCCAGGCGTCTGCTGCAGTTCCGCCCTCAGGCACAGCCTGGCCCCACTCTTCTTTTACACCTGCAGCCCTCTGGGAAGCTTTCCGCAAAGAAGCAGCCGTGTTTCTGCAGCACGCGTGGATGTCTTTTTCTTTGGCAGGCAGAGGCCAAGCGGGAAAGCTGAGGCCCCGAAGGAATCGCACTGGCCCTGAGGGTGGCCTGACGTTCGCTCCTTCCCGCAGCCCGCGGCAGCCTGGAACGTACGGCCACACTGTGTCTTTGGCCTAAAGCACCAGGTGCCCCGCTGGAGCACCAAGGCCAGGCTTGTGCCAAACGCGCCCTCTGCCGAGACACCCCAGGGCAAGAAGAGGCACCCACTGCCTGCAAAGCTTGCATCAGGCATCTCTCTTTGTCCTGGTGTTCTGCTGTGGCCGGCCACCTTGTGCACACGCGGGGCTTGGGCATTTTTGCCCGGGAGGCAGGGGACGAGAGCCGCTGTGGAGAAAGGGAAGAGCTGTGCCAGCGTGCCCTGCAGCCGCTGCGCTGGGCTGCTGGCTGCAGGCTCGGTGCCCCTGGGGGCTTGGGTGGCTCTGGCCTGCTCTGCAGCTGTGCCGCGGGGCTGCCGCTGCTGCGGGGAGTGTGCTGAGCTGCTTTCAAGGCAGGAGCGATGTCCCCCCCTTTCCCCTTTCCCCCTCTGCACCAACCTGACCAGGGTGCAGCTTCCCACGCAAGGCGAGTGGAGCCCTGCACGCAGCCCAAGTCTGAACACGTGCACACCTGGGAGCACGCAGGCCTGACCCAGAGAGGGAGGGAGCAGGCCCCTGCTGGCCTCTCGGGGCAGGTGGGTGAGCCAGACCTCGAGCTGACCAGCAGTTTCCAGGCTTGTGACGCCACGTGCCCCGAGGGAAGCCGTCTGCGTTGGGGCTACTCTCTGAATTGCCACTCCAGGTCGGTCTCTCTCTCTCTCCTCGGCCAGCCTGGGCTCTCAGTCTCTCAGTGCACAAACCAGAACGGCACGCTGAGAGTGCCAGGGGTCGTCGCTGTAGAGCAGCAGCACGGCACTGGCAGGCAGCGGCAGACTGCATCTCAGTTGCCTGCTTTTGCCATGCCTCGTGGCCCTTTGCTCTCGCTGCTGAAACAAGGCAGTCCCATTGCCACCTCGCTTTCTTGGTTGCTGCCTTTCCCGTCTTGTCCCATGTAGTGCTCGCTGACCTGGCTGAAGGCACAGAGTGCACTCTCGGCAAGTTTGCTGCTGATGCTAAAGTGGGGGGAGCGGCTGAGAGCCCAGAAGGCTGTGCTGGCCTTGAGAGGGGCGCGGAGAGGCTGGCCAGTTGGGTGGAGAGGAACCTGCTGAAGTTCACCAAAGGCAAGGGCAGGGTCCTGCACCTAGGGAGGAAGAAGCCCATGGAGCAGGAGAGGCTGGGGGTTGCCCTGCTGCAAAGCAGCTCTGCAGCGCAGCACCTGGGTGTGCTGGTGGACAACAAGTGAAGCAGGGGGCAGCAAGGGGCCCTTGTGGCCAAGGCGGCGCATGGGATCGTGGGGTGCATTAGGCAGAGTGTTGCCAGCAGGTGGAGGGAGGGGCTCCTCCCCTGCGCTCAGCCCTGGGCAGGCCTCCTCTGAGAGGAGTAGTGTCCCCCATTGTGGGCTCGCCAGGACAAGAGACGTGGCCCTACTGGAGAGAGTCCAGCGGAGGGCTACGAAGGTGACGAGGGGACTGGAGCATGTCTCCTGTGAAGCAAGGCTGAGAGAGCTGGGCCTGTTTATGCTGGAGAAGAGAAGACTGAGAGGCGGTCTGACCAACGTGTCCAAGTATCTGAAGGGAGGCTGTGCAGAGGATGGGGCCAGACTCTTGTCCGTGGTGGCCAGCGACAGGACAAGAGGCAACAGACACAAAGTGGAACACGGGAAGTTCCGTCTGAACCTGAGGGAAAACGTGTTGACCGTGAGGGTGAGAGAGCAGTGGCACGGGTTGCCCAGAGAGGTAGTGGAGTCTCCTTTGCTGGAGAGATTCAAAACCCGGCCGGACGTGGTCGTGGGCAATGTGCTGAGGATGAGCCGGCTTGAGCAGGGGGGGTTGGACTAGATGATCTCCAGAGGTCCCTTCCAACCTCCACCCTTGTGTGATTCTGTGTTCTGTGATTTCTGTGATTCTGGGCGCTTGCACGTGGGCCATGTGTCCGAGGCCTTTGCAGCAACTGGCAGCCACAGCTGCGCCCACCAGCAGGTCCTGGAGGGGTTGTGCTGGGCAGACAAGAGCAGCTGCACCAGCCCGGGACCTCGCAAGGACCAGCAGGCTGCCCAAGCCTCCAAGGCTGCCATCTCCTCAGCAGCAAGCTGCTCCCACACAGCACACGCACGTTGCCAAGGTGCCAAGTGCAGCCTGCATTCCCTCCGGTGCGGGCAGAGGTTCAAGAACTGCTGTGCGGAGCAGAGGGAGGCTTGGCCATGGCTGATGGGGGTCAGGCTCGGACCCACCCCCAGAGGTTTACTGCTTCTGCAAGACAGGTGTGCCAGGAAAGGGCCAGGAGGCTGAGGGGGGGGGGCTTGGACTTCTGCTTTGCTCCCCGAAGATGGGAGGAGATGTTGGCAGGGGGGCTGCGGGGCAAAGTGCCGGGCCGGGCCGCAGCGGGGCCTTGGTGCCCCACCCGCCTCTGTGACACGGCCGCGGCCCTGGGGGCGCCGCGGCGGCCGGGGCCCCGGCCCCGCAGTCTCCAGGAGGACAGGGACGGCCCCGGCTGGCAGCGGGCCCAGCTGCTGGAGAAGCAGCCGGAGCGCAGCCCCGGCGTCCCCGGAGGCGGCCAGGCCCTCGGCGGGGCCCACGTCTTGGCGCGCAGGCTCCCCGTCCGCCAGGCAGGCAAGAGAGACGCGGCTGGGGCTCGGCAGCTCCGCGGGGCCCTGGCGGGCCCTCGGCCGCGGCGGGCTGGCCCAGGGGCTGCCGCCCGGCACAGCTGGGGCCGGCGCCCGGCCCCGCCGCTGCCCGGCGGCCCGCCAGCCCCAGCGCCAGCACCCGCCAGGGACCCTGCCCGGCAGGAGGCCCCCGCCTTGCCCCGCGCTGCTGGGCCCGCTCCCTCGGCCTCGCAGCCTCGGCCTGCGGGCAGCGCACGCCCAGGGCCCAGGCCTGAGCGCGCCTTCCCCCCGGGCCCAGCCCCCAGCGCCTCTCCTCCTTCCCGCAGCATGGCCGACGCAGCCGCCGGCTGCCCCGCGGCGCTCTGGCAGCAGCCTCTCGGCCCGGGCAGCCCCTCGCTGGCCGGCCAGCAGCAGCAGGCGCAGCACAGCGCTGCCCAGCCGAGCAGCTCTGCGCCAGAGCCCTGCCCGCTCGGCCCATCGCGGCACCCAGGTGAGTGAGCTGGCCCGGCTGCGCTGGCCAGGCCGAGCGGCGCCGAGCCTCTCGCCGCCGCCTCTGCCACGGCCCCGGCTCTCCGGCCGCCTGCCTCCGCCGCCCCTGGCAGCAGGCCTCTGCCCGCGCGCAGCCTCCTCTCCTCTCCTCTCGCCGGCCTCCACCTACAGCTCTGCCTCCTCTCTGCCTTTCCTCCACCCAGGCTCTTCTGCCTGCCGCCACCTGCACCGGCCAGCAGAGCAGAAGGAAGCTCTGCAGACCACGCACTCACTGAAGGTACCGACAGCACTGCCCTCTGCTCCGTGCCTCCACCTCTCGCCTCTCGCCTCTCGCCTCCTGCCGTGCTCGCCCGTGCCACCCGCAGGGCTGCTGTGCGAGCAGAGCTGCTCCCCTCCAGCCACCCCACCCCATCCTGGCATCACCGCCCGTGCCTTTCCCACCCTCCGCCTCCCTTCCCCTTCCTTTGGCCTGCGCCACGTGCAGCAGCTCTGCAGCTCTCAGGCCTCCCCCCGGCCGCTGCACTGCAACGGCTGCCCTCCCCAGGCCGCACAAACTCCACTCGCTGGCCTGTGCCTGGGAGCCACCCCAGCAGCACTGCCACAACCCTGCCTTCTCCTTGCAGACCCCGAGTGCTCTGGACGACCTGCTGCAGAGGCTGGTGCTTGATCCTCTCCCCTCCGGCCTCCTGGAGCTGCAGAGCATCTTGCAGGTCTGCCTTTTACAAGGGGAAAGCCCAGGAGGGGCCCCCTGCCCCTCCTGGGCAACATCCTCTCCTGCCCCCAAACCTTCTCCTTGCCCCAAAGCCCTGCGAGGACTTTGACCCTTCTTCCTGAGCGCCCCCCGGCCCCCCCACCTGGCCCCTGGCCCCGGCACTGTCCTCTCAGGGCCTCCCCCTCGCTCCAGCTTTCCTCCCCACCGCTCAGCAAGGCACACTCTAACGGGGACCTGCGCAGCCTGCAAGGGCAGCCCGGCCCTGAAACTCTCTTCCTCTACAGCCTTCCCCATGGGCTGTAGCACAGCTTTGCCACTGCAAGCCCCTAGCGAGCTTTCTGCCCCAAAGTCCGCTCGCTGCTCCTGCAGAGGGGTCTGAAGGCCCCTGGGGCATTCTGCAGTGACAGTGGCCTCTGGCTCCCTGCCTGGAGCCAGCCGCAGCCGCTCCGTCTGAGGGATTGGAGAGCGAGGCTGGGGGGGCCTCGAGGGGCAGGAAGGCCCTTAGGAGATGTGCGCCCCTTGCCAGGAGGCCTTGGCGGGCATCCTAGCTCAACGCTGCCAGAGCCTTAGCAGAGCTGCGGCTCCTGGAGCAGCTGTCGGGTCCCAGGGCAGAGCGCTGCTTTTCTTCTCCCAGGTCCTGCTGCCCTTCACAGAGTCCCCGAGAGCAGCAGAGCGCGAGAGGGCGTTGAGGGCCATTGCCCGGCTGAGCAAGTCCCTCGTCAGCTCTTCCTCGCTGCAGGTAAGGAGCCTCAGGTGCAGGCAAGCCCCCGGCACCCACCGCGCCACACCTTGCCCGTCTCCCAGGTCCGGGCTCCCTCAGGGGCAAGCCTGGACACAGGGTAGGGCACTCAGCACGGCTCTGTCGCCAAGAGACCGTCCTTGCCCTGTCTCGGTAGGCTTCTGTCTTGAGGCCCCCTGCTCTCCGCAGCCGCCAGGCCTGCCCTGGCAGCATGATGTGAGCCCGCGCCTGGCGGCCCTTGCTGCCTTGGCTGCTGCCCAGCCGCTGCGGGGCTCAGGGCCTGCAGGGCCCTCTGGCCCGTCCCCTTGCCTGCTGCCCCCTCCCCACGCACTGCCACGGCCCCAGCCCAGCAGCCCCCACTTACAGGCTGCTGCCGCACAGGCGCTTCCTTCCCGTGCCATGGGGTGCAGGGCAGGGGAGCTGCAGGTTGAGGCAGAGCCTCCCGGAAGGACAGGCCAGGAGAGGAGGCTGGGGGAGGTGGTGTGGCTGCAGAGATGGGCAGTGCAGCCTGAGGAGGAAGAGGCACTCCCCGGGTCCCGGGAGGGGAGAGCGGTGGCAGTGAGGGAGCGGGATGGAGGCAGGACCGAGGGCTGCATGCCCGTTTAGGCACCTAAGTGCCACATGCTCAAAGTGACAAGAACTGGCAAGGCAGCCCGTGCCTGCAGAGCAGGCAAAGGCGGCAGGGAGAGCAGGGCAGGAGGCAGAAGGAGCACAGGGGATGCTGCGTGGCATGCTGCCCCTCCTGGGGCCAGCTGTGCCATTTATGCATGCGGCTGGCGCTAAGTCAGCTTCGCTGCAGCCTTTGCAGGGAGGCAGCCTCGTCGTCCCCTTGCCGTGGCTGCTGTGCAGGGTCAGGGGCTGCTCAGGCAGAGGTCAGGTTGCCCCTTGGCGGGGCAGAAGAGCTTGCAGTAGGCAGAGCAGGCTGGCCTGGGCCAGCCCCTGCCACAGCCTTTGCATGCGGGCTGCGAGCAGGGTCTGGCCCCAGCTGCCTCACCTTAGCCCTGCTGCCACCACTTCCTGCCTCCGCCAGCTCTGCGACCCCTGCCAAGGAGTCAGTGACGACCCTGCCCTCTTGGCAACGGAGGACTTCCGCATCCTGGGCAAGCTGGTGGGGCGTCTCCTGCTGTGCTACGCTGTCCAGGAGCAGGGCATCCGCTGGAGGGCTGCGGACGCTCTCCACCTCCTCTACACGTTTGCCCGGCAGCGCAAGAGTAAGAGAAAGCGCGGCGCCTTGCCTCCTTGCAGGCACACACGGCTGTCCAGGCCCTTCCTCGCCTCCCTGGGCCTCATCCTCTCGCTGCTCGCTCACTCCCACCTTCAAGCCTTTTGCAGCCGCTGGGCAAGCCTGCTGCCAAAGGTGCTCTGGCCTACTCACTGCTCTCTGTGTTCCCTCCTGTCTAGGCAGGAAGGTGCCAGAAGATAAGCCAGAGCAGGCCCAGCTCCCAAGGCAGAGGGAAGCTGAGCACATGGGCTTCTGGCTTGCTTTCACCACCAGCCCCAGCCAGCTGACCACGGTAAGGAGCTCCTGCCTTGCCGCCACTCTTGTCCGTGCCATCAGCAGCAGAGCGGGGGGAGCAAACGGGTTTGGCCTCAGCGGGGCTCCAGTGGCCTCCCTCTGCCTGGGGAGAGGCTTCCCCCTGGCGCTGAGCCAGCAAGATCTGAAGGCTGCGCTCCAGGGTCAGCGCAGCCGCTCCAGCCCGCCTGCACACCAGGCAGCTCGGGCTCTGTCTAGCGCCACTGCCCTGGGGCCCTCTTCCCAACTCTGCGGCCTGCTCTTGAGAGCCCTCTTCCATCCCATCCTCCACAGGACACTCTCTGCAGCCCCTGCTTCCAGCTTTGCAGCCAGCTGCCCGCACTGGCCCTGCTCCAGAGCTGCTCTCACTGCTGAGCTCCGCAGCGCCGCCAGGGCGCTCCGTGTGACACGTCTTCCCTGCCCTCCTTCCTCCCACAGATGTTTGGGCCATACCTCGAGCCCTCGGAGAGGACAGACATCATCCTCACAGCCATTGAGGCCCTGAGAGACGGCAGCACGCACAACATGCAGGCGGCTAGCAGCGTGCTGGATGTGCTCCTCATGGAGCCTGCCTCCTGGCTGAAGAAGGTAAGCAGCCCGCGGCTGGACTGCCCTGCACCTTCCTCCCAGCTCCCTTGCTGCCAAAGCAGCTGTGGCGGGCACCCAGCGCCCCTTGAAGCCAGCAAAGGGTGATGGGAAGGGAAGGAGCAGTTCTCAGGGGCGGTGCAGGAAACGGCTGCCCTCCTTCTCACCCGTGTGCCCTCCAGGTGCCCGAGGTCGTCAGGTGCATCTATGCAAACCTGACGTGCATCAGCACGGGGGAAGGCCGGCGCAGCGTGGACTTGCTGCTTCTCCTGCTTACCCACGTGTACCCCAGCGAGGTGGTCGTCAGCCTGCTCAACTGCTGCCCGCCATGTGACAGGTACAGGCGCCAAGAGCCTTGAGGGCTGGTAGCATGTGGGCAGGCTGCCCAAAGACTCTCTGCTTGCCGCACCCAAGGACAACTGCAGGCTATCCCCAAAGGGCAGGGCTGCCCATGCCCTTTCCAGCCCGGGGCCATCTGCCCCAGGCGCGCAGCAGCCAGAGCTGAGCAAGTCAGCCGCAGAGCCCAGGCGCCGGGCCCCCGGCTGCCCCAGCGGGAACCTCCGCTCCGCTGTCTGCTGCTTGCCCAGGCTGGGCCCAGCGGGCACTCCAAGCGAGGGGGCAGTGGGCAGGCCGGCAGCCTGCAGCCTGCGTGCCCTGGGGCTTGCTCGGGCCACGCAGCTGTGGCCGAGGCAGCCCTGCTGACTGGGCGCTCGGGGCCTGCAGCATCGCCAGCGCCATGTGGGAGGTGATGGTGTGCCTGCCCAGCACTTTGGACAAGGTGTTGAGGAAGCTGCTCAGCATCTTGGAGGACCGAGTGCTGCTCAAGGGGCTCAGAGCTCTCACAGAGGACACCTGCTTCCTGCCCGTGGCTGTGAGTTACTACCGCGTGCACCAGGCCTCTCTGGCCCTCAGGGCTGGGCTAGCGTCTGCAGCGAAGAAGGCATGGCTCTTCTTCCCCCGCCTCCCCACCCCTGCCCCCAAGCGGTGACCTTTCCCGGGGCATGTGGAGTCAGCCCTTTAGGGTCAGCAGCAGGCCTCCGCTGCGCCGGCCCCGCAGGGCTGCCAAGAGCTGCTTGGGCCCCAGTGTGCACTGGCGTGCAGCCGTCCTTTGCCCGCACAGCTCTCTCTTTTCCCCCGACCCTGCATCCCCCTGCTGCGCTCTGCAGACTGGCAACGCAGAGCAGGGCTAGGGACGGGGGCAGGGGCGGCACTGGGACTGGGACTGGGACTGGGACTGGGCCAGGGGCAGTGTCTGGGCCAGGGGCTGGAGCCACTGTACAGCCTGAGCAGGCTACCGAGCCTCAGACCAGGAGCCCAGGCTGCTGTGCAGGACACATAAGGCATGCCACGCTGACCCCGGAGGGCTCGTCGTGCCCGTCTTAGAAGTGGGAGCGCAGCCCAGAGGGCTGCTGCTGCCGTGGCCGTGGCCGTGGCCTGTCAGCCAGGCTGCAGTCTCCAGCTGTGTCTGCTGCACGCTAGGCCAGTGCCTGAGCCTCATCCCTCGCATACGCCAAGGGCTTTGGCACTGCCCCAGCAATGCCTTGGCAGTGAGAGCTGTCTCTGGGTGTTTTCTGCAGGCAACCAAGGCGCTGTACAGGATCCTTCAGCAGCCCACCTGCCAGCAGACGGTAACAGCGCTCTTCCCCCAGCTCTACATGGCACTGCTCCTGCAGATTTCCTTTGCGGCAGTGTCCATGCCCCGGGACATGAGTGCCTGCTGGAGGAAAGGCTGCCCACGGGAGCAGTCTTCTCCAGCCAGCCCCCTCAGGTGCTGCCTCGCCCTTCTCCTGTCTTTCCCCAGGGCCCTCAAGCAGGGCCGTGGCTCTGAGCGTGACTGGCCTTTGCTCCGCGTGCAGGTCTGCAGTGCAGGCGCTGAAAGCTCTGCTCCGCTCTGCTGGCTACGAGGAGCAGCTCGTCAGCATCGAGAAGAGGGGCGGCTGGCACCTGCTTCTCCAAGCGGAGACTCTCGCCAGCGGAATCAGTGTGCTGGCCAGGTGAGAGACCCTTTTGGCCCGCACTGCCTCCGCCTGGCTTTGCTGGGGACGCGGCACCCCGCACAAGGCCCTGCCTCGTGCCTGAGAGAGGCTGCCCAGGGCTCTTGGCTGCCGCCGCAGCGCTTGTGACTGAGGGATCAGGCGGGAAGCGGGAGCTCCTTGCTGCTTTGTGGCGCAGCTTTGACAGCTGTGGCTGGAGGAGGCAGCGTAGCGGGCTGTGGGAGAGAAGGCAGAAGAGGCTGGGCTGCCTAGCTCCTTAGCAGGGGTGCTTGCTTTGCCCTGCCAGGCAGATGAGGACAAACCCGGTTCACGAGCGTTCCTGGATCTTCCACCGGGTGGAAAGGCTTCTCAGCCAAGGGGACCAACTGCAGGAACTGCCTGCCATGGCTGTCTTTGTTGAGGTAGGTGTGGTGGCAAGTAGTGGCGCTCCGCGATGCCTCTGAACGCTGCAGTCTCTTGGAGGCATGGCCGCGGGGTGGCCAATGGCCAATGGAGCCTGGCCAACCTGGCCTTGGCCCATTTGCTGCTGTGGCCAGGCTTGTCACCCCCGCCACCCCCCCAACATCCGTGCCTCCGTTGGGGCCACCTCTGGCTAGTCACTCGCTCCTGCAAGGCAGGAGAGCAGGGCCCAAGGGAACACGAGGGGGCCAGGCCAGCAAGAGCAAGCAAGGAATGTGTGCTGGGTGCCGTGAGGCACAGGGCATGAGGGCGTCCCTGGGGGCCCTCCGCAACCACGGCCGCCTCCAGCACAGCCTTGCTCTGCGCCTGGTGCCCTGGCCGGCAGCTGCCGGTGGCAAGCAGGAGCTGCCCGGGCCGCGCAGTGCTGCAGGCTCTGCCACTCTCTCCCTGCTGTGTGTCTTCCAGCTGCTGAGCTGCGAGGAGCTAAAAGCCAGCGACTGTTGCGTCCTCTACCTCCTCCAGAGGTATCTGAAGCGTCCCAGCACAGTGATGCGCTCGCTGGTGCTCAGAGGCCTCGTGACGCTGGCCGAGAGAGCGGAGATGGTGAGCATGGGCATGGGTCAGGAGAAGGCATGCTGGCAGCCTGTGGCTGGGCAGCAGGCCGTGGGCAATGCAGTGCTTGGCCTTTGCTGGGAGTCAGGGGCGGTGCTGGTTGCTGCAAGGTGCCTGGCGCAGCCCTTTGTCAGCCCCCGCGGCCTTCAGGGCAGTGTGGCCGTGGGAGAAGAGCGGGCAGCGCAGGCAGCGAGGAGGAGCCTTTGCTGTCCTGGCCTGCTTGCCCACCGCTGCTCTCACCCACCCTCCTCAGTGCACCAGCAACTCCTAGTGCCTGCCAGGAGGCTGCTGCAGCACTTCCTGTGCGCCCTGCAGGGAAGCAAGAGAGGAGGCCAGGGCTGAAGCAGCCGAGCAGGTGTGGCCGCCTGGGCTTTCCTTGCTTGCCCCTACAGCAAGGGAACGCTGTGCTTGCTACAGGCCGGGAAGATGCAGGGTCTGCTGCCAGAGGTGCTGGAGGTGGCGCAGGGGGCCGCCGCAGACGTCAGCAGGAAGGCCCTGGTCGTCTGCGGGAAGGTGCTGCGTCAGGCGGACAGGGCGGCGGTGGGCCCCATGGCTGTGCACCTGGCGCAGAAGCTCGTGCCGCTCTTTGAGGAAGTAAGGCTGGTGTGGGAGGCTGGGCTCAGGCCGTGGCCTGGGGGAGCTTGTGCCGCGGCTGGGTGGGTGGAGGTGGGGCTGGGATGGGAAGGCAGGTTGAGGCGCAAAGGCCTCCGAGAGCTGTGCGGAGCCTGGCCGCAGCCTCTTGTGCAAAGCGATGGCATTGCCTTCATGGGTGGCAGGGCCACTTTGCCCTGGCTGCAGACGTGGCCGCCGGCTCCGTGGTGCACAAGTGCAGTCCCCAGCAGCTCTCTTCACACGAGGCGCGCCACTGCTGTTGCTCCGGGTGGGCAGGCAGTAGGTGTTGCTGAGGTGCCACCCTCCTGCGTCCTGCCAGGAGTGCAGCCAGGTGCGCGAGTTCTCCATCTGCTGCTTCCAAGAGCTGATGGAGCTTGTGGAGGGCGAGAACAAGCAGCAGCTGAAGAAGGAAGTGCGTCGCTGCCTGCTCCCGCTCTTCTTCCGTGTGCACGACGAGAGCCAGAGCGTGGCCAAGGTAGAGACGTGAAAGGTCGGCAGGGAGGCGGGGAAGGGCATGCTGGCATGAGCTGGGTGGGCCTGCGCCTGAGGGCCAAGGGCTGCTGACAAGTGGGCTGCCTGAAGGTGTGTCACATGGGGCCCCAGCAGTCGGGCCAGCAAGAGCTCCCGTCCTTGCTTGCAGCAGGCCCGCCCCACGGCTTTCAGCCTGCCTCCATGCCCCTTCCTGCTCCGAAAGGTTGGGAGGGCTGGGGTCCCCTTGCAGCCCCGCTCCCTCTCTACAGCCCTCCCCTAGTCAGTGCAGCCCACAGCAAGAGTCCCTGCTGAGCCCGAGCTAAGAGCGCCTGAGGAGCTGGGCCCGGACGTTTCGCAGAGCTGCGCTACCTGCTCCAAGAGGGCTCAGCTGCAGGGTGTGGCCAGCGAGGCCGGGACACAGGACTCCCTAGGGACTTGCCAGCTGTCCGCACAGGTGTCCGAGGCCAGGCTTGGACGCGCAATCCCTGTCGAGCAGTGGTGCCGTCCAGAGAGGCCCCGATGTGTGGGCCAGGCCATGCCCCAGCTGCCTAAGGGCAGCTGCCTTCTGCTCAGCCTGGGAGCACAAGTCCTTCCGCCCAGCTCACCGTGCACTAGGCCAGTGAACTTGGTGGCTGCAGAGGGGCGCAGCACATGCAAGGCCTTGAGAGAGACTGCCCAGCACCGCCAGGCTGGCTCGGGAAGAGTCATGGAAAGGGAGATGCCATCAGGGCAGGGGACTGGCGTGGCATGCGGGGCTCAAGGCTGTGGCCAGCTGGAGCCTGAGCAGAAAGGAGCGGTGACAGAGCAGCAGGGGAAGGCCAGCATGCTGCTGGGCAATTGCCCCAGGCCATGCTTCTGGCACTGGCCTGGCCTGGTGCCTCTGTCACTCCGTGCCCCACAGTCTCCTGGGCTGCTCGACAGCGGGAGCTAGCTGAGCTGGTGGCTGCTGTGTGCCTCTGCGCTGGGCATGGAGCCCAACTGAGACTCTGCCCCCGCTGCTGCATCTTCCCGCCACGGGCTAGGCAAGGGGCAGAGTGGAGCCAAGCGGAGGGGCACAGCAGACCTTGTCCCCAAGGCCACGGTGTCATCTGCCTGTCTCTGCTGCTGTGCAGGCCTCTTGGGAAGCCCTGGTGGTGGCTGCAGAGTGCCTGAAGTGGGACCAGCTCCGGGACTGCGCGCAGACAGAGCAGACCTGGAGGACGGGCGAGTGCTTGGTAAGGAGAGCCCCTCAGCACCGGGGCCCAGGCTCCACAAGGCCTGTCCCAACTCGCACAGCTGCCTGTGGGGCGGGCAGCTGTGCCTGTCCCGCCCTGCTCCAGCCCCAGGCCCACAACCCACACCTGTGTCCTGGATGCCTTTCCTCAAGCACCAGTGGGCTCTTCTGCAGGCCCCGCTGCCCGCTCGGACCTCCTGCCAGGAGGAGGTTGCGGAAGGAGAGCCTGGCCCAGCTGGGCCTTGGCAGCACACAGGGCTCTCAGCACTCCCAGGGCACGCTCTGCCTGCAGCTCTCGCCAAACCTCGGCCCCAGGCCAGGGCTGCTGCCTGGCAGGTGCCAGTGTCCTGGTGTGGAAAGGAAGGGCAGGAGGGTGGTGGGAGGAGGGCTTGGCCCAGCCCTTTGCGGAAGGTCTGTGCCAAGCCGCGGGCTCGTGTGCTCTGTCCAGCTGGCGAGAGGCAGGAGGCAAGTGGAAGAATACCTGCGCCAGAGCATGCCCTACTTGGAGGACTCTCAGGCATCCTTGCGAGAGGTGGCCATGAGGTTCATAGGTGAGGCGCGCCCGCCGCGCTCCCTCTCTTAGCAGCTTGGTCCCAGGCCTGGCAGCAAGGCCCGGGGCTGCCAGGGTCTGGACTGTGTGGTGCAGGGCATGGGCTTGCGGGAGCCGATGATGGGTTGAGGGGAGCCTTGCTCATTCCCACCGCAGCCCTGCCTCGGGCCCTGTGCTTTGTGGGGGAGGCTGAGGCCTGCCAAAGGGGAGGAGGGCACTGGAAGGGCTTGGATAAGCTGTGTCGTGCTGGGGAGGGTCAGCAGTGAAGGCTGGTGTGTGCCTAGGGCTGGCCGGGCGGCGCTTGAAGAGCCCAAGGGAGCAGAAGGTGCGGGAGATCTGCAACGGTGAGTAAGGGCAGCGCTGTGCTGGCCACGGTGGGTGGGGAGGGGGCCAGAGCATGGGCAGTGTGCTCCAGGGCCGTGCCCTGGCACAGGGAAACATTTCAAGGGCAGGGCCATTTGGGGGCATTGCTGAGCAGCAACTTCCAGCTGATGTGGTTGCCCCAGCTGCTCCTTGCTCCCGCTGGGAAGAGCTGGGCAGGGCTGGCGCGCTCTGCAGGCTATGCCTGGGGAGGGGGCGTTCTGTGCGGACAGGTGGGTTTGATGTGTGCTCTGTTGCTTTATGTGGCAGTCCTTCAGCCCTTGGAGAGCGACCTGCAGCCCGCAATCCGTTCCCTGGCCACTCAGACCATCCTCATCCTGAGAACTCCAAGGAAAGAGGCACCCTCCGCGTTCCACCTGCAAGCTCTGCGCTGCTGGCTCCGGAGAGCCCGGGACAGGTGGAGCCGTCCTCTGTGCGGAGGCTCTCCTTGAGCAGACCGAGCACGACAGTCCCAGTGCCACGCTGCCCTTGGCATGGGCACCAGCAAGGAGGCTGCGGAACAGGCTGGCTCATTCCAGGCGTCTGCTGCAGTTCCGCCCTCAGGCACAGCCTGGCCCCACTCTTCTTTTACACCTGCAGCCCTCTGGGAAGCTTTCCGCAAAGAAGCAGCCGTGTTTCTGCAGCACGCGTGGATGTCTTTTTCTTTGGCAGGCAGAGGCCAAGCGGGAAAGCTGAGGCCCCGAAGGAATCGCACTGGCCCTGAGGGTGGCCTGACGTTCGCTCCTTCCCGCAGCCCGCGGCAGCCTGGAACGTACGGCCACACTGTGTCTTTGGCCCAAAGCACCAGGTGCCCCACCGGAGCACCAAGGCCAGGCTTGTGCCAAACGCACCCTCTGCCGAGACACCCCAGGGCAAGAAGAGGCACCCACTGCCTGCAAAGCTTGCATCAGGCATCTCTCTTTGTCCTGGTGTTCTGCTGTGGCCGGCCACCTTGTGCACACGCGGGGCTTCGGCATTTTTGCCCAGGAGGCAGGGGACGAGAGCCGCTGTGGAGAAAGGGAAGAGCTGTGCCAGCGTGCCCTGCAGCCACTGCGCTGGGCTGCTGGCTGCAGGCTCGGTGCCCCTGGGGGCTTGGGTGACTCTGGCCTGCTCTGCAGCTGTGCCGCGGGGCTGCCGCTGCTGCGGGGAGTGTGCTGAGCTGCTTTCAAGGCAGGAGCGATGTCCCCCCCTTTCCCCTTTCCCCCTCTGCACCAACCTGACCAGGGTGCAGCTTCCCACGCAAGGCGAGTGGAGCCCTGCACGCAGCCCAAGTCTGAACACATGCACACCTGGGAGCACGCAGGCCTGACCCAGAGAGGGAGGGAGCAGGCCCCTGCTGGCCTCTCGGGGCAGGTGGGTGAGCCAGACCTCGAGCTGACCAGCAGTTTCCAGGCTTGTGACGCCACGTGCCCCGAGGGAAGCCGTCTGCGTTGGGGCTACTCTCTGAATTGCCACTCCAGGTCGGTCTCTCTCTCTCTCCTTGGCCAGCCTGGGCTCTCAGTCTCTCAGTGCACAAACCAGAACGGCACGCTGAGAGTGCCAGGGGTCGTCGCTGTAGAGCAGCAGCACGGCACTGGCAGGCAGCGGCAGACTGCATCTCAGTTGCCTGCTTTTGCCATGCCTCGTGGCCCTTTGCTCTCGCTGCTGAAACAAGGCAGTCCCATTGCCACCTCGCTTTCTTGGTTGCTGCCTTTCCCGTCTTGTCCCATGTAGTGCTCGCTGACCTGGCTGAAGGCACAGAGTGCACTCTCGGCAAGTTTGCTGCTGATGCTAAAGTGGGGGGAGCGGCTGAGAGCCCAGAAGGCTGTGCTGGCCTTGAGAGGGGCGCGGAGAGGCTGGCCAGTTGGGTGGAGAGGAACCTGCTGAAGTTCACCAAAGGCAAGGGCAGGGTCCTGCACCTAGGGAGGAAGAAGCCCATGGAGCAGGAGAGGCTGGGGGTTGCCCTGCTGCAAAGCAGCTCTGCAGCGCAGCACCTGGGTGTGCTGGTGGACAACAAGTGAAGCAGGAGGCAGCAAGGGGCCCTTGTGGCCAAGGCGGCGCATGGGATCGTGGGGTGCATTAGGCAGAGTGTTGCCAGCAGGTGGAGGGAGGGGCTCCTCCCCTGCGCTCAGCCCTGGGCAGGCCTCCTCTGAGAGGAGTAGTGTCCCCCATTGTGGGCTCGCCAGGACAAGAGACGTGGCCCTACTGGAGAGAGTCCAGCGGAGGGCTACGAAGGTGACGAGGGGACTGGAGCATGTCTCCTGTGAAGCAAGGCTGAGAGAGCTGGGCCTGTTTATGCTGGAGAAGAGAAGACTGAGAGGCGGTCTGACCAACGTGTCCAAGTATCTGAAGGGAGGCTGTGCAGAGGATGGGGCCAGACTCTTGTCCGTGGTGGCCAGCGACAGGACAAGAGGCAACAGACACAAAGTGGAACACGGGAAGTTCCGTCTGAACCTGAGGGAAAACGTGTTGACCGTGAGGGTGAGAGAGCAGTGGCACGGGTTGCCCAGAGAGGTAGTGGAGTCTCCTTTGCTGGAGAGATTCAAAACCCGGCCGGACGTGGTCGTGGGCAATGTGCTGTAGATGAGCCGGCTTGAGCAGGGGGGGTTGGACTAGATGATCTCCAGAGGTCCCTTCCAACCTCCACCCTTGTGTGATTCTATGTTCTGTGATTTCTGTGATTCTGGGCGCTTGCACGTGGGCCATGTGTCCGAGGCCTTTGCAGCAACTGGCAGCCACAGCTGCGCCCACCAGCAGGTCCTGGAGGGGTTGTGCTGGGCAGACAAGAGCAGCTGCACCAGCCCGGGACCTCGCAAGGACCAGCAGGCTGCCCAAGCCTCCAAGGCTGCCATCTCCTCAGCAGCAAGCTGCTCCCACACAGCACACGCACGTTGCCAAGGTGCCAAGTGCAGCCTGCATTCCCTCCGGTGCGGGCAGAGGTTCAAGAACTGCTGTGCGGAGCAGAGGGAGGCTTGGCCATGGCTTTGTCCGGCTCGGACCCACCCCCAGAGGTTTACTGCTTCTGCAAGACAGGTGTGCCAGGAAAGGGCCAGGAGGCTGAGGAGGGGGGCTTGGACTTCTGCTTTGCTCCCCGAAGATGGGAGGAGATGTTGGCAGGGGGGCTGCGGGGCAAAGTGCCGGGCCGGGCCGCAGCGGGGCCTTGGTGCCCCACCCGCCTCTGTGACACGGCCGCGGCCCTGGGGGCGCCGCGGCGGCCGGGGCCCTGGCCCCGCAGTCTCCAGGAGGACAGGGACGGCCCCGGCTGGCAGCGGGCCCAGCTGCTGGAGAAGCAGCCGGAGCGCAGCCCCGGCGTCCCCGGAGGCGGCCAGGCCCTCGGCGGGGCCCACGTCTTGGCGCGCAGGCTCCCCGTCCGCCAGGCAGGCAAGAGAGACGCGGCTGGGGCTCGGCAGCTCCGCGGGGCCCTGGCGGGCCCTCGGCCGCGGCGGGCTGGCCCAGGGGCTGCCGCCCGGCACAGCTGGGGCCGGCGCCCGGCCCCGCCGCTGCCCGGCGGCCCGCCAGCCCCAGCGCCAGCACCCGCCAGGGACCCTGCCCGGCAGGAGGCCCCCGCCTTGCCCCGCGCTGCTGGGCCCGCTCCCTCGGCCTCGCAGCCTCGGCCTGCGGGCAGCGCACGCCCAGGGCCCAGGCCTGAGCGCGCCTTCCCCCCGGGCCCAGCCCCCAGCGCCTCTCCTCCTTCCCGCAGCATGGCCGACGCAGCCGCCGGCTGCCCCGCGGCGCTCTGGCAGCAGCCTCTCGGCCCGGGCAGCCCCTCGCTGGCCGGCCAGCAGCAGCAGGCGCAGCACAGCGCTGCCCAGCCGAGCAGCTCTGCGCCAGAGCCCTGCCCGCTCGGCCCATCGCGGCACCCAGGTGAGTGAGCCGGCCCGGCTGCGCTGGCCAGGCCGAGCGGCGCCGAGCCTCTCGCCGCCGCCTCTGCCACGGCCCCGGCTCTCCGGCCGCCTGCCTCCGCCGCCCCTGGCAGCAGGCCTCTGCCCGCGCGCAGCCTCCTCTCCTCTCCTCTCGCCGGCCTCCACCTACAGCTCTGCCTCCTCTCTGCCTTTCCTCCACCCAGGCTCTTCTGCCTGCCGCCACCTGCACCGGCCAGCAGAGCAGAAGGAAGCTCTGCAGACCACGCACTCACTGAAGGTACCGACAGCACTGCCCTCTGCTCCGTGCCTCCACCTCTCGCCTCTCGCCTCTCGCCTCCTGCCGTGCTCGCCCGTGCCACCCGCAGGGCTGCTGTGCGAGCAGAGCTGCTCCCCTCCAGCCACCCCACCCCATCCTGGCATCACCGCCCGTGCCTTTCCCACCCTCCGCCTCCCTTCCCCTTCCTTTGGCCTGCGCCACGTGCAGCAGCTCTGCAGCTCTCAGGCCTCCCCCCGGCCGCTGCACTGCAACGGCTGCCCTCCCCAGGCCGCACAAACTCCACTCGCTGGCCTGTGCCTGGGAGCCACCCCAACAGCACTGCCACAACCCTGCCTTCTCCTTGCAGACCCCGAGTGCTCTGGACGACCTGCTGCAGAGGCTGGTGCTTGATCCTCTCCCCTCCGGCCTCCTGGAGCTGCAGAGCATCTTGCAGGTCTGCCTTTTACAAGGGGAAAGCCCAGGAGGGGCCCCCTGCCCCTCCTGGGCAACATCCTCTCCTGCCCCCAAACCTTCTCCTTGCCCCAAAGCCCTGCGAGGACTTTGACCCTTCTTCCTGAGCGCCCCCCGGCCCCCACACCTGGCCCCTGGCCCCGGCACTGTCCTCTCAGGGCCTCCCCCTCGCTCCAGCTTTCCTCCCCACCGCTCAGCAAGGCACACACTAACGGGGACCTGCGCAGCCTGCAAGGGCAGCCCGGCCCTGAAACTCTCTTCCTCTACAGCCTTCCCAATGGGCTGTAGCACAGCGTTGCCACTGCAGCCCCTAGCGAGCTTTCTGCCCCAAAGTCCGCTCGCTGCTCCTGCAGAGGGGTCTGAAGGCCCCTGGGGCATTCTGCAGTGACAGTGGCCTCTGGCTCCCTGCCTGGAGCCAGCCGCAGCCGCTCCGTCTGAGGGATTGGAGAGCGAGGCTGGGGGGGCCTCGAGGGGCAGGAAGGCCCTTAGGAGATGTGCGCCCCTTGCCAGGAGGCCTTGGCGGGCATCCTAGCTCAACGCTGCCAGAGCCTTAGCAGAGCTGCGGCTCCTGGAGCAGCTGTCGGGTCCCAGGGCAGAGCGCTGCTTTTCTTCTCCCAGGTCCTGCTGCCCTTCACAGAGTCCCCGAGAGCAGCAGAGCGCGAGAGGGCGTTGAGGGCCATTGCCCGGCTGAGCAAGTCCCTCGTCAGCTCTTCCTCGCTGCAGGTAAGGAGCCTCAGGTGCAGGCAAGCCCCCGGCACCCACCGCGCCACACCTTGCCCGTCTCCCAGGTCCGGGCTCCCTCAGGGGCAAGCCTGGACACAGGGTAGGGCACTCAGCACGGCTCTGTCGCCAAGAGACCGTCCTTGCCCTGTCTCGGTAGGCTTCTGTCTTGAGGCCCCCTGCTCTCCGCAGCCGCCAGGCCTGCCCTGGCAGCATGATGTGAGCCCGCGCCTGGCGGCCCTTGCTGCCTTGGCTGCTGCCCAGCCGCTGCGGGGCTCAGGGCCTGCAGGGCCCTCTGGCCCGTCCCCTTGCCTGCTGCCCCCTCCCCACGCACTGCCACGGCCCCAGCCCAGCAGCCCCCACTTACAGGCTGCTGCCGCACAGGCGCTTCCTTCCCGTGCCATGGGGTGCAGGGCAGGGGAGCTGCAGGTTGAGGCAGAGCCTCCCGGAAGGACAGGCCAGGAGAGGAGGCTGGGGGAGGTGGTGTGGCTGCAGAGATGGGCAGTGCAGCCTGAGGAGGAAGAGGCACTCCCCAGGTCCCGGGAGGGGAGAGCGGCGGCAGTGAGGGAGCGGGATGGAGGCAGGACCGAGGGCTGCATGCCCGTTTAGGCACCTAAGTGCCACATGCTCAAAGTGACAAGAACTGGCAAGGCAGCCCGTGCCTGCAGAGCAGGCAAAGGCGGCAGGGAGAGCAGGGCAGGAGGCAGAAGGAGCACAGGGGATGCTGCGTGGCATGCTGCCCCTCCTGGGGCCAGCTGTGCCATTTATGCATGCGGCTGGCGCTAAGTCAGCTTCGCTGCAGCCTTTGCAGGGAGGCAGCCTCGTCGTCCCCTTGCCGTGGCTGCTGTGCAGGGTCAGGGGCTGCTCAGGCAGAGGCCAGGTTGCCCCTTGGCGGGGCAGAAGAGCTTGCAGTAGGCAGAGCAGGCTGGCCTGGGCCAGCCCCTGCCACAGCCTTTGCATGCGGGCTGCGAGCAGGGTCTGGCCCCAGCTGCCTCACCTTAGCCCTGCTGCCACCACTTCCTGCCTCCGCCAGCTCTGCGACCCCTGCCAAGGAGTCAGTGACGACCCTGCCCTCTTGGCAACGGAGGACTTCCGCATCCTGGGCAAGCTGGTGGGGCATCTCCTGCTGTGCTACGCTGTCCAGGAGCAGGGCATCCGCTGGAGGGCTGCGGACGCTCTCCACCTCCTCTACACGTTTGCCCGGCAGCGCAAGAGTAAGAGAAAGCGCGGCGCCTTGCCTCCTTGCAGGCACACACGGCTGTCCAGGCCCTTCCTCGCCTCCCTGGGCCTCATCCTCTCACTGCTCGCTCACTCCCACCTTCAAGCCTTTTGCAGCCGCTGGGCAAGCCTGCTGCCAAAGGTGCTCTGGCCTACTCACTGCTCTCTGTGTTCCCTCCTGTCTAGGCAGGAAGGTGCCAGAAGATAAGCCAGAGCAGGCCCAGCTCCCAAGGCAGAGGGAAGCTGAGCACATGGGCTTCTGGCTTGCTTTCACCACCAGCCCCAGCCAGCTGACCACGGTAAGGAGCTCCTGCCTTGCCGCCACTCTTGTCCGTGCCATCAGCAGCAGAGCGGGGGGAGCAAACGGGTTTGGCCTCAGCGGGGCTCCAGTGGCCTCCCTCTGCCTGGGGAGAGGCTTCCCCCTGGCGCTGAGCCAGCAAGATCTGAAGGCTGCGCTCCAGGGTCAGCGCAGCCGCTCCAGCCCGCCTGCACACCAGGCAGCTCGGGCTCTGTCTAGCGCCACTGCCCTGGGGCCCTCTTCCCAACTCTGCGGCCTGCTCCTGAGAGCCCTCTTCCGTCCCATCCTCCACAGGACACTCTCTGCAGCCCCTGCTTCCAGCTTTGCAGCCAGCTGCCCGCACTGGCCCTGCTCCAGAGCTGCTCTCACTGCTGAGCTCCGCAGCGCCGCCAGGGCGCTCCGTGTGACACGTCTTCCCTGCCCTCCTTCCTCCCACAGATGTTTGGGCCATACCTCGAGCCCTCGGAGAGGACAGACATCATCCTCACAGCCATTGAGGCCCTGAGAGACGGCAGCACGCACGACATGCAGGCGGCTAGCAGCGTGCTGGATGTGCTCCTCATGGAGCCTGCCTCCTGGCTGAAGAAGGTAAGCAGCCCGCGGCTGGACTGCCCTGCACCTTCCTCCCAGCTCCCTTGCTGCCAAAGCAGCTGTGGCGGGCACCCAGCGCCCCTTGAAGCCAGCAAAGGGTGATGGGAAGGGAAGGAGCAGTTCTCAGGGGCGGTGCAGGAAACGGCTGCCCTCCTTCTCACCCGTGTGCCCTCCAGGTGCCCGAGGTCGTCAGGTGCATCTATGCAAACCTGACGTGCATCAGCACGGGGGAAGGCCGGCGCAGCGTGGACTTGCTGCTTCTCCTGCTTACCCACGTGTACCCCAGCGAGGTGGTCGTCAGCCTGCTCAACTGCTGCCCGCCATGTGACAGGTACAGGCGCCAAGAGCCTTGAGGGCTGGTAGCA
This sequence comes from Struthio camelus, assembly GCF_040807025.1. Taxonomy (NCBI): domain Eukaryota; kingdom Metazoa; phylum Chordata; class Aves; order Struthioniformes; family Struthionidae; genus Struthio; species Struthio camelus. The sequence continues at coordinate 6,296,361 of NC_090982.1, read as the reverse complement.
TGTGGGCAGGCTGCCCAAAGACTCTCTGCTTGCCGCACCCAAGGACAACTGCAGGCTATCCCCAAAGGGCAGGGCTGCCCATGCCCTTTCCAGCCCGGGGCCATCTGCCCCAGGCGCGCAGCAGCCAGAGCTGAGCAAGTCAGCCGCAGAGCCCAGGCGCCGGGCCCCCGGCTGCCCCAGCGGGAACCTCCGCTCCGCTGTCTGCTGCTTGCCCAGGCTGGGCCCAGCGGGCACTCCAAGCGAGGGGGCAGTGGGCAGGCCGGCAGCCTGCAGCCTGCGTGCCCTGGGGCTTGCTCGGGCCACGCAGCTGTGGCCGAGGCAGCCCTGCTGACTGGGCGCTCGGGGCCTGCAGCATCGCCAGCGCCATGTGGGAGGTGATGGTGTGCCTGCCCAGCACTTTGGACAAGGTGTTGAGGAAGCTGCTCAGCATCTTGGAGGACCGAGTGCTGCTCAAGGGGCTCAGAGCTCTCACAGAGGACACCTGCTTCCTGCCCGTGGCTGTGAGTTACTACCGCGTGCACCAGGCCTCTCTGGCCCTCAGGGCTGGGCTAGCGTCTGCAGCGAAGAAGGCATGGCTCTTCTTCCCCCGCCTCCCCACCCCTGCCCCCAAGCGGTGACCTTTCCCGGGGCATGTGGAGTCAGCCCTTTAGGGTCAGCAGCAGGCCTCCACTGCTTGGGTCCCGCAGGGCTGCCAAGAGCTGCTTGGGCCCCAGTGTGCACTGGCGTGCAGCCGTCCTTTGCCCGCACAGCTCTCTCTTTTCCCCCGACCCTGCATCCCCCTGCTGCGCTCTGCAGACTGGCAACGCAGAGCAGGGCTAGGGACGGGGGCAGGGGCAGCACTGGGACTGGGACTGGGACTGGGACTGGGCCAGGGGCAGTGTCTGGGCCAGGGGCTGGAGCCACTGTACAGCCTGAGCAGGCTACCGAGCCTCAGACCAGGAGCCCAGGCTGCTGTGCAGGACACATAAGGCATGCCACGCTGACCCCGGAGGGCTCGTTGTGCCCGTCTTAGAAGTGGGAGCGCAGCCCAGAGGGCTGCCGCTGCCGTGGCCGTGGCCGTGGCCGTGGCCTGTCAGCCAGGCTGCAGTCTCCAGCTGTGTCTGCTGCACGCTAGGCCAGTGCCTGAGCCTCATCCCTCGCATACGCCAAGGGCTTTGGCACTGCCCCAGCAATGCCTTGGCAGTGAGAGCTGTCTCTGGGTGTTTTCTGCAGGCAACCAAGGCGCTGTACAGGATCCTTCAGCAGCCCACCTGCCAGCAGACGGTAACAGCGCTCTTCCCCCAGCTCTACATGGCACTGCTCCTGCAGATTTCCTTTGCGGCAGTGTCCATGCCCCGGGACATGAGTGCCTGCTGGAGGAAAGGCTGCCCACGGGAGCAGTCTTCTCCAGCCAGCCCCCTCAGGTGCTGCCTCGCCCTTCTCCTGTCTTTCCCCAGGGCCCTCAAGCAGGGCCGTGGCTCTGAGCGTGACTGGCCTTTGCTCCGCGTGCAGGTCTGCAGTGCAGGCGCTGAAAGCTCTGCTCTGCTCTGCTGGCTACGAGGAGCAGCTCGTCAGCATCGAGAAGAGGGGCGGCTGGCACCTGCTTCTCCAAGCGGAGACTCTTGCCAGCGGAATCAGTGTGCTGGCCAGGTGAGAGACCCTTTTGGCCCGCACTGCCTCCGCCTGGCTTTGCTGGGGACGCGGCACCCCGCACAAGGCCCTGCCTCGTGCCTGAGAGAGGCTGCCCAGGGCTCTTGGCTGCCGCCGCAGCGCTTGTGACTGAGGGATCAGGCGGGAAGCGGGAGCTCCTTGCTGCTTTGTGGCGCAGCTTTGACAGCTGTGGCTGGAGGAGGCAGCGTAGCGGGCTGTGGGAGAGAAGGCAGAAGAGGCTGGGCTGCCTAGCTCCTTAGCAGGGGTGCTTGCTTTGCCCTGCCAGGCAGATGAGGACAAACCCGGTTCACGAGCGTTCCTGGATCTTCCACCGGGTGGAAAGGCTTCTCAGCCAAGGGGACCAACTGCAGGAACTGCCTGCCATGGCTGTCTTTGTTGAGGTAGGTGTGGTGGCAAGTAGTGGCGCTCCGCGATGCCTCTGAACGCTGCAGTCTCTTGGAGACATGGCCGCGGGGTGGCCAATGGCCAATGGAGCCTGGCCAACCTGGCCTTGGCCCATTTGCTGCTGCGGCCAGGCTTGTCACCCCCGCCACCCCCCCAACATCCGTGCCTCCGTTGGGGCCACCTCTGGCTAGTCACTCGCTCCTGCAAGGCAGGAGAGCAGGGCCCAAGGGAACACGAGGGGGCCAGGCCAGCAAGAGCAAGCAAGGAATGTGTGCTGGGTGCCATGAGGCTCGGGGCATGAGGGCGTCCCTGGGGGCCCTCCGCAACCACGGCCGCCTCCAGCACAGCCTTGCTCTGCGCCTGGTGCCCTGGCCGGCAGCTGCCGGTGGCAAGGAGGAGCTGCCTGGGCCGCGCAGTGCTGCAGGCTCTGCCACTCTCTCCCTGCTGTGTGTCTTCCAGCTGCTGAGCTGCGAGGAGCTAAAAGCCAGCGACTGTTGCGTCCTGTACCTCCTCCAGAGGTATCTGAAGCATCCCAGCACAGTGATGCGCTCGCTGGTGTTCAGAGGCCTCGTGACGCTGGCCGAGAGAGCGGAGCTGGTGAGCATGGGCATGAGCCAGCAGAAGGCATGCTGGCAGCCTGTGGCTGGGCAGCAGGCCGTGGGCAATGCAGTGCTTGGCCTTTGCTGGGAGTCAGGGGCGGTGCTGGTTGCTGCAAGGTGCCTGGCGCAGCCCTTTGTCAGCCCCCGCGGCCTTCAGGGCAGTGTGGCCGTGGGAGAAGAGCGGGCAGCGCAGGCAGCGAGGAGGAGCCTTTGCTGTCCTGGCCTGCTTGCCCGCCGCTGCTCTCGCCCACCCTCCTCAGTGCACCAGCAACTCCTAGTGCCTGCCAGGAGGCTGCTGCAGCACTTCCTGTGCGCCCTGCAGGGAAGCAAGAGAGGAGGCCAGGGCTGAAGCAGCCGAGCAGGTGTGGCCGCCTGGGCTTTCCTGGCTTGCCCCTACAGCAAGGAAACGCTGTGCTTGCTACAGGCCGGGAAGATGCAGGGTCTGCTGCCAGAGGTGCTGGAGGTGGCGCAGGGGGCCGCCGCAGACGTCAGCAGGAAGGCCCTGGTCGTCTGCGGGAAGGTGCTGCGTCAGGCGGACAGGGCGGCGGTGGGCCCCATGGCTGTGCACCTGGCGCAGAAGCTCGTGCCGCTCTTTGAGGAAGTGAGGCCGTGGCCTGGGGGAGCTTGTGCCGCGGCTGGGTGGGTGGAGGTGGGGCTGGGATGGGAAGGCAGGTTGAGGCGCAAAGGCCTCCGAGAGCTGTGCGGAGCCTGGCCGCAGCCTCTTGTGCAAACCGATGGCATTGCCTTCATGGGTGGCAGGGCCACTTTGCCCTGGCTGCAGACGTGGCCGCCGGCTCCGTGGTGCACAAGTGCAGTCCCCAGCAGCTCTCTTCACATGAGGCGCGCCACTGCTGTTGCTCCGGGTGGGCAGGCAGTAGGTGTTGCTGAGGTGCCACCCTCCTGCGTCCTGCCAGGAGTGCAGCCAGGTGCGCGAGCTCTCCATCTGCTGCTTCCAAGAGCTGATGGAGCTTGTGGAGGGCGAGAACAAGAAGCAGCTGAAGAAGGAAGTGCGTCGCTGCCTGCTCCCGCTCTTCTTCCGTGTGCACGACGAGAGCCAGAGCGTGGCCAAGGTAGAGATGTGAAAGGTCGGCAGGGAGGCGGGGAAGGGCATGCTGGCATGAGCTGGGTGGGCCTGCACCTGAGGGCCAAGGGCTGCTGACAAGTGGGCTGCCTGAAGGTGTGTCACATGGGGCCCCAGCAGTCGGAGTCCGGGAGGACCAGCAAGAGCTCCCGTCCTTGCTTGCAGCAGGCCCGCCCCACGGCTTTCAGCCTGCCTCCATGCCCCTTCCTGCTCCGAAAGGTTGGGAGGGCTGGGGTCCCCTTGCAGCCCCGCTCCCTCTCTACAGCCCTCCCCTAGTCAGTGCAGCCCACAGCAAGAGTCCCTGCTGAGCCCGAGCTAAGAGCGCCTGAGGAGCTGGGCCCGGACGTTTTGCAGAGCTGCGCTACCTGCTCCAAGAGGGCTCAGCTGCAGGGTGTGGCCAGCGAGGCCGGGACACAGGACTCCCTAGGGACTTGCCAGCTGTCCGCACAGGTGTCCGAGGCCAGGCTTGGACGCGCAATCCCTGTCGAGCAGTGGTGCCGTCCAGAGAGGCCCCGATGTGTGGGCCAGGCCATGCCCCAGCTGCCTAAGGGCAGCTGCCTTCTGCTCAGCCTGGGAGCACAAGTCCTTCCGCCCAGCTCACCGTGCACTAGGCCAGTGAACTTGGTGGCTGCAGAGGGGCGCAGCACATGCAAGGCCTTGAGAGAGACTGCCCAGGACCGCCAGGCTGGCTCGGGAAGCGTCATGGAAAGGGAGATGCCGTCAGGGCAGGGGACTGGCGTGGCATGCGGGGCTCAAGGCTGTGGCCAGCTGGAGCCTGAGCAGAAAGGAGCGGTGACAGAGCAGCAGGGGAAGGCCAGCATGCTGCTGGGCAATTGCCCCAGGCCATGCTTCTGGCACTGGCCTGGCCTGGTGCCTCTGTCACTCGGTGCCCCACAGTCTCCTGGGCTGCTCGACAGCGGGAGCTAGCTGAGCTGGTGGCTGCTGCGTGCCTCTGCGCTGGGCATGGAGCCCAACTGAGACTCTGCCCCCGCTGCTGCATCTTCCCACCACGGGCTAGGCAAGGGGCAGAGCGGAGCCAAGCGGAGGGGCACAGCAGACCTCGTCCCCAAGGCCACGGTGTCATCTGCCTGTCTCTGCTGCTGTGCAGGCCTCTTGGGAAGCCCTGGTGGTGGCTGCAGAGTGCCTGAAGTGGGACCAGCTCCGGGACTGTGCGCAGACAGAGCAGACCTGGAGGACGGGCGAGTGCTTGGTAAGGAGAGCCCCTCAGCACCGGGGCCCAGGCTCCACAAGGCCTGTCCCAACTCGCACAGCTGCCTGTGCGGTGGGCAGCTGTGCCTGTCCCGCCCTGCTCCAGCCCCAGGCCCACAACCCACACCTGTGTCCTGGATGCCTTTCCTCAAGCACCAGTGGGCTCTTCTGCAGGCCCCGCTGCCCGCTCGGACCTCCTGCCTGGAGGAGGTTGCAGAAGGAGAGCCTGGCCCAGCTGGGCCTTGGCAGCACACAGGGCTCTCAGCACTCCCAGGGCACGCTCTGCCTGCAGCTCTCGCCAAACCTCGGCCCCAGGCCAGGGCTGCTGCCTGGCAGGTGCCAGTGTCCTGGTGTGGAAAGGAAGGGCAGGAGGGTGGTGGGAGGAGGGCTTGGCCCAGCCCTTTGCGGAAGGTCTGTGCCAAGCCGCGGGCTCGTGTGCTCTGTCCAGCTGGCGAGAGGCAGGAGGCAAGTGGAAGAATACCTGCACCAGAGCATGCCCTACTTGGAGGACTCTCAGGCATCCTTGCGAGAGGTGGCCGTGAGGTTCATAGGTGAGGCGCACGCGCCGCGCTCCCTCTCTTAGCAGCTTGGTCCCAGGCCTGGCAGCAAGGCCCGGGGCTGCCAGGGTCTGGACTGTGTGGTGCAGGGCATGGGCTTGCGGGAGCCGATGATGGGTTGAGGGGAGCCTTGCTCATTCCCACCGCAGCCCTGCCTCGGGCCCTGTGCTTTGTGGGGGAGGCTGAGGCCTGCCAAAGGGGAGGAGGGCACTGGAAGGGCTTGGATAAGCTGTGTCGTGCTGGGGAGGGTCAGCAGTGAAGGCTGGTGTGTGCCTAGGGTTGGCCGGGCGGCGCTTGAAGAGCCCAAGGGAGCAGAAGGTGCGGGAGATCTGCAACGGTGAGTAAGGGCAGCGCTGTGCTGGCCACGGTGGGTGGGGAGGGGGCCAGAGCATGGGCAGTGTGCTCCAGGGCCGTGCCCTGGCACAGGGAAACATTTCAAGGGCAGGGCCATTTGGGGGCATTGCTGAGCAGCAACTTCCAGCTGATGTGGTTGCCCCAGCTGCTCCTTGCTCCCGCTGGGAAGAGCTGGGCAGGGCTGGCGCGCTCTGCAGGCTATGCCTGGGGAGGGGGCGTTCTGTGCGCACAGGTGGGTTTGATGTGTGCTCTGTTGCTTTATGTGGCAGTCCTTCAGCCCTTGGAGAGCGACCTGCAGCCCGCAATCCGTTCCCTGGCCACTCAGACCATCCTCATCCTGAGAACTCCAAGGAAAGAGGCACCCTCCGCGTTCCACCTGCAAGCTCTGCGCTGCTGGCTCCGGAGAGCCCGGGACAGGTGGAGCCGTCCTCTGTGCGGAGGCTCTCCTTGAGCAGACCGAGCACGACAGTCCCAGTGCCACGCTGCCCTTGGCATGGGCACCAGCAAGGAGGCTGCGGAACAGGCTGGCTCATTCCAGGCGTCTGCTGCAGTTCCGCCCTCAGGCACAGCCTGGCCCCACTCTTCTTTTACACCTGCAGCCCTCTGGGAAGCTTTCCGCAAAGAAGCAGCCGTGTTTCTGCAGCACGCGTGGATGTCTTTTTCTTTGGCAGGCAGAGGCCAAGCGGGAAAGCTGAGGCCCCGAAGGAATCGCACTGGCCCTGAGGGTGGCCTGACGTTCGCTCCTTCCCGCAGCCCGCGGCAGCCTGGAACGTACGGCCACACTGTGTCTTTGGCCCAAAGCACCAGGTGCCCCGCTGGAGCACCAAGGCCAGGCTTGTGCCAAACGCGCCCTCTGCCGAGACACCCCAGGGCAAGAAGAGGCACCCACTGCCTGCAAAGCTTGCATCAGGCATCTCTCTTTGTCCTGGTGTTCTGCTGTGGCCGGCCACCTTGTGCACACGCTGGGCTTGGGCATCTTTGCCCGGGAGGCAGGGGACGAGAGCCGCTGTGGAGAAAGGGAAGAGCTGTGCCAGCGTGCCCTGCACCCGCTGCGCTGGGCTGCTGGCTGCAGGCTCGGTGCCCCTGGGGGCTTGGGTGGCTCTGGCCTGCTCTGCAGCTGTGCCGCGGGGCTGCCGCTGCTGCGGGGAGTGTGCTGAGCTGCTTTCAAGGCAGGAGCGATGTCCCCCCCTTTCCCCTTTCCCCCTCTGCACCAACCTGACCAGGGTGCAGCTTCCCACGCAAGGTGAGTGGAGCCCTGCGCGCAGCCCAAGTCTGAACACATGCACACCTGGGAACACGCAGGCCTGACCCAGAGAGGGAGGGAGCAGGCCCCTGCTGGCCTCTCGGGGCAGGTGGGTGAGCCAGACCTCGAGCTGACCAGCAGTTTCCAGGCTTGTGACGCCACGTGCCCCGAGGGAAGCCGTCTGCGTTGGGGCTACTCTCTGAATTGCCACTCCAGGTCGGTCTCTCTCTCTCTCCTCGGCCAGCCTGGGCTCTCAGTCTCTCAGTGCACAAACCAGAACGGCACGCTGAGAGTGCCAGGGGTCGTCGCTGTAGAGCAGCAGCACGGCACTGGCAGGCAGCGGCAGACTGCATCTCAGTTGCCTGCTTTTGCCATGCCTCGTGGCCCTTTGCTCTCGCTGCTGAAACAAGGCAGTCCCATTGCCACCTCGCTTTCTTGGTTGCTGCCTTTCCCGTCTTGTCCCATGTAGTGCTCGCTGACCTGGCTGAAGGCACAGAGTGCACTCTCGGCAAGTTTGCTGCTGATGCTAAAGTGGGGGGAGCGGCTGAGAGCCCAGAAGGCTGTGCTGGCCTTGAGAGGGGCGCGGAGAGGCTGGCCAGTTGGGTGGAGAGGAACCTGCTGAAGTTCACCAAAGGCAAGGGCAGGGTCCTGCACCTAGGGAGGAAGAAGCCCATGGAGCAGGAGAGGCTGGGGGTTGCCCTGCTGCAAAGCAGCTCTGCAGCGCAGCACCTGGGTGTGCTGGTGGACAACAAGTGAAGCAGGAGGCAGCAAGGGGCCCTTGTGGCCAAGGCGGCGCATGGGATCGTGGGGTGCATTAGGCAGAGTGTTGCCAGCAGGTGGAGGGAGGGGCTCCTCCCCTGCGCTCAGCCCTGGGCAGGCCTCCTCTGAGAGGAGTAGTGTCCCCCATTGTGGGCTCGCCAGGACAAGAGACGTGGCCCTACTGGAGAGAGTCCAGCGGAGGGCTACGAAGGTGACGAGGGGACTGGAGCATGTCTCCTGTGAAGCAAGGCTGAGAGAGCTGGGCCTGTTTATGCTGGAGAAGAGAAGACTGAGAGGCGGTCTGACCAACGTGTCCAAGTATCTGAAGGGAGGCTGTGCAGAGGATGGGGCCAGACTCTTGTCCGTGGTGGCCAGCGACAGGACAAGAGGCAACAGACACAAAGTGGAACTCGGGAAGTTCCGTCTGAACCTGAGGGAAAACTTGTTGACCGTGAGGGTGAGAGAGCAGTGGCACAGGTTGCCCAGAGAGGTAGTGGAGTCTCCTTTGCTGGAGAGATTCAAAACCCGGCCGGACGTGGTCGTGGGCAATGTGCTGAGGATGAGCCGGCTTGAGCAGGGGGGGTTGGACTAGATGATCTCCAGAGGTCCCTTCCAACCTCCACCCTTGTGTGATTCTGTGTTCTGTGATTTCTGTGATTCTGGGCGCTTGCACGTGGGCCATGTGTCCGAGGCCTTTGCAGCAACTGGCAGCCACAGCTGCGCCCACCAGCAGGTCCTGGAGGGGTTGTGCTGGGCAGACAAGAGCAGCTGCACCAGCCCGGGACCTCGCAAGGACCAGCAGGCTGCCCAAGCCTCCAAGGCTGCCATCTCCTCAGCAGCAAGCTGCTCCCACACAGCACACGCACGTTGCCAAGGTGCCAAGTGCAGCCTGCATTCCCTCCGGTGCGGGCAGAGGTTCAAGAACTGCTGTGCGGAGCAGAGGGAGGCTTGGCCGTGGCTTTGTCCGGCTCGGACCCACCCCCAGAGGTTTACTGCTTCTGCAAGACAGGTGTGCCAGGAAAGGGCCAGGAGGCTGAGGGGGGGGGCTTGGACTTCTGCTTTGCTCCCCGAAGATGGGAGGAGATGTTGGCAGGGGGGCTGCGGGGCAAAGTGCCGGGCCGGGCCGCAGCGGGGCCTTGGTGCCCCACCCGCCTCTGTGACACGGCCGCGGCCCTGGGGGCGCCGCGGTGGCCGGGGCCCCGGCCCCGCAGTCTCCAGGAGGACAGGGACGGCCCCGGCTGGCAGCGGGCCCAGCTGCTGGAGAAGCAGCCGGAGCGCAGCCCCGGCGTCCCCGGAGGCGGCCAGGCCCTCGGCGGGGCCCACGTCTTGGCGCGCAGGCTCCCCGTCCGCCAGGCAGGCAAGAGAGACGCGGCTGGGGCTCGGCAGCTCCGCGGGGCCCTGGCGGGCCCTCGGCCGCGGCGGGCTGGCCCAGGGGCTGCCGCCCGGCACAGCTGGGGCCGGCGCCCGGCCCCGCCGCTGCCCGGCGGCCCGCCAGCCCCAGCGCCAGCACCCGCCAGGGACCCTGCCCGGCAGGAGGCCCCCGCCTTGCCCCGCGCTGCTGGGCCCGCTCCCTCGGCCTCGCAGCCTCGGCCTGCGGGCAGCGCACGCCCAGGGCCCAGGCCTGAGCGCGCCTTCCCCCCGGGCCCAGCCCCCAGCGCCTCTCCTCCTTCCCGCAGCATGGCCGACGCAGCCGCCGGCTGCCCCGCGGCGCTCTGGCAGCAGCCTCTCGGCCCGGGCAGCCCCTCGCTGGCCGGCCAGCAGCAGCAGGCGCAGCACAGCGCTGCCCAGCCGAGCAGCTCTGCGCCAGAGCCCTGCCCGCTCGGCCCATCGCGGCACCCAGGTGAGTGAGCCGGCCCGGCTGCGCTGGCCAGGCCGAGCGGCGCCGAGCCTCTCGCCGCCGCCTCTGCCACGGCCCCGGCTCTCCGGCCGCCTGCCTCCGCCGCCCCTGGCAGCAGGCCTCTGCCCGCGCGCAGCCTCCTCTCCTCTCCTCTCGCCGGCCTCCACCTACAGCTCTGCCTCCTCTCTGCCTTTCCTCCACCCAGGCTCTTCTGCCTGCCGCCACCTGCACCGGCCAGCAGAGCAGAAGGAAGCTCTGCAGACCACGCACTCACTGAAGGTACCGACAGCACTGCCCTCTGCTCCGTGCCTCCACCTCTCGCCTCTCGCCTCTCGCCTCTCGCCTCCTGCCGTGCTCGCCCGTGCCACCCTGCAGGGCTGCTGTGCGAGCAGAGCTGCTCCCCTCCAGCCACCCCACCCCATCCTGGCATCACCGCCCGTGCCTTTCCCACCCTCCGCCTCCCTTCCCCTTCCTTTGGCCTGCGCCACGTGCAGCAGCTCTGCAGCTCTCAGGCCTCCCCCCGGCCGCTGCACTGCAACGGCTGCCCTCCCCAGGCCGCACAAACTCCACTCGCTGGCCTGTGCCTGGGAGCCACCCCAACAGCACTGCCACAACCCTGCCTTCTCCTTGCAGACCCCGAGTGCTCTGGACGACCTGCTGCAGAGGCTGGTGCTTGATCCTCTCCCCTCCGGCCTCCTGGAGCTGCAGAGCATCTTGCAGGTCTGCCTTTTACAAGGGGAAAGCCCTGGAGGGGCCCCCTGCCCCTCCTGGGCAACATCCTCTCCTGCCCCCAAACCTTCTCCTTGCCCCAAAGCCCTGCGAGGACTTTGACCCTTCTTCCTAAGCGCCCCCCGGCCCCCCCACCTGGCCCCTGGCCCCTGGCCCCGGCACTGTCCTCTCAGGGCCTCCCCCTCGCTCCAGCTTTCCTCCCCACCACTCAGCAAGGCACACTCTAACGGGGACCTGCGCAGCCTGCAAGGGCAGCCCGGCCCTGAAACTCTCTTCCTCTACAGCCTTCCCCATGGGCTGTAGCACAGCTTTGCCACTGCAAGCCCCTAGCGAGCTTTCTGCCCCAAAGTCCGCTCGCTGCTCCTGCAGAAGGGTCTGAAGGCCCCTGGGGCATTCTGCAGTGACAGTGGCCTCTGGCTCCCTGCCTGGAGCCAGCCGCAGCCGCTCCGTCTGAGGGATTGGAGAGCGAGGCTGGGGGGGCCTCGAGGGGCAGGAAGGCCCTTAGGAGATGTGCGCCCCTTGCCAGGAGGCCTTGGCGGGCATCCTAGCTCAACGCTGCCAGAGCCTTAGCAGAGCTGCGGCTCCTGGAGCAGCTGTCGGGTCCCAGGGCAGAGCGCTGCTTTTCTTCTCCCAGGTCCTGCTGCCCTTCACAGAGTCCCCGAGAGCAGCAGAGTGCGAGAGGGCGTTGAGGGCCATTGCCCGGCTGAGCAAGTCCCTCGTCAGCTCTTCCTCGCTGCAGGTAAGGAGCCTCAGGTGCAGGCAAGCCCCCGGCACCCACCG